>NC_134218.1:26227480-27552573 GCF_965140235.1 Caretta caretta | reverse complement strand
TTTCAACAAAGTTGTTTGGTCTGTAAAGTTCCAGCTAAGTCCAAATAAATCATAAGAATAAATAATGCATGAATATATGAAGGTGTTACTGGCTCACTGTGATGGATGTGGAGCTGCTCGGTCATTAATTCATGACCATGGTGTATTGACCTGCTTATTGGGAGGTTTACTGTATTAAATATTTTGGGTTAGTTTACAGTGAGTTGTATGGAAAACAAGCAGGAAGGAGGAAAAATAGCTCAAGATAAGCCACCCACAGCAAACACATGAGGGCTGTTACGGTACAATGGCAGAACCCTTGGCTCTAAGGCTTCTGGGTCAACCTCCTGGTGAGCTCACCAGAATGGCAAAACCCCAGGAACTGACAAGAACAAAGGGGCTCTGCCTGGATTATATGGGACTCTGTGTCTTAACAGGGGAGCAGCTGTTCAGGAGTTCATCTGGGGAAGCACACTAAGATGCAGGCATGCAATGGGATGGCTGAAGATGACCTAGGCAGGCCTAGCCTCATCACAGAATAGGTAGGCTCTGGGTAAAACACCATGCATGTAATCTGTTTTAAAATCCTATTTTTAAATGCTTTGTTCTTACTGTCAAATTAAACAACACTTTTGGTTTAAGAAGGCTGCCTGGTCGCTCTGTACGCCACTGGTCACAAATTCCCCAAAGGGAAGAACCACAGTTCTTGAACCCAGGTGGAGCTGTTGGGTGAGCACAGTTTATACACAGGCCCTGCAGCCCAGGGCCTGGTCCCAGGAGAATTGTGTCATCCCATCCAGGAGAGGGGAAGGCATGAGGCCTGATACCTGAAAAGGTGCATTCAGAGAGACCAGTGAGCAGGGCCAGATTAACTCTCCTGTGGGCCCGGGGCTATTAGATTTTGCGAGGCTCCTGTATACAAGTCCTTTTCCTGGGAGGGAGTTTGGTGTAGGAGGGGGCTGGGGCAGAGGATTGGGGTGCAGGAGGGGGTGCAGGAGCAGATTCTGACCTGGGACAGGGGGTTGGGTGGAGGAGGGGGTGCGAGATGCAGGCTCCGGCCAGGAGGCCTTTTGCCTGCCTGCCTGCCATAGCCCCACACCGCTCCTGGAATCAGCTGGCTGCTAGCATGTCTCTGCGGTCCCTGGGGAGAGGGGGGGCAGGGGGTCTCCATGTGCTGCCCGCACCCGCAAGTGCCACCCCTGTAGCTCCCATTGGCCGGGAACCAGCCAATGGGAGCTGCGGGGGTGGTGCTGGGGGCAGCACACGGAGCCACTTTCCTCCGCCCCTTGCCAGGGACTGCAGAGACGTGCCAGCAGCCAGCCACTTCTGGGTGTGGCGTGGGGCCACAGCATGCAGGCAGCCTGCCTGAGTGCCCCTTTTAGCGGCCTGGAGATCGCTGCCTGCGATTTATTTTTGCAGAACCTCCCTTGAGCTGGGGCCCTGGGCTTCAGCCCCTAAAGCCCGCGCCTTAATCCAGCCCTGCCAGTGAGGGGACAGAGGTGCAGTTGGCACTCTGACCTTGACACGCACTATTGGGGGTCTTGGATAGAGCAGCAATTACAGATCTCATTAAGGTGAATGGGCATGCTTGATACAAAGCTCTCAATCTTCAAAGCGCTTAAACAGTAAGGGCTTGTCTACATGTGGAGTTATTCCTGATTAACTCCAGAGTAAGGGTGTCCACACCTGAAGTTAATCAGGGACGGTTAATCCAGGATAATTACATGTGCTGACAAGTCCTTTCACACATTAATCCTTCCAAACACCCCTGTGACACAGAGAAGTAAGTTTGGCCAGTGGGGAAACTGATATGCAGAGGATAAGTAACTTCCTCTGGGAGAAGTCTGTGGGAGGGAGATTTTGGCTCCTGGTCTTGTGTTCAGTGCTCACAGTGACCTCAGTGTATCACAGCAAGTCAGGAGGGAATGACAACGGATGGTGCCTAGGAGTAATAATGAAACAACACTTGGCTGTTCTGCAGTGCCTGCCAGGAGAGGGCCACAAGCCACGCTGCAAATGATAACTACAGACAGCCCCATAATACCCTGTGTGGCAAAAGATCCATTATCCCCATTTTTCAGCTCGGGCGACTGAGGAACAAAGAGGTCGTGGCTTTTCCAAGGTCAAGCAGGAGAGCTGGGGACGGAACCAGTGGCGGGTCTCCCCGGTGAGCAACTCGGAGTAACAGGATGTGTCTTCACCCCAATTCCAAGCCCTGGTCACAGCTACTGAACGATGCTGTCCCTACCAGAAGGGCCGCTGTGCCTTGCTGACCCCAGATTCTACAGTGCACATGGAGATTGTGCTGGAGGCCATTCTTGGCACCTGCACTGTGGTTTTGAATAGGCTGTCAGTCACTGCACAGCACTAAGGGGCATTTTCACAGGTGCCCCGAGTACAAAGCTAAGACAAGTTACAAGGCCCCACCCAAAATTTGGAGCCACCAAGGAGCCCCGGGCTCGATTCATAAAATGATTTAGGCTGCTCACTGCCACTTCAGGTGCCTAAATCCCAGAATCAGGCCCCACCAGGGTTCACAACCCCTTCTCCCCCAAACCTGTAGGGGCCTAAACTTGCTCAGCACCTAAGTTTTTGCACTAAAACTTCCCTAGGCACTGGGCTGTGAGAATTCTGGTGTGGGGCTCTCGCAGTCCCTCCTGTTGGACCAGTTCCACTGTGGATAAATAATGAAAGAACTGCTGGACCAAAGAGTGGGAAGGAGGAACAACTTTAGCCTGGTGTTAGCGAACTCACTCTGGATGTGGGAGACCAGGACCCACTCATCCTGCTCCAAACACTCTCTCCTTATTTATCCCCAGTAGAACAAATTCAGTGGAAGAGACTGCGCGAGCCCCACACCAGAAGTGGCAACGCTCAGGGTCACACCGCCCAAGGCTCTTTGGGACTCTAGCCCCTAGCTTCCCTGTCTACCAGGTTTGTGCTTGAACCCGGAGACAGTCTTTATCCAACTATTAAGATGAATATTAATTAAGCCAAAAGATCTGCATTCCCTGTTTGTCTCTGTGTGCGCCTATCCATCTCCTATCACCTCAGCTGTTCCTGCAGTGTCCTCAGTCCCTGGCCTTGCCCTGATGCCGTGATAAACTGAATCCACACCAACTTAATAAACCTGCTTAATAAACATTAACTGGGGGGGATGCTCAAGGTTCACACACACACCAACTGCTGTGCAAGTCTGAGTCATTACTGCTAGGCTGCTGCCTGGAAACTCAAGAGTGTGGCTGGCTTGATAGAAAAGTGAAAACCACAGGGATTCCTTAAACTGCTTAACATGGAACGTTGTTCTCCAGACACTCTCCATCACCTGCTGAGAATCAGTCATCTGTCAGGGCCAGGGACACATGAAGGCAGGCATACAGGCACCAGCTCCTGGAGTCGTAGGATTATACCAAAAGCTTTCATTACAGAAAGTAAGTCTCTAGCCCTTCAGAGGAACAGCCGTGTTAGTCTGTATTCGCAAAAAGAAAAGGAGTACTTGTGGCACCTTAGAGACTAACCAATTTATTTGAGCATGAGCTTTCGTGAGCTACAGCTCACTTCATCAGATGTTGCAACTTAAGAAAATTTTCAAAAAGTGGCCTGAATGGAACTGATGCAGTGGTGCATGCCTCTGTCTGCAGGGAGTCAGAAACAATAGCTCCCATGTGCCAACAGCTGCACAGAAGAGATATTAGAGAGAGCACACACACCAGATTTTCAGTAAGTGTAAATCAATGTAATTCCATTGGAGCCAGCAAGCCGAGGACCTGAGCCATGATGTGCTAAGTGCTTCAGGAGCCTTCTACATGAGAGGAACTTTATAAATGTAGGGAACAGTAGCATCATCATTATTTTCTGCTTTGCTTCTTTCATTTAATTTCATGCTTCACTTTTGTTTTGTTGGTGTTTTATGCACTGGGACATTCATAATCATTTATTATCTGGGGTGATAGAGAATGCATAACGTTTTAGGAGTGATCTGACATTTACATTCACTTATGAGTTATTAGATGTCTTCTTACAAGTTAGGATAAATGTCAAACCTCGACATCTTGTATTTTGCGCATCATTTAAATTTCCTCTGTAACTTCCTCTTGGTTACTCACTCAAACAGTTCTCTTGCTTTTATTTCTGGGATGGAAGAAAACATGCTGATTTCCTAAGGTATCTTGAAAAGGTAATTACAATATCCTGTGACTCACAGGCTGCATGTGTGATATTCGCCACAGGGCCGGATTCTGAAGTCCTTACTCACTTGAGTAGCCTCACTGAAGTCAACAGAACTACTCATGGAGTTGATGTATTCAGTGGGAGGAAGGGTTGCAGAATTTAGCCCTGCATGTGCTATACAATAAAATTATGATACAACTTAACCATCTGATAGAAGCCAAAATCCACACAGAAAAGAAAGTGGGTAGTTTTCCTGCTGAGTCAAATATTCTCTTCATGACCAATATTGGAAACGGTGTTTAAAAATTTAAGACACCCTTTAGTTCTCTGCAAAGCACTGAAGTTTGATGCTTTCCTGCTTAATACAATGCACCTCAATAATAAGTAGGAATACATTCTTCAGAGTAGAATTAATATAGGTTGTAAATCACAGATAGCACCTGGCCCAGCACAAGAGATGTTTCCACATGTGCTGATTTAGCCATGGTCTACACTACAAAGCTATGTTGGTATAGCTATGTCACTGAGGGGGGTGGTTGAGCAATGTAGTTACACTGAACTAACCCCCAGTATAAAGAGCACTTTGTCGGTGGGAGAGCTTCTCCCATTGACATAGCTACCACCTCTTGGGGAGATGGAGTATCTATGCCGACGGGAGAAGCCCTCCTATTGGCGTAGGTAGCATCTTCACTAAGTAGATTCATAGATATTAAAGTCAGAAGGGACCATTATGATCTAGTCTGACCTCCTGCACAACGCAGGCCACAGAATCTCACCCACCCCCTCCTGCGATAAACCTCTCACCTATGTCTGAGCTATTGAAGTCCTCAAATCGTGGTTTAAAGACTTAAAGGACCAGAGAATCCTCCAGCAAGTGCCCCGTGCCCCATGCTACAGAGGAAGGCGAAAAACCTGCAAGGCCTCTTCCAATCTGCCCTGGAGGAAAATTCCTTCCCAACCACAAATATGGCGATCTGCATTGCTGTAAGTGTAGACAAGCCCTTAGGGAAGCTCTGAGATGCTGCTTCCTGGTCCATGAAGTACATACACCTTTGCTAGCAGCTCCAGAATGCTTCAATAGACATTAGACATCATTCTGCTTCCATGCCAAGGAAATACCAGTGATTGCTCATGAGTTTTTGCCTGGATGCTTACAACAATTAAAATGCACAATAGAATAAAACCCACAGTATAACACAAATGGCCCATATGCTACCAGGTAGTTCTTAAGGTCTGATACCATGGGTGGTGTTGCTTGCCCCAGTCCTGAGGTGGGTGCATTTCAGTTTAACAACAACAAGACTGGAAAATGTTGGCCCAGGATCCTGGGGCAGACTGCTGTCCTCATGAAAGGGGATCTTTACGATTCACAGCAGACAAAACCTTGCTTTTAAGACGACGTGCAAAAAGACTCCCGTGTGCCAGACTGCTTGGAATGTGCTATATCTGCCTCAGAAACAGGAAGGGCTGAGAGCTCCTTTGCGGGTGTGGTGGCCTGCGGTTCCCAGAAGCATGCTAAGGCCTCTCTGGATAGACCTTTCTGTTCCCAATGAGAGGGTTCGTACATCTGCAATAGATTGGTGCAGTCTGCTCGGCTCTTTCGGAGCTGGATTTCATGCTGGTTCAGCCATAACCGTCTAACCACACTGCATGTTGCGGAGCATGTTAAGAGGAACCATATCCATGTTCTAACTACGAGGGTCAGGTAAGCAGGCAGGCTGTGTCCGCCAAGCATCAGAGCCAGCTAATCTTCCCACCTCAATGAAACCGCTTAACTGGCTCAAGCCCCAGGTCCTCTCTCATTGCAAGTGCAGTGACTGTTAAATCACTGTTAATATTGCTTCATTTATAAAGCAGCCCTTTCCCTAGGCTCTTGGGGCACTGTACAATAATTCCATAGTAACCTCATTATTAAACCACAACAAAACACCACTTCTTGACTAAAACTACAGACAGAAGAAAGAACAAAGATGGAGGGGTCACACATAGGAGGAGGAAGAAAGAAGAGGCTCTAACTATGGTGAAACAATTATTATTAAATGTCTTGTGAAAACAAGACTTCCACGATTGATAAGGCACTATTTCTAAATTGTTTAACCAAAAGGTGGCAGCACTCCACCCACCGTCAATTTGTTCCTACCTGATGGTGATTCTGTTTCCCAATGCATCACAGAGAAAGGGGCCAGTCACCTGCAGGTATCACAAATAGAGCCAGGCAAACGCCTCAAAAACATCATCATGAACATTCACCTCGTTCAATTCGCTGAATTCACTCACCTTGTTCATGCCTGTAAAGAAGTGGCCTCTATCCAGGTGCCCCCCTCATGGCCCCAGGGAAGCACTGCAAGTGGCCCGTTGTCTCAGTCTCCATCTTGGGTGGAGCACAAGACTCCACTTCAGGCTCTTACTTAGACAATACCCCTCCTGGGGGGGCAGTTTATTACAGACACCTTGTGCAAAGAGTCTGCAACAAGAGTCCCAAAACATAGTCCATATGCCCCAGGGCATATAGTCCTTCTTCTCACCAGACCTCAGTGTTTCCATTACAGCTGAACTCTTCTCCATCCTCTTCCATGACAACCACCCCAGCCTCTCTTTTTGGGGTGCAATCCCACTCTTCCCAGCAGGGACTCCTACAGCCTCTCTCCTAGGAACATCACTCACTCTCCTGCCCTCTCACTGTTCCCCTGGGTCCACTCTGCAGCAGGGAGATATCAGTGGGTAAGCCCCTCCACAGCATCCCCTCCCTTCAGTGCTCTCAAGCCCTTTGCTCCAGCTCTCTGGCTTAGAGCCAGCATACATCGCCCTTTGCCTTTGCTTTTTCTGCCTGCAGCCTCCTGGCCCTGATTTAGGGACACCAACCAGCAAATCCCTCTCTCTGCTCTGCCACCTTCAACATTCTTCCAGGAGCCACCTTCCACCTCAGTCAACTCTTATCTCCTGCTTGACTCCTGACTGACTTTTTATAGTCCCCAGGGCTGCCCCGCCCCCTCAGCTGGTCCAATTGGGAGCATCTGGACGGGAATGAGAGTGCCGAACCCAGTTTCATTTAGTGGGCCAGCTAGCCTGTTACAGTGCCCCTTTTGCATTTGTATTCTGAGAACAAGTTTACAAGCAAGAACAATGCATTTTAAGCCATTAATACTGAACATTTGCAGAAAGTGAATTTTGAACTCATAGACCTGAGAATGAGAATGACAGTCTAACCAATCAGGGAACAGAAACAGTAACATGTGACCTGCTGTAAGTGTCCATTCAAAATGAAACACAGTTTTGAATACTCACAATGAATTGTTCAGTAAGAATCAAAAAGCAAAAAATTGTTTGAAGAAATTATTCGGGGAATGATTTTGAATGACCAATACAGGTCAGGAAGTCAGAATCTGCCACAGAGGCCATTCATTAGCCGAAAGGCCAGATGTGTCATATAAAATTCAAAAAATGAAACTTTTTACCACTGCCTGAATGTGTTTGGTTTTTCATTTCTAGTTTTTGTAGAGAAACTGAAAAATTTTGACAAAAATGAAAATGTTCAAAGAAAATTTCTGTTTTAGTCAAAAGACCATTTTCAGCAATAAGATTTTTCTAGGAAAAAATTAAGCAAATAAAGAGAAGCGCCCTATTCTTATTTGCTATGGAGGTCCATTGGGCACCTGTCTTTTATTTAACACTTGGGTCACAGCCTCACTGGTGGAAATCGGTATACCTCTGTTGAAGTCAGTGGAGCTATGCTGTTTTATATTAGCTGAGGATCTGGCCCTTGGACTTTAACTCTGAATCCAGTAGGTTTGGGCAGGATCACATCCTTTCCAGAACACAATGAAGTGGGCTAGAGACATTCAACTAGACAGCAACACACCCAGCACAACAGAGAGTCCTGCTATAGATGCTGGAATACCGGACTCATGTCAATCCTGTTTGCACTACACTGTGATTGTGCCATGTTTTTCATCTACTTGCTTGATATGTCACGAGGTTTAAAATAAACAGTAAAAAAGAAATTGAAAAGCCACTCGAAATCATTAAACCCACAAAAAACTCATGGCTTACCTCATTCCTCCTGCCATGACGATCAGCACTGAACACAACACCATGGGTAGCTGGGAAGTCTGCAAAGTGGGAATCACTGATCCAGGTCAGGGCTGAGACCTGGAGGAAAATGTTTAAAGAACAAGTAATTTACAAATACACTGAATGCCCCCTATGCCTTCTCCTCCTCCCCTATTATTCCTATTACTGAAGTCCTCTGTGGCCCCAATGAGATCAGAGCCCCACTGTGCCAGGCACAAGGTTAACCAGGTTATTTAGGAGCATTCTGCATGCTGCATACTAGTTGTAGCTAGTCATTTATCCAACATATTAAGCCCTGTTTTGCTGTTGGTAAATTATATACTGTGATGGGATGTCTACCCCAAAGGGGTGCTGGAACAATCTGTACTGTCAGAGCCATTGAACCAAATGGTAGGCCCTGTATATAATGGAAACCACTTCAAGCCAGGGGGTGCAGTAGCACCCCCCCGCACCCCTAGTTCCAGCACCTATGTTACCCCACATAGGTGGTGAAAGGGTTAATGTGGGCCTGAGAGACCAATTAACCCACCTGGTGGCAGGGGTGGGGAAGGGTGCTTAATTAAAGATGAAGCCCACCTGGGAAGGAGCTGGGTAGTGCTGTAATGAGAGGAATGTGGTGCAGGGAGAGAGGAAAGAACTTTACAGTCCCCTCTCTTGGTACTAAAGATTAAACAGACACAGAGAGGCGAGGGAAAGAGAAAAGCTGCTGCAGGATGAGGCGGAAGCTGTGCGGGATACCTGGAAGATACAAGATTGGGGTGAACCCCTGTGGCTGACCCTGATACAAGGGCAGGAACGAGATCTCTAGGGAAAAGCTCTGAGAAGGGTTGCTCGCTAAAGGAGCCACAAAACGGTCTGGAGAAAGGTAGTGTCAAGGGGTCTGACAGAACAGACCTTGCCTGCTTATTCTATGGTCCCTGGACTGGAACCCAGAGTAGTGGATGGGCCTGGGCTCCCCTGCTAGCACTGGGAAAGTGGCATGAAGGCCCCCCTGACATAAGGATGAGATAAAGCCCTGGGAGAAGAGTGTAAGGACCATAGGACTAAGACGTGAGGCCAAGGACAAGGTGTTGGACTTGCTGTTACCCTGGAAGGGGTGGAACTAAAACCTGACCAGTTAGAGAGCCGAGTTGTAAGAAGAGA
This sequence comes from Caretta caretta, assembly GCF_965140235.1. Classification (NCBI taxonomy): domain Eukaryota; kingdom Metazoa; phylum Chordata; order Testudines; family Cheloniidae; genus Caretta; species Caretta caretta. The sequence goes on along the minus strand of NC_134218.1, from coordinate 27,543,210 downwards.
GACCACCACAGAATGAGAGTCACCGATGACAGGGGGCACTAGAGAGGAAACAGCTACCAGCTTGGCCTCAAGGGAGCATGCCAGTGGTGAGTCCGTTCTTCTATATGCATGAAGAGACGGGTGTTATAATGGGGTATTATAATATTGACTGCTGTAGGGCAAGGATTTCACCTTTCACACTTTTTATGAATTTGTTCTGTATTCAGAAGTGTTCAAACGCTCTAGATAAACAGCTCTGAGCCTAGGATTTGTCAGCAGCTTATTCCCTTTGGCTATTAGCTATTCATCACCTGTGGGGTGCAATTGTTCAGGTTAATCATGTGGTACCGTGTTCTCCCTCCCAGACTGGCTGCCTGAAAAGTTACTAAAATGAGGGAAATCAATGAGATGCTCGAATGTTTCTGATGCGAAACTTCATGCATATGGATCCATGAGTATTTAGAAAAAAGAAAAGGAGTACTTGTGGCACCTTAGAGACTAACCAATTTATTTGAGCATGAGCTTTCGTGAGCTACAGCTCACTTCATCAGATGTATACCGTGGAAACTGCAGCAGACTTTATATACACACAGAGATCATGAAACAATACCTCCTCCCACCCCACTGTCCTGCTGGTAATAGCTTATCTAAAGTGATCATCAGGTGGGCCATTTCCAGCACAAATCCAGGTTTTCTCACCCTCCACCCCCCCACACAAATTCACCCTCCTGCTGGTGCTAGCCCATCCAAAGTGACAACTCTTTACATAATCAAGTCGGGCTATTTCCTGCATAAATCCAGGTTTTCTCACATCCCCCCCACCCCCATACACACACAAACTCACTCTCCTGCTGGTAATAGCTCATCTAAACTGACCACTCTCCAAGTTTAAATCCAAGTTAAACCAGAACATCGGGGGGGGGGGGGGGTTAGGAAAAAACAAGAGGAAACAGGCTACCTTGCATAATGACTTAGCCACTCCCAGTCTCTATTTAAGCCTAAATTAATAGTATCCAATTTGCAAATGAATTCCAATTCAGCAGTTTCTCCCTGGAGTCTGGATTTGAAGTTTTTTTGTTTTAAGATAGCGACCTTCATGTCTGTGATTGTGTGACCAGAGAGATTGAAGTGTTCTCCGACTGGTTTATGAAGGTTATAATTCTTGACATCTGATTTGTGTCCATTTATTCTTTTACGTAGAGACTGTCCAGTTTGACCAATGTACATGGCAGAGGGGCATTGCTGGCACATGATGGCATATATCACATTGGTGGATGTGCAGGTGAACGAGCCTCTGATAGTGTGGCTGATGTTATTAGGCCCTGTGATGGTGTCCCCTGAATAGATATGTGGGCACAATTGGCAACGGGCTTTGTTGCAAGGATAAGTTCCTGGGTTAGTGGTTCTGTTGTGTGGTATGTGGTTGTTGGTGAGTATTTGCTTCAGGTTGCGGGACTGTCTGTAGGCAAGGACTGGCCTGTCTCCCAAGACTTGTGAGAGTGTTGGGTCATCCTTTAGGATAGGTTGTAGATCCTTAATAATGCGTTGGAGGGGTTTTAGTTGGGGGCTGAAGGTGACCGCTAGTGGCGTTCTGTTATTTTCTTTGTTAGGCCTGTCCTGTAGTAGGTAACTTCTGGGAACTCTTCTGGCTCTATCAATCTGTTTCTTTACTTCTGCAGGTGGGTATTGTAGTTGTAAGAAAGCTTGACAGAGATCTTGTAGGTGTTTGTCTCTGTCTGAGGGGTTGGAGCAAATGCGGTTGTATCGCAGAGCTTGGCTGTAGACGATGGATCGTGTGGTGTGGTCAGGGTGAAAGCTGGAGGCATGCAGGTAGGAATAGCGGTCAGTAGGTTTCCGGTATAGGGTGGTGTTTATGTGGCCATTGTTTATTAGCACTGTAGTGTCCAGGAAGTGGATCTCTTGTGTGGACTGGACCAGGCTAAGGTTGGTGGTGGGATGGAAATTGTTGAAATCATGGTGGAATTCCTCAAGGGCTTCTTTTCCATGGGTCCAGATGATGAAGATGTCATCAATATAGCGCAAGTAGAGTAGGGGCTTTAGGGGACGAGAGCTGAGGAAGCGTTGTTCTAAATCAGCCATAAAAATGTTGGCATACTGTGGGGCCATGCGGGTACCCATAGCAGTGCCGCTGATCTGAAGGTATGCATTGTCCCCAAATGTGAAATAGTTATGGGTAAGGACAAAGTCACAAAGTTCAGCCACCAGGTTAGCCGTGACATTATCGGGGATAGTGTTCTTGACGGCTTGTAGTCCATCTTTGTGTGGAATGTTGGTGTAGAGGGCTTCTACATCCATAGTAGCCAGGATGGTGTTATCAGGAAGATCACCGATGGATTGAAGTTTCCTCAGGAAGTCAGTGGTGTCTCGAAGGTAGCTGGGAGTGCTGGTAGCATAGGGCCTGAGGAGGGAGTCTACATAGCCAGACAATCCTGCTGTCAGGGTGCCAATGCCTGAGATGATGGGGCGCCCAGGATTTCCAGGTTTATGGATCTTGGGTAGTAGATAGAATATCCCAGGTCGGGGTTCCAGGGGTGTGTCTGTGCGGATTTGATCTTGTGCTTTTTCAGGAAGTTTCTTGAGCAAATGCTGTAGTTGCTTTTGGTAACTCTCAGTGGGATCATAGGGTAATGGCTTGTAGAAACTCGTGTTGGAGAGCTGCCGAGCAGCCTCTTGTTCATATTCCGACCTATTCATGATGACAACAGCACCTCCTTTGTCAGCCTTTTTGATTATGATGTCAGAGTTGTTTCTGAGGCTGTGGATGGCATTGCGTTCCGCATGGCTGAGGTTATGGGGCAAGTGATGCTGCTTTTCCACAATTTCAGCCCGTGCACGTCGGCGGAAGCACTCTATGTAGAAGTCCAGTCTGCTGTTTCGACCTTCAGGAGGAGTCCATGTAGAATCCCTCTTTCTGTAGTGTTGGTAGGGAGACCTCTGTGGATTAGTATGTTGTTCAGAGGTATTTTGGAAATATTCCTTGAGTCGGAGACGTCGAAAATAGGATTCTAGGTCACCACAGAACTGTATCATGTTCGTGGGGGTGGAGGGGCAGAAGGAGAGGCCCCGAGATAGAACAGCTGCTTCTGCTGGGCTGAGAGTATAGTTGGATAGGTTAACAATATTGCTAGGTGGGTTGAGGGAACCATTGCTGTGGCCCCTTGTAGCATGTAGTAGTTTAGAAAGTTTAGTGTCCTTTTTCTTTTGTAGAGAAGCAAAGTGTGCGTTGTAAATGGCTTGTCTAGTTTTAGTAAAATCCAGCCACGAGGAAGTTTGTGTGGAAGGTTGGTTTTTTATGAGAGTATCCATTTTTGAGAGCTCATTTTTAATCTTTCCCTGTTTGCTGTAGAGGATCTTGATCAGGTGATTCTGCAGTTTCTTTGAGAGCGTGAGGCACAAGCTGTCAGCATAGTCTGTGTGGTATGTAGATTGTAATGGATTTTTTACCTTCAGTCCTTTTGGTACGATGTCCATCTGTTTGCATTTGGAAAGGAAGATGATGTCTGTCTGTATCTGTACAAGTTTTTTCATGCAGTTGATAGATTTCCACTCCATACGGCTAAATGCAGTGCCTTGCATAATGACAGGTTTCAGAGTAACAGCCGTGTTAGTCTGTATTCGCAAAAAGAAAAGGAGTACTTGTGGCACCTTAGAGACTAACCAATTTATTTGAGCATGAGCTTTCGTGAGCTACAGCTCACTTCATCAGATGTATACCGTGGAAACTGCAGCAGACTTTATATACACACAGAGAATATGAAACAATACCTCCTCCCACCCCACTGTCCTGCTGTTTCCTCTTGTTTTTTCCTAACCCCCCTCCCCCCCAGATGTTCTGGTTTAACTTGGATTTAAACTTGGAGAGTGGTCAGTTTAGATGAGCTATTACCAGCAGGAGAGTGAGTTTGTGTGTGTATGGGGGTGGGGGGGATGTGAGAAAACCTGGATTTATGCAGGAAATAGCCCGACTTGATTATGTAAAGAGTTGTCACTTTGGATGGGCTAGCACCAGCAGGAGAGTGAATTTGTGTGGGGGGGTGGAGGGTGAGAAAACCTGGATTTGTGCTGGAAATGGCCCACCTGATGATCACTTTAGATAAGCTATTACCAGCAGGACAGTGGGGTGGGAGGAGGTATTGTTTCATATTCTCTGTGTGTATATAAAGTCTGCTGCAGTTTCCACGGTATACATCTGATGAAGTGAGCTGTAGCTCACGAAAGCTCATGCTCAAATAAATTGGTTAGTCTCTAAGGTGCCACAAGTACTCCTTTTCTTTTTGCGAATACAGACTAACACGGCTGTTACTCTGAAACCTGAGTATTTAGAAGTCTTCCTTGTCATTTCCATTAACACTGGTTTGCTTCCTTGGCTATGAATTCTCTTGTGAGCAAAAAAGCAACATTTGCACAAAGGTTGATGGGGAAACAAATAGAGAAGATCAGAAATACCATCCAAGTGAGTTTGTGGTTTTGAGCAGAACATACCTGTTTGCCCATCTTTATTCAAGCACATGTTTTTAGAAGTTTTTTTTTTAACCTAATACATTTACTGGGGTTACCTTTTAGGCTAGCAGCACGAACAGCAAATCAGCCTGACTGCATTAGGCATATTACATCTCCGTTTTAGCACAGAAATAACATGCTGTGCTGACAGCTCAAGCAAAGTATGTCAGTCACAGACAGTTTTACTTCCAAGACACTGCAGTGACCCTTAACAAAAGCATGGAAGCCAGGGCCTGATGGCTGCTCAGAGCATATGGCTGGTGAGGGACTCATGCTAGCACTTTAGCAACAGCTTATGATATACTGCAAAACATCTGCCCTATTCCCTGTCCCTGTAAGACCACGACCCAGCCACTTGGAGTCAAATAACACTTCTCAGGCACCTAATGCACTATCAGAGGCTGCTGAGAAATCAGTTGGCAAAACGATCTTACATTGTAAGATTATGTGGCTACTCTTGTGCTTGCACTGTAACAAGGCTAAAAATAAAGCTTAGCAGGGAAGAAAGGAAAGTGGTTTTAAGGAACCAAAGTGCTAGATTGTCAGCACTTCTAAGCAGGGACCTGAGCCAGGCATAGTTATGAGACTCAGTAATAATACATATGTCAGGATTCCTTCCCCACTCTGGGGTATAGATGTGGGGACCTGCATGCAAGACCCCCTAAGCTTATTTTTACCAGCTTAGGTTAAAATTTTTCCCAAGGCACAAATTCCACCTTGTCCTTGAACAGTATGCTGCCACCACCAAGAGATTTAGACAAAGAATCAGAGAAAGGACCACTTGGAGTTCCTGTTCCCCCAAAATATCCCCCCCCCCAAGCCCTTATACCCCCTTTCCTGGGGAGGCTTGAGAATAATATCCTAACCAATTGGTTACAAAGTGAACACAGACTCAAATCCCTGGATCTTTGGACACTTAAAAAAAAAAAAAAGCAATCAATTCTTAAAAGAAGAATTTTATTTAAAAAAAGAGAAGGTAAAAATCCCCTCTATAAAATCAGGTTGGAAGATAACTTTACAGTGTAACAAAAGATGCACAAAACACAGAGGAACCCCCTCTAGCCTTAGTTTCAAAGTTACAACAAAACAGGGATTAACCTCCCTCCAGCAAAGGGAAAATTCACAAGTTGAGAAAACAAAGATAAACTAATAAGCCTTGCCTGGCTGTACTTACAATTTCTGTAATATGAGACACTGGTTCAGAATGGTTTGGGGGACGTGAATTGATGTTCGGTCCTTCTTAGTCCCAAGAGCAAAAGAACACAGAAACAAAGAACCCAAAACAAATCCTCCTTCTCCCACCCCCATTTGAAAGTATCTTTTGTTCTCATTGGTTCCTTTGGTCAGGTGCCAACCAGGTTATTTGAGCTTCTTAACCCCTTACAGGTAAGGAGGAATTTTAGGCTACTCTTATGGTTATGACAACACATCTTTCCATTTTGCCTTTCCCTCTGGAGAATCCCAAATCACTGTACCAACTGTGGTCCAAGTTATGACCTCACTTGGCTCCAGAGAACACTTAAGCACATGCTTACATTTATGCCTATGCAGAAAACAAACACATGCTTACTGTAAGTGCTTTCCTGAATAGGAATACTTTCCTGAATCGGGGCCTTTCTGCCATGTAATCCCCTATTCTCCAGCCATCAGGGAGGCAGCCAATGGCAACCCAACTCCACTCGGAGCTGTGCTACCAGGGGACAGGGAGGCAGCAAAGGAAGGTGAAAGCTCTGGGATTCATGAGGCTGAGGGAAGAGCTCTTGAGGGACGCTCAGGCTCATGTCCCCTGCCTGCTTCACAGCCATCTAAGGTTCCAGAGGAAATTCCACAGCATAAACCTCATGGAGTTTCCTGGGCATTGATTCTCCCAAGTACATTTTGTATGTCCCAGAGTAGGTAACTTGTGCACTGAAGATGCCCAGTCCTGCTCTTGCTGTATGAATTTTTTTTGAACATGGGCAAAACAATGTATTTTCCCCACATTTCGTTCTCAGAAACAGCAAGACCATTTTAGGTGAATCTGTCAAACAAAACAAACGAACAAACGCATTCAGCCGGAGGTAGACTCCGAGCATGGAAAATTGCAGCCCAAACAGTTGAAGTCTGGAATATGTATAAGCAAGTGAAAAGAGTCTTAGCTATATCTACACGAGCAGTTCTGTTGGTAAAACTTTTGTCAGTCAGGGATGTGAAAAAAACCACACCCCTGACCGACATAACTTTCACCAACAAAAGCGCCTGTGTGGACAGCACTATGTTGGTGGGAGACGCTCAGATGCTCATAGCTGCTCATTGGGGGTTATAGGATTCATCCAGGATTCATGCACTTGGCAACATTCAGGGCACACCCGGAGTGTTGTGTAGGAGCAGTGCACACACGGCTCCTCTCAAGGGCATGAGCCTTGGAAACTCGCCCAGATGACATGAACCGTGGAAAGCCTCCCAGGACTGGGCTCAAGGCCCGAGAGCAAGGAATGCGGTAGATAGAAATTGGTAAATAAGAATATTAAACAAAGCCAGTGTATTCCTTTTATCTGTTGGAGTATGTACTGCGCAGGAGGAGGGAGAGAAATAAAAGAGAGGGTGGAAAGCTGACAGTCAGACCAGCCTGTCGGCAGACCAGCCTGCTTGCTTGCTTAAAGCCTTGTTCTGTCTTGTATTTGAACCGCAACAGGGGGTGGTTTAATTATGCTGACAGGAGAGCTCTCTCCCATCAACATAAAGTGGATACACGGGAGTCCTTACAGCTGTGCCACTGTAAGGTCTGTAGTGTAGACATAGCCTTAGAATGTGTTAGGTAACCTTAACTCTAGGCATTGTTACCACAATGGAAACAAATCAAGAATAAATTGTATAATTCCCCAAATGATGTCTAGCGGTTTAACCTCTGGATTAAGCATGTTACTGGATTAAAAAATGTAAAGGTGACTAGAAGATATCAGGACCTCAGACACCTGCTATAAAAATCATTTCAGAGTCCGGCGTGGAGGGAGATCCTATCGCTTAAGTAAGCTTCTCCATTTTATTTTTTTAAGACTTTTTGTAGTGCTCCCTAAGGAATCTGTGCTGCTTGTAAGAGGCAGTCTGGTTCAGTGCACAGGGCACTGGCCTGGGAGTCAGCTTCTATTCCCTGCTCAGCTACCAATCTACTGCATGTCCTTGGGAGGGTCGCTTCCCCTGTGTAACGTGCCAGGGTTCCCTCACCCTGCACTCCTTGCTGCAAACAGCCCTCATGCACTCCAGTGGTCAGTTCAACACCCTGTGCTCCTTCCCCACGGCATAAGCCTTTTACCATCTCCCTGGACAGCAGAGGTGGGAGAGGGGGAGGAAGGGGAGAGAAAGAGCAAGTGAGCACACTCACCTACCTGCATCCTAGGCTTCTCTTTACCCATCCTGTCTCTTCCTGTCTGGCTTTTTTACTGTCCTCAACAGACAAGCTGAATCACCTTGTTAACTGGTTAATCACCTGGTGCTTAATCAATTATTTTATCAATTTGGCCCATGTGGGGATGCTTACAAAGCCCAGAGAAGTGAGAGTACCTCCCATCCTTTGTCCTTCTTGGCTAGTTAATCTGTAAGCTCTTTGGAGCAGAGGCGTTTACTATGTGTCTATGCAGTGCCTAGCACAGTGGGTCTCTTGTGAAAGAGTGGGGAGAGGGAAATTCCCGGCTGAAGGGGATGCTCAGGATTTGCTTCCTGTGGGTGTAAAGGAAATAGTGTTCCCCTCTCAGGCCATCTCTGGATTCTGTAGGAAAATGAGAGAGGGGCTAAACCTTTCCAACTTGAACATGTAATAGTGCTCCAAGAGGGGCACAGCTAAGTAGTGTCAGCACTTGCAACTATATCTGCAGGCTCACTGATTTCACAAACTAAAAATGGATGGGCACCTGGATGGGACACCTCCAAGGAAAATCCAGGGTCTACAGGAAGTTGTGCTGGCAATGTAATTGGTGACTCTGGTCCCCCAGCAGGATGTTAGGAGGCACCCTGGGAGCATCCTCCTTTTGGATGACATATTAAACTGTGATCCCATCCACCTGTGGTTATTAAAGATCCAATGAGATGTTTCCTAAAGGCCTTCTGGCCAAATTTCAGTCTGAGCCATTATGCTCTGACCACCCAAATTCCACTGGTTCAACTAGACAGTATGTACTCGTCTCTTCCTGTCTTAACATGTTGTGTAATGTCACTGTGAGCTGTTAAACAGCTGTTCCAATCTACCCCAGCAGTGGCTGCATGGTGAAGTGTTGTATATATGTATAGTGTGCAAAGCATTAGGGGAAGAAAGGCACTATATAGATGTAAGCTATTATTTCTTGTTAAACTGAGTAGCTAACACTTACACTGCACTCCTCAGACTTTGAATTAGACTTCCGAGCACTATGTGAGCACAATCTGCAATAAAGAATTTTTCTGGTAAATCTGAATTGCCCGTGGACCAAGATTTTCACTCGTTTGTTGGCAGTTCACAATAGTTTGATGAACGCATTGTGCAAACTAATTGGAGACTTGCAATTCAACAACACTGCTGTGTGATTGGTCTTCTAAGTCACATGGTATTGATGCAAATATTTGCATGAGTATTCCTGACACTTTTGATTTCCACCAACATTACGAATAAAAACTCAGTTGGACAAATGATTGCAAAAAGTGAATGAAAGAGGCTCTGAATCCCAGCTCAAGGATAGGGAGGGAGTTCATTCAAAAGAATATTCAGGCATACATTTTTGCCTTAGTCCCCCAGTTCTAGCATTTACAAATGAAATTCAGCCAAGAACAATTTTTCATGCAGGGAAGGACTACAAGCAAAACCACTCGTTGGCCCTGGACCACAATGGACAAGGGGGGTCACAAATTCTGTGAGAAATTAAACTCTAAAATCCAGGTGAAAATGTAATGCATTTATAGGGGAACTGGAAAGCTTGTTACAAGCTAAAACCAAAGCTGTGCAGTCTGCCAGTTCCCCTGCAACAGCACTAACAATAGGTCAGCAAAGGCGAAAATAACTTTAAAATGTTTTATTTGCAATTCTTCAGGCCCCCAGGGATTCTGTTACTGAGCTGAGCTCTTGAACTTTTCAAGGCTTTTTGGCTCACCTTTAACTGCCACAGACAAGTGCCCCCACAAAGGGCTCCATCCTCCCTTTAGGAGAGATTTCCTTGCATGTTCCCAGTAGTTTGGGAGACCAGGGCAGCAGAAAGCTGTATACAACTTTGCCTGTAACACACTGGGAGGAGACAAGGAGCTGTGAAAGACTAAGGGCTTGTCTACATTAGAGCTTACTTTGGTATAATTTACATTGATCAGGGGGTGAATAAACCATACCCCTGAGTGGCATAAGTTACACTGACTTAAGTGCTGGAGTGGACAGTGCTATGTTGATGGGAGAGCGTCTTCTGCTGACATAGCTACCGCATTTCACGGAGGTGGAGTTATTATACCAACGGGAGAGCTCTCTCCTGCCGACATAGAGCATCTTCACCCGATGCAGCGCTGCCGTGCTTCTAGTGTAGACTAGGCCTAAAGCCTGCATTTGCACTCCTCTTTGAGCAAGCTCCTCTGTGCACTTCCCTATTTACCCCCATGGCACGCTGGTAGTTCTGTTGTTTCTTAGCTGTCTGGAGAAACTGGAGTTGCTAAACTGGAATTCCACTGTACAGATTCGGTGCAAGAGCTGGGCAACTACTTCAAAGAGACATTTCACCAAATGTCTGCTCAAATAAAAGTTGGGTTCACGTGGGCTGTTTTTGCTCCCCCTTTTTTGGCTTTGGAGGAAAGAACAGGTGGGAATTAATTAATTTTAAGCAAATAGTGGCAGGCAACAAATGTTGAACACACAGCCTTTAGCGTTTGCACTGGAAATACCTGACTCTAAGAAACACCTCTCCAGTCATGGAACAGAAACAGTAGCACATGACTCTATGCATCCGATCAAAACTTCCCTCTACTCAGCTCGAATTTTGAATCCTCACATTATCCACGAGCCAAGAATTATCCACCAAGATTATTCACCCAATACTTTGAAAAAATGAAGGCGTGTGAGGAAGAGCATAGCCTGCACATGGCTGCTTCACCACCAGAAAGAGGCCAAGGGCAGGGTCACAGGTGTGGTGTGCCTGCTTCTCACTGCTATGCCAACATCACTGGCAACAGGCGGTGCAATCCACCATAGGGGGCTCCCAATGTGGCCAAAATCCATCATAGAGACTTCTATGCCTCCCTCTTGCCCTGTAGTCAGTGTAAGGGAGCATGACTCACATGCCTTATTCAGTCACTCCTCAACCGCCATTTCAGTCCTAGGAGGACACCTCCTCCTCCTCCCAGGGGCTCTGTGCCTCAGTAGGTGAATAGTAGCTCCACTGTATCACCTGTATCTTAGCTGCCAGCCCACATGTCCTGGTCAAACAGGATCCGGCCTCTCTATCATGGGGCTGTAGCCAGGCAGTGGGGCCGCAATCAGGAAAGAGAGACAGACAAAGGTAAAGACTTTCCCCAGGTGAACCCCCCCAAAGTATGCATTTATCACCCAGAAGCCTCACACATTTGAAAAGTTTAGCTAGTGAGCAGGGCCATCCTTTAGAAATGCCATCCCAGGGCTCAGGCCACTGCTGGTATTGTTTAAAGTTGGGGGGAGAGCAGGTGCGTGCAGGGACAAAATCAGGAAAGCCAAGGCAAAGAATGAGTTACAGCTGGCAAGGAATGTTAGAGGCAACAAGGAGGGGTTCCTCAAATAGGTCAGACAAAAAAGAAAGATCAGGGAGGGTGTGGGTTTGCTGCTCAGTGGAGAAGGTGAGCTGGTAATGGAAGATGATAGGAAGGCAATGCTGCTCAATGCCTACTTTGCTTCAGTCTTCTCACAAAATATAACATGTGACTGGACAACTAGTGAAGTTACCTCAGACAATAAAGGGGAAGAGATGCCGATTGGGATAAGTAAAGAACACCTCAGAGATCTGCTAAGCAATTTGAATGAATTCAAATCAGCAGGCATGGATGCTATTCACCCCAGGGTACTGAAGGAATTAGCCAAAGAAATCTTAGAGCCTCTGACAATAATAATTGCTAACTCATGGATTACAGAGAGGTCCCAGAAGACTGGAGAAGAGTTAACGTAGTGCCATCTTTAAAAGGGGGGGAGGGGGAGGAGGAGGAGAAGCCAGGGAACTATAGACCAGTCAGGCTGACCTGGGAAGCTACTAGAGAAATATATGAAACATTCAGTTTGTGACTACCTGGAGGATGAAGGGGTGATCACTAGCAGCCAGCATGGATTTACTAAGAACAAATCATGCCAAACCATCTTGATTTCCTTCTTTGACAGGTTTCAGAATAGCAGCCGTGTTAGTCTGTATTTACAAAAAGAAAAGGAGTACTTGTGGCACCTTAGAGACTAACCAATTTATTTGAGCATGAGCTTTCGTGAGCTACAGCTCACTTCATCGGATGCATCTCTAAGGTGCCACAAATATTCCTTTTCTTCTCTGACAGGGTAACTGGTTTGACGAATAGGGGAAATGCAGTAGACATAATATACATGGACTTCAACAAGGTTTTTGAGAGAGTCCCACATGGCATTCTGACAAGTAAGCTGGAGAAATGCGGGCTCGGTGGAACGACCATTAAGTGGATGGAGAATTGGTTAAACAACCGCAGACAAAGAGTAACTAATGGAATGATGTTAGATTGGAGGGAGGTCTCAAATGGGGTTTTCCATAGAGATCTGTTCTGGGTCTGGTGTCACTTAACATCTTTATTAATGACCTGGATATAGGAATAGAGAGCATCCTGATCAAATATGCAGATGACACAAAGCTGGAGGAGTGGGTTACCAACACTTTTGAGGACAGAGCTAGAATTCATAGGGATCCTGATAAATTGGACAACAGGTTTATAGACAACAAAATGAAATTCAACAAAAACAAATGTTAAATGCTACACTTAGGGAAGAAAAACACATCCACAAATACAGAATGGGGGCATAACTGGCTTGGCAGCAGCACAGTTGAGAAGGATCTGGGAGTTGTGGTGGATCACAACCTCAATATTAGTCCGCAATGTGATGCTGTTGAAAAAAAAAAGCAAATGAAAGTTGACGTTGCGTTAACAGAGGCATAGCCTGCAAGTCGCAGGAAGTGACAGTACTGCTCTACTCAGCGCTGGTTAGGCCTCAGCTGGAGAGCTGTGTCCAGCTTTGGTCACCAATATATAGAAAGGAGGTAGAGAAATGGAAAGGATTCAGAGGTGAGTGACAAAGATGATCAAAGGGAAGGAATGCAAGTCATATAAGCAAAGGCTGAAGGAACTGGGTCTGTTTAGTTTGGAAAAGAGGAGATTAAGGGGAGATATGACAGCAGTCTTCAAATACTTGAAAAGCTGCCATAAAAAAGATGGGGAAAATTTGTTCTCTCTTGCCACAGAGGGCAGGACAAGATGCAATAGGTTCAAACTACAGCATAGCAGATTGAATCTCAGGAAAAGCCTCCTACCTGTAAGAACAGTTGGACAATGGAACAGATGCCTAGGGAGGTTGTGGAAGCTCCTTCACTGGAGGTTTTCAAAAGGAGGCTGGAGAGCATCTGTCTTGGCTGGTTTAAATAGAACAAGTCCTGCATCTCGGCCGGGGGTTAAAGTAGATGACCCTTGTGGGTCCCTTCTACCCCTGTGATTCTATGAAGGGAATTCCACATTTGCAGAAAAGCTGGATATGTTTCACTGGCAGATGCCTTTTAGAAAACAAAAGGTGCTGAGAGGAAATTAACTGATGGGTACAATACAGGGGAGGATGTCAGCTGAGCATGGTAAGTGCAGCCTGCCATAGCATCAGATGTGTCAAAAGGTATAAGGCAAGACTACATTGTCTGAAAAGCCAACCCAGTTTAATGCAACCAGACCAGAGCCTTCACACAACAGCGCCTGTTCTCTTCCCCGCCCCACTCCCCAAAAAAACAGGGCTACACTTCCCTTTCCCCAGCCAGCCCCTCCCCAACCACACCCACTTGCCACCCAGCCAATGGGGAAAAGGAAATCCAATCCATTATCATATGGTTCTGCTAGATCAACATGCACTGTCTCTCTCAAACACACACACAGACTTAGTAAACATTTATCTGTATTGACTAATCATCACAACTTTCCTTTTATTTCCTATCGTTAAAGTTGACAGGACCTTTTCATAAGTATGTAGCATCACTTGCTGGTTTAAATTAGAGTAAATGGTGGATTCTCTGTAACCTTAAGTCTTTAAATCAGGATTTAAAGGTTAGGGGCCTACTACAGGACTGGGTGGGTGAGGTTCTGTGACCTGCGATGTGCAGGAGGTCAGACTAGATGATCATGATGGTCCCTTCTGGCCTTAGTCTATGAAAACTTTAAGAACTTCTGGGTTCTGTAGAATTTACTCTAAAAACCTACAGAACTTAATGGAGAATAACCACCTTTCTCTAGACTTTCTGAATTATCCGATTGAATGTTATAGCAAGGATTTCATTCTCTATTGAATTGTACTGGATGGTTCAAGAAGCATAAAGGAAGATTCTTATTCTCCATTAAATGCTACTGGATTTTTGAAAACGGTCCATTTCTTTCTTTTGTTTCCCATTCCTACATTGTGCTGTTCCCACCTAGGGCAGCATCTCTCCATTGCTGTTGCCTCAGCTACCTCATAAGCAATAGTCTACAGAGTCACAATTTGCTATGGATGATTGTGCCTTTAAGGGCTGCGCTTCCCAGACAGTCTGGGTGGGGTGCTGTGAAGCTCTTGTTACGCACAGACAGGTGGAACCAGACACACAATACAGCAGATCTCTTGCAAGCACCTTAAGCACGGCGTGATCACTGACCACCACAATCATCAAGGGGAGAAAAAAATCACACTTTTCTCCTCTTCTGTCTACCTGCTTCTGCAATGCTGCTGCTGCCTGGCCAGGCTGCTTGGCTTGTTAAAGTGTCATGCTGTTTTGTGTGGTACTTTATAACTAGCTGTCATTGTGTCCATTGAAATTAATGGAGTTACATTAGCAGATGCTGAATAAATATTAAGGTATATGTAGCTAGACAATTTCCTGGCTCCACATCTTCTTCTGCTGAAAGATTGGAATAATTTGCTCACCTGAATATACCCTCAGTAAAGCAAGTGGTGAGGTACATTAGCCACAGGACATCAGAAAGGGCCTGAGCATCTCCACAGATGGAACTCACTCCAGATCTCATGATCTAAGCAACTCTAGAGTTGGTCTGGATGATTACTCAGAAGAAAAACCCTTGGTGTTGCAAGATGTGGCATTGGTGAGTCAGTAGGGGGTGCTCTTCTCTCAGAATTAATACTGACCAATGCTCCAGCATAGTATTAGGATTCACAGTACTTCTAATGCTATTTTTCAGAGGAGACATAAAATTGAGGTCCTGTATGGTGGTGGTAATTAAAAATCCCATGACACTGTCAATGGAGATGTTAGCCTTGGGGTCCTGGCCAGATTTCGGTTTTGATAACTATATCTGGCCTACCCTAAATTCCCTCTCTAATTTCAATTGGCTGTAATATTCTTGTTCATCTGTAGTCACCTCTTCAGTAGACTTGCTATCTGTGTTCCACTGTGGCGGTGGCCGCACTGATGAGTTGTGTGAACGCTGTATGTGTCATTTATAAGGTTTTGGTTTGTGATCTTTGGATCGGAGGTGCTATACTGATGTCCAGTATTATCAGTGTGATACAGCACAACGTACATTCTGATGTGGGAGAATCCCACAGATCCCCAGTTGCATTTTTCAGCCTTCTCCTATACACTCCTTTTGAGCCGCTGATCTGAGAAGTGGCTACTGCTATAGCACTGAGTGTCACAGTTTAATGGTAACTGCACCTGTATTCCCCATCTGTTGTCCCTTAAGGGCACCTCCTGGTTTCTGGCCCCATCATCATCTCTCTTGGGCAGAGACCTGTGTCTCACTCCCTCCTGACCAAGGTTTATCCAGGATGTACAGTTCCTTGCCTACACTGTGATGTTTCCAGCAAGACAGACTGGCTAAATTGGCCAGTGTTTGCACTTTGCTTTCTCTACGAAGGCTATGTACAGTGTAATTGTCAGCAGTTACGAGTTACCACGCAACTCTTTCTAAGCAAGCACGTTTTATTCTTAAGGGGAAAGCATTACAGAGGAAACAAACTGGAAACTACAAGAGCCTACACACATGCTAAAAAGCTTACTAGAGATCACCCCAACTCCACCTTCAGGCTCTGGCAGGAGTCAGCCCTTCAAAACCCACAACTGGGTTTCCCCTGTGATTACAAGTTCATTTAGAAGAGAGCAGTTCACCTGTTTTTGTTTTATACAGCTCAGGCCTTTGACCTTCCGTCTCCAGGAACAGGTAATCAACAATCACCCTTTTCTCAGGGTGGGTGTTTTCAGAACCAGAGGTGGGGATTTGCAGGAACTCCACTTAACACTTATTGTCCCAAAAGTCTATTCTTGTCTGGCACATTTTTAATATGTCTTTGAACTTCCAGGTCTTACACCTGTCACAGCTGTCTCCCAGGGTTGTCTACAATCCCAATCCAAAATAGTATGTAAACTTTGCATTTAATACAATACCCCAAAGATACTTAAACGTAATTCAGTAAAATGTCCCAAGGATATGCAGGAAATTGCTGTATCTGTCATACTGAGATCCATGGATCCATAGGAGAATTCACCCTAAACTATTGATTTAATGGGAAATCAATAGGTTGAAAGTGGAAATATCAGTTTCTGCAGAGGGTGACATCCAATGGCATTTAAAACAGAGCAAATGGAATTGTTTCTATCCTACTGCACTGAATACTAACAGGAATTGATTTCACCTTCAGAGGCCAGCACTTTCTTTTTTTCCCCTGACTTTGGATGCTTTGCCCAATCCCCCTTTGAAACAAATGATGGGACAGAGGCAGCAGACTTTGTGTAAGATCAAACTGGTGATGTAAGGTTCATGTTTCTATTTAACGTGGGAATGGAAGAGTATGTACCAAAGAGTTTGGCGGACTTTGGAACGCAAAGAAACATTTGAGTTTACTTCACTCCTACACCCTAGAGAAGAAAGGAAAGAGAGGTTAGGGTGAAGGTTTAGGCAGTCCATCCTTGCAAAGTCTAGGCGCCTGATTCCCTTCTGTCTGAAACCAGTTTAACACCAGTCTAACTCCACTGACTTCATTGGAGTTATTCCCGATCTATGTTAGTGTGAGTGAGAGGAGAATGAGCCCTCAGGAATGGGGAAAAAATGAACTTCATTTTCCACTCGTCTGAAACAGAAGTACATGGTGGTTTATGAGAGGATATTTATTTATACTTACAGATTAAGTCATTCATCCTACCTGAGTCATGAATGTTCCCTAATTTGAGGAGATATGTTTGTGACACTATTTCAGCTAGCACAGCTATCTGCCTTTTGAACCTGCCCTCTGGTTGGTCTGATGGACTCTGCGACTGTGGAAGACAAAAGGACATGTCAGTCTGTCTGGCTGCCACGTCTGTCTCCTATATCTGGTCAGTGAAGGCTCCCACCTCTTTGCAAATAACAGAACCATGAAGGAAGAAAACATGGGGACCCAGAGAGTGACAGGGAACTAATATGACCATGGTATCGCTGTTGACTGGACATAATAGCAGTGAGAGGCCTGATTAGATAACACTGTGATGACGTAGTCCTTGATTGGCCGAGCAATAGCCAGCATATTTTTAAGGGAATTTAATGCTAGTTTATCAGGAACCATGGGTTTTGAAGCCTGGTCCACTGAGCGCTTAGGAGCCAGTAAGGTGCAATGTGCCACCTAGTGACCTGCTACCAGAATTAGAAGCAGAAGTCCAACAGAGGACTCCAGCGCTGGGATCTGATTAATGGAATTCTAGGGTCCTGACTGACTCCCTGCTTCTATTTAAATCAAGCACAGGAGCAGGAAGCTGTCCATGAAACTGGGTTTTCCCTCCTTGGCACTGCTTCTCTTGCACTACCTGCTCCTACTGTCTGACTCTGATCTGGTAACCTGCCTTTGCCTGTCTCCTGACACCTGGCAGGCAGTTTGTCCCCTGGCACATCTCAGACTCTGATCTGCTGGTATCTGACTCCTGCTCTGACCACTGGGTCAGGCTGACCACATCCTGATCATGACTCAGACAAGCAGCTGCGAAGACTGGCGTTATAATGCCCTGTTCACCCATGGAGTAGTTATCACAGGGATGGTGGCAGAGAGAGCTTCCCTCACAGACTGTGCCACCAGTGCGTCTGAGCCATTACCTGGAGATCCCATCTCTTGGGAGTGAGATGGGACCACTCAGCAGAGAGGTCCAGGGCTAGCAATACCACAAGAGGCCAGCTGTGTAGGTGGTGGCTTATATTTAAAGTTAAAGTGGCAAAAAATGGACTGAGAGCACCACTAAGGAATGTACTGAGGGGAATTTACAGCCACCAGTTCATTTCACTGAAGTCCCCAAACAGCCATCATGTGGCAATGCCCTTTAGCAAGTAGAGACTCAGTGAAGTCAGCCAATCGGAGTCTTTCCACTGACTACAACGGGCACTAAATTAGGCTCGTAAGACCTTATTTCTGTTGGGTGCATCCTGGGAGGTGTTGAGTAGCCTCACTGGTTTTGAGGGCCCTGAGCATCTCTCAGGAGGCACCTTGCAGAGCTGAACCTTTATTGACTTGAGCTGGATTTGACCCATGTCTCCTGACCCATGCAGTCATCCACCAGCTTCACACAGTGCGACACAGTCTGCATTCCATTAACTTGACAGCTCTTGGCTTGGCTTGTTTGCAGCAGTTTATCCATTCCTCATTAATCCATTCCCTGAACTTTAGCAAAAGGGCTAAATTCAGCCCAGGTTTTACAGGGCGGCTTTTGCTGGCGCAGACCCTGGCTGAAGCCATCTGTGGTGGGTGTTGCAGGAGGGAGGAGATTTCTGCAGGGATTTTGCAACAGAAAGTTTTCATAACTTCTCCCTAGCCAAGGAGCCTTAGGGACCCAGCACAGTACCAGTTAGGTGGGTTCATGAGCAAGGTGTCTGGGGGAATGCACTGGTCTACTACAGTAGGCTCAGCTGGTGAGGCTCCTCTGAAGAACAGTCACCAGCTAAAGATGTCCTGCCACTCTGCCCAACAGTGGAAACCTCACTGAGGATGGATGGGGCAGTGGCAGAGAGACTACTGACCTCCCATGAGTGAGGGAACCTAACTGGCACAGGAAGCTGCTGTTTATTCCTCCTTTCACCAGCCTCAGTGAATATGGCCCAGAGTTCTGGGATGCAGCATCTATATCTGATTCATTGCTTTCAATTAATAGATTTGAAGGCCAAATTTGCTGCTCTTCAGAGGTTAATATGCGGCTCCTTGCATAGGTGCTGGCTCCGAGGCTGGAGGTACAGATGCTAACTTTCCAATATGCTGTGGGGTGCTCACTGCTCAATCCCCTGCTCTGCCCCAGGTTCTGCCACCACTCCACCTCTTCCCCCAAGGCCCCTGGCCCTTCCCCCGAGCCTGCCATGGCCTCGCTCCTCCCCAGTCCCCACTAGAGCCTGCTGCGCACTGCAGAACAACTGATTGTGGTGGGCGGGAGGCGCAGGGAGGAAGGGGGAGGTGCTAATTGGCGGGGCTGCCAGTGGGCAGGAGGCATTGGAGGCTGGAGGGGGGTAGCGGTTGGGGGGCTGCTGATGTATTGCTGTGGCTCTTTGGCAATGTTCATTGGTAAATTCTGGCTCCTTCTCAGGCTCAGGTTGGCCACCCCTGGCCAAAAGGGACCATTATGGTCATCTAGTCTGACCTCCAGCAAGACTCAAGCCATAGAACTTGACCCATTGATTCCTGCATTAAGGCCAATGACTTGGGATTGAACTAGTGCATGGTTTAGAAGGATATCCACACTTGATACTCCCTCCCTCCTTGGAAACTTTTCCCAATGGTTCATTGCCCTCATTCCTAAATTCTGAACCTTATTTCTAGTTGAACTTGTTTCATTTCAACTTCTAGATATCGGCTCTTATTATCCAGAGATTTTACAGAGTATTTTCTATTAAATTGTTTCATTGTAAGGCGGTTTCTGCAAAAACTAACACTGTGGTTTTTGTGTGTGGGTGTATTTTTTGCAGTATCTGATGACACCTGCTCATTACAAAAGCAACTTCAAGGGGAACTAAAAGGCTTTTTACCTGCCAAAACGGGAGTTCAGGGGCTTTGTGTTTCCAATGCCAGAGTGCAGGGTCACTAACACTCAAAGTGGTGTAGAGTGTAAGGAAAATGCTGTGACAGATGTTAGTAAGTTCATCAGCTGTTACAGGTAGCATACAGTGAAGAAGAAAAGACTTCAACTTTAGTTCTCTGCATGTGTATTATTTGTAATTTGGAGGCCAATGGCTTCTGCCTACCCTTTAAATTACTTTTGCTTCATTTCTATTTAAGGCTGACATTGATGAGCAAATTGTGTATCCTAGACTCCAGAGTACGATCATAAACTCAGAAAGAGATCCGTCATGCACAGTGAGTGCCATTCAATGAGAAATGAAGTGTTACAATACATAGATTTCCAACAGGGGATGCTATGGTAGGAGTATGTATAGGGTGAAGTCCATAGTGGGCTCTACTTTCAGAAAATGCTCCATGGGGAATACAGGAAAAATGGAGGAAGAAATAAGGCCTGAATGTTACACTGTTGTAGCTTTTTCTCATTTTCTGCTTAAACACTGAACATGGTCACAGGTGAGTTGGTGAAATAGGAAACTAAGAATATTGCAAGAAACCCAAACAAAGAAAAAACAAGCATGGCAGCATACCAAATTCCTGCCCCTGAGCAGATTGCCATGCACAGGGAGGGGTTAAGCAATAATACAGTCTTTAAATCACAATGGGAAAGCTACAGAATTGCAATGGGGGTGGATAAAAAGAGACGCAAAACAAGAGCTGCCAATTATAAGGAGTAATGGGTAAAGTCTGCCACATGCTCCAACAGCTTCCAAATATGGCAGCAGCAGCTCAGGAGGCCCCAAGTAACATCCTTGAAGCACTCCAAAAGCATTTTCAACCCACAAAAACTGCCAGATGAAAGGTATCTTTTCAATAAGTGTAATCAAGAAGCAGGAGAAATGATGGATCAGTATATTGCCAAACAGCACAGAGTGCTGGACTCTTAAGACTTGATAATTGCATAAGGTAAACTAATTTGTGAGAGATTAGTAATAGGGACAAAAAATACAGGAGCTCAGATCAGGATGCTCAGAGCCCACACTAGCTCTACAAAGAGCTATAGACGTGAGTAAAGCTAGAATAAGCTCACATCGAAATGTAGATCATAAGTGGAGCAGACACTAAGAATTCACCAGGTAGCACAGGAAAAGCATGGAAATACAAAGGGGGAAAATACAAAACCGAGATAAACAAAATGCAAAGGAAGACCTGTGGGTACTCTGAAGAAAAACATGATAATGGAAAATTGTATATGGGGTCAAATGCAATAGTCGTGGCAAAGGAAGTCATTATGCAAAAGCTTGCAGACAAGAAATACAAAAGAACAATGTTATACCATATTTATGAAGCAAGCAGTTACTCAGAGGATAAGGTTTTTACATATATAGGACATTAATGCAATGCAAAACTGACAAAATAAATAGTTTGTAAACCTGAGACTAGCACCAGAGGCAAAGACAAGGTAGAAGCACACAAGCAAACAGGAAATTGAATGCCAAATAGACATTGAGGCATCAGTGAATGTGATAGGCTACAAATAATTCCTCAGCATTATGCAAGAGAAGAGACTGCAATTGCAGTCAAGCAAATGGCATGGTCATAATACCACTAGGACAATATAAATTACAAGCAGAATACCAAGGAGAAGTTTGTAGGCTGAAATGTCAGGTAGTATCCACAACACAGAAGCCACTGCTTTCACTGAAACAAGAGTACTCACAAATGTTTACGACACTAACCCTGGGACAAATGATTCATGCAATGAACCCCAGTTCACGTGCAGTGAGTTTGTGCAATATACTTGGAAATGGGAATTCAGTCACGTCAAATCACCACTATACCAGAGACAGTCCTATGGCAAAGCCGAATCAGCAGTTAAAATTGCTAAGATTATTAAAGAGCAAGGTAAATATAAGGCAAGTCATCCTTGAATGGATAAACATACTATATCTGCCCAGTACAAGAGTTGACATCAAGAAGAATGCCCCAGCATTACCGAAACTGGCAGTGGTGGAAGGAGTAACAGACAAAAATGAAGAGAGATGCTCAAAAGACAAAACCTACTATGACCGACACGCTAAAGACCTCCAAGAAATACAACTAGTTTGAACTTGATAGTGTCTCCTTTTTTTATTCATAGATACTAAGGTCAGAAGGGACCATTATGATCATCTAGTCCGACCTCCTGCACAATGCAGGCCACCAAATCTCACCCACCCACTCCTGCGAAAAACCTCTCACCTATGTCTGAGCTATTGAAGTCCTCAAATCATGGTTTAAGGACTTCAAGGAGCAGAGAATCCTCCAGCAAGTGACCCGTGCTCCATGCTACAGAGGAAGGTGGAAAAACCTCCAGGGCCGCCTCCAATCTGCCCCGGAGGAAAATTCCTTCCCAACCCCAAATATGGCGATCAGCTGAACCCTGAGCATATGGGCAAGACTCACCAGCCAGATACCCAGGAAAGAATTCTCTGTAGTAACTCAGATCCCATCCCATCACAGGCCATTGGGCCTATTTACCATGAATATTTAAAGATCAATTAATTGCCAAAATCATATTATCCTTAAGACAAATCCTGCTTTTGGAAACAAACTACTTGCAATGAAGAGAGAGATCCTCATTCATATAACATAGCAGAGGGTGGTCATATATTTCACCGAAACTGCAAATACATTCACTCAATATGAAAGCAAGACATAAACATGGAGGATGGTGAAATATGTATTGTGCTGAGCCATGATCAGCACAACACAAAAGGAACATGGTCTGACCAGTGACTGATAGATTCCAGAACAGCCTCTCTCAACACTGCACGAACCAAGGGCCAGGCAGTCTCCAGTCGTCATAAGAAAGACTTGCACTTGCTCAGCATCAACCTGCCTGCAAGGTATGCACAGGACCTTTATACAATACTAGGGTGACCAGACAGCAAGTGTGAAAAATCTGGATGGGGGTGGGAGGTAATAGGAGACTATATAAGAAAAAGACCCAAAAATCAGGACTGTCCCTATAAAATCGGGATATCTGGTCTCCCTATGTAATACTAAGGCATGAAAGAGGAAACCCGGAGGAAAATATCTTCGTTCCCAACCAAGTTAATACTTAATTTAAAAAAGAGTGGCTATTAAGTTAGATGTAGTCTTTTAGGGAGTGTAATAGAACGTTAAATATGTAAGCAGGTTATTTTATGTTTAATTTTGCTATCTCAAATATATGATAAAAGGGATCTTATGACAGACAGCTTCCTTGTATGGGTATGCTAGTAGTATGCTTATGGATAAGGTAATGTACAGGAACTTAAAGAACTCTACTTTTAGAAAGTGCTTGATGGAGAGTACAGGCTAAGTGGAGGAAGGTGTAAAGCCTGAATGGTGCCCTGCCTTGGCTCACTTCTTATGCTTGAACCATGAGAGTATTCAACACTCACGAGTAGTCTGAGCCTCTTCCCATATAAGAAAGTGGCCAAACTTCCATTGATTTTAATGGAAGCAGGATGAGGACCCAGGAGATTCTCTGCATCTTACAGGGTCAGAATCCAGGGGGTCTGATGGGTGCGTTTTGGAAATCCATATTGTGCCTGCCAGGTTACAGCAGGAAATGCGGAGGACCATGAACTTGGGAGTTACATAGCCTTTCAGTTCTCTTTTGAGCTACTTTATAGACCACTGGCTAAGGGGCAATTTCCGAAAGCCCCTTGGCCCCTTCCAGTTAGTCCCTTAAAACACTACAGTCAAATGCAAAAGAGTTTTTGAGGGGCCAAATTCATCCCTGGTGTCTCTAATAAATTCTTAAAGGTGAGTCAGTTAATCAGCCTCCACCACAAAACCTTTTGAGTGAAAGGCAGGCAGATGATTTACTTAAGTGGATAAAAGGCAGTAAACAAAAGAAGGTAGTGCTGATTTGGGGATTTTCAGCAATTTTTTAAGTATTTAAGTATTTTTCTTTTGTTTAGAAAAAGCTTTTCAGGTCTCCTGACAGACTCATGACAGAGATATTATTTTAAATGCCACATCCTTTAACAAATCAAGTAAATCTCAGCATGTAAACCACAGAAGTGTGGACAGACTTGTAAATAATTAACCACTTTGTTTCCATAAAGGGTCCAAAAATATTCAGTTCCAGCAAAACAGGCAGAAATGTGACTATTTACTCTGATGAGGAAAAGAAGGCTGGATTCAGCAATACGCAAGGCTGTGAGAGTCTGCATTCTCACCTCATCACTGGGCCAGAACAGAGCTAGCTAGAATGGCTCTACGGCCTGGGGCTTAGGCCTCTCATCTCAGATGTTGGTGACGCACATTCAAGTTCCTGTTCCAAAGGCTATTTAGGGATGTGTCCAAAGTGAACAGCTTCTACGGGAGGACATGAGAGCGACTGGTCTGGGCACTCACCTGGGTTCACTTCCCTGCTCCACAGCATGCAGAATGGGGATTTGAAACAGCATCTCCCACATCCTGGGGAAGTGCTCTGGGTGTGGGAAACCAGCACCACCCCTGCTGATTTGTGCAGGGCCCAATCCAGTAGACAGGCTCTAAGGCAGCCTTTCCTAGCAAAATCCCTACAAGAAGGGATCCAGGAGTAGTTAGGACCCTTGAGAAAGAGTCCTGGCTGCTTGGAAATTAGCTCTTTGCCACATTAATGATTTATTAATTCGTATTATTATGCTTACAGGCCTAGCATACAGACCATAAGACTCAGTATGGCTCTGATTCGCCCGTGGATCCCCCATGAGAATGGCCTGGCTTTGGAAAGTGCGGCCTTTGAAGTCCTCTGTGTGTTTCACATACAGGCCTTCCTGTGTAAGTGCATCTAGTGACATTAAAATGAAATATAACCGTTGCAAGGGGCTAGTTTTGCAGGTAAATAGCAGTGATGTGATATAACTGTCGCCTTCACAAGAAGTGTTACCAACCCACTTACTGTAAGGTTTGAGTAAAAACATTATAAAATCATCATGAAGGTAATGCCCCTCTCAAAGAAAAGCGTGTAATTTCCTAAAAACTCATTGACCACCCTCCACTCCCCCAAAGAGCGTTAGTTCCTTTGATGGCTGGATTGATGGCTCTGTCATAGACATACATTGTTTGCACTGATGGGAAACGGGATGTGAAAATGAATCATTTTACTATGCCAGGGTGTTTGTAAAATGCGCTGGTCTTAGGAGAATGCCATGGGCATGTCTAAGAACGTCTCCTACCGTGTATTGTAGACACAGCCATCAGATAGTGTGATAATAATACTTTGCATTTCTGCAGTGCCACCTAGCCAAGGATATCAAGGTGCTTTACAAGAATTAAGTAATTAACTATGTGAGGTAGCTCAGTGGTAGTATCCTCCCCTTGGAGATGGGGACAGAGGCAGAGAGAAATGAAGTGTCTTTAGAACATACGAACGGCCATTCTGAGTCAGACCAAAGGTCCATCTAGCCCAGTATCCTGTCTCCCAACAATGGCCAGTGCCAGATGCTCTAGAGGGTATGAACAGAACAGGTAATCATCAAGTGATCCATCCCCTGTCACCCATTCCCAGCTTCTGTCAGACAGAGCCTAGAGACACCATCCCAGCCCATCCTGGCTATCCATTGATGGACCTACCCTCCATGAACTTATTTAGTTCTTTCTTGAACCCTGTTATAATCAAAATCACATTCCCTGACCATGAATCAAACCCAGGCCACAGGGCTGAGAGTGCCAAAGCCTAACCACTAGACCACCAAGGAGCTCTTGGACTTTGCCCAAGGAAACACAGCAGTGCCAAGAACAGAACGTAGATCTGGTGATGCCCAGGAATGCAATTTACCCACTATCTTTCCATGTCAGTGACTCCCTCCCAATCTCGGTAATAACAGAGCACTCCAAAAACATTAATATATTTATCCTCACAGCCTGTAATGTAATAATAATAATAATTAATAATACCTACCTCATATACAGTGCTGTTCATCTCTGGATCTCAAAGCTCTTTACAAAAGGAAATCAGCATCATTATCTCCATTTCACTGATGGAGAAACTGAGGCACAGAGAAAGATTAAATAATTTGCCCAAGGTCAGTCAGCGGCAGAGCCAGGAATTTTATCCGTCTCCTGAGTCACAGTCCAGTTCGTTACACACAACACCATCCCTCACTAGACAATGCTTTCTCCCTGTATCAGGTGAAAGCCCCTTTTAAGGGGTCTTTGACATTTAGTGAGCTTTGAAAAAATACAGTATTTCCTTTTTCTTTTTGACAATGCTTTGTGCTTCCTGTATTCACCTCTTCTTTTTGTTCCTACAGTGGAGCCAAAGTCCTGGAGTAAGAACCTACACAGAGTAGAATGTAATAGAGTCACAATCCCAATGATGATATCACAGTCTGTTGCTTGGGAAATCTACATGTCACAAATTCAGTGCCATGATTACTTCATTGCTGGATCCAAGATGGGGAGGAGATGGACTTAGAAAGGGAAAAAATGACATATCAGTATTTGGTTCTTGGGGACCGGGGGCTAGCTACTGAGTGCAGTGTTTCAGAGACAGCCATCCTCTGGTTTAGTTCAGATGGTGACTTAAAGTGATGTGCTGGAAAATGCAAATAACTACATCTGGGCGCATTTTTTTTAACTTTTGGCAAATAGTAAATTTGCCAAAAAATAATTTTGTTAGGGCACCAAAACTATTTGTTCAAATTCAGCAAATAGTTTGGGCTGCAAAAACTGATGGGGGGAATGGAATTGTCGAAAAGTTTTCACGTTTTCAAAACAAACTGGTTTGACGTTGTTTCAAAACAACATTCTGAAACAAACCGTCAATTTGAAACGACGTTCAAAACATTTCGTTCAGCCCAAACAATAGTCTTCCGTAGTTTAGTTTCAGCGAGAAAAAACAGTTTCAGTTCAAAACACACTGAGGTTTCTTTTCTGGCTGTTTGGGTTTGCCCCCGAACCAAAAACAATCAGCTCCTTGCTCCACTCTACAGATAACCTTTGGAATCGGGCAATCGAGGCTGCTACCATCTGTGCTACAGCTGGCCTTGCAGCTGGCAGCTGGAATGTGGGTCAACAGCCAATTGCACAGCATGGACACCTTTTCTTCCCCAAAATATACTCAGGTTTTCCCTCTGAGAAAAGGCTGTACTTAGGAGAAGCAATAATTCTGGTGGCACCTTTTATTAGGGCTTGTTGAGTGAAACCACAGAAAAGAATATTTGAAATCATTACATAACAGTTAGCTATTCCCTCCAATCATGCATTAAGGTTCACGCTGCTTTTTGAACTTCGATGTGAAGGCTGTGGAATTACAAAGTGGCCTCTGGAGAAATGTAGCATGGTCCGAAAATATGACCTCTTCATGTCACCTCCCCTGAAGCGTTGCTCAGTTTAGCTGCATCACTCCTAACATGAGTTGCTGAGCTAAATCCCTGGGCATAGCTTTGAAAATGCCTGGGAATGTGGTATAGTGCAGTATCAAAGCGGTATCCTTGCTGAATTTACCTTTGATCTGAGCTGTGAGGCATATTTTCAACCATCTGAAATTTGACTGATTTGAGGTTTCATTACACACTTGAATCTCAGACCATTTTCATCAAAGGTTTTGCTAAAGTTCACCAGTCTTGCAATGGAACCTTTGATAGTTTATGGTTTTGCATGAAACTCAGTTTTGCTGTGTTGGGGTTGACATGAAACTAAGTGTGAGGGGTTTTGACTGAATGTTGAGAGTTTTGGATCACACAGAAGTCACATGGCCAGATTCTCGATTGAATGTACAGCTCCTTTTGGCTGTAATCTGGCTACAAAGGATAACTCTGCTGGGATCAAGTCTTCTGTGTTTGCACATCTGCCTCCATCCTTCCCCTCCCGCCCAGCAATATCATAGAGGAACACTCTCTAACTCAATTAAGTGCCCAAACTGCCCCAGCCTCTCAGTCCCAAACCAGTATCGCCTTGCACTGGGCACTTGTGCTTGGGTGCAGCGTGAGCTTAGAGGGTGGACTCTGTTGTGTCCCCTGGTGACCATCCTACTGGTCACTGTGTGGCAGCCAGTCCCCCATCCTGCACCTTGGGCCCATCCCCTAGGCCAGGCCCTGGCTGAGTGAGTTTGGGACTGCTCCCTCCAGCAGTCCCAAAAGATCCTCAGGCTAAAGCATGTGTTTCCTCTCTCCAATCCTGTGCCTGCCGAACAGCCCAGAGCCAACCGGGTGGCCTGCAACCCATCCTCTGTTCCCTTTGGGCGGGACTGAACTCTGTTTTGGGGGGATATTCTGGAAGTGGGCAGGCAGCAGGGAGTCAGGGTGTAGTTTCCTCCCAGTCTGCTAGCTAATCTATGTTCTGGGGCCAGCAATCCCCTTGTGCCCACTCAGTCAGTGCTGGTGGGATAGGGCTGGCCTATTCACACTCCTGCTGACCTGTGGGCAGGGTTGGGCAGGGGGGAGAGGGGCACCAGATATTCATGAAAAGTTCCTGAGCCACTGAGTTCCACTCAGTTCTGCATTTTTAGCTCTGCTTCCTTGTTACCTTTTCAACAAAGGTTACGGCTAATAGCAGAGACTATAATAAGAGAACAGAGTGTCTCTGGTTATCATAAAGGCCTGGTGCATTTGCGCACCAAGTACCTCCTCCAACTCCCAATGCGGGCAATGGAAAGACTCCCAGCAGTGACTGCAGTGGGCACTGGATCAGGGCCCTGGTTGGCATGCCCCATTTACTGTACTTGTGCATGAAGAGAGCCAGGGTGTAATGGGTCATTTGCACATGCAATTACCACACTTCCCTGAGCCTGTAAAATAGGTAATTGTGCATGCTCCTTTCTAAAGACCTGAGACAGTAAAATGTTCAGATAAGAATAATCAGTTAAAAGGTTTTCTGTACAGAAGGCCATTTGCAAAGTTTAGGTGGCTACAGCAGTCAGAACCACAGCTGTTTGATAACAGTTTCCATTCTAACCTCTTGTTTTGGGGCACTCATAATTTTCTGAAACTTTCACTGCTGGGGCTGAAATTTTCCAGGCATGGTGTCTGCCTGAAGGTGAATTCCTGAGGAATGCAATGTTTGAGCAAAACCAGTCCCTCTCTTTGATTAAGAGGAGAGTGGAAAAAATTACACTTTTCCCAATATAATAACATTCTTGTGACCTTGTCTGAAGACCCCTGCAGCTGAAAAGGCTGGAAATTAAAAGGTGACATATGTCCCTGCCATGCCCCTCTCAGAGAAGCCTTTGCACATTCAGATGCAAATTGGGTTTGATGTGATCAAACTATGACCCTTTGAAAATCATGCACCAAGCATGTGCACAACGACAACACAGCAAACTCAGATAGTGACGATAATGGGGCTGGCTGCCCCTTTAAGGCCAGGAGGCTTGGGGCCAATTGGTCCTGGTTATTAGCCCAGCCTGCTACACCTGTCCTGGGTGTCGGATTTAAGAGGAGTTGTTCCCTGGGACAGGCTGGCTGGCTGAGGAAAAGAACTGGGGGTGTCTCCTGTGACTAGCCCTGAGGCGAAGGAGCAGCCAGAGAGGAGGAGAGTTGAGAAGCTGACAGTGGATGTCCACCATTGGGGCTGGCTGGAGAGGAGAGCAGACAGGCTGCTCCAATGTGAGGCAAGAAGCTGGACTCAGGCTAGGAACTGGCTGAGGGCTATGGCATGCCAGAGGCCCTTGGTAAGAGGGTAGCCAGTGAGACAGGCTATTGGGACCCCACCTGTAAGGAAGGAAGCTGAAGACAGATCCCTGTGGGGCTGAGGGATGTTTGGTTTTGATGTTTCTTTCAGATTTGGACTAAGAATGAGGGCATGAGGCATCTGAACTAAAACTCCATGAGGCAGGAACACAGGCAGAAACAGTTTAATGTTGAATTGACTTGAAATAAAATGGATTGATTCGGGAATGTCAAATTTTCATTTGCTTGGATTGTGCCAAATACACATTTTTTTAAAACTTTTTGTTCTGCAAGAAATGTTGATATTGGAATGTGTTGTCCTGACTGAGATGAAAACAAATGTTGAGTTATTGGAATTTCCCCAAGGGGCAGAAATTCCAGTTTTGTTATTAGATGGGCAAGTGCAGCAATGTAATAACAGAGTCTGAAATGAATCCCTAAGGGCCAGAGCCTGACGGTTAGTGACTGCCCTGCCTCAGGGGTGATGAGGAGCCACACAGCCAGGATGGGAACACAGGGACACACTGTGTGTCAGGGCATGTTGCTGGCCAGTGTGGAGGTGAGTGATGGGACTGGCCCCTGGAGTAGGGTGCTCAAGGAGAGGGCTTGTTGGGCGCCTGTACAAGAGACAGCCACAATCTGGCATTGGGTGCATTGGTTGATCCTCAATGTACCTGAGTAAATAATAGAGACCCATGAGAACAATGAATGGGCGGGAATGGGAGGAGCAAGAAATGGATGCACTTCAGAGGTCCTTTGTGGAAAGGCCCTTTTCCTCTCTACTGACTTGCAGGCCCCATGTTATACTGACCTATCATTGACTGGTTAGAGGCTTCCTTTTAGCACCATCAGTGTTACTTCTAGGTGAGCCATAGGGCAAGGGGCTCTGAAGAAACCCCCCCTGTCTCAAGGAAGAAAGGACCAGAGCCAGTAGCTGAACCCCACCATCTCATGCATAGTATATTGCAAAGCATTAACTTCAGAGAGGGTGACCAGACAGCAAATGTGAAAAATCGGGACAGGGGGTCGGGGGTAATAGGAGACTATATAAGAAAAAGACCCAAAAATTGGGACTGTCCCTATAAAATTAGGACATCTGGTCACCCTAACTTCAGATCTACTCAGCCAGCATTTCTTTCTTTTGAAGTGTAGACTGAAGTGGAGGGGTCAGCATTGTTCTGTCATTCTAGCTGATTCGCCCGTCCCAGATATCTCATGCTATAGGCTGGCCAAGCTGGAAAGTTTAGACCTGGATCTCTGGCTTTGGATTTCAAACACCTCATAGTTCAGGGATGTTCAAATCTGAGCTTTACACACGCTCTGCATCACACCTGCGTTAGCTGCAGTGAGAGATGTAACCAAATCTCCCACAACTGGTTTGTCACTCTCTTTAATGTAGGATTCAGAGACATGACTTTCCTGTTCCTGCTGCTAATGTACAAAGCATAAAGAAGAAAGCGTGATTTGCATCAGCTGAACTGAAGTGACATTTGAACAAAGTGAAATCATGGGTCCTCATTAGGAGGCTCAACAGTTAGAAAGGAAAGTCATAAAGGGACAGCCAACTCTATGTGGATCATTTAATTAACATGCTTACAGAGTTTCTTCCTGTCTCCTATGCGACTGCCCTACCCTCCCATTACAAAGGTGTTTTCTGTTTTAAATGTCCCCTAGTTTGACATATTGGAAGGAAAAGTTACTGTGATCTGCTCTGTCTAATCTCTTAAACTGAATAATCTAAGCACTCTTTTTATGCCATAAGTAATTATCACGTTTGTATATTAGGTGAAAGATAACAAATAACAGGTCAATGTGAGAGCTGAGCCGAACTTCCGATAACAAATTTGGATATGGATTAGCTTTAGTGATTTTTGCATTGGCATAAGCAATCAGAAATGATTGTTTGTTCATCTAGCTGTCTAACTTGTATTTGTGTCCAGTGAGGGCACCTGATTGTCAGAAGAGCTGGGAAATCAGGCCAATGCTGCACAGTGCAGATATATTTGGAAATCATGCAGATTAAATTTGGATAAGGTAAAAACAGGCAAAATGAGAAATTATAATTTAAAAAGAAAATTGTATCTGAGATAAAATTCTGTCTCTCTGCTCACCTTTAGACAGCACCTTGAAGATCTTCAAGGTCAGGCTTTCAGACCTTGGCTTCCACTTGTGAGCATATACAGTTACATGTGCCCAAACGTGTGCCTAAACTTTTCAGGTGCACAAACTTGTGAGTGCATTAACACTTGTGTGTGTGCCCTTGAAATAGTCTAACATGTGCATGCAGGACCCATTGTGGCCAAAAGGTTTTGTGAGTGCAAATTCTGACACATGTGAGAGCTCCTGCAGAGATGAGAATTTGGGGGTCATGGTAGATAACCACGTGAATGTGAGCTCCCTGTGTGACACTTTGACCAGAAGGGTTAATGGGATCCTTGGATATATCAACATGGAAATCTCTAGAAGGAATAGAAAGGTTATTTTACCTCTGTATTTGGCACTGGTGCAATTGCTTCTGGAATATGGTGTCCAGTTCTGGTGCCGACAATTCAAGAAGGATGTTGATAAATTGGAGAGGGTTCAGAGAAGAGCCATGAGAATGAACAAAAGATTAGAAAACCTGCCTTACGGTGACAGATTAAAGGAGCTCAATCTACTTAATTTAACAAAGAGAAGGTTGAGGGGTGACTTGATCACAATTTATAAGTAGCTACATGGGGAACAAATATTTGATAATGCACTCTTCAGTCTAGCAGAGAACGGGTAAACGTGATCCAATGGCTGGAAGTTGAAACCAGACAATTTCAGACTGGAAATAAGACTAATTTTTAACAGTGAGGACAATTTTAACATTGGAACAATGTATCCAAGGTTATGGTGGATTCTCCATGACTGGCATTTTTTAAATCAAGATTGGGTGTTTTTCTAATATACTCTAGGAATCTGGGGGGAGAAATTCTCCGGTCTCTGTTATACATGAGGTCAGACTAGAAGATCACAATGGTCCCTTACAGCCTTGGAATCTAGGCATTTTTAGCAGGTGTTTGCACCTTCAAAGTGTAGGCATGAGTATGTCTTTGTCAATTTTATTTGTGCTCGACTAGAAGCCAGGTAGAGAACTGACTGAGAATCTACCCCAATATGTAACTGCAGAAGCAGGTGCAAGGCAATCTAAATAAAACCAGAGTAAGGCTCAGTGATTGTTGGCTGTGTGCTTCTGGGGTCAGACAGGATTTCCAAGTCTTATCAAGAAGCAGAGTGAAGGGGCTTGGCATATGTATATTAACTACAGACATACAGGGTGGCATATACAAAGTACAACATTGGGAAGGAGAAAAGGAAACAAAAGAAGTCATCAGAGACATTTTGAAGGAGCAGAGGAGGTGATGAAGGCAGAGATAAGGGCAGTGGCAAAGTGATAGCTCTGAAAGTTTCTTTCTGAGGAGAGAGTGGAAACCAGTGCAGTCTCAAGACAGTGGAGATGCAAATTTACCACGGACACTGAAGAAATTTTTGGCAGTGGCGTTCTGAACTGGAGGAAGGGAGCTTGGAGAATGGGAGGCCAAAGAGAAACCTCTTGCAGTGACAGGACATTAGCAGAGCATGGGTTAGCAGCATCTTGGCCGTAAGGAAGGGGAAGAAAGGATAACATTTGGTGACACTGCATAGGAAGTGATGAGACTTAGCAAGAGCCTGGTTGTAACGAGGAAGAGAAAGGAGGGAGGTCAAAGATAACACCAAGGTTGCAAGCTTGGGTGTTAGAAAAGATGATAAAGTTGTCAGGTAGGGTGGATTGATTTAAATCAAAGCAATTTAAATTGCTGATTTCAATCAGTAATCAGGAAACCTTGATTTAAATCATTGATTTTAATGGTGTTTTGCATTTGGACATTTTAATAATTTTCCTAAAGAAAAAAAGAAGGTTGATTGTCATTGGTTGGTAACCATTAAAACATTTTGTAGGCAAATAAATGTAGCCTTTACACTAAATTTGGTGCTTCTATTTGCTAACCAGGAGGATACACTATATCTAAAAACATTTATTTAAGCAATTGTACAGCTTAATTTACCTTTATTCACGGTCTTAATTTTTACCTTTTTATCTTAGAAAATGGTGAGTGATGCATTTCTTATATACCAGATGATTATTAGTTTTTTTTTTAATTTTGTGTCAAGCTCTGTTTGGATGGAAATTCAAATTCAATTAAAAAGACATAAAAACAGCATTTTAATTGCTTTATTAAATAAAACTACCTTAAAAGTGCTGGATACATAAGAAAAAAGTGTATCCATTTATTAACAGGTTTTGCATTTAAAACTAAGTGATATATTAAACAAAGGATATATTTTATCTGTAAATAATGAATTGAACTGATTGTGTCTGGTCATCATGTCCTTCAAGATTTTAGAACTAGTAGATCTGATCCTCTCGCACCTAGTTTTTATTCACATGTTGGATGAGGTTTCTTAACCCAATTGGTTTCTTAACTTTGACTGAACTAGTCATTGAACTGAACTAGCTGAATAAACTTTGCACTTGCAGAAGTTAGATTACCACTGTTAAAAACTGATTTAGCACTTTAACAATCTCTGGCTCCAAGTGCTTACCGAATGACTTCCACTAGTTAAGTAGCTTGACTTTCTTTAAAACTTGGCAGCAAACATGTATTGCTTAATATTTTTGTATTTATTTTAAATGTTTTAATAGATTGACAAATGTAGGCAACCTAGGTCATACTTTCAAATTTAATTTTAAATAGGTTTATTTTTTTGAATCTGTATTTAATTTAAATTTTAAAAAAAATCCAATTTAGATAAAACAAAATCAGTGAGTCGGTAGTGCAATAATAGTACTGTGGGTGCATTGGCTGGGAAAATGGAAACAAAGTATTGTGGAAAGTGTCTTCCATTTGCTGACCAACTGTAGTGAATAGTACAGTATATTGCTGTGTATAACAGGCCAGTATGTAGGGCTACATCTATAAAAGTATAGCACGTGGCTCTGTCAGTATTTGTGTGTATATGCAGCATATGTCAATTAGCCAGTATTTGCGTGTGGTTGTACATGGCTTGGTACAGAGATATCAGCCACTGTGCGTGGGAGACTGCAAATAACACAACATGTGATGGTGTGCCAGTTTCTGCATTTGAGTCCAGGACAGTAAATGAATGCAATGCACACATCTATGAAGAATCCATGTCCTTCCTTGGAATAGAGGAGAGATATTCAAGAGGATCTATGGGCAGAACAGCAGAACCTGCTATTAATTAAGAAATTAAATCCACTCAGATGTGGAGATTCAAAGGAAGCACAACAAATCTGGAGTGTCCATGCCAAAGCCAACTTGCTACTTTATAATTCAACATGTGTTACCAGCTCCTATTATTAGAAATCCAAATTTTCTCTGCCATGGGAAGAGGCTGAGCTGGATCCTTTTAGCCTTGTATAAGTTAATTACAGTACACATGTTAAAAGCTGCATCTGTCTTAGTCAATCTAGTTGATTATTGCAGTGCTTTATTTTTAGTTCTCATCAAGGTGAAGGATGACACTAATATAAATGGAGAGTTTTCCGCAGATGTTGCTCTACTAAGTGCTCTCCAGAACCAACCCTGCCAGAGCAAGAACTTCTTTCCCTGAGTCATACTGCTCCTGAGATGGTTTACATGAAGTACCAAGTGATCCAAGGAAAGAAAATTCTTCGCAACAGGCTTTGACTGCAAGTTGCAGAAAAGATAGCGAGTCCCTGCCTCAGAAAAGAGGTAATAGCAACCCTAGGGCTGTCAGACTTTATAATCTTAGAGTGGCTACAATCTCCTCAGGGCTCTGTGTCTATACCAAGCTCCTCTTAAAGCATATCTTACTGTTGTCATGACTGAATACTTTCATTCATTCACCATACAGTGTCTGTGGCATGCCAGTTCTCCCTATTCCACTTCTGCTGCCCAGCATCTCACATTATTTAACTTTCTGAGTCAGATCCTTGGTGGATGTAAATCAGTGTAACTCCCCTGAAGTCATAAGAACATAAGAATGGCCATACTGGGTCAGATCAAAGGTCCATCTAGCCCAGTATCCTGTCTCTGATAGTGGCCAATGCCAGGTGCCCCAGAGGGAATGAACAGAACAGGTCATCATCAAGTGATCCCTCCCCTGTGGCCCATTCCCAGCTTCTGCTAAACAGAGACGAGGGACACCATCCAAGTCGGTGGAGCCATACCAAGTTCATACTAGAGAATGATCTGACTCTCTAAATCTAGCAAGCCTATAATTACATGAATCAGGCTTTACAGGATTGGACCCTAGGAAAGAAGGAAACGTACCACTCTGAGATTTAGGTATTGTGAAAAAAACCACAGAGTGGCTCTCTTGCTGCAGGCGTGGCAGTGCGAGCTGGGTGCACATCTAACCCACCAGTCTCTAAGCCCAGAATTCATTATACATTAGAATCCTCCTCACTGGCATGGACTGCAATGGAGACAGAAGACAGTGACAATGAAGCAGTCTGTGGTCATGTGTCTCCGAGGCCCCAGGAACATCCCTATGTTTGCTATTCATCCCTGTACACAACACAGTTCACAAGTATCCATGTTTCACAAAGTTAGAACAAATACATGGACAAGTGACATCCAAATTCGGAGCAGAGAGAGTCTTCAGCTTGGATTTTAAAACAGCCATTAAATCTGACAGCCAGCTCTTTCTGACTGGGTAGATGGGGACCCTGTCTCAGCTCGTGCAAATGGAGCCTTCTTTTTGAGGGTTACTATTTCCTGCAGTAATGTTTTCCTTGGACCAGCCATTCTTGCTGCAGATGGCAGGGGGACTTGTAATCTGAGCAGAAAAACACGCTGAGGTGGTGCTAAGAGACGGTCCCAGTTATATCTGTTCCTCCTCCACTACTGAAGAGAGGAACAGGTCCTCATCTATTGTAAATTGACAAATCTCCATTAACTTCACTGGAACTACGTTGATTTACACAGCTGAGCATCTGGCCCATAATGTCTTGGCTTCCTAGGGTTTTTCCTTTACATGGATTTTTGCCCCTAAAACTTAATATGTTTTTTGAATGGCATTGCAGCTCCTGGTTATCCCAGGTACCAGATGTCCTACCTTTGATTGACATTTGTATGGCATTTGGTGCAATTGGCCCAGCCTACACTTGCTGGATCAAAGTAAAATCCTGCCAGATTGCTGAGTCTGCTGGCATTGTACCTTGTGGCAGCTATTTGGATCTGCCTGAAAATAACTGAGATTGAATGAATGGATCTGGGCTTTTGGAAGGAGAGTTTGTACTGAGTGTTGCCCTCCTTTGGATTCCCTTTGTGTGCTATGTATGTTGCTCGTATCTACTCATGACGGCTCTGGAAAAACTGGCTCGGAAAGAGAACCTGCTATTCCACACAACAATGGTCCAGCCAGATCTCAGGCACTGTCTCCAGGCTTGGTTGCCTCACCTCAAAAATGATCTAGCAGAGCCTGTAAAGGTCCAGCGAAAGGGAAGATCATCCATGGTTCAAATGTGATGGCCATGGTCCTCGGTTATGGCTGAGGTACTCTAAGTGACACTCGGGAGGGCAGGTGACCTTGTACTGCCCCCCCAGATTCTGGAGCCAGCTATATACCAGTCCGTTTCCCCAGCATAACTTAGTGCAGTTTGAGGGTTGCTTTAAATTATACCAGCTGCCCCAAAAGCTTATTACAGCAACTTAGAATCAGCAGGGTATCGGTGACCGCTAGTCGTCCCTCGTCCCTCCAGTGATGCCCCCTACTCTAGCCATAGGTTGGGAGTGACATAAAAACCCCTTTCCCAGCGACACACCCTTCACTGGGGCGATCCTCCCATGGCATGCAGCAGCCCCAGCACAGCTGCAGATGGAGACTGCCAAAACTAGGCTTATTTCCCTTGGAAAGGAGAGTCAGGCTATGTCCCTGCTCCACGCGAGGGGTGTGATTGCCGGCTTGCGTACACATACCCGTACTAGTTCGGCAAGAATTAGCATGAGTATAAATAGCAGTGCAGCTGCTTAGCCGGCTGAGTATGTGCCCAGAGGGTTCAGGCGGGTTTGGACTCTGGTGTCGAAGCCATTCCACCACGGCCCACACTAGTGCGGAGACGCTGCTGGTTAGGCTGGTGCTAGTGCTCATCCACCTCGTGTAAATCTACCCGGGCAGGGACTCATGCCCCCGGCTCGTTGTGGAGATGTGGCCTTATGGGGGGGGGGGGGTCGTTGAGGAATTCAGTGTTACAAGGGGCATATCCGCAAAAAGAAAAGGAGGACTTGTGGCACCTTAGAGTCTAACCCATTTATTTGAGCATGAGCTTTCGTGAGCTACAGCTCACTTCATCGGATGCATCCCGTGGAAAATGCAGTGGGAGAATTATATACACAGAGAACATGAACCAATGGGAGTTACCGTACACACTGTAAGGAGAGTGATCACTTAAGGTGAGCTATTATCAGCAGGAGAGCAGGGGACGGCGGGGGGGAACCTTTTGTAGTGATAATCAAGGTGGGCCATTTCCAGCAGTAGACAAGAACGTCTGAGGAACAGTGGGAGGTGGGGGGGAGGAATAAACATGGGGAAATAGTTTTACTTTGTGTAATGACCCATCCACTCCCAGTCTCTATTCAAGCCTAAATTAATTGTATCCAGTTTGCAAATTAATTCCAATTCAGCAGTCTCTCGTTGGAGTCTGTTTTTGAAGTTTTTTTGTTGAAGAATTGCAATTTTTATGTCTATAATCGAGTGACCAAAGAGATTGAAGTGTTCTCCAACTGGTTTTTGAATGTTATAATTCTTGACATCTGATTTGTGTCCATTTATTCTTTTACATAGAGACTGTCCAGTTTGACCAATGTACATGGCAGAGGGGCATTGCTGGCACATGATGGCATATATCACATTGGTAGATGTGCAGGTGAACGAGCCTCTGATAGTGTGGCTGATGTGATTAGGCCCTATGATGGTGTCCCCTGAATAGATATGTGAACACAGTTGGCAATGGGCTTTGTTGCAAGGATAGGTTCCTGGGTTAGTGTTTTTGTTGTGTGGTGTGTGGTTGCTGGTGAGTATTTGCTTCACGTTGGGGGGCTGTCTGTAAGCAAGGACTGGCCTGTCTCCAAAATCTGTGAGAGTGATGGGTCGTCCTTCAGGATAGGTTGTAGATCCTTGATGATGCGCTGGAGAGGTTTTAGTTGGGGGCTGAAGGTGATGGCTAGTGGCGTTCTGTTATATTCTTTGTTGGGCCTGTCCTGTAATAGGTGACTTCTGGTTACTCTTCTGGCTCTGTCAATCTGTTTCTTCACTTCAGCAGGTGGGTATTGTAGTTGTAAGAATGCTTGATAGAGATCTTGTAGGTGTTTGTCTCTGTCTGAGGGGTTAGAGCAAATGCGGTTGTACCGTAGAGTTTGGCTGTGGACATGGATCGTGTGTTGTGGTGTGGATGAAAGCTGGAGGCATGTAGGTAGGAATAGCGGTCAGTAGGTTTCCGGTATAGGGTGGTGTTTATGTGACCATCACTTATTAGCACCGTAGTGTCCAGGAAGTGGATCTCTTGTGTGGACTGGTCCAGGCTGAGGTTGATGGTGGGATGGAAATTGTTGAAATCACGGTGGAATTCCTCAAGGGCTTCTTTTCCATGGGTCCAGATGATGAAGATGTCATCAATGTAGCGCAAGTAGAAGTAGGAGCATTAGGGGACGAGAGCTGAGGAAGTGTTGTTCTAAGTCAGCCATAAAAATGTTGGCATACTGTGGGGCCATGCGGGTACCCATAGCAGTGCCGCTGATTTGAAGGTATACATTGTCCCCAAATGTGAAATAGTTATGGGTGAGGACAAAGTCACAAAGTTCAGCCACCAGGTTTGCCGTGACATTATTGGGGATACTGTTCCTGACGGCTTGTAGTCCATCTTTGTGTGGAATGTTGGTGTAGAGGGCTTCTACATCCATCGTGGTCAAGATGGTGTTTTCAGGAAGATCACCGATGGATTGTAGTTTCCTCAGGAAGTCAGTGGTGTCTCGAAGATAGGTGGGAGTGCTGGTAGCGTAGGGCCTGAGGAGGGAGTCTACGTAGCCAGACAATCCTGCTGTCAGGGTGCCAATGGCTGAGATGATGGGGCGTCCAGGATTTTCAGGTTTATGGATTTTGGGTAGCAGATAGAATACCCCAGTCTCTTCTTTGGCACATGTTTTCCAAGGTGAGACACAAGGAGAAACACAGTGAAATTTAAAGGGAAGGGCATTTAGAAGCAATACAAGGAAATGCTCAGAACCCAGCTCCATTGTTGATATTGGTCTCTGACCATAGAGCGGTAAGTCACAGACAAACTGCAGTGGGTACTTACTGAAATTGTAGGTGTATAACCAGTGGGATCACAGGAATCAGGGAGGTGGCGACGATGCCTACAGAAAGGCAAGGAGATTCCTTTCGGGGGGGAGGGATAGCTCAGTGGTTTGAGCATTGACCTGCTAATCCGAGGTCTGTGAGTTCAATCCTTGAGAGGGCCATTTAGGGATCTGGGGCAAAAAAAAATTGGGGATTGGTCCTGCTTTGAGCAGGGGTTTGGACTAGATGACCTCCTGAGGTCCCTTCCAACTCTATGATTCCCAACCACACCAGCAAAACAGACCACTTGACAAAGCAGGGAGATCAGAACAGAATGGCCCGCAAGTGTCAGAGTTCAACCTTGCATATTCACCTCCCTTCCCCATCTCAGCTAAAGAAGAATTATGAGAGATGCTGGGAGCACAGTCCCTTAGGATCTCAGTGTGGGTACAGCCTGAGAATTTCATCTCAGCTTATATGGGCCACCACTCTCAGTAAGTACAGGCACAGTCCAGGTGGGAGAAGCGGCTAGTAAAAAGGAAGGGGAGTTTTAAGGTGTAATGCGGTAATACAGCTCTGATGGGGGTATAAATGGAGCAAGGTTTTTCCCATTATACATCTAAAACCCTGTGTCTGGAGGTCTGTGAGAGGTGTCTGTGTGACAAAACACACTCCATTGTACGGTACAGGAACACGGGAAAGCTGTCTGCTGGGGATGGGGGGAGCTTGGTAAGTGCTGCTGAGCGTGCCTGCATACGTATGTGTGTTTACTGTGTGCGTACATGCAGCCCAGGTGTGCACATGTACATATGCTTATATGGGCATGTATGTATTTGTAGCTGTCAAGTTTTGTACTACATACTGGCGACCACTCATAGAGGTCCCACCATCCCTCGCAGCACCCCCAGAGCTGTGGGAAGAGCAGGGGCAAGGGGAGGGGAGCAAGATCCCTTAGATGGGGCAGGGGAGAGCTTGTGAGATGCTATGGATAACTGGGAGGTCAGGGTTTTGGGGTGGGAGAGAGCCCTGGGGGGTTATGGGAATGAACTTAAGGATGTGGGTTGTTAGGGGGTAGGTGGGAACCTGGTCAAGGTGTTGGGTGGGGATACTAGCTCAGTGTGGGCAACAGGGCTTGTTGGGTGTTTCCTTTGCAAAGAGTGACTCTGAATGCAGGTTAAGCTGAACAAGCTGAACTTTACTGAACCCTGTGCACTGCTCTGTCCACATGGCTGAGCCACTTTCAGCCCAACTCCCTGTGTTACCTGTTTCTCTGCTGTCCCCACAATAATGCCCCACCCAGTCTCCCCAGGGAAGATGGGCCCTCTGACTCCAGTTCTACTGATCCTTATACACCAGGTGGGGGAGCCTCTCTCATTCTCTCTTAAAGAGTCATTTTGGGGGAGGGGGTTGAGAGCAAACAAACATGATACTGGCTCGGTACCCTGATGGCTTGAGCACTCACCCAGGATCCAGTCCCCCTGCCCTTTATGGGGGAAGTCATCCTCCTCCTGCTCCTCCTTCATCTCTGCCCCACTCTCAGGGCCTCTTGCTAAAATGGCACAAGGTGCCTAACTCCGAAGAGGGTTCCTGGCCATGAATGGCAAGCATATTTAGAGGCTACAGTGTAATTTACAGTGTAATTTAGCACGGCCACATTCCAGCACTTCCTGGGATAACATGGGCCCACCCCCGCCAGAATGACGTTGCTGCACATGAGGTCACACTGCACAGGGGGACACCATTGTGAAGAGCATACCGCTCCACCCCTGGTGTGTGCAAGGTCATGGCAGGGGAAGGCAGAGCTACACGCTCTTCGAAATGGCGTCCCCATCCAATACGGGACAAAACCATATCCAGTTTTGTCTCAGTACCAGATGGGGGACAAATCACACAGAAAGAGCATTGTCTGGTTTAAAACTGGATGACTAACCTGCCTAGTATAATTACACTTAGCAAGCCCAAAGCTATTGCTGTGTAACCTGCCTTGGGAGACAGAAATAATAATCATGTGCTTACCCCATAATAACAGGGCCATACCAATTCTTTGCTACTTCGTCTTTGTTAATTAACATTGATGTGGGTAGCCAGTAGCTTCAGTGTATGACCCCTCCACAGTAGCCACTCCCACATGACCCTGCACCCACCCTTGGTCTCATTCACCATTGTAGGAACTCCTGGGTCCAAACCAGAAAACGTAGCTGGCATTTCCAACACCTGGGCACAGCAGATGGGTAAAGTACTTGTGATGATGCTATACTGTGATTGCTCAGATCTGGCATTAGATGCTTGGCCAATTTGTTTCAAACATGAGGCCTAATGTTCTTTTGCACCTCTGCCGTCTTCATTGACTTTCAGAGGTCTAGCTTCATTGCATATCTCTAACTTTGCCATTCTATAAGTACCTGGATCTGAGAGACTAGTGTAGATTGGTGCACCTCAGTCCCTTCTGTTGTCTTCCCATGCAATAGCTGAATCTCCCGAGGGCTATAGTATTTTGGTCTAATTCTGATAGTTGGCTTGGTGTGGGGGTGGCTGGGTGGTGTTGGTGGCCTGTGATGTACAGGATTTCAGAGTAAATGATCTGGTAGTCCCGTCTGGCTTTAAACTCTGTAGTTATGCTTTCCCTGCCCGTTGGAGAAAGTCCTAGATTCTGCCAGGCCATTGAATAGTCTAATCTCCTTAACTTGATAAGTGCTAAATGAGACAGGGGAGAGGGATGTGGGTGCCAACAGGAAAAGTCAGGAAATGGAGGTTCACAGACAAGGCAAAATAATGCTAGATAATAAAGAAATCATGGAGGGGAGTGAACTCTGAGAAACACAGTTGAAAATTGTACACAAGTTGCATATCACCCTGGACCCACAGAGGAATTTTTTCCTGTTGATTAGCCCTCTGAGTCTTCAGTGGAGAGATGAAACAGCAAACTGACCCCACTCTGAGTGAACCTATCATCTGATTCATTCTTTTTAGGAAGTGATCTCAACGGAGCTATCAAATTTCTGTACCTCTCACCCCGGTGCTGTTTCTAATAGAGGGAGGAGGACCTCTC
Source organism: Caretta caretta (assembly GCF_965140235.1). Taxonomy (NCBI): domain Eukaryota; kingdom Metazoa; phylum Chordata; order Testudines; family Cheloniidae; genus Caretta; species Caretta caretta. The sequence goes on along the minus strand of NC_134218.1, from coordinate 27,500,501 downwards.
TGTTACCAAGAAACACTATGTATCTTCTGTTACCAAGAAACACTTCAGACTTAGTTTATTTCCAGCTGACAAGTGCTTCCTTATCTGTTGGATCATTGACAATTCCCCCTTTGCTTACCCTGTGTAGAACTACACTCCTGGGACATTTGGCAAAGGGAAAGAAATGGAGGTATGCCCTGAACAGAAATGAAGAATTGGACTTCTAAGGGGTATAAAGGCCCTTCCTGAGCTCTTGGAGTGAACGAGCAATAAAAGGAGTAGAATTAGGGCTGGATGACTTTATAATAATTATCACTCTTGTTTGTTCTGGTCGTGCCTATGGGACCCCATGGTGCTCGGCCCTGTACAAACACAGAGTAGTAGATGGTCCCTTCCTTGAACAGCTGTTATTGGAGTGGTCACCAAACACCTTGTAAGACCTTAAGCCTTGTCATTTCAAGGCTATACAGAGCTGACTTTATTTTCTATGGCTGTATGTGCAGAGGGGAAAGGACAGTCGGGAAGGGTATGTCTACACTGGCAGAGTTACAGCACCGGCAGTTACGATGCCGCTCAGAGAGCGCTGAAGGGAAACCGCTGTTGTGTGTTCACACTGTCAGCTGCCTGCGCAATCGCGTGTTCACACTTGCGGCACTTGCGGCGGTATTCGGAGCAGTGCACTCTGGGCAGCTATCCCACCGAGCACCTCTTCCTCTTCTGCCTCTCAGAGCTGTGGGAAGGCGGAGGGGATCGCGGGGCATCCTGGGTCCTGTCCCAGTGCCCCGTTATGCATTGCTTCGCATCCCAGCAGTCCCTGTGCTTCTGTCCGCATTTGGCGCCATCTTTCAACGGTTTGTGCACTGCGTGCTCTGCCTCTTCGGTCTACAGGCATGGATCTGGCACTGCTGACCAATATGCTGCTTGCTCTGACCCACACGTCATGAGGGGCAGTGGAGTTATTCCTTAAACTACAAAGGCAAAGGGAGTTTGACATTGATCTCGCAACGTGTACTAGCTAGACACGAGATTGCTTGTGGCATTCACAGAGGTGCTGACCACAGTGGAACGCCGCTTCTGGGCTCGGGAAACAAGCACTGAGTGGTGGGATCACATCATGATGCACGTCTGGGATGATGAGCAGTGGCTGCAGAACTTTTGCATGAGGAAAGCCACATTCATGGGACTGTGCGATGAGCTCGCCCCAGCCCTGTGGTGCAAGGACACGAGAATGAGAGCTGCGCTGTCATTGGAGAAGCGCGCGGCGGTTGCACTTGTGGAAGCTGGCTACTCCAGACTGATACCAATTGGTCACTATCCAGTTTGGAGTGGGAAAGTTGACCGTTGGACTCGTGTTGATGGAAGTGTGCAGGGCCATTAATCGCATCCTGCGCCGAAAGACTATGACTCTGGGCAACATGCATGACATCGTGGATGGCTTTGCACAAATGGGCTTCCCTAACTGGGGAGGGGCGATAGATGGCATGCATATTCCAATTCTGGCACCAGACCACCTAACCATCGAGTACATTAATCGGAAGGGGTATTTCTCTATGGTTCTCCAGGCACTTGTGGATCACCGTGGGCGTTTCACAGACAATGCAGGCTGGTCCGGAAAGGTGCATGACGCACGCATCTTTCGGAACACTGGCCTGTTCAGGAAACTGCAAGCAGGGACTTTCTTCCCGGACCAGAAGATCACTGTAGGGGAAGTCGAAATGCCCACTGTGATCCTGGGAGACCCCGCCTACCCCTTAATGCCGTGGCTTATGAAGCCATACATTGGGCATCTTGACAGCAGCAAGAAGCGGTTCAACAACAGGCTGAGCAATTGCAAAATGACTGCGGAGTGTGCTTTTGGCCATTTAAAGGCCCACTGGTGCTGCCTATATCGGAGGCTGGACCTGGCTGATGACAATATTCCTATGCTTATAGCCGTGTGCTGTACGCTTCATAATATTTGCGAAGGGAAGGGTGAAAGCTTCACTCAGGGCTGGACTGCTGATGCTCAGCACCTGGAGGCTAAATTTGAACAGCCAGAGACCAGGACTATTAGAGGGGTGCAGCGTGGTGCCATAAGGATCAGGGATGCCTTGAGGCAGCAATTTGAAGCTGAAATCCACTAATATTTGTTCCTATGCTCGGGAGTGCAGTGCTTGTAATGCTAGGAGGTGACTGTGATTGCTGCAGACGATGCACTATGAAGGTTTAAGAATATTGCCTGTTGGTTTGCAGGGCTCTGTTTGCTTTCAATTAATGGAATAAAGATTGCTTTCAAACCAAAACTATTCTTTTATTAAAAAACAACAAATGGAGGAGAGAGACAAACAAAAAAACACATCAGCACTGTGCAAGATGGGAGAAGGGAGGGTCCCAGGAGGAGGAGGGGTTCCGGGACCGTTAAAGATTTGTGTATGTCCAGGTATCATATGCAACCTTGTCCTCTGAAGTACAGTGCAGCAGGTACTATACTTCAGCAGGGCTAAACTGCAGAGGGACGGGTTTTGAGTGCAGTGGGTCCTGGAAGTCTGTAGGCTGGACTGTGATGGGGCAGGAGTGGAATACAGCAGGTACAGACTGGAGCCAGGAGGTTGATAAGAGTGTGTTGGCGATGTCTGGGGGGCACATGGGAAAGAGTTTTGTGACAGCAGTTGCAGGGGAGGGCAGGTGCGGAGCTGCTCAGTTTGCAGTGCTAGTAGGGCCTGGAGCATGTCCACTTGGTGCACCATAACTTTTAAGAGCCGCTCCGTGGCTTCATTCTGACATGCCGCATTCTCCTTTTGGTCCCTCTTCTCGCTGTCCTGCCACTCCTTCTTGTTTTTCAGCCACGGAGTGCATCATAACCTCACTCAGAAAGTCCTCTTTAGTTCTTTGTGGCATTCTAATTTTGCGCAGACATTCAGCTGGCGATAACAAAGAGGGAGGCTGGGCTCCCAAGGTCGTATCTGTGAAGCCAAAATGCAACATTTTACAGAAGCGGTATTGTTTGCAACGCAGAGACCACTGATTCAGTGATTTAAAACACAGGCACTATTCACATACCTGTCACTAACTGGCTGACCCCAGGCAAGCATACATGAGCCACAAGACCCCCAAAATGGTGAGTAGCCGCAGGGGCAGGGGAAATCAGTGTTCCAGGACCATACTGTACACTGGGCACATGGCTCTTGGGGAGAGCCTGCACTGTGGGGGGGCCTTATAATCATTACTGTCCCCACATTTTCCACGGGCTGTGTTCATTATGAAAGATATCTCGCTGGTGAGGGTGAGCAGGGAATCAAGGGAAGGTCTTCTACAAGGCTGCAGCTACTGCCCTGGCCCTTATGCGGCTCGTCTGTGTGCAGCAATGGTCCCCCACTCCACCCCCAGTGACGGCAGAATGGCGCTGGAAAGTTACCCTTAATGAGGCAAGAAACAAAGCAGCTCTGCCAAAGAACCTGCAGCATTGGATTGCCCAGTATCTCCATGATAGTTTTGTGGAGATCTCAGGCAGATTCCCATGAAGTGAGGGAATCCATCAACACCCTGTTCCACCGCTCAGACTAGGTATGCAGTGGTACGCGCATCATACAGACACAAGCCTGCTTTCTGCAACCCTCCTGCCTCCGACAACTCGCTTCAGTGATTCCCAAAATCAAAGCCACTTACCAGGTGCCTCCTCTCCTGTTTGCGCTTTGCCAAGCTCCGACCGCTGTGACTGGCTAGTCTCCTCTGGGGTAGAGAAGAGCTCCTGGCTGCATGCATCTCTGACCTCCGAGTCATCCTCTGCCTCCCTCCCCTCCCCCTCCACATCCTTGTCCAAGATTTCCTCCTCCTGGCTTGGTCCACTCTCAACTAGCCAGCAAGTCACCAACGTATCCACAGTGACCTTCGCCATGGAGCTGGAGTCACCACCGAGTATCGCGTCCAGCTCTTTGTAGGAGCAGCAGCTCGTGCATGCAGCACCAGAGCAGTGGTTTGCCTCCCACGCCTTGTATTAGGTGTTCCACAGCTCCTTCCCTTTGACCCTGCACTGCAGTGTGTCCCGGTCATGGCCCCTTTCTGTCATACAGCATGAAATCTGTCTGTAGGTATCATATTCCTATGGCTGGAGCACAGCTGGGACTGGACAGTCTCCTCTCCCCAAATGCTGATGAGGTCCAGCAGCTTGGCATTGCTCCAAGCGGGGGATCGCCTGGTGCATGGAGCAGGCATGGCCACCTGGAAAGATGCGCTGAGACCACTGCATGCATAACCGAACAAACAGAAAGGGGACTTTCAAAATTCCCAAGGAATTTAAGGGGTGGGGCTCATGGTTGGTCACCTGAGGGCAGGGCAGTAGAGTTCAAAGCGATGACCAAAGAGGTGAGAACAGGCATTGTGGGACACCTCCCGGAGGCCAATCGCAGTGCTGTAATCGACCAAGGTGTCTACACTGGCATTGGGGCGCTGTAGCCCCGGCACAGAAAGCTGTACGCCTCTCGTCTGAGTGGGTTTTTTACAGAGCTGCAACTGCTCGGTGAGTGGCTTGGCAGTGTGTACATCTCGGGAATTACACTGCAGAAAGCTGCTTTACTGAGCAGAAACTTGCCAGTGTAGACAAGGCCGAAGAGGTTTGCTGAGGGCTTTTATTAAGTAAAGGGGGATGGAAGAAGGGATACAGATCTAAAAAATAGGTCCAAGACTGATCATAAAACTCAGTTCCTTTGCTATCTCAGGTGCTAAAATAGTTATTTGGTCTGTTATTTATTCTTGGTAGAAACCGGGTAAAGAGTCAGAGGTTTATACTATAAGGCCTTGATTCACCTCTGCGTTACCCCACTTTTATGCTGAAATCAGTGGAGTTGCACCAGCCTCGAACTGAAATAACATAATGTGTTTTCCATGTCAAAGGGAGAAAAAACAAACCCTGCATTAAGAAAACACTAAGGGTATGTCTACACTACGAAATTAGGTCGAATTTATAGAAGTCGATTTTTAGTAAGTGATTTTATACAGTCGATTGTGTGTGTCCCCACTAAGTGCATTAAGTCAGTGGAGTGTGTCCATTGTGCCGTGGCTAGCGTCAACTTTCGGAGTGTTGCACTGTGGGTAGCTATCCCACAGTTCCCGCAGTCTCTGCCACCCATTGGAATTCTGAGTTCAGCTCCCTATGCCTAATGAGGCAAAAACATTGTCGCGGGTGGTTTTGGGTACATGTGGTCACTTGCCCCTCCCTCCGTGAATGCAATGGCAGACAATCATTTCGCACCTTTTTTTCTGTGCAGATGCCATACTACTGTCAGAAGACTGTGCAGTAGGACTGCTAACCATCGTCATCCACCGCTTCTGCTCTCCTGGTGTCATGAATCCACCTTGCAGATCCTCTCGTCGTTCTGTATAAATATCTATTCTCGTGGCATCTTTCATCATCCACCACTTCTGTTGTGAGCATTGTAAACACCTCACGGATTATCCTGCAGTATGTGCAGAACCTGCAAAAGCAGGCGAGGAGGCGATGACGGCGCGATCATGATAGTGATGAGGACATGGACACAGACTTCTCTCAAAGCATGGGCCCTGGCAATTTGGACATCATGGTGGTAATGGGCAGGTTCATGCTGTGGAATGCTGATTCTGGGCCCGGGAAACAAGCACAGAATGGTGGAACCACATAGTGTTGCAGGTCTGGGATGATTCCCAGTGGCTGAGAAACTTTCGCATGCGTAAGCGCACTTTCATGGAACTTTGTGACTTGCTTTCCCCTGCCCTGAAGCGCAAGAATACCAAGATGAGAGCAGTCCTCATAGTTGAGAAACGAGTGGTGATATCCCTCTGGAAGCTTGCAATGCCAGACAGCTACCGGTCAGTTGGGAATCAATTTGGAGTGGGTAAATCTACTGTGGGGGCTGCTGTGATCCAAGTAGCCAATGCAATCACTGAGCTGCTGCTATCAAGGGTAGTGACTCTGGGAAATGTGCAGGTCATAGTGGATGGCTTTGCTGCAATGGGGGTTCCCTAACTGTGGTGGGGCTATAGACAGAACGCATATCCCTATCTTGGGACCGGACAACCTTGGCAGCCAGTACGTAAACGGCAAGAGGTACTTTTCCATGGTGCTGCAAGCACTGGTGGATCACAAGGGATGTTTCACCGACATCAGCGTGGGATGGCCAGGAAAAGTGCATGACCCTCGCTTCTTCAGGAACTCTGGTCTGTTTGAACAGCTGCAGGAAGGAACTTACTTCCCAGACCAGAAAATTACCATTGGGGATGTTGCAATGCTTATAGTTCTCCTTGGGGACCCAGCCTACCCCTTAATACCATGGCTTATGAAGCCATACACAGGCACCCTGGACAGTAGTAAGGAGCAGTTCAACTATAGGCTGAGCAAGTGCAGAATGGTGGTAGAATGTGCATTTGGACATTTCAAAGCTCACTGGCGCAGTTTACTGACTCGGTTAGACCTCAGCGAAACCAATATTCCCATTGTTATTGCTGCTTGCTGTGTGCTCTACAATATCTGTGAGAGTAAGGGGGAGATGTTTATGGTGGGGTGGGAGGTTGAGGCAAATCGCGTGGCTGCCGAATACATGCAGCCAGACACCAGGGCGATTAGAAGAGCATAGCTGGGTGCCCTGCGCATGAGAGAAGCTTTGAAAACCAGTTTCATGATTGGCCAGGCTACGGTGTGACAGTTCTGTTTGTTTGTTTCTCCTTGATGAGAACCCGCCCCCCTGGTTGACTCTACTTTCCTGTAAGCCAACCAACCTCCCCACTTTGATCACTGCTTTCAGAGGCAATAAACTCATTATTGTTTCAAAATCATGCATTCTTTATTAATTCATCACACAAATAGGGGGAAAACTCGCAAGGTAGCCCAGGAGGGGTGGGTGAGGAGGGAAGCACCAGGTGGGGTGGTGGATGAGGGGAGGAGGGAAGGACAAGGCCGCACTACAGTTCAAAACTTATTGTATGCCAGCCTTCTGTTGCTTGGGCAATCCTCTGGGGTGGAGTGGCTGGGTGCCCGTAGCCTCCCCCCCTCCGCGTTCTTGGGCATCTGGGTGAGGAGGATATGGAACTTGGGGAGGAGGGCAGGCGGTTATACAGGGGCTGCAGTGGCGGTCTTTGCTCCTGCTGTCTTTCCTGTAGCTCCACCGGGTGCCTGAGCATACCAGTTTGCTCCCCCATTAGGCTCAGCATTGCATCCTGCCTCCTCTCAGCGTGCTCCTCCCTCCTCTCATCACATTCATTTAACACTTTCCTGGACTCTGCCATTGTTTGCCTCCATGCATTCTGCTGAGCTCTTTCAGTGCGGGAGGACTGCATTAGCTCTGAGAACCTGTCGTTGCAAGTGTGGTTTTTTTGCCTTCTAATCTGCGCTAGCCTCTGGGACGGAGATAATAGGAGGAGCGTAGAAACATTTGCAGCTGCGGGAGGAAAAAAAGGGAGAGTAGTATTTAAAAAGATACATTTTAGAGAACAAAGGGAAGACTATTTCACACTGAATCAAGTGATTCACATTACATAGCACATGTGCTTCACCCTCCCCCACCCCCCCACCACCACGTGGCTAGTGTCAGGGAAGATCCCTCTCCTCCAAACACGAACAGCTCAGCATGAACGGGCCTCCCATCACGTGGCAAAGGCTGTTAGAGTACCTTCAGGAGAGCTTCATGGAGATGTCCCTGGAGGATTTCTGCTCCATCCCCAGACACGTTAACAGACATTTCCAGTAGCTGTACTGGCCGCAAATGCATCTTAAGTCTTCAGGGCAAATTAATCATTAAACACGCTTGCTTTTAAACCCTGTATTATATTTACAAAGGTACACTCACCAGAGGTGCCTTCTCCAGCTTCATGGTCCGGGAGTCCGCCTTGGGAGGGTTGGGAGGGTATTGGCTCCAGGGTGATGAACAGTTCCTGGCTGCCGGGGAGAAGGGTTTCTCCGCTTGCCTGCTGTGCGCTATCCTCAACCTCCTGCTCATCTTCCACATCCACAAAATCCTCATCCCTGTAGCGTGAGACTCCCCCCTTGCAGGTGTCCACAGACAGTGGTGGGGTAGTGGTAGGGGCTCTCCCTAGAATTGCATGCAGCTCATTATAGAAGCGGCATGTCTGGGGCTCTGACCCGGAGCAACAGTTTGCATCCTTTGTTTTTTGGTAGGCTTGCCTCAGCTCCTTAACTTTCACGCGGCAGTGCTGTGTGTTCCTGTTTAGCCTCTGTCCATCATGCCCTTGGAGATTTTGGCAAATATATTGGCATTTTGTCTTTTGGAACAGAGTTCTGCCTGCATGGATTCTTCTCCCCATACAGTGATCAGATCCAGTACCTCCTGTTCGGCCCATGCTGGAGCTCTTTTGCAATTCTGGGACTCCATGGTCACCTGTGCTGATGAGCTCTGCATGATCACCTGTACTGATCAGCTCGCCAGGCTGGCCAAACAGGAAATGAAATTCAAAAGTTCCCGGGGCTTTTCCTGTCTACCTGTCCAGTGCATCTGAGTTGAGAGTGCTGTCCAGAGCGGTCACAATGGAGCACTCTGGGATAGCTCCCGGAGGCCAATACCATCGAATTGCATCCACACTACCCCAAATTCAACCCAGCAAGGTCGATTTTAGCACTAAACCCTTCGCCGGGGAGGAGTACAGAAATCGATTTTAAGAGCCCTTTAAGTTGACAAAACAGGCTTGGTCGTGTGGACGGGTGCAGGGTTAAATCGACCTAACGCTGGCTAAATTCAAGCTAAACTCGTAGTGTAGACCAGGGCTAAGATTTCATGGATACACAATCAAAAGTCTCAAAATGCTACATGAAGGTTGCATATATAACCTTAACTCTGCCCCTTGTGTGCACATCAGAATACACTCTTCAATCACACAGCCACATAATATTTCTCAGAAATATTTACTTATTCATTTGAGGCCAGATTGTGAAGTCTTTACCCACACTGATGAGTAGGTCCTGGGGAAACGAGCCACTTCATTCAGATCTCTGTGTGCCAACTATTTTTTGCTTTTCTTTCTTTCTTCTTTAAAACATCCATATCCCATGATGGAGCCGGAGCCTGACTGAAAAGTAATTCGACACCAGGCTCACTCCAGTGAACTCAGTGCCGCTTCTGCTGAATTACACCAGTGCAAGTGACAGGAAAATCTGGCCATTGTGGCCTCATTCAGCATTACCCTGCAGCTCCTTTGCACCTGCTAGGCTGGCACAAACCATGGGGTGGGTGTTCTATATTCTACATAAGTTCTTATGTAGCACTCATCACCCTAGTAGCTAAGCATCTATGTGCAGTATCTGAGTTTAACACCCCTACCCTCCAGGGGGGAACCCTCAACTCAGGGGGTCTATGTCATGCTTCTGCAGGAACCCACACTGGTACAGGCAGAGGAGCCAGGGGGTGGAGAGAGTGGGAGGAGATGTGGCTGGGCTGTTCTGGTGCCTAGCAAGTCTGTGCCCCTGCAAGAGCTCGTAAGGGCTATTGCAAAAGGAATGCAAATTAGGGAAGCCCCCACAGGTTGCCCCATCCTTCAGCTGAATAGGGGAGAGAAAGCCATCTCCCCTCTTTCTCTGTGAGGGCACCAGTACAGAGCTGAATGCAGCCCTTGGTATCAAAACTAGTGATGTGGGATGGACGGCCCAGCCTTGAGTGACAGTGAGAGGATTATTCTGCCCCATTTCCACATAACAGCCAGCTTTTGGGCCACAGCTATAAATCGGGGCAGCCTGGAGCCCTCTGGGTCCAGGCAGAATGTGTCACACTTGCTGTGGCTCGAGGTAGGAAAGGAGGCTCTGCTGCTCCAGGAACCCTGCTGCACCGTTTCCCCCTGCGACTGGGCTCTGGGGCTGGCGGTTCTGGTGCATTGCGAGGGAACTTCAGTAATCCCCGGAAGCTGGGCACACAGCTGTCATTGGCCCGGAGTGTGCCTGGGCCTATGTATGTGTGGCAGGGGTGCTGTATTTGGCTTTACATGTTTCTGCAAGTGACTCTGACAAGGATCTGGTCCAAATGCCCGTGTTCCTCTCTGCTGCTGTAGCATAGTTGTTGGGATGCATAGCCTGAGATAGCCTTCTCCTGTCAGACACCAGCACTATTTTCATTTGCAGATGTGTTTCACCTGTGACTGGATTCCTAACCCACCCTCTCTCCTCCCAAGGCTCCCCACTGGATTGCAGTGGAATTGGGTGAAAGCAGATGAAAGCCTGCTCTCCTCAATGGGCAACAAATAACTTCCAAGCCATCCTGGGGACTTCCAACACAACTGCTCTCTTTGCTTCTTTCATGTCTCCTCCTTGGTTAGGGAGGCTGCTCATGTGGGCTCTAAATAAGCATCTGTAGCTGTAGGACATGAACAAATAGGGAAAGGATAATAATATCCAAGGGTTTTACAGCACACGGTGAAAAGGGAGTGAGGCTGCAGAGAGATTGTTGAAGAGTAGCTTGCTTGACTGATGTTGCAACGGCTAAAGACAGCAAAATCCTTGGAAAATATCTCTGAGCAATGATTGCTTTCTCAGAAAGCCTTGCACTTAGGCATAAAAGCAGCTCTTGCAAGCTCCTACAAATGCATTAAAGACATGATTATGAAATAATTAAGGAGACTGGAATAACTCAGGAGATGCTCCCCCGCATAGTTTCAGAGCTTCATAGAAAGGGCAACGTAACAATTCCTAGAACCCCTCAGGTTGTTTAGTTGTCCCTGTTTCCACGCTGACCTTTGCTATATTACATGTGGAGATGTCGGGATCCTATCTTCTACGTATTGCACCTTTAAATGTGAAGACTCTTCTTGGTGACTCTTCTTAGGCAATGCTGTGTGAGTTAATTCAGTATCACCAAACCCAGGAGTAGAGCTGGTCAGGGAAAAGTCTCAAATCAGAACAAAAAGTCAAAATCTTAAAGATATTCAAGAATAAAAAAAAATTTTTTTTTTGGCTTGGGTCAGACAAAATGTTCCATTTTATGATCTTTTTTCTTTAACCATGTTTTTTAGTCTAATTACTTTAAATTTCAAAACAAAAAGTCATTTTGAGCTGGACAGTTGGAAGTTTTTCATTTTGAAAACGTTGAAACTAAACATTACAGCTACTTTGCCTCAAAATCAACCCTGTTTCATGAATGGTTTGGGTTTTGACGAATGGTAAAAATGTTTCATCAAAAAATTCTTGGCCAACTCTACCCAGGAGTTCAAAAATCATGACTCAGGTGCCAACAACCGGTGAGAGTGGCTAGATTTTAAAAATGATAAAGGGGATTTTTTATTTGCTTACTGGTTTTGGAGCCCTTGGGGGTCAGATTTGCAAGTTTTCTCTGAAACTGAGCGATAGAAATTTATTCTTTTTTTAAAAGCTCAGATTCTCATATAATCATGTGATTTGAGGAGCTAGGGATTTAAAATCATGAGAGTTGGCAACACTGTTAGTTCAAGGCTCTTGTTACAGAATGAGAAAGACACTGTGCACTCGCTCGCTCTTTTTGCTTCCATGGAGTCACATTTGTTCTTTTTTTGTTTCATGTTTTCCTTAATCTGAAATCAAAAACATCCAGACCAGAGCTGATCTGAAAACGTGGACAAAAATTCAATGGAAATGGAAATTTTCACATACAGCCCCGATTTCCACCCTGCTCTATGCAGACTGAGCCGGTATTCTTAGTTCTGTTACTCAGCTATCGGCATACAATGTTGTAAATCACTCAAAGAGGAAGCCACGCCAAAAATGTCCATCGCCAGGGAAGAGATTCACATCCTTGCTGCTCCATGAGGAATGCAGAAAACTTCTCATTCTTGCTGAAATTCAGTCACCCTTTACATACCCGTGCATAAGCCAACCCTTGTACCCTATGAACTGACCTATTAGGTGAAACAAGGAATAAGCGACAGAATTGCACAGGGTGGATATAAACTGAGCTACTGGCAATGGCACAATAAAACCAGGAAACTAAAACTAAAATCAATGAAAAGTCCACCATCTCCGTTTGGAATCAGGAGTGGAATTGGTAAGGGTGCGAAGCTGCTCCATAGTGAAGTCAGTAGGCGAGTTCTTGTGAACTCAGCCTTGTTCTTCTTACTTCACCCCAAATCCCAAGATACTGCCAAGCTGTTCTTATGTCCCCAGCTAAATCTCGCTCAGGTACCGTGATCTTGGGGCTTGTTGTAGATACCTTCTCACCCCTCTGATTCCCTGTGGCCGACGGCTGAAGCTGCTGGCATAATGCAGAGATGAGAATGCCCGCATTTGCAGTGCACGTTCTCCATTGTGGGTGTTTGAGTCGCTCTAGTCACCATGCTGTATGGACGTCACACATTGGGCGGGCCTCACATGCAAGCACAATGATAATGGCTGAATTAAGACAATCTGGGGGCTTTGGCACACACCCCCTTGCTCCCTCCTCCCACCATTGCCCCAACTCTTTGCTCTGGTTCTGCTCGTTCTTGTGATGGTAGGGCAGGGGCACTGCACAGGAGCCATCTGTAGGGCTGTTGTGGGGTGGGGACTGCCAATGTCTTGTGGCAAACTAAGGGGCTCTCCTCTTCCCTGGAGCACCGCTCCTTTCCTTCAGGTGGGCTGGGGGACATCCAAGAGGAGGGAGGACTGAGCCCTCATACCCAAAGTCCTGTGGCCCTGCTAACGCCATGCCAGCAGCGCCATGGTGCGGTGGCAACAGCAAGAGACCACCCACCCAACTCCCACAAACACACACACAGCTCTCTGCTGGGCTGACACGGGTGGGTGCCCCTAGAGCCACAGGTTTCAGCGCTGATGCCCCATGGGTACGAATGGGGGGGTTCACCCCTCCAAGACTCGTTGTCCCAGACTCTGGGCTGCATTTCTCAAGCGTTTCTTCGCAGCCAGGAGCAGAAGAAACTTTTTTTTTTTTTTTTTTAACAAAACCTGAGATTCTGACATCCTCATGTGACTCTAGGAGCCGGGGCCCTATGGCCAAGCTCATCATGCCTATGCCTTAATCCGCTGCTGACAGCAGTTGGTTTAGGCGGATTGCTCTGTGCTTAAATCTACTCTGTGTCTGAGAAATAAGGCAACGCTCCCAAGTTCCCGCACTTTGAACTCACAGGATTTTGCCCCTGATCTTCCTTCTTTCTCCCTGCACCACAGAAAAACTCCTGAAACCATTGCCAAGGGCCAAATTTGGCAGCTCATACCCAAACAAAGCTCCCGCTGAAGTCAATGGGACAAAACCTGGGCTCCCTACCAAGACTTGTGACTCAGCCAAACTCCTATCGAAGTCAGTGGGAGATTGAATAAAAAGGTGGGTAAGGAAGCCAGGATTGAGCCTGGTGGGAATTTTGCCCCAGTAGGAGCATGGAATTTGACTACAGGGATTTCAGTATTTGGCTCTCAAAGAAGAAATCTCCCAAGCCAAAGATTTGGGCACATACACAGGCTCCTTCCCCTCTTGCTGTCTTTTTCCAACTTTGAATCCTTGCTTCGAGATCCTGAACTCAGCTGAACTGTCTGTGTTGTGGAGCCTTTGCATGTGCCCCAATAAATTAACTGCAGAATTTTAACGCACCCCCGAGAAAAACACTTTGCTCTTTCTGATGCTCCCTTTAACATAAAGTCTGTTTGAGAAGAGGTTTTCAGGAATGTTTTCCTGGTGTTCTGAGCCGGTGACTCATCTAAAGTGCAGGGGAGGGTGGGTTTATGTCTCTAATGTGATTAGTTTGATTGAAAGTGACATGCACACGTCCCCTGTGCAAGTGGTTTGCAATAGATGGAGGTTGCCAGCCCTACCCTGCTCAGGAGAGGCAGCATTCAGGAAGCTTCCACGATCTTCAGGCAGGTCTTGGGACTTTGGGGTCCAATCCTGCTCTCAGGGAAGTGCCTGTGGGGACCCTCCCAAGCCTGGTCTTCTCTAGGGAGTTTGGTATTGCAAGCCACAGTCGTGCTTGTAACACACCTCGTGTGCTTTCCGTAGCGCATAGGCATTGCCAATATCACTGCAGCAGCGCTTGCCTGGAACAAGGCTCCCCACCCTGCGTCCTGCACTGAGTCACTCGGCACTGACCTGCAGCTAGCGTGCCCCAAAAGCGCTGGTGTCTCAGCTGCGCTGGAGCAAAGGGCCCTCCCAAGGGGCCTTCTCCTGTGATCTAGGCTGCTGGGGGGTGGGGGTGGCGGGCATTGACTAGAGCCTGAATGCCACGGGAGAAGACTTTATTAATTTCCAGAGATGTGATGAATGTAATGATGTGAAGAAGGAGTTACACTTGAGAGGGTGTTTCAGTAATTTAAGGATAAAAGGGATGCTGCAATTATCTCAAAAGCCAGCATTATAAACTCAGGAAATTTGGAATGATGGTTACACTGAAAAGAAATCCAAACATGTTAAGGTAAGAAATTCACAATTAAGGCACCCAAACAACCTTAACTCTGCCCTGCAGTGATGCAATGCAATAATCATATTCCAGTTAGAGGATTTTAGTGTTTGTGGTCCAAGAATAGATTAAACTGAGTTTTAAAGACACATCAGGATTTTTAAGTCCTGCCCATAGGGTAAAGGAGTAATTCAATTAGCTGGTAGCAGTGATAGTTTTATATCCTGTATGTAGTCCAGCAACTAAAGGGACCCTTGACACACTTAGCCTGTGTGCTTACAATACTTTGTATCTATTATGAATATAAATAGAAAGCATTGTACTGAATAAAAGGGCATTCCAGGGAATATCTGATTATTCACCCATTTAAAACTTGCAACCTTTTTTGTGTAAAGCATCATTTTAAAAAAAGGAATATCAGGGTGAACCAACAACCCCAAGTTACACTGGACCAGCACATTAGCAGGTGTGTTGGCAGGACAGTGTGCAGGGGAAGTTTGTCCTGCCGCTGGACCAGTTTCTGGGAATCAAGCATTAGACTTTGACACTTGCAGGGTTGCCAATCTATCTTAAAAGATTTAGTTTGAGATGGAAATGTCACCCTGACAGATTAATTGAGCTATAATGTATGTGAAGAAATGTAAAAAGAGAATGCAGTTGCATTACCCGGCGTTAGCACCTCCAGTAGGCACCGCTACCTGCCATAATGACTGTCTCGAATGCTAACAGATTCCATTCCCATGGGCACCAAATGAGGCATTTTAATGCGGAAAAATATCATCCCAGGCTTATCCGCAGTGAAGAAAGGGAAAATACATCTGGGAAGCAATTCTAGGGCGGTCACAGTGGTTCATTTATCAATATTAATAATAATGCATAAAACTGGGGCTTGTGTATTATCTCCCGCCTAGCAGAAGACAGAGACTGAGTTCCATGTAATTTAATTTCAATTAGTGCATTGAAGCTTCTTAAAGATTAGACTCTCTATACTTTTCCAGTTGCTCTCAGACTATTAAACACAATACTGGGAAATTATTATGTAAATGAGAATTATCATATTGGCTTTGCCATCCTTTTCTCCCTCCCCTCCCCAGGTAATTGGTGAGGTAAAAGTGGGAACAAAACAGAGGATGGCAAAAGTGACTAATGACACGTTGGCAGAGCTCTCTCCTCTCAGATGGAGAAGCCCAGAATATATGTGTGTGTCACTTTAATTTAATTTCCTAGTCATTAGCTTAAAGAGGAGTCTACCCTATGGGCACTCCAGTGGCTCAGCTACACTGGAGAGGCCGTAGATGCTTCCTGCAGCAACTGAAGGGGTTTCTCCATCATGGTAGGTCATTCACCTCTGAGCAGTGGTAGCTAGGCTGGTGGAAGCATTCTTCTGTAGACCTAGCTGCATCTACACCAGGGGGGCTAGGTCAGCATCACTACGGGGTACTGGGGTGTTAATTTTTCACATCTCTGAGCTACTTCAGCTATGTCAGCCTAACTTTTAAGTTTATTCCGGCTCTGTGTTCTTTTGCTTTCATTGCCATTTTTCTCCATGCTCTCATTAGGCACCCTGATAAAGCCTGTGTGTATAAAAGACACAATAGATGCAAATTTACATTAGAAGGCTGCTCCTAGCACACCCACATAGCCTTGTCCCCAAATACAGGGCATGGAGAGAATTACTTATTAAAGCCCAGCATTCTGACCCACTGAAATAATGAGACATCTATTTTAAATGGGAGGAGCAAGGGTCACAATAAACCAGCGGATTAATGACTTACTTCAGGAATAAGCTGATGAGCCGAGAAATTTTTTAAGGTGGGAATTCTGAGTTGCTTAGGATTTGGACACCGGATTCCCATGGATTTCCGATGGAACTGGGTCTTCACACACCTTATACGGCTTTGAAGATCTCAGCCCTGGAGGAAGTAGTTTCAAAATGCTTGTTGTTCAGACAAACAAACATGAGATAGGGAAACTGGAAAAAAGGGATGAGGCCTGATTCTGTAAGGAGGCACTCTGCCCCTTGCAGGACCAGGCCAATGGGGAGAGAGGATCAGAGACAGACTGACGGGCTGAGAAGAGAAAGAAGAGAGACTGGAGAGAGGGGACCACAGAGGTGAAAGGGCAGAGAGAAAGAATTCAAGGGTTGCACAGCGGTGCCCTCAAATATTAATACTAAGCAAAGGTATAAATAGAAACAAGCACATGCTTGTGAATCTAATAAGGCCTTGTTTACAAGAAAGCAGAATGATTCATTAGCAGCTGGAACAGATTCCAAAACCTGGGCAAATGCCAGCGAAAAAGTTTAGAAAATAGAAGTGTCTGAGTCTGTGGGTGAAACTTTATTTCTTTCAACCTGCTCCACTCTCCTTGTACAATGATCAGCACAATGATCTCTCTAGGGACCCCTGAGACTCCCAGAGGAGCATGGCCTGGCACCTAGCCGCATTGGAAGATAGTGGCAGCTCACAGATAGAACTGACAATTCCCAGTTCTTTCCTCCAGCCCTTACAAATTCCACCGAGGAAAGGTCTCAAATTTGAATAAGCAGGGCTAGCCCTTTCCCTTCTCCCATTCATACCCTTTAGTTCCCTCCACCTTATTTCAGTCATCTCTAGTCAGGAAAGAAAGATCGGCAGTGATGACTGTCTAACCCCTCTTGGAGATGCACGGGTACCACTTGTATGTAACAGAATCTCCTTATCTTCTTGATACCTGCAAATGTGTTTTTCTGGGGAGTGGTGTCTGGAGAATGAATAGTTTTCATCTCTCTCCTGGTCTGCATAATCACAGCATGAGGAGCCACGCAACTGACAGAACATCCAGAGTGGCGATCAGAGGCGGGCAGTTTGAGGGGATGATGCAGTGTGGACTTTGGTCCATGTTCTGTTTTTAGATTTGTGGCTGTAACCCCAGAGTGACTACACTCACGTCCATGGAGTCAATCCAGGGTGACAGAAAGCAGGATTTAGTCCCTTGTCTCTCTAATGGATTCCCAACTAATCTTAAACCACCCAATTCAGCTGGCATGTGCCATGATATGCTGCAGCGGAGCATGCATGGGGTGCGACTGGCCACGGCTGGCATGCCGTTATGCCATGGCGTATGTGCTGTGTTATATGAGGGTTTGTATCTTTTTAAGACAATGTCAGACTTGCGACCCAGAGCGGGAGAGTTCTTTTGAACGTCTACCACAATGTTCTTTGTGAGTGCTAATCCCAGAGTTACCACTCTCATCTCTTCCCTTCCCCAGCTGAGCTGCTGTTGACTTTTTATCTCTCTCCATAACACGAGAAGAGTGTGTTTTGGCTGGAGGCAGGCATGCCTTCTTGGTACCAGTACAGTCATCAGCATGCTGAGCCTACCTTCTGCCTAGCCTCCTGGTTTCTATGGCGATCCAATGGTGAATTCTGTGGCTCTCTGGTGCTGAGTTCTGAGATAGTCCCATGAATTTACAGCAGCTTCTCATAAACTAAAAACTAGGAGCTTCTATGGAGTTAGCTATGGCAATGAATAACGCAGTCAGTGCCATTTCCCTTGTGTTCTCTATTTTTATACAAAATCCCTTTTCTTGTATTTTCTGCTCGAGTTCTCCATGCAGTGCAGCTCTTTGCATTAACAGGGCATGCTAAACCCGGGGTTGTGAGTTCAATCCTTGAGGGGGCCATTTAGGGATCTGGGGCAAAAATTGGGGATTGGTCCTGCTTTGAGCAGGGGGTTGGACTAGATGATCTCCTGAGGTCCCTTCCAACCCTGATATTCTATGATTCTATGATTCTATGTCTGCATTGCAGCAGTTGTCGGGGGGAAGCTAGTGTCTGCAGCCACTGGCTGTGGCATAGCTGGGACTTTGCGGATTGGGGAGCAGGTGCGACTCTTAGCACTGGCAAGAAGACACATCTCTTCATCAGTTCCTCTTTGTTGGCACAACAGTTTGGGGGAGTTTGAACATCTGTTCTCCCACCCGGCGACCTGTTGCTGAATGTAACTGCCCCACTCCCCTCAGCCAACTATCCAGCACTGTATCCGGCAGTGGTGGATGAGCACATTAGCTGGATCTATCTGTTAAACTGATCAGCAGCGATGTTGTTAACAGTGTTGATATCATTATGTTTCATAGTGAACGTCCCATTGGAATGTAGTAGGCAATTGCTTCAGGGTGTCTCTCTGCAGACTCAGGAAGACAATTGCTGCCTTTGTTTATACTCCAATCACCTTTTGAGGGCTTTTTTTACAACAGTAAGACCTACGCACTTAATTATCTTTGACAGCTTGGATTCTGCAGTCTCATTCTGCAGGGGCAGGTATCATATAAATCTATACATGGATTAAGTAAAGAAGGGACAGATTATGGCCGCTCCTTGCACTGGTGCAGTGCCTCTTCCTCCTTTCATGCCGGCCAGGTCCAGAGTGGAGGATACTTCGCACTCTTCCCAGGTGGTGCGGTTACCCCTGAGCCAGCTGTCACGGAGTCCCTGGGCGATGCTCTGGAACTGCTCCCCATGAAGCCAGTCAGGACTCTGGGGCAGTCGCCTTTCTGTGAGCAGCCTGTCTTCAGGACACGCAGCTCACACAGCTTCCACCTTCCTGGGTCTGACCTCGGAGCATTCAGCATCCTCTGCCCCTCCGTGCGCTTCCCACTCGAGTCCGCTCAGGCGGGGCTCCTGGGGAAGCCAGAGGGTCCTGCACCCCAACTTCGCAGTCAGACGTGACTCTCAGCCAGCCAGTAAAACAGAAGGTTTATTAGACGACAGGAACATGGTCTAAAACAGAGCTTGCAGGTGCAGAGAACGGGACCCCTCAGCTGGGTCCATTCTGGGGGGCAGTGAGCCAGACAACCACGTCTGCACTTCACTCCATGTCCCAGCCAGCCCCAAACTGAAACTCCCTCCAGCCCCTCCTCCTCTGGGCTTTGTTCCTTTCCCGGGCCAGGAGGTCACCTGATTCCTTTGTTCTCCAACCCTTCAGCTCTCACCTTGCAGGGGGGGGAAGGGCCCAGGCCATCAGTTGCCAGGAAACAGGGTGTTGGCCATTCTCTGTGTCCAGACTCCTGCACACACCTGCCCTCTAGGGCTCTGCAATGATCATACACCCTTACTCCACCCCCTAGATACTTAAGAACTGCCTAGGGGAAACTGAGGCACCCCCACACTATTCAGAGGAAACATTAAGAACAGTCCCACTTCGTCACATCTCTCCCCCCTTCGAGATCGAACTGAGCGGGGTCACTTTAGCCGGTGACCTGGGGAAGTTCGAAGCCACCAACGTTCCCATGGATGCCCCAGCATCTCTCCCATTCCTTGGTAGGAGTTACACCAGGCCCTTCCAGTTTCACGCCCTCCCTTAGGTCAGGGGTGGTCAATAGCACTCGCAGGCCGCATGTGGGAAGGTTTATGCAGCCCATGCCCTTTGGCCACCCCAAGAATGTCTCCCCATTGACCATCACCTTCTGCTCCCACTGGAGGTCCGGGGGGCCTGGCCCCAGGAAACTCCACACAGACATATAGGTTGGGGTCAGGAGTGGGAGCCTGTCCACATCCCCACCCATCTGGCTGACGGAGTCTATGGCCTTGGGACCCAGCAAGGGAGCTAGACACCGGGGCTTTTCCGCAGGGTCCCCTTGGTTCAAATCGCCAGCCTGCTCAAAGGCAGTGAGGTGGGCATCCACACCCCCCCCTCCTTAACGAGGGGCAGCAATTTAGTCTCGAGGTTCCCTGCGGAACTGGCACCCCGGGGTCTATCCCCACTCACCCCGGGGAGGTCCCCTAGGCCTCTCCGCTCCCCCACCGCCAGTTCATCCTGCTGCTGCTTCTGCAGCTCTTTCTCGGGCTCTCGCTGTCTCCCAGGGTCCTCTTGCTCTCTCAGACTCAGCTCCAATCCCGTCCGTCTCGATCCCCCGATGGGGAACCCGATCGTGAAGACCCTCGTCTGGTCGGGGACAGGAGTCTTGGCGATGCCTGGCTCCCGCTTCAGCTGCTCCCAGATCCTGCTATAGCCCCAGTTGGGGTCAGGAATCTGTTCCTTAGAGCGGTCATCCTCCTCCAGCTGCACGATTAACTCTGCTTTGGTGAACTTTCCAACGCTCAACCCTCTCTTTTTGCACAGGGTTACACTGTCCTTCTTAAGGAGACGGTGACAGGCCATCACTCCGCTCCTCCCAAGTTGTTGTGGACTCACAGGCCCGTGTGTTCTCAGCTCCCCACGGTTTCCAGGGAGAACCCCTAGTGTGCCAGCCCTTCTCGAGGTCACCACCTCTTTGCCAGGGTCGAGCTGCAGACTCCTCCGCCCCTTGGACTGCTCGCTGCAATCCCCAGGGGAACCCTGTTACTGCACAGTCCTTCTCGCTGGTCACACACTCCCAGGGGTTAACCGCCCCCCGAAACCACTCCTCTCTGAGCCTTCAGCAGGCCTGGTCCTTGGCAATCCCCCTTCGTGTTACTGCTCCCCAGTCACTTACTGCAGGAAGCACCATCCACGGGGTGCAGTACATCCCACCGCTGCCACCAGTTGTCACGGAGTCCCTGGGCGATGCTCTGGAACTGCTCCCCATGAAGCCAGTCAGGACTCTGGGGCAGTCGCCTTTCTGTGAGCAGCCTGTCTTCAGGACACGCAGCTCACACAGCTTCCACCTTCCTGGGTCTGACCTCGGAGCATTCAGCATCCTCTGCCCCTCCGTGCGCTTCCCACTCGAGTCCGCTCAGGCGGGGCTCCTGGGGAAGCCAGAGGGTCCTGCACCCCAACTTCGCAGTCAGACGTGACTCTCAGCCAGCCAGTAAAACAGAAGGTTTATTAGACGACAGGAACATGGTCTAAAACAGAGCTTGCAGGTGCAGAGAACGGGACCCCTCAGCTGGGTCCATTCTGGGGGGCAGTGAGCCAGACAACCACGTCTGCACTTCACTCCATGTCCCAGCCAGCCCCAAACTGAAACTCCCTCCAGCCCCTCCTCCTCTGGGCTTTGTTCCTTTCCCGGGCCAGGAGGTCACCTGATTCCTTTGTTCTCCAACCCTTCAGCTCTCACCTTGCAGGGGGGGGAAGGGCCCAGGCCATCAGTTGCCAGGAAACAGGGTGTTGGCCATTCTCTGTGTCCAGACTCCTGCACACACCTGCCCTCTAGGGCTCTGCAATGATCATACACCCTTACTCCACCCCCTAGATACTTAAGAACTGCCTAGGGGAAACTGAGGCACCCCCACACTATTCAGAGGAAACATTAAGAACAGTCCCACTTCGTCACACCAGCATTCCAGGGCTGCAGCTACAACACAGTCCCTCCTCTGCACTTGTGTCACTAGGGCTCTGGGCAGAAATGTGCCTTGGAGAGAGGGGAGTGACAACACCCCAGAAGAAGCTTGCAGGAAAGCAGATCTTAGGGACAGTTGCTTCCGATGAAGTGAGCTGTAGCTCACGAAAGCTTATGCTCAAATAAATTGGTTAGTCTCTAAGGTGCCACATGTCCTCCTTTTCTTTTTGCGGATACAGACTAACACGGCTTCTACTCTGAAACCTAAAAATGCCTGAGTGTAACCTTGGCTCTAGGCTGAATGCACCTCCTTGGGGGCGTGCTGGAGATGAGAATTCAAAAGGTGCACTGCCTGTTCGCATTACTCGCCTGCCCATGTTCTTCAAGCTCACTACCATTGCCTAGGCACTGCCTGGTGCCTGCACTTGGGGAGCAGACAGGATCATTTGAATGGGCCTGAGGAGGCCTGAAGGGCTTTCCTGTGTGCGTGGAAAGCAGGTTGCAAGTGAACCCTTTCTCTCCAAAGGGAATGGAGTCATTAAGCAATAAGGGATGGCAGGCAGCGCATCGCAGGGTGATTAAAGAGTCCCTAGGTGCTGGCATAAGGCACCAGGCTGCTCCCTAACACAGAAAGGCACAATTCACCCCACCTTACTGAAGCCTCTTTTTTTCCAGATTATACCCTTCGTTACAGAGTCCCTTACCCAACAAGAAGGACCAGAAAACAAAGTGATAGCTTGCAATTCCAATTCTGTCCCAAGGGCTGTCAGTTCTGGCACCTTTCACCAGCATGAAAAATAAAATACTAATAAAAAGATGTTTCTGGCTGTTGAGTGCTTGCATTGTAGCGTCTCACTCTGAGCTTTTTTTCCAAACAACATGGTTAGGGTATAGGAAAGAGGGATTTCCAAACGGCATTAGATGGAGCAGAAGAGACTGGATTTCATTATGCTGCAATGAGAAATGCAAAAACTTTGGAAGTCAAGTTTTTCCAACATTGCAGCTTACCATCTGTTGTCATTCTGGCTTGTGGGAAATAAAGTAGCATTACACTGCAACCTTCCAGAAAGAGTATTTTATTGTGTATGCCATGAACATAACACTTTTCCCCACACTTTGCTTTGTCTGTTTCAATTCAAGATGGGGATTGTCTCTTGCTGTGCCCGTATACAGCACCCAGCAGAATGGAGGCCTGATGTTGGTTGGGACATCCAGGTGCTAGTGCAATACAAATAATTAATAATAGTAATAATATCACTAGTGACAGACCATCATGTTTGTTGATACAGGGGGATAGCTTTAAGCATCATGGTGCTGCTATAAAAAGATAATGAGGCCCCAGTACATTTAGAGGCAAACATGGAAAAGGCCTCTGTGTTTCCGATTAGGTCCAATTGCAAGGGTAACAGGTCTGTTTGTTCAATCTTTCAGTGCAATCTGACTTCACATGCTGTGTTCAGTACAAAGGCTCTTTTCCTCTTAAATGCTTTTATGCACTTTGTAGTTACATATTTAAAAGGACTTAGTTATACACTTGCTATATGTTATTTTGAATTCACTGGAAGATCAAGGATGTTATGAATCCAGAGAGATGTAATTAGTGCCTTCTAGCCTTCTGCGTGGTATAAAGAATGCAGAACAACGTCACTTGAAATGGATGCTGAAGGGTGAATTTCCCTTACCTTTTATTTTAAACAGCCTTGCTCACTTCATGTTGTGCCTTACACCACGGTAGTCCCATTAAGTTTTATAAGGCTGTTTCCAGAGTAAGGTTTTAAACAAGAGTAAGGTTGACACAATTGGTCCCATATCAATAAGAAATCAATTTGTTAAAAATCTGTTTGCAATGCCCATAATTTTGACAAAAAAGGGCTAATGAGATCCTCAGACATATAAACCAGGGAGTCAGTGAGAGCAGGGAAGTGCTTTTATGTGACATTGGTGAGACCAATACTGGGACACTGTGTCCAGTTCTGGAGGCCATATTTCAAAAGGATGTTGAAAAATTTGGAGAGGGTGCAGAGAAGAACTCAAAAAAAAAATGGCTATTGTCAGAGCATTACAGAGCTCAATCTTTTTAGTTTGTCAAAAAGAAGATCAAGAGTTCACTTGATTGTACTGTATATGTAGAGCCCTGTGACATTCTTTTTATTTTGTATAATTTTTTCTTTTACTTTTAGGGAATTTATTATTATTTTGTTTTATTCATTCCCCACCCCCTAGGGTTTGGATCCTGCTGCCAGCAGGTGGGAGGCCTGGGAATGGGGGGAGGCAAAGGGAGGGGGGAACAGAGCGAGTCCGCCCCACACTCACCCTTCAGCAGTGATTCCTGTCTCACGGGACTGGACCTGGCTCCCTGCTCCGGGCATTGCAATCTGGCATACAGGGTCACAGTAATGCTCAAGTTTGGTCCAGATGCTCCTCCGTGATGGGAGACTAGGCCAAACCCAAGCAGCACTGTGACCCTGTGTGCCAGGTTGCAACTAAATTAATCACTATTAATCACAGTTTTAATAGTACTGTTAAACAATAGAATACCAATTGAAATGTATTAAATATTTTTGGATGTTTTCTACATTTTCAAATATATTGATTTCAATTACAACACAGATTACAAAGTGTGCAGTGCTCACTTTATATTTTTTTTTTATTACAAATATTTGCACTGTGAAAAGATAAACAAAATACATACTGTAGTCTTTTTCAGTTCATCTCATACAAGTACTGTAATGCGATCTCTTTATTGTGGAAGTGCAACTTACAAATGTAGATTTTTTTTTTGTTATATAATTGCACTCAAAACCAAACAAAGCATGAAGGGACGTATGAATCTTTAGCACATCTGGCACGTAAATATCTTGCGACACCAGCTACAAAGGTGTCATGTGAATGCCTGTTCTCACTTTCACGTGACGTTGTAAACAAGAAGTGGGCAGCATTATCTCCTGCAAATATAAACAAACTTGTTTGTCCGAGCAATTAGCTGGACAAGAAGTAGGACTGAGTGGACTTGTAGGCTCTACAGTTTTACATTGTTTTATTTTTGAATGCAGGTTTTTTTGTACATAATTCTACATTTGTAAGTTTAACTTTTATGATAGAGATTGCACTACAGTACTTGTATTAAGTGAATTGAAAAATACTATTTCTTTTGTTTTATTACAGTGCAAATATTTGTAATAAGAAATAAATGTAAAGTGAGCACAGTACACTGTGTTCTGTGTTGTAATTTAAATCAATATATTTGAAAATGTAGAAAACATCCAAAAATATATAAATAAATGGTATTCTATTATTATTTTTTTAACCACAAGATTCATCAAGATGAATTTTTTTAATTGCTATAAATTTTTTTAATCACTTAACAGCCCTAATATAGATATAGATATATTGATGGTGCTGGGAAATCTTCCCCCTGTGTGTGGTATGGGTCACCCCATGGTAAATGAATATAGCAGGAATAGTAAAAGTTTGGAGAAGGACAACAGAAATTATCTGGGGGCACAGAAAAACTTCATTATTATTGTGTCCACAGCATACACACAGCAAAATTAGATAAAAACATAAATACTCTGTCTGGAAAGTTGCATCTAACACAACTTTATTTCTTAGAGTTCATAAGGATAACACATAAGAACCCAACA
This sequence comes from Caretta caretta, assembly GCF_965140235.1. Classification (NCBI taxonomy): domain Eukaryota; kingdom Metazoa; phylum Chordata; order Testudines; family Cheloniidae; genus Caretta; species Caretta caretta. The sequence continues at coordinate 27,475,340 of NC_134218.1, read as the reverse complement.
GAGAGAGAGAGAACAAGCAGCTCTTAAAACAGAAACACAATTCTCCCCACCTTGCTTTATATTGGCTCGTTCCAGCCTGGCTGTCTGCTGCCTGACTCAGAGGACCCAGATAGCATGGCTTCCCTCAGAGCCTGCAAGCAGGACCAGGAAATCCCTCTGTGATGAATTGGGACTATCTCTGTACAATTGATGAATTCTGGTTGACATTATGATGATGAATTATGAAAGATTACTGTAATATAAATGCTTCTAGGTATGTGGATCCACCATTGCTGACGGGGCCTGTAGCAGGGACAATGGTAAATGCTGAAGGTGACAATGGCAGTTAGCTCTGTGATGGGGTGTCCACCCCACACAAGTCCTGAGCAGGTTGATGAGGGTCAGGAGGGACCAATTAATTCTAGAGGCTGCGCCTGGAAAGGAACCAGAGCTTGACAGGGCCTAATGGCAGATGAAGCCCTGCTGTGGGCAGAGCTGGGCTAGGATTATAAAGCAAGGAAGTGAGAGTTGGAAGGGGCTGTGGAAAGTCTGCAGTCACTCCCTGGAGGGAAGGGGTGTTGGCTAGGAACACGGCAGAGCTCCATGGGTTGAGTAAGCCATGTCCTGGATTAGGGAGTTTTACAAGAGGCCTAGAGGAGAGAAATGCTGGGGCCACCTGAGGTTAGTCAGCACTGCCCAGAGCCCCCCTCCTACACCCCAGCCCCCTCATTTGCATCCCCACCCCAGAGCCTGCACCCCTGCCCCAGCCTGGAGCCCCCTCCTGAATCCCTCATTTCTGGCCCCACCCTGGAGCCTGCACCCCCAGCTGTACTCCATCCACAGCCCAAACTCCTGCCTCAGCCCGGAGCCCTCACCCACACTCTGAACCCCTCGGCCCCAGCCCAGAACCCCCTTTTGCATCCCAACCCTCCTGCCGTGACCTGGTGAAAGTGAGCGAGGCTGTGGGAGACTGAGCAACAGGGGAGGGGGGAAATGGTGTGTGTGTGAGGGTGGGGCCTTGGAGAAGGGGTGGGGACTGAGGGAAGTGGGGTGGGGCAAGGGTGTTCGGTTTTCTGCAATTAGGAAGTTGGCAACCCTAAACAGAGAGCTGGGGTAGGAAGGAACCCAGGGAAATAGTGACTGGACAGACCAGGGGTCCCCAGGCTTGAACTCAGACTAGCAGGCATGCTTGGGTTCCCTTACCAGCCACTGGAAAAGTGGCACTGGTCCTAGACTTGGAACAGAAGGTTCCCTGAGACTGTTCCCCCCGTTTGTCTGGTGGGATTTCCTTAGCCTGGAAGGGGTGTGGGGGGCTATATAGTGACCTGGTTGGAGGGATGAGTCATGAAGAGAGAGCGTCCTGAATTGTGAAGCAAGAGAGAGAGGGCTGTAGCCTGAGTAACCAATAGGGTAACTCCAGGGGTGCCAGGTGGGGCAAGAACTAATTCTCAGGCCTAGCCACAAGGAGGCACACTCAGTGAGTTGACCCCTTTACGAGCCCCTCGAAAGGTTATGCAAAAAAGCAGTTCAAGCCTTGGAAAACTAGCTTTACTTTCTTTTCCTGGAAGGGAGAGGGGAAGGCAGGAGCAGTGGAAAGTCACCAAGGGGAGAACAAGAGGCCAGGGAACCAGGAGGAGGGGTTTAAATAGAGAAACACAGGGACCAGGCAAGAAGAGGAAGTATAGGGCAGGAGAGTATAAAGTCACAGAAGTTGGGTAAAGGGCTCAAGGAGGGAGAGGTCACTCAGTATGTAGCAGTCTCCTGCCCACTTTCCTGTGCCCAAACCCTAAAGAATACCCTGGGGTGGTGAGGAGACCGAGGCATTTAGTGTGTGTGGCCTTGTAAAAACACAGGACAGCACGGATCATACATGATTAAGTATCACTGAGTGTAAAGGCATTAGGCTGTAAAAAGTGCATCTGTGTCAACTGCTTCAAAACTGCCCCTGCCATGAGAGAGTTAAACTGTAAACCAGCAGTGTCCCACCATGGTGTTGTGGGAGAAGACCCCTGTTGCTTTAACACACTATCTTGGGGAGCTACACTAGTCCTGAGGCCAAGGGCAAGTGGGCTGAGAAGGGGTAATAGAGGGTCAGCACCCAGGAATTGTGGCCAAGGGAGGAACCAGGGCTGCAGCCTGCTGAGGCTTTAGGAGCTTGAAACCCCTTGGGGATGTAGAGCACAGAAGTAAGGATTCCCCTCTCAGCAGTCCTAGTTAGTGGCCAGAAAGGGGGGGCACTCCCTAGGATCTGAGACGCCCTCACTCTTAAAGTGACAGCTTGTCACCAGTTTCCAATACACTGCAATTACGAGGGGCAGTTGACAAGACTAGGGCGCAGACTGCCAAGTGTGACTGATATGTGATTTCAAAGGCTTTGCTGTCCTACTTGAGGATGCTTCAAAGGAGCCTGATTTTTCAGAAATTGCTGAGCATCTACCCTCTGAAATCCTGGGCCCTTCAGAAACCGAGGCTCCCAAAATCACTAATCACGTGGCTGAGTTCCATTTGACAGAGCTGGTGATGTCATCCACAGCAAAATCATGGAGACACTGTCCCTCTTTTTCAGTTTACAAATTCTTAGCAGACTGTTTTTTATCAGATGTACTTGACATTGTTTACCAAATCATATCTAGGTCATTTTATTAACTGGTATAAATAGGTGTAGCCCCCTGGACTTCAATGCAGCTTAACCCATTAACACCAGAGGAAGATCTGACCCTCTGGATTATTCTTGGTATGTAGCTTGTTTGCAAGACATTTGCCAGGAGTATGCAGTCTTCAAAATCCAAGCTGTTTTGTGTGGATGCACAGGTCACATGGTGTTTCCTGACTGGATGAATGCCACTTTCTGAATCAGGTTCCCAATGTGAATAATCACAAGGATGTATTCAAAGTCATTTTAACAAAGTGTTTCTAAAACTCATTTAAAAACTGCTGTTTCTGGGAACGTTACCACAAGTGAAATCCTGCTGGAGCATTCTCAGCAAGCCAATGGAAAAGGGATTCAAATGTAGTGCATCTGGCACCAACTTCATTAAAACCCGTCCAGCACTATCATCCAGCCACATGTGGGTGATTAAAATAATATCATATGCAACTGCTTTTTGTCTTAATGGAGACAATGTTGTGTGTTGGCCTAGAGATGGATTCCTGCCACAAACTTCAGATCTGATCCGATCTTCAACAGAGTTTGGGTGTTCAGATCCAGGGTTTTGATTTGTCCCGTTACAAAAATAGGTGTGAATATGAAGTTCAGATCCATAGCCAAATTCTCCCAAACTTTGAAGGTATTTGGATGTGGGATTTTGATTAGGCTGATGTTTACATTGCAAATTGCATGGATATGTCAGAAGACACTGCTTTAGCTTACAGTGGGGAGGTGGAAGAGATGGGGTGGAAGAGATGGGTTGGAACAGTGAGAGCGTCACTCCTTTGGAGTAGCAAAGCAAATAACCCAGAACTGCAGTGACAATAAAGAACTGGTATATTTCAAAGGCTTTTTTTTTTTTTTTTTTTTTTGGTTAGAGAAGAGATGCTTTCAAATACTAAGGCAAAGCAGAAAATCCTTGCAGGTCATGGGTGACTAGGGTTTCCAATATACTGGAGAGAATCAGGCAATCAAGTTAATTTTTATATCTGACCATATGATGGCATAATGTAAGCTAATGTGGTTAAAAGATAGACCACAGAAGTGTCATGTCCCCTTTGCTTCCATTGTTCACAATATTCACCAGCAAAGCACATAGAAAAATATGCAGCAAACAGGTTTGATAAAGTAGTGGGTGTTCTTCCTTACTATATTGGTGTTGAGACTTGTTGGGTTACCATGATACAATTTACTATTGTTGGTTATTTGTATTGCAGTAGAACCAGAAACCCTAGCCCCACTGCTCTGAGTGCTGTAGAAGCACTAAAAATGTGGCCCCTTCCCAAAGAGCTTACAAAACTGTTTCAAAGTGGGGTAGATCAAAGTGCGCTATGGAACTTCTAGTGCCTGGCAGCAGAGACAGCACAGACGTTAGTATACAGCAACGTAGCGTGAGGTAGACTTACACCCCAGTTCACTGTTCATTAATTGTTTGTATAGACGAGCCCTAAGTCTAAGGTGAGAGACAAGAGGTGGCTACAACAATCAGATGGGAGGAGCACAAAGTAATAGGGATGTGATTATGACTAGAACAGTCTCAAAGATAATTGACTGAGGAATTGCAACCCCAATGTATTTCACCTAGCTAGCTATCTGAAATATTGCTGTAGTGCTTGGCTGGATCACCAATAAGCAGTTATTCAGGCTTTGCTCTATGCTTCTTTCTTGTTGTTTTACATTTCATTATCCATATTTTCAGATGAAAATATTCCTGCTTCAGTAAATTACTGGAGGTGTTTCTTATTTTGTCAGTTAGAGGCAGATTGTTTCCCTGCTCTTCTTCAAGACTTGAAACACTACAGCAATATGCCTTTCATTAGGTGGAATGGGAATGTTGTGTCATTTATAATGGTATTCCCCCCCACCCCACCCCATACTGGAATTGACACTGGGGTAATTTCCTTGGATTCTGTCACCTGTTTGACTGCACGTGTGTGTGTGTGTATGTATGCGTATGCACACTGCTTTTTAATGCATAGTTTCAGGCTGATATGTGAGCTTTAGATGCTTTGCAGCTGGAGATGTTAATGACAGGACACATGGTTGCAAATGAGAGCAGTCATTCTTTAATCTCCTCGGTTCGTTTTTGAATGTGGGGGTGGATATTAGGGAAAGGTTTTCTCATTAGAACAAATGTCACAGATCTAAAAACCTCCCCATTTATATTCCTTCTAATGTTCTTCTGCTTGAGCAAGTGAGTTCTTAATGTCGATTCTAATTAAAGCATTTAAACCAGATTGCAGCTGTGCATCTAATGAATGGACTAAAGGGTCACTCAGAAATGTTTGTTTTCCACTCTTCCCAAGAAGCAACACTTGTGGTTTGAGCCATGTGGGCTCCAATCCACCCCACACAGAATGGAAGTCATCCTTCCAGGTTACTAGAGTGTCTTGTTTCTTTTTGGTTTCCCTTTACCAAAAAAATGAAATACTCCGTAGGAAACAAAAAGCAAGGTCTGGCAGGAAAGAGGATTCTGTGTTTACAATACAACACAAATAATAAAGACCTCAGATCTCTTGCAAAACACTGGTTGGGAGCTTCAGCTTTTCATACATTTCCCTAGATCACCACTGAACTTTCTCTCCTCCTTGCTGCCTTTCTAGTGTAACCCTTCTGTCCATCAGAGTTGGCAGCAACAAGGGCCGGGTTCAGTATCTAGGGGTTCCATTCCAATAAGACAATGCAAAACCAGCTCGAGCCCCCACCCAGTGACCTGGGACAAATATATACCACCCCTGCTGGGCGCCTCCAAGAGGCAATACTTCCCCTCTCGCAAGCACGGAGTCTGAGTGTAGCAAAAAGCCTTTTAATAACAGAGAGAAACAATGTGGCATTATGTTGGGGAAACACCACGAACAGGATTCATAACACAACCCATGAGCAAAAACCCACCCCAAGCAAATTGGGGCGTGTCCTTTCCCTTGGGTTCTTGAGTCCAGCAACCCGAAATCACCCAAAGTCCCAAAAGTCCAATGGCCCAAAAGTCTCTGTCCCTGGTCAGGGCAGCCCCAGAGTTCGAAAGTTTATCTGCAGAGTTTTACCTCCCAACCTGGGTGGAGATGGGGTAGGGAGGAAGAGGTAAGGGGCACCTTACATGACCTGAAGCTGAGTGCCCCACAGCTCCATAGGGCTTCACTCCTCTCCGCTCCACCAGCCGGTCCACAAACTGCTCTGTTGAGCTCCGCGTCCCACGAGCAGCTCCCGCCGTCCCATGAACTGCTCCACCAGCCGGTCCACAAACTGCTCGGCTCGGCTCGGCATCCCACAAGCAGCTCCCGCCGTCCCATGAACTGCTCCACCAGCCGGTCCTCAAGCCACTCCAGCCGTCCCGCAAACTGCTCCACAATATATCTTCAGGCTCCCCCACTACTTAACACAACACTCAGTGATTTCAGCTCTTAGTCAGTTCAGCTCTTTTGTGATTTTAGCTTGTAGTAGGGGAGCCTTAGCGCTGGTGCACCATTAGCCCAAAGTGAATTCAGCTCAGCAGTCTGTAACTAGACTCCTAATAGAATCAACATTAGCTCTGATATTCCACAGTGGAGAGAGGAGGAAGTGCAATTAGCATGTAAGGTCCTCACCAGGGAGCCCATACCACCAAGTATTAATACCTGTCCCCAACCTCTCTCAATTCACAGAGTTTTGGAACCCATGTCCCTTGCCTAGCAAGTGCTACTTAGTTGATGGTGAGTCCCTCCATCATAACAAAAGGCCCAGTACAGTTCCAAGCACAGTTCCCATAATCAGGGTAATAACAATTTATTCTTCCTGCCCCAATAACAGAGACACTGGGGATCCCACAGCAGCCAAAGTGACCATTTGGGCAGCTATGGCCTCATTCTAGGTGGGGTGGGTGTGCCTATGCAAATGAGATCAGCCCCTGAAGTTCTTTTCCACAACTTGCCACACCTCACCACCAGATGTCAGGGTGGAGCTCATCCTGACTCTGCTTACACTAATTTCGTTCAATATTTCTCCCTCTCTGCAAAGCCGTCAGGAAATAACCAGTCTCAGGATCACTGTCCTCAGGCTTCAGTACCTGCTATTTGCAGGCTCTCAGATCTCATAATCTCCCCTGAAGGCTCCTAATTTCCCTCTAGGTCTAAATTGGCTCCTTCCTTCATCTCCACTGCTGCCTCCTGAAATGCGAGAGATGTTCATTGATGTAAACCCATAGGAAGCTTATGTGAGAAGAACATGGTGTCTGCTTTTCCAGGGTAATTCAGAAAATCCTCTTTGACTCTGGATGCTTTGGGCCAGGGCTGCTGTGCTAGTGGCTGGCTATTACCAGCAGGAGAGTGAATTTGTGTGTGGGGGGGTGGAGGGTGAGAAAACCTGGATTTGTGCTGGACATGGCCCAACTTGATGATCACTTTAGATAAGCTATTACCAGCAGGACAGTGGGGTGGGAGGAGGTATTGTTTCATGTTCTCTGTGTGTATATAAAGTCTGCTGCAGTTTCCACGGTATGCATCCGATGAAGTGAGCTGTAGCTCACGAAAGCTCGTGCTCAAATAAACTGGTTAGTCTCTAAGGTGCCACAAGTCCTCCTTTTCTTTTTGCGAATACAGACTAACACGGCTGTTACTCTGAAACCTACAGAAGGACAATTACTGCTCTGCTGTGAAAACTATTGTTGCAGCATGGAGAGATCACAGACAGGAGTTTCCACAAAGCAGTAAACAGACATAGGATCAATGATTGCCCCCCACCCCTCCATTCTGTTCTTTTCCTGTTTCCACGAGGACAGTTACATCATGGACAGTGCCAGTGTAAGCTTCCTCACCCAGCCAATGCAAGGGTGAGACCGTGCTGTGGCTCCCCAGAGATAGGCTGGGGAATTGCAGACAGAGAGGATTGATACCTGCTGGTCTCTGTCTCTTGCTTCTCTGCTCTGTCCTTGCTGACCCAGGCAGAGCTGATCAAAGAAAGGAGTTAAATGCCAAGCACCCAAAGCCAGTGGTAGAAGCAGGTCTCCATATTTCACACACACACACATATATATATAAAGTCACAGGACCAGATTCTTGGCTGCTGTAAATCAGAGGGCTCCATTGAAGTCAACAAGGCTACACTGATTGCATCAGCTCTGGTCCGCTGTCTCTTCCCTGTGTTCGTCATCTCAAGAATCACTAATAAAGATAAACGAATTTTTAAAATCTGACAGTCTTCATCATTCTTGCTGCTGTGTAATGCTACGTCCGAGTGGGATGTTGGCAGCGGGGAGCAAACCTGGAACCTCTGGGTCTTACAGCATGAACTTCTCCTGCCTGAGCTAAAAGACAGGATTCCATCAAGCAAGGCTGTACCAGGCTCATCAAGCTCTAAATGTGCCCAGTCACCACTAGAAAGGGTCAGAGTGCCACACCGAAGAGGTATGGATTGTATTTGTTCACTCAGTTCCATTCAGTTTTCAGAGTGGGGGAAAAAACTAGACAGTTTCACTTTCTAGCACTCAACTATTAGCACAATACTAGAATTTTAGCTGGTTAACCTTTTTTTTAACTGAAAAGTCTTCCATGGGAAAAATATGGCTTCTGTGATAATGTTCACTTGGAAAATATCGACTTCAACAAAATACTTTGATTTGCCTCTTGGAAAAAATCAAAACAAAGTAAACTGTGAATCATTATGAAATGAAACTCTTTTTTTTTTGCATTTTGAATTTGTTTGCAGGGTGTTTCCCCTCCCCTTTTTGGTTTATGGATTTTCAAGTGGTTATTTTCTCTAACCTTTTCATACTCTTTTCAACTAGAAAATGATCATGTTAAAGTTGGGGGAGGGCTGTTTTCCAATGAGTTACAGCTACATTTAGGCAGCCCTGTTTAACACAGCAGCAATTCCGGGCTGCTCATTTTACTCATCAGTAATGGGTATAAAGCCCACACAGTCATCCTTACTAGGCAACCTCTTGTCCTGAAAGCATCCTCCAGTACAGCAAGTACACTTCTGCTTCACCTTTATTGGAAATCCACTTCTGTTAGGCTTTTGTTTTGTTTTGTTTTTGCCAGACCCTTGTGTGGTTGCTAATGACAGGCTTCACTATTCAGAAGGCACAAATAACTCTGGAGTACTTGAGAAAGAAAAACAGAATCTTCTCTTTATTGGAATTCTTAACGTCTGTTGTTGCAGATTTGTTGCTATGTAACTCTGGAGCGAATTCTCTTTTTCCTCTGACATTGTTTGCTTCATTGTTCTTTCTGTACCTAAGGAAGAAAATTAAAAAATCATTAAAAAGAAAGGGAAAGGGTATACAACTGCCCTACCTCTGTTCTCCAGAACAAAATCAAGTCCTGTCATAAATATAAAGGGAAGGGTAAACACCTTTAAAATCCCTCCTGGCCAGAGGAAAAACCCTTTCACCTGTAAAGGGTTAAGAAGCTAGGATAACCTCGCTGGCACCTGACCAAAATGACCAATGAGGAGACAAGATACTTTCAAAGCTGGAGGGGGGGAGAAACAAAGACTCTCTCTCTCTGTCTGTGTGATGCTTTTGCCGGGGACAGAAAAGGAATGGAGTCTTAGAACTTAGTAAGTAATCTAGCTAGATATGCGTTAGATTCTGTTTTGTTTAAATGGCTGATAAAATAAGCTGTGCTGAATGGAATGGATACTCCTGCTTTTGTGTCTTTTTGTAACTTAAGGTTTTGCCTAGAGGGATTCTCTGTGTTTTGAATCTGATTACCCTGTAAGGTATTTACCATCCTGATTTTACAGAGGTGATTCTTTTACTTTTTTTCTTCAATTAAAATTCTTCTTTTAAGAACCTGATTGCTTTTTCATTGTTCTTAAGATCCAAGGGTTTGGGTCTGTGTTCACCTATGCAAATTGGTGAGGATTTTTATCAAGCCTTCCCCAGGAAAGGGGGTGTAGAGTTTAGGGAAGATTTTGGGGGGAAAGACATTTCCAAGCAGGCTCTTTCCCGGTTATATATTTGTTAGACACTTGGTGGTGGCAGCAATAAAGTCCAAGGGCAAAAGGTAAAATAGTTTGTACCTTGGGGAAGTTTTAACCCAAGCTGGTAAAAGTAAGCTTAGGGGGTTTTCATGCAGGTCCCCACATCTGTACCCCAGAGTTCAGAGTGGGGAAGGAACCTTGACAAGTCCAAAGGCCTAAAGTCAGGGATATCTTAGGGAGGGAAGACCCAAACATTTTAAAAGTTCTAAATACATTTTTGAAGGTTTAACTTCTGGTCTAGATTTCCCAGATTTTCAAACTCAGTTTCTAGAGGCAAGAAGCACCAGCGGGGTAGAAGATGGGCTCAGAAAGAACTTTGTGCTCGTTTTTCCTAATCACTCTGGGAGGTCGGTGAAAAGCAAAGGAATTGCTAATCAGATACATTAGAAACAATGAGCCTTGGGACCTCATATTGCATGAGGGACAAAGTCATCTCCTCTCCTGCTGTGGTCACGTACTCCTGACTTAAATGTGTGTTGTTCAAGAGTAACTCCACTGAAGTCAATGCACAGTCCCTCCCCTTGGGGCAGTGCCTCTCTGCACCTCCCCAAAAAGGCTGGGGGAGGGTCAGAGGCAAAGAATCCTTCCTAAAGCTGTAGAACAGGAGCAGGATTGCTGTACATCTAGTCTTGACTCCAGGGTGCTATCCCTCTGAATCCAGCAGCCACTCTCCCCTTCAGAGTTCCAGATCCCCTGGCCCACTGCTCACCCATCCCTGCCTCATGCCTCTCCTTGAACACTGCCCGTCTCTGCTAGGATGCAGAGACACACAAGGAGCACAGTTCCATGGTGCAGACCCCCATTTCTATATATGAATAGCGCTGGTCCCACAGGTCCCTCTGTGAAAGAAAGGACAGGATCTGATCCTTAATACAGCAGGGAGGTTAATTTAATGTTATATTTTCCTCTTACCATGGGAATGGGACCGTGGACTCTTGGGTTCCATTTCCAGCCCTTCCACAGATGTACTATGTGACCTTGGCCAACTCACTTATTTTTGTTATTAATAATAATAATTTGTTTCCCTAGCCAGGTTGTCATAGTATTTTCCGCTCTGTAGGAAAAGGTAAAAAAATCCAACCAATCCTGCTCAGTCAGTCATGGGAGAAGATATTTCTCTTTGTGATCAAAAGTCTTAACTTCAGAAGTATTCCTGCAGCATCTCTGAGGGACACCTCTCTGCAGCATTATTAATAAGAAAAAGATGGAAGGTGTTAAAAATAAATACTTTCCCTTTCATGGCAAAAGGCCTTATCCAAAGAATTATTTCATCCATTTTTCCTATTAATTGACAATACCAAATACTTTCATGCTGCTTTGCATCCATAGATCTCAAATCACTTTAAAAAGGATGGTAAAAACTGACTAGGACTGGTCAAAAAATTTCCATCAAAACTGTTTTTGATGGAAAATTTGGATTTTTTGAGTGAACATAACTCCTGTGGAAAGTGTTGACTTTCCACAGAAAGATATTATTGACAATAAACAAAAGCCCCAAAACTATATATGTAAAAAAATTGGCTAAATACCGAAAGATTTCTGGCCAAAACCAAAAATATATCTTATTCTAAAATGTCATTGCGATGCCTCCTGGCAGTTGTAGTGCAGTTTCTCACAATCATCCTTTGAATCAGGATCCGCAGCTTGACTACATCTCCCATGATTCACTGTGGGCATCTACCTATTGTGGTTCTGGGAAAATGGTGCTCTGGCACTGTACCTGCCATAATTCATGGCCTCCCCTCATCAAGCGGGGAGGCCATGGTGCATCATGGGAGATGTAGTCCAATCAGGGAGCCCCACCTAGAGAGGCATCATTTCAGAATTAAAACATTTTGGCTTTCAGCTGGAGTATTTCTGTTCTTTGCTCAAAGTCTGACATCCCCCACCCCACTTTTTGGCCCGCTCTAATTGTGATCCCCCTTCTATAGATAGAGAAACTGAGGCTCAGAGAAACATGACTTGTCCAAGATCATAGACAAAGACAGAGCTGGAAATAGAGAAGTCTTTTAATTCATAGCTCGATGATCTACTCTCTGGATAACATTTTCTCCAGTCGACAGCTGACTGCATATGAGAAAAATAGACACTTCCTTTCTCAAGAGTCTACTATTGAACTAGTGTATATACCCTGACGTAGCCCCATTACTAGAAAGCACTATGCCCAGTAGCTCCTTCCATTGGTAGAAACACTGTGCTAAATACTGTTTGCATGATCAAGCACTAAAAGACCAACACGGAAGCGACTAGGAAACCCAAGAAGGGAGCTAACTCTATCTTGACGGTTAATTATCCATTCACTCCTTGCAGGTATCTCAGAAACGTTCCAGTAGTGGCTTGAAACAGTGCAGACGGTAAGCAGAAGCATTAGGGAATGGTACTGCAGTACACAGATGGATTTCACACAGGAGAGTCACTCCGAGGTGAGGTTCACTGTGCGTAGGACTGCATTTGGTCCATTGCAATGCACTGGAACACTTCAGAACTCTGAGGCTGATCCCATCACCGTTATTCACAGGAGTAACCCTCAGTCATGCACACAGTCCCAGAGTCTTCAATGGCACTCACACATGTATCAAGGTTACTCTGTTATATTGTATTATTTACACACCAGAGCTGACGGTGGCTCTTCACAAACAAAAGAGATGGGGTGGAAAATCTTGATCCTTTTGAAATCAGTGACAAAACTTCAGTGGGGTCAAGATTTCACCCATGGTTCCTATCCAATGTAGGCTTCTCTGTAGCAGCCACCACTGTACTATCCTGGCTCAAAGAAGCAACCATCTGAGCCCAATTCTGCCAAAAAATGTTAATCTTTTTTATTTCAATGAGACTTCTCACTTGAATAGGGGTTTTCAGGATTGGACCCTGATTTCCATAATTAACCTGTGGAACACTCTTCTACAGGCTATTACTAAAGCCAAGAGATTAACAGGGACTGCATTGGTAAATGCCAATTTCATCAGAGGCATAAACCAAATGAAAAATATTTACATTGATCATAATTGAAATTTACAGACAGTCAAAGTAAGAAATATGCTGCTTGAGAATTTATTAGTTTGCTTTAAGGTGATTGACATTGTATATTTTGCCATGTGATGTTGATCATTTGTGTTTTAACTGTTACAAAGCCACAATTTATTGAATCTCAACATCTACAATCATGAAATAATAATTGTCTGTCTCCCATAATTTCCCAAAACTCTGAAGATTTAAACTGATGAAAATAACAAAGCTTAAACACCAAGATACTGTCAAAATTATAACAAAAATCAAAAGCAAATTCTGCCACGCCTACTGGCCAGCTACCATTACTTTACACAGGGGAATTTTAAACATAAAAGGGATATAAATCCTCATTCTTCAGGTCATAAGTCAAGGTGTAGCTGAGAAGAGATAAGAAATTATCCCCTGTAGGCAGATAATTCTGTAATTGTGCTTTTTCATACTTTCTGCACCACCTTCTGCAACATAGGTGCTGACCCCTGTCAGAGACCAAATACTGGGCTAGATCGAGCCTGGGTCTGATCCAATCTGGCAATTACCATTTTCCTAAATTACTTGGGTGAGTAAAGTTTGCACCACTGGGTCCATTTTAGTCTGTTCACCATGCGCTTGATCCTGCAAACCCATACTCATTTCAGTAGTCCTTGCTCACGCGAGAAGTCCCCTTCATTTCAGCCAAGCTACTACCGTAAGGAGAACTGCTCAAGTGAGTAAGGGCTCTCTGGATCAGACCCTACAGCCAGCAGTGCATGGTGCGCATTAGGACGCATGGATGGAACCGAGGTTCCCCTCTCTGCCATAGGGGAGTTCCAGGCTACGTGGGCTGAGCTGTGTCTCTTCCCTGCAGCATGCCTGCTCTGCTGGGCGCCCCACACTGCTAACCAGCCCTCTCCTCTGAGGAGCAAGCCAATCCCTTCTTGCAAGGATCCAACCATTGCCACCCACAGCAATTGCAGGGCACTCCAGCAGGAGATCCCACTGTGATTACATTGCTCACTGAAGGGGCTCACATCTGGGATACAAGCAAGCAGAGATTAGCACTAAGCCTCAGCTGCCAGACCCCTCCTCTGGGCTTCCTCCCTCTCCCACATTTGCTACCTCCAGGAGCTGGCCTTTTCCATCAGCAGCCTGGGGGAGAGAGGCTTCTCCACTCCCAGAAACTGGGAACACTCAGACCCTCCCGGGGACAGGGGCTTGTGAAGCCGTGTAACCCCCAAGCTATGCACCCACTGGCTGCTTCGCAGCATCTCCGCAGGGCAGAGGAGATGAGACCGTGGGGGGAGGGCTTTTTTTCTCCCCCTCCCTGGCTCCGGCAATGGTACGTGCAGCTGGGAGGGCTCTCAGCTGCTGGACTGAGCGCTGCTGCTGTCAGTGTCTTCGCAGCGCCCTAGAGTTGAGGACAGGCGCTGGCTTGGACGGGCAGCAGTAGCTAGGGCTGCTGCTGCTTTTCTGTGTGTGTGCTGTGCTGTGCTGGCTTTCACTCTTTCCTCCTCCCCTTTCTCACTCACTCACTCACTCACTTCTTCTTTGACATTTTTACCTCTGACATTTTCTTGCTTGGTGAGTATTTTTTTTTCTTCTTCTTTCTTCTTGGGCTGCTTCCCCCCCCCCCCCCGAGTCTTTTTCTTTTAGTAAATTAATCCTGATTTTTAAAAACATTTTTCCAATAAAAGGTGTATGGGATTTTTTTTTCTATTAAATCAGACCCTTTCTGTCTCTTTGTTTCTGCCACTTACAGTGTGAGATGCAGCAATTAAACTCGCTTTCTGACGCACCCGCTAATTTTTCCTTCCTTTGATCCCTCTTATTTTCCTTTTTAAAAATGAAATATGCTCCCTCTTTTAAAAAGTCTGTTTTGAAAGTGGGTTTGTTTTAAGCACTGCCCTGCTCTGTTTTCAGAGGCATTTGTCCTTCTTGTTGCAGGTGCCAATGTTTGAATGCTGTGTGTGGTTTCTTCTTTCTCTTAACTTTTAAATTTTTGTGTTGCCCCCCCCCCCCTTTTTTTTTTCTTGGATATATTACAGCCTTGGGTCTTGCAAAAATACATAGAATCTTCTTGGAAGATATTTTAAAAAATGGATGTGTTGAAGGAAATGAGAATTCCCCCTCCCCTCTTTTTTTTTTTTTTTTAAACTGTTGTTCGGAAGTGATTTTCTTGGGAGTATTGACCTGACTCAAGGTTTTTGACCTGTCTAGTAATGCGGGAAGAACAGGAAGGGGGAAAGAGGACAGAGGCATCAACAGCGGTAGGCTGGCGGATAAGAAACTTTCATGTTTCAGAAACTATCCGGGTGAAATCCTGGCCCCACTGAAGTCAATGGCAAAGCACCCATTGACTTGAAAGGGGCCCAGATTTCACCTGCAGAGTGTGGGATAAAACCTTTTCTACCTTAATCCACTATGAGGGAAACAATAAACCAGTTCTGATTGGATGCCATACCATTCCCTGTGTCTCAGCGCTATACTGATGGAAATATATTGACCCAGGTGTGTCTGTGTTTTTTTGTCATGTATCTTTGCTGCTGGGTTTGCTTGTTATGTTCAAAAGAACACTTCTATCCGTTATTGCAATCAGGGGTGCTGTTTGGAAAAGTAGTAGTGAGTGAAATGATAACAGGTTATTTTATCGCTCTTGTAAAATTTAAACCCTGTGCTCTCTGCGGCTAAGATTACTATTGTGCCTGTTGGAACTTATTTAAGATGCTTTGTGCTGACTGAATAGACTGAATGCACTAATCAAATCCCATGTCAACTTGAACCACACCTGAACAAAAGTGCTTTCTTTGTAGCAAATGGGGGCTTGAAATAAATCTTTTGCCTGTTATTGTTAAAAACACTTTTTCTGTTTTGTTTTTTAAGTGATAGTTTTCTAACATACAATACTTGAAGCTGACAGGTTGCCACTGCTATATCTGTAGTGGCAATTTCAATGGCCATTGGAGACTATAAACAAAAATCCACTTTTCATACAAAATTGCGCTCTCAAAGGCTTGGCTATTTGTGTTGGACTCCATTTGTTTAAGAGGAAACCAGATTAGAGAGAAACTATGCCTATTTATAAAGATATTCCCACGTCTAATCTCTTCCATGTCTGATGACCTTCTGTAAACTAAGCCACCTTTTGCAGTAAAGGGAGAACTGTAGATGGTTTAAGCTTACTTCTCAGAAGGTTGCACTGAGCTTCAAACTGAGGCTTTCCCACTTCCCTGCAGTCTCTCCATGCTTGGTAGCTCTCCTCTTTGAACTTTAAAGGATGGAGGGCTTTAAAGCTGAATTTGACAGCTCCTGAGGCTGGATGCATGCTGTTTCATATTAAACAGGTTATTATTGACTTGCCTTTTGTGAGTAGGCGCCATAAGCGTGCTAATCAATAGCCTATAACAGTGTGTGGTGCCCAGGAGGAGCTGTTATGGGAGACATCTATATGACAGTGGTCTCTTGAGTGGGAGAGAGCAGTGCAGGGGCTCAGACCTGTATTTGCTAAGGAGCTAAATCCCTCAAGTCTAGCCCATCTTCCCCTGTTACAGCTAGGGGCCGGGTGATCCATCTCAGATAGTCAATTTGGTGGTTTAGGATCTGTCAGTTTCGGGGGTGGGACGTTCAGTTGGGTTTTTGTATCATTTCATTTTGCTGTTTCTTATGATTTGGGTCTAATTTTATTTGGGAAAAAGTTTCATGTCATTGGACTAAAGAAAGCAGGTGCAGGAGGAGCTTCTAAGCAATGTAGAATTTTTTGCATCTTTTAACTGAGATTTCTCTTTCACCCCCGGGGGGGGATGGGGGGGATGACTAAGATGCACATGTTGTGTGACCAAAATCTAGACACTGTTGCACCAAAGCAGTGTAAAAAGAAAAAAGGCTCTTTGGAGTAGGTAGGTTGTCAGAGATTCTAATGGCCACTTGTCACACTAATTATTCCTGGAAGTTTTTAAGGCTTTTTTTTTTTTTTTTAAGCAGCAGAATTAGGCTTGTTTGAACCTAAGACCTTTCTTCATGAAGTGAATATAGTAAGACAGGTATTCTTTTAGTTCTCAGTGCTGTGCCAATGAAAGATTGCCTGTATGTTGGCTCTGACTGTCAAGATAACATTGTCAATGGATTTTAAGGAAATGGCAAAGCAAAGAAGGTGTGTCTCTAAGAACCACTTTCTTTAGAAAAGGCAGATAATAGGCAGTGATTGTGGAAGAATGCCTTACTTACAGATTGTAAGGGGAGGATTAAGTCTCTCAACAAATGGAGACTGGCTTGTGTGAAATAAGACACAGTCCCTCAAAAAATAAAACATTCTCAGCACCAGGAGACTCTTTAGCTACCCATGCACCAAATTATTAAGTAAAAGCAGCAGAACTTTCTTTGATTTGTGTTCTGTATTGATGGCTGTAACTTTGTGTTCTGTAACTTTCAGGCCTAGAATTTTATATCTAGTCAAAGGGAAAGGCCTCTGGATGTAAAATCTCAGAAGCTCCTTGATATGCTAAAGCTATTGTAGAATTTTCCAAAATGTTAGTTATGCATATTGGAGATGGCTGAGCTTCATTTGAAGAGATCCGAATCTCTTCCTGTCCCCCGCTACGTCATTCCCTTATGTGTTACTCTGGACAGGGTTGCATTCTATTGTTTGGAAAAACACAAAAGGAATTTATTTCAGAATTAAAATGTGTGTCTCTGGGGTCAGGCTTCATTTGAAAGCTAGTCTGAAGACATTGTTTGATTTGAAACTAGGAAGTAACTATGGAAAGACTGAATATGTCTAGCAAGTAATACATGCTGGGGGGGAAAAACTGAAATAATGAGCTGAACAGAGCTAACTTTAGGATAAAATGTCCCAGCAAATGGTTTATAAATTCATAACATACTAAGGGGGAAAAGGAAAATGTTTCAAGCAAATAACAAGCTATTTTTTCATAACTATAAAGTTTTAATGAGCTAGTTAAAATATCATCCTAAATCTATACTTTTCAGATTTATATTCTTAGCGGAAGGTTAATCAGTAGAATTCATGCTGATCTGAATCAAGCTGAATAGTAAAGAGAGGCTCTTAGGAGAATCTGAAAGCCAATAGGCATTTTTCAGACCTGAGTTATGTCACTTTTTAAGAATGCCTGAGGCCATTGCATTTTAAGAAGACGACAAAGCTTTTGTTTTCAAGCTGGCCTAGAAAAATGCAAGGGATAAATCCAAAGAAGGTTTTCAGAAGTTGTCATTTGTGATTAAGTTGATTTTGCTGTTGCCCAAGAATGCAGCACTGTTCCTTGGCACAGCTTGAACTGTCTGTTTCCTCCTCCCCCCACCAGTACCAGTTTCTTATTTGTAAGGAATTCAGGCGAGTGAGAGTATCTAGTTCCTATGACTCAGAGATGTATATTGATTTAGAGGGTCAGATTTCTGGTAGCTGCATCGCTGATGTAAATGTAATTATACATACTTTACAGAAGATGGGACTGAGGTGACATGAGTGCAGAGACTGACTTAAGAGCAGCTTGCTGGCGTTCTACAGACTTAATACGTGAATGTAAGATTGTTTTTACGGGTGGGCTACCTGTTAGGATCAGAAACTGAGATCTTCAAGCAAAGGATTATAATGATATGAAGTGGGACAAAGGAGAACTGTTTACTGTGCACATTCTAGGTAACCCTCCATTCTTCTACAAATGAGGAACATTCATGCCAATTGCAAAAAGCCCTTCAACTTTTTCAGAAATTCACGAACCTTTCTTATATCTTCATCTGCTCCATGCAACCTAAGCCAGTCATCCTTAGTATCCTGTTTCTGTTCGTCGGTGAGCAGGATCCAGAGGCCGTGAAGTGAATGGGACTTTTTCTATTGACTTCGATCGGGTCAAGCCCTGCAACCGGTGAATAGACCATGTATATGAAGACTGTAAAGCTGGATCTGAGCTCTGTAGGATCTTAACAATGGATGAGAGAAATTATCTGTGTTTTTAATAAAAGTCAAGTACTAGGAGCATCAGAGATAACTATTTCAATTTTAATAATGAGGCGAAAGCTGAGGACAGGTTACTGCTTCAGAGAGCCCAAAAACTCATTCTCTGGATTAGCAATATTAGATAGGTTGTGATAGCATTAAAGGGGCATAAATACAACCCTTCAAAGCCACCTCATTAGTGAAATTACAAAGGAGGTTATAATACTGCAGAGGTCAAGTTCTAAAACAAACTCATTCTCCAAGGCTGCTCTTCCTTAACTGTGCATATATATTTTTCACTATAAACAGTCCTGCTTGAACAGACAGAGGATGCTAATTAGTGGGACACCCTGTTCAGGGCAGCACGAGTCATATTTGAACCAAACAAGAGTTACACAGACAGAGGAGGCTCAGCCCCCAACTCTGCCACACGGACTCAAAATGACAATCCTCTTCATTACTGATCTTATCAGGACACTTGTGTCTTTCAGTCCAGAATCTTTGTGTTGGACGTGTCTGTCTGCACAGGGATCAAATGAATTTCTGCAGCTGCTATTTCCACTCAAAAGGGCTTGTCTCTTCCTTTTCTTGAAAAGCACAGGCCAGAACCATTTCCAAGCCGCTCTTTAGAAGAGTCAGAAACTGAATGATGGCCTAAAAGGAGATGGCTGTTTCTCCTCTGTCCCACAAAGGAGAAATGCTGAAGCATATTGGGTTCAGTCTTGCCTCCCATGGAAGTCACTGGGAGTTCTGCTATTGACATTACAGGGAGCAGGACTGGTTCTGCTTTGAGCCTGATATTGTAGCTCTTGACTCCTACCCTAAAACTAGGATTTAGAACCCAGGTTCCCCAGTGCTACAAACAGCTTCCTTGTTCCTCTAGTGCATCTGTTCTTCTCCTTTGGAAGGGTTTACTAGAGATATTGCATGAGTTGCCTTCTTTTCTTCAAAAAGATCTTTGTTTAAAATCAAAGGAAAGTGAATGGCATTTGTTTTTTAGAAAATAGGAGCAAGTTAAATGGCATGGAGACCTTTGGGCTATGTGTCTCTCTCCCTGCCTAATACAAATAGTCTCTTATTGAAATCTGCAGCATCAACTCAGCATATGCTGGTACCACAGGAGATTAGAAACTGACAGGGGTGCTGCTTCATCATTCAGATGCTTTCCCCAGCAGACAGCTTGGGCTTTCTACTACACTATGGTAAGGATAACGGTGTATATGTCTCAGACTGCTACTGTAGGGAGCTATAAGAAGGAAAAATGAACAAGGGTGAGGATACTAGCAAGTTCAGGTCCAGCTCCTCCAGTATCAAAACCCAAACAGTAGCTAGACCCAGCCTTTACACTGTGCCACTTCTTATATTAAGAAGAGATGCGTCAAATTGTTCCAAGTGGAGTCCTGCCTTTCAGTAAAAGAATTAAGCATGGACATGAGGGTGAATAGTAAAATCTCCTGCCAGAGTAAATGTCAGCGTCAATACATATAACGGTGATGGGAACCCATATATGAAGCCAGACGTATACAGTCAGAATTGGGGTTTTTTTCTTAAAAAAAAAAAAAAAAAAAAAGTTGATTACATAACCAATTCCTTGGAGCCAGGCACATGTCTTCTAGCATGGGGGAGCATGGGCAGAAGCTGTTGTTACTAATGCCCATCATCCTGGTATCTAGATGCTTTTGTACATGGATGCTTTACAAGACTTAAGATGAGACCTTCACGATCTAACTAAGAGAAGCCCAAATCCCAGGCTTGCCTGCTGACTTCAGGTTTGCTAGCCCTTTGGGAAAGCAGGATTTGGAAGGGTCTGGACAGAAAAGTTCATCTCCATCTCCTTCTAGTTCTGCACTCAGTTATATTTCCACAGGGAGTGAATTCCAGAGGCGTGGGCCCGGGTCTGACAAAGCTCTGCCAAGTGTTCTCTTCACGTATCAATTTCTCGTGATCCAGAGAAGCTCAGATCATACCCTGTGCTGGAGCAGTCCTAAAGAGATTTGTATTTAGACCATTTAGGGCTGTATATACAGCAACCAGATCCTTGGCTTTCACCTGACAGCTAGGGTTTGTTGCGCTCCTGTTAGCTCCTGCACTCAACCTGGACTTGCCTGCCTCAAGGTAGACCTAATTAGAACAGCCCAGGCAAGAGGATATGAAGATGGGGGTGACTGACGCAAGAGCTAATTAAGAAGGAGTGCCGCCTGATGGAAGCCTATGGGGGAAGTGAATTTGTTCCTAACCAGGATGTCCTGAAGCACAGTGGAGATGCTTCAGAAGTGGTGGGTTCTTTGGTGTTGGTATGGGATGGGTGGAAATCTTAGAAGTCCCTCCTAGAATGATATTCCAGAACTACCAATACTGCTTAGCCTGAATGCTAATGTCACTGCTGGAGGCCAGGCTTCAGATGGGCTGCGTCAGACAGGTATCGCTGTGTCTGTATGAGGTTGTTTGGTTACAAGGGAGTATCTGCTTGTGGCTTTTGGATTGTGGCAGGGCGTGTGTTATAAAAGGGGCAAAGAGTCCAGTGGCACCTTGTAGACTAGCAGACGTATTGTAGCATAAGCTTTCGTGCGTGAATACCCACTTCGTCAGATGTACCTCGCTTCGTCAGATGTTATAAAAGGAACACAAAGCTGCTGTGATCCATGCAAAAACTCCAGTTTGTAGAAGCTTGTTTGGCTCCTCTGTAATAGTTCAAAGTTAAGTTAAACTTGATTTGACCATGGATCTTGCTATTAGAATTTAGGACCTGACTGTGCATCCCCTACTTATGTTGGTGAGCCTTACTGACACGAGTAGCACCATTGCACAAGTGGGCCTTGAAGGTATTGCCAGCACATATGGTCTATTCTAAAAGTTAGCTGGGGTGAATACTACCAGCACCTGTAATGGAGGCTAAAGGTCTGATCTTGCCAAGAGACCTCCATGAGCAGACTCCTGTGCCCATATGGAGCCCTGTTGGTTCTTATGGTAGGATCACTGTCCTAAGCCCTGAAACTAAACCCTGGAACTGCAACTTTTTCAATGATCATTGTTCAAAAAGGCCCTCTGATCAACCTATACAGCAGGCACCCCCATTTACCTCATGTAATCCTCTCTCTATTAACTGAATGCAAGAAACAGCTGAGAGAAGTGTGTGATGGTAAAATGTCACCAAAAGAGTTTGGTATGAATTGAATATTCAATTGTACAACATCAAAAACACATGAACAATCACTGAAAGAAACATCAAAAGTGATTGTGTTTTGGTTTCCATCTTAAATGGGAATGGAAGGGTCTCATATAGTGAAGCAAAAAAAGTGAGCTGTAGCTCATGAAAGCTTATGCTCAAATAAATTGGTTAGTCTCTAAGGTGCCACAAGTACTCCTTTTCTTTTTGCGAATACAGACTAACACGGCTGCTACTCTGAAACCTGTCAAAAGAAGGTGTTCTCCAATAATTTGAATGTGGTGTAAATAATCTTTCCATAGGGTATATTTATTAACTTATTAGTAGCTTATTTCCTTCTGGAAGCAGAACTGCCCCCAGTGGTGTCAGGGGACAGAGGGTTTATAAACTTTTCATTATAATAGTTCCACAAAAGGTATTAAAGCTGGTGTCTTGCCCCACAGGCATGAGGGTCGCTGAACTCTTGCCTCTCCTCAAAGAACTGGGACCTTTCTGAGCCCAGCCATTAGCTGGGTAATATTTGCTTAGGAAAAAATGCAATTCCTCTGTCAGCTTTTATCCAGGCTCCTGGGCCCTGATTACTTGTTTATTTTCTGCAGCTTATCGAATCACTTTTCATACAGAGCTAAGCATTGATCATCTTTTGCGGTCCTTCCTCTTTGTTCTGTCAGCAAATGTTACAAAATGGACCTTAAATTACCTCTTTTCCAAAATGAACAGGCCCTGTATACTCACAGGTGGGTGGAGCTCTTTCATCTGAAGCATAAATCAGGGGTAGCCTCTACTCCGGCTGTTTGCTTGTAACCCTCATCAGTGCCCTCCAATGCTCTCTTTACACAGACAGGCTTTGAGGCCAGGCCCAAAAGCAAGCAGGGGTGTAATGAAAACAAAGAAACAAGGCACCAAAGTGCCATTTGCTTTCATGATGATAAAAAATGCAAACTCTAAGTGCTTGAACCACTGCACTGGGCCCCGTCTACAAATGGCTGGCTCTTCCCATACTGCAACAGATGAGCCTTTGTGTAAGCAGGGGAATGGTCCCGCTATTGTGGGGAACTTTCCTGGCTTATACACTACCCTGATGAAATGGGCTAGCAAAAGGATCTGAGTCCTCGCTCCCACTACCTTTACCCAGAGGCTTGCCTGACCTCAAGGGCTCCCCTTCCACTCTCCTGTATGTTAGAGTCCTGGTAACCCCAACAAGGCTGGGCCCAGGATTCCTGGCAGGCTCAACCCCCAACCTTGTTGTGGTCACTTAGGGCAGGGACTCGGGTGTCCCCAGTCCGGGCTGCTCTCTCTGCACCGGATGATTGACCCACTGATCATTACATAGAGTTCAAAGCAAATACAATTTATTAAACAGCAATCAATTTTAAAAAAAAATGGGAAAGGTTAAAGGAAAACACGTCACCCTGCTCTGTGGCACTGGGACGTCACAACCAGCTATCTCTGGAATGTGAGTAACAGACTGAACTTCCCTTCCACGTCCCAGGCCTCCTCCTCAGGCCCTGGCTGTGCTGCGGGGCTGCTGCGGGTCGGTCACTTGCTCTGGCGCTGGCCTCATGCCCTCAGGCTTTAGGTGGCAGGGCCTTTCTTCCCAGCATCGCCTCCGCCCCATCCCCATCCAAGTCTAGCCTGCAGGGCCTCTTGGCTGGGGCGTCTCCCTGCACTGGACCCGCTGCCCAGGGTCCTCCTGGCTCTTCTCAGCTGCTCACTGTATCAGGCTCCAGCTCCAGCCTGTCTCAGGTCCAGCTCCACTCTGCCTCAGCCCGCCTGCTGCTGCTACTCTGCCTCCAGCTCCCTGGCTCTGGGTGCTGCAGCTTTGCCCCCAGCACAGATCTGCTCTGTGGGCTACTTCTGTGGCTCTGCTCCCTGGGCTGCTTTTCTGGCCCCTCTGCTCCCCAGCTCAGCTCAGGGCCCTGCTTTCTCCTTGGCTCGGCCCCACTCTGTCTGACCCAGGCAATTCCAGCTCACAGGGAGGACGGGACCCCCCTGGCCTCCTGACTGTCTGATTAGCCTGCCCGCCCTGTCAATCAGGCTGACCTGGAGCACTGGCCTCGCCCCATTGTTCCTGGGGACTGTCAGTCTCAGGGTCCTGATTTCCCATCGACCCTTCCCCTTTCTTTTGGTACTGGGAGCTAGCCAACCAGAACATCCCCACTGAGTTTTAGTAAGGGGACAACAGTCCCCTTCTATTTGTCCTTTCTGTTTGACACAAGAGTGAGGGCACCATAAAGTAATATTTAGCAGTGGGAGGAATGCCATAGCTGAGTCTGATGCCCAGAACCAATAAATGTTAGCACCACAATTTAATAGTGGTATGGCTGGTGGAGGGTACTTGCTGCATCTCTATCTTCCATTTCCCCATTTGAGAACATTGTGATGCTATGGTGATGGCCTGGGGTATGATCCTAGAGGGAACACAGCTCCCCATCTAGCCTCTGTGTGTATAAAGGCAGCAAGGCATCATTTTTACATATACAGAATAAGCCAGTGGAGTGGCACTGCTCCAGCATACTGAAGGTAGACTTGAGTGTAGCTAATTCAAGGGAGGCAAGCCCGGAAGCTGTAGTCTTACTTGGAACAAGTATTAATAAGCCATTACCTGACATTTTATTTCTGGCTGCTTCCTTAGGTATGCAGATATTTTTCTAACACACTAATTCTAATCCCTAATAAATGCTACAGAGCAAGAGAATGCATACAGTCATCAACTGATACGTGATTTCTAAGCAGTGGTCAGCCCAGGGAGTGCATCACTGATTTCATTATTCAGATACTTGCTCGTACTTGTTCCTCTACAGTATGTCTCAGAATACCAGATCTTATGAGACAAGAGCTACTGCACCTCTGAAAATATACAGGGAATTACCCAATTGAAGGACTCCAAGCAAGGGGCTAAAGTGAATAACATGAATGGTAAATGAAGGCTATGTTAAGAATGTTTCCATACTTTTATTGTCATTCCATACTTTATCTGCGTTGCCTTCTCTAGTTCAGGTTTACAGTTGTTAACGCTGATGTCCGGCTTTGTGTCACTCTAGCAGGTCTGTCTAACAAGCTGCTAACATCTAAGGAAAAAATACAGCACTCGTCACCTCATAATGAATGGATTTTTAACCTATACTCCTGGGGCATAGGCAAAATACTGTATTAGCCCCATTTTATACCTGGCAAACTAAGGCACTGGGGTATGTCTACACAGCAACTGGACACTTGTGGCTGGCCCGTGACAGTTGACTTGAGGCTCGAGCTGTGGGGCTGTTTCACTACTGTGTCCATGTCGCCTGGGCTCAGTTGGGAGCCAAGGCTCTCGGACCCTGTGAGGTGGGAAAGTCCCAGAGCTCGGGTTCCAGCCCAAGCCCGGAAGTCTACACTGCAATGAAACAACCCCACAGCCCAAGCAACGTGAGCCTGAATCAGTAGGCCTGGGCCTGCTGCTGGTTTTTCTTTGCTGTGTTGACATACCCTTAGTCAGTTAAGTGACTTGCCCATGGTCCCCCAGAAAGCCTGTAGATAACCAAGGATTTGAATCCATGTATCCTAGTCCAGTGTCTTAACAACTAGGCCATCCTTCCTACTGTTATGATAGGATAACATCTTGTATTTACTCGATGCTCCTCATCTAGCAGGCTCATGAAGGGCTGAACAAACTATGCGTCCAATCAGATTGCTATGTCTAATGCCAAAAACGCAGCCTGCCGTGGGGCCAAACTCAGTTACGCACGCAACATTACACAACAATTTAGGGCAGGGAATGAGGAGGAATATTCTTCTTGGTTTAGCAAGTGGCTCCACAAATCTGAAATTTTTCTGGGTCAGTGATCATAGACTAGTGCCATCATAGAATATCAGGGTTGGAAGGGACCTCAGGAGATCATCTTGTCCAACCCCCTGCTCAAAGCAGGACCAATCCTCAATTTTTGCCCCCAATCCCTAAATGGCCCCCTCAAGGATTGAACTCACAATCCTGGGTTTAGCAGGCCAATGCTCAAACCACTGAGCTATCTCGCAAATAGGGAAATTCGAGTGATTGCAGCAAATGTTGTAGTGTGTATGTATATACAGTAAAATAGTCATATGAATAAATGTCACTTAATAAAATGCCTGCGGAAGTTTTTCAACACTTCTGATGTACTGGGATGCTGTTAGCTTACTTGATGGAGGCTTCTGTCTCCATGTGAACAAATGAACAGCGATGGAGAGACGCCCTCTGTCGCTGACTGCAGTGAGGAAAGCACTCTGCTTCTGAATGCTGTTTTTTAACTAAGTTTCAATCGAGTGTGGAAATGGAGAAAGCAGATGTTTGTTTTTCCTGTGCTAGAGCTTCACTCTCCTTTTATGCCAACTCAGAGGTCTCCTTGCAACTAACAAAGGGAGTTTCTCTAGCAAGTGGAATGAAAACAAGCTGACACAATGAATGCAAACTCATTAGCTTGTTTGTATTGCTGTTCTTCCTGAGAAGCCTCCTTTATTTCCAATGTGGTTTTTTTGTTGTTGTTTTTTTTGCATAAGAATAAGAGTGAAGCTGTCTGGTTAGGAAAGCCAGTGTCTCACCTCCCCCACCCTGGGGGAAGAGAGCTAGAGGAGTACTTCATAAGAACCCTAGTCCATGTCAGCTATCCTCATCGTTATTCTTTTCACTGCAGCAGTAGCTAGGGGCTGTGCATACACACCGACAATCTCTGCTCCAAAGAGCTTACAGTCCAAATGGCCAAAGAATGGGAGGGGAAACAGAGGGAATGCCTGCAAAAAGAAAAAGAGTACTTGTGGCACCTTAGAGACTAACAAATTTATTTGAGCATAAGCTTTTGTGAGCTATAGCTCACTTCATCGGATGCAATGTCTGTTGCTCAAGGGCACAGAGCAGGTCCCGAGCAGAGCCGGGAATAAATCCTAAGTTTCCTCATGCCCCATTGTGTACCCTGAGCTGCACTTCTCCCCAACCCCACCAGTCCCAGACTCCATCTGCTTTGAAAGTATGCAAACTCAGTTCACGTGTAATAGAAGTACATGCAATCACACGTTTTAAATATATTTTGAAATGTGCCTAAAACCACTGTTCCAAGTCTGGTGCTTTTGCCGGGGATGCCAGGTGGAAAGAGACTCTCTCTGTCACAGTTAATGTCTTAGTCTCACTGGGATGAATGTGTTTTACCATATTTAGCTTAAGACTTTAAGTCTTGCAAATACCACTACTATGCTAGTGTTTGGTTTCCAAGGAGTTAACCCATTGTTTGACAACTGAGATCTGGTGCAAAATTTCCCTGCTCTTAGAGTGGCGGTGTTGTCTAGTGGGTGGGACACGTAACTGGGGCTCAGGGTTATTTGGGTTCTGTATCTGGCTCTTCCACTGACCTGCAGTGTGATGTGAGGCAAGTCATTTCACCTCTTTGTGCCTCGGTTTCCCCCTCTATGTTTTGTCTGTTTAGCTTATAAGATCTTTGGGGCTTGGACTGTCTCTTACTATGTGTTTTGTACAGTGTCTAGCACTGTAGGCCCTGAACTTATCTGGGGCCTTTAGGTGCGACTGTAACATAAATAGTTTGTATAATCTCTAGAACAGTGAACAGTTCATTCCTTGTTCTTTTCATGTTCCTGATATTTGCTAATTTGTTCATTATTCTAAATTGTACAAATAGCTTTAACTAAAAGGGTTTGGGCCTGTTCGTTCTCTTTCAGCTCCTTAGATTACTCTGTTGTTCAGAATTTGGTAGTCAGCCTGTGATTGGCCACCCAAGTCACATAATATGCTTACTGTTCCCTGACTGGATTACTAAACCCTTATAAACAGGAACAGTGACAGAACAGGTTGAATCTCAAGGAGAAATGGTGCACTTTAGGGACAGAGGCTTGGGAGGTGAGCAGGCTGAGGAATTTTTAGTACATTCAAAACCTCTTCATTTTTATTTTGCAGAAGAGCATTTTCTTCAGCTATACAAGTGGACCCTAAAAATAGCTGGGTTCCTACCTGGCTGAGGTGGGGAGAGAGACGTCAGGTGCATTGGCTGTAGCACAGACTTCACTATCCATTTGCTCTTGTCCCATTCTGACGCCATAACTGAGCCCAATAAGGTGCCCAAGCAATGCAAATGTGCTCACTTCTGAACATGTCATTTGCACATGAATATTTGTATGTAAAGAAATAAAAGCTCCACTCGAGCTATTTATGCAAATGGGGTTGGACTGTGAAAAGCAAACAAAAAGGTCGGGAATGCAGTGGGATTGACTCCCAGGTTGGCTTTCACTTAAGGGTTCATGACGGTAATTTACGTCTGTTTACCCACTTCCAGGCGGGTAGGCAACATTTAATTTTTGTGCACACACATCTATGCAGTGCTATGAAGGGCCACTCACATCTGTGCACTCTATATAGGTCAGATGCGTGTTAGGTTCTTTATGAAGACAAAACTTGACAGCCTTTCCTCTGTGCAAGGAAGGAAAAAAAAATCACGGAATTAGCATGCTAACTCCATAAGGAATGTTTTTAAGGACAGAGCCCTAAAGCAGAAGCACCTGCAGGTGAACTGCAGTGGCATTGCTATGTGCTTCAGGTTGTGAAAATGAGCTTTATTGATGAAAGATTTATCTGAGCTGTGTACTAGGGTTTGATGCAATGTCATATCAGATTAGTCTTACAATGCAAAATACGAAAGGGTTCTGGGTTGCTTCTAACAGATGCTTTTGCCTTTCTTTTCTCTTAATAAAAGGCCTTTATTTCAGTTGGTGGAGCTTGTGATTCTTTGTTGGTTTATACATGTAAATGTAAAGCCCACTTTGTCCTACTGTTGTGTTCGCTGACCCATTCCTGTACCTCTGGTTTGGTCTTACTGGTAGGGAAAGTGAGCACAAGGTGAAGTCAGAATGCCCCATTTGCCGTAATACTAGCTAAACTCAATTGAAAGACTCCTATTGCTTTGGTGGGTGTTGGATCAGGCCCTTGGTGTGTGGCTCCTGCAGAGAGCACCACCCCAAGGCAAGGTTGGTTGGGATGAAAGGTGAGGCAAGGAGATTAGTAGTGGCCTAGGGAGCTGTTTACTTCTGGGTCACCAGTTTGATCCAGCTCATGGGTGCATAACTGGTTGGAAAATCATTCCCAGAGAGTAGTGGGCATGTTGGAGTGGGGTCCTGCTGGGATCGGTTCTGGGTCCGGTTCTGTTCAATATCTTCATCAGTGATTTAGATAATGGCATAAAGAGTACACTTGTAAAATTTGAGGATGATACCAAGCTGGGATGGGTTGCAAGTGCTTTGGAGGATAGGATTAAAACTCATAATGATCTGGACAAACTGGAGAAATGGTCTGAAATAGGATGAAATTCAATAAGGTCAAATGCAAAGTACTCCATTTAGGAAGGAACAATCAGTTGCACACATACAAAATGGGAAATGGCTGCCTAGGAAGGAGTACTGCGGAAAGGGATCTGGGGGTCATAGTAGATTACAAGCTAAATATGAGTCAACAGTGTAATGCTGTTGCAAAAAAAGCAAACAGCATTCTGGGATGTATTAGCAGGAGTATTGTAAGCAAGACACGAGAAATAATTCCTCCGTTGTACTCCACCTAGGGAGGTGGTGGAATCTCCATCACTGGGGATTTTTAAAAGCAGGTTGGACAAACACCTGTCAGGAATGGTCTAGATAATACTTAGTCTTGCCCTGAGTGCAGGGGATTGGACTAGATGACCTCTCAAGGTCCCTTCTGGTTCTATGTCATTAGTGATCCGTGTCAGTGTTGCTGATTCTCATAACCTTAGGGGGCCCTCTTCAAGTCTGAGCTCCTGATGTCGTGTTGATGTGAGAACCTTTCTTTTTTTCATTTAAAGAAATAAAAGTTTCTAGCTGCATAGTTGTGGAGAAAAGCTTGGGATTATGACCCGAGTGCAACCTAAAGGCTCAGAAACGAAACTAAAAAGAACGCAGTGTTTATTTTGTGTTAAAATCTCATGATTCTTAAGCAAATCTCGTGAGTTCCCAAGATTTTGGAACATTTTCAGTTGGCAGTGCTGCCTGAAGTCATGACCAGCTGTTGACCTGTTGTATGTGAACAGCTGGTATGGAAATACCTGGACCTATATATTCACTTACTTTGATGTATAAGCATATTAATAGGCACCACCCCATGCAGTGAGTACTTTTATTAAAATCGGCTGCCCTCCAAAACCATCCAAAAAAATCATTTGTAATGACAGCATGGCTGCAACATCTCCCTTTCCCCCACCTGTCCGTTCTGCAAACGCCTGGGAAGAAAGATGTGCCCAAAGGGTTAACACATCCATGCCCTGATTTTTGAAACTGGGGGCTGACAGGCTCCTACATCTATGTTTAGGCACTTATATAAGTGGCATGAGTTTCCTATGTTCTCAGCAGTCAGCAGCTGCCAATCACGTCAATAGGATAAAGTGACTTTGGTGAGATCTGGCAGATGGTCAGCACTCTTGAAAATCAAGCTGCGTGTGGGTTCAGGAGCTAAAACACTTTCGACTACTGTGTTGGCCCTAGCTTCTGGCAGGTCAAGGCGGGGAAGTGAGTTCCAGGCTTCCATGGAGGGGCTTGGACAGCACAGTAATGGGCATAAAGAACGGAACACCCCTCTGGCAGCAACCTCTCCTCTATCTTCCTGTGTCGAGAGAACTCCAGCATGAGCCCCTCTGCTGGTCCCACTGTACTCGAAAGGTAATATGTAACTGCATGGCTAATTCTCAATAGACGGGTGTCCCCATTTGAGGAATCCTCATAATTGCTATCTTTTGACAGACTCAGCAGAGAGGCCAATGAACTGAATAAGCATGGAGACTAGCTTTCCCTCTGTCAGGCAGATGGTCCCTCGAGGTTCGGGTCAGGGCACATTGGCGGGGCACCGCCTGGCACTGCCAGCTCCTACCCCTAAACCTCTACCAAAAAAAAAGAGGACATCAATACAATCTTAAGAATGCCCCCAAACCTTAACCCAAGCAGAATTTTGACCCCCAAAAGGGAAGGGTGTCAGCATCTCCATGAAGTCCAGTAGGGACCTGGCTGTTGCTATTGATTTTGACGTGGAGGGTGCTCAGATATTCTGGTGATGAACAGAAGTATAAAGCTCTAAGATTTAAGATAAAGTGACATGCAGGGTGATGTTGTTGTACCAATAAAATAAAAACCAGCAGGATCTTATTAAAGGGAAAAAGGCAAAATACCACATTTATTGTGAATACAGAAAGAATCATAGAAAGCAGTTAGTTCTAGTTATAACATTCCATTCAATCTCATATTTATTCACACATTCATTCATACAAACACACACACACACACACACACACAGGTTCTGCAAGGTTGTTATAGTTACCAGCCTTAGAGTTGCTCATGCCAAGCCACTGGCCAGGTGGCCTGGACATGAGGAGGGAGCAGGGCCTTGTCAGATGCTCATCTGATGCTCCTGGAAGTTGGTTTGCAGAATCAGACCCCCAAAGTTCTCACTTTTTAGAGTCTATTTTTATAGGAATTTCTTCCTATGCCAGTCTATGGGAATTGCTTCATCATGCTGTTGCTGAATCAATCAGCAGATAGCACATTCCTGACGGCTCCAAGATGTTATCTTGTTCTTTGGTTCTCCCATTCTTGAGGCTGTTGGGTGGATTCCAGTCTGCCCTCCGGGGGGTCCTCTGGTTATTTCCACTTGACGCCTTCTTCAGCCGATGGACACTGGATTCTTAGGCTGGCACCTCCCTGATCATTCAGTTATTATCCACACCAAGCATCCATCCACATACATCCTCTATCTCTATTTTAATCACAATTGTTAATACAACAAAAGGGTGGGGAGTCTCTGGGTGTTGTTTCTGTTGTTAGAGTATTGCTTTGAGTCTCTCTCTCTGTGAATTGCTTTGAGAACAGACTCTGTCTTAGAATGTACTAACACAATTAGCAGCTTGCAAGTTTCACACATGGAGGGAGAGAAACAGTACCAAAAACCAAGAGACTTCTTAATTAGTAATACCCTGGAATTTAAACTATGGGGAATCAAACTCATTTGTGATTTTAATACAGAACTTCTTTAATATGATCCAACAATGTCTGGAAGGTTACCCTCCTGTTGTCCCTGATCTGTGCATATAAGCAGAAGACTTCAGACCTCAGGGCAGTCAGGCAGGAGTCTTTCCCCTGATTCCCATTACAAAGCAAACAGAGAAGCTAAGACATTTTTCAGTTTTATTCTGACTTGATGCTAAACAGAGGGCGTAAAATCCTTATTTTCTGGGAATAAAAATATATAAATTCTGCATTCTCTGCCCTGCATTTACATACCAGAACTGCAATGACTGTCTGGTTTGATCAAAACAAGGCAAGATGAATATTTTTGTAGCAATAAACACCTTTTGAGAATGATTTGGATGAAGTTAGAACTTCAAGAGAATTCAGCCTGCTTGAGCCTTCCTGCTGCTCAGCGACGACTTTATTACTTTTATGTAAATTCAGAGTTAGATTGAAGATGATGGGATAATGCCAGGTTCCGCTGCTGCTAATAGCCTCAAAGTTTAGAGGAGAATAAGGATTTTGCATTGTCTTGTTTATTCATCAGGACTCCTAATCATGAATACTTCTGACTCATCCTTTAATCTGGTTTGGAAAGCAACTCAGATTATTACAAATATTTGGAATTAGTGTTCTGCTTTAAACCAAGGATCTGGGAATAAGGGAACACATAATTGCTGAGATCCTAGGGGAAGATTTTCAAAAGAAAGCAGCACCCTCAGTGATCGTAGCTATAGAAAATCCAGCCATAAATGCTGCAATAATCACTGTTGTGGACTGAACATTTTTGAAAATTGAGAGTGCAGAGCTCTTGAAAATGTGGCTCTGTGCTAACAATACTGCAAATAACACAGTATTGTAATTGCACTGAAAGGACCAAGCTGAGCCAGGGCTCCATTGTTAGGAACTATACAAACATGGGTAGCAAGTAGCATAGGCCAGGATAAGATACGCCTCCCCTAATCCAGGCTGTCACCACGGCCTGGCCCGAGGCTCCACCCTGACTCCCACTCTCCCCAGAAGCCAGCAGGGTCTCCGCTGTGGTTGGTGGCCTGGAGCTGGGGCTTGGCTGCTTTGGCTGGCTGGCTGGCAGCCAGGGGTGGCTCAGGCCAGGGGGTGGCTTGGGGCCAGCTGGCCGGCTGCAGCCCAGGGGTCAGGAAGGCCAGCTGGTGGCCGGGAATTGGGGCAGTTTGGCCGGGGCTCCTCTAGCTGCAATGGGGCTGGGGACGGGCTCAGGGCTCTGGAGGGTGAGGGGGGACAGAAGAAGGGGGTTGGAGAGGTGCCTCAGGTGGAAGGGGCAGGGCCGGGAGGCTAGCCTCCCCAAAGGAGGCGTTCATGTGCCTCCCATGTACACAAACACATAAGAGTACCTCCTGCAAACAGCATATAGTCTAAATAGACAAGACAGGAAAAGGGTTGGAGAAAATAAGTGTCATTTTACAGATGGGAAAGTGAGACACAGAGATAAGTGACTTGGACAAGGTCACACAGGAGGTCTGTGGCAGAGCCAGGAACCCAAGTTTCATGGGACCTAGTCTTGTGCTTTAACCATAAGAGTATCCTTTCTGTATAGTGAATCATGCTCCATGAACTACAAGGGAACACATTTCAGCTATAGTCTCCTCTTTTGTGTCTCCACTTTGGTGTGCTGCCAATTGTGTTAGGAAAACGGACATTTGCCACTTTTGAACCTGCAGAAACCTCCATTTCCTCGTGCTAGGCAGGTAGCTAGGTGCCTATCTGCCCTCTGTGTTTGTGTCAGCAACTGTTTGTGAGTGTGCAAAGGGGTTGTCTTTTTTGGTCCTTGTTCTGGTATTAGCGACTTACAAATATTTGCATACAGTCCACCCGTTGAACTGCTGTGCCCCGGATGCATGGTTAACAGCCGGGGTTGAACCTGGAACCTTTAGATCTCAAAGCTCGAGCTAATAGGTTCTAGCGCTGTTAACCGAGGCTGTAGCAGGCTTATCAACCGCTACACGTGACCCAGCCGCCTCTAGGGAGGACACGGGACTGTGTGAAGTGGGTGTGGGTCACAGTGTGTAACTTTTTGGTGCTCTGGAGCTTTGGTACACGTCAGTGGTGCAAGTGGATTTTAATCTGCAGCAGCGAAAGGAGCATGGGGCCACCAGGGCTGTATTACCCCCCAGCGCTCTGCTCCGGCAGGCCTGTACAGACCCCAGACAGGAGACGCAGCTGCGTGGAGGGGTTGAGGTCAGGGCTGGAGGCAGTACAGCCCTGCTGGGGGAGCTGCGGACAGCCCTGCATTCTGCTCCTTTTGCCGCTGCGGTTCCCGGGAGAGCCCTGCTGTGGTTCTGAAAATTTGTCTTTTCAGTGTAGCAGACTGGCAATAAATGTCTTAATGATACGGCATATCTGGCCGTACCTGTTAGCTTGCACCACTGGTACACATCCTCAGGTCTCCTCGAAGTGCTTGGTGCCCCGGGGCATTGGCAGCTTTCCACCATTGTTCTTTTCTTTTCCCCTTCTCCTGGGGCTTTCAGGGGCTGCTTAGCCCGCCCCCCACAACTTAGCACATCTTAAGGCTGCTCTAAATTGCACCTGCTTATAACAGCCAGCAGGAGCCTATTAGGCTGGTGATCAAAACAATTCATCCAAAACAAAATTTCATCAACCAATGGAAAATAGTTTTCATGACATTTTTTGCCTATTTTCTGACCAGTTCTACTTTTGAGTAAGGAGGGGCTATTTTTACAGAGTCTCTTCACAGTACAGAGTGGCACTCTAAAGGTTGGGAGTGAATTGAGGGACCCCATTCTCTGAAATTGTTCTCACACTTGAGAAGGCCATTGGCAGCTGGGTCTAGAACCTCAGCATGGTGAATGCAGTGAAGTGATGTTTGTGCAGTAGAAACACTAGCTCCCGTGTTGGTGGCCAGGGGCTCCACATTGCAATATTGGCTTATTGAAAGCAAAGGTTTCATCCAAGGTTTCACTGCTGCTATCACGGGATCCAGGTAGGTTTGCACTTGTGATGGCTGACCTGTGTGCTGCTACTCTTAAGAGCCAGTGTGAGTATGTCTCCATGAGCTGGGAATCACTCTCAGCTCCAAGTGCAAGCGTAGCTTAGGTTAAAGACCTCGCACCACCTGTTGGAGGAGGTGCTGCCTAAATGGATCATGACAATATCAAATGAATCCTGTTTCTAACACTATTGTCACAACCACGTCCTAATTACATCAGGGCCAAGCCATTTCTCAAACAGCCGGTTCTCTCCCTTGCTGATTCTTTATAACTGCAGTGAAGTCACAGTCCTGTGTGTGTGCCATTGTTACAGTAATTTCCATGACAACCAGGCATGATTTCACAGGTAAAGTACTGTAGTAAGAGCCTAAGAAGTTTTAAGAACATGAAAAGGCCAGCAAGCTCAATACGCTCACTTTCCCTCCCTTTATTTGAATCCCATTTTCCTGCCTTTTCATCATATCCCTCAATCTCTTCCTTCTCCCGAAACAAATCTGCCTCTTGAACTCACCTGCACACTTTGCTTTGTTCATTGCCCACAATTTCTCTTCCCTGTTTATTACCTGCTGCATGAAATACAGTAGGTTTGCATAAATTCCACTTTTAATTCTTGTTGCTCTTGAACTTCAGATTTCCTGCTGCTTCTTGAGCCCAGCGGTAATTTAAATATTTGCATCCACTAACTATCTCAGTCCCTTGCATCATTTTGCAAACTTGTGGCAGAGCACATGGCCCTCATTTGGGGTCCGAATAACTGCAATACTTTATCCCCGTCTTCATCACTTGGGTTCATGAGATGTGGGTCCCAATTCTCATGTCCAGCTACACCCTGCTTTATGCCAACTTTACACCTCCCTGATCCTGGGGCCAGCCAGTACCAGTTCAACCCCAGCACAAGATAGAGGAATCTCTACATTGGCCTGGCATTCAGCATCAATTAACTATAATCTGTAAAATTGGGTTGTGATTTGGATTATGTCCCCATATAGGAAATGAAGGAGGAGTAAGAACTCCCCTCACCTCCCCACCTTGCATCCTTACGCAGGCTCTGTATCCCTGATCCTAGAGCTTGGGTCCAGG
The DNA here is from genome assembly GCF_965140235.1 of Caretta caretta. NCBI lineage: Eukaryota > Metazoa > Chordata > Testudines > Cheloniidae > Caretta > Caretta caretta. The sequence continues at coordinate 27,439,581 of NC_134218.1, read as the reverse complement.
GGTATAGGAGTCAGTGGGGCTATTTGCCTGCTTATTTCTTGCTCAGTAGGCAGAGGGTTGGACTGGGGAATGACTGGATCTTTGGATCTATCCCTCTATTTGGTAGCCGTAGCAGCTGAGGCAGTGCAGTGGAGGGTAGTAATTCATTGTGGTGTGCAGTGTGCAGACCCAGGTTAAAGTGACCATGTCCCAGAGTCCCTAGGGTGCCCCACCCTCACGCCCAGATGTGGTCATTCTAGCCCTAGGACCGTGGTGCTCTGTGGGAAAACTTTACTGCCCACCCTGCACATTACCAGGAAGCAGCTCACTTCGCAAAAAGCTTGAAGAATTTGCTGTCCATTGCAAATAGTCCCATCAGTTTGATCTATCTGTCCAAGTTTTATACCAACCCCATTATCATGGTCTCTGAAACTTCTGTACACTTCCCTCCTCCCAAAATCCATCATCAATTCCACCTTCTCCCCACCAGCCCTTCATTCCATAATGTTTTGCCACCTTCTTCCTATCCCAAGTGCAACCAGTTCTTGTCTGCCCCATTCCCCAGCATTGCCAACCCCAAGTGCTGAAAATGCATCAATAAGACAAAATCATGATATTGGCGTAAAATAATATCTTTTGGGTTCTTTTCCTTTGCCTTTTTGTGGCTGAACTTTTGGGGTGCTCCCAGGTCGTATTTTTCAAACTTTCCTCTGCAGTTGGGAGGACTAGAAATGTCCTTTTGTAAAAATGGAAGTTGAGGTTCTCACATAATCACTAGACTCCAGGAGCTGGAACTTTAGAAAACGCAACAAATATTATGAGATATGAGAGCTGACGACACTCCAATAAGCGCACGTGTTTGGGGGAATGGTAGGACTCCTCCACGCTCCAGCTGCTGACATGGAGGCCAGCTGATTTCACCCTGTAGCCTTAGTGATGTGGTTTATGTTTTCAAAGTTAACTTTGCAAAGAAAAGGAGCTGAATTCTGCTCTGAGCTACACCTGGGTCTCTCTGCAGTAGCTCCATCAACTTCACTGATCTTATCCCCGAATTACACTGATTCAGCCTTCTGCAGAATTTGATTCAAAGGCCAGAAACTTCCTTTTTAAAAAAAAAAGAGAGAGAGGGAGAGATCTGAGATTTTTTTCCTGTGGGCCAAAAGCCAGCTCTGTGGGATTCATGTCAATCCCTGCAACCTGCCTGCAGCTCATCAGTGACTAGAGGGCAACAAAAGGCCCTGTTTTAGCACACTTGCAATCTTATTCAGAGACTAGGTTTTCTGTCAGCGTGCTTTGCCCCAATCCTGTTTGGTGATAATTGGGTTTACTTAAGTTAAATGTGCTGCTTCTGCTGAACGGCATGTCTACTTCACCCTGTGGCTGCTAAATCAGGAGGGAGGTTACATTTATGCAATGTGTGGGCATCTTAATTCTTATGCTGATGATGTGCACACGCTCGTTTGCTGTTATGCCAGCAGTAAAACAGGGAATGCCATAGATCCGGCTATGAGGCTGGAAAAGGCAATGTCAGCAAATGGATTTTAGTGGAGGCTAGTTCAAAGATTTCCAACCGTAGTTTGGTGGCTGTGGCGGGAAGTGCTTTGAGCTCTTGCTGTCCCTAGGAAAGGTACACCTTGCGTGCTGAAGCATGAATAGTCTCTTTCAGTCCAGGGGGCAGATGCTGTGCTCATTATGGCCCTAATCGCCACGAATCTCAGGGGCAGTTGCATGTGCCGAATGAGCAGAGAACTGACTCCACCCACCATGTTACATTAATGTTCTGCTGTGCAAACAAAATCAAAGTCCCGAATGTTATGAGAAGTGCTTTGCAGCAGCTGAGCGCCGCCAGCCTTTGAAAATGCTCACGCCTCTCATCCCCGCTGCTAGGAAAGCACTACACACTATTGAGTTCATGCATGTACGGACTAGTGAACTCCAGATCACATTAGTGATGTGCCCTGGGGCATCGGGCAAGTTGGTGGCAGAGCTAGGAGTGAAGGGCTAGCGTGCTAACGCTTACTCACTTATTCTGATCCCTAATGGCACTTGTGTGGATGTGAGAACTGAGTGACTGACTGCCAGGGAACCAGCCTGTTCACAAAGATAATGACGTTAACACTGTAGGCCTCGTCCAGGGCATATTGAAGTCAACGGGTGCCTTTCCACGGCCTTCAGTGAGCTTTGGGTTAGGCTGACAGCGTGGGATCGATATATCTGCTGATCAGCAGACAACCAGGGTGGAGTGTGACTTGAGCAACCTGGTTCAAGTTTCGCTATATAGCTACAGTGAGCTTGTGTGGCCTAGTGGATAGAGAAAATAATTGGAGGGCAGGACTCACTGTACGGCCTTTGGCGGGGCCCTTGGCCTCCTTATACCTCTGTTCATAATGCAGATGCAATGGTGACCTTAGTGAAAAACATTAGCTGAATCTGTGTCAAGGTCTCCTAGGTAAGAATTTCCTTCCCCACCTCCTGTCTAATGGCACGCTCAGTAGTTTTACATCCCCAATTTAGGAAAACAGTGCTGTTCTCCAATGCTAAGAATGGATTGTGGAGCATCCTTCATGGAAAGCCTGGATTGCATGCTTTCAGGCGTATAGTGTGTCTGAGAATGTAGCTGCCCGTCAAGCAGATGATAGGTGTTACGATAAACATCTTCCCCATAGGGAATTATGACAGTATGCTTATGTACAGGGAAATGTCTATAGATTACTCTACTTTTAGGAAGTGCTTGATAAAGAACAGTACGGGGAGGAAGGAGTAAAGCCAGACTGTTGGCTCTCTTTCTTTTTGAACACTGAATAATGCATGTGTACCCTCTTCTAGAAACCTCAGAGGACACATTCTTATTCTCTACTCGAGTGCTAATAAAAGGAATCATGTGGAATGTGAAACTCATAAGCTTTGCCCAAGATTTTCCAGCATGACTAGCAATTTTGAAAACTTCCACTTTGAGTTGCCTCAAAGGGCTGAGCACCAGGCCCTGTGAAAATCAGGCTTCCTTTCAAATGTCTGTAGTTGGGCACCTAAAAATTAAGGCCCCCACAATCACCAGTCACTTCTGAAAATCTTGGCTAGTTCACTTTTCTGCTGTGTCACTTTGCAAATTGTTGGCAAAAGTTTTAAGCATGTTAGGGAGTCTGCCAGAGATCATGGAGGTTTTTCAAAGGGTGGACAATAAAATTCACTCTGTAATGCTGCATTGGTGAAACTTCATCAGTTTTTTAAGGCCAAGAGGGACCATTATGATCATCTAGTCTGACCTCCTTGTATAGCACAGGCTGGAAAATTTCACCAAACGATTTCCAATAACTTCCTAAAGGGGAGAAAATCATAAGCTGCAGAACTTAATTACATTTCACAAACCATTTGCCTTTGGTTCCTGGCTTGGCAAAGATTAAATCAAAGGCTCCTCACAAATGAGCTCGCTCGCCCTATTTATTTATTCATATGAAAGGTGATTTCCTGAAGGTGGACAAAGAACATTGTAATAATGACAACACAGGGGCTGATCCGAAGCACAGTAAAGTCAGGGGGAGTCTCTCTATTAACTGTGCCTGCACCATGGCCCTGCCCCCTGCTCTGCCCCCACTTGGCCTCCTCCCCCAAGGTCCTGCCAATGCTCCACCCCCACTCTGCTCCAGGCCCTACTCCTGCTCAGCCCCCTCCCCCGAGACCCCTCACCCACTGCCTTGTGAGCAGCGGGTGGGGGGGGTCCTTGGCGGAAGAAAGAGCGAGGGCGGGACCTCAGGGGGAAGAGATGGAGCGAGGGAGAAAAGACTAGCAGCCTGGGTGGGACCTCGGCAGGAAGAGGCAGAGTGGGGATGGGAAGACTAGCAGAGCGGGCAGGGCCACAGGGGAAGAGGATGAGTGGGGCCTCAGGGCAGAGTGGGGGCAGAGCCATGGCCCAAGCACCCTTTCGGTGGTGGCACTCCAAAGGTGTCCAGAGGGAGGTTAGCCTTCCCTGGCCTCTTATACCCACCGCCCATTCTTGGAGTTTGGATCAGGACCATGTTAGGTGAAATCTGTGACTCTGCTCCAGTCCCTTTGCCCAGCTCCCAAGGCACAGAGGAGCCAGTAAGATGGAATGACTGGCACCAAAACAAACAGGCTTTGAAATGTGTCTTGCTCCTCCTCTGTTGGACCCATTTGAATCCAGGTGCCTCTTCTCGCCATGCCATCTTGCCACAGTAAAGACAATTTTGCGTTATTGCTGCCTGCTTCCCAAGGAGCAGGATTCCTGGCATGTAAAATTCAAGAATTAAACCCACACACGTTTGCACAACCTCCTGTATTCCATCCAGCAGGCCAGCTTTGGTCACAGCCATGGCAGTTCTGTTCATCCTAATGCATAATGCAGGAAAGCCTGTGGTTTTGGGGCATACACAATTAATCGAGAAAGAGAGCTTGATTTTTAGATATTCACTAATATTTTCAGGAAGGAAAGAGGTTAGTGCGATTTCATTTCTCCTCGTTCGCCTTTGTTCGGTCGGTGGTGATTATTTTTAAATTACTCAAGATGTTGTGAGTTTAAGGGGTTTTCTTCTCTCCATCATTGTCAAAATGTCAATTCTAATGAGAGTCTCCACAAACATGCTATACCTAAGTGGTTTAAGCCTTTAGGCTAAACCGGCAGCTGATAACACTTCGGATGAGTCAGAAAGGCTCATGTGTCTCTTTCTTATTTTGTATTTTTCAGCTGGAATGTCTTCATCAAAATTAGATATTTAAGCTTAAATAAAACCATGCCTGAGATGCCTGCTTGTCGGCTAGCCGCAGAGCTGTTTGGAATTCAGTATTTGTCACTGCAGTCACATTAGGAAAAAGGAAGCATCTGTAAAATAGCAATAATTGAAAATTAATAGAAGATTAAATTAACACATAATTAGAAATCGCTAATACTCCCCATGAACAAAGACTGATCCCAACAGGAGCTTTATGAATTGAACAGTAAGTGTACAATGCCTAGTCTTGGCCCTGTCTTTACTCCAGCCTGCAGATCATTAAAGCAATTATAATTTCACAGAGGTTTGATCTGCAATTGATTTCTTTGTGATAATTCAATTTAGAAGCTTGCTTCCTCCAGGGTAGAAAATGACAGAAGATGAAGTGTATAAATCTTTAGTGCCGTCCATGGGTGTACTCGTAACGCTGGCAAGCAGCCAGCAAGGATTCAGTCCAAAGGATAGTCTTCCACTGACCTTATGGGTGGAGTGTCAGGCATTTTAGTGCTTAATTAGAAAATGATCAATAGGGGCCGACTACCAGGCAGTGCTGGAATAGGGCACAGGCAGAGCACAGCTACTTATCAGCTGCTGCTTTGTTATACGCAGAGCAACGCTCAGAACATACATTTTTTAAAAGAATTCCAATAGCATAAAAAATATCAGGATACAAATGTCGTCAAAGCCATCATTGGTATCTACCCAATGGTAGATTTCAAGGAATCCCTGTTGAGGTTACAGGGACAAACCATCCCGATGAGTCGAAAGAATAGTAAATATGGCAGGCGACCAGCTTGGCTTAATGGTGAAATCTTAGCGGATCTTAAACATAAAAAAGAAGCTTACAAGAAGTGGAAGGTTGGACATATGACCAGGGAAGAGTATAAAAATATTGCTAGGGCATGTAGGAATGTTATCAGGAGGGCCAAATCGCACCTGGAGCTGCAGCTAGCCAGAGATGTCAAGAGTAACAAGAAGGGTTTCTTCAGGTATGTTGGCAACAAGAAGAAAGCCAAGGAATGTGTGGGCCCCTTACTGAATGAGGGAGGCAAACTAGTGACAGAGGATGTGGAAAAAGCTAATGTACTCAATGCTTTTTTTGCCTCTGTTTTCACTAACAAGGTCAGCTCCCAGACTGCTACGCTGGGCATCACAAAATGGGGAAGAGATGGCCAGCCCTCTGTGGAGATAGAGGTGGTTAGGGACTTTTTAGAAAAGCTGGACGTGCACAAGTCCATGGGGCCGGACGAGTTGCATCCGAGAGTGCTGAAGGAACTGGCGGCTGTGATTGCAGAGCCATTGGCCATTATCTTTGAAAACTCGTGGCGAACCGGGGAAGTCCCGGATGACTGGAAAAAGGCTAATGTAGTGCCAATCTTTAAAAAAGGGAAGAAGGAGGATCCTGGGAACTACAGGCCAGTGAGCCTCACTTCAGTCCCTGGAAAAATCATGGAGCAGGTCCTCAAAGAATCAATCCTGAAGCACTTGCATGAGAGGAAAGTGATCAGGAACAGCCAGCATGGATTCACCAAAGGAAGGTCATGCCTGACTAATCTAATCGCCTTCTATGATGAGATTACTGGTTCTGTGGATGAAGGGAAAGCAGTGGATGTATTGTTTCTTGACTTTAGCAAAGCTTTTGACACGGTCTCCCACAGTATTCTTGTCAGCAAGTTAAGGAAGTATGGGCTGGATGAATGCACTACAAGGTGGGTAGAAAGCTGGCTAGATTGTCGGGCTCAACGGGTAGTGATCAATGGCTCCATGTCTAGTTGGCAGCCGGTATCAAGTGGTGTGCCCCAAGGGTCGGTCCTGGGGCCGGTTTTGTTCAATATCTTCATAAATGATCTGGAGGATGGTGTGGATTGCACTCTCAGCAAATTTGCGGATGATACTAAACTGGGAGGAGTGGTAGATACGCTGGAGGGGAGGGATAGGATAGGATACAGAGGGACCTAGACAAATTGGAGGATTGGGCCAAAAGAAATCTGATGAGGTTCAATAAGGATAAGTGCAGGGTCCTGCACTTAGGACGGAAGAACCCAATGCACAGCTACAGACTAGGGACCGAATGGCTAGGCAGCAGTTCTGCGGAAAAGGACCTAGGGGTGACAGTGGACGAGAAGCTGGATATGAGTCAGCAGTGTGCCCTTGTTGCCAAGAAGGCCAATGGCATTTTGGGATGTATAAGTAGGGGCATAGCGAGCAGATCGAGGGACATGATCGTTCCCCTCTATTCGACATTGGTGAGGCCTCATCTGGAGTACTGTGTCCAGTTTTGGGCCCCACACTTCAAGAAGGATGTGGATAAATTGGAGAGAGTCCAGCGAAGGGCAACAAAAATGATTAGGGGTCTGGAACATATGAGTTATGAGGAGAGGCTGAGGGAGCTGGGATTGTTTAGCCTGCAGAAGAGAAGAATGAGGGGGGATTTGATAGCTGTTTTCAACTACCTGAAAGGGGGTTCCAAAGAGGATGGCTCTAGACTGTTCTCAATGGTATCAGATGACAGAACGAGGAGTAATGGTCTCAAGTTACAGTGGGGGAGGTTTAGATTGGATATTAGGAAAAACTTTTTCACTATGAGGGTGGTGAAACACTGGAATGCGTTACCTAGGGAGGTGGTAGAATCTCCTTCCTTAGAGGTTTTTAAGGTCAGGCTTGACAAAGCCCTGGCTGGGATGATTTAACTGGGAATTGGTCCTGCTTTGAGCAGGGGGTTGGACTAGATGACCTTCTGGGGTCCCTTCCAACCCTTATATTCTATGATTCTATGATACCCTCCTGTCAAGGTTCCTCCCCCACTCTGAACTCTAGGGTACAGATGTGGGGACCTGCATGAAAAACCTCCTAAGCTTATCTTTACCAGCTTAGGTCAAAACTTCCCCAAGGTACAAAATATTACACCCGTTATCCTTGGAATGGCCGCTACCACCACCAAACTAATACTGGTTACTGGGGAAGAGCTGTTTGGACGCGTCTTTCCCCCCAAAATACTTCCCAAAACCTTGCACCCCACTTCCTGGACAAGGTTTGGTAAAAAGCCTCACCAATTTGCCTAGGTGACTACAGACCCAGACCCTTGGATCTTAAGAACAATGAACAATCCTCCCAACACTTGCACCCCCCCCCTCCTGGGAAATGTTGGATAAAAAGCCTCACCAATTTGCATAGGTGACCACAGACCCAAACCCTTGGATCTGAGAACAATGAAAAAAGCATTCAGTTTTTTACAAGAAGACTTTTAATAAAAAATAGAAGTAAATAGAAATAAAGAAATCCCCCCTGTAAAATCAGGATGGTAGAGATCTTACAGGGTAATTAGATTCAAAAACATAGAGAACCCCTCTAGGCAAAACCTTAAGTTACAAAAAAGATACACAGACAGAAATAGTTATTCTATTCAGCACAATTCTTTTCTCAGCCATTTAAAGAAATCATAATCTAACACATACCTAGCTAGATTACTTACTAAAAGTTCTAAGACTCCATTCCTGGTCTATCCCTGGCAGAAACCAGCATACAGACAGACACAGACCCTTTGTTTCTCTCCCTCCTCCCAGCTTTTGAAAGTATCTTGTCTCCTCATTGGTCATTTTGGTCAGGTGCCAGCGAGGTTACCTTTAGCTTCTTAACCCTTTACAGGTGAGAGGAGCTTTCCCCTGGCCAGGAGGGATTTCAAAGGGGTTTACCCTTCCCTTTATATTTATGACACTTCCCTTAGAATTAAGCACAGGCCTGGTCAATGTTACCTCTAATTTTTGACAGGCCGTGTGCGCGAAAAATTTCTGTGCAAATTGTTGTGTGTGCGGTGTTTCGCCGTCTGTGCGGAGTTTAGGATCTGTGTGCGCACGCCCACGCATACAGCTTAGAGGGAACAGTGGGCCTGGTATTACGGCTAAAAGGGGCTTATGTGGAGAAGGCAGACAGGGTGAGGATGTGGGTCAGATGTTCCACATCAGCAGATGATGCCCTAGGAGGTACCAGCCTGGTAGTGAGAACAGTCAGATGGGGGAAATCAGAGATGGTTGCACTGTGGAGAGTGTCTGGCTGGAAGGGCATTTTGAAGAGGTGACTCTGGTCATACCAGGCCAGTCCCCTCTTCATCCCTACACATGAGGCTGTTACCCCCAACCAGTGGTGAGCTGGAGCCGGTTCGCACTGGTTCGCTTGAATCAGTTGTTAAATTTAGAAGCCCTTTTAGAACCGGTTGTTCCGTGAAGGATAACCAGTTCTAAAAGAAAAGGAGTACTTGTGGCACCTTAGAGACTAACCAATTTATTTGAGCATGAGCTTTCGTGAGCCACAGCTCACTTCATCAGATGCATACCGTGGAAACTGCAGCAGACTTTATATATACACAGAGAATATGAAACAATACCTCCTCCCACCCCACTGTCCTGCTGGTAATAGCTTATCTAAAGTGATCATCAGGTGGGCCATTTCCAGCACAAATCCAGGTTTTCTCACCCTCCACCCCCCCACACAAATTCACTCTCCTGCTGGTGCTAGCCCATCCAAAGTGACAACTCTTTACATAATCAAGTCGGGCTATTTCCTGCATAAATCCAGGTTTTCTCACATCCCCCCCACCCCCATACACACACAAACTCACTCTCCTGCTGGTAATAGCTCATCTAAACTGACCACTCTCCAAGTTTAAATCCAAGTTAAACCAGAACATCTGGGGAGGGGGGGGGGAGGAAAAAACAAGAGGAAACAGGCTACCTTGCATAATGACTTAGCCACTCCCAGTCTCTATTTAAGCCTAAATTAATAGTATCCAATTTGCAAATGAATTCCAATTCAGCAGTTTCTCGCTGGAGTCTGGATTTGAAGTTTTTTTGTTTTAAGATAGCGACCTTCATGTCTGTGATTGCGTGACCAGAGAGATTGAAGTGTTCTCCGACTGGTTTATGAATGTTATAATTCTTGACATCTGATTTGTGTCCATTTATTCTTTTACGTAGAGACTGTCCAGTTTGACCAATGTACATGGCAGAGGGGCATTGCTGGCACATGATGGCATATATCACATTGGTGGATGTGCAGGTGAACGAGCCTCTGATAGTGTGGCTGATGTTATTAGGCCCTGTGATGGTGTCCCCTGAATAGATATGTGGGCACAATTGGCAACGGGCTTTGTTGCAAGGATAAGTTCCTGGGTTAGTGGTTCTGTTGTGTGGTATGTGGTTGTTGGTGAGTATTTGCTTCAGGTTGCGGGGCTGTCTGTAGGCAAGGACTGGCCTGTCTCCCAAGACTTGTGAGAGTGGAACTGAGGGTGGCTGTAGCATGCTTCTTCCCACATGTGTGGGGTTATCTAATCTTGCATCTCCTCACCGCAAAGGTAAAAGCTACCGTGCCTGTGAGAGAGAGCCACAATTTACAGTTAATCCCAGCACAAATGGCAGAGGAAGCAACCCAGCATTGCTGTAGCTGAAGAGCACTCAGCAGTTGCTACTGCACTCCCCTGGCAATACTTCAGCTGATGGGCAGTGAAATATAACCCAGCAGATTCCTGCATGCCACAAACCAGACAAGCTGTAGATCCCAGGATGCCAGGAGTTTAATGCCTCGTCTCAATACTCAGGGCCGAGTAGCCGGCTGTTTACTGCCCAATGATAATAGGTTGCTGGAGGCTTATTGGTACCCAGTCCACTAAGTGCTAATAAAACAATGGGGGTGAGTGTGGAGAAGGATATAGCTCCACAGAATAAAACCCACAACGATGCAGTGAGTCCAACTCAGCACAGGAAATTGGGAGCAAGTGGGTGGTGGGGGGCGCGGAAATAATAGTTTGCTAAGCAACTGCTGTGCTGCATGACTCCCCTCCCAATTAAACTGCATTAGCAGCATGTGGGAAATAACGTATCTAGTCGAAACCAGCATGTATGGACAGAAATATCCCCTTGTTAACTTGCTTTCTTCCTGTTGGCCTCCCATACTGCTTAATTTCTATTGTGCACAAATAATCTTCTTTTCTTCTGCGTTCTAAGAACACGTTTGTTTGAATCCTGGTGGAGCAACATCACAGTTTGCCTTTTCTGCTTCTCCATATCCAATTGCGTTTGTTAATATTTTACCTTCAGTTGTCGCAACGCTTCTGGCCTTTTAAAAATGTAATGGAACCTGTTCCAAACAGGGGAAAGGATGTAAATGACACTTTTAGCTTCAATTGCTTTCATTAAGCTTGACAGCTGGAATCAGTGTGTCAGGATACACTAAAAAATTAAAACCCACTATTTCAAGGCTGGGGGATACAGTTAGGGCTAGGTTGTGCAATAAACACACTCATGTTGATGAGCATTTACACACCTGCATATTCCTACTGACTGCTTGTGAGAGTAGGTGCTCACTCACCGAAGCAAGGGTTGCAAAACTAGCTGTTAATAATTTTATTCTTAGCATTTTCTGCAGGTCTTTTGTTTGTTTTTCTATTATGGTAGTGCTTAGCGGCTGTCATCAAGATCTGGGCCCTAATTGTGCTAAGCGTCGTACATACACATAAAAGATAGTAAATTCTTTTAGGGCGGGGACTGGACTATCTAAATAGACAAAGGGATCCCCTTGTTTAAGATGGAAGAACTTTTAGGTGCCTTGTGGGGGTGCAGCGCAACGCATCGCTGGGAGAGAGCTCTCCCAGCACTCTAAAAACCCACCTCCATGAGGGGCGTAGCTACCAGCGCTCAAGAGGGGGTGTTTTTTCACACCCCTGAGTGAGAAAGTTGCAGCACTGAAAATTACCAGTGTAGACAAGCCCTGAGGCACAGAGGGATTGTGACTTTCCCAGGGTCACACAGGAAGTCTCCTGAGTCCCAATCCGATACCTTAAGACCATCTTTAGTCTACTTGTTTTAAGTACAAAAAAAGGCACTATGCTGATTTGCATTTTATAGACTCCTCATGATAATACTTTGCATAGCTGTTTGTTTGGGGACCTCAAAGTACTGTGGCAAGATGGCCAATTTTAGTCTGGGGGGGGGTCCTGCGCTTTTCTTGGCAGGGAGCTAAGATGCCACCCTTTGCCCCTGCTCTTGGGTGCCGTGGGCCCCTCTACTAGCCCGGGAAGGTGGTAGGGGAGGGGTCCGGGTTTGCTCCTCGCTCTGAGACCCAACTCCTCTCAACCCCTGTGGGTTTCTTACCCTCATCCCCCTTAGGTGGGATTACCCTTGGTCCTTAGGTGCTGGGGGGAAGGGACTCTCCCTGTCCTGCTGGGCAGCATCTCCCTTACTCCAATTCTCAGATCTTCCAAATCTCTCCACACACCTCCAAGCTCCAGTCCTTCCTCCTCCCCTGTCTGCCTGACACAGGGGGTTTTATTAGGTTCCTAACAGGGCCTTAACTGACTGCAAGTGCACCAATTAACCTGCAGCCACCTTCCCTAGTCTACAGGGAACCACACCTTAATTAGCCTTCAGCTTCTATATTTCCCCTCTAGCACTCTCCCACTTCTCCCTGGCCCTCCTGTATCATATATCCCCCCCACCCCTGCTCAACACCACGGGGTTGGGCTACTTGGGACTGAAAGACAGTGTTGTCATGACAGGCTGTCCGCATTGTCGTGTTGGCTTCCGGCTCTGTGTTGTATCCGGAAGTGGAAAGGTTGCAGGGATAGAAACCATCTAGTCACTCGTGCATTCCTCTCCTTGTTTGTGTGCATCCATTGGAGTGGGACATGGTCTGTCACAAGGGTGAACCGCCACCCAAGCAGGTAGCACCGTAGAATCTCCATGGCCCATTTAACCACTAAACATTCTTTTTCTACTACGGCGTATCATTGCTCCCTGGGCAGGAGCTTTTGGCTAAGGTAAAGGATTGGATGCTCCTCATCCCCCATCATCTGTGAAAGGATGGCCCCAAGTCCTACCTCCAAGGCGTCTGTTTGTAAGATTAATTCCTTTTTAAAATCTGGGGCTATGAGCACTGGATGTCTGCAAAGGGCCGTCCTTAGGTCTGTGAAAGCTTCTTCTGCCGCTTTGGTCCACTTAACTATCTCCAGGCCCTGAGCTCTTATCAGGTCCATCAGAGGTGCTGCCCTTGTGGTGAAGTGAGGGATGAACCAGCGAAAGTACCCCACTATCCCTAAAAATGCTCTGACTTGCTTCTTGCGGATCGGATGGCGCCATTCCTGTATTGCCTTCACTTTGTTCCATTGCGGCTTCACCAGGCCCCTTCCGACTACATACCCGAGGTATCTGGCCTTGACTAACCCTATTGCACATTTGGACGGATTAGCGGTGAGGCCAGCCTGTCTAAGAGCATCTAGTACCGCTTCCACTTTCCGCAGGTGCATCTCCCAGTCAGAGCTATGGATTACCACGTCATCTAAATAGGTGGCAGCATACTTGGTATGGGGTAGAAGTAATCTGTCCATCAATCGCTGGAAAGTTGCAAGGGCCCCATGGAGCCCAAAAGGGAGGACAGTATATTGGAAAAGGCCATCGGGTGTAGAGCAAGCGTTTTTTTCCTTGGCTTCCTCAGCCAAGGGGATCTGCCAGTAGCCTTTTGTCAAGTCCAAGATGGTTAAGTATCCGGCCTTACCTAACTGATCCAACAGCTCATCAATATGTGGTATTGGGTAGGCATCGAATTGGGATACCTCATTTAACTTCCGGAAGTCATTACAAAACCTCAGGCTGCCATCAGACTTGGGGACCAAGACAATAGGGCTGGACCACTGGCTGTGTGATTCCTCAATCACCCCAAGTTCCAGCATCATCTTTGCTTCTGCCCTAATTTCTTCTCTTTTTGCGTCTGGTATGTGATAGGGTTTTATTGTCACCCTTACTCCAGGACAGGTGATGATGTGGTGCTGGATCAGCATCCTAAGGCCTGGTTGTGTGGAGAACACGTCTTGGTTCCTCTGGATCATTTCGACAACCTCTGTTCGTTGTTCTGGGGCTAATTCGGGGGATATCTTTACCTGCCCTTGTGGGCCATCTGCCTGGGATGGAACCGGCAGGACAGCCAGGCATGTCTCCCGATCATGCCAGGGTTTCAGTAAGTTGACGTGGTGTATCTGCTCTGGCCTTCAGCAGTCTGGCTGCTTCACCTTATAATTCACCTCCCCAACGGCTTCCACAATCTCATAGGGTCCATGCCAACTGTCCAGAAGCTTACTTTCTGTTGTTAGTACCAGCACCAGCACTGGTCTCCTGGTTGAAATTTCCATGTTTTTGCCCGACAATTGTAGTAGGTTCATTGGGACTCTTATGCTTTTTCCAAATGCTCTCATACTATGGGGGTCACTCGGGCTATTCGTTCTCTCATCTTGGCTACATGTCTAATGATGTTCTTCCCCAGGTTGGGTCGTTCCTCCCATTCTTCCTTCGCAATGTCTAATATAACACCTGGGTGGCATCCATACAGTAACTCGAAGGGGGAGAATCCAGTAGATGCTTGGGGAACTTCTCGTATTGCAAACATGGGAGGAGGATATCCCAGTCTTTTCCATCTGGGGCCACCACCTTTCGGATCATGCTCTTGAGAGTTCGGTTAAATCGCTCAACCAGACCATCTGTTTGGGGATGGTAGACTGAGGTTCGCAAGGCTTGGATGTGGTATATAAGTCTTTCATTACTCTTGACATGAAGGGAGTCCCTTGGTCTGTCAGGATGTCCTTAGGGACGCCTACCCTAGCAAAAATCTGCACCAGTTCTTTTGCAATTGCCTTGGATGTGGGATTTCTTAAAGGAATGGTTTTGGGGTATAGTGTAGCGTAGTCCAGAGTGACGAGTATGCTTCGGTGGCCCTGGGCCATTCTTTCTAGAGGGCCCACTAGATCCATTGCTATCCTTTCAAAAGGTACTTCAGTTATAGGCAAGGGTACCAACAGGACCCTTAACTGAGGTCGGGGGCTATGCAGCTGCCACTCTGGGCAGGAGGTGCAATAGCCCTGGACTTTTGCCCATACCCCCGGCCAGTAGAACCTCCTTAGGACTCTATCCAGGGTCTTGTCTGCTCCTAAACGTCCCCCAAACAGATGGCTGTGAGCTAACTCTAATACAGCCCTTGTGTGCTTCCGTGGCACCACAAGCTATTCTTCTACGTCCCCCCCATATTGGCACTACCCGGTACAACAGATCCTGCTTGATTATATAGTCGGGCCCTGGGCCTTTGGTTTTCCCTTCTACTTGCACGCCATTTACCTCTACTATCTCCTCCCTCACGTTCGCATACAGTGAGTCATTGGCTTGGTCCTGCTCAAAACAGTTGCGTGAGGGACCAATCTGGCCTGATTCTATTGGAATGGGCTATCCTCCTTCTCTTGGGGTGCTTCCGCTCGTGCTGGGGGCCATTTCCGGGTCTCCCCGGGACCTCCTCCCAACCAGGGCAGCTCTTTGGTTTGCTGCCAAAATCCTGGTTCCTAGTCTTTTGTCTGCCCTCCTTTCCCATCTGGATTTCCGAGACTTCCCGGGGGGTGAAAATAACTCTGGGGAAAACCCAGCAAAAATTGTGGTAGGGTCATCCATGGGCACCTCCGACTCTGCTCGGGTTTTACTTCCCTCCCCTAACTCAATGGGTGGGAGTAAGCTCTCGAACCCAGGAAAGTCCCTGCCAATTACGACCGGATGGGGAGCTTGGGGACCACCCCTGCAGTCATCTTGGTAGTGTTTCCCTGGATCTCGATCTCTGGTCTACAGGGAACCACGCCTTAATTAGCCTTGAGATTATAGATTTCCCCTCTAGCACTCTCCCACTGCTCCCTGGCTCTCCTATATCACAGTACTTTTTAGATATTAATTAAGCCTCAAAACCCTGCTGAGGCAGGTGGTATTCCCATGTGACAGATGGGGAAACGGAGGCATGGCAGTGACATGCCTTGCCCTGAGCCAGGCATAGAACTCACTCTTCTAGCTGTCTAGGCTTCTTGAACCTTAGTACTCACTTGACTTATTTTTGTGTCTGACGGGTTGTAATCCATGTTAGTACAATAAAACCTGCCTTAGAGACCACCTGTCATAAATGACTACTTGCAGAGGCCACAGAACACGACTCTTCTGTGGTGTGCAAACCTTTGAAGAGAGATCACCTCTTACAAGGGACCACTTTTGCTAATTCCATGAGCGGTCGCTCTCGGCCTGTTTTACTGTATCTATATTCCAAAGCAAAGTCTAGACGAGCTGTTTCAGAGAATTAAGAATTCCCTAGGTGGGCCGAGCACCAGACTAGTAACTTGTTGGGAGACCAGTGCAAGTCAGAAATATATGTTACTCATAGTGCATAGCCTGTGGTTACTGCGTCGTCTTCCTCTTTAATCCAAGAGTTTGTGGAAACAAGCAAAAACTAAATCAGGTGACAGTCATTGCGGCCTAAGAAGGAGGTTAGGCATACTGAAGAGAAGCAGGCTATGTTTTGGCGAGGATGAGGCACAGGTAACAGTGGGTATGTCTGCATTGCAATCAGATCTGTGACTGTAGCATGTGTAGAGATACCCGAGTTAGCTTTACTCTAGTTAGCACAAGTACCAACAGCAGGGAAGCTTTGGCAGTATGGACTTGTACAGCCTGCATTGCTGCAGCTTCGCTACCATTGAATCTAGCTAGCTCAAGAACTGAACCTAGCTCAGGTATGCCTATGTGTGCTGCCTTGCCACCTCCAGCTGCAGTGTAGTCTGACCCAGAGATGAGGAGGGCTGGTTGTCTGGCATGGGGGGGGGGGTGGGGAGGGGGAATTCTCCACTGCATAGAGTAAAATGCAAACATCCAGGGATATTTTGAGCAAAACATCCTTACTTTTACAGTAAAGGAAATATTTAAATATGCTGTTTAGAATAGTTTTAAATAATGTTAACTCCCCCCCCGCCCCCTCAATTTCATTACACTAGCCATGCTTCCTGGCAGACTCATGCTGAGTAGAGGATTGGCTGGGGGGCCAGAAGTCATGTTTTATTAACACCCTTCCATCCTCACCCAAAAACCAGGTGTTTTATGATAGACGTCACAGACAAACATAGAATCATAGGACTGGATGGGACCTCTAGAGGTCATCTAGTCCATTCCCCTTCACTCAAGGCAGGACTAAGTATTATCTAGACCATCCCTGACAGGTGTTTTGTCTAACCTGCTCTTTAAAATCTCCAGTGATGGGCATTCCACAACCTCCCTAGGCAATTTATTCCAATGCTTAATCACCCTGACAGTTAGAAAGTTTTTCCTAAAGTTCAACCTAAACCTCCCTTGCTGCAATTTAAGCCCATTGCTTCTTGTCCTATCCTCAGAGGTTAAGAAGAACAAGTTTTCTCCCTCCTCCTGGTAACAACCTTTTATGTACTTGAAAACTGTTTTCATGTCCCCTCTCAGTCTTCTCTTTTCCAGACTAAACAACCCCAATATTTTCAATCTTGTCTCATAGGTGCCTTAGTGACAAGTCAGCCTAGACAGGGTTAATGAAAGATAACATGGGCACCATTCTCAGTTATGCTGGAGTTAACTCCACTTCAGACATTAGTTTTATGTTTGTGGAAAGCCAATGTCAGAGCCGAATCAGCATCCATTTTATTAAGAGACCCCTGAAACCTGATGTGGTCATGTGATCCATCAGTGGCCATCTTGGAGAAGTTACCTTTGGAGACACCAAGGAGACAAGATGTGACAAGACTGAGCTCCCCCAAAGGGACAGTTCCACAGTGCACTCTGTTCCTGTGAAACCAGCGCCTAGTGGGACAGAGATATACACATGCAGTGATGTAACTGCAGCCACAAGTCTGGATCCTTATCTGAAGCTTTTTTAAAGTAGAGCTGGAACTAGGTTTTCCTTTTAATCTGTCTGGAAACTGTTTTCCTTGGTTGCCAGACAGTGTGGGCACTCCCAAACAACGCAGCTTGATATTACTCCCCAACGCTGTTAGTAGCAGTAGAGCACCATAATCAATTCCGCTGTTTGGGAAACAGAATCTTGGCCCTCCCGCCCCCTGAAATTCAAATACTAGTTTTCATCCCAAAACAGGACAAAAAGTTGAAAGATCAAAAATGTTTCATGGCATAGGAGTGTAGAGTCAGAGATGTAGGCATGGAACATTTCACCGGTTTTGGTTAAAACAAAACACAGGTGTGCAGAGGGCAGGCAGCATATATTTGTTTGCAAAGAGGGGCCAGGAGACACTCCAACAAGGCTAGCTAATAGTGAGAACCAAGGGAGGCCCAGGCCACAAGCATGGCTCCAAGCAGCCTCAATGAAAGGCATCCAACAATATTTAATATCAGCAAAGAGATTGTTTCGGTTGCTGTGGATGAGGTGCCCTTTGCTTGACATCAGGTGCTGTGCGGGTATGTGGGAGGGAGAGGAGCGCTGTGTGACAACAGCTGTCACTAGCTGTTCCACACTGTAGGTTAAAAGAGTGATATCTGCAGCTACTTTCTGGGCTTTGCTTCTTCTCCAGCTAGCTTAGCCAATGTCTCCTGCACTCCCCATTTAATACAATTGGATGGTGAGCATCATGATTTATGATTTCAGGGTGTATTAAATACACAGTTCGGATACATTTTCCAAAAGCAGCTACTAATTGACTTAGGAGGCAAAGTCCCATTTCCCAAACAAACTTGGGCCCCAAGGGCCCTGACTTTTTAGGTGCCTAAAAATACACGTCTACTGAGATTTTTCAAAAGCCCCTAACTTCCATTGCAATTAATGGGAGCTAGGCACCTAGTGGGATTTTCAAAAGCACCTAGGCACCTTTCTGCATCTTTAGCTACCTAAATATTTTTCCAAACTCTGGCCCCTAGAAGTTTAAATCTCACTGTAAGTAAGTGGGTCTTCCCCTCCGAGAGGTATGTCTACACTGCAATGAGAGGTGTGACTACAGCATGATACCACAGCAGTGAAACCACGGCAGCATGGGCAGCAGCACAGGCTAGCACTGGAGTATGTGCCCAGGGTCCCTTTGTGCCTTTACAGCCCGTGCTGTTGCCCACGCTCCCACGGCTTTACTGCTATTGTTTTTCAAACTAGCTAGATCAGAAGCAAGCTTGAGTATGTCTACACATGCTGCAATGTTGACACACCCTTAGTCACTCCAGGAGCTTTTGAAAGTTTCTCCCTTAGGCCTGCTCTACACTGGGATATACAGGTGTGATGCTAGAAGAGGTTATCTACCGTGTTGGTTAGACCATATGTTAAGAGGCTAGTGTAGACAGAGCAGCATGTACTTTAACATGTGCTAAGTTTGTCGGATTTATCCTAAGGACCTCCCTAGGCTTTAATTCAACCAGCTAGGCCATATTCCTTGTATTTTCACATGTTAATTAGAAGGTGTTAGCTGACACTTTCTAGAGTCATGTCTATAAAGTGTAGTCTAGAATGATAAAGCCTCGTTGTGAAATTCACCTCCCAACCCTGCTGCACAAATCCAGCTTTGGGCAGGGAATTACGTGAAGGCTGGGGAGCAGTGGAATCATTTCTCTTCCCCTGGATATTGGACAGTGACCCAACCCCTCTGCCTACTGTTCCCAACCCTGATCTGGAATAGCAGATAAGACCCTTGGGAGTTTATGGCCATTAGATTCATGTCATTGTAGAACGAGTGGCCCCAGCGTGTCTCCTCTCCCTTGGGCTGTCCCTCCAACCTGTTCTAATCTCGAAGGAACAGGGGCAGAATTCAATTTTTAAAATATAATTTTGGTGGATAATCAATTTTTAATCAGTTGTTTAGATTTTTTATTGTCACAGTTGCAGGAAATTATGGGGAGACAATTGTTTAATGACGGATACTGAGATTCAGAAAGTTGAAGCTGCATCAACTGTTAAAACAAGTTGTCAACCTCACATGTCAAAATATACAAAGTAAATATCCTTAAATCATCCCTGGTTTTTACTATTCATTTGCTAGTCTATTTGTAATGAGCCTAATTCAAAAGTCTAAGTCACTGGATTTTGACTAAACTGTCAGTGGGCATTTTTCTTTCTTTGCCTGTCTATAAGTTGATTGTTATCAATGGAGATGTTTGTGTGTGGCTGGCAAAGTCTGTTTACCAACATTTACTGATAAAAATTGAATCCTTCCAAGCCTGCCTTCCAAGTCCAGCTCTGCTATTTACAGAGGTTGAGGGAGCCCCTTTACACCCAGTCTGCAGCTGCCAGTCCTCACACCTCATAATCACTGCTGTACTGGGGACCTTTTGAGGCTCTTGTGCTGATAAGTGTCACCCCCCCGGTAAAGTGCATGAGCGTTAGTTCATCTCCACCTTGCATCTCTTTCTGAAAAGCCTTAATATCATTTTTGCACTATACGTGCACAGATCTTTTAAACAGAACCATTGTCTGTGGATGTCCCATCTCCCATTGGCTGCTCTACATTTGGTGAAATACTCCTATGAGAAAATACCACAATATTCTTGAGTAAGGGCCCAATACGCTACAGTTTTCAGCATTAGTAGAACAACATTTTGGACCCCTACTTTTAACTAACAGTAGCACCTTGTATAACTGTAAATGCACCTCCTTTTAAAGCAAAGCTGAGCTGTTACCCTGTTTGCTTGCCTGTTCAGAGCCTTGTTCTGAGAAAGGCAAGGGAAGTGAAAGCCAATTGCAATGGTCACTCGCCTCTTTCTACCTGTCTGTCGAATAGAGACCTTTTCAACACAAATACAAACTGCATGTCAAAATTCCTCTTGTAGTTTGTATCTGGGTATAAAGTCCTAAAAACCACCTGTAAGATGTCAAGTTAACTTTCAGGCTTGCTGACCTTTTAAAGGTAGCTAAAGCGAATCATGCTGCCACTGATGCATTGATTAGTAGCCCACCTCAATATGGGAAAAGCCGCTTACCAACCAGCGCAGTGTACAATCTGTTCCAAACGAGAATGATGGTTTCTGTTTATGGAAGGAAATGTACAGCTGCCTGTATGAGCTTTTCTAGCAGAGTATTGAACTGCCATAATAATGACAGTATGTCACATGGGAGTCCCTTTTTATTAATTGAGAGCAGGTGCCATTCCAGAGTCCACACATTGTGCAGAACCTATACTCACCTGCTTCCTGAGGCTTGGTTTCATTAACACAGAAATTAGCAGGATAACATCTCTCCAGGCTCAGCTGCTTGTCAGGTTCTTCCCTCCTGGGTTTGGTCGGCCAGCAACAGAGCTACTCCCAGCTCTAGTATATCCCCCAGGAGTGCTCTGGCAGCCAGGGGTATCTGGATCTCAGAGCCCTCTATCCCTTCCTAGCCACCAACCCCAGCAGAGTCAAACTGGATGAGCATAAAAATGGGACCACGATGCCAGTTTTGCAAAGTGAAGTCACACTTTAAGGGGTAAATTTTCACCGGGGCTGAGGTCCAGCCTTCCTTTCCGCAGATGCAGTTTGTATCCACAAAAGGAAGTCTGCAAAAGCCCGAGAACACTTGCTTCTATCATTAGCATCATTTGTATTATGGTATCCGTAGTATTGTCTGCCACTTCCCTGTGTCCAGCAGTGCTTCTGTAGTGCCCTGCTAACAATTTCTCCCATCTGCAGAGCTCTCCCATTACATTCCCACCAAACACAGTCTCCAGGCTCTTCTGGCCAGGCTTTTATCTGTTATCTATTTTCCCCCTACAGCAAACCAAACCTGAAAACTATCTAGTAGTTACCCTGCTGCTCTTCAGCTCTGGCCCACAAGGGTCTCTCCACCACAGCTCACTGCCAGGCCTCCTGCCTCTCACAGTCTCAGCAACTAACCTACCCCACCCCACCACAGCTTCTTCCTCATTGCCGCTTCCTGCTGCTCTTCGAGTGGCTCTGCTTGGTCCAGCCCAGGTGTGGCTTCTTTGTAATCAGGGTTGGTAGCCCGAGGCCCTCCAGCCCTTAAAGGCAAGCCACACGGTTACAATAGCCTCTAGAGGCCCCCAGTCTAGAATCACCCATCCGTTGTGCTGGGTGCTGTACAAACTCACTGTGAGAAACCGTCCCTGACCATATCAGCTAGCAATTTAAATAGAAAAGACAGACAACAATGATCTTTACTAACAGGAATCTGAGGCTATGGCTACACAAGGGAGTTTACAGCAGTGCAGCTGCACCACTGTAAGCTCTTCAATGTAGCTGCTCTAAGCCGACAGGAGAGAGCTCTCCCATTGGCTTAGAGTGGCTACATTAGAGAGCTCACCCATCGGCTTAATGACTCCCCCACGAGCAGCGGTAGCGACGTCGCTGGGAGAAGTTTTTCCACTGACCTAGTGCTATCCACACTGGTGCTTTTGTTGGTGAAACTTACATCACTCAGGGCAATGTAAGCTGTAGTGTAGACACAGAGACACAGAGATTATGTCACTGGCCCAAGTTCCCACTGGGAAATCTGCAACAGAGCCAGGAACTAAAGCCGGATCTCCCAAGTCCCTATGTCTTAAACATAAGACCCTCCTCCTCCTACCTGCAGTCCGGTATTCAGAGGTCAGCTATTTGGATTTGTGCCTGCAGTCAAATCGCCGGCATAAAGGCTGGGTATGTACCCTTAAAGATCAAGGTAACACACCTGGAAAAGCCACTTTGAGGAAGATTATATTTTACAAGATGAACTTGCCTGAGCTCCAATGTGATACAAAAATGATGCTTAGAAAATCTGGGTCAAACCGCGTTTACGGGAGCTAGCTCACTGATTCAGTGCCCCAGTTAATTCGTGGTACTCTGCGAGATCTGTAAAACCAGGCTGCAAGGGTGCCCTTTACCAGTCAGAGATGTGGAACGTACAGCAATTGGATGTCCACAGACTATGTCTGAGATTTCCAAAGGGGTCCACACCTCCATTTGAAATTTTTTAGGGATCTGCAAATGAAAAAAGGTGGTAAATCCCTGATCTAGAGAAAGCAGCTACTGCCTTACCTTACAAAGGTTTGGAACCAGAATGGGTGACGTCCTTCTCTCATCAACTAGACCTGGCTGGAACATTTTCAACTAACTGTTTTCGATGGAATATGCTGTTTTGATGAAGCTGAAAAGTTTGGTGAAGGTGCATTGATTTCAAAGACAGCCTTCACTGGAAGATTTCTGAGGTTCTGGGCTCTCTGGTTAGATGTGACCAGAAAGAGAGAGAGCAGAACCGAAAAACTTATTTTCTAAAGCTGAAAATGGACATTTCAACGCCATTCCATTTTGTGACAACGTCGGAAAGGTTTTGTTTCAGTTCAGTGCGGGACACAAACAAATTTCAAAGCCTCTAATGTGGCTGCAAAACAGAATTGTTGTCCTCACCTGTTAGCGCTTCTTTTGTTTCTAGCTGTGCTGCAGCCCAGAAGGAGTTTCATAGGGCCATAAAATGGAAGTGTCTTGAGCAGCCATTTCAGTTCAGGGCCTCAAGTTCAGTCCCTTACTTCAAGGGCTTATGAGATTCCCATTGCTTTACAGGGAGTTCCTCTGCTGATTCTCTGACAACATCTAGTGTCAGCAGTGTCCAGCTACCTTCAGTTAACAGGAGGGTTGCTGTCAGTGACCAGTCTTACCCAGTGGTCAGAGCAGGAGTCAGTTGACAGGAATTGAAGCTGATGGTCAGATCTGGATTACCTGGAGTGAGGCAGGCTGGGGTAGGGCAGGAGCAGGGCTAGGTGCAAGTAGCCACAGGTGCTATCACAACCATGGATGAATGCTTTGAGCAACCACTGAACTTCTACTGATGCTGGGCTTAGGAGCCAGTCGTCTGACTCGTCCCACCGATCGGGCAATGTGGCTGATCAGGCAGCCTGCTCCAGGCCAGCTGTGCTCATTAGGTTGCCCAGAGACTGGCTCTGCTACTGGACCCGATTCCTGACAATAACCACAAGATGGGAGCTTGAGAGTGGTGGTGAAATAAAGGAGAGAGTGGAAGGGTGTTCTTCTGGTTACATCACATTCTGGGTTCTAGTCCTATCCCTGATGCAGACGTTGGCCAAGTCAAGGTCCCAGAACAGACTGGAGTAATGTCAGAGAAGATCCTCTAAGAACCCATCGCCAGCTTCGTGTGGTGCCCTTTGCCTGCATTGGCAGGACTTCAGGAGCTTGTTTTGAACTTTTCAACAAAACAGGATTTGGGGTCAGAAAATGCCTATTTTTTAAAACAGAAACTGTCTGTGGGAAAGGATTTGTTTAGCTAAAACTTGTTGGGAAGGTTTTTCGGGTCCAGGATGGAATTTCTGGTCAAAACGAGAGAGCCCAGAGGTTGGGGCACTCACAGAATGTGGAAGACCCAGGGTATCTGCTTGATTCAGACAAGGGCCTTGAATCCCCACATTCTAGGTGAACATCCTACCCACTGGGCTAGAGTCAGTCTCTCTCCAGCCCACTGACTATTTTATTTTTTTATACAAATTGGAACAGTTCTCAAAGCAGCGCTAGACATCTTTTCCACTTTGTATAAATAATTAGTCACTAGGCTAGAGAGACTGACTCTGTAGCCCAGTGGGTAGGACCGTAACCTAGGGTATGGGAAAACAAGCTTCAATTCCCCGCTTTGAGCCAGATGGAGCAGCCTCCATCGGTTTCAACTAACGTTCCTTCATTATTTTTGCAAGGCCAGGATTTCTGATCAAAACCAGAGAAAGCAAGACCCACCCCAGCATAGCCAATAGCTTTTTCGCCCTCTCTCTGGTTTTATCTTGGCAAATTTGAAAAGGGTTCGTTCTGCATCAGAATGGAAACAAATCGGATCAAGACCTCACATTTTTACAAACCGGCGATCTTATTTCCCCGCCAGCCCTATTCAGGAGTTTGGTCAGGGCCACACAGCTATCCATGCAGAGCTGTCCCGATCAGCAAAGCTCGCTGCTATGTACATCGCTAGCCATTCTCTGTGCGGTAACCCAGGACACAACAGTTAGCAGCAGATTTGGATTCAGTCTGCTGTTTGGTTGGGATGTAGTTATTAAGGAAGGATCATATTCTTCGCCCCGAGAAAGAAAAGTCAGCTGGCCTATAACCTCCCCCAGATCCTCATGCTGAGGGTGGGTGCTGATGCCAAAGGTTGGCAGTTTTTCTTTTAAATACAGCACCATTGGCTGCTTGTATTATCAGATGTTATTTAAATCCGCTCTAATGAGGCTGAATATCCTCTAAGCTCCAGGACATGGCCATAGTTCAACGTCTTTGAAAGGCCAAATAATATTCTCTCGCGCCCCGACACACGCGTGCACTGGAAAGCTCCAGAGACCACTGAATGCTCTTTTATGTTACCACAGATTGTGAGCTAGATTGTCCCTTAAAGCACCCCCTCCCTCTCCCACCCCCCCACCCCCCCGCCATGGGAGAGTAAGAGAGAAAAGAACCACCTAACCCCACCCTTGTGTAGCTGGATTCTCTGGGTGCATGGAGGCAAGTGGGGCTGTGCCCCCATTGCCTGGGTGAGGTGCTGTAGATGGACTCATCGCTGTCCCCTGACTCGCTGGCCGGACACATGCAGGAAGTAAGATTTCCATCCCCACCCCCAAAGAAAGGATGGGGTGCAGGACTCCGTCCCTCAGAGCAGTGGGTGGCCTGGGCAGAAGTTGTGACTGACTCACACCAGCTGCTGTCATATTATTTGTTTAGGGCGGAATTACAGGAAGCAGCTTAGGCCCCTTGTGAGAGGCTCTGGGGTAGTGTCTATAGGAAGCAGGAGTCCCCAGGGGTCGGTAGGCTCAGAACTGGAGTCCAGAGAAAACCGCCTAGGAGTTAGTGCTCTAGCAGAGCAAGGAAGGGCTTAGAGGTAGCTCCAAAGGGACTGAGAGTTGAGCCCAGAGGGTGGACTGAAGAATAACCCACGAGGGGCAGAAGAACCTTTTGTTTGTTTGGACTTTTAGTTGGACTTCTGCTATCCTGGAAGGGGTTACATTTGTTTAGTGACTCAGCTGCGGGGTGGGGACAAGCTACAAGGTGCACAGTGATCTGGGTATAGGGAGGCCCTCTTCCCCTCTGAGGAGGAAACTGGGGCAGGGAATGCCTGCAGTGCCTCCCCAAGAGCCAAGAGAGGGACTCTGTGACAGGGTCACCAGATCCAGAGGGATACATGATTCTCACATAGCAAGATAGTGACTTAGAACGTGTGTGTTACTGGGTGTTACATGTGTATAAAATACCCCAGGGTGAAGAATTCCTGGCATTTCAGACCTGTTAACATCATTTCTGGCTCTCTGGAGTTCTTCAGCACACTAATCCAAGCATGACTCTTGCCACCGGATGCAGAGCACGTAGCTGGTTGGTTGGTCCCTCCTGGGAGTAATGGGATGTGCTCCTCTGCTCCTTCCGCCATCTCTCTGCAAAAGCTGGTCTGTGAAGGGGAAGAGAGGAGCCTGCTGCAACTGCCCCCTGGCCCTGGGACAGGGGGCGTGAAGAACCCAGAAGGAGCAGAGGGGAAGCTGCGGGACAGAACTGTTGTGGGGGGAGGGGAATAAGAAGGGTCTGGTTCAAGCTGGGCAAGTTCATGGATGACACTAAGCTGGGGAGAGAGGTAGATACGCTGGAGGGTAGGGTTAGGGTCCAGAGTGTCCTAGACAAATTGGAGGATTGGGCCAAAAGAAATCTGATGAGGTTCAACAAGGACAAGTGCAGAGTCCTGCACTTAGGACGGAAGAATCCCATGCACTGATACAGGCTGGGGACCAACTGACTAAGCAGCAGTTCTGCAGAAAAGGACCTGGGGATTACAGTGGACAAAAAGCTGGATATGAGTCAACAGTGTGCCCTTGTTGCCAAGAAGGCTAACAGCATATTGGGCTGCATTAGTAGGAGCATTGCCAACAGATGGAGGGAAGTGATTATTCCCCTCTATTCGGCACTGGTTAGGCAACATCTGGAGTACTGTGTCCAATTTTGGGCCACCCACAACAGAAAGGACGTGGACAAATCGGAGAGAGTCCAGCAGAGGGCAACAAAAATGATTAGAGGGCTGGGGCACATGACTTATGAGGCGAGGCTGAGGAAACTGGGCTTATTTAGTCTGCAGAAGAGAAGAGTGAGGGGGGATTTGATAGCAACCTTCAACTACCTGAAGGGGGGTTCCAAAGAGGATGGAGCTAGGCTGTTCTCCGTTATGGCAGATGATAGAACAAGGAGTAATGGTCTCAAGTTGCAGTGGGGGAGGTCTAGGCTGGATATTAGGAAACACTATTTCACAAGGAGGGTGGTGAAGCACTGGAATGGGTTACCTAGGGAGGTGGTGGAATCTCCATCCTTAGAGGTTTTTAAGGTCTGGCTTGACAAAGCCCTGGCTGGGATGATTTAGTTGGGGGTGGTCCTTCTTTGAGCAGGGGGTTGGACTAGAACCTCCTGAGGTCTCTTCCAACCCTAATCTTCTATGATCCTATGGACAGAACTGATGAGGGACAGGAATCAGAGCTGGCACTAGGCATAAGCAGACTAAGCAATTGCTTAGTGTTATTAATTATTAGTGTGTCGTGTGTGTGTGTGTGTGTTGAGGGGAGATATTCCTGTTTAGGGTCCCGAATGGGCTAGCACCAACACTGAGAATTTTTTGTGGGCTGGAGCGGGGGGTGGAATTAACTGCTGGGTAGGGTTGGAGCAGATGTGAGGCTGAGAGCCCCTGTAACAGGGGCTGACATCACTGTGCCCAGTATGTTCTGGAGAGTTGGCAATCAGGAGATCGTTAAAGAGATTGCATTGGTTTGTGGTGTCTTTATTTCTGAATGCCCCCTATCAGTAGCAATGGCCAGTCTACCAGTGAATGCTAATGTGCATCGCTGGGCACTGTGCTGTACTGTCAGTGGTTTGGTGATGGCGTGTTAATAGTTGTGACGAGGGATGGGCGGGTTCCTGTGCAGAGTTAGCTTTAACATTGCCTTTTCCAGGCCTTACAAAAGGGGGTTGAATTTTGTCTCGCTTTTATTTTCTTCTGAAAGGCTAAACTGGAGATTCAATTTCTGCCTAAAGGGAGGCCCTGTGCCAAGCAGGTTGATCACCCTGAAAGTGAACTTTACATTCTACTTGTCCTTTTTTCCCCAAGATCATAACTAACATTTCATCCAGGGGCCGGGTGTCCTATACTGCACTGTTTGCCATGCATAGAATGTTTCCAAAACCACTCTCCATTAAGTGATTCGAACAGCTGCTTTTGGTGTGGAGGGCCTATGGCTGGAGTCCCAGCAGAGAATGATTCCTCCTCAGTGTGGTATATGTAGCTATGTCATAGCTGCGAAGTACTGTGTAACTCTGAGTGACTTTTTTTTTTAGCAGTCGGTGGCTGGGTTATGGAACAGATTCCCACCCCCCTCTGGATCCACAAGGCGTGAACTGCAGTGGTCCAACCGGGAGGTGACAAACACATGCATTGTGGTGACTAGGGTTGGATGAACATTTTCAATCCAAACTGTTTTTTGATGTAAACTTGGGGTTTTCAACTAACTCATTATTTCCCCCTAAAAGTGTCTTTCTGTAGCTTGTTGAGTTTTCATCTCGGCCTTTTCAGCCGATAAGTGGACATTTTCACTTCTTTGATAAATAGTTGAAATTTGCCGGGGACAAAATAAATTTTCCTCTCAGCTCTAGTTGTGACAAGATCGTCGTGGAGGGGAATGTGTGGAATAAGGCAATTCTGGTGACTGCCCTTATTTGAGGGTCCAAGGTCAATAATGAATCCAGCATGATTCCCAACCCTTCATTAAAAGCCAAAGGACAGATGCCCTTGATAGAGGACAAGGTGGTGGGTCTTGTAAGTTCTCCCCACTTAGCATTACTTTAGCCTTTACCGTTCAGTGCTGTATGTGCTGGTTGGGCCATGATGGGATTCTTATCTACCACCACCAGTGATCACTTCATTGCCTTCTGCAGAGGCTCCCAACGTTCTGAGCCCATCAGCAGGAGGGAGAAGTTCAGGCTAATTCTGCCATTGTGCATTGCAGTGTTTCTCAATCTTTTCAGGATGGAAACACCTTATCTGAGGTTAAAAAAAAATTTGCAATCCCCTTACGTTTACTATAAAAGTAAGAGTTAAAAACATATCAAAGATCACAGTGATAAGGCTAGGTAATTTATTTAGAGTGTGTGTGTTTCAGACACTGACAGAGACTACCTTACTTTGAAGGGGAGTGAGATTTTTTTTTTTTGCTTTAGATTGTAATAAAATTTTCAGCACCTCCCAACTCCCCTGATTGCCTTCCATGACCCCCTGTGAGGAACACTGTCCTACACTAGCCATATCAGATCAACAGCCATGGTATTGCTCAGTCCCCCACTGCACTTAAGCCCATCTGATGTTGCTCACAATCATCCAGAGTCTTTGCTAACTGAAATAACTTTGTATCATGGGCAAACTCAGCCAGATTCCTTCTCCTCTTCATTCTGTAAACCTTTTCTCCCCTCATTATGATTTGTTTAGTGCCCTATTTATAGACAGGGCTGTAGAGTAGAGGAGCTGTGTCACAAAAAAGAATTCCCAGCCAAGAAGAATTTGCAATTTCAAAAACTACATTCAATAACACTGATCCTTGAGGAACCTCATCAGTCCAGCCTGCGCCACTCTGAGCAGTAGTTATTCTCTAAGACTTCTGTTTCCGATTGCTTTGAATGGGTTTTAATCCATGCCAACACTTGCCTTCTGCACCAGCTAACCACCTGTTTCTGAAGATCTGGGTTGTGATCTTACAGTAACGGTGCAGCAGTAGGTTTCCTGTAAGTGTAAATGGACTGTGAATCATAGAATAATAGAAGATTGGGGTTGGAAAAGACCTCAGGAGGTCATCTAGTCCAACCCCCTGCTCAAAGCAGGACCAACCCCAACTAAATCATCCCAGCCAGGGCTTTGTCAAGCCAGGTCTTAATAACCTCTAAGGATGGAGATTCCACCACCTCCTTAGGTAACTCATTCCAGTGCTTCATCACCCTCCAAGTGAAATAGTTTTGCCTAATATCTAACGTAGACCACCCCCACTGCAACTTGAGACCATTGCTCCTTGTTTTGTCAAGGAGGACGTGTAAAGTTTAAGTGAGCTCTTGACCATCTTATCTCCTAGGCAGAACACGGTACACCAAGCCAGCCGTGTCTGGGTCCGATGGTATCTTACAAAGATGTGCCACTGGTTTGTCAGCAGGTAGTTAGGAAGTGGATCCAGCAGGGTGCAGAGCAAATCCTGTGAGGTGATGAGCTCCCACTGAAGTTGAGAGGAGTTGAGAGTCCTCAGCACATCACAGGAAGAGCTCTGCATTGCATGGATGTAACCCTGAGGCAGCACTTCCAAACACACACTGTGCTCCGTCTAGCACACAGCATAGCTCCAATCTTAGTGCCCCTTTAAGTTCCTGCAGATGGATATCATGACAGGCAGAATCTATCTCCATCTGAAACAGTGAGAAATGGGAGGAATGTATGTAAATGAACCCTGAGAAGCAAACCTTTTGCAAAAAAAGAAAAGGAGTACTTGTGGCACCTTAGAGACTAACCAATTTATCTGAGCATAAGCTTTCGTGAGCTACAGCTCACTTCATTGGATGCATACTGTGGAAAGTGTAGAAGATCTTTTTATACACACAAAGCATGAAAAAATACCTCCCCCCACCCCACTCTCCTGCTGGTAATAGCTTATCTAAAGTGATCACTCTCCTTACAATGTGTATGATAACCAAGGTGGGCCATTTCCAGCACAAATCCAGGGTTTAACAAGAACGCCTGGGGGGGGGTAGGAAAAAACAAGGGGAAATAGGTTACCTTGCATAATGACTTAGCCACTCCCAGTCTCTATTCAAGCCTAAGTTAATTGTATCCAATTTGCAAATGAATTCCAACTCAACAGTCTCTCGCTGGAGTCTGGTTTTGAAGTTTTTTTGTTGTACTATCGCAACTTTCATGTCTGTAATCGCGTGACCAGAGAGACTGAAGTGTTCTCTGACTGGTTTATGAATGTTATCATTCTTGACATCTGATTTGTGTCCATTTATTCTTTTACGTAGAGACTGTCCAGTTTGACCAATGTACATGGCAGAGGGGCATTGCCGGCACATGATGGCATATATCACATTGGTGGATGTGCAGGTGAACGAGTCTCTGATAGTGTGGCTGATGTTATTAGGCCCTGTGATGGTGTCCCCTGAATAGATATGTGGGCACAGTTGGCAACGGGCTTTGTTGCAAGGATAGGTTCCTGGGTTAGTGGTTCTGTTGTGTGGTGTGTAGTTGCTGGTGAGTAGTTGCTTCAGGTTGGGGGGCTGTCTGTAGGCAAGGACTGGCCTGTCTCCCAAGATTTGTAAGAGTGTTGGGTCATCCTTCAGGATAGGTTTTAGATCCTTAATAATGCGTTCGAGGGGTTTTAGTTGGGGGCTGAAGGTGACGGCTAGTGGCGTTTTGTTATTTTCTTTGTTAGACCTGTCCTGTAGTAGGTGACTTCTAGGAACTCTTCTGGCTCTATTAATCTGTTTCTTCACTTCTGCAGGTGGGTATTGTAGTTGTAAGAATGCTTGATAGAGATCTTGTAGGTGTTTGTCTCTGTCTGAGGGGTTGGAGCAAATGCGGTTGTATCGCAGAGCTTGGCTGTAGACAATGGATCGTGTGGTGTGGTCAGGGTGAAAGCTGGAGGCATGTAGATAGGAATAGCGGTCAGTAGGTTTCCGGTATAGGGAAAAGGTGGGGGGGAGGAGAAAACCTGGATTTGTGCTGGAAATGGCCCGCCTTGATTATCATACACATTGTAAGGAGAGTGATCACTTTAGATAAGCTATTACCAGCAGGAGAGTGGGGTGGGGGGAGGTATTTTTTCATGCTTTGTGTGTATAAAAAGATCTTCTACACTTTCCACAGTATGCATCCGATGAAGTGAGCTGTAGCTCACGAAAGCTTATGCTCAGATAAATTGGTTAGTCTCTAAGGTGCCACAAGTCCTCCTTTTCTTTTTTTGCAAATACAGACTAACACGGCTGTTACTCTGAAACCTTTTGCAGCCACTGAGGTGCAGTAACAGAAATCACCAGGTGGCGGCATATTCCTATTAATTTTAGCACCTGGCCCTTAGTTAAAGTACTCTGCAGTAGTGACACCATCTTTATTTTGCTTCTGTGAGGTCTTAGCAACTATGTTCAGTTTGCAAGTTAAAAAAATAAAAAGCAAAACATATTTTTGGGATTCCTTTTAACGGCCAGCACCGCAGTCTCCCCCCAGGTTCAGAAAAACCTAGCTCCTCTCATCCCCAGCAGTAGCAAAGGAACTCTGCCGCCAGGCTCTGGGGCCCTCTGCCACAGCTGATTTTGTTCTAGGGCCAGCCTCTATGAATTCAAACTTTCAGGCCTTTAGCCAAAATTCCCTATATTTGGGGTGGGAGGGTTTGGAAGGCAGGTGTGGCCAGGGTACTTGCATATAGAGAGATGCAGAAGAACTTAGTGTCAACAGGGGAGGAGGGTGTTAGAAATGTTTCATCAGTGAGAATGGAGTTGGGGGAAGTTTTGGTAATTGGGAAGGCGCTGGGACCCACAGTTCATCTTCCAGGGACTTTTGGTTGGGGAAGGGGCACATGCCGGGGCATTGACAAAGCAGGATCCCCTCAAAGCGTGGGAAGCATTGTGTTGCAGCACAATTAGCCCATACTTACAGCTGCTTCTCTCTGCCTCTGCTGGGCTAATGGGAGAAAAGTCTTTTGGGTCAGGATAATGAGCAGATATGATCCAGGGGACACAGAGGAAGCAGATCTGCTGAGTAAGAAGGGGCCATTTTTAGTCACATTGTCGCTTTCCTGACCTCAGCTGCACTATCCCATAGCTGGTGCTCACGTCCCTCGCTGGGGCAGATATTTTTCCCGTGGAATGCTCCAAGTACGAATACGAGACCTGACTAAAACTTCAAAGCTTTGCCCTGTACCCATGAGCTGCGGAATTATCCCTGGACCCCTGAATTCTTCACCACAATGTGCATATGCTTACTGGGGCTCTGAAGGAATGAATTTGTTTGGATTTCATCACAGACTTGGGCAGACGTGTTATGTTTCTGCAAACTTAACACGGGTACAAATAGGTCGCTCAGGAGTGTGAAAAATCCACACCCGAGTATTGCAGTTATAACCCTGGGTGAAGACAGCGCGCTGGCAACAGGAGAGCTTCGCCCGCCAACACAGCTACCGCCTCTCACGGAGGTGGATTAACTGCCCTGCCGGGAGACGGTCTCCCATTCGCATAGTAGCGCAACAGCAGTGCAGCTGTGCCAGAGCCGCTTTTTAAGCGTAGACCGGCCCTGAGAGTTGGTTCATGACTGGAGGAGCACACGAGCACTTCCAGCCTGTAGAGGCACGGAAGAAAAGCCTTTCGTGGCTTGAACAGCTACGGAGGGTCAGTGCAATTCAGGCTCAGGCTTTTTTTGGTGCTGGGACAAAGTGTATCTGTGGAGAAGTGAAGAAGGGGGGGAGGGGGGGACCAAAAACCCAATGATGCTGCTCCGTGATTTGAGTCCCACCTGGTTGTTCAAATAAATGTTTATTTGAACTAGCTCCAGACATTACTGCAAACATATATTAGGATTCATTCAACTGCTTTTAAGAAGTTTCTTTAAAGTGCTCCTTAATCAAACACTCTTATCCATGTAAAGTTACTTGACTGTATAAATAACTGCTTCTTTTTTCTATGCTTCTCTCTGAGGGAGGCATTTTAATCCAAAAACTCTAGCTAGAAAGCTACAGTTTAGGGGGATAGCGCACAGGTAGGGTTGCCAGACATCCGGTTTTCGACCAGAATGTCCGGTTGAAAAGGGACCCTGGAAGCTCTGACCGGGCCATTAAAAGTCTCGTTGACGTGCAGCGGGGCAAAGGCAGGTTCCCTGGCTCTGCGCAGCTCCCAGAAGCAGCCAGCATGTCCAGCTCCTAGGCGCAGGGGAACCGCGGCCAATGGGAGCTGCCGGGGCAGCACCTGCGGACAGGGGCAGCACGTGGAGCTGCCTGGCTGCACCTTCACCTAGGGAGCCGGACATGCCGCTGCTTCCAGGAACCACGTGGAGCAAGGGCTGGCAGGAAGCCTGCCTGAGCCCCACTGCGCCACCAACTGAGAACTGCCTGAGGTAAGCGCTGCCCGGCTGGAGCCCGCACCCCAACCCCCTGCCCCAGGTCGGAACCCCCTCCTGCACCCTAACTTCCTCCCAGAGCCCACACCCCAACCCCCTAAGTCCCCTCCTGCACCCCAACTCCCCCCTGGAGTATGCACCCTGCATCCTCTCCCATACCCCAACCCTTGCCCCAGCCCTGAGCCTGCTCCTGCACTCCAAACCCCTCATCCCCAGCCCCACCCCAGAACCCAGACCCCCAGCCAAAGCCCTCACCCCCACCTGCACCTCAACCCCCTGCCACAGCCCAGAGTCCCCTGCTGACTCCTGAACCCCTCATTTCTGGCCCCACCCCAGAGCCCGCACCCCCTTCTGTACCCCAACCCCGTGCCCCAGCGAAAATGAGTGAGTGTGGGGGAGAGCGAGCAATGAAGGGAGGAGGGATGGAGCGAGTGGGGGCGGGGCCTCTGATAAGGGCTGGGGCGGGGTGGGGCATCGGGAAGGGGCGGGACAGGGCAAGGGTGTTTGGTTTTGTCCGGTTAGAAAGTTGGCAACCCTATGCACAGGTTTTCCATCTCTGCCGACCTTTCTTCAAATCCTGTTTTAAATCAAGAGTACACACGGACCCCTGGTCACAGAGTTCAGATCTTACCTGTCCCAAAGCTCAGGGCAGTTTGGCTTTGGGCTTCCAGTTCAGGCCCATTCTGAGGCCAGGTCCACACTACAAACGTACATCGCTCAGGGGAGTGAAAAATGCACATCCCTGCGCAATGCAGTTATATCTACCTAACCCCGGTGTAGACAGCGCTGTGTTGATGGCGGGGCTTCTCTTGTCGACATCGCTACTGCCTCTCATGGTGATAGATTAACTCCGCCGACCGGAGAAGCTCTCCCAGGGGTATAGTAGCTTCTTCACTGAAGCGCTACAGTGGTGCAGCTGTGCCGCTGCAGCTGTCCATGTGTAGACCTGCCCTTAGTCACAAGTGAGAGGGAGTTTGGTGCAGACCCTCCTACTTGCCATGTCCTCACAAAAGAGAACTCTCCCTTTGCATGGGCAGGAAAGGCAGAGCGCTTCAGGGAGTAGCTGTGCGTGGAAATATTCAACAGAGGTCTGAGGCAGCTCCATCCAGAAGGATGATCGTGAGACAGACAATCGGGAACTTCTGAGTTCTCTTCCCAATGGCTTTGGATCACTCCCATAGCTTTCCAGCTGCAAAAATGGGATAATCGAATTTCAAAGGAGTGTAAGGGAGCTGGGTGCTCAATTCCTTTGAGATTTGGGTGCTTAATTCCCTTAGTCTCCTCTGAAATCGCTCCCACCCCCCCAACCTTAACTGTCAGAGGAGCATTGTGAGGAGTAATTAAAGTGCTGTGAATATGTAAAGAGCTATATTTATTTAAAATTCTACATAATAATTAGGTGGTATTATGAATAATCTCCCTGCTTCAGTCTCACCACCTGTCAGGCGGAGATGATAACACATACAATTGCCTATCTTGCAGAACTGTTGTGAGGAACAGCTTAGCTATCCCGAGTGCTTTGTAAACTTGGTGCTTAGCTTGGGTAGATGGTGCAAAGTGGCTGCTGGTTTCTGTCCATCCCCAGAGGCTGTAACTTGCACTCTTGTAACTTGTACTTTGTAATTTGTACCAGAGGCTGGTGGTCAGCTGAGGCTAGAGCAGATCCTCTGGCCCTTTAAGTGCGTGGCTTCTCCTCCTACTGGCAGAGACAGCTCTGAGCCTGATGGACGCAGAAATCTTTTGTTCATTTATACAGTCTGAATAAAGGGAACTCACTCAGCTGTCTGGTTTCCCAGAACTCCTTGGCACTTTACAGACTCTAGTAAACTCCACAAGCACAAAAGGAGAATAACAAAGGGGGGCAGGCCTGTGTGGAAGCAATGATGGGAAGGACGTTCATGACCCCCTAGACCCAGCTAATGCAGGCTTGTGCCCTGCAGTGTATTTGCCAATGAAAGACCACCCCCCAGTTTAATGCACTTCCCTGCTAACAAGTTTAACTTACCCACCAAAGTCCTGCAGGTTTAGGGAGCAGTGGTGCTGCCTTTGTCTCAGTGCCGTGATGCAGAGACTGAATCCCTGTTGTATCTCACGTGTGAGCTAATGCAGGATCAGAAGCATGAGGAATAATGCTTCAAAGGGAACATTCCCTCCTCCATGCACCCCTATCTTATAGGCTCCATGGGGATTTGGTTTCTTTCCACCTTCTCCTGCCCCCAGGAGGCAAAGGATCTCGTAGGGTCCTAAGTTGTCTTCTCTTCACTAAGGAGACGAGGGATATCAGTGCTCTGTAGTTTATAAGAAACCTATCACTTGATGATCACAGAAGAGGGGTGGATGCAGAACCAGAATAGAGGAGAGGTCAGGGCTCAGCCTAGGTAGTGGCAATGTGGCACCTAAGTTGTGGTGTGCAAGCATGTGGGATACCACCACAGCTGTACTACGTCTGTGTCTCCTTTGTGGCTTTAAAAGGACCCATTTGTTCACTATAAAGACAGAGGCGTGGGACTCAGTTCAGAGGTGATGTGTGAGATGGTGCAAGTTAGACTGGCTAAGGGTACAGCTGCACTAGAAACACTAGTGCTGTAGAGTAGACACTTACTGCAGCAATGGGAGGTGTTCTTCCATCACTGTAGTAAATCCACCTCTCTGAGAGGCAGCAACTAGAGTGAAAGAAGAATTCTTCCATTGACCTAGCACTGTCTACACTGGGGCTTAGGTCAGCTTAACTACATCTCTCAAGGGTGTGAATTTTTGGGAGATGTAGCTAGGTTGACCTAACTTTCTAGTGTAGACCAGCCCTTAGAGTCACCTAAGGCCTGAGCCATAGTTGATTGGGGTCTTTCTGTTGACTTCAGTTTGGATCAGGCCCTTTAACTCCCTTAGACCTCCTACACATGCTACAAATGTATAAAGAGGTCTAAGATGGTGTCATTTGCACACTGCAGAACAGGAGGAAGGTGAAAGTTAACTAGGGAGGAGCTATTTAACTTGCACGTTCTCACATCAGCCTGTTGTTTGCTTTCACTGCTATTCTTCTGTGTTCTTGTCCTTTAACATGTAGCTTACGCGAGCTTTGACTCAGTTAGACTCCGGTACACTCATTCAGGGCTTGTCTACCTGGGGACACTCGGTAAAGTTAATTCAAATTAACTACAGGTGTGAATGTAAAGTGGAGTAGTTATGCATTAAGTAGTGCATTAAGCCTTTGTGTGGATACTCTCATTTAGAATTAAAGTGAGGTTTTTTAGTGCTGATTGGTGAGGGTATGTGTTACATATCCGTAAGTGGGTGAGAATCTAAAGGTAGCTATGTTGGTGTACCCTACTCATTAATGGGATTGGAAGAAGATGTAAGTCACAGCAGCTTGGACTCACC
Source organism: Caretta caretta (assembly GCF_965140235.1). NCBI lineage: Eukaryota > Metazoa > Chordata > Testudines > Cheloniidae > Caretta > Caretta caretta. Next base: position 27,402,601 of record NC_134218.1, on the reverse strand, counting down.
TCTACATTTGGCCCAATGCAATGGATGATTACCATAGTTAGAATTAAGTTTTATCGTGACAATAACTTGGGAATCCCTTGAACTGTGGTTCTCAGAAGGTTAATTTATTTGCACGGCCTCTACACCATTATTTCAGGTCGCACAGTGAGTTCTGCTCAGTGCAGGACCAGACTTACTCTACTGAATTTAGAAATAGTCCTCGGAAAGAGAGTTGATTTAGGGAAAAGCTCTGCATTCAGCCATGCCGAAAGAACACAGATTTGATAAACTGTTTACATTATCAGTTCTGGTTGTATGTTTTGTGTTTTTTCTTGGCTTATCTTGGAAATAATAAATTCATCTCCTACAAAGCCTGTAGTCCCTAGAGGACCCAGGGCTAAAGAGAGAGGATATTTTTCTAATGGGGAGCACTTATTTCAGAAAGGGTAGTGATGAGATGAAGTATAATAAGACGTTTTTGTCAGGAGGTTACAGGGGAACTCACTCACGCTCGCATATATATAAAATCAGTGTTGACTGCACACCTTGACATTCAGCCCCAACTGGATCTAATGTCCTATCTTGTTGTTTGGGTGAAGAATGGGGTTATGTTCCTGGATATGATCTGGGGGTGAAAGGTGTCTGGGAGCCCTTCTGTCTTTCATTATCTGCTGGCTGAGCAACACTGTTATCTCCATTTGATTATTTAAGACTGCTGGCTGGCAGAGTTACTTTGTTTGTATATCAGGAGTAATGCTGCCAGATGGTTAGTGCCAGACTAATTTTTGCTAGGGCACTCAGAGCTTTTTGTGTGGGCATTGCTTTTCTAACATCGAGCCTAAAGAATAAGGGAGACTATCCCCACTTCAGTGCTGACTCGGTGCATCAGTGATAGCCGTTCCATTACACCTCCCTGCCAAGACGAATAAGCTGGTCTTTACACCCCAATGATTAGAAACCTGGGGGAATTGGTTTTCTTCTCTGATCAATATGAAACCAGGGCTGACAGATGGAACCAAATATCAGGCTTGGGGAGTAAAGAAGTGCAGATAAAGGAATAGCATTCAAAGGTGGTCTGCCCCATACACTTGGTGCAGGCAGGAGGGAGACATGATGGCTCTTTGCTATTTCATAGGCAAGAGCTCTCTTGTTCTAACTGCTTTTTAGCTCTGGTATATATGGCCAATAGCCATTATCTGTCTGCGTTAAGGCCTGATGCCTGCCCATTGGGAGTATTTCTATTGACTTCAGTGGGAGTTGGAGCAAGCCCTTCATAATCAACCTCCCACTTTTGTTTTTTTCTGCAATCATTTTTGTAATTTTATTTCTTATTCCGTTGTTAGCGATACAGCAATGTCATACGTCGGTCGCAGTTTCCTATTTGTGTGATTAAATCCAATAAAGGACTGATCCTGCTTCCTTTAAAATTGAGTGGAGTTGTGCCATTGGATTCAATGGGAATGCAAGAGGAGCCAGTGATATTAGCTGCTAGTCACTGAGGGCTGGCCCGATGTTATACCCAGTGCACAGCCAGGTTGCAGACCAGCCTCCCTTTTAGCAGGAACAATTCACACCCGTGATATTTGTACCTGTAAATCTGAGCCAACAAAACAAACAGTCGGAACCAATCACAGTACTTGTGCTTGTAACTACTTGATTTTTCATCTCTACTATTCATGCAAAGGCTGTAAAAAGTTCAGGCTTACATACAGCCATTTACAGGCTGCACAATCAAAGACTGGCAATCATAGGCTCTTCTATAGCTCACCTGGCAATAGGAGTAGTCATCTTTCTCTACCGAGCCAAATCATTCCACCTGTCTGTAAGTACACAAATCCAATGAGACACTGAATGTAACTGTTCCGACTGATCATAGTAGCATGCCCATTACGCTGTTCATGTCATAACAAACCATCAGATTTGGGACAGAACAAATATACACCTCTACGTGCTGGCTTCTTCTTAAGAAGAGCCTCAAAGGGTATATTAAGGTTTCAGGAAGAGGAAAGACCCTGCTTCCTGGCCAAAGAACATTCAGCTCTGAAGGATTGAGATCTATCATGCTTCATACACCCTGGCAGAGCATTGGGCTGTCAGCTGGGAATCGTGCAGTGTGTTTTCTTTCTGAAGTTCATGAATGGGAGAGCGATGCATATGCTCATGTGTACCTTTGATTTCAGTTCCACTTGATGTTCTGGTTTGCTCTTCAAGGCAGAATTGGTGATTTTTATTTTCCACAAGCCAAAGCTCTTTTCTTCCAAAGTATAGTTTTTTCAGTGAACTACACCAGAGCTTGAAATTGACACAGTCCGTCTGATTAAAGTGCATTTTGTAAAACTTCTCAGGTCAGATTTTCCTGAGAGGTGTGTCTGACATCAGCAAGGAGATAACAGCAAATAACCAACTTGAGCAGTAGCAGTCAGTAAACTAATACCTGCCACACCATCCAGGTGCCAGATAGCTTGTCAGCCCTTTGCTAACTGATGCACTGGTCTATTGATTCTTCGTATCAGCTGTGATACACTAACCACTTTAGAAGGGCTCCAGCAGCATTCATATCAGAAGGAGACAGTTTCTTACTGCAAGACACAAACCTTAATCCATGCAATATAGAGAGCAAGCTGGGGAAGGGAGTAGATGCACTTGCAAGACCGAGTGGAGCTTTCTATTAATAATTTTTACAATGCTGTTTATGTTGAAGTCAGTCCTGCGAAAACAGCAGAGTCTTTCTCCTGTTGCTGCTTTAATTTTGTGAACTTGTCTAAAACTTTATCCTATGGCATAGAGACAGAGCCCAGATTTCTAGCTGTCCCATAGTTTCCCTACCAGAATCCAGATGTAGGACGGAGAGCCAAAATAAGGTGCACAGGTGAAAATAATGACAGGTTTCAGAGTAACAGCCGTGTTAGTCTGTATTCGCAAAAAGAAAAGGAGTACTTGTGGCACCTTAGAGACTAACTAATTTATCAGTATGCATCCGATGAAGTGAGCTGTAGCTCACGAAAGCTTATGCTCAGATAAATTGGTTAGTCTCTAAGGTGCCACAAGTACTCCTTTTCTTTTTAGGTGAAAATAACAGGGCAATGAAGTTGAACAAATGTGAAATTCATTTCTTCAGTTCATGGAAGGACAGAGTCTCAGCTATTCTGTGTAAATCCAGTGAAATCAATGAATTTGCCATACAACAAACATGTCACTGAGATTCAGCTCTAGCACATAACCTCATTTCAGGGGCTCTGTATTTGTCTATGCTGTCTGCCAAGCTAAACAGAATCAGGCTGAATAGTTGAACATAAACAGGACTGGCCCTGAAGAGCTCGCAATCTAACTAGAAAAGACAGACAAAGGATGGGTGAGGAAGTGACTTTCCCAAGGTCACGCAGAAGGCAGTGACAGGGCCAAGAGTAGACCCCAGGTCTCCTGATTCCCAGTCCAGTGCCATATCCACTAAAAACACCTTGCTAGCTGCAGCTCTTCGTGCACTGCCTTAGGACGACAGAGAGGGTGGAATGGTGCAACCATGTGTTGAGCATACGAAGGGAGCAAGATTGGTTTGAGGTTTGGGTTCTTTCACCCTGTAGCTCTAGTGAGCAATGGGAGACAAGTTAGGCAAATCATGCATTCTGTGTAAAACCTGAATGGTGACTTTGGCAGTGCTAAGGCAGAGAAGCTCTCACATGCATGGACCACCTGACAGTCATATATGCCGATCTCTTGACAAATGGGTGTGCGTGGTCACCATTAAAGTTTTGCATTAGTGTGATATGAAGTCAGGATCTGTGCTGCTTTCTGCTCTCTCTAGGGGATGAAAGTGAGAGCCTTAGTGTTGGAGAGCCATATCACCAACGTGATAGGCACTGTGAGGATGGCAAGGAATGCAGAAGACTTTTTCATTAACTTCGGATTTCCATGCTGTAAAGATTTTGGGTGGGTGAGATGTGGCCTGCTGCTGCCTCACTTGTCACTGGCTGGAGTGTGTGTTTTTAATATATGAAGAAACAATACTTTGGGCCAAACACAGCCACAGTGCACATTGGTGCACTGAAGTAAATGGGAGCAGTGCCCTCTTATGCCAGAGCTGATTTGGGCTCTCTGCTTATATACTTTTCATTCACCCATGAAGAAATGGCACGATTTAACCTTTTTTTTTTTTAAAAGTAGCACGTATTACTTGAAGAAGATACTTGGTCCATTTTCCACCCCCCTGGGCCCATTCTGGACTTCCTTACTCTGGTTTTAGTCACTTCCAGCTCAGGCAGACTCTCTGTGAAGTCAGTGGAATTTGTCCGAGTAAGGACTGAATAAAATCAGGTGGTGAAATTCAGAATTTGTCTCACTGCTTGTGGGACCTTTTCTTGGGAAAGACGTAGGGAATGATTCTGATCTTCCCGCCAGTTCCATCCCAATGTAACCGCAGTGGAGTTACTCCTGACTTGCCCTGGTGTACGTGAGAGCAGAATCAGGCCTTGAGAAACCAGCCCCTGGAGGCAGAGTAAAGCTACCGAGATCAAGAGATGGTTGTAGAACTGTGCGTCGCCCAGGAGGTGCAGGGCGGCAGGGAAGAAATATCATAGGGATCTAGAGGAAAGAGTGTGGAAGTGCAGCAGCTGAGGTGATGGAGACAAAGTGGGCAGGAATGTCGGGGAGCGCTGGTGGGAAGGTTCTGGAAGAATGAGGCATCTGATGCTCAGGTGCTGCCTCCGCTCCGCCTCTTTCCACTCCCACTCCGCCACCTCCCCCGAGCACCCCGCCCTTGCTTTGCCTCTTCCTGCCCCCTCACCCACAGCACCTCCTGCCTGCCGCTGACTAGGGGGGAGGGAGAGGAGCTGATCGGCGGGGCCCACCAGTGGGTGCTGAGCACCCACTAGTTTTTTTCCATGGGTGCTCCAGCCCCAGAGTATCCACGGAATCGGCGCCTATGACCCGATAAGTTGGGGGCTGACTAGGGCATTGATCAGAAATCAGTTCGTCGAGTGTAAGGCCATCAGAAGATATGGTGAGGGACAAAACTGTTCACCACGACAACTCTAAATCTGTAGCAAATGCAGCCATGTGGCTCTTTAGCCTTCCTTGTGTGTTGCTGATGCTTCTGGACTGAGTAAGGGCGGACAGTGTAGAAATGATCCCCACCACAGGAATGAGGAGCAGCACTGCACGCGTGCCCAGAGGCACGGGAACTAACTGGGCCACAAAATGGCAGATGAAATTCAGCACTGATAAGTGTAAAGTACTGCACATTGGAAAAAATAATCCCAACTATCCATATATAATGGTGGGGTCTAAATTAGCTGTTACCACCCAAGAAAGAGATCTTGGAGTCATCATGGATAGTTCTCTGAAAACTTCAACTCAATGCACTGCAGCAGTCAAGGAGGCTAACAGAATGTTAAAAGATATTAGGAAAGGGATAGAAAATAAGGCAGAAAATGTCATAATGTGACTGTATAAATGCCTGGTGCACCCACCCCTTGAATGCTGTATCCAATTCTGGTTTCCCCGTTTCAAAAAGGACAGAGGAAGTGGAAAAGGTTCAGAGAAGGGAAACAAAAAATGATCAAGGGTATGGAATGGCTTCCACACGAGGAGAGACTAAAGATCAGGGCTGTTCATCTTGGAAAAGAGATGGTTAAAGGGGGATATGATAGAGGTCTATAAAATCATGAATGGTGTGGATTGTGCAAGAATAGAGAAGTGTTATTTACCCTTTCCTACAATTTGAAAAACAGGGGTCACCAATGAAATGAATAGGCAGCAGGTTTAATAAAAACTAGATTAAATACTTTTTCAGACAATGCACAACCAATCTGTGGAACTCATTACTGTGGGATGTTGTGAAGGCTAAAAGTATAACTGGGTTCAAAAAAGAACTAGATAAGTTCATGGAGGATAGGCTTATCAATGGCTGTTAGCCATGGTTAAGGTTTGGGATGTTTGGGATATTTCTAAATCTCTGACTACCAGGAGCCAGGAATAGAAGACTGGGGTGGATCACTCCATAATGGCCCTGTTCTGTACATTCCCCCTAAAGCTCTGGTACAGGCCACTGTCGGAGACTGGATACTGGGCAAGATGGACCATAGTCTGACCCAGTATGATAGCTCTTATATAGGTGAGTCTACCTGGAACCTGCAGCTGGATTTAGCCAGTTCGGTGCTGCTTCATGCACCAGTCACCCCACCTTGGAAATGCTAATTGCATATGAAACAGCAGCACAAGGGGTTAATGACACTGAGTGAGACGTGGTCTTGAGGTCTCAGCCAGCCCACCTCACAGTGCAATGACTGGTAGCTCTGATGTCCAGGCAATGTCCTACCGCACTAGAAGCATCAGGTTTCACCCCTTGACATCTTAGCATGTCATATTCCTGCACATTATTCAATTTCATGCTGCCGCTAAAAATAATTAAAAGAAAAGACACCAGCCTGAGACAAGGGAAGGGGAGAAGGAAGCCCCTGTGTTTGGATGTGGGAAATCCGACTCCTGCAGCTGGTGAGAGCCCATCAGTCACACCAGCAGCATGTGTGAGAGAGCTTCAGTCTCACCCATGGGAATATCTTTGGCTCTGGCTCAGGCTCTGTTTTTGTCTTCAGTCACCCTGCAGATGCCTCTTGCTAGCCTTGACTTTTCTGCTTGCCTCTGTATTTTTAGCTGCACGTCACCCTGTCTCCAAACTTGGAGGGACGTTAGATTAAGAAGCTGGTTTAGAGAGTAGATAATATTAACTTTATAAAGGGGCAGGGCTCGACTCTCATCCCCTGGTGAAAGTCTGGAGTACATCACTGGAGTTATTCCAGACTGACACGAATATGCCTGAGATCAGGATCAGGCCCATATTTCTCGGGGTCATTTTGTATTGAAGAGTTGGATTTAATTGAACTGAAGATTCAGGGCTTTTTGTCCTCTGTGTAGCGAGATTGAGGTCAAACCAGCTAAGGACCCGCGAGAAACACACTGGTGCAATCTGGCCCTGGGGCTTTGGGGTACCAGGCTGTACATGATGGGGATTTTAAATCAGGCTACTTGCCAAAACCTGAGATGCTGAATGAAATTGGAACTGGGCTATTCGATTAGGAAGACACTTTCCCCATAGAAACTAACTCCATTCTCCTAACTTTCTCATGGTGAATGTGTCCCTCCACACCAAGTCAAAGATGTAGCCAAAGGGGAGTAACCAGACTGGTGTTAAATTTTCACAAATTCATGGGTAGCCCACTACGTTGCTCAGAGTTTTAAAGACGTGATCTTCTTGCGTACAGCTGGTGCAGAGCAGCAGCTACAGTTTCACCTGAAGTTGATCGAGCCAAACGGCTCCATCAGGACTCGGAGAATTTATTGCAGTGATGCCCCCTTCGTATTTATAAATTGGGCAGTAGGTAGGGATATAGTCAATGGTCTGTCGTGGGGAACCACACTCGCACACCGGGGAGTCCTTGATTTTCTATTTCTGCATTAGATGTCCTCATCTACCATGGTTGGTTCGGATTCGGTTCAGAGTTGACCGAGATAATGGTGGAAGGTCAAACCCAGGAACCATCTGTGTGGGATCCGCCACAAGGTGCTTATTTTTTAAGTCCTGTTTAGCCCAATCTGCTTTCCAAGCCTCCTTCTGATCATCGTCTGATTGCATGAGGCTAAACAAACGTTCCCAGAAATGCTTGTGGGCCTTAAGACGTGGCGGGGGGGGGGATGTTGTCGAGGTCTTGGTGGATCGGAAAACAACTGGTTTCCTGGATTTGCTGAGCTTCGCAGAATGTCGCAGCAGTTTGGCATATTTGCGGGGGGTATGGGGGGGCGATGTTAGACAAAACAGGTAGCCGTGATGTTGGAGTTGATTTAAGGGTTCCCGTGATGCACCACATCGCTGTATTCAGCTGGGTGTCAACAAGTCGTGTGGGGCTGCGTCTGCTCCATATCACTGCACGTTATTCAGCTACTGAATATACAAGTGCTATTTCAGATGTTCGCAACACTGACGCTGATGCACCCCAGGTTGTACCTGCTAGTTTCTGGATTATGTTGGGGGTATGATAGATTGTTAGACCTTTCCTCACACTGAATAGTACCTTACACAGTGAGTATTTTTGCATATTGATTTCAATTATTTCAATGTAGAATGAGTCCTGGTCTGCATTACAGAATAATCCACATCCTTGAGCGATGTAATTATACCGACCTAATCCCACATGTAGACAGAACTATGTCGGTGCGAGAGCTACCGCTTCTCGCAGAGGTGAATTAACTAAAACGGTGGGACAACCTCTCTCCTGTTGGCTTAGAGTGTCTTCATTAAAGCACTACAGCAGTGCAGCTGTGCCAATGCAGCATTTTAAGTGTAGACATGCCCTAAGTGTCACTACCTTGTCTGGACAGAGACCAGTCTGTTACGATTGGATCCAACTACTAAATCCCACAGGTCTAGGCAGTGACTGGTCACTGTTCTTAGCTCTGGGTGTCTCTCAGGCACACTACCAGGTCTGGTGGGACCCCGGCAGTCCAACTGCCTTGACCCCAGAACCAGTGCCTCAGCCATCCTGAGTCATGAGTTGCTTAAGCACTTTCTCCCAGTGTCCACCTGGCTGCGGGACCCCTCTGGTTTCCTTGTTCCTTAAGAGTTTAATTATGTGGCAGTAAAGCAGGGAACACTGTCATAGCAAAGGAATGCTTAAACACATACACTTTGCTCTTTAAAAAGCCCAAGAGACCTACAGATCTATAGAAAACAACAAACTCCTGAACACAAGCCCTCCTGTGAGTCCTGAGATCTGGTCAGTGTCCTTCGCCCAGGCAGCGTCTCTTCTGCCTTCACTCTCCCCAGCAACTTCTGCTCAAAAGTGGCAATGGAATAGACCCCCCCTTTAAAGAAAGTCTCTCCTCTTTAGTCAGAAGGAGAAACTGTAGCTCTTCCAGCCGTAGGCTTAGACTGACAAATTCCAACCCCCTCCTCACAGACATGTTGCTAGTGCAGATAGTTCATTCCAAGGCCCTGGTGGTACAAAGCCCACCAACTGGAAAGTCCTGCAACAGTGATGGCCAGTGATGGCTCTCTCATTGTTAGCCCTCTTCTAGGACTCCCACCCTCTAGCATGAGTGCACGCTGCCTAGAATAGGCTGCCCTTGTCAAGAGTTGACTGGTTTTCAGTACTACCTGGGTGACCTAACCCAAGGGGGAGGTTATAATGCTAAGTGAAGGTTACAATCACAACATGGCATTCTCCAGATGGAGTTCACAAAATAACATGGTGTTCACAGTGTCACCCACCCAAACTCCCGTCTGACACAGTCAGGTTATACTCCGCACATATTAGTACCACAATGTAGCCAGTCCTAGCAAGTGCATGCTAGGTTCTGACTATATCCAAGGTGATATAGGCAATATTCAACGTATATGATACTTCTGGACTAACTGCTCCCCTAAGCTTGTTACAGTACCTCATAGTCCTTTGTTATCTTTCCCCTTTTTATATATAGTATTTGTAGAGAGTAGACCTGATTCTGATCTCAAACCAGCTTTACACCAGTATAAAGTCCACTGACTTCAGCGGAGTCACTCCTGATGTACACCATCCTAATCAAGTGTGGTATGTTCAGTCTGCCCTGCCGCACATTGGGAAATGCTGCAGCTCTCTCGCACCATGCTGGTTTCACTCTTGATTCACAGCAGTAGAAGTCACAGTGGAATAAGACTGTGTGTTCAGAAATCCCCTTAGGGATCCCACTTCCCTTTGTGGTACTGTGGTATTGTGAAGGAATGGGATTAAAAGCTACACTTCCATATTTACTGAGCTGTATTTAATCGGGAACATGCCCACTTTTATTTCTAAATGTGTGTTCTATCTAGGGACCACTCTGGGTCAGTCGACACCAGAGTACCTCCAACTCACTAATGGGTTTCAGCTTCAACGCACGCGAGGTAGGGTCTGAGGTCTCCAGTCCATCCTTCCTCACTCCCAGTCCTCCTGCAATCAGGTCCCTATTCAGGAAAGCATTTAAGCACATGCTTCAATTTAAGCATGTGAATTGACTTCAATAGCTATTGACTTCCGTTGACTTGAACAGCACATGCTCAAGGTTAAGCACACTTAAGTGCTTTGCTGGATTGAGGCCTAAAAGCATATTTATTTCAACTAAGATGTAAAAGAGGCTATGCAGCACTTGGAACCTGTCAAGTCCCTGCGTCCCCACTGAGTAGAGGCTGGCATAAGACGACCCTGGAATTGCGGCTGCTCTGTGAAGTTTGCTTGTAGACTAAGTGTCCTGCATTCAGTTATTTGTGCTGGACTGACGTCGGTTGGTGTAAGATTGTATGACGGCTGTCTCCCTGGGAGCGCCGCACAAAGGTCACATCTCCCACAGGCTTCACTTCCAGCAAGCTAGTAAAAATATGCGTTTGTGTATTTTAAATGTGCGCGCTATGTCAAGTGTCTTAGTGTGTGACACGGGGGTGCGCGCATGTCTGCAGATTCCAGTTCCGTCGGATAGTAGTGGCATGACAAGCTAGATAAGTGTTGCCAAAGTGTAAGAAAAAGACAGACCTCTCGGTATCTGCCTGGGGTGGGGAGGGGAATTGTCTAGGATGGTGTTACACACTGTGTTTGGGGCTTGATCGCCTGCATCCTCACATCTCCAGCACACATGGAATTAAACACACCCTGGATGAGGAGGGAGGTGACTTGTGAGAGTTGGGGGGGGGCATGCTATTGGGCAGGTGTTGCAATTACCTTACTCGCATACCCAGGAGGTTCCTGTTTGGAATTGAGCTGCCCTCTGTTGGCCCCTTTGAGGAGCTGAGAAGGTGGAACAACGCTGGGGAATCTGGTGAGAGAATTGGTTGCAAGGGCTTGAGTTCTGGACTTCAGTTTCCAAGCCTGTGGCAAAGGAAAGAGGGAAGCATTTATCATTTTTCCCCACCCCAAATACAGCTGGGGGAAGTCAGTCAGTGCAAATTGTTGTGGCAAATGTTAGCTTTCACCTCTCCAGTCAGAGCTGGCTTTTAATTAAAAGAAGACTTTTTTTTTTTCATGGGCAAATGCATGGCTCCTTAATGAGGTGCCGCTGCTAGATTTGCACGGGCAATAGTATCTGACCTTCCTGTGCAGGCGGCACTAGCCGAGCTAATAATTTCATATCCAGGCGCTGATCTGAACAGCTGAGGCATTTTGCATTTTTTTAATGTCTGTCTAACTGAGCCGGAATTAATGAAAACTGGACTCACATGACGAGGAAGGGTATTGAACGGTAGGGAGTGACGGATCAGTTCCGCGGCACAGTGACAACAGGCGCTGTCATGGGTGCAGACATTGACCTTTATCTAAACAGAACTCTGTGTAACAGGGAAGAATATTTAACAATAATTAATGTCACATCGGCATGGGGAACAAAATGACTGCATCAAGCCAGTGACAATTTCACCGCAAATTACTCAGAGAAATGTCAGCCTCTTCATATCTCCACCTTGCTTTGTGCTGATAGCTCCAGAATTAAAACAAGGGGAGTTTGCGAAAAAGCTGTTAAAAGGATTTAGTGAACAAATAAAATATACATGTACAGTAACAGAATAAGAAGAACAATGGCAGGCCTGGATGGGAGTTGTTTAAAATCAAGCATTAAATGGAGTTGATAATCGGGTCAAGGGATAAATGCATATAAGCCAATTATCTCCACTGTTACACTAGTGACAGGTGGGTTGGGGATTTTTTTCTCCCTCCACTCTGTGTGGTCTTGGTGTAATAAACTTTAGCACATAGTCCCTTGCATCACTGCAGAGCTCTCAGGTTTGGTGCTGTACAGATTTTCTAGATTGCAAGAATCAGTATCTGAACGGGCAGGGAAGCACTTCTTGTGCCACTTATAGAATGGGATCATCTCCCTTCCTTCCAGGCAAATGTTCCAGGGTGTTATGGATATGGGTTCCTGTCTAGGGGAATTAGGAGCCTGTAATAGGGGTCTGGTATGGTACGAATTTGAACAATCCACTACATTGTAGTTGTCACCTGAAAGCATGTTTTCCTGTCTAGAAAAGAGGGCATTAGAAGACTTTGTTTTCCATCAGCCAGAGTATTCAGTGTTTGCCTGGGGCGAATATTTTGAAGTGCTCAGTTCAGGTTCTAATGGGATGTTTGAGTTTATGCTGCAGACTAAATGAGAGTCTGAAGTCCCTAATTTGATTTTAAAAAACAATTATGGTCAGTGTGCATCCTTTCACTGGCACCTCGGTGGAGATTTCATCAGCTCAAATGAAAAACTAGACAATGATTTAACACCTCCCTTGCTGGGCACCTGCTGCCACCAGCTAGTCATATTTCAGTGAATGCCATGGGATGGCAGGGCTCACCTGTCCGGCCCAGCTATTGCAATAGGTGTGTTGTACCTGGGACTTTCAGCAGCACAGCTGGTGCGTTGAACGGAGCAGCTGCTGTGCTGCATTTGGAACATTCAGCAGCATTTAAGTGGCTGCGAAGATTCCCTGAAGCTTGGGGGAGAAAGCAGGGATGTGTTATTAGAATTCAGGGGAAGAAGCATCCCTTCACTCAGAGTATTAATAATATACTTAGCACTTGTGGAGGGCTTTTCACGTACAAAGTGCTTGACGGCATTGGGCCCAATTCTCCAGTTCCTTGCACCTTATGCAGCCACTTACACCGGTGCAAAGGGGGGTGTTAAAATGCTACCTTATCAGAGTGGTAGCAGTTACATGGACTTTGCCCTCACATTGCCTGGTGTAATTGACTACACAAGGTGCAAGGCAACAGTCAGTCTTGCCCCTTGATTTCAGTGGGAATGGGGGTGCTCAGCAGCTCTGAAAATCAGGCCACTTCTGTTTCTTTTGGCACCCAGCTTTGAAGACTTTCACCTAAGTCACTTGCTTCAGATCCCTGGGGAGTTAGTGTCAGCAGTGGGATTAGGATCCAGTTCTTCTTGCCATCCCTTGCTCAGCCAGCTAGACAGTAAGCTAAGGATGCAGGTTCTACCAGAGTGACTGCCCTTCATCTCAGGAGGGGTTGCTTTTTACAATGGCTGTTTGGAATTAGGTACCAGATGGTATCCTGGCATGGAGGGCACCCTTCTAAGATCTGGAAGGGATCAGTCCGGATAGGTTTTGCAGCGGAACGATATGCTGCAGTTGCTGCATGAAAAAGTCCAAAGCCTGATCTTTAGCACAAACCTTCCCTGCACTGATGCCACGAAGCACGCGGCTGAGATCCTGCAGGAGTTGATATCTCTGGGCTTTGAGGAAGAAACAAAAAGCACGGTAGTGAGTTGTTGAGGAGAACCAACTGAATATGAGAGTCGGGTGGGCAGCTACAAAGAGATAGAAAGTGAAAGACTTATTAAGCAGTGCAGGCACACAGTCTGGTCCAGAAGGGTGCTGAACCTCTTCCATCAGGAATTAAGGGCACCCAGCTCCTTGAAGAATCAGATTTATATACCTGACTTTTCTGTGCTTTGCTTATAATGAGAAAACCCTGAGGCCAGGCTGTTCTGCCCTATTCTTGTGTGAGAAAGCCAAAGAAGAGCCACTGTGTCCCTTCCCAGCCTCACCTTTCTCCTCCTATATAGTAATTTCACTGTGTGCAATGCTTTGTTCTGCACATACGTTTGTTTAGTTCAACAGCATGGTTACCCCTGTTAGAATGCGGGTCAGTTGCAATTATTTATAAATCCCTGTTGGAGCAATTATTATTTCTCTCCACAAAGGAGAGCCCATTCCAGGTGGATTTTCAGGCTTTAATTTGAGGAGAGCAGCAGGTTCTTTTCATTCTCTGCGCTGTAGCAATTATATAGCATTGCTTGCCCTGAAGGATCCTAACAGGCTTTACAAACCAGGAGCTCAATTTCTGCACAAAGCCAGGGGCAGCATGGAGCTGGATTGCTCCAGCAAGCTCTCCGGGAGGTATTGTCTGCCAACAGTGTCTCCAGCAGCACCCAGCTGCTGCTGCAGAGTGACCTTCCTTCTGTGACTGGTCAGCTCTCCTGGCTGTTTGGAGGTTGGATCATGACCTCACCTCTCCTTGCCCCTTTTGGTTTCCTAAAGCTAATAGCCAGGAGCAGCCCCTGTGCTCAGGGGAGTGTGACTAATTCTGGCCATTCCCTGCTCAAGGCGCACAAGTGGCTTGAAAGGCTCCTTGCACCCTCCTCCCCTTTGTGCACTGTCTGGCTTCATGTCTCTCTTTATCTTTATCTTGCCCACGTACAGCCAGATTCCCAGCAGATCTCCACTCCCAGGTGAGTACCTAAATCAGGGCATTGGCAGAGCACTTTTGAAAACGTGGCTCTTATTTAGGCACTCCAGTCCTGTGCACCCCGCTATGCCCATGTGCCCCAGCTGCTGTAGAGGCTGCTCAGAGTCTCTCTGCACTGGGAATATTCCTGGGCATGTCTACACCGCAATCCGAGGGGTGATTGCAGCATGCATAGATACACCTGTGCAAGATTTGATGTAGCTAGCTTGCTAAAAACAGCTGTGGCAGCAGACTAGCTGCCCGAGTACATACCCAGGGTCTGGGGCAGACCTATACCCTGGCAGCTAGCCTGTGCTGCCGAGGCTTCACCGCACTCGCTATTTTTAGCTAGCTAGCACAGCTTGAAGCTAGCTTGGGTATGTATACACATGCTGCCCCAGTCTCTTCCAGTTGCAATGTGGACATCCCCTAAAACCAGTTAGCAGCTGGCTAGAAGAACATTGGCACAAGGGAACAGGAAAAGGTTCAGAGAAGGGCAACAAAGATGATCACGGGTATGGAATGGTTTCCATACAAGAAGAGAATAAAAAAAAAAAAAGAGTTGTTCATCTTAGAAAAAAAAGATACCTAAGGGAGGATGTGATAGAGATCTATAAAATCATGACTGGTGTGGGGAAAGTGAATAGAGAAGTGTTACTTACCCTTTCACACAATACAAAAACCAGGGTTCACCTGATGAAATTGATAGGCAGCAGATTTAATACAAACAAAAGGAAGTACCTTTCACACAACAGACAACTAACCTGTGGAACTTATTGCCATGGGATGTTGTGAGGTCCAAACATATAACGTTGTGTGACAGGGTCGGGCTAGATGGCTATAGGAGAGTAGTAGAAAGCAGATATATTAGCCCCAGGCTAAGAAGGTCCCTTTTCCCTGAGTAAGGTAACAGGGAAGGTTTCAGAACAATCAGGAACCTTCTGGAGACAATTAAGACAGGCTGATTAAAACACCTGCAGCCAATCAAGGAGCTGCTAGAATCAATTAAGGCAGGCTAATCAGGGCACCTGGGTTTTAAAAAGGAGCTCACTTCAGTTTTGGGTGTCTGTGTGAGGAGCTGGGAGCAAGAGGCACTAGGAGCTGAGAGTGAGAATGCGGACTGTTGGAGGACTGAGGTGTACAAGCATTATCAGACACCTGGAGAAAGGTCCTATGGTGAGGATAAAGAAGGTGTTGGGAGGAGGCCATGGGGAAGTAGCCCAGGGAGTTGTAAGTGTCGCACAGCTGTTCCAGGAGGCACTCTAGACAGCTGCATTCCACAGGGCCCTGGGCTGGAACCCGGAGTAGAGGGCGGACCCGGGTTCCCCCCAAATCCTCCCAACTCCTGGTCAGACACCGGAGGAGTCGACCTGGACTGTGAATTCAGAAAAATGGCCAAGCTGAGGGCTGCCGTGAAGCTCCAAGGCGAGCAAATCCGCCAATAAGCACAAGACCCACCAACATAGAGCAGGAACTTTGTCACACATGGGTTCAAAGAAGAACTGGATAAGTTCATGAAGGACAGGTCCATCAGTGGCTATTTACCAAGATGGTCAGGGAGGCAACCCATGCTGTAGACGACCCTAAACCTCTGAGTACCAGAAGCCAGGAGTGGAAGACAGGGTGAGTCTCTCCATAATTGCCCTGTTCAGTACACTCCCCGTGAAGCTCTGGTACTGGCCACTGCTGGAAACAGGATATTGGGTTAGACAAACCATTGGTCTGACCCAATAAGGCAATTCTTATGTTCCTTGTGATCATTTTGGAGCAGCTGTAGTTGTCTCCCTTGAAAACTAGTTCTTTATGGTTATCTGTTATCTGCTGGTGTCCATAGACTGGGTAGCCTCATTCTGTCTCTTGTCTTTAGTTGAATTCACAGGTGGGTAGCAGGGCTGCTCTCCTTCCTTAGCAAAGCCATGGTGGCTGTGCTCTTTTCCTGACAGCAGACCAACAAGACCCACCTCCCCATCACTATTAACAATGGCAGCAAAGCCCCTGGGGGTAGAAGAGTGGAGAGGCTGCCATCTCCTACCTGCCCCAAGCTGCAGCTCTGTTGACTCCGTAGCACCATGTTGTAGCCATAAGTGCATTCACAAGAGTCCACTCATGGATCCAGCTTTGCCACGTGTAAGGACAGAATAAATTGGCTCCAAGGGAACAAGCCTAAGAGGATGGATCTAGACTGTTCTCAGTGGTAGCAGATGACAGATTAAGGAGTAATGGTCTCAAGTTGCAGTGGGGGAGGTTTAGGTTGGACATTAGGAAAACCTTTTTCACTAGGAGGATGGTGAAGCACTGGAATGTGTTACCTAGGGAGGTGGTGGAATCTCTCTTTTAAGGTCAGGCTTGACAAAGCCCTGGCTGGGATGATTTAGTTGGGGATTGGTCCTGCTTTGAGCAGGGGGTTGGACTAGATAACCTCCTGAGGTCCCTTCCAACCCTGATATTCTATTCTATGATTCTAAGCCTGCATACAGCATAGCTCGGTTCTCCCCTTCCCCCTCAGGCTAAGAAGCAAATATCCATTGTCAGGAAAAGGCAACGAGTTAAAAGAAAAGGGTCTAATCATTAAACTGAGAGTGCTGGGTCATGTGTACCCTTGAGAGGACGGTGGCTGGGAAGTATCAGCACTTGTGTCAAGGTTCCTTCCCCACTCTGAACTCTAGGGTACAGATGTGGGGACCTGCATGAAAGACCCCCCCCTTAGCTTATTCTTACCAGCTTACGTTAAAACTTCCCCAAGGTACAAACTTTTACCTTTTGTCCTTGAACCTTTATGCTGCCACCACCAAAGTGTCTAACAAAAATAACAGGGGGAGAGCCCACTTGGAAACGTCTCCCCCTCAAAATATCCCCCCGAGCACTATACCCCCTTTCCTGGGGAAAGCTTGATAAAAATCCTCACCAATTTGCATAGGTGAACACAGACCCAAACCCTTGGATCTTAAGAACAATGAAAAAACAATCAGGTTCTTAAAAGAAGAATTTTAATTAAAGAAAAAAAAAAGAATCACCTCTGTAAAATAAGGATGGTAAATACCTTACAGGGTAATCAGATTCAAAGCATAGAAAATCCCTCTAGGCAAAACCTTCAGTTACAAAAAGACATAAAAACAGGAATATACATTCCATTCAGCACAACTTATTTTATCAGCCATTTAAACAGAACAGAATCTAACGCATATCTAACTAGATTGCTTACTCACTCTTTACAGGAGTTCTGACCTGCATTCCTGCTCTGGTCCCGGCAAAAGCATCACACAGACAGAGCCTTTGTTTCTCCCCCCTTCCAACTTTTGAAAGTATCTTGTCTCCTCATTGGTCATTTTGGTCAGGTGCCAGCGAGGTTATCTTAGCTTCTTAACTGTTTACAGGTGAAAGGGTTTTTCCTTTGGCCAGGAGGGATTTAAAGGTGTTTACCCTTCTCTTTATATTCATGACAACTTGTCTGAACGCAGGGGTCATTTCAAGGCCTGGCGGGACCCGAGACCTGCCTCTAAATATACCTGGAGGTGGCAATCGGAATTAAAGGGAGATCATTTTAATTTCTGCCAGATTTGTAGACATCAGGCTCAGTTCTCCATGGCACCTGCCCCTGAGGGGAAGGGAGTGGTGGCTTTTCAATCCTTCTAATTTCCCCCTCCCCCAGCACACCCTGATCCTGGGGCTGGTGCAGTTGCTGGTGTCACTTAGAGCATCCTCAGGACTGTTCTAAATTACACTGATGGGTTCCCGCAAGCACAGTGCACACTTGCCCTGTCCTTCCTGCCCATCACAAACCCCTCTGCTGGGAGGCACCATATGGCAGTAGCACAGCGATGGCTACCTGGCAGTTCCCCTGTGCTGGAGGAATTCTCAGCTGCCCAGTATAGAAGCCACCTCTGCACTGCCTGACCTGGCCCATCAAATCCTTGACCTGAGAAGTTAGGTAGCCCCTTTATTTTGGTGTAGATTTTTTTCTTTTTTAGACTCTCTACATTTTGAACTTTTAGTAAATACAATAACAGTCACCGCTGGGAAGAAATAAGGGTCACTTTCCTCAGGGCCTGATTCTGTCCTGCAAACTCTCACAGAGGCTGTCTCAGGCAATGGGAGCTTTGCCTGCCTGAGGAGGGGAGAATCTAGTCCTAATCTTTCATGGTTAGAGCTCAGCCAGTGTTGCAAAGTTCCAGTCCAGATCTGAACTCTCCCAAAGCTACACGTAATCCTGCCTCAGTGGGGGAGGATGGGCTAGCTGACCCTTCGAGGGCCCTGCCAGCTCTGTACTTCTGTGCTTAGGGTGGGAGGGCAGAGGAAGACTTTGAATCTGGAGGTTGGCGTTAAGCCTATGGCAGAGACAGGATAGCCACAAAGTTTGTACCTGGACCTAAGCTGTCTCAGAGATAAGGGGTGTTTGGATCTGGGGTTTTGGTTTATGTGTGTTGTCTATGCAGTTAAGTGCTTCAGAGCAAGGACTGTCTCTTACTATGGCTATGTCTACACTGGGAGGTAGGGGTGTGACTCCCAGCTTGTGTAGACATACTCCTGCTAGCTCTCATCAAGCTAGTATTCTACAAATAGCGATGTAGCCACAGTAGCACAGACAGTGGTAAGCAGCCGCGCAGGCGAGCCACGCCAAGTACCTGCCCATGGTGTTCAGGCGGGTTTGTACTCCAGACGGCCACCCATGCCACTGCTGCCCATGCCACCATGACTACCCTACTTTTTTTTAGCACACTAACTCAATGAGAGCTGGTATACATCGATGTGAGCTGGGCATCCCACGCCCAGCTCCAGGTGTAGACTTACCCTATGTGTGTGTTCTGTTCTTCGCACAGTGGGTCCCCCTAGGCTCTACATCGTGGGGACAACTCATGTCCCCGTCGCTGCTCTGGGTTCTCTAAGGAGAGGCGTTAGTCATCTAAGTGCACTGATTCTTCCTCATTCTTGAAATCAGCACGTGGGCTGTCTTCTTTCCAAGAAGCAGCCCAGTGCTTCTCAGTGTCAATTCATTGCCTCAGTCTAAAGAGCGGCACAAACAATCTGTGTAATTAACTTAGTCCAAGCCGTTGGGAACAATTCAGAATATTCACAACTCTATGGAAAAGAATCAACCCTCGATGTAATGGGTCAAATTCATCCCTGGTGAAATACACTGCACTCAATGGTGGTACAGAGAGGCAAATTCTATCTAAATAAATTCTTATATGGGCCCCTATACCCATCAGATCAGTGCTCTTCCTACACATCCATGAATTTATCCACCCAGCACCTCTGTCAAATGCTATTAGCCCCATTTTAAAGATATGAGAGTGAGGCACAGAGACACAAGTGTCCAAGGTCACGCAGGGAGTCTCTGACAGAACCAGGCACTGAATCCAGTTCTTGATTTCCTGTCCAGTACCTTAATGTCCTGGCAATTCTTTCCCTCTGCCCTGCTGTACCCTCTCTGTTTTCCTACTGTAGTTAGTTTTGTTGTAGTTTTACTGATGGGAATAGGCAGTGAGTTGAGTCTCAAGTTTGTGTAGAATAGTTTGTGACCTGGCCTGAGGACTTCTTGACAGCAACAGAGTATGTGTAGCCAGAAGATGGAGACATGATAGTGATTTCAAATTACGATCAGTGGCGAGTTGTTTTTCCTACCTGGAGTGGAGCAGGGAGACCCTGATCCCATCCTGAGTCACGATGTGGTTTAGAGTTTCACGTCTCCATTATGGAGAATACTTTGGTCTTCCTGCCTCAGGAAAGGGGGACAGCTAATCTTGCTAATAGCCACCTGCAGCTGAGCGTAGGACTTGCATGCTGTATGGCTCATGAAGCAAGCCAGCATGGGTGAGTGAGAGACAAGCGGAAGGAAGAGAGAGCTGCCTCCCAGCAAACATAATTCAACAGAACAATGCTTCTGCACTCAGGGAAAAGTCGCTCTGCAAAGTTCAGCTCCACTGATTCCATAAGTAAAAGTGTCTGATACTCTCAGCTACTAAACAGACCTCACCCAAGGATGAACGAACAGACAAGCTCCAATTAAAGCATATGAAGATTCACTGGGGAGAAAATATGACATGAAATGATTGTTGGAGTAAAGGTGAATGAAAATGTTGTGTAGAAAGGAAGAAGCGTATTCTGAGATCTCAAATTAGCATCAGAATATACGGGGGAGCTTCAGAAATGGCAAATGAACACATTTTAAAGCAGATTGAGTAAAACAACAGTGTCCCCTCATCTTACCTACCATGACCTGAGATTCACTTATTCTTGGCATCCATATATATCAAGCATGGGCAAGATTTAAATTCAGGATTTTATTGCTGGTACAACTGGCCCCTAAAGCAGCACAGAGAATCAAGCTCCATGCTCCATTTCAAGTTTCCATGGTACATTGCCTCTTGCAGGAGAACTACAGAATCATGCAAACAAACCCTTTCGATTCACTTTTGAAATGCACCAGTTTGATTTTTCTTTTAAGTCTAGTGTTTTGGGGATCTCAAAACTTGACTGCTTTTCAATAAAACTGAGCACTTGCATGGCACTTCTTATCCCTAGAGCTCAGTGCACGTTGCAAAGTAACAGCACGCTCATTTTATAGATGAGGAAACAGAGGCACAAAATAGTTGAGGCTCCAATTTTCAGAAGCAGTATTTGATACCAATACCAATGAGCTGTACACACAGTTGCCAACTTTCATGCAGTAAATAAGTACCCCGACTTTCACAATAAGCCACAAATCAAGCTAATCCCATTTCAAAACAAGGCCAGAACAAGCCAATGTGACTAGATCCCCCCAGCATGCAGTCTGGGACTGCGGTGGGCCCGCTGTGCAGGCCTGACTCTCTCCCCCCCTTGCCCCGGCTTGCCCCCTGCCCCCGCTTGCCAGGAGCCGATCAAAAAAAAAAAGAAGAAGAAGAAGAAGAAGCAACAAGCTACAAGCCAAAAACTAGCCAACAAGCAACTCACAAGCCAATTAAGCCCAAAACAAGCCCAATTTCTATGGGGTTTTTTTGTTGCTGTTTTTTTGGCGGGTTTGGCATGTTTGTGTACAGCATGCAAGTCCTACGCTCAACTGCAGGTGGCTCTTAGCAAGATGTGCCAGCTGTTCCCCTTTCCTGAGGCAGGAAGACCAAAGTATTCTCCATAATGGAGATGTGAAACTCTAAACCACATCATGACTCAGGATGGGATCAGGGACAGGTCAGTCTCCCTGTTCCACTCCAGGTAGGAAAAACACAACTCACCACAATGTCTTCATCTTCTGGCTACACCTACTCTGTTGCTGTCAAGAAGTCCTCAGGCCAGGTCACAAGCTCTTCTACACAAATCTCCAATCAGGCACCCAGAAATGGGACACCTGAAATGAGTGCCCACTTTTAAAAAGTTTGGCTTAAGTGACTTGCCCAAAAGGAGTCGGGGCAGAGCCAAAAATGGATTCCACATCTCCTGGCTCCCAGTTAATTTCCATTCCCCTTTTAACTAACCTGTATTAACAAAGCAACTGGGAATGAATTGCAGAAACTCCAGCCATAACTCATCTTGCTCTGCCTAGGTATAGTGAGCATATAGTAAATACCCCCATCCATGGAGACCCCATGGAACTTACTCTAAGTGCTATCTAATGAGTGAAGGATGAGTTTCAATGCCCCAGCTTAGCTCTTCGATGTTACCTTGGCAAAACTCTATTGGCCAACATTTCCTTTGCTGCAGTACTTAACAGGGGAGAAATAGGGTAGGCAATGAGTGATGGGTGCTGAAATATTCTCCTGCATTAACAAGTTTTCCCACTGAAAACTATTTGGGCCTTAATACAAGTAGATGATGCCCACACACGTTACAGTTCACTCTGCTGCTGGAAGTGCTAAGATGAGGCTTTAACCCATGCACATCCTGACCATTTGTGCCCATTTGATCCACACTGCCTTTTGCAAGCTGAATAAGGAAGTGGACTCCATTGTCCAAGACAAAATTAATCCTCTCCTTTGGCCACCTAAACTCCGATTGCAGTTTCATTAAGAGGTGGTGCTTTGCTGCTATTCCTGTCCTAAACTGTTATGTAGCATTTTTATAATGCGTTAAATAGCTGCCACTTTCCATTTCACCCCAGAGGTGAGTAAAGTGATACCTAGAGAAATAAGTGCCCCCAAAATCCCCAGTTCTTGTGACATTACCTGATGTTGCACACTCTAGAACAGCGGTGCCCAAGCTTTTCAGAGTTGTGTCCTATCCGCACCTCCACCTCTCCCCCGAGCTGGGGCCGGGAGCGGCTAGGGTGGGGGCGGGGTTGGATAGGATTAAGGGGGCTGAGGCTGTTGCCGCAGGTGGAAGCAGGCCTGGGGCCGAAGCCATGGCTGAAGCTAGGAGTGGGGCAAGGGCTGGGTGTGGAGACAAGGCCCGGAGCAGAGCCACAGCCAGGGCCGCAGTTGGATGTGGAGCCACAGCTGAGGGATAGCTCAGTGGTTTGAGCATTGGCCTGCTAAACCCAGGGTTGTGAGTTCAATCCTTAAGGGGGCCATTTAGGGATCTGGGGCAAAAATTGGGAATTGGTCCTGCTTTGAGCAGGGGGCTGGACTAGATGACCTCCTGAGGTCCCTTCCAACCCTGAGATTCTATGATTCAAGCCGGGGCTGGGGCTGGAGCAGATTTGGGGGTGGAGCAGGGCTGGGTGGTGCTCCCTCCCTGCCCCCCTTGGGGGCTGGCCCAGGGCCTGCTGCTTTCCCCTGAATGTTCCTCCATGACCCGAGGGGAGGGGGTACCCCACAGTTTGGAGACCACTGATCTAGGGTTTAGATACTCATGTAAGCTTCTGAAAACTCCTTTTCTGATTCTCCCCTGAACACATCCCTCGTGTTGCTATTTTAGATCCATGCAAACTGGGTGCAAAATGCTCTTATTTACGATTTTTGATATAATTTTGCACTCCTTTTTAAACGATGATACGCAATGTTAAAAGAAACCTCTCTCACATAAATTGCCTTTTCCAGATCTTTCTATTTCCTGCCCCACTTGGAAAACCCTGCAGAATAGCATCTTTACATTTAATTGAGCGGAAGGCAGTTGCAAAATTAACCGTGATCTGAGTTACTAGAAAAAATGCAGCGGTGATGTGGCGCTTCCAAAACATCTTGCTACCATGTGGCAGCCCAATTAGTTTCGCTCACTGAGTGGGGCAGGATTCTCCTCGTCCTCCCCCCCCCCCCCAGCAGTGGAACTTGATGGAGCAATCACAAATTCTGGATTTCCCACTGGAATATACCCCTTTCTCCCATGTTCTAGCCATGTCCACCATCAGATAATTAAGATGTTTATCTGCCGTGCCCTGGATAATTTAACCAGTGCCCAAATTCTTAAAACTTTCTATTCCCATCCTATCGGTCTGTCTGCCCTCCACCACTGTACCATGCGTGCACCTTCCATATAAACTCGACAGCAATACAAAAATCTCTACTGCCCTTCATGGCATCTCTGGCACTTCTTTGCTTTTGCAGTGAAGTCCCCTGGTCTTCCATTGTTGCCTCTGGGAAACTGGGTGGTGAGAAATCAGGTGTGATGCATGATAGTGTGTGATGAAAGATGATGTGACAGTGGGGAAGTGGCTGGATCTCTTCATTGTTCATTTTGAGGCTTTTGAGTGTTAGAAATTGTATAAAGGTACAGGGTGTTTTTTAAAAGGCCCCAAGCTGGGACTGAGGAGTTGAGCTGGGTGCTGCCCAAACTTTTTTTCAATACTTGAAAACAAAATGGTTTGTTAGACCTAAAACATTTTACATTTTTTCTGACTTTTTGGTATGGCCAGCAAAATGAAAACTTAGTTATTCACACCATTCACTCACTTGTAATGCAGGTTCAGGAGACCTGCATGCAATTCAGACTGGAAGTAAGGCATAAATTCTTAACAGTGAGAGTAATTAACCATTGGAACAATTTACCAAGGGTCGCGGTGGATTGTCCATTACAGACGATTTTTAAACCAAGATTGGTTGTTTTTCTAAAAGCTCTCCTCTGGGAATTATTTTGGGGAAGTTCTCTGGCTGGTGTTACACAGAGAGTCAGACTAGATGACCACAATAGTCACTTCTGGCCTTGGAATCCATGAATTCCTGGCTGTGCCACAGACTTCCTGTGTGACCCTGAGCAAGTCACCTAAGCACCTGAGGATTTTGAAGAGTTCAGCATCTGATGTGCCTAAACGAGAGCTGAGTTCTTGAAAATTTGGCCTCAAATTGGGTGCTGAGCATTTGGAAAATTCTAGCCTTAAATAACTAATGACAATACTTCTTTGTCCTTTTTTGCTGAAGGATCTCAAAGCACTTTGCAGATATTAATTAATTAAGCCTCACAGTTCTCCTGTGATGGGTGAGTATTGCCACTGTGTGACATTTTCAAAAGCCCCTAGTGATTTAGGGGCACAAGTCCCATTGAAAATCAATTGGCTCTGTGCTCTTGGACTCTTTTGAAAATCCTGCAAACTGTTATTAACCCCCTTTCACAGGTGGCAAAGCTAAGACAGACAGTACCTAAATGACATGCCCAAGGTCCCACAGCAAATCTGTGGCAGAGCTAAGTATAGCACTCCGAACCTTTGTCTCTGAGGGCTGGGCGTTAAACACTGGGCCTTGCTTGCCGTCTGCAGGAATTCTATCCAGAGCTTTTCACATTCCTTTGTATCTCTGACATAGTGTCCATCCCCAGACATCACCCGTTTGCTTTCCACTTTCCATTGACAAGTACATGGGCCCCTAAGACACCCCTCTATCAACTTCTCTCTGACACAGCACTGCATGTTACAGCCCTTTGTTTACCATTACTCAGCTGCCTTAACCGCAGACGTTGCCCCAGGGATATTGGTCTGTGATGGAGCTTCCTTTCAAAATCCAAGCAGATGATAAGGAGTACTTGTGGCACCTTAGAGACTAACAAATTTATTTGAGCATAAGCTTTCGTGAGCTACAGCTCACTTCATCGGATGCATTCAGTGGAAAATACAGTGGGGAAATTTATATACACAGAGAACATGAAACAATGGGTGTTACCATACACACTGTAACCAGAGTGATCAGGTAAGGCGAGCTATTATCGGCAGGAGAGTGGGGGGGAAATACCTTTTGTAGTGATATCCTTGCAACAAAGCCCGTTGCCAACTGTGTCCACATATCTATTCAGAGGACACCATCATAGGGCCTAATCACATCAGCCACACTATCAGAGGCTCGTTCACCTGCACATCTACCAATGTGATATATGCCATCATGTGCCAGCAATGCCCCTCTGCCATGTACATTGGCCAGACTGGACAGTCTCTACATAAAAGAATAAATGGACACAAATCAGACGTCAAGAATTATAACATTCAAAAACCAGTTGGAGAACACTTCAATTCCTTTGGTCACTCGATTACAGACC
The DNA here is from genome assembly GCF_965140235.1 of Caretta caretta. Classification (NCBI taxonomy): domain Eukaryota; kingdom Metazoa; phylum Chordata; order Testudines; family Cheloniidae; genus Caretta; species Caretta caretta. Next base: position 27,377,033 of record NC_134218.1, on the reverse strand, counting down.
TAAAAGTTGCAATTCTTCAACAGAAAAACTTGAAAAACAGACTCCAGCGAGAGACTGCTGAATTGGAATTAATTTGCAAACTGCATACAATTAACTTAGGCTTGAATAAAGACTGGGAGTGGATGGGTCATTACACAAAGTAAAACTATTTCTCCATGTTTATCCCCCCCACACACACACGCACACTGTTCCTTAAACGTTCTTGTCAACTGCTGGAAATGGCCCACCTTGATTATCACTACAAAAGGTTTCCCCACCCACACTGTCCTGCTGATAATAGCTCACCTTACCTGATCACTCTGATTACAGTGTGTATGGTAACACCCATTGTTTCATGTTCTCTGTGTATATAAATCTCCCCACTGTATTTTCCACTGAATGCATCTGATGAAGTGAGCTGTAGCTCACGAAAGCTTATGCTCAAATAAATTTGTTAGTCTCTAAGGTGCCACAAGTCCTCCTTTTCTTTTTGCGGATACAGACTAACACAGCTGCTACTCTGAAACCAAGCAGATGATGTCAGCTTTGTCTCATGTTTCTTTTTAAAGACCTCCAGCAGGTTAGAGAGGCCTCACTGGAGCCCAGCTGGGGTGACCCCGTCAGGTTATACCAGTCCAAGTGTTCAGCTATTCATTTTTTAATCAGACACTTCAGGACTTAACAAACCTGGGTTGGAGCCAGCTTCAGCCAGCATGGCACAGGCCAAGGGAACCCTGATGGTGGGACACCCATTCTGTGGGGGTCTCTGGTCATTCAAGGACCCACCACCACCACCTGCACTCCTCTGAGGGTTGGGCAGCTCTCCAGTGTGTACCCAAAAGTGACTGAGGAGAGGGAATGGGCAGGGTACCAGGGGAATAGCCTGACTCAGCACATCCAGCAGGGAATCTCTGTCACTGTTTAAAGATAGCTGAATTCCCAGGGGAGAGTGACCATGCATCAGGGGCGACTGCCTCCTTGAGTGCAGTGACTCCAAGTGGGACAGAAACCAGTGAATTAAGCCTTCTATCAGTTCCCTCCATGGTGAGGTGAGGCTGGCCAGTCTCTGATCCCCTCAGTACTGAGGTGGTGCTCCCCCGTCAGTCATTCTCCTGCCTTCTCCCTTGGCTTCTTTTTCAAACTGAGGCACGATATTAGTGAGTCTCCAGCCTTGAGGACGAGTTGCTGTTTTTAAAAATCTATGATATATCTTAGTCAGTATCTCTGCTATTTCATCCTTCATTCCCTTCCCAAACCTCCCCCGAACGCCATCTGGTCCCGGTGATTTACTGCCCTTCAGTGCACTTTGGTTTTTTGTTGGCGAATTTATATTTAATTTTTATATCCGTTATCATTCAGGGAGGAAAGGGAAATGCTTTGGGGGCCCAGAGCAAGAATAAAATTGAACATTTTAGTGCATTTCCTTTGTCTGAGAGATTTTGTTTGGTTTTATCTGTATCTTGGCAGGGTTTGTTTTCCCCCTCCAATTTCGAGCATCATTCAGAATAGGCTGCAGTGATTCCAGCAAACTCCCAGGACAGTAAACTACACTCTGATTAACTCCAGGACTGTAAGAACTAGCATCTGCCACTCTCACTACTGGAGTGTATAGTCCTGTTGGTTCTATTGGGACCCCTCTTCGCTGAGGTACTGCTCCATGAAAGGGCAGGAGAATCTGGTCCTTAATGCAGCTGTTTGCATGTGAAGTTGGGGATTATATACAATAGAGGCAGGTTTTTCTTCTCAGGTCTTCTCTCAGGCTTGATCATGGTGATTGCCTCCTATGTCATCTTGTATTTTATAGGTGTGCTTGTGAGGTAAATTGAATTTGGTTGCAGCATGAATGATGCTTTGCACCTTCCATCCAAGGATCCCAGCCCATTTTACAAACCTTATCTGAGTCTAACTCCATAGTGCAGGAGGCACAAAGAGGTGCAGCCAAAGTCATCTACTAAGTCAGTGGTAGAACCAGGGAAGGAACTCACATCTCCAGAGGCCCCTTTCTGTGGCTTCAACACCCAGCTGTCCCTCTTCCATCACATGTTTTCACATTCACACATGCTCCTTTTGGACTTTTCCCTATTTGTGAGGGGAGAATTTCAAAGGATTGGAAGTTTGCCTCAGATTAGGAGGTCCCATGGGTTTGCTTGCTTAATTTTCTGATCTAGGGAGGAAGGATGAAGTGGTTCAGCTCTTCATCCAAAATACCAATAGAACCTGCCTCTCATCCCTCCCCTTCCTCAATCTAATCCCGTAATTCTCTGCACTTCTGGGTTCTACCCTGGAGTGGAAGCAGGAAATGCCCCAACCTTCCTGTGAAAGCCTGTTCTCATGACATTTCTACCCTGCTGTTGCAGAGCTCAGGGGTTTAGATAATCATGCAAGCTTCTGAGAGGTCTTGCCAACCCATGGAAAGGTCCAGCTAATATGAATGATGGGCTTAACCCAGCTGACGTTGACAACAGCATGGCCATTGACTTCAAAGAGAGCAATATTGGACCCTATGGGTACCTGCAAATTCATAAAGCACTTCACTGTATCCTTTAGGATGGAAGAAAGTGCTGCTATATGGAAAAATTACCTGATCTATAGCCTCAATCAATGTGGAGGCTCCATCACATACAGCTCTGAACCACTGGGCAGCTGAAGATTATTTTCTTTAGTTTGCAGTGGGATTCTAGCTCATTAAATAGGTGCAAACTCTCTATCGGTGAAAGCCCAGCAGGTTGTTACCCTGTCTCCCTTTAACATCAGCAATTTGGACCTTCTGCAGTTTGGCTGCACGTCAGAGTCTGGATGGAGTCTCTAATTAGCAAGGAGCAAGGCAGGTTTCTCATCTGGCAAACCAGACTAATGAACTGACCTTCCACTTTAACATTTGTCATCATTGACAGGGCCCTGTCCACACCTGCTGGTTTTCCATCAGGCAGTTTGGCTACCTGGATATCTTATAAACAATGTGAACAATTTTATGTGGAGTTGAATGAAAAAGTTAGTAGCCGGGGACGGTTATTTGGGGAATCTTTACGCATTTGGGGATTATGGGAAGAGAGCACTGGTGCTGATTTAATCCCTGCATTTGTACCTCTTCACTTCGCTAATCCCAGACAAAGCAGATTTGATGGGTGGGGACAAGAGAACTAATTCGATATTTTTATATAGTGAGTGAGGCACTGGACTGAGAGTCAGGAGACCTGGATTCGGTTCTTGGCTCAGCCACTGATCTGCTGTGTGACCTTAGACAAGACATTCAGTCTCTCTGTTTCCCCTCTCACCCTTTGTGTGCCTTGTCTATTTAGGCTGCAGCTCCCTGAGGCAAGGGCTGTATCTTCCTACGTGTTAATGCCACACATAGCCCAGTGGGGCCCCGATCTCGGTCGCGGCCTGTATGCGCTCCCGGAACACAAATACCTAAGCTCCTCACTTGGATGCACCTCAGAAAGGGCTTGCTTTGAGTTTGGTTCTGTGAGGGTGAGATTTTGGTGCCGGGGTGGGTCTCGCTTTTTAGAAACCGTTTTGCCCATCTCTGTCATAAAAAAAAACACATTATCTGCTCTGCTTGAGCACAAGGGAAACTTGCGCAAGAGGAACGCAATTTGTGAGGGCAATGGGGAAGTAGCTGCCATGCTCTGTAGCTCTGAGGGTGTCCCTCCACAGCAAGTTGTGGGCCTGTGATTTCCTGCAGGTGCAGCTATTGGCTGTAGAATTCTTCACCTGATGTCTCCAGTAAGAACTCCCCAGTCTAGGTATTTCTTCTCATGCCTCCAAAGGGGAGAATCAGTTGCATCATGGGAGATGCAGTCCAGCAGAGAGCCCAACCCACAGGACAGAATGGGGGCACAAGGCACCTGAACTAAAACTCCCATCAAGCACCCAGCAGCTCAGGCAGACACAGATTAATATTGCAGTGACCTGAAGCAAAATGCTTCAATTCAATTCAACCACCCAAATTTCTGTGATTTGGGTCAACCTTACACAAAATTTTAATTTTGATTTCTCACCAGGAAAATCGATAATTTCAGCAAAATTTTGCTGTGGGAAAAACTTCAATTTTAGCAGAAAGCACTTTTCCCTGTGGGGAAAAAAAAGTTTTGGTGGAAAATTCCTGCCCGGCTCCAGTAGTCAGTTAACATGACCTCTACACATGAATTCACTTAAAATGGTGTGTTCAGTGGTATTTCCCCACAACAAGGCACTCTCACTCAACTACCCACCGTGTTCTCACTGTGTGTATAATCCATGCTAACACAATGTAGCTGTATGTCCTCCCTGGTAAGAGCTAGTCCTTTAGACTACGAAGCTCATGCTTTGGGATCCAAAAGTCCTGGATCACTGCAGGTGACACAACCAGCAGCAGGCATTGTTAAATGCATTTAATTCAACTGCAGTATATGCCGGCCCTGTCTGCTGTCCCTTGTCTGCTGAGGATTACAAAGTGTTGGATTATCCTCTTACCACAACAGGCAACAATTTGTGTTTCCTGATTCTTGTAGGTCGGAGCCGAGTCCATAAAGGGACACCGAGCCTGCTCCCGGACTGGTGACAGGAAGGATTAACCTACACAGACGCCAGACACCATTCCCGGTGAGCAACTGATCATATCTTCTGTTACACTTTAGAATCAAACGAGTGTTATCTGAGAATGTTTGCATTCTCCTGCTGACATTGTGCTGGGGAAACTGGAGGGGCCAAATGGTGGTACTCAAGGGGGGATTTAACCAGGTTTCTAGATCTGTGGTAACAACTGGTTGCCTTGATGTAAGCATCCCCGAGACCTCTGGTTACTCTAGGGCTAGAGTGTGGTTCTGACCGGCATGGTGCCCAGGGACTAGGCACAATGGAAATACTGGCGCTCAGGGGTTGCCAGAACACTGAAGGGCTAGTGCCGTTGCCCAAGAGGATGACAGGGATAGATCAAAGCCTTGCTCTGGTGTCTCTGCACTGTCCAGCAGAGCAAACTCTGCGTCCTTTCAAACAGTGGTAGAAGGGCTGCACTCCCTCTGTGTTTCCTGGAGCTCTGGTGGGGCCATGCCAGGCTGAGACACTGCCTCTGGCTCCCCGTGCTCCCACTGGAGCAAGGCAGCTCCACCATCCCTCAAATCTTAAAGGAGCCCTTAGCATTTAGGGCAATAAATAATTCAGCAATAAGGACCATCAGGAAGGGCATTTCCAGGATGTTAATGACTGACGCAAAACCAGTGATTAAGAGTATTCCTTCAGTGCAGACTTAGCTCAGGTGATGGGCACCTGGGCCACCCTAACCTGGGTGTGAGCTGCCACACTGCAACAACCTGCCACTCTGTAATGCCCTACCACAGTTATTCTGTCCTCACTGGCGCTGTGCTCACCCATGGGCGACACTAGGATTTCTGGGGGCAATCCCCAGGGTTCTTTGTGCTGCAGTAAACTGAGCTGCTCTAGTGAATGGTGGGAGACCCTGTCCGTCCTTCTGGTCATGCAGGGGGAATTGTGGGAAGGCAGTGGAGGGTTATCAGCACTCGAGTGATGTAGCCTGCATCCTCTCCCCCACTGCAGAGTGAGTAGGTTACCAGCCTGAGTGAAAGCAACACCTGAGCTCTAGCCTGCACACCCAGCTGGGCAAGGCTAGGTTGGAAGCACCGTCACGGGGGATAAGAGGGTTTTGTGTGTGGACGGGAGGAGGGTTCGGAGCAACACCTGGGTAGAAGCCCAAGCCTGCAGTGAAGTTCTACCCTAAATATCAGGAAATGCTGATCCTGGGGTCATTGTCACTATGGGAACTGGAGGGCAAACTCCTGAACGCTCCCTCAGGTTGCCTTAATGTAAGGTTTTTTAGACCTTACTACTCAGACAAAGCTGCCCGTCAGGGTCTTTCATTGGGCAAACTCTCATTGTCTTTGTTGGGAGTTTTGTGTCTGTAAAAACTTGGAAAGAACTCCAGGGTTTGATCCATTCAGAGATTTGCTTGAATAGGGACTGAATGAAGACTTCAGGATCTACTCCAAAGCAACTATATTTGTGTATGCTGAGTACATGGCACTGCATGTTAACATGGCTGTGGTGTTATATTTGTAGCAGTGGCCTTTTCCCTTATTGCATGGTTGGGGTTTATGATCGTGATGAAAGGACCTCAAAATCTTCACATGTTCAGTTCAGATAAGCCCCCGAAAGTTCAGCTGCATCTCTGGGAGTCTTGAATCTTCTAAACATGGGAACAGTGAAATTCTGGTACCACTGGCTTCTGTTTGAGATGGCCATAGAACAAAAGAAACTTTTTTGTCTTGGAATACCAAGGTTCTCACACTCCTGACCCCATGCAGAAATACAGAGGTCCACGAAACTGAAAACGAATCAAGGAACAAAAAGTCATCCAAACTTTTGCAAACCTGAAATGCGGATCAGAGAATTGAGTCTGAGGGGGAAGGTTTAGAACTGTTCTTATTTTAGCTGAATCAGTTTCTGCTTCCAGGTTAATAGAAACTCCCTTTTCCCCATACTATTAATGAAAAAGTCTTGACACAAAATAGAACTGAAAAGTTCCATTATATAGGCAGAATAAACAAATGGCGTAAAAGAAGACCCTATTCTTCATGGATAAGGGAAATACTGTGGTGTAATTAGGCTTCAGTATGAAAATTTAAATGAGAGGATTCAGCAGCCTGGAAGGAAAGGTTAAGAATCTTTTTGTAAATATCACTACCAGCAGTTATTTAAGTTCAGTGTGACCATGTGTGCAATGAACACCCTAGTGCCTTATGGAGCTTCATTTTTCTTCACAGTATCTACTGTGTCCGGCCACTGTTCTTCTGTGCCCTGACACTGCTGAGCTTCATAACTGAGAAGAATGGCTTTTGTCATTCTTGAGCGATGTCAGCACAAAAATCTCAGGACCTGAATGCAGCAGATCTTTGAACTGCAGAGCCCTTACCGTCCGTCGGCCTGCTGAGTTCCTGAACTCTGCGGGAAGGGGGCAGCTCTCCTGCTGCAGAGGCTGGTGTCTCTTTCATTTCTCACTCCCCAAATAGAATTCAGAGCTAGTGAAACAAGAGTTTATTCTAGACAGGCTCATGACAATGCCATTATTCTGGCAATCTGGGAAGGGCAATGAAAATGCTCATTATTTGGAGTGTCCAGAAAGTGTTGTGAAACTACCCGCTATTCTGGCGAGTCAGAGAAGGGGCCAGAATCCCTGTTGTTCTGGCCATCAGCACTGGCTGTGAAAATGTCCATTAGCTGGTTGTGTGGATTGGAATAGTTCTCATACTCCCAGTGTTGAAGTTTCCCCGGTGAGAGTGGATGGATGAAACTCGGTCTCCCCTCTCGGAAACCAACAGTGTCTGTGAGCTCCACCATGGGGTCTAACTGCAAATTAATCCAGACTCTAATCACTTGTTCAGGTCAGTTATTAGCCAGGGCTGTCCCTGTCCTTTCAGGATTAGTACAAAGCACTCCATAGCACTATAAGCTGTGGCCCGCCGGTGACCTTCTTAGCCCCCGAGTGGGCGAGGGAAAGAAGGGGTGTAACGTGTTTCCGTATTTGGAAACGACAAGGTGTGTGTGTGGCGGGGGGAAATGGCAAGTATCAACATTTTGAATGTATGTAGCAGACTCTGCCTGCAGTTGGCATTGAGATATTTCGGTTACTGATTATTGTAAGACTTGTGGCTGAGGTTGTGTGATTTCAACATAAGAGTTAATGGAGTTGTGTGATGGAGTCAAGAAAAGCTTAACTGTACGGACGAATTATTCTTCTGGGCCTATGAGATCTTTGTCAAGGAAAGGAATGTGCAGTAGGATAACAGATATATTTGGAGTGACTACAAAGCTGTAATTCACTCCCAGGGCTCCACTGATGTCATAAACCACGAGAACACGACTTCAGCACTTTAGGAATGGAAGCACTGAGCAAAGCCTTGAGAGTGAATTTAGCCTAATATCGACTCCTCGGCTATCAGTTGCTATTTAAAAGGCTCACTTTGCAACTTTAACTTTTCAACATGAGATAGGCAAGTGCTTTGTACTTTGGCCTGTTGGCAGCTGGCGGGTACTCTCCATCTACCCAGTTCTCTGTTTCACTTTACATGATTATAATCAGCTGATATGATATCACAGTGTGATGCTGGATTGCTGTACGGTTTTGGGTGCGTCTGATGGGGAAGTTGGGGAGTGTGTTTCAATCTGTCCCCATTTAATTTTTATCAATCCACATTGTCTGATACTGTGACATCACTTCCAGAAGCCAGGCTAACGAGGGAGGAGCTGTGCTTCCCACATGCAGCTAATGACAACTGTTATTGTTGTTAGACCAGGAGGTTAGGATCCCAATGTGCTGTTACTGGCTCTGCCACTGTTTCCCTTTGTGACCTTGGGGAAATCACTCAATCTCTTTGTGCCCTTCTGTCTGTAAACTGGGGGTATTAATAATACAGTCTTCAGGTTCTTGTGGTGCCGTACCATGCTTTAGAAAGCAAAATGGAAAAATAAACAAAAACCAACAAATAATCAAAATCACCCTCAGAAAATTCAAAATAAATAAAACAAATTATGTGGTTCTGTTCAGGACGAAAGGGCACAAACAGGATAAAGGTCTGCCGAGTCCAATGGTATATTCTGCAGTGTCTACAGCACATAATAATAATAATAATTAATGTATATTATGGTAACACCCAAACATTCCAACTAAAATGGGGTTGCCCTTGTATTGACTGCCGTACAAACATGGACGAGATAGGCCCTAGGTAGGAGAACTTACAGATACTGATGGAAGAGGGGAAGTGGTTAGGGCCTGAGGCTGGCATGCTGGCAACCTGGGTTCAACTCATCAGGCTTCCTGTCTGGCCTTGGGCAAGTCACTGTGTGCCACAGTTCTGCACCTGCAAAGAGAAGCTCATGATGCTTCTGTACTTGAGGTGATTGGGAGGTTAGATAGGTTAAAATGCTCATGTGTTCTGGTAATGGTGACCATAACAGTACCTTAGCTAGGTGCCTTCTGGCTGAATAATTTGACTAATGTGCTGTTATTTCTCGTTCTGGAATCAAGGTGGAGAGATTTCATTTGTCATAAGATCATGATTAATGTTTAGAAATAGCCCTAGCCCTGAAATATTTCAGACTAATCTTCTTTTGCCCTGCCTTCTCTCAAAATTTATATTATCCAAGTTCAGGTTCCCCAGACACTTTCAAAAAACATAATTCTAAGCATATATAATTCTGTCTGCTAGGAGGGCATGGGGAATCTGAACTTGGATAACACATATTATGAGAGAAGACAGGGAAGCAGATGATTAGTTGGAAACATTTAAGTTTCAGGGCTTCCTTAACACCTAATTCGCTATCTGATTTTATATAAAATATACCGTGGAGAGCTGGATTTTCAAAATGCTCACTATTGACTTCAGTGGGAGCAGAGTTAGTCCAGTCCTGAGTGTTTTTGGAGATCCCACTGTGTACCTATGAAGGTCAGTGTTCGTCACATTTCCTATTTCATCCCACTGAAGACCAACTTCTGGTCTTAGAATTGTTGTCATTGTTCCCTAGGGTTGGAGGCCAAAGTCCTTTGCAGAAAAAACAAAGGATTTGGATTTTGTTTGGGGGGGTCTTAGGCTTTCTACTGTCCCAAGGTAAGGTGCCATTGCCTGAGCACGCTGATAAGGCTGGTGAAAACAGAACAACATATTTCTGTATTTCCTTTAGCTCTTTGGGGCGGGGGGGAGGGGGGGGGGGTTTAAGGAAGTAATAATCCAGTTAGTGGCAGAACTTTGCATTGAATTGCTCTTGGTAGTTTTAACCAGGGCTGAGTAGATAACTAGCCATTAGTAGATAACAACTAATTCCTCTTACTATCCCATACCCTTATCTGAGTGACACCATGAAGGAGGAGAATGGGATCAATCCTAAAAATATGGCACCACCATTTAGGGGCGGATTGTGACTCGTATCACTCATCTGCAGAAGGGTGTAATCATCCCTGATATGCCCTTATGGAATCTACCCAGTTTGGGGGTCTGGGTGTGCAGGGTTCCTCTCCTGCACACTCCCTCCCCAGAGCAGGTGGGTGGGGTGCAATAGGGGACGGGTGGAGTCTTGATTTTTGCGATGTCCGGTGATCACTCAGGCCCAGATAGACGGAAGTCAGGAGCAGGGCTGCCGGTGGGGGCAGTTTGCCTTGGACCACCCGTTTGAGAGGGCCCCAGCCGGAGGAGTTCTGTGACTCAGCACACCAGGTTGTGACGTTTGGGCCCAGCCAAGTAGCACAGGAGCCAAGCCACCATTGTGAGATGAGTCCATAGTGGGCTCGCTCTCCAAACCCCCTCTTCTGCAGGGCCTCCCTTCAGCAGTAATATTTTTTGGGGGTGTGGGGAGCGCTCAGTTTCAGATTTTGCCCCGGGTTCCCCAAACCTCTGAGTGGCCCTGGTTAGGAGCCTAAATACTTCTGAGAATCTGAGCCTTGCTGCTTACGGTGCTTCCAAGATCTGCTTTATTCTGCGTTCATTTCCAACCAACTGTGCATAACAAGAAGAGCTTCTGCAGCACCCTGCCCAGGCTCTGCCTGGGACACTCAGCCCTAAAGGCAGAGTCCCCAATACCACCGCTCCACTCCCCCAGCTTGCCACCTGGAACCACTGAGCAGGACAGGGTGCATTGTGATTTAATATTGGTACAGTCCAGCAGCAAATTACTATCCTCGCTGGGAGTGGGGAGGAAGAAGGATGGAAGTTGTATCTCAAGGAGCGTATCAGAGGCCCAGTGACTCCAGGGGCCGCACAGCATCCACAGAACTCCTTGCTCAGGACTGTGCTAAAAGTCAGGAATGAGTCCCCCTTTCATTTTATTTATTCAGATTAACTATACGGCACTCATGAAATGCTCCAGGCCCTGATCTTGCACTGTTAGAGTCGATGTGAGCTTTGCCATTGACTTCAAAGAATCTAGCATCAAGCACTAAATGCCCTACAGCAGCATGATGTTCTCTCCTTCCCACTGGAATTCCATTACAACATGGTTTTCAAGTGGGAAGGCACGCACTTGAAATAGTTTGTGTGGATTGACTGTGTGCTGGTTTTCAGCTAGAGGTTGTTGGCACGTCTGAGGACGGCACAGAAATCTGGGTGATCCACGGTGGTCCTGTTACTGGTACCTTTGTGGGGAAATGTTTTGGCTCTAGCAGCAGAATTTGGATCCAGATTTTGAAGACCCCAGTTGATTCACTGTAAGATCAGACAGAGCCATATGAAAAATTCAAGTCCAGATTTCAGCATCTTGGAGTTGGGATTTTGGTTTGAGACTTCTCTGCTGTTGTGATGTTTATTGAAAGTAGCAAGTGAAAAACAAGGTTGCAAGGCCTGTGGCCCACCACAGCACAGAGGAAATCACTTGCTCACTTACTGCATCAGGGTGAGAGCCTTAAATAGCAGGTGGTATTTGAGCACTGATACCGGCCAAGAACAGATTGAAGGAGGAGGCATGAAGAGGTGCTATGACATTAAATTAACTAATGTTTGTGAAGAGCTTTGGCATTCTCCGATGGAAGGGGTGGTCGCATTGCACAATATCAGTATTTTTTAGTGGAACTGTTTCACCCATTTCTACTAATAGCAACCTTGATAGCATTTCTCTCTTTACTTTGGATTGTTCGTATTCCAATCCACACCCTAATCAAAGGTACTGGGCTGAACTGAGAGGTGATGTGTAAGGCCTTAACTTGGACTCGAATTGACTCTTAGAGGAGTCTCCATTTCAATGTTGGACAGTTACATCCACTGATTAGCATGCTAATTACACTGCCATAAACCTCAGTCTTTGATCTATTCATGTCTTATTAAGAAACACGTGCACTGAGCCAAATTCTGCCCCGCTTTATTTTTCCTCACTTCAAATGAGATGCAAGCAAGGCCTGGTATGGAGCTCCAGTTGCTGCTGTGGTTGTACGCCACAGTGTGGCTGGTTTGGCAGGGCTGAGAAAACACGCACACAGAGTTTGATTGCAGAGCCCTGCTCTGGGGAAACCAAATGGGACTATTTCACTTTCTTTCTGAATATTAGAGTCTGAACTTAGCCGGATCCAAGTCTAAAAATATCCCCCCAACCCTCATCCAGTCTCCTCTCACATCACTTTGATCAGCCTGCCAGGGAGCTAGCCCATGGAAGTTTAAATACGGGGGAGACTGCAGTCAGTCTGCATGCCCTAGTCTAGCCTGTAAGGCTCAAACATGAAATGTTCTACCCATGCCTGACTAGCCCTGGGTGGTGAGAAGGCGTTGGTCCTATTTCAAATGGCTTTTTCAAGGCCAGTATTGAGTGGGCTGAGTTTGGGATTTTCCCTGAATTTTTCTAAAGCAGCAAATAACTTCCTGGCTCTTTTAAAACACTGAAATAAAATGCAAAAAAACAAAACAAAACAAAACAAAAAAACCCCAGGGAGATTTAGGTGAATTCACTCCTGTTTTGTGGGGAGGGGTGCTGTCTGTGTGTCTGTCTATATATTTATCAATGCCTCATGGTTCAGTCTGAATTCAGATGCCTATTTCATCAGAATTCTAAGGAACCCAAGTCTAATTTCCGGTGACACTTGGGACAAGCTCATCTGTCAGGATAGAAAGAATCATAGAATATCAGGGTTGGAAAGGACGTCAGTAGGTCATCTAGTCCAAACCCCTGCTCAAAAGCAGGACCAATCCCCAATTTTTGCCCCAGATCCCTAAATGGCTCCCTCAAGGATTGAGCTCACAAACCTGGGTTTAGCAAGCCAATGCTCAAACCACTGAGCTATCCCTCCCAGTGATGCCCCCTCTTTGTCACATGCCGTGGAGCAGCCCTGCTAATGGAAAACGGGAATTTCTGTTGGAGAATGCCTCAACTCAGGACACTGTGGGATCCAGTTACCTACAAGCTCAGCTCTCTGTGTAGTTTGTTAATGATCCTAATAAATTCTCAGTGAACAATCAGCATCTCTCACATACGCTGCACTTTGTGCATGAATCAAGAAAGCATGGACTCCAGAGGCAGGAGGAAACTGGCATAGAAAATCAGTTCCTTTTAAAAAATAATCCCCTGGATCAGTCAAGAGGACGTGGCAGGGCAGCTTAGGTGACTCTTCATCGTAGGCTGTGGAAAATAGAAAGTTTTGTTCTTCAAACGCTGAGAGCCCTTTAATCTGTACCTAAAAAACATAAAGGCAAGAACACAGCTAGAATCCTTTCCAGGTGGGCCCAGTCCAAGGATTGCCTGCAGCTGTTTGAGCTGAAAAGAATTAGCTAACAAGGTCTGTCTGCATTGTTCATAGACTATAGAGTGGATGCTGCTCTCAGGCTGGTAATTCACGGGGAATAGGTGGCACCTGAAATAAATTTGTGTTTGACCAGTGAAAAACAGGCTATGGACTATGGCTGATGAATGAGAAAACCAAGATGAACAATATAGTGGTTTGGAAACCCTATGCCATGACCATTATCAGTGCAGACTTACTTTAGATCAGGTAAGTTTAGAACCAGAATAAAAGACTATGTCAGTGGCAACAAAACTCATTAATTTGCTTGGCTGGACCCAAATCAAACCAGAGTAAGGGATTGTCAAAGAGAAGATTATTAGATACAGTTTGGCTCCTGTAAGGAAAGGAGGATCCATATGCAAAATTCAGATCCAGATTTCAGTCAGCTCCACATTTCTCAGGTGGGAAAGCCCCTATATTTCTTTCCTCCCACATATGTTCCACCTATGCATAGACTAGCTTGCTTGGCTTTGAATTTGAATCTAAACAGGACTGATATGGCATCAAGTTTTCAACTCAGAGATGAGCTCTGATGTGTTAAATTTTTCATTCTTCATTGACTTTAGCTTCAAAGAAATTTCTGTTGAGGGAGCCCTTACATGAGTATGGCTGCCACGCTTGCACTGCTGTGATCATTGTGAATGAGTGAAAGGTGGACAGAGAGAGATTCCAATTAAATTATGATAATAACCTCAATGGGCAAAGATTCAAAGATCTCTGAATGGGTAGTTATCTACTCAGCCCCGGTTAAAACTATCACGAACAATTCAATGCCCAATCAACCGGTTACAAAAGGATGGTTGTAGCACCATTGTGCCCTGAATCTTTTTAACCGATACAGGCTCATTATCTTACTTGGTTATGTTTTTAAACAAAGCATAATCATACCTCCAGGTTCTCATCCCCTCTACCAAGACGCTGAGGAAACTCGGTAGGTTTTAAACACCTGGAAATAGCTCTAAAGACAATGCCACGCTGGAAGCTCTAGCTGGGAACAACCTTCAGACTCTCAGCCCTACAACTACTTATTTAGCCCGGAAAGGGAGAGTTGGAGAATTCAGTCATTTCTTTGCATACAAGAATAACAGCTCGCTCGGTGCAGTTAATGGAAAGCAAGCGTCACACAGAAAAGGAAATATTTTTTCACATTGCATGTTGTGAGCCTGTGGATTACAATACTTGCTCTTTGAGAACTGAAGTCCCACTTCAACCTAAGCACCTGAACTTCAGGCATATGAGCCCATATCCCCAAAGTTATTTAGGCACCCAATTCCTATTGATTTTGGTGGAAGTTAGGCACCTAAATGGTCCACAGAGCCAATGGTAACACTCGAGCTTAGTTATGCATGTGGTTAAGTACCTTGCTGGATCTGGGCTTATGTTCTATAGCAGGCTTATAAATAGGTTCATTAATTTTACCATGACCAATAAAAACATTTGTTATTGTTAGAGCTGAGTGATTAATTCATCCTGAATAATTTATTCGGTGAATTAGGTCTAGTTCTTTACACATAATGTCTGCCAATTGCTATCTCATCAAAATGACTCATTGTCATAGGATGGCCTGCCCCTTTTAAGGGCCAGCCCAGTTTGACTATCAGACCCAGCTGGGAAGGGGCTAGGTGATCCCTATATAAGGGTGAGAGAGTTCAGGAGAGAGAGCTGCAGCAGAGAGATGGGTTCTTGCCATAGGATCTGACGCAGGGGGATTGAAGTGAAGGATGTGTCCTCCAGTCACCACTGAAAGGGTCTGTATACACTGCAATTAGATGCTGGGGCTCGGGCTAAGGGGCTGTTTCACTACAGTCTAGATTTCTGGGCTTTAGGACCCTGCGAGGTGTTTACCCTTCCCTTTATATTTATGACAGGAGGGTTTTCCTGTCAACATAGGTTATCCACAGTAATCACTGGTCGATCGATCTGGGACCTCTGGAGGGTCCCAGAGCTTGGGCTGTAGAATGAGCCCAAAGATCTACACAGCAATTAAACAGTCCCACAGCCTGAGCCCCAAGAGCCCAAGTCAGCACGGGTCAGCCGCGGGATTTTAATTGCACCATAGACATACCCAGAGAGGCCAAGGAGAAAGCCTCTGGGAGGAGTAGCCCAGGATGAGCAGAGGAACTGCTTATGTTTTGCTTAAATATTATGTTGGAAGAATAAACTATGTCTGGAAAGATTATCATTTGTATTACTATACTGCCTAGGAGCCTTCATCATGGACCTGGAACCCATTGTGGTAGGTGCTGTACAAACCCAGAACAGAAAGACCGATCTTTGCCCCAAGAAGCTTGCAATCTAAGGCCTGGTCTACACTAGAATTAGGTCAGCATAACTGACTCTCAGGGGTATGAACAATCCCTGAGTGGCATAGTTAAGCCAACCTCAGTAACCATGTAGATGGCGCTAGATCGACCAGTGATTACTGTGGATAACCTATGTTGACAGGAGAACCCTCCTGTCATAAATATAAAGGGAAGGGTAAACACCTTTAAAATCCCTCCTGGCCAGAGGAAAAACCCTTTCACCTGTAAAGGGTTAAGAAACTAGGATAATCTCGCTGGCATCTGACGAAAATGACCAATGAGGGGACAAGATACTTTCAAAAGCTGGAGGGGGGGAGAAACAAAGGCTCTCTCTGTCTTTGTGATGCTTTTGCCAGGAACAGAAAGGAATGGAGCCTTAGAACTTAGTAAGTAATCTCGCTAGATATGTGTTAGATTCTGTTTGTTTAAATGGCTGAAAAAATAAGCTGTGCTGAATGGAATGGATATTCCTGTTTTTGTGTCTTTTTGTAACTTAAGGTTTTGCCTAGAGGGATTCTCTATGTTTTGAATCTAATTACCCTGTAAGGTGTTTACCATCCTGATTTTACAGAGGTGATTCTTTTACTTTTTCTTCAATTAAAATTCTCTTCTGTACTTTCCACAGTATGCATCCGATGAAGTGAGCTGTAGCTCACGAAAGCTTATGCTCAAATAAATTGGTTAGTCTCTAAGGTGCCACAAGTACTCCTTTTCTTTTTGTGAATACAGACTAACACGACTGTTACTCTGAAACCTGTCTTTTAAGAACCTGATTGCTTTTTCATTGTTCTTAAGATCTAAGGGTTTCGGTCTGTGTTCACCTATGCAAATTGGTGAGGATTTTTATCAAGCCTTCCCCAGGAAAGGGGGTGTCGGGTTTGGGGAGGATTTTTGGGGGAAAGACGTTTCCAAGCAGGCTCTTTCCCGGTTATCTATCTGTTAGACGCTTGGTGGTGGCAGCAATAAAGTCCAAGGACAAAGCGTAAAATAGTTTGTACCTTGGGGAAGTTTTAACTTAAGCTGGTAAAAGTAAGCTTAGGGGGTTTTCATGCAGGTCCCCACATCTGTACCCTAGAGTTCAGAGAGGGGAAGGAATCTTGACACCTCCCATCAGCATAGGTAGTGTCTGCACCAGTGATACTCAGACTGAGACTCGCAAGCCGCAAATGGCTTTTTAATGTGTCTCCTCGGTTCTTTGCAGCACATGATATTAAAACACTGTGTGATTTCATTATTAACCCATCCAAGTTACTAACCAATCAGAATGCTTTTATTATGTTATTAACCCACAATTAAGTTATCAACTTCCACTAAGTTATTAATGTATTTTCTGTGACAATAATATCTATATATAGTACTATAGTAAATGAAACAATGAATTCACACTGCTGTGGCTCTTTCGGGTAGCTGATTGCTAATTTGGCTCCTAAACCACTGAGGTCTGAGTATCACTGGTCTACCTTGAAGCGCTACAACAGTGCAGCTATGCTGCTGAAGCTGTTTAAGTATAGACATACCCTAAGTGTAAGACAGGAGGCAGCAGAGATAGATACAGAAAGACAGCGGAGTATAATGAAACAGATTTGGGCATGACCGTGAGTTCTTCCCGTGAAGGTGGGGGTAGAGATTAGAGACCTGGCACATCCTGGTTGGGGTTAAAGTAAAACTGTCTTTATTTCCTGTCTACACAGACTCTTGCTTCTTACTCTACATCCCCTAGTGGCTGCTCTAAACATTCACCACTACCACCATGGTTGGGAGAATCAAACTGAGTGAAGGGAAACTGAGGCAGCAGCTACCTTGCCGCTAGACTGGGCAAGAGAGCACTGTTACACTCATTAATTAAAATTCTCTAATGAAACATTTTTTTTTCACTTTTATTCCATTACTTGCTGTTGGAAATTAGCTGTGTTTCTCAGTTGAGAAGTGATCACGCAACTCACGCTGTTGTTCTGCACCCTGATAAGATAAGCATAACTCTTAGATCTAAGTTTCAGGTGCAAATGTTTGTGGCGAGTGAGTTTAAAACTTGTTTCCCAGGAGCACTGGAGTGGGCAAGCTTCAAGATTCTGTTTCTGAGAGCATTCATGACAGCGTGTTTCAATCACATGTATGTTCATGGAAAGGGAACACAACAGCAGTCAGTTTGTACAGATGTAAAACGAACAATCAGATGTTTTTCCACCCCCCCAATATTCCCCCAGATTAGTAGCTGGCTATCCGTCAGGACATAGCTGACAGCCACTGCTCTTAAGAGTGATTTCTTTCTCTCCTGGTATAGCATTACACCTCTGGTTTCACTCCCCCTGAAACATCAAGTACTGACCATTGCTGGTTCCATGATAATGGACTGTACTGCCTATTGGTCTGATCTGAGATGGCAGGCCGTAAATCATTGTGACGGAGGAAGGCCAAATACAAGAGCGGGAACCATGTGCAAAGCATTTATTGCCTTTCCTATCAGTTTTGAGGAAAAAGTCACAGCCCTCTCCGCAGAAGGCTGCATGTTACAGAAAGGAAGGTTGGCCCACTGGTTAGAGTGTTAGCTAGAGACTGTGTTAGCTAGAGACTTGGGTTTGAGTCCTTCCTTTGCCCTGGACTTTCTCTATGACCTTGGGCAAGTCACTTAGGCCCAGATCCACAAAGATCCAAAGGATGTTTGAAGCCCAAGAGCCTTTGTGGATCTGGGACTTAATCTCCCTGGGCCTCAATTCTCCCTCTGTAAAATAGCTTATCTCCCTATCTTCCCGCTCTCACAGGGATGATGTGAAGCTAAACCCACTGAGTTCTGAGGTGCTCAGATAGTATGCTAATAGGGCCAAATAAGTGCCTGAAATAGGCAAACTCCCAATTGGAAAGGGAGCACCATGACTGTTGCTCTTAGTAGGTACAACAGCTTGGGGTAGTAAGGCATAAGGCGTCTCAGAAAGCAAAGGGAAATAGCATTGGGGCGCCCTTTTCTGATCATGAGCTACAAATTAAAAAACAAAACCCCCTAAAATGAATAATTTCTCTCTCTCTGTATATCTCGTTGTATGCATCTTTCATCTGACTCATTCGCGAGACAGCGTTGCAGTGTATATGATGGGATGTGACTGGCATAACCCTGTCTGATGCATCGAACATGACGTGTGAGCCTAGGAAATTAAGGAGCGCAATATGGTTTGGTAGTGAGCAGAGAGGGACAGACAAGCAGATGGACACACTCTTTCGCCAGTGAAAAACCAGGCTTAACGGTGGCTTCCTGCCAGATTTGAAATTTTGGATTTGAAAGAATTAGCTAGGAAGTTGCTCTTTTTGCCATCTCTGTTCTGCAGCATCCCATTATTGCACATGATTGTTCCATCAGGCATTGACCTTTCCGAGGCTGGGATGTGACAGCACAGAAAGGGCACTAGCATATGAAATGTTATTCTATCTGGAAATTTCAGGTTGCAATTCCTTTGCACTATATACCTCAACGTCTTCAGTATGTTAGTGTCGTCCCCCCTCCCTTCCCCCCCCGGGCTTTCGGGAGGCAGTAAGAGTGGGGATTGTTTATTCTTCCCACACCATGTCCTTTTGTTTTCATTACAAGAGCGAAAGGTATGTTAGTAACCAAGGTCAGAGATACAGCGAGGCTGAATTCACGATGTTGTGCCTAATCTTCAGGGACAGATCTGGGGCTTCGATCTGGCCTTGGGAGGCAAGCTTGATAGGAAAGAAAATGCAGATTCTTTGTCACATACAAGTAGCTGTTCTAGCCTGCTTCTGGAACGGGGAAAGAGAGAGAAAAAGGGCCTTCACTGATTGCAGTCTTGATCATCCACTTGTCTGTTTCTTCTTCCTAAATTCCTATGCTTTTTTCCATCCTGCCCCCTGTGTGTAGAGAAAACTCCCCACCAAAACTGGTAAAGCTGCCACCTTATCCTCTTGTAAATCCCTAATTAAAATCTACCTCTGCCAGGATGCTTATGAATCACTCTTGTCTGGCATTGGTCAGGCAAGCGTCAAGCTGTGATTTCAGCTTTCCTGTTGGTTCTATTGTTAACTCATCCTCCTGATCTACTCCCCCATCCCATTCTGTCTGATCTAAATTAGCTGTTGCCACTCAAGAAAAAGATCTTGGAGTCACTGTGGATAGTTCTCTGAAAACTTCCACTCAATGTGCAGCAGCAGCCAAAAAGCCTAATAGAATGTTAGGAACCATTAGGAAAGGGATAGAAAATAAGACAGGAGATATCATAATACCACTATACAAATCCATGGTGCACCCACACCTTGAATATAGTGGAACAGGAAAAGGCTCAGAAAAGGCCAAGAAAAATAATCAAGGGTATGGAATAGCTTCCACATAAGGAGAGATTAAAAAGATTAGGGTTCAGTTTATAAAAAAAGACAACTCAGGGGAGATATGATAGAAGTCTATCAATTCATGAATTGTGTGGAAAAAGTAAAGAGACACGTTATTTACCTTTTCCCACAATACAAAAATCAGGGATTACCTGATTAAATTAATAGGCAGCAGGTTTAATACAAACAAGCAGAAGTACTTTTTCACACAGTGCACAGCCAACCTGTGGAACTCATTGCCATGGGATGGTATGATGGGTTAAAAAAAAACTGGATAAATTCATGGAGGATAGGTCCATCAGTGGCTATTAGCCAAGATGGTCAGGGAGGCAAACCCATACTCACGATGACCCTAAACCTTTGATTACCAGAAGCCAGGAGTGGAAGACAAGGGAAGATCACTTCATAATTGCTCTGTTCTGTACACTCCCCCGAAGCTTCAGTACAGGTCACTGTCAGAGACAGGCTACCGGGCAAGATGGACCATTGGTCTGACTCAGTATGGCAGTTCTTATGTGTTGTTCTCCTGTCTTACATGCAGGGACTCTCTTCTTTATGATATGCCTATACAGCATCTAGCATAATCAGTCCCTGATTTCTGTTTGGGCTTCCTAAGCATTACTGTCATAAAAATGAGTAATATAAAGAGAACCTGCTTGGAGGAATAACTGGTATATTTGATGGGGCCTAGTTCCCCCATGATGTGCATATTTCTCCCCCATGAATGTTGCTGGAAGCTATGTACCCATGTCAAAGGGAGAGCATAGATCCTTTTATGTTTACAGCTTTGGTGCCTTAAAATTCCCTTGCCCTGAAAGGTGGATTGCATTGTATAACTGTGAATTTCTGTGGGGTGGGGGTGGGTGCAGCTTACATATCCCCTTCCTTGCGGGACTAGGGGGGCTCTAACTCCAGGCCAGTGTTACTTGGGAATGAGTAGATTCAACTCTCTGATCTTTCTCTTGTGGCTGCCAGTCCATGGATGTTTCTGGCTGCTACTAGCTTGTCCATAAATATGATTTTACAATAATTTCCACAGACACGGATGTGAATGATAGTTTGATTTGCCTGTTCATTTTCTTCTCGGAGGCACTGCCATTCAGCTAGTCTCACTGCCGTAGGCCAGGGTAGACAGGGTTCCCTCAGTATTGAGAAAGGTCAGACACTAAGAAGCACCCTTGGTCCCCATACTCCAGTTTCCTGACCAATAAAGAAGGATTCAGAGGGAAGCAAAGAACCACATCTTAATATGCCAAGGATTCAATTAATCCCTGCTCTGGCATAGGGACAAAGTAGAGGTAGCTTTGGGCCACTGTGCAGGATAGGGCCGCCCTAACTTGCAATGCTGAGGTTAATACCCCTATGGGCCATTTCAGGGCTGCAGAACCACTGGGGCATAAAATCAACCTGGTGACATCTACTCCTACTCATGCCTGCTCTTGGGGAGGCTACATAGGCAGTGCAGGGCTGGCAGAGCCTTAGAGCCAAGATGGTGCAAAGAGGCCACAAGGTACTGTTAAACCAGGATCCTTGTCTTTAGTGCAATGCTATACGTGGCAGAGAGAGGGCGACAGTGAGCTTGACACTTGGTGCTCTGATTTTTGCATACATAGCCGCACAGTGGTTGTATTTATTGGATCCAAATGTCTTTTGACCCAGCCAGAAGCAGGAAATACCAGAGACCTCACATGAAATCACTTGAAAAAACATTTCATATTCAAAGATGCTAACGTTAGCTGGCAGTCGCTACAGGTCAAGAGGGGAAATATCCCTCTAATTACCAGCTCCTCTCTTGCAGCTCTCTGGAGTTGGATTATAATATATGTGGCAATGTCTAATTTAAAGGTCTTGTTAATATCCTATTATTGAACAATGAGTGTTTATAGTCGGAGAGGCTAGTAATTAAAGGAATGAGATGGTTTTAAATTGCCAAAGTTTAAAGTGTTGTTACAGTCAAAGAAGTAACTTTAAAAAGAACATCTTCTCACGGAACAGATCTGCTACCTGTGTGACTTTAGAGTCGCATCTGCTTACTGTATGGACAAGAGCAAATGTTCGTGGATGTTAGTAATCTATAACACCATCTAAGAGAGTGAGCAGAACTCATGCACCATCGACAAAGTGGTTGGCTATTTCTCAGCTTTAGAATCCTTATTTCTGAGGATGATTTAAGAGGCAAAAAAACCACACCAGGATTTTCAGTTGCAGGCTTAGTCAGTGGATGTTAAGAAAATTAGGAAGGGTAGTCTTGCAGGTAAGCCACTGAACGGGAGATCTACGTTCAACTGCCTGCATCTGCCTCAGAATCCCTTAGTGACCTTGAGCAAGTCATGCAGAACCCGACTCAGCAAAGCGCTTAAAGTGAAGCATGTGTTTTACTGAACTGGGCTGTTCATTTCTGTGCCTCAGTTCCCTGTCTGTAACCAGGGGGTGGTAATCCATCACTTGCCTTGTTTGTTTAGACTGTGAGGTCAGCAAGGCAGGGATTGCTTCCTACTATGTGTAATGCAAAATAAACAGTCATTGATCCAGTCATTTATAACCTGATTTCAACTGAAGACAGAGAAGGTTGTTAGGGAAGAAAGAGGTTGGGGAACCCATTTAGCTTTCTCTGCTTTATGCTGAATTAACATTTACTGTGAGCCTGTAGTACTTTCTCCAATAAGTGCTCATATAGAGCCTGATTCACAGCCTGCTGACGCTGATAGGAGTCTTTTCATTGACTTGTATGGACTTTAGATCAAACTCACAATACCTCTCAGAACATGCTCCTAGCTGCTCTTTGCCACCATTGTTAGTATGTCTCCATACAGAAACTGCTCTCTGTTTAAAGAAATTGCACTTAATTTAATTTGGCCAGTCTGGGGACAGTCTAATTGCTCAATCACCTCTTCTGGGTTGGCTTTGAATTCCTTTAGTATTTCTTCTCCTCTCCTCTAGGGTGTGTATCTGTTTCTGTTTCCCACTCTCCTTTGTGAACACTGAGTCAGATGATTAATTTAACAGGAATTAAAGGCGGACAGGCTCCAAATTTTGTCCAGTCTTAGGTTTTTATAGTGTACTGTATGTGATTCCAAAGTCCTGGCAATTCTTTGTATGGGAAGTATTTCCCTCCAACAAATGATTCACTGCTCTTTTTCTACAAGTTGCATCCCTAGTGCTCATGATGAACAACCCTACAATAACAAAACAGCAGATGAAGTCAGATGATCACAACCAAATCTACAGTAACACACCATCATACACTACTCGGTGTTCAAGTGCAACAGATTAATAAACTCTAGATTAATAAACCAGCAAATGTGGTGCAGTGCTCATGAGCGCCTCCATTATAACACAACAGTGTACACTAGTCCGTGTTCATGAGCAACCCTACAAAAACACACCAGCGTTTAAGAGCCAGTAAGGAAGAGATGCTTTAGCAAGGAAGCCGAGCTGCATTCAAGCGTCCAGAAAGGTAGCATAAAAAAAATGAGGGTTGTTTTTTAAATTCTAAACATTAGTTTGAATGTGTGCTTTCCCCTTTGACCATCTGGTTTATGCCAGTGCTATTGCTAATGGCTGCAAAGATGGGATGAGGCTCTAATTTTAAAACAAAAAAACCTTTCAGTGCAAAGCTTGGGTATTGAGAATGTTTTTGTTCTGTTCTTTGCAATGCTGACAAGCTTCTTGTTATCCTCTCTGTCACAGGACTGGATTGCCCTTTAAGGGGATTGTGTTTACCTTCCACCTGTGACTAATTAGCTGCCTGCCCTGGGATGGGTCTGAAGTCGCAGATCAGGTGATAGCCTGCAGATCACCAAGGGCCAGATTCACAATAGTGACTCTAAGGGCCTCTTTAGGTGACTATGTCTAACATTCAGGCATCACTGACATCCTTAGCTCACTGCTCAGCTGCTGCTAACCCTGGAGGTGCCTCCATTTCTGCTGGATGGGGTGCGCAAAGGTGCCTAAGGTCCTGACACTGCCTCACAGCTAATGAGCCGCTCAGAGCCATGACTTGTGCCTAATCACCAGTGAGATTCTCAAATTAGGCGTTCTCCTATCTCACCCACAGGGCCCAATCCAGTGGGTGTGCTCAGACCCCAGCTGGAGCAGGGGATGTCAGAGTTGCAAGGCTCCTGGCTTGATAACTCACTGAGGCACTGTGGGACCTGCCGGCCACTCAGGGAACCTCGTCAGGTTCATTTAGAAAAAAAATTGAAGTGGAATGTCCTTTGCATTGGTTTTAATGAGAACTTCAGACCAATGCGGAACTATTTTTCTTTTAATTTGAGAATTCCAAGTTCTGACCCAGCCTAGCTTCTACTTCCCCTGTCAATCAATGCCCTGGCCTACTCGGCCATACCTCGGGACTCCTTCAATGGCCTCTTGCTTCTCATATGCTTGAAAACACGTCTGTATTATTATCAGACCCATGTGTGCAGTCAGCCCTTTCATCCTCTACCTTGGCTCCAGTTACTGTTCTCAGCCCCTTTGTTCACTGCACTCTCTAATCTTTCCTCTAGGCCACGGTGTTTTATGCTTCAGATATGCCTCCCTTCCCTTTAATTAATTTTTTCTTGGCACTATCTCGCTCGTCCCTGTTGCCCTGTTCTATTTAATTTATTGCTCACTGGCCATCATAACCTCTGGGCAGGCCTCTAATTTATCGCTCCCCGATTCCCATTTCCCCTCTGTGTCCTTTTCCTTTATTGATTTTTTTTCCCCATTTGATTTCACCCAGCACTTCCAGTTTTATCTCCCCTAAATTGCTCTGCTGAATTTATTTCTTCTCATTTGGGGTTTTGCTTTCATATTCATTATTAGCACAGCTGCACTGAGATTGCTCTTTGTTGCTCTCTGGGAGTTAGGTGACTAAATACCTTTAAAAATCTTGCCTAAATCAGGAGTGGCTTCCATCTAAGTTCCCATATTAGGGAAGGAAGCGATCCTTTTTCAGTAGCACCTTCCTAAACCCTGTCACAGGATTTGTGTCCCCCCAATAGGGGAGCAGGGCTTCTCAACTGAGGCACCTTAAAAGTAGGTTCTGGTACCCCTCAGAAAGACGCAGATTAATTTCTGATAACTTGTGCTAGCCAGTGGAGCTTGGCAGCTCCGACGTGGATATGAGAGAGGCTGAGAACCCCTTTGGGGTGAAGGGCAGGAGTGGTTTGACGTGCTGGGGCTATCAGATGGCAGAACCTGTGCTGGCGGGGTCCCCAGAGGGAGCTGTATTTGTACTCCTGTTGGTTCTTTACCCCTCCTCAGTGCTAAGCAGTAAGTGAGCAAACCAGCTGAATCTGCCTTGTGGAGGAGGGAGACTCCTTGGCTTCCCCAAGTTGCTTTCCAGGAGATTTGGGAGCTAATTGGTGGCCTGCATTTAAAATGTATTGGGATATTTTTGGGGCAGGGGAGTTAAGGTTCTCTCTAGTGCTGTCAATTAATCTCAGTTAACTTATGCGATTAACTCAAAATAATTAATCGCGATTAAAAAATTAATTGTGATTAATCACACTGTTAAACAATAGAATACAAATGGAGATTTATTAAATATTTTGGGCTGTTTTTCTACATTTTCAAATATATCGATTTCAGTTACAACACAGAATACAAAGTGTACAGTGCCCACTTATATTATTTTTTATTACAAATATTTGCACCGTAAAAATGATAAACAAAAGAAATAGTATTTTTAGTTCACCTCAACAAATACTGTAGTGCAATCTCTTTTTCTTGAAAGTGCAACGTACAAATCTAATGGTTTCTTTGTTGCATAACTGCCCTCAAAAACAAAGCTACGTAAAACTTTAGAGCCTACAAGTCCACTCAGTCCTACTTCTTGTTCAGCCAATCACTAAGAGAAACAAATTTGTTTACATTTATAGGGGATAATGCTGTCCACTTCTTAATTACAATGTCACCTGAAAGTAAGTGTAATTTCAGGTGTTTGCACGGCACTACTCTAGTTGGAGTAGCAAGATATTTACGTGCCAGATGCACTATACATTTGTATGCCTCTTCAGGCTTCCGCCATCGTTCCAGAGGCCATGCTTCCATGCTGATGACGCGCGTTAAAAAAATAATGTGTTAATTAAATTTGTGACTGAAGTCCTTGGGGGAGAATTGTATGTCCCCTGTTCTGTTCTATCTGCATTCTGCCATATATTTCATGGTATAGCAGTCTCGGATGATGACCCAGCAGATGTTGTTCATTTTAAGAACACTTTCACTGCAAATTTGACAACATGCAGAGAAGACACCAACGTTTAAATAATTTTTAAATAAATGGTATTCTATTATGGTTTAACAGCGCGATTAATCATGATTAATTTTTTTAATCACTTAACTGCCCTAGGTTCTCTCATCTCTTGCTGTAACAGCTTCTCCCCACCACTGTGAGGGATGGATACCCACCAGCGATTGAAGCAGGATGTTCCATCTTCCCTCATCTGGCCTCTCCTCCCTGGCTACTGCCATCTTGGACCTCAGTGCTTTTCACACCCCTAATCCACCTCTAGCCTGCTGCCCGCTTGGATATTGCTATGTGTCTCCCCTGCACCTCTCCTTTCTCCTGCCCCTGCAGATGGGGTGGGGAGAAGTGTGGAGTTTCACAGGAGTCCCCGTTTGAATTGGTCTGCAAAGCGCCCAGGGTGTGCTGGAACTGGCCTGGTCTGCAGGGACTGCCACGCTTAGGGAGAAAGCTGAGGAAGCTGCTTGTGTGCTGTTCTGCTGTTCAAAGTTACTAATAAAGACAAATCTCAGGAAGGGATTAACTTTAGACTATATCATTGCTCAGTTGATTCCTCCCACTAAGCACATGTTGTGTCTAGGGTGTTAAAATCTCTCTTCATGCAGCTCTTTAGTTTTTCCTGATCTCCCCCTGATGTTGCACCTTCTGACCAGGTGCCCTGTACACCCCCTACCATCCTCGAGCCACTTGTGATCTCATTCTGCCAGAAGTTCATGTAATGTTTTGTGATGTCCCATTTTCCCTGTTTGCAGATCAGAAATGAGGGTGGGCAGTTTTGGTGCCTGAATGGTGGAGAGGGTAGTGTTCTACTTGCACAAGACATCATGCCAGAGCAGAGCTCCCCTCCAGCCTGGCCAGCCTGGCACTAAGTACATGCACACTCTTGAAAATCTGGATCTAAGTTTATTCTTCACTTGTTTGCTTCATGCAGATGGAAAGCCCAAGACAGATTGGTGAAGAAGACTTGTTCTTCTTTCCTTTATTACATTTTCCGTACATTTGCTCCTGGTTAAAGATGGCAGCTTCAGAGAGTGAAGAGCTCTCTTGCTATGGCTGAAGGACACCAGTGCTAGATTCTCTATGCTGCTCAGCTGTTCTCCCTCAAGGATAGTCTCCATGGATCACTAAGTCCTTGGTCTTTCTGCTATGGATGCCAACGGGGGATAATTAGTGCCAACTCAAATGGCAACATTCTGTGATGCAGATACCTCCACACCAGGAACTATACTGGGACCACATAGGCCACCATATCACCCATCAAATGGAGACCGCACACGGCCACTGCTAGGTTTAGTATCAGGAAGTGATGAAGGTGGAAGTTACAGCTCCCTCTTGGTAGATTCAGTAGAAGAAGGCAAATGCTGTAGACACATGCAATTTTCTGGTTCCTTCCGCATTCCGTTACCCCGTTTCATAATTAGTTTAGATACCCAAGTGGTGGGATGTCATAGAAACCCCAGTGCTAATCATAATCTGCCCCTGTGCATTCAGGGGCAAATCCTCAGCTGGTAAAAATTGACTTCCGTGGAGCTATGACCATTTAAAGCAGCTGGGAATCTGCCCTCCAAACCCCTTGATTTATGCCGTTATTTCCTTACATGCCAAGTTTTGGTTGTAAATCAGAAGAGGGAGACAAGTTCTCTGTTACATCTGGAGCCTATTTCCACAGATACCTCAAAAAGCCTCATTTTAATGACAGCACAGCCCTAAACCTACAGGCAGCTCAGAGACTGGATACAGCAGCTTACATTTCATTCATGTTGGGAGACGTTTTTCCTGTGCTCCCAGCATACAAAGAAAAGCTTCAAACAAAATGAAGACAAAGTCAGAAAAACTGGAAATCAAAGGAACAGTTTTACATGGGTTATGCCAGATTTCATAGTCAGAGGAGACTAGCTGAAATCAGATTTTTGAGGCATGTAAAGAACATCAGATTTAGTCTAAAATAATGCACCTCTCTGTTTATACCTTTAAAAAACAGTAAAAGGAAAATCCTGTTGTATTTGTAAGGAATTCACTTTTAGGTAAAATTACAAGCTGAAGAACAGAGATTTGTGCCTTTCTGTTATAGCCAGACTAAAGGCTTTTTTTTTTTATTCTTTGCCTAGTGTGTTTTGAGACAGTAACACATCCAGCAGAGATTGTACAAGGGTTTGGATAATTTATCATCCATTGTGAATTGCGGTTCTAAAGCTCTTTTGTGACATGCCCCAGCCCTCTTTGCATAGTGATTGGTATAATACATCTCCCTTTCCTTGCAAATGGCTCTTTGCATCTCATTTCTATATAGGCTCTGAGGGGGAAAAGGGGACTCTAAAAAAACCCAAGAAGATCTGCATCTGCGGGGGGGAGAAAGCAGAATTTGATCTTTTCCTTTGTATGTTGCAAACAAAATAGACCATTAAGAGATTCTGTGAGCCAAATCTGTTTGGAAGTACTGTAATTTAGAAAGCACTAAAGTGCTCCTATTCTGGCATGAAAAAGCCATTGTATTGAAAAAGTCACCTCATATTAATTTGTATTTTGAGAACAGAGTTGAACATGTTGCAGGGACTTTTCACTAATAATAAATAATATCCACGCTGTTCAATGGCTTTTCCTCTCCCTTACCCACCATCAGACGGTGTATGATGGGAGGCATATTCCTGAGATTCAAGAAACCTTGTGCTATAGCTTCCAGCAGAATGTCTGGGCGTAGAACCTTGTTGTCCTGTGCGGTTCATGTTTGGCTTTTTATTCTGGTTGCTAACTGATTAAGAGCAGTGTACCATTACTATACAGCTGCACTTACACACCAGGAACGTCTAAATGCTATCGGTTCAGGTCTTTCACATGTTTGAAATGAACTTGACCTTGGGAACTAAAGACAAAGGAGCTGTGTGTCAGAGGCAGCCTCTTTGGGCACTTCCCAAGCTCATGCAAATGAAACCTGCTTTCAAACTTAGTTGAACTTAGGCTGGGTTTAAGGTGCACAGCTTTAGCAAGTTCACTTATTTTTCACATTATCCTGACTATATACAGCCATAGGATGCCATGTATTTCTCCATCTGTAAACCGGGGGTCAGAGGGGACACTCACCCATCTTTGTAAAGTGCTTTGAGATCTGTGGATAAAAGTGTGATGTATGTAAATGATGAATGGTGACTGCATCACCTGCATTCTGCCCAGCAATCCGTCTTTGCTGGGACTACTAACATTCCAAACCCCTGAGCAACTTCAAACAGCTGCCATTGGGGGGGGACCCCAAACCCAAATAGTGACTTGCCAGAGAAATATTTCCTTCTTTCCCCACAAATGTGGAGCCATCCAATACAATCTTTAATGTTAAAGTGGAGAAATCAAATACTTGAAATATTAGTAGATTGTAAAAGTAAGGCAGGTCCTGGTGCACTAACTCAGCCATACTAAACATGGTGCATGTCCTCCTGTACGCACTAATAAAGGAATGGGAATTCAGGTTTGTACAGAACACAGAAATGTTTAAGAGAAAAAACTATCAACATGCAACTTGCCCAAGTTAACACAACTTTGCCTTTGGTTTCTTTCCTGACTTTTGGCTTTAGGACTTTGACATGAGACAGTTTTAATAAGCATCCTTCCTTTGCAAATGCACTTAGTGCATGTCCTTAGTACATGGAAGTGATTTGACTGAGTGCACCCCCAACTGACCTGAATTCACAGATGCAGTGAGGGCCTGATCCAAAGCCTATTGAAGTCAATGAAAAACTCCCAAATCATGGGATTTTCATCAGGTACTAATTATGCAAAAGACACAACTGCATGCATGGAAAGGAGTCTCTTTAAACATTTGCCCCATAATTGTTTTTTTTTAATTATGAACCCTAACGAACAACATTGATTAGATGCGTCACAAATGAGGGATTTCTGCAGCTCTGCTTGGGAAGCTGCATGGCTGACATTTAAAGATTTCTTCTGAGCTGGGGCTGCTACAGATTTTGGACCTTTGAGATACCTGCTAAACCTTGTGAGTATGCATGATGTCCACAGGAAGCTTTGAATCGCAGAAGGGGGCCACCACCAAATAGGGTTTGACACCAAGGGGTTAGTTTTTTTTATTCTAGTAAGGTTTCTGTAAATTAATGCAAAAGCAGCAGGTCAGAAACACAACTGGCTAATAGCCACCTGGATAATAAGAAGTGCAAGCCACTGACAACGGGGCCTTACGTCAGAGACAAAACCACGTGACATTTTTGTCCTGAGAAGGAAGTAATAGAAAGAAAGCCCTGAGTCGTGGCAGGTGGATCTGAAGATCTCGAAGTAGAACAGGGCGAAATATTTTTGACTAATAGTCAATTTGCCAAAAATTGCACTTTTGGTCAACACAAAACTGTTCTCAAATTTGACACAGATTTTTTTTTTTTTTGAGGGAAGCAGGCGGGGCTTAGATGCTATTCACAAAATGTCTGGAGGAGAAGGAGGTGGTAGCAGCAGCTCCCTTATGACCTTTAGTCCAGCCATTAGGGTACTCACTCAGGATGTGGGGAACCTAGGTTCAGTTATTCCCTCTGCCTGATGTGACACAGGGATCTGACCAGGGAAGTTTTGGGTGAGTGCTCTAACCACTGGGCAGTGGGACATTCTGGGGTGTCTCTCTCCTGTTGAAGCGATTCTGCGTTTTAGAGATCATTAAATCATCATTAGAGCAGGGATTTGAACTTGGGTCTCCTACAGTCTAGGGAATGCCCTAACTACCCGGTTATAGAATCATTCTTAGGCCTGGTCTGCACTGAAAAGTTCGACTGGCAGAGCTACATAGATCAGGGGTGTGAAAAATCCACACCACTAACATAGCTATGACACCCAGTCTAGACAGAGCTATGTCAATGGAAACATGCTTCCATCGACCTAGCTACCATCATTCGGGGAGGTGGTATTCCTACACCAGTAGTGTAGGCTGCATCTACTCTACAGGGTTATGCCAACATAGCTATATCAGTACAGTCTCTGTAGCGTAGAAAGACCCTTCCTTCCTGTTGAAGGCCCAATGACTATTTAATTATTGCAAAAAGCAGAACAGCTGCAACCAAAGAGATTGAGAGAGACTCCCCACAGGATATTCCCTAACTCAGTGGGTTGGGAACTCACCAGAGAGGTGGGTTCAGATCCCTGCTCCACATCTGGCAGAGCGAGGATTTGAATCCAGGTCTACCACATCCCATGTGAGTGCTCTAACCACTGGCACAGAGCCTGTAAGAGAGCCACCCCCTTCTCTGAAAGTTTTGTGGATCTAGCCCTTTAAAAATGCCTGAGACAAAATGTTTTCAGTTGAACATTATGTTTCATTCGACCCAAAATGGATGTTTTCGATTTGCCAACATTTTTTGCAGTGTTTGGATTTGGTTTGACCCAACCTAATGTATTTCTTTTCGGTGCTGCCCGTGAACTGAAAAATCAGTTATTTACTCAGCTCTAGTCAGAAGGGTATTTAAAAACACAGGGTTGATCCGGATGGGTGACCCTCATAAAGTATCTTTGAACTGTGCTAGCCCATCTCTACGATGGACCTGATCCAAGCCTGCTGAAGTCAATGGAAGCTTTTCCACTGACATCAGAGGATTTGTGATCAGGCCTTATACGCTAACTGTCCAGCTGTGGTGACCGTACAGTGCCTGGTATAAGGTTTAACTGTGGTTGTTTTACCAACTTCTTTGTTTAGAACAATTTATTTCCAATCTTTTTAATCCTTAAAAAAAAAATTCCTTTCTCTGCAGAGACGCCTTCCTGGTAAACTGTAAAGTAATCCATAGATCAGCAACTCCATTTACTGTACAGTATGTGGCCTGAAAATCCCTCACCACCCCTTATCAGAATCTAATTCAATTGCTCTGGAGAGCAAAGACATAATGTGGGCTTAGCTATCAAATCATCGCTCTCCTGCTTACCCTTTATCTGTCCTTTCAGCCCTGCCATTCAGCCCTCTAATGGTGGCTTTCTAATGGCCTGGTCTTCTAAATGGTATTATTAGAGCTGTGTGTATTTCTCATTTGCAAAACACCACAAAATAAAACCAACAAGAACACACAAAATGGCATCAAATGAAAAATTCACCCTGCAGTGGCGTCTCCTGCCCCGCGGGGCTCCCTGCTCCAGGCCCTGCAACTTGGCCCACAGGGTGGCAGCACCCCTCCAGCCTAGCAACGCCACCCTCATGACGAAGGAGTGGTCAGGCCACACCTGCCTGGCCCTGTGCCTGGTCACACGGCTCTGCAGGACAAGAGCCACCACTGCAGGCTGAGTGGAGGGTGGCATGCTCTGCAACCCCCCGTACCCCCATTGGGCCTCTCACCCTGGGCACAGGACCCAGCAGGGCCTACCTTCCAGGGACAGCACAGGGCAGGAGGGGGAACAGAGAAGGGAGAAGAGGGGAGGGGTCGCTGGGACTAATGGGAGAGTGGGGCTAAATGGGGGAGAGGGAATAGGGGAAAGAAGGGGTTGGGTAGGGGTTTCTGGGGCTAATGGGGTGAGGTTTGATAGGAGTAGAGGAATAAATAAGGGGGGATGGAGTGCCTGGGATGTGAGGGCTGGAGACAGAAGCAGTAGGGTTTAGGGAGACCCATGATTCCCCACTGCATGGGGATGGAGAGGTTGGGTTATTTAGGGGCTGCAGTACTGGGTACATTTCAAGGAGAGAACCCTAAGGAGCTGACTATAGTGCTCATTGGGCTGATGCAGTCAAAGAACATTGGTTTCATAGCCAACCCTACCCAAGGGAGTGATGTGGCCAGTGTCACGTCCAACCACCTTTGCCTGCCCGATGAGCCTTTGGCTCGGGGGAACTTTGATTTTGAATTCTGGTGCGGGTTTCTGAACGCCTCATGGTGCTGAGTAACGCTTACTGGAAGGATGTAGTATAGCTATCCTGGCAATTATGCACCGTTTGTATTGATATACAGTCATCTGGGGGGTACTTCATTAATGTAAATAGAACTCAAACACCATATTTCTACTGGAATAAACACAATAAGAGATTTCCGAAGCATAAAATGAAAAATTATAGTAAATACAAGCAATTGCCTGAGGCTCCAGATATTCTCCTACAGGGAGAGAGTCGCAGATAGGACAATATACCTTGTACCCACAGAGGGGCAAAGCCCTTCCTTGAGATGGCACAACTTGGCTCTTGGCTGGACTAGAACCCCAAATCCACGTGCCCCTGAATTAAGGTCTCGTATGTGCAAGGATGCCCCTGTTCAGCTTATTTGTGGGGATAGAACACAGGGACTTGTGAATCTAAAACATGAGCCTCAACTGCTTGAGTTAAAGGAACAGCCACTTCAGCACAGAGGCAGTTGCCATCTGACAGCCCTCTGTAGGGTGTCTGTCTCCTGGAAGGGAATGGAGTCGCACTGAATTAGCCTGGGTGACACCCTCCCCCTGGTTGAGGAAACTCGTTTTAAGTGTCACAGGTCCGTCGCCATTCAAATCCCCATAGAGGCCAGCACTGGCTGTTGATGCCCTCAGATGGCTGGGCTGCAAGCAGCACCAGCTTGTGGTTTTGTCACTAGAGGTCCTGGTTCTGCCCCTGCAGAGGTCACAACCCATAGCGTTGTTACACCCAGATCTGAATTGGGTGGCTTGAGGCCATGGGGTATTTGGTCTGTTTGTATTGGAGGCCTTCCCGCTGGGAGCTGTCCATAGGCCATTCTCCCTTCTCTCCTCACCCATGCTGAAAGGGACCCATCAGGGGCAGGTCCTTCTCCCTTCCCCCTTGAGGAATCAGAGGGCTGGACAGGATACTTCTTCCTACTGCATGCTCTCATACCCCTAACAGAAGGCCGGGAGAGGGGCTTTGCCCGGTGAAGTCCAGAGGCAGGCAGATGGGTTCACCTGCGCTGGCGAGCTCCTTGGAAGAGTGTCCAGTGCTCCAGTGGATGTGTAGATGGGGCAGGCAGTGCACCGATGGGCTCTGCTACATCCGGATGAGGGAGCCCTTCCTCCTGTGCACCACAGCTGAGACTTGCACTCCGGCTGCCCTAGGGGAGTGGAGTTCTGATTCAGACAGAGCACTGTTATGTGCTTTCTGTAGGATCCCCCCTCTATATGTAAGAAATAAGATGTTGTACATCATAGCATAAGACTGCAGGCTGCATCTGTCTGTCTTATCTCTGCCAGCGCTGCTATTTTATCTGATCTGTGATCTCTTATTTCCTCTCTCCTGCCTTTTCCATTCCCCTTTATCCAATCTCTAGCTAATCTAATCTGTCCCTTTTACTAACACTGGTATTTCTAAGGCACCTACCACTGTCCTACTGTGCTCTTTGAGCATATGACCCCTGGGGCACACTTTTGGACTTCCCTCGCTTTGATTTTCCCCTTTAAATTCCAATACCCACCATTGAAATATTGATAGCAGTATCTCCCCACTGCCATAGAACCCTTTCTCCACCAGCCATGGTGTCATCAAATTAGAAGAACAAACGGCTGTAATCAGCGGACTTGTGCTTTCTCCCTAAGTCTCTGTATTAATGTATCTAACTTGTAAAGTGCCAAGGTGATAGGTTTTATAGAAACTCGGTTCTTTGTGCGATGAGAGGGCTGATGGAAACCGTAATACTGCATGTGGTATGACGCCAGTCCAGCTAATGCTGAGCTGTATTAGCACTCTGATATCAGAAATATCCCTCCAACAGAGAGCTTGAGAAAACTGAGTGTGCTGCTCTTATTTCTGGGCATGTGTGCACACGCTGGGGTTTTAGGCTCCACCTTTGAATGCGGAACGAATCTGTCATGTCGATAATGCCCCCCCTGTGAGTCGGAATATTAGTGCGAAGAAAGAATAACAACCCGGCTCTGAAGATGTCAGCTTGTGAGACGGCCGTGTAGGTGTGAGGGGGAGGAATCGACAGAGGGAGCATATGCAGCGGGTGCCATTCCATAGCTTGGCCTGCAGTAAAGGTTTTTGCCGGCCCCTGAGACACATTTTTAACAGCCCCTTCGGAGTACACTGCCTGTGCTTCTTTAACTAGGTCAGTTCACCTCCTATTCAGCACTTTACTTCCTTTTAAATACATAGAATCAGATTAGGGGTTCCCCTGGCCAAAACCCACTCAGATCAGGAGGCCAGAGGCCATCAGATAGCCGGTTATGGCTCTGTGATCTGGAGAGCCAGTCCTGACCCTGATGAGCATTAGAACAGCTGAGAGTCTGCTCCACCTTCCACCACTGGCAGAGGAGTGTTTAAAGGATCCAGTGCAGGAGAGCCATCATGGAACTCCACTATGTCCTGGACATGCCCCCTAGCCTGGGGTGCCAAGGTGCAGCTGGCACAAGAACCACCTCCTTCAGCTTTTGCCCCAGTGATGAGTTCCCCTTCACCAGGAGAATTCTCCACTGGCCACCTACAGCCAGATTCCAGACCCCTCTGCCACCCGAGCAGAGCAAAGGGGCCAGATCTGGCCCCTAGTGTCTGTAAGATACAGCTCCACTAGGAATGGGTGGCATGGAGGGGCTGCGCAGCAACAGGGGTCCCCAAAGTCTCAACTACCATTCCCATTGGGTTGTAAGAGAGAGAGCCCCAAAGCCACTCTTTGGAGGGATGCAACATGCACTGGCTGCGATTCCAACTCAATTCTGCTGGCTGGCAGAGAGGAGCGGTGAGCCATAGCCTCACTTTAACCCCATCTCCTGTAGACCACCTAGCAGGGCTGGCAGCATATTTTCCATCCGAACATTTTTTCAACAGGACATTAGTTTTTTGACTAAATGAATTATTTTGCAGAAAGAGTTGGCGGTCTGCGGAATTGTTTGTTTTGTTTTGTTGAAAAACCAAATGCCAGAAAACTGAAATATAGCATCAGAAGAAGAAAATATAGTGATTTGGCAATGCTGCTGCAGAGTCTTGTGTCCCCATTCTCCTCTATGTGCCAGGCTCCCTAGCTGGACTACATTATCCACAATGCACCATGGCCAGGACTCCCAGGATGAACCACCTCCCCTTTACAAGAGGGGAGACCATGGTGCATCATGAGAGAAGTAGTCCAATGAGGAAGCCTGGCACATAGAGGAGAATGTGAGCGTGAGGCATCTGTACTGTGACTCCCACGAGGCCAAGCAACACTTCCAAAACAAAGATTTTCCCTCAAAATACTTTTGTTTTCAGCCAGAATGTTTCAGTTTTTAAATTTTTTCCAAAAATCCAAATTTAGACAAAAATAATCTCTCATCGGTTTCAGGCGGGAGTGGGGAACCCATTTTCAAGCAGCTGTAGTTATCAGCACGACCCTAGGGCAGTGCCTGTGCTTCTCCTCTCCCCATTGTGGTTCCTTGTGCTCTTTCCCCACAATCTTGCACCCACAGTGTACCAGCCACAGCCTGGTCCGGAGTTTTTAAAGCTGTGAGGACAAGGGACAAACTGTCCTTTTTTTAGATGGCATAATTGCAATAATGGAACAGCCTTTAATGTGATATTATCTTTTAGAGAACCATACACAGGTGAATAAACATACAGCAGGTTATATGAAGTAACTTGATGATTCTCAATGAACCGGCCCAGTCACCTCCTTTGATTGACTCCAAAATTACTGAGCCTCGCTGGAAATATTATGAAATATAAAAGCAAAGGACTCTCTATTGACATTTTGGAAATACAAATTACATTTGTTGTGAAAAACGGGAAACTGTTTAATTGGTTGTAGGGTGCAATTTGTGTGCACTTAGGTAGGAAAAATACAGCTCTCTGGGGGATTGTTAAAGATCGCTTTCCTTTGAGTCAGCAAAGTTCATAGGTGGGAGGGAAACAGATCTATATCCTATAAAAGCTCAAACTAACAAGCAGTTCAGTCTGAGTGAACACTCTCCAGTAAGAGAAAATTACTGAACTGAACAGATTAGCACTGGAATTGATAGAGAGTGAATGAATGAAACATTTGGGATTTGAACTGATAGGAAGGGATGCAAAGAGAAGCTTTTAGCTGAGATGAGTTTAGCTCAGTTCCTAGCGCCTTGCTGTGGGGAGGGGAGAGCCCACCAGATAGAAGAAATTGTAACCGCTTGTCTATAGATTGTGATTAGATCAGAACTGGCCAATATTTTTTATGCATAACTCTTTTTTAGATGAAAAATGCAGATTCAGATCTCCCAAAACATTTTGTGAATTTGTTTTGATTTTGGCAAATTGCTTCAGTCGGAGGAGGAGAGGAAGAAAAAATCTTCAGCTGCCAAAGCAGTTCATTTTGACATTTTCAGAACAGAGCATTTCGATTTTTCAGGCTAGATTCCAAAGGTGAATTAGGTGCCTACCTCCAACATTGAGGTGACATTCATAAAAAAACAAGGAGGAAGTAACATCCTCCTTGTACCCAATAGCTCAGTGGTTAGGGTACTCATCTGTCATATAGGAGACCTAGGTTTGAATCCCTGATTTGGAGACGGGACTTCAACCCAGGTCTCCTACTTCAGTGTCCTCACTACTAGTCTGTTAGTTATTCTGGGCTGCATTTCTCTCCTGTTGAAGCTGTTACATTTTGTATAAAGAATTAAATATCCATTGGGCAACAGAAAGGAAGAAAGACTCCACAGCCTAGTGGTTAGAGGACTCTCCTGAGCGGGTGAAGAAACTCAGATTCCAGTCCCTCTGCCAATTAGTATTTAATTACCTGAGGTCTGTGTCCTAACCATGGGCTATAAAGTATCACTAGGCTTGGAAGGATAACATTTTTATCGGTAACCATTTATTTCCCTCTACATTCATAAACCGATGGGAAAATATTTTCATCAATAAAAATTGAAATTTACAGATAGGTAAAGTATGAAAAATGCTGCTTGAGAACATATCAGAGAGTGATTTAAGGATGTTAACTTTTTTATTGTGGCAGGTGATGACAATTTGTGTGTTAATGGTTACAGAGCTGTAACTTTTTGAATCTCAGCATCTGCTGTCATTAAAGAATTATTGTCTGAGTCTCCCATCATCATCTGACCACTCTATAATTTCCCCAACTGTGAAAAATTATAGATAGAAATAAAATAATTAGGGCTGTCGATTAAACGCAGTTTACTCACATGATTAACTCAAAAAATTAATCGCGATTAAAAAAATTAATTGCAATTAATTGCAGTTTTAATTGCACTGTTAAACGATAGAATATCAATTGAAATGTACTAAATATTTTGGATGTTTTTCTACATTTTCATATATATTGTATTCTGTGTTGCAATTGAAATTAAAGCGTATATTATTTTTGATTACAAACATTTGCACTGTAAAAATGATTAACAAAAGAAATAGTATTTTTCAATTCACCTCATATAAGTACTGTAGTGCAATCTCTTTGTCATGAAAGAGCAATTTACAAATGTAGATTTTTTTTTACATAACTGCACTCAAAACCATAACAATATAAAACTTTAGAGCCTACAAGTCCACTCAGTCTTACTTCTTGTTCAGCCAGTTGGTAAGACAAACAAGTTTGTTTACATTTAGAGGAGATAATGCTGTCCTTTTCTTATTTACAATGTCACCTGAAAGTGAGAAGAGGTGTTTGCATGGCACTTTTGTAGCCGGCATTACAAGGTAGTCACGTACCAGATACGCTAAACATTCGTATGACCCTTCATGCTTTGGCCACCATTCCCAAGGACATGCTTCCATGCTGATGACGCTCTTTAAAAAAAAATGCGTTAATTAAATTTGTGGCTGAACTCCTTGAGGGAGAATTCTATGTCCCCTGCTCTGTTTTACTTGCATTCTGCCATATATTTCATGTTAAAGCAGTCTCGAATGATGACCCAGCACATGTTGTTCGTTTTAAGAACACTTTCACTGCAGATTTGACAAAACGCAAAGAAGGTACCAATGTGAGATTTCTAAAAATAGCTATAGCACTCCACCCAAGTTTTAAGAATCTGAAGTGTCTTCCAAAATCTGAGAGGAATAAGGTATAGAGCATGCTTTCAGAAGTCTTAAAAGAGCAGCACTCTGATGAGCAAACTACAGAACCTGAACCACCAAAAAAGAAAATCAACCTTCTGCTGGTGGCATCTGACTCAGATAATGAAAATGAACATGCATCGGTCCGCACTGCTTTGGATTGTTATCGAGCAGAACCCATCATTCGCATGGACGCATGTGCCCTGGAATGGTGGTCGAAGCATGAAGGGACATATGAATCTTTAGCGCATCTGGCACATAAATATCTTGCAACGCTAGTTACAACAGTGCCATGAGAACTCTCACTCAGGTGACATTGTAAACAAGAAGAGAGCAGCATTAACTCCTACAAATGTAAACAAACATGTTTGTCTGAGCGATTGGCTGAACAAGAAGTAGGGCCGAGTGCACTTGCAGGCTCTAAAATTTTACATTGTTTTATTTTTGAATGCAGTTATTTTTTGTACATAATTCTACATTTGTAAATCCAACTGTCACGATAACAAGATTGCACTAATGTACTTGTATTAGGTGAATTGAAAAATACTATTTATTTTGGTTTTTTTACAGTGCAAATACTTGTAATCAAAAATAAACTGAGCACTGTACCCTTTGTATTGTGTGTTCTAATTGAAATCAATATATTTGAAAATGTAGAAAACGTCCAAAAATATTTAAATAAATTGTAATCTATTATTAACAGCGCAATTAATCACATGATTAATCACAATTAATTTTTTTAATCGCACAATTAATCACAGTTAAATTTTTTAATCACTTGACAGCCCTAAAAATAATGCCTAAAAGTAAATATCAATATTACTTATAAAAATTATTGTTGAAAACTGAATTCTTCCAAACTGAAGTGTAAGGGTGTTGCTGCTGCTATCACCGCCTTCTCCATGTTTGTGAATGGTGATTCGATATTGGAGTTAAGTGGACTTAGATGCCTGTGAACCTAGCCTTTCATTTCCAGATTTCATTTTGTTTTATTTAAAAAAAGAAAATGAGGGGGGGTGTTAAATGCCCAACATTTAAATGAAATGTTTAGTTTCAGATCAAACAAAACATTTTGTCTGTCCCAAAACAAATTGTTTTTCCAAGCTTTTGATTCTCTGGAAGTTCCAAAAGATTCTGATTTTGGGTTGACCCAAAACTAATGTTTGGAACTTCCAGCAAGCCAAAAAGCCAGTTATTTGCACAGTTCTAGCTTAGATGGCTCACTTCGTGAGGAAGCGCTTCAGGACCGGGACTCTCTCTTTGTTAAATGTTTGTACAGCACCTAGCACAGTGACGTCTGGCCTCTCGATGTCACCACTGAATAATGATAAAACGAGGCTTACCCAGTATAGCTGCTGCCTCTAGTTCATGTGACTCCTGGGTTGAGTCCTGGCTGTAGCAAAGTGCAGGATATAATCAGCCACCCCGTGGGGAGTCCTTCACTGGTTATGCCCGTTCTAGTGTCTGGCCAGTGCTCTGCAGATGCAATCTATGGTTGGCTAAAGAGATAACAATGCAACGTTAATGTGATACGGGAAAGCTGAACTGCCTTCACCCAAAAAATCCCATGAACTACTCCCTGCACTGGTCAAGGGTGGAAAGTTGACACCAAATAAAAGCATCAACCAACCAACAATTGGCAGAGATTGGCAGAGGGTTTGTTTTATTTGCTTGCCTTCCTCTGCATCATGGGTCACAGGTCACTTGCTGGTTTAAACTAGTGTAAATGCGGGTTTCTCCGTAACTTGAAGTCTTTAAATCATGATGTGAGAATGTCAGTGACTCAGCCAGAGGTTAGGGATCTATTACTGGGTGGTGAGGTTCTATGGCTGGGTGGATGAGGTTCTGTGGCCTGCAATGTGCGAGAGGTCCGACTAGATGATCACAATGGTCCCTTCTGATCTTAAAGTCTATGAGTCTATATGATCACAACTGAAAAATGTGAGCAGTGGCTGGAGCACACAGAGCCAGAGCCCCACAGGGTACAGTTTTGTGCACATGTAAGCAACCTGCAAGTTGTGGCTTAAGGTGTGCACTGGCATTTACACATGTAATTCTTATGCCAGGTGTTGTCAGCAGCAACAAGGGCCGGGTTCAAAGAGCGAAGAATCCCTCTTCAACCTAACAAACACCAGCGGCTTGAGCCCCCACTTACAATTTCTGAGATCATTCAGTTCCTTCCCTGGGTACCCTTAGCAAGACTTGCTTCCCCACTTGCAAGCACTGAGCCTGTGTGGGAAATAAGAAACAGCTTGGCTACGGGGGAAAGGGAACACAGCACTGACTTGAGAAAACACAGCAACAACATAGCGAACTGAACAGTACATAAAACACTCCCTCCCTGTGACGGGGCAAGGCCAGATGGCTATAGAAAAGTAGTGGGAGATAGATATATTAGCTCCAGGCTAAACAAATCCCTGGTACCAGGATAAGTTAAATGGCAGCTGCTCCAGGTCAATTAAGACACCTGGGGCCAATTAAGAACTTTCCAGAAGGCAGGGAGAATGCTAGGTTGATTGGGACACCTGAAGCCAATCAGGGACTGGCTGAAACTAGTTAAAAGCCTCCCAGTTAGTCAGGTGGGGGCAGATGTCAGGAGCCATGGGAGGAAGTTGTGCTGTTGGAGAGACTGAATAGTACACACCATATCAGGCACAAGGAAGGAGGCCCTGAGGTAAGGGTGAAGTGGAGCCTGAGGAAGTGGGGGGCTGCTGTGGGGAAGTAGCCCAGGGAATTGTATGTGCCATGTTTCTAAAGGGTCAGCTACCATAGCTGATACTATTAGGGTCCCTGGGCTGGAGCCCGGAGTAGAGGGTGGGCCTGGGCTCCCCCCTTTGCCCCCACCCTGATTAATTACTGAGACTGGGAGACAACAGAGACTGTGCAAGAGAGGATAGCTTCTCCTCACCTCCCTTGCTGGCTTATGATGAAAATGTGACCCTTGTCTCTAGAGAGAGAAGGGTTACATGGAGGGTCACAGTGAGCCTCTGAAGCTAGTGAAATCCTCCAGGAAATGCAGGACCCACAGAGACAAGGACAGAGCTTTGTCACACACGGTAACTGTGGCACTAGTCCATTATTTTGGTTCCCCACTCGCAGGTGGGAATGCCCAGCATCTCAATGCCCTTTATCACATCCACTAAACCCCACTCACAGTTTGGTGTCAGTGGGTAGTGTTTTCCCAGAGGCAGGCCTAGCTCCCGTCCCTTAGGAAGTGTTGCCTTGTCCTGCTCCACCACCTAATCCAATTATAGTGATTTCAGAATTATATAGTGGCTGGGTAGGAGGGGCCGTCCCAGACTTCATTCAGCTCTGTTGCTGCAAAGAATCCTCTCTGTGCCACCTCCCAACAGCACAGGATCCTCAGTGGAGGATAAC
Organism: Caretta caretta; assembly: GCF_965140235.1. Classification (NCBI taxonomy): domain Eukaryota; kingdom Metazoa; phylum Chordata; order Testudines; family Cheloniidae; genus Caretta; species Caretta caretta. The sequence goes on along the minus strand of NC_134218.1, from coordinate 27,334,674 downwards.
CAGTAGCATAACTTTGAGCTGCAACCTGGTCATGAGGTCGGAGCTCTTTTTTCCCCTTTCTTATTTCAGTTCCACAGTCCAACCAATTCTTGGTTTATGTACAGTTATGGTCACTCCCACTGGAGGAATTCTGGGTAAAAAACGTATGCAACTGAAGCTGTACATTCCGTACTCTCTCTTGTGCTTCTGGCCACAGGGTTTACAGGTGCAAGCCCAGATTTGCCTTTCAAAATGTTGCCCTTAGCTGCTGCCGTCACCACTTCAGACATAACAAATAGTTGGCCATATTCTGCCATCCTTAGTAATGCTGAGTAGCACCTCAAGTGAAGTTCTAGTGGAATAAGGTACTACCCAAGGTGAATGTAATTGTGCATCTAATTGTACATTTATATAGCTGTTCTTTGTCTGGCAGATCCCAAAGAGCTTTATAAACTGCAATACAGAGGCATGGGTTAGATGTAGTGAAAAGGAGTTACTGCAACCACTTCTGGGGTGGAATGAAACAACTGTTCAATAGATCACAGCAGTCTAGGACTGTCGGTGAACAAGACTGCTGAATGCAGTTGAAGCAACAGAGAGAACTTTAGGCAGGTAGAACATAATTTCCCCCAATCAGAATTTCACTAAGACACAGGAGTTAGCACCACTACTCGTAACCTAAAGCACTATGGGATCTTTAACAACTAGAGATGGGCAGCACCTCCATTCTGTGTTTCACTGGGTGAAACATGGCAGGCGGAAAGGAAGCTGGTATCAGTGATTCTCACTGGTTGCCAAGGACAAAGTGGGACGATGCAGAAGGAAAACTTTAGGATAAACAGTAGGAAAAAGTTTGCAGGCCAAGCTCTGTCCTAGTTCACCCTCCACCTCCCACGCAGGCTTCTGTGGGGCTGTAAATCGGTGCAGGGACTCTAAGAACCCTTTGGCAATGGCAGAAGAACATAAGAGCAGCCATACTGGGTCAGACCAAAGGTGTATCTACCCCAGTATCCTGTCTTCCGACAGTGGCTTATGCCAGGTGCCCCGGAGGGAATGAACAGAACAGGTAATCATCAAGTGAGCCATCCCCTGTCACCCATTCCTAGTTTCTAGCAAATAGAGGCTAGGGACACCATCCCTTCCCATCCTAGCTAATAGCCATTGATGGACCTATCCTCCATGAACTTATCTAGTTCTTTTTTGAACCTTGTTATAGTCTTGGCCTTCACAACATCCTCTGGTAAGGAGTTCCATAGATTGACTGTATTATGTAAAAAAATACTTCCTTTTCTTTGTTTTAAACCTGCTGTTTATTAATTTCATTTGGTGCCCCCTAGTTCTTCTGTTCTGAGAAGGAGTAAATAACACTTTCTTATTTACTTTCTTCACACCAGTCATGATTTTATAGACTTTTGTCATATCCCCCCTTAGTCGTCTCTTTTCCAAGCTAAAAAACCCCAGTCTTATTAATCTCTCCTCATACGGCAGCCGTTCCATACCCCTAATTGTTTGTGTTGCCCTTTTCTGAACCTTTTCCAATTCCAATATATCTTTTTTGAGATGGAGCAACCACATCTGCACACAGTATTCAAAATGTGGGCATATCATGGATTTATATAGAGGCAATATATTTTCTGTCTTATTATCTATTCCTTTCTTAATGATTCCCAGCTTTCTGTTCATTTTTTGGACTGCTGCTGCACATTAAGTGGATGTTTTCAGAGAACTCCAAGATCTTTCTTGAGTGATAACACCTAATTTAGACCCCAACATTTTATATGTGTAGTTGGGTTTATGTTTTCCAATGTGCATTACTTTGTATTTATCAACACTGAATTTCATCTGTCATTTTGTTGCCCACTCAGTTTTGTGAGATCCTTTTGTTGCTCTTCGCAGTCTGCCTGGGACTTAACGATCTTAAGGCTCATGCTTCTAGATTCAGATGTAATAGGCTCCTTTCTGCTGCTGATGACTCACGCCGGGGCAGTAGAGAGAATACCGATCACTTGGCGGTTGTTAAAAGCTAAGAGCAGTGGGATTTACATCAATGGCCTGGTCAGTCCCAACTCCAAAATTCCATTTGTTTCAATCAGACTTGTTGTTTTTTACTTCTCCTCCTGGCAAAAGCTTTGACATGTTGCTACCAGTGCAGAGCCACACCGTTCCTCTTTAGAGGTGGCTACATTTCAGGGATGAACCATCCCAGCCACCAGAGTGAGACCATTGGGCTGGAACTCACCTAAGACAATACTTTCTCCTGCGATTCCCAGAACTTCCAGCCCTGCTGTCCCCTCTTGACGTAAGTGAGCTGAGAAGGGTTTTTTTACTCATTTTGTACCTAGTGGAGTCATCCCATTGAGGCACTGGGAGGAAAAATAGTGTCATGTTGTTGTAGGGGGAAATACAGAGGGGAGACTGAGATGCATGAATGAGAACCAGGAAATTCCCTTTTCCTCTCATCCTGTGTGCATGTGAATGATTAAAACGACACAATCTAAATAATACAAACAAAGCCAATAAACTTCAGGGGCCAGATCCTCAGCAGGTGGAAATCAACCTAGCTCCACTGAAGTCAATGGGCCATATCCTGAGCTGGTGTAAATGATAACAAGGGAGTTGCTAAGTGAGCCACACGCCCATCAGGTGAATATCAGTGTAGTTCCATTGAAGTCAATGGACCGGCCCCTCAGCTGCTGTAAATCAGTGTCACTCCACTAACGCCAACAGAACTGCACCAGTGTAGATTAGCTCAGGGTTCTTTTACTCCTGAAACTTCAAAATGAGCAAAGTTATTGGAAAAATCCTGGAAAAACTCAAAACCACAGCCCTCCAATGACATGTGTAACATGTCAGCATTAACTCATCTCGGAACAAAGCTGAAATGGCTAGTGTTGGCAGGTCTAGCTTTTAGAGCGGGGTACTCTGTGAGTCAGGACTCCTGGGTTCTATTCTGCCACTGCTCACCTGGTGAAGTCACTCCATGACCAAGTTCCCTGTAAGCTGTGTGGCTGCGCGGCCGTGCAGCAGCCTATTTAGCACTGAGCAGGCACTCAGGGAACTCACCCAGGGACCTACTGCAGCCAGGGGAGGGGCTCCCCACCCCCAGCCCCAACCTAGCCCGGCCCCCAACTTACCGTGGCTGAGGTTCCCTTACCCAGGTCCGAACCCACCTGGGGTGGCGAGGCCCGGACCGGACCCAGCCATGGCCAGGGCAGCCTGGACCCAGCCACGGCCAGGACAGTCCTGCCTGAACCCGGGCGGCCAGGCCTGGACCTGTTGCTCCCGGGGCACCCCTCCCCGAACCAGCCCCGACCCGGACCTGCAGGGGCCAGGCGCCTATCCTGCAGCTCCCACCCAGGACCTGCCATGGGACAGGCACCTTTCCCACCCAGCCCAGGTGCTGTTGCAAGGAGAGAGAGCGGGGAGGAGTCCTCTCTCTCCCCACCGTAGCCCCAGAGCACCCTCCTGCACCCTAAGCCCCTCATCCCCTGCCCCAACCCAGAAGCCGCACCCCCAGCCAAAGCCCTCCCATCCCTGCACCCCAACCCTCTTCCCCAGCCCTGAGCCCCCTCTCACACTCCTAAACCCTCGTTCCCATCCCACTACATGAATTTTTTATGTGCGCCAATATGAAAGTTGAGTGACACATCACCTCTATATTTGTGCACATAACAAAATTCATTCCGCACATGGGTGGGAAAAATTAGAGGGAACACTGTTCATGACTTTGGGTCCTGTTTTCAGGACCCTCTAGGCACATACATGTATGTCTACTTTGCACACGCAAAATTGGAGGCCCATGTGGCTAGACAGATGCATCTATGCATGGTTGCATGAAAATGCAGGCATGTGTGTGCATTTTTGGCTGTTTGTGCATACCCAGCCCCTGATCTTGCACCATTAAAATCAATGAGAGCTTTGGCACTGACTTCAATGAGTGTGGGAGAGTAGTTTCAGACTCCTGAAAATCAGACCCTCTGTATCCCAATTTAACTTTCTGTGAAATAGTGTGACTAATATACCCATCACACCAGGGTGAGGTTTAGTTGACTAATGCCTCTAAATTTCTTTGAGATCTTTAAATTAAAGTATATGAAATGCTATATATATATAAATGCAGATAAATCTGGTAATAGCTAAATGTAAATGTTCTCTGATAAATGCTAGAGAAGAGCAAAGTATTTATTTATTTCTCTGAGAAGCACAGAAAACAGTTCATCAGTGTTTGTGTAAATCACACTGTGTAAACCAAATGAAGGATTAGAAAATACGCCTTACTCGAGTAACTCAGTCTGTTTAGTTTAACAAACAGAAGGTTATGGTGTGACTTGAGGTTGCCATGTTGCCAACGACTCTTGGCTCTTCTATCTGGCAGAGAAAGGTATAACATGATCCAACAGCTGCAAGTTGAAGCTAGACAAATTCAGACTGGAAAGAAAGTGTAAAGTGAGGGTAATTAATCATTCAAACAATTTACCAAGGGTTGTGGTGGATTCTCTATCTATCTTTTTAAAAAAATCAATATTGGATGTGTTTCTAAAAGCTCTGCTCTAGGAATTATGTTGGGGCAGGTCTCTCGCCTGTGTTACACAGGAGGTCAGACTAGATGATCCCAATGGCCCCTTCTAGCCTTGGAATCTAGGGATCTATGAATCACTTTATAATTCACTCGCCAGCACTGCATTGGTAGGCTTGGAAGGATTAAATTTTTATTTTTAAATATTGGTAAACATTGATTTCACCATATACACACACACACACACACAAACCAACACAAAAATATGTCCAGCGATGATAACAGAAATTTACATATAGGCAAAGTAAGAAAAACGCTGCTTGAGAACTTAGAGTCAAAATCCAGTCATTTGGACTTTTGAATTAAGCTTGTTACATTTCAACATATACTACCATTAAATAATTGTCTGACTTCCCCTAATTTCACACAACTGAGAAAATGTGAATCCATAAAAACAAAAACAAAAATAAGCTTCAAATAAATATTGATATATCTGTCCAAAATATACGAAAACCCCATTAATTCTTCCAAGTCTAACTATTGGCTATTCTGGGGGGTGTCTCTCTTTCTCTTGTTTTGACCAAAAAGTCCACCCTCGACCTGAGGAAACTGTCACTGAAACCGATATGTTTCCTTGGAAAGTTTTGGTTTAGACAAATTGTCAGTTTTCAGCAAAAAATGTTTTGTTGAAAAATTCTCCACCAGCTGTTAGTGCCACTTTCCCAGCAGCAAACAATTGTGTTCAATGGGTTCTCTTTTCACAGCACACGTTCATTTTCCAGGCAGAAATCAGCTTCCAAACCCAGCAAGAACAGTGCAAGCTGTATAAAATAGCATAGACAAATTGGCAAGCTGGGAATACGCTTTGGTCCCCGCCGCCACCACCACCTCCCTTCTCAGATCAAACACAGGTGCAGGAGGGGTACAGATCTCACCTTGTTAAATACTTTTCTTGAAGACGCTGTCTTCCTTGAAGGCATCTGCCTTGTTTTCATAGTAATCCAATTCATCCCATACCCCAAAAGTCTGTCTGCATCACCTCCCAATGTTCAGGTTATCACAGGATGCCTCCCCCTTAATATTCCTTCTCCAATAGCATCTGTTGTCAACCTCCTCATTGGTAAAAATAATGAGGAGTCCTTGTGGCATCTTAGAGACTAACAAATTTATTTGGACTGCTATGGGTACCCGCATGGCCCCTCAGTATGCCAACATTTTTATGGCTGACTTAGAACAACGCTTCCTCAACTCTTGTACCCTTACACCCCTACTCTACTTGTGCTACACTGATGACCTCTTCATCATCTGGACCCATGAGAAGGAGGCCCTTGAGGAATTCCACCAAGATTTCAACAATTTCCAACCTACCATCAACCTCAACCTGGACCAGTCCACACAAGAGGTCCACTTCCTAGACATTACAGTGCTAATAAGCGATGGTACATAAACCCCACCCTATACCGGAGACCTACTGACCGATATACTTACCTACATGCCTCCAGCTTTGTCTACATTGTCATTGTCATTTCCCCTGCCATTGTCTACAGCCAAGCTCTAAGATACAACCACATTTGCTCCGATCCCTCAGACAGAGACAAACACATACAGAATCTCTATCAAGCATTCTTAAAACTGCAGTACCCACCTGGTGAAGTGAAGAAACAGATTGACAGAGCCAGAAGGGTACCAAGAAGTCACAAGAAGACAGGCACAATAAAGAAAGTAACAGAACACCACTAGCTGTCACCTACAGCCCCCAACTAAAACCTGTCCAACGCATCATCAAGGATCTATAAGCTATCCTGAAGGACGACCCATCACTCACAGATCTTGGGAGACAGGCCAGTCCTCGCTTACAGACAGCCCCCCAACCTGAAGCAAATACTCACCAGCAACTACACATCACACAACAAAAACATCAACCCAGGAACCAAACCCTGCTACAAACCCCGGTACCAACTCTGTCCATATATCTATTCAAGGGACACCATCATAGCATGTAACCACATCAGCCACACCATCAAGGGCTCGTTCACCTGCACATCTACCAATGTGATATATGCCATCATGTGCCAGCAATGCCCCTCTGCCATGTACATTGGCCAAACCGGACAGTCTCTACGCAAAAGAATAAATGGACACAAATCTGACATCAGGAATCATAATATTCAAAAACCAGTAGGAGAACACTTCAATCTCTCTGGTCACTCAATAACAGACCTAAAAGTGGCAATTCTTCAAAAAAAAAATTCAAAAACAGACTCCAACATGAAGCTGCAGAACTGGAATTAATTTGCAAACTGGATACCATCAGATTCGGCCTGATTAGAGACTGGGAGTGGTTGGGTCATTACAAAACCTAAACTTAATTTCCCCAATACTAATTTCTCCCTACTGTTACTCACACCTTCTTGTCAACTGTCTGTAATGGGCCACTCTCTTACCACTTCAAAAGTTATTTTTCCTCCCTTGGTATTCTGCTGTTAATTGATTTCTCGTTAGACTGACCTCACACTTGGTAAAGCAACCCCCATCCTTTTCTGTATTTATATCTGCTCCTGTATTTTCACTCCATGCATCTGATGAAGTGGGTTCTAACCCACGAAAGCTTATGCCCAAATAAATTTGTTAGTCTCTAACGGGCCACAAGGACTCCTCATTTTTGCTGATACAGACTAACATGGGTACCACTCTGAAACCTCCTCATTGGTAGCAACTTCTGCTATGTCTCTCTCCCATCACAGGCAGTGGAGGGCTTTAGCTGCCATAGCTCTGGGGAGGAGAGTGCATAGTGATGCCACACTACTGCCTAGTGCCATTCTGCCTTTGGAGGGGAAAGGCAAGTCCAGTCCCACCATGGGCACTGAGGGAATAAATGTGGAAGCAACCAGGACTACTGCTTTTCAGAGGGCCCACCAGTATCATCTCTGAATTGCCAGCCAATGGCAATGGGAAGCAGAGTCGGACTATTGCCCACATCCCTAATCTGTATTGAAAAGCCCTTTAGTGTTTAATGGGGATGAACAGGGTTCCATAGATATTGCTCCCAAACTCTTTCATATTATAGGCAGGGCTGATAGCATTGCCTAGTATTAGGGCTGCCTGACACATCCCATTATAGGATCATTTTCAGTTGCTGATAACTTTGACATGCTTTAACTGTGAGACAAATTTTCCAAGCTGGATGTCTGCCTCGGGCTGCATTATTTTGGAAATTTTCAGCCAAAACTGTTGAGCTGTTTCTGCAAATGGGTTTAGCAAACATACATCACTTTGCAACGTTAAAAGAATTCTGGTGACCTTTTCTTTGGAAATATAATGTGACAGGCTCCTCTCCCACCCTGGGGTCCCTCGCAAACAGCCTCCGACACCTCTTGCTTTGTGAACACTTCGGTGAGTTTTTTATTTATCTTCTGCCACCGTCACAATCCCCATGCAGCAATACTATATACATTGTCCTTCAATCCTCAGCCCTTTCTCGAGGGAGAGGATGCAGTCTCACCAGCCAGAGACCAGGCTTCCCCTGGGCTCTGCTAGCCCTTCTCTGCTTTGCACATCCTCACGGTGCTTTTAACTAGCTGTCACAGATCCACAGGATCAGTGCTACAGCCCCAGCTTTGGAACAGTCCCTAGAAGGAACCCTGTCAGTGTCCCTCATCCACTAGGGGTCTCACTCTTCCTCCAGGGTAAGCCAGGCATCTTCACCGCCTCCTTAGACTCGCCCTCTGGGCCTGCAGCACACCTGCTTCACACTGTGAGCTCCAGTCAGCCAGTTCAGCTGGGAGAGAGCCCTGATGGAGACTTGTCCACTCTGCAGGGATTAATGCACCTCCCAGAGCGTTTGCAGTGAGGCTCACACAGCATTGTCGGAACAGTCGGGTTTATTCATTTTCTGGAACACAGCACGGGAAGTCCTTAGGGTAGTGCAGAGAAATGAAGGTTAAATTTAGTCCATTGTGGTTAGCCCAGAGCCCAGCCAAAGCTGTAGTGAAGCCCTTGGTTCAAGCTGTCTGTCTCTACACCTGTCCTCCTTGGGTGAGAGCCCCAACTCCCTCCAGCAGCCAATTTCTCCCTTCCCCCACACACCTTACAGTCCTTTGTTTTCAGCTTGGGAATAATGCTCAGCTTCCCTGCTGAACAATGTCCCTCTGGGGCATTGGGTGCTAGATGTCAGTGTTCTGCCATTGTCTTCTCAAATGCTCCATTGATATGGGGAGTAGGCCCAGGCCACTTGGTGACACCCACCCCTATGTCTCTTAGCCTACTCCGAGAGCATTCAGTCCTTTCCCACCCACTGGGTAACAATGCAGCATATAGGGGAAACTGAGGCACACAAAGGGCTCATAAAAATATTCCCACTTCATCACACTAGCCTCCCCAGCTGGTGGGATAATTAGCTCCACAGCTCATCAACTCCCTGTCTGCTTAGGCAATTAAGTGCTCCCCTCCTCCATCAGGCCTTACCTGGTGGAGCTAATTATTGCCTAAGTGATCAGAATGTTGGTCAGCTGCTGGCTCTCAGCTGTCTATTACAAAAAAGATCTAGCACCCCTATGCAGTGGTGCATGGACTTGAAATTTGGTAGGGGGAGGTGGCCTGTGTGTCAGGGATGTGTCCTTTGCCATCCCCATGAAAATCCTCCCAAATCTGGCCAAGTTGTATCTTTTGAATAATTGCAGTTTACACAGGCTCACTTGAGACTTGCTAGAGTTTAACAGCTAAAATCTCCCAAGATCCAGTCCTCACTGAGCCTGCTCATCTCCTGTCAGCTCCTATGTCTGACTGAACCACACATATGCCCTCACCACAGAGTGACTGACAATACCCCCTCCAGCACAGGGCTACAGGGGTGAACCCAGAGTTTCTCGTTAAAGGCTGCTCTGGGCCAGGGTGGGGGCTGGGCACTGGAACTGAGAGAAGGGAGTCTGTCCTGTGTTTTCAATGCCCCTGCACTCCAGCTGCCAGCCAGGCAATATGGAGGAGGACATGTCCTCATTCAAATACAGAGGAGACAAGGACATTGCAGGGGAAGGCTGGAGGAGTGGCTTGTGACAGTGGCTGGGGGTGGAGAGTGGGGCTGGAGGCGGATGGGGGCAGCGACTGGGACAGACTGGGCTAGGGGACTGGTGGGAGTCAGGTGGTGGAGCAACTGACATTGGATGAAGAGCTGGGGAGGAGACTTGGATCCAGAACCAGTAGAGTGGGTGAAGGAGGCGGAGGGCAGGGCATAGTCTGATATGGAGTTTGTGTTTGGGGGAGGACTGGGACTGGCTGGGCACAGAGACTGGGACAAGAAGCTAGGGGAGGAGGGGACCCTGAGATTCGATGAGAGGCCTGGGAAAGGAGACTGGGACTGGGAGACAGGGGGTTGGGGAGCATGGTAAGAGGGCCACTGGAGCCTGTGTGAGAGAGAAAGAGGGAGATATTCAGGGAGTGTGGGAGGGAAGTGGGGCTGGCTGGGCAAGGAAACTGGGAGCAAAGAGCCGGCGGGGTAAGAGAGAACAGGACTGAGAATATCTAGGCAAGGAAACTGGGAATGGGAGATGAGGGAGACTGGGATCAGGAGCCTGGATGAGTGAGACTAGGACTAACAGGGCAAGGAGCCTGGGCCTGGGACCAGAAGCCTGAGAGGTGGTGATTGGTACTGACTAGGGTTGCCAACAGTTTAATCACACAAACCCAAACACCCTTGCCCCGCCCCCTGCCCCACCCCTTCCCTACCCCTTCTCTGAGGCCCCGCCCTGCTCACTCCATCCCCCCTCCCTCTGTCACTCACTCTCCCCCACCCTCATTCATTTTCACCAGGCTGGGGCAGGGGGTTGGGCTGCAGGAGGGAGTGCGGGAGGTGCTTACCTCTGATGCCTCCTGGTCGGTGGTGCAGCGGGGCTAAGGCAGGTTCCCTACCTGCCCTGGCACCGTGCTGCTCCCGGAAGCTGCTAGCACATCCCTGGCGGGGGGGGGGGGGCACAGGGAGCTCTGCGCGCTGCCCCTGCCTGCAGGCACCACCCCCACAGCTCCCATTGGCTGCAGTTCCTGGCCAATGGGAGCTGCAAAGTTGGTGCTTGGGGTAGGGCAGTGCACTGAGACCTCCTGGCTCCACCCCATGGGCTGCAGGGTCATGCTGGCTGCTTCCAGGAGCAGTGTGGAGCCAGGGCAGGTAGGGAGCCTGCCTTAGCCCCGCTGTGACGCCAGACTTTTAGCAGCCTAAAATCTCCTGGTTTCGCTTCAGTAGCCTCCAGGAGATAGAGCCCAATTCCGGGAGACTCCCAGCAAAACTGGGAGGGTTGGCAACCCTAGTAGTGACCAGGTGAGGGATGAGGAACTGGTGTTGTGGTGTAAACAGAACTGGGACACCTGGGAGGAGATGGTGCAGAAGGGGACAAGCTATGTTAAAAGAACATTAGTCAGGTTGCAAAGTCAGGCACTCAACAGTTAGGAAATCCCAGATTTAAGCTTGCCTGTGAACTTGCGTTGATACACTTTTTAATCACACTATTTTTTCCATAGGACCCCTGCCAAAATACTGAATTGCTGCTCTTTAAGGGAGTGCTGCCCATCCCGTACGCTGAACAAGGCAGTGGTCCTGTGAAAAAAATGGTATGTGATCATGTCCTTAAACACTGGGCATATTTGGCAGTGTACCAGCTTTATGTATCACGGCCAGGCTACAGCTGGAACAGATTACAGCAGTCTCAGTACTGCTCCAGTTTGTGCCCAGCTCTAGTTGCCTTCTGGCAGTGGAAGATCACTGGTGCACAGCAATACATCAGCTGTGAACAGCCGCCCCAGAAGAGCCCCTAGGGCCCTGGGACTACTCTCCCTAGCAGCTAGCCTGGTCAGGAATTTTTCGACAAAATTATTTTTCGTTGGAAAAGGTTGATTTGTCAAAACAGAAACTGTTCACAGGACTGTTCCAAGATAGAACTGCTGGTCAAAAAGAGAGAGAGCCCCGCTCCAGAACAGTCTGTAGCCTGGTGGTGGTCAGGGCACTCACCTGGGCTGTGTGGAGACCTGAGTTAAAGTCTTTGCTCTGACTGATGTAGAGCAAGGTCTGGAACACAGGTCTCCCCCAGCCCAGGTGAGTGTCTTGTCCTTGGCTAGGCAGGGGTGGGGCTCCCTCTCTCTAGTTTGTGGGGTTTTTTAAGAAAAGGGGGGAGGGGGCTCTGGTTTTTCCTGATGCAGAATGGGAAACAAATCCAAACTCTCAAAAATATTCCCAGAGTGGGAAACACATTTCCTGCCCAGCTCTACCCAACAGCCAATCCTGGAGACGTCTGTGAAAAAATGCAAACATAGATATTGCAAGTAGACACATATATTGGAGTGTTTGACCAGGATTCTCTGTCTACCAAGGTAGTTTAGGATCAGCTGTTGGGTCCCGAGAGTTTCAACTGAACATTGATTATTCTTCAGATAATGCTGTTCATGGTTACTGATTCTATCAGCAATACTGAGGGTAAATATTTGCCCTGTCAAATAACATTCAGCAGCCAGCACATAAATATTAGAGGAATAAATGTCACTCCTACCTTACCCTTTCGCTGTGGAGATGCCAGGACAGATCCTCAGCTGGTGTAAATCAGCACTAGAGTCAATGGAGCTGCACTGGTTTGTGTGCCTGGGCCAGGTTAGATCAGCCCAAGGGTGGCTCTAAATTACCCTGGGCTGAAAGAGCCACAGCAGGAGCCAAGGGTCAGTGTAGCACAGCGTATTCTGGCCTCACCTTTTTCCTGCTCTGCCAGGAAAGTGCATGGCATCAGAGCCCTGACATCAGCTCCTTGCTGCCAGAGGTTGCCTAATGGTGACCATCCCCCCTTGGACTGTGAGCTCATCATGTCTCACTAGCTAAGCAAGGACTAGCCTAGTCAGTATTTGGGTGGGAGAACAATGAACGTGGAGAGCTGAAGGAACTGTGTTAATAATTCCATGGATGGCACTTTTTTAGTATTGGACCCACAGCATGGAGCTTGGGGACCCTGTGCTGCTGGAGAGATGCAGGTGGTCAGACCGGATGGTCCCTTCTGGCTTTAAAAGGTATGATCTTCCCTGGGCAGGCTAAGATACCTTTAATATTGGCGTTACTGAGAGCAAAGTGCAATGCAGCCACGGGGCGCGGGAGGATCTGGCATTAGAGCTTTCACATGTTAAAGTGGAAAATCAATACAGTATAGGCAACCATCAATCATGGTGTATGTGTAAGAGGTCTGGGCGGGTGCCTGATGAATCTGTTTATGGCGGACAACCCCAATTCAAGAGCAACACAGCTTGTTACAAGTTTCACAGATCCATGTGTTGTCTGAGTTGGAGTCCAAGATTACAGCACGCTGCTTTCTTCTTTTGTGCTTTCCTTCCATCCTCTGGATCAAAGCCACTTCATGTTGAGCTGCACCCACCAGTGCCAGATGTTCCCTCCAGGTTGAATGGGTTTCCTCCCCGTTGTCTACATTGATGTTGAACGACTTCAAATAATTTTTGCACACATTGTGGTGCCACCATAAAAGGCAACCCTGCTTTCTAGAATCTCGCTGCCCAAAGTATTCATGGGATATGGTCTCCTCCCATTCTCCTGTCAGGACTGAGCCATTGCAACCAAAATGAATAGAGCAGTGGTAACCCAGTTAGAGAGAGAGAACCCAATACAGCATGGTGTGACTGCCATTGGTTACATGGAGAGTTCTCCAAAAAGCATAATGAATAATCCTCCCAATCAGGATATTCTTAGGGACTAAGGAACTAATTGGGTCACAGTGAGAGCAGCCGGTGCTCAGCCTGTTTGAGAGTCAGGCCACAGAGTCAGAAGGTTTCAAGGGTGGTTACAGTCAATGCCCCACCAAGCATCAATCAACAGGAGTCACTCCTGAGTTTGCAAGGTGATTGCTCTTCCCTCTCCGGCTCCGAGGGAATGAGCATGCTGCCTCCTGGATTCTCCTGAATATAGTCTGAGTTGGAGACATGCCCTGGAAGAATTTGGGAAGTGGGGAAGCACAGAAACCCTCTGATTCCAATGGTGGCTACTAAGTCATGCAAACGTGCCTGACTTCACTGTTACTTTCTCTTCCCACAACTTGTGTGGTTGTTTCCCTGATGCATAGTGTCAGAATCTCTGGATTTGAACCCTCTAGGGCAGGCAGCTAGGTGTTTATACCCTGTGTCCTAGTCCCTGGTTGAGGTCTTGAGGCAATACTGTAATAGAAATAATAAATAACAATAGTAGGAGGCTCAGGACACCAACATACTTCTTTGTAATCCCCAGGGCCCGATCTGAGTCACAAGGGGAAAGGCCTAGCAATATCCATTGACTAGATGAAAGAAGAAACAGCAGGCAATGGCTAACAAACATCGCACTTTGCACCTGCTTATCACAACAGAGAGAACGAGGATTTCATTGAAAGGGTGTGAGATGCCCCTGTAGTCCCTAGATCAATAGCGTGATAGCAGGCACTCTTGGTCAAATGGGCCAATGCACTCTGTTAAGGACCCTTAATCCCTGGATTATGGGCACAATAGACCATAATCACACTGTGTAGTTAAAAAAACCAAACCAACCATGCTGTACAATATAGGAAACTGCCTGCATGTGTATTCTAATGATGCTCACCAAGATCCTGAAAATACTGAGGCAAGGGGCCATGTAAACAGAGCAGTCCTGTGGTTTAGGAATGCAAGGAAAATATTTAATCCTTTGGCACAGGATTGCACAACCAGCTAAGTGCACTGGGGTTTTGGGGGGGAGGGGTTGCTTTTTTGTAGGGCTGTCAAGCGATTAAAAATATTAATCACAATTGTGCAATTAATCACGCTGTTAAACAATAATAGAATACCATTTAAATATTTTGAATGTTTTCTACATTTTCAAATATATTTATTTCAATTACAACATGGAATACAAAGTGTACAGTGCTCACTTTATATTTATTTTTAATTCCCAATATTTACACGGTAAAAAACAAAAGAAATAATATTCACCTAACACAAGTACGTTAGTGCAATCTCTTTATCATGAAAGTTGAACTTACAAATGTAGAATTATGTACAAAAAATAACTGTATTCAAAAATAAACCAATATAAAACTTTAGAGCCTACAAGTCCACTCAGTCCTATTTCTTGTTCAGCCAATCGCTCAGACAAACCAATTTGTTTACATTTGCAGGAGATAATGCTGCCTGCTTCTTGTTTACAATGTTACCTGAAAGTGAGAACAGGCATTTGCATGGCACTGTTGTAGCCAGCATCACAAGATATTTACATGCCAAATACTCTAAAGATTCATATGTCCCCCTTCATGCTTTAAGCACCATTCCAGAGGACATGCGTCAGTGCTGATGACGGGTTCTGCTCAATAATAATCCAAAGCAGTACGGACTGGCACACATTCATTTTCATCATCTGAGTCAGATGCCAAAAGCAAAAGGTTGATTTTCTTTTTTGGTCGTTCGGGTTCTGTAGTTTCCACATAGGAGTGTTCCTTTTTAAGACTTCTGAAAGCATTCTCCACGCCTCGCCCCTCTCGGATTTTGGAAAGCACTTCAGAATCTTAAACTTTGAGTTGAGTTCTATAGCTGCCTTTAGAAATCTCACATTGGTACCCTCTTTGCATTTTGTCATATCTGCAATGAAAGTCTTCTTAAATCAAAGAACATGTGCTGGGTCATTATCTGAGACTGCTGTAACACATAATATATGGCAGAATGTGAGTAAAACAGAGCAGGAGACATAGAATTCTCCCCCAAGGAGTTCAGTCACAAATTTAATTAACACATTATTTTTTTAATGAGTATCATCAGCATGGAAGCATGTCCTCTGGAATGGTGGCTGAAGCATGAAGGGGCATACGAATGTTTAGCATATCTGGCACATAAATACCTTGCAATGCCTGCTCTCACTTTCAAGTGACATTGTAAATAAGAAGTGGGCAGCATTAGCTCCCCTAAATATAAACACACTTGTTTGTCTTCGCGAAGAAGTAGGACTGAGTGGACTTGTAGGCTCTAAAGTTTTACATTGTTTTGGTTTTGAGTGACCACACTTGCAAATGGGAGAGCTTTTAATTTTCTATTTGTGTAAATGTGGAATGTTATATGTAACAAAAAAAAATCTACATTTGTAAGTTGCACTTTCACGATAAAGAGATTGCACTTCAGTACTTATATGAGGTGAATTGAAAAATACTATTTCTTTTATAGTGAAAATATTTGTAATTAAAAAATAATATAAAGTGATCACTGCACACTTTGTATTCTGTGTTGTAACTGAAATCAATATATTTGAAAATGTAGAAAAACATCCACAAATATTTAAAACATTCAACTGGTATTCTTTTACTGTTTAACAGTGTGATTAATCGCAATTCATTTTTTTTAATCACGATTAATTTTTTGAGCTAATTGCGTGAATTAACTGTGATTAATTGACAGTCCTATTTTTTTGCTTTCCTCTGAAGCTCCCAATTTGGGCCAATGTCAGATTACACAGACCAGCTTCTGATCTGGTGTTTCAATCCCTGTGTTCCAAACTCAATCTGCTCCAAAACAGTATCATGAAGATTGGTCCAATCCACACCCAAGAGAAATCAACCCACTGCAGAAAATGATTGACAGCCACGGGACCCAGTGAACTGGGTTCCCTAGATTTTAAGAGCAGAAGGGACCACTAGATCGTCTAGTGACTTCCTGTATATTGCAGGCCATCAAGTTTCACTCAGTTACCCCGATCTTGAGCCCAATAATTTGGGTTTTGACTAAAGTGTCCCTTCCAGAAAGGCATCCAGTCTAGATTTGTAGGCTTCAAAAGTTGGAGAATCCCCCACTTCCCTTGATAGTTTGTTCCAGTGGTCAGTCACCCTTACTGTTAACAATTTGTACTTTCTTTCTCATTTGAGTTTATCAGGCTTCAATTTCCAGCCACTTGTTCTTGTTCTTCCTTTCTCTACTAGATTAAAGAGCCCTTTAGGTCTCGGTATTTTCTCCCTGTGAAGATACTTATACATTGTAATCAAGTTGCCTCTCAATCTTCTTTTTGATGAGCTAAACAGCTCCTTATGTCTCTCCTTGTAAGGCATTTTCTCTAGCCCGCAGATCATTTTTGTGGCTCTTTTCTGCACCATCTCCAATTTTTCACCCGCCTTTTTAAAATGTGGACCCTAGAACCGGATGCAGTATACTACTAGTGTTATAGACAATGGTTTTGCTGGTAGCTAAAGATGGGCGAATACTTGTTCCAAATGATTTGCTCAGGCCCTCCTTCTCTTTAATTATCCGCTCAGAGAAGATAAACAGAACCAGAGGCCAGATCTTGATCTCAGTTATCTGGATACAAATCCAGAATAACTCCACTGAGATTTAGATTAACATCTGTGTGAGAGAGACCAGAATTTGATCCCACTGGGCTTTGATGACCAACCATACTGTTGTTGTAATAATAATAATAATTAATAATAAATACTTCGTATTACATCATGCTCAAAGGCCCCAAAAGATCAGGGCCCCACTGTTCTAGGCACTGTAAATATAGATAGTAAGAGACGATCCCTGCCCTAAAACATTTACAATCTGAATTAAGGGAGGGGATTTTCAGAAGTGCTCAGCACTGGCCTAATTCTGCTCCCATTAAAGTCTGTGGTAAACTTCATTACCCTGTAGTATATAGGAGTTGGTTAGTATTAGCAGGAGTGTTGTAAGCAAGACACAAGAAGTAATTCTTCCACTCTACTTCACGCTAATACGGCCTCAACTGGAGTATTGTGTCCAGTTCTGGGTGCCACATTTCAGGAAAGATGTGGATAAATTGGAGAAAGTCCAGAGAAGAGCAACAAAAATGATTAAAGGTCTAGAAAACATGATGTATGAATAAGACTACATTTTAGTCATGGGTATTTTTAGTAAAAGTCATGAACAGGTCATTGGCAGCAAACAAAAATTCACAGCCCATGACCTGGCCAGCCTCCCCAGCTGGGAGCTCAAGGGCCAGGCAGGATGGTCCCGCAGGCTGGATGTGGCCCACGGGCCGCAGTTTGACTACCTCTGGCCTACACAGTAGGTGACTGTGAGTGTATCACATGAGCTCTAGTTCAGGTATCTGTTCTCTGATTTTGCAGGTTTGTGTTGATCTTTGGTACCTCTCTCCTGTTCTTAGTCCTGACTCCCTGGTGCTTTCATGATGTTATTTCTTTTGCTCTGGTATCCTGGGGACATGCAGCATGCGGAAGGCTGGGAAGTTTGATTCACATAAACACACCAAAGTTCAGATGCTTAGAACATCTGGAGTGAAGAGCATTGGGTTGGAGATCTCATAACAGCCTCTCTGGGGAAATGTTTTGTGTCAGGGTGGGGATAGAGTCTTCCTCACAGTATTTTGGCACTTTCGCTTCTGATCCTGAACTGAGAAAATGAAGGAAAAAAATTAATGTTATCCAATTTTTTCTGAGCCCAGTAAAAGTTTTGGATCCCCTCCAGTTTGTGTGATGGCTGATGTGTGGGTCATTCCCTGCTTTATCTGAACTAGCTCACTTGGGTTCTCCTGGCTTTTAACATCTGAAGGGGAGGATGGATCCAAGAGAATGTCTACACTGCAGTCAGATGTATGATTGCAGCACAAGTAGCCATACTCAAGGTAGCTTTGATCTAGCTCAAATAACACTAGCAAGAAAGCTGCAGCAGCTTGGACTAGCCACTCAAATATCTATCTAAACAAGACCCAGGTGGGCTTGTACAGTTGCCAGTGCTGCCATGGCTTCACTGCTATTGTTATTCAAATTAGCTAGACCAAAGGTATCTCGGGCATGTCTACTTGTCCTGCCGTCCCACCTCTCATTGCAGTGTGGGCAGACCCCAAGCAAGCACAACTCTGGTGCCATAAACATGCATCCAAATTCCTTAGCTGCTTAAATCCATGTAGCTCTGTTGAAATCAGTGGAGCTACACTCAGCTGCAGCAGCTCAGGATCTGCCCCTTCGTAATAAATACATCACAATTTCAAAGCACTAGCAGGGATGGTGCACCCTGGTTTCTTTTAAGCAAATCCTAAAGTGTGTGTGTGGGGGGGGTATAATCTTCCCTTTTTTATCATCCTTCCTGGATTTTAGAATGCTTAGATATCTGAAGTTGTTAGCTCTGTGTTAAGAGTGTCTCATTAAATTTGAAATCTCTGCTCTCCAAAGCGCTGGTAATTAGTCACTTGATTGAAAGTCTAAATCTGAAGGCTTGGACATTGACTAAAACTTTGTTAACCTAAGGTGATATGTAAAGCTTGCTAATTTTTTGGTTAAGGTCCCTTGCCATACTATGAAAGTGGCATCACAGACTGCTGGAAACCTCTTGTGTTTCCACAACAGTGGTTAGAACGAATCTTTGGGATTTATTTTCACACTTGGGTTTTCTTATGTCTCAGAACTTCTAAAATTGTTGGTTAATAATGACTGCTTCTTTACTTAGCATACAGCAATTAGTGAGCAGCAAAAATATTGTCTTTAAACCTCCAGTAGCCTGTCATTCTAGTGCAACACAGTTTCTTATGTGTTGTTATTACAAATACAGTACCAGATTGTCAGAAGTTGGCCTCTAGTTTTATACTTGCAATTTGCAGTTACAGTTTAACACTCGTAGTTATTTGTATCTGCCACTCAGGCTGCTTGGACATTTACTTACCTGACTGCACCTGCAGAGCATGCATCAGTACTTGTCTGTAGTTGTGTATTGTGTGTGTCCAAGTGACCAGAACTGTGGATGAAAAAGTGACTTTGACCAGCACAGATGAAACAGCTCTGGAGCTTTGGAATATGCCTTCCTGGGAGAGGGGCTTATTCCATAAAAGGACTGTCCTCCATATTGGATTGTTTTCCAGCCAACCACAGCTCCCGGTGCAGAGAGGCAGCCAGGGACAGGTCATGATAATTTGAAAAGAACAAGGGAACAGGGAGAGCAGGACAGAGTGAGGAAAGGGATGGCAGCTGTGGAATAACACTAAGCTTGCCCCCTCTCAGAAGATGGAGGAAGCTGGGGGACAAAAGAGAAAAGGAAAGCTCTCTGCAGCACCGGACATTATGTGCCACCTCAGCATGAGGGTGTCAGCCCTAGTGTCTTGGTTAAATACTGGTTCATATTTAATTCTGCTGATGCAAAACCCCAAGTACCCTCTCATCTCATCTGGATACAATATTCTTATTCACTCCCCCTTCTGCCTCCTCCCAGCACTAGTGTGATGCTGGTGCAAAGCTGGCCACAATTCCACAATTCAGACACAGGTGAAGTGATCTCTGTTTACACTGTAGATCGTTCTGCAGACATTCATCCCACTGCCCTCCTTTCCCATGGACCCCCTCCCCCCGCCCCCACTTCCCACTCTTTCCTGAGATTTGCTCTGCAAATACTCTTTTGCTTAGCCATCCAGCACTGATTTCTTCTCTCCTCTTCACTGTCTGCTTTTGTGCCTGGTCATTTGTCATGTGGGTTGTATCAGACAGAGCGAGATTGTGAGCTGTTTGGAACTCAGAGTTTGTCTTCTAGTGTTTTTGCAAAGGAACATCTGTGTAAATAAACATACAAATGTAGTTTCTCCCATCAATTTATGACAGAGGTGTGACATGTCGATTGTGTGGTTAACCCTATATTCATAAATAGGAAGATAGAAAACGGGTTCCTTTGTACTGCTGTGTCATAGTCACTTGCAAATTTCTGATAATTTTGCATGGGGTTTCAATATCCCCTTTCAGCACCAAATTACAGGGTTGTACTTTTACACACTGGACGGTTTAGGCATATTTCAATTGCCAAAAGATTATCCTTGATAGCTGCTTCCTCAGCTCCATCCATGTCATCTCACTGTAGAATCATAGAATATCAGGGTTGGAAGGGACCTCAGGAGGTCATCTAGTCCAACCCCCTGCTCAAAGCAGGACCAATCCCCAATTAAATCATCCCAGCCAGGGCTTTGTCAAGCCTGACCTTAAAAACTTCTAAGGAAGGAGATTCTACCACCTCCCTAGGTAACGCATTCCAGTGTTTCACCACCCTCCTAGTGAAAAAGTTTTTCCTAATATCCAACCTAAACCTCCCCCACTGCAACTTGAGACCATTGCTCCTTGTCCTGTCCTCTTCTACCACTGAGAAAAGTCTAGAACCATCCTCTCTGGAACCACCTCTCAGGTAGTTAAGCAGCTATCAAATCAAATCCCCCCTCATTCTTCTCTTCTGCAGACTAAACAATCCCAGTTCCCTCAGTCTCTCCTCATAAGTCATGTGTTCCAGACCCCTAATCATTTTTGTTGCCCTTCACTGGACTCTCTCCAATTTATCCACATCCTTCTTGTAGTGTGGGGCCCAAAACTGGACACAGTACTCCAGATGAGGCCTCACCAATGTCGAATAGAGGGGGACGATCACGTCCCTCGATCTGCTCGCTATGCCCCTACTTATACATCCCAAAATGCCACTGGCCTTCTTGGCAACAAGGGCACACTGCTGACTCATATCCAGCTTCTCGTCCACTGTCACCCCTAGGTCCTTTTCCGCAGAACTGCTGCCTAGCCATTCGGTCCCTAGTCTGTAGCTGTGCATTGGGTTCTTGCGTCCTAAGTGCAGGACCCTGCACTTATCCTTATTGAACCTCATCAGATTTCTTTTGGCCCAATCCTCCAATTTGTCTAGGTCCCTCTGTATCCTATCCCTCCCCTCCAGCGTATCTACCACTCCTCCCAGTTTAGTATTATCCACAAATTTGCTGAGAGTGCAATCCACACCATCCTCCAGATCATTTATGAAGATATTGAACAAAACCGGCCCCAGGACCGACCCCTGGGGCACTCCACTTGACACCGGCTGCCAACTAGACATGGAGCCATTGATCACTACCCATTGAGCCCAACAATCTAGCCAACTTTCTACCCACCTTATAGTGCATTCATCCAGCCCATACTTCTTTAACTTGCTGACAAGAATACTGTGAGAGACCGTGTCAAAAGCTTTGCTAAAGTCAAGAAACAATACATCCACTGCTTTCCCTTCATCCACAGAACCAGTAATCTCATCATAGAAGGTGATTAGATTAGTCAGGCATGACCTTCCCTTGGTGAATCCATGCTAACTTTCCTCTCATGTAAGTGCTTCAGGATTGATTCTTTGAGGACATGCTCCATGATTTTTCCGGGGACTGAGGTGAGGCTGACTGGCCTGTAGTTCCCAGGATCCTCCTTCTTCCCTTTTTTAAAGATTGGCACTACATTAGCCTTTTCCAGTCATCTGGGACTTCCCCCGTTCGCCACGAGTTTTCAAAGATAATGGCCAATGGCTCTGCAATCACAGCCGCCAACTCCTTTAGCACTCTCGGATGCAACTCGTCCGGCCCCATGGACTTGTGCACGTCCAGCTTTTCTAAATAGTTCCTAACCACCTCTTTCTCCACAGAGGGCTGGCCATCTACTCCCCATGTTGTGATGCCCAGCGCAGCAGTCTGGGAGCTGTCCTTCTCTACTACTACTGTCCTTGTGGACAAGTATTGCTTTGTCTAATTAACAGATGGTAAATATAATAAGAACATAAGAACAGCCATACTGGGTCAGACCAAAGGTCCATCTAGCCCAGTATCCTGTCTTCTGACAGTGGCCAATGCCAGGTGCCCCAGAGGGAATGAACAGAACAGGTAATCATCAAGCGATCCCTGTCACGCATTGCCAGCTTCTGGCAAACAGAGGCTAGGGACACCATCCCTGCCCATCCTAGCCAATAGCCATTGATGGACCTATCCTCCATGAATTTATCTAGTTCTTTTTTGATCCCTGTTATAGTCTTGGCCTTCACAACATCCTCTGGCAAAGAGTTCTACAGGTTGACTGTGCGTTGTGTGAAGAAATACTTCCTTTTGTTTGTTTTTAAACCTGTTTCATATTAATTTCATTTGGTGCCCCCTAGTTCTTGTGTTATGAGAAGGAGTAAATAACACTTTCTTATTTACTTTGTCCACACCAGTCATGATTTTATAGACCTTTATCACATTCCGCAAAGTCGTCTCTTTTCCAAGCTGAGAAGTCCCAGTCTTCTTCATCTCTCCTCATATGGCAGCTGTTCCGTAACCCTAATCATTTTTGTTGCAGAAATTATTTTTCCCTCAATACATTTGTCATACCCTGGTCAGATCTCCTTCACTGGGGTATACAGAAAGTGGAGCTGGGCAAGAACACCCAAGAAGAACCATTCCAAGCTGGATGGAAGAAGAACACCTATTTGCATGTGGGGGCTGTATATAAAATTGCATCTGGACACAACTAGCATTTTCTGATTCGCTTTCACCAATGTCACGTGTGGAGCGGAGCAGGAACTAGATCTCCCCTCCTGACATTTTTTGGAAATTTTGGAAATTTCTCTGATTCCAATCTGGGATGAAAAGTTGAAATCTTGAAAAACGTTGCAAACCGATCATCAAAAGTAAATGTTAACGTCATTGTAAACATTTTGTTTTGATTTTGGCCTTTTTTCATTTTTAAAAAATGCTATAAATTAACTTAAATTTCTAACTGAAAATCTTTTGGGCCAAACCCCGAACTTTTCATTGTGAAAATGTAAAAATGGGACGTTTTGACAATTTTGAAAGGTTTTAATTTTTTTTCTCAAAAATGTTTCAGAATGCGAAATTGGACACCCTTTCCCATGAAGTTTTGGGTTTGATGAAAACATTTCATCAAAAATTTCCTGATCATCACTCAACATACTAGGGACAGAAGAAGATCCTCCACCTGAACTTCCACCTAATTTAAACCAAACCACTTTTCATGATTCTGAAATATTTAGGCAAGTCTCCCCCTGCCCTCCTAATACTCGATGCTCTAGGAATTATTTTAGGAAAGTTCTCTGACCTGTGTTATACAGGAGGTCACACTAGATGATCACAATGGTCCCACCTGGCCTTGGAATCTATGAATCCCCTTCCCACTTCTGTTTCTGTGCTTGGATTGAATGTGGAAGTTCCAAAACTCTCCAAGAGATGCTATCTTTTCATGATTTTTGGGGCCAGAAGTAGACATTTACAAGAATGCCTGTTCTTATGAGATTTCCAGCCCACAAAGTTCATAGAGTTAAGATAGACTTTGGATGTGCATCTGAACAGTTCTCCAAAGGAAACTCCAGATCCCACTGTGTTGAGGTTCACCCATTCCTGGATTATAGTCATGCCCCTAGTCAGCAACAGGAAAGGGCTTTGCAACCAAGAAGGAACATGTTCTATCTGAACCTGCAGCTGAAAGGTCCCTCTTTTCCAGTGCTCCATGCTAGACCTGATAAACAATTTGCAAGTCACTAGGTTTTCATTTAGAAATAGCTTCTTTTTTCCCCAAAAACATTTCTTGCAAAAAATTGTCAACATCAAAACTTCATTTCTTGCAAAATACACCTGGCTTGAAAAAATATATGTAAATGTTTGTTGATAATGTGATCCGCATAGGTATCAACGTTTTTCATTTACCAAAAACCTGGATATTTGATACCAGAAAACTTTCTCTATCATGTTTGAGGATCTTTTCCAGAACAATTATGGACACATGTTTTTTAAATTCATGAGTTTTTAAAGTTGAAAAATGGGTCTGTTTCAAAACCTTCAAAACGAAATTTCTGCATTACAATGTTTTTCACTAAACTGGTTTTTCATGTTAGGACTGGCTTGGATTGGGAGGGACCCTGAATGAATACTTGCGAGTCTGGATGGCCATAGCTTCCCCTGCAGACTTCGGTCTGTTTTGTGATGAGAGAAGCTTTCCAGTAAATTGGAATTAAACTCTCTCTGGGCATATCTACACTGCATCTGGTACGAGTCTGCATCTGGGTCGACAAGCTTGCGCTAACTTGCTAAAATTAGCAGTGTAGATGTTGCAGCTCAAAGCACTGTCTACATAGCTATTTCTAGAGCACTAGCATGATCCCCGCTAACACAAGTCTGTGGTCCCAGGCTGGGATGCTTGCTCCCAGAGCCATCTGAGGCATTTCCTAAAAGACTTGCAGGTGTGGCGTCCCTTGGTGTTTGAACCCCCAAATCAGCTAGCCCTGGCGACTCTCCTGGGGCTGTCACCCAATCTTACATGTACATTCCATTTTGTGTCAGCAATAAACCCGTCAAGATGGTGCAATTTCAGGGCAATTTTTGCTTTTCTGGAGAGGTTAAAGTCACTCACTCTCCAGCTTTCTGCTTCCTACAACCACTCAAAGCAGGCTGTAATCCTCCCCTGAGCCCCAATGCTATGATACCATGCTAGGTTTTACTGCTTAAAGCAGCTCTGTCTCAAGCTTGATTTTGCAAGGGTGTGTTTGTTGTTCGAGGCTCTCTGTACGTGTCTCATAATCCCCTCCATTAGGGGACTTCCTACGTCTGAAGCATTCCAGCACCTCTGCTGACAGTCCTTGCCCTACTTTGTAGAGCTAATGGGATCCTCAGACACATCTGGGGTTTTTCCCTGTAGTTTAATTAATTGTCCAAAGCTGCCCCCCTTTGCGTGACCATTTAGTCCTGGTAGAGGTAGCAGTTAAGATATCCCACAGTTTAATTTAATTTCTCTTGAGGATTTAAATCGGATAATGCTAAAGCTTAATCCAACCCCCTCTAAATCTCTGTCCTTGGCCATGGTCACTTGTCAAAGGTTGTTTCCAGTGTCTTGGTCTACTCTTCCCCTCTCCTCGTTTAATCTCTCTCGACTTCTGGTACATAGTTGACATTTGCTCCCAAGCAGCAGATGGCC
This sequence comes from Caretta caretta, assembly GCF_965140235.1. Lineage (NCBI taxonomy): Eukaryota > Metazoa > Chordata > Testudines > Cheloniidae > Caretta > Caretta caretta. The sequence continues at coordinate 27,309,468 of NC_134218.1, read as the reverse complement.
AAGACTATACTAATTACAAACATGTCCATTTTCTGATTGCTCCTGTTTTAAACTGTGAGCCTGATTCTCTGCCATCTTGCTCTTTGCAGGTCTGAATCTCTAGCACCCTGCACCCTGTGCAGTCACATAAAGCAGCGCAATTTCCCAAATCGGGATGGTGTAAGTGATTTCATAGAGTGCAGGACGGTGCAGAAGCAGGCCCATTATATCATAAGGGCTTCTCTGCTCCCTTGTTGATATCTATATGTAACCCTTCTGCCAGGTGGAGCCGGCAGCAACCAGGGCTGGGTTCAATATCTACAGTACAACACAGAATTGGCTTGAGCCCCCACCCAGTAACCTGGGAAAATTACACACCACCCCTGGGCACCTCTGAGAGGCAGTACTTCCCCACTCACAAGCACAGAGTCTGAGTGTAGAAAAGAAACTTTTAATGAAAGGAGGGAAGTCACCTGAAATTAATTAGGGAAAATGCCATAAGCCAGATTCATAAACATTAAACTGTGAGCAGGACGCCCACCCCAGAGTGCATGGGGTGGTGCCTTCCACCTCACGTTCTTGAGTTCTACAACCCACCAGCCACAGCTCCTCTCCATCGGCCGCCCTGCCAGCCACAGTTCCTCTCTGCGGGCTGCCCTACCAGCTGCTGCTCCTCACCACCTGGCCATCCCTCCAGTCACTGTCCCTCACCACCTGGCTGCCCCGCCACCCACTGCCAACCGCTTTCACCAGCTGCCTGTCAGTTACCTTCTGCTGCCACCTGCTCTCCCCTGTGACCTCTGCACATCAGTCTCTTCATGATTTTTAGCTCTCAGCAGGCTGGGCAGAAACACTGCCCCTGCATAAGTGATTTCAGCTCTTATTGAGTACTTGAAATAACAAAAGGCTCCTAATGAAGCCTATTGAGGTCTATCATTGAACAGTGGGAAAGAACAGGTTAAACCAGGCCAGAGACCCTGAGGGAGAGGCCACACCAGCTGGCTGGGACACCTGTCCCCACCCCTCTGACTTTCACAGGGGTCTGGCATTCGAGCCCCTGGCTTAGTGAGTTCCTTTCAGTTGAGGGTGACCCTGCACGGTTCTGCTCTCCTTTAGTCGTACAATGAAGGTAACATTGATAACATTTCACTCCCCTGCATTCAGTACTAAAGGGATTTGTAACCCAACACCAGCCAAAACTTATCACTTGGAGCTACACGGCTCCTGTCTGCTAGATACCTACACAGAGTAGGTGTGTTCATGTAAATACAGTTTGCTCCTGAAGTCTCTCCCCCCTCTGTCATAGGAGAGTTCATTTAGACCCTGCTCGCATATAAAAGCCATTTCACTTAGTTTCCCCCTTGTCTGGGTCCTTATCACCATAGTATATGAGTGCCACACAATCACTAAAGGATTTGAACCTCTCAACAGCACTGTGGGGTATGGAAATATTTGCCCCAATTTATACATGGGGAATTAAGGCTTGGAGTAAAGTAAGTGACTTGTCCAGGGTCATGCAAGACATGTGTGGCTAAATCAGCTCGTGCACTCCACACCAATGTCTTAGCCACTAATCCACCCTTCCTACTGCTTGCTACGTGACTATCCCCTGTGAAACTAACACAGGAACAAGTGAAACATGGAGTCTGATTTCAATTACTCTAGGGCCCCTTTGCACCACTCTGGCAGCATAAGGAGCCTCTGAGTGGGGATAAATTTGCAAGGAGACTTAGGGTAAATGAAGACTCAGGGTCCAGGTGAGTTCAAATGAACAAAGTAAACTGAAACGTGGAGGAAAATGAATCTGTACATTAGCTTCTTTCAGTTTTAGTGAATACAGTTGTTACTTGTAGCAAAACTGTGTGCAAAGCATTCATTGGTGTACGCAGTGTTATAGTCCTGTCAGTCCCAAAACATTAGAGAGACAAGGTGAGTGAGGCAATATCTTTTGCTGGACCAACTTCTGTTGATGAGAGCAAGAGAAGCTTTCCAGCTACACAAAGCTAGAAGAAGAGCTCTGTGTAGTTCGAAAGCTTGTCTCTCTCACTAACAGAAGTTGGTCCAAATAAAAATATTACCTCCCCCACCTTGTCTCTGCAAAGCATTCAGGCAGAAATACTATTTTCAAATTGACAGTGTTTCTTTGCATTTAATATTCACATTAAAAATGAAAATATCTTCCAGTTAGGTAGGTTGAAACATGTGGCAAGAACTTGTAGCATTTACAGAAGCAGAGGCAGTAGTAATTTCCAACATAGGATAGGATAGAATCATAGAATCATAGAAACTCAGGGTTGGAAGGGACCTCAGGAGGTCATCTAGTCCAACCCCCTGCTCAAAGCAGGACCGATCCCCAATTAAATCATCCCAGCCAGGGCTTTATCAAGCCTGACCTTAAAAACTTCTAGGGAAGGAGATTCCACCACCTCTCTAGGTAATGCATTCCAGTGCTTCACCACCCTCCTAGTGAAAAAGTTTTTCCTAATATCCAACCTAAATCTCCCCCACTGCAACTTGAGACCATTACTCCTTGTTCTGTCATCTGCTACCACTGAGAACAGTCTAGAGCCATCCTCTTTGGAACCCCCTTTCAGATAGTTGAAAGCAGCTATCAAATCCCCCCTCATTCACATGAGGATGCACATGTCTATGCCTTGGGGAGAGTTAAACATTCACCACCACAAGGGGCTGTATAGTAGAAGGTAGGCTTGTGTGTATCTCAGATAGAGGTGCAATTTTCAGAGGCACTCAGCACTGGCCTAACTCCCACTGAAGTCAATTTCCACTGACATGAATGGGAACAGAGCTGAGCCAGTGCTCTGAAAATGCCACCCTCTGTGATTCGTTGCAGAACATATATGTGCTGTGATGTACTGATCAGCTAGACAGCAGTCTGTCTTTGGGAAGCTTTTTCAGGAACTACTGAGCTTGTTTGCTTCATCTTGCAATCACATATCAGTCCCTATCAGCTGATATGAGCCTTGGTTTCCATCTGGCACGAGGTCCATCCTGGCTGTCAGCCAGGCCCTGCTTATTTTTCTCCATGTAAATAACACCATCAGTGATGGCACATGTGTCTTGCCCCACCACCTTTGTGCAGGTGAGGTGCAGATTGATTTCCCCACTTCAGCTGCAGTTTTGGAGACATGTTCTAAATTACAGCTTGTTTAGGCTGGTCCTTAGTGTAGGAAGAGCAGGAAATGTCCTAAAAGTGAATTCAGAAAAGACTAAACTCCACTGAACTTTACTTCATCGCCTGGTTGATCAACACTTCCAGGTCACATTTAAAGCCAGGCTGCCTGGATGGCTAAAAACGTTCTGCTTGGCCAGCTCTGCAGATCAACTGAAGGTTAAATAGTCATTTTGTTCATTAGAAGCATATAGCAGGAATGAAGTCAGTGGTGTCTGCCCAAGATGACAAGGTGTTGATTTGTGTGTATTTTGCTGGTTGACTAAGATAATTCCTTTTTCTCATCCTGTCCGCTGGGCAAATTCAGCACCTTCAAATTGTGCAGAAACTCCCCATATTTTCTAATTATATCTATACATGTGTGACGGGTTCCTCCCAGGGTACCACTTGGAACTAGGGTACCACTGAGACCGCCTGACCTACCAGCCTGGGCTCCCTTTCACCCTGTGGTGCTGTGATAAGTTGCCAAGCTCTCCAAGCTTGCTCTTTCACCAGCATACACACAGATAGGGACACACCCAGCTGCAGCTTCACATAGATGCTGAGATCAGCTGTGCATGGGAAGGCTCAGCTAAGGCACCTCCCAGTTGCTAAGGCACTCCTTCTGGAGTGTAAACCCAAAGTTATACTGTCTTGTGTTGCACAAGCAACTGTACAGTGTAAGCTCATAAAATTTGCCCCCTCCCTCAATGTGGAGAGAGAGATATGCAACAGCTTTCTGCCCCAAGTTATAATTTCCACACACACTGGTTTTAGACAAAAAACAAAACAAGTTTATTAACTATAAAAGATAGATTTTAAGCGATTATAAGTGATAGCAAACAGATCAAAGCAGATTATTTTAGTAAATAAACAAAACCGCAAACTGAGTTTAACACACTAGATAGGTAGGATATGAATTAGCAAAGTCTCACCGGTGAGTGATAAACAGGCTGGCAGATTCTTAAGGCACAAGTTGCCTTGACTTTATACAGGCTAAAAATCCCTCTAACCTGGGACCATCACTTCCCACAGTTCAGTCCTTGCCCCTCAGGTGTTCCAGGTGTGTTGTTGCAGGGAGAGTGAGGTCCCATCATCATGTCATTGTCCCCCTTTTATATCTTCTTCCCACTTACTGAAAAGCTCTTTTGCTGTGACCTGGGTCAAACAGTTCCCATTGTGTAGTGCTACCTCCAAGAGGTTTCTATTGCACACAGTTCCTGGGGTATCCTTGTGCTTGTGTGCATTTCCTCCATAAGCCATTAACATTGTTTGGCCTTTTTACTGTTGTACCTAAAAGGCTGCTTGTGGGTGTTTTCAACCTCACAACGTGTTTCCGTAACACACACATAGCCGAACTTCATAACTTCACATACGATGGTAGCACATACAATACCATGAGATATTACTGTCTAGCAGATCAAGACTTTTAGACTGATACCTCACAAGGCCTACTTTGTACAAAACATATCCTAATTACATGACAGTGGTGAATATTGGGATGCCAGGGTGTCACAACATGATCAACATCTTTCTCTCATGCTTTGCTTTGCTCCCAGTGAAGTTTCCAATGGATTTTAAAATAGTGATTGCTCACTAAGATCTAGCTCTCTGCAGGGCCACTCCTCTTACCTGCTGTCCAAGCATGAAAGCTCTGCTGGAGTGCATGGATCTTTCTGGGCATCTGTGGAGTCAGTCGAAAATCTTCAGTCACAGTCACATTTCTCCTTTGATGCAACACAGCTGTTTTGAATTTTCTTTTAAGCAGAAAATATGAGACAATATGATTCCTCCTTAGATTTCAGGTCTAGATTTAGGAGCGGGGAGGGGACGGGAAATTAAGTCTGTCTCTTTTGAACATAACACCAATAGTGTACAGCACTTTTGAAGTAGGGCATTAGATAAATAGGGTGCACCTGCTGAATGTCACGAGAATCTAATCTGAATTCCTTCTTGGGCTCCACATTTAGGGAGCGATCCTTCAAAGTGCTGAGCACTCTGGACCCAATGCCGCAAAACATGTAAGCACATGGGCAGTCCCATTGCAGCCAAGCAGACTGCTCCTGTGATTAGAATTAAGCACCTGATTATATGCTTTGCTGGACTGGGGACAGAGTACTCAGCACTTTGCAGGGCTGAGCCCTTAAATCTTGGAGCTGAACAAATGGTTCACAGCGGAGTTTATTCACCCAGTGCTGCTTCTTTATCTGCTCACCGAGTATCCACTAACAGGTTGCAGTTTCCTGAGATTCATTCATTATTCACATATATTTGGTAAATGTCTATTCAAAATGTTCACTCTTTGGACTAATCATGAATATTCAAAGTGAGTGCTGTGTTGTTTACTAGGTCAGTCACATGGTATTGCTGCAGTTCGCTGATTGGTTAAGGGAATACTCACTTGTAGTGGAAATGCTCTTCCTGATTTCAAATTTGGTTTCCATGAACACTGGTGCATGTGACTTTGAAATTCATTTTCAGCAAACATCTTTGCCAGTAAAAATCTCTCAACTGCCTGTGGAAAGCAAAAAGGGAAGTGAGCCTGAAATTCCTTTTAAAATTCAAGCACACGGTCACAGAAAATGTTTTGCTTTGTTCACCCCGCTTCCTCCTTAACTCACCCTAGAATGGTTTCAGAGTAACAGCCGTGTTAGTCTGTATTCACAAAAAGAATAGGAGTACTTGTGGCACCTTAGAGACTAACCAATTTATTTGAGCATAAGCTTTCGTGAGCTACAGCTTACTTCATCGGATGCATACTGTAGAAACTGCAGAAGACATTATATACACAGAGACCATGAAACAATACCTCCTCCCACCCCACTCTCCTGCTGGTAATAGCTTATCTAAAGTGATCACTCTCCTTACAATGTGTATGATAATCAAGCTGGGCCATTTCCAGCACAAATCCAGGTTTTCTCACCCTCCGCCCCCCCCACACAAACTCACTCTCCTGCTGGTAATAGCCCATCCAAAGTGACCACTCTCTTTACAATGTGTATGATAATCAAGGTGGGCCATTTCCAGCACAAATCCAGGTTTTCTCACCCCCCCAAAAAAACACACACAAACACACTCTCTTGCTGATAATAGCTCATCCAAACTGACCACTCTCCTTACAATGTGTATGATAATCAAGGGGGGCCATTTCCAGCATAAATCCAAGTTTAACCAGAACGTCTGGGGGGGGGAGGGGGATAGGAAAAAACAAGGGGAAATAGGCTACCTTGCATAATGACTTAGCCACTCCCAGTCTCTATTTAAGCCTAAATTAATAATATCCAATTTGCAAATGAATTCCAATTCAGCAGTTTCTCGCTGGAGTCTGGATTTGAAGTTTTTTTGTTGTAAAATAGCGACCTTCATGTCTGTAATTGTGTGACCAGAGAGATTGAAGTGTTCTCCGACTGGTTTATGAATGTTATAATTCTTGACATCTGTTTTGTGTCCATTTATTCTTTTACGTAGAGACTGTCCAGTTTGACCAATGTACATGGCAGAGGGGCATTGCTGGCACATGATGGCATATATCACATTGGTGGATATGCAGGTGAACGAGCCTCTGATAGTGTGGCTGATGTTATTAGGCCCTGTGATGGTGTCCCCTGAATAGATATGTGGGCACAGTTGGCAACGGGCTTTGTTGCAAGGATAGGTTCCTGGGTTAGTGGTTCTGTTGTGTGGTATGTGGTTGTTGGTGAGTATTTGCTTCAGGTTGGGGGGCTGTCTGTAGGCAAGGAGTGGCCTGTCTCCCAAGATTTGTGAGAGTGTTGGGTGATCCTTCAGGATAGGTTGTAGATCCTTAATAATGCGTTGGAGGGGTTTTAGTTGGGGGCTGAAGGTGACGGCTAGTGGTGTTCTGTTATTTTCTTTGTTAGGCCTGTCCTGTAGTAGGTGACTTCTGGGAACTCTTCTGGCTCTATCAATCTGTGAGTTTGTGTGTGGGGGGGGGTGGAGGGTGAGAAAACCTGGATTTGTGCTGGAAATGGCCCAACTTGATTATCATACACATTGTAAGGAGAGTGATCACTTTAGATAAGCTATTACCAGCAGGAGAGTGGGGTGGGAGGAGGTATTGTTTCATGGTCTCTGTGTATATAATGTCTTCTGCAGTTTCCACAGTATGCATCCGATGAAGTGAGCTGTAGCTCACGAAAGCTTATGCTCAAATAAATTGGTTAGTCTCTAAGGTGCCACAAGTCCTCCTTTTCTTTTTTCACCCTAGAATGTCTGATTTCAAAAATCACAGCTGGGATATTGCTGCAATAGCTAGGCATAGCATATCAACGAAAGGGTTTCAGCTTGCATCCGGCCCAGGTCAACAGGATCTGGATCTCATTGCCATCTGACGGATGTTCAGTGACCTATGTCAAATGAATTGCATAGTTAATATTGGGTTGTGCGTATGTGAGTAATTAAGTTAGTTAATATACTTCATTTCTTTCTTTGATGGGATTAGCACCTTTAGTAGATAAAGGAGATGCAGACTACCTTCATTTTAGTAAAAACCATTGTGGAATCATTTTCAAAGCTCCACGTACCGGTAAAATGAGATTATTGCCCTTTGCATTTTGTGTGTGCCACAGTCCTGTAAGAGGGCATGCAAAGCCGGGTAATTGTACTTCCATATGGATAGCTATGCATGCAGTTAGCAAAGGTGCAGGCACAAACATCTGTTTGTGTAACCCACACACTTCCTGCATGTGGTGTTCTCTCCCATCTAGTGGCACCAAGACCACTTAGAGAGAGAGAGAGAGAGAGAGAGAGAGATTAATGAGTATGCTCTACAGCCTAGCTAACAGTCCTACGGTTTTTGGCTCAGGTAGTCAAGGCTCATGCATTTAGCTCCCAAGGTCCCAGGTCTGATCCCACCCAACGATGACCGGAGTCTGTTGGTGTTACATTTGCATGGACAGATAACTATTATTTATTATTGTTTTTATTGCTATAGCACTAGAAAGTGCTGGGCACTGTACAAGATAGTCTCAAACCAGCATAATTTTTCCAAACTAACCTGTGAGAATTCTTTGACCATGTCAGTAGAGGAGTGGATAAAGGAGATCTCACTGACATAGTTTATTTAGATTTTCCAAAGGCCCTCAACAAGGTCCCTCACAAAAAGTGACTAAAGAAGCTAAGCAGTCATGAGTGAGAGGCAAAGTGTCGTCACAGATCAAAAACTGGCTAAGAGACAGAAAACCAAGAGTAGAATTAAACAGTCAATTTTCATCATGGCAACAGGTTAACAGCAGGTTCCTTAAAGTTCTGTAGTAGATTCAGTGTTGTTCGATAGGCCCAGTGTTGTTCAGTGTATTTATTAATGGTCTGGAACGGGGATTGAGCAGTGATGTAGCAAACTTTGCAAATGAAACAAACTTAGTTAGTTTAATCATGACCAGAGAGGAAAGTGAGGAATGTCACAGAGACCTAACCAAGCTAGGTGAAAGGGTAACAGGATGGCAAATGGAGTTCAATGTCAACAAATGCAAATAATGCACATCGGAGGGGAAAATGTAAACTGTTTGTACACCTGACAGGGTTCTAAATTATCCATGTCAATTTAGGAAAGGTACCTTGGCTTCACAGTAGACAGTTCAATTGAGACCTTTGTTCAGTGTGCACCTGTGGTCAAAATAGCAAACAAAATGTTAGGATGTATAAGGAATAGGATAACTGGTGGAAGTTTGGAGAAGAGTGGCGAGAATGATCAAGGGCCTGGAAAAATTCTCCTGTGAAGAAAAATTTAAAAAACTGGGACTGTTTACATTAGAAAGTAGACAAATAAGTGGGGACATAAAAATGTATATTAAATAATGAATGGTTTAGAGAAGGGTGATCAGGAACTTCTGTTCTCCCTCTCTCCTAACTCAAGATCAAGGGGATGTTCACAGAAATGAAAAGTTGTCAAATTCAGAACCACTAAAAACAATACTCTTTCACACCACACATAATAGATATGTGGAACTCACTGCCACATGATATCACGAGACAGAAATTTAGCATGATTCAAAAAGGGGTTGGGTGTTCATGTGGATAACAAGAACATCCAGCAATGTCAGTTATTGCTATAAAAAACAGGAAGAGGTTTCGGGCCTTATACCAATCTCTAAGGATTAGGAGGAGACCTATATGGGGAGCAGCTTACCCCACATCTGCTACTGCCAGGATTCTTGCATCACCTTCTGAAGCATCTGATGCTGGCCATTGTCAGAGATAGATGCTGGTTTAGGTGGGTCTAATCCAGAGGGATGTTGCCTATGTTTTGCAGTTGCATCCTGTTAGTCCACATTTTGCAATGCTCACCTATTTCATAGGCCTTTAAGTACATGGTCTGATAGTGTTCCACGTGGCATTATTATTGAGAAATGGGAGAAATACGGATTGGATGACACTATTATAACATGGATTCCCACCTGGCTAAAAAAACCTGAACACAGAGAACCAAATTCAGTGCTGGTGTAAGCTCGTGAAGCTATATTGACTGCAGTGAAGTTGGATCTTTTTACGCCAGGGCTGAGTGGAGCTCAGTGTTATATTGGGAGGTGGGTGTCAAATGGGATATCACAGGGCCCAGTCCTGTTCATCATTTCCACTGCTGAAGCACAGAATCGATAGTGATGCTGGGCTGTGAAGGTGGGAAGATACTTAATCACAGATACTTTGGAGCATAGAATTAAAATACAGCCCAGTCTTGACTAACTGGAGAAATGGGGTTGGAATTGTTAAATTGCAGACTCTGTTAAAATGGTTCACTTAGGAAGGAAGAGGAAAAAGCCCAAGCATTGAATGGTGGCAACCTGGCTAGAGATGACTGGTACCACACAAAGGGATCCAGACTCAAATGTTCACAAGCACAGATTCTGAACAAAGTTTTTTTTCCTGTAAAATTGGAATTTCCAGTGGGACTGAAATTCCAAGTTTGATTCCAGCTGTCGTGTAAATATAACAGACATTGTATCATTGGAACACACACACTATACTGAGGTTCTTTCCATTATTACTAGCATTGGATGTGACTGATAAATGTCACAGGTGGACCCGACGCTGCACAGTCTGTTAAAGAAATGACAGGGTTACTGCCCCAGAGAGGTTACAGCCTGAGGCCCCAATCCAATCAGGTCCTGAGCCTTGAAGTGCTGTACCTTGAAGTGCTGAGTCCGCAGTTGGGGTCAGGGACAAGGAAAGGTCAAGATATTGGCGGAACAGCAACGTGACAATGGGGTGGGTAAGGTGAGGAGGGGGCTGTGCATGGGCGATGGGGTAAATAAATATTTTCTATTGTTGAGGCTGAGCAGTGGGCACCCTGGAGCCTTTCTGTTCCATGTGCCCTCAGGGTGAACACCACTGACTAACAATGAGCTCCTGTTTAGGAAATCAAAATACTCTGCCTTTTTGTAGCACAAGCAGGATATTAAAGCTCTGGGAATGTATCTTTTTTTAGATACAGGTCCAGATTTTTAGCTAGTGTTAATCAAACCAAGTTCCAGTGAATCTACACTGCTTTAAACTAGCTGAGGGTCTCGCTCAGAGTGTGTGGTGCATGCTCAGAGGAGGCTGTTCTGAAATAGCCTGGGCTCTTGCAATACATGAATAAGGAATTCTACCTGACGCTATTCTAGAAATCCCAGGAGAGCTTCAGAAATCAGTAAAGAGTCTTCATTGTGCAGGTTATTTATCTTTTTTGTAAGTTAATCGCACCAGAATATTTATTGCGAGCTAGGAAGAGAGATCTGCTCCCCAGAGCTTTCTGCTGTGGCATTCAGCATCTTATATGAGTAAGCAGAATCACTGCAAAGCAAACAGATGCAGGGTCAGGTAGGGCACACTATAGCCTGGGAGCCTTAGAACAAAAGGCTCTTTGCATTCCCAATAAATTGGTCTCATAGGAATTTTGCTTTGAAATTATAATTGACACAGGGGAAAAAAGTGTTCCGTAGACTTTGGACTCATTAAAACACTCTGTCATTCACCAATGGCTTATTTCTGGCACCTAATCAAAAGAAATTAAATTATCTATCTCACTAACTTAATTTAATGCTGGCTGTGATGTATAGACTAAAAAGTACAAAGTGCTGGGTGTAGAGAATGGAGGGGGTTTGTTACCTAATGTCTCTGTTTGTCTGCCTCACTCATTAAGCACCCCACATGAATTGAAAAACCCTTCCATGCTCAGGAACAATTATGTTGATTCTTATCTTTTTTAACATCACAGTTTATTGGGATTCTTTAATATTTAAAAAAAAAAAAAAATTGCCAGCAGATGGAAAACCGTCTAAGTCACAAAAATTAGATGGGGGAGTTTCTCAGGCTTTTGGGGATGAAAAGAAAACAGCCTAATTTACAGGCCCAGATACCCCGATAAATAGAATCTTGGGTGCAAAACTGCGTGCTTGTTTGTTTGACCAGTTAGCAAACCCAGTGTAGCAAAACACTTTAAGTATCGTCCCAGTTTAGCAAAGCATTTCTATTCAAGAAAGCATCTGAGCATGTCATTCATTTTAAGAATGTGATTCATTCCTACTGAAGTCAACTTGACTTCAGCACATGATGAAAGTCACGCATATGCTTAAGGGCTGCACTGGATCAGGGCCTTAGTGTGACTTCATGCACAATCCTGTGGGTGCAAAGGAGCCATTAGCACAGCATTGTACACAAAAATCAGGTGTACAAATGCGTGCACATATCTGTGTGCATAATTTTAGGCCACGGTGAAATCCAAGGTTTGGGCCAAGTCCCGAAACTGGACTAATGTGGGTGGATCTTTACACTCATGCAAAGTCTCATGGAGGTTGGGCTCATGGCCTTTGTTTCTTGTTGAGGTGAAGCTGAGCTGATTCTTTGACTTTCTTGAGTTAAACTGTGAATTAGGAACACTGGTGGGTCAAAACGGTGCATCTCTGACATGCTCAGGAATCCTAGAGCAATTGCATTTTGTAAAGACAACTGGGGTAATTGTCGTGAAAGAAACACCACATCTATGTTACTCTTGGCTGGTGTTTTGGAATCTGATCTTCTACCTCCGTTGTTGGCTGCAGTCTCTTTCTTTCATTCAGCAAGCTTTGATCTCGGGTTTGTCACCCTGAATGAGACTCAAAAACTCAATAAAAATGAATAACGTGGAAACAGTTGGTTGAGCTCTAGGCATCGAGGACCCAAATCAATAAGCATGATTTCCTCTCCTTTAATTTTTCTGAAATCCAGTTCCTCAAGACACTTTAATGTGAGCTTGGCTCTATTCAAGATGCTGTTCAAGGAAAAAATAATACCTCCTACTTGAATCAATCCCAAGAAAACTCACAAGACCCTTTCCATAATGACCTTTGGATTGGGTGGGTTATAGCCTTTTGGGATAAATAATGCCAAATCAAACTTGTCCAGAATCATAATATGATCACACAATTCAGTTGTCCTTCTCATTTTTGATGGGTGGATAAAATACCTTTAGGGTTTTCGGTCACCCTGGTAATTAGCTAGTTTGCAAATGTTGTGCTTGGGCTGGTAACATTTTCATGACAATTTTTCAAGGCTGGATTGTTCTGAGGTCGAAATCTTAGCACTGTGATTTTATCACAGGGAAATACGGGAGAGATGTCTAAGCCCCACCGGTTATACCAGGAATACATTGCAGGCATAAACATTGCAGACAAAATTATTTCTGGGTACAAATTTGTCTCCTCAAAGTTGGAAGCAAAATCAAGCCCTACCAAGTGTTTCTCTTCATTACTATATTGATTTCTGAGATACCACTATGACTTTACTTGGCAACATGTGGCTAGCTAGGAATAGATTTCCAGTCCCCACTGATTGCCATATACTGGGGTCCGATCCTGCTGCACTGAAGTCAATGGAGGTTTTGCCATTGACTTCAGTGAGTGGAGGACATGATCCTAGTCTCAAGAAAAATATGAGCTCTTTTTGAACATTGCGGGAGGAATTGACCACGTGCAGATGTTACTGCAGTTCTAGGGCCCTTGATCTCTAAAAGCTATGCAGCACTGCAGAGAAGTCAGATCATAACTCTCTTTGTGCAGATCTCTCTTTTGGAATTATTACACCATCGGCCAAGTCACTGCTACACTCTTCACCCATAATCAGCCGTCTGCTACCTCTGTAACTTTGTAAGGCAGCAGACTTAGAAAATCAGAAGGATACATCTAAAATGGCTGTACTTTGAATGCTCATATGCAAGTGCAGTATGCAAACACACAGGTAGATGAACATGCATGCCCACCTGTAGACACATATTCACACACATACTGATGAACACACATACACTCATGGAAACTCATGTATGCGCATACACATGCCTGTGAACTCACATCTACCTATGTAGTTACACACATGTACAGCCCCATCACCTTTTTGAAAGGCCTCTAGAGAGGATACACTGCTAGTTACTTGGCCCCACAGTTCCCCAGCGTTCCACTGAACTGTGACCTTTGTTAGTCAGTGTCTCTTTACACACTTGAAAGAGTTAAAAGTCATGCCCCAGTATCACATGCCCTGCAATGCATTGTTTGTCGGGGCTACACATTGTGAGTCACTCACCACTCAGTCAGCAACAGGTGTCCAGTGTGGAAAAAACCAGTGCTTGTGCCCCACAATTTTGATTCACGACTCATGCACAAGCTAGCTATTGGTGCACAATTTCCAATGACACCAATGGGCGATATGAGCATGTAGTGTGAGGGAAGAAGGAGGGAGCTAGTCAAAAAGGCGTTAGCTTTCTGCAGTAAGTTGGATTTCTGACATAGGACTGCATCGGGTCTCTTGCCATCACTTGTTAGATCTGCAATGGTATGAAGGACCATTTCTGATCTCTTTTTTGTGGTGCTTATTAAAAGCCTCATGCAAAGAGCTACAGTTCCGAAATGCACATGCAAATCAGCCAAGAGTACTAAGGGACCCCAATAGCAGTGTTCCCCTGGAGAGCCCAGGACAAAGGCCTTGTTTGAGGTTTAACTCTTCTGAAAAGCAGGTCGCCTGCTTAACGTTAATCCACAAGGCCAGGGTGTGAATGTGAACCCAGGTCAATAAATAGAAAATGACCATTTAAAATAAAAATATAGAAATCTCAGAAGGGTTTCCCCTCCCCCCTCAATCCCATTTGTGCTGGAAAGCAACATGGCTCCATAAGCATCTAGAAACAGGATGACAATACCAAGCTAGCAAATCTTAAATTAGAGGGGTGAGGGACAGCTGATCAGATGGCCGTTATTCTCTTCAAACCTGGAAAACATAATGTGTTTATTCCAGCAAACTGGGGGAAATTAGATAGATGTGCTTAATTGCTAACAAATGTTTCCAGACAGCAAAGAGGTGAGAGGTTGAGTAATTAGCCAGGTTCTGATAGCTGAGTAGCCAATAAATTGTCAGAATCCTTAATATGCCTGCACAATTTTTGTTGCTGTTAAGTGGGTGAAGCAAAGACTTTGAAATTACAGGGGCGCCATCATCCCCCCACCTCCCACACTCCCTGGGAACACTCACAGCTGCTTTAAACAATTTCATAGTTCAGACGCCAGCATCAATGGTCCCTCGCTGCTTTAATTACCACCTGCGATCCAGGGAGTGCCTTCGGAATGAAGGGGTTGGAGGGAGCATGGCAAAGTTATTCTGCCCCCTTGACATTTTATTTGCTCAGAGATGAGGGTGGGAGGCAGACAGCCCATGCACCTTGAGGATCTTAGAACCCTTTCAAGCACCTGTACAACAAGCTTATCTCCTCGCTTTGCCAGCTGCAGTAATTGAATGTGAAATTATCCCAGCTCTTGAGAGGATTCTTGAATTTAATGAGTCCCATCCCAATCCCTTGCCTTCTCTCAGAGTAGGTGTCATAAATATAAAGGGAAGGGTAAACACCTTTAAAATCCCTCCTGGCCAGAGGAAAAACCCTTTCACCTGTAAAGGGTTAAGAAGCTAGGATAACCTCTCTGGCACCTGACCAAAATGACCAATGAGGAGACAAGATACTTTCAAAGCTGGAGGGGGGGGGAGAAACAAAGGCTCTCTCTGTTTGTGTGATGCTTTTGCCGGGAACAGAACAGGAATGGAATCTTAGAACTTAGTAAGTCATCTAGCTAGATGTGCGTTAGATTCTGTTTTGTTTAAATGGCTGATAAAATAAGCTGTGCTGAATGGAATGGATATTCCTGCTTTTGTGTCTTTTTGTAACTTAAGGTTTTGCCTAGAGAGATTCTCTATGTTTTGAATCTGATTACCCTGTACGGTATTTACCATCCTGATTTTACAGAGGTGATTCTTTTATTTTTTTCTTCAGTTAAAATTCTTCTTTTAAGAACCTGAAAAAGAAAAAAGAAAAAGGAATCACCTCTGTAAAATCAGGATGGTAAATACCTTACAGGGTAATCAGATTCAAAACAGAGAATCCCTCTAGGCAAAACCTTAAGTTACAAAAAGACACAAAAGCAGGAATATCCATTCCATTCAGCACAGCTTATTTTATCAGCCATTTAAACAAAACAGAATCTAACACACATCTAGCTAGATGACTTACTAAGTTCTAAGATTCCATTCCCGTTTTGTTCCTGGCAAAAGCCTCACACAGACAGAGCGAACCTTTTTCTCCCCACCTCCAGCTTTGAAAGTAGCTTGTCTTCTCATTGGCCATTTTGGTCAGGTGCCAGCGAGGTTATCCTAGCTTCTTAACCCTTTACAGGTGAAAGGGTTTTTTCTCTGTCCAGGAGGGATTTTAAAGGTGTTTACCCTTCCCTTTATATTTATGACAGTAGAGTTTGTCTCGGCAGAAGAAGCTCCTTGTCTTGTTTGGTCTGGGAGAGAGGCACTCTCCTGCTTCATGCAGAGCGCTCCAGGAGTTCCCAAGGGGCAGACCCATGCACTCCTGAAAAGCTGGCTGCATAATGAGAGGGAGTGGCAATCGGCTTCTTCCACAGCTGCATCCCAGAGCACCTGAGTGGAAATCCGGGGGCATGCACAGGGCAGTGAGGGCATTTGCCACTGGGTGACCTCAGTTAACGCAGCAAGGAATTTCTGTTATTGCTGGTGAACCGGATAATGTTTCGCATTTATATCACACCACTCATGATCCCAGAACCGTGTGCTCACAGATGGGAACCTTTGCGCTACCAAAATGCAGATGCCTTTGCAGAGGTGCTGGAACTGGGGGTGCTGCCGCACCCCCTGGCTTGAAGTGGTTTCACTTATATACCAGGTTTACAGTTTGGTTCAATGGCTCCAAGCACTCCCACTACACAAATTGTTCCATCACCTTGGCATCTTTGGGCTGGAGGATAGCAGGTAGACACACAGCTTGCTGCACTGTAGTGGGGCAACAGGGAAGATATAGTTTCTGGGGACACGAGACCAAACACTTACCCTTACAACAATATATCAGGTCTCCACACACAGCAGACAAGTTCTTGTGCTCACAAGAAAAACCCACAAAGAGTGAACTGTGTAGAAAACAGTATGTAAGGATGCAATTACTGACTGGATCGTAATGCAGATGCACAAAATAATGTTCTTTTTATGTAGCTATTTTTATTTAGGGTTTTAAAAAAGAAAACTTTAAAAAAACCACCGAAATTTCACCATGTGGCATCATTCCGACACCCCCGTGGGACATCAACAGGGTTGGAACCTTGAGATACATCACATAGACCTCTGCTATTTAACTGATAGCAATAGTAGGTTGTCATCCTCTCTGTGGACCAGAACTGGAGGGGAATGAGACCCTCTGCCATTGGGTTTCACAGACACTCTCTGAGAGTGGAGGAAAGGTGAGATTCAGGAACCTTGGGTTCCAACCCAGGCTCTGCAGGGGAGTGTGCTATAATGGGCACAAACTCTTTCGGCCAATCTAGCCTTCTGCCCCATCCCTTCTAACGTGCCCCAGTATCTTCCCCGCTCCTTGTCCCAGTCCTATTCTTCCCACCTAGCCAGTGCCAGTCTTCATTCTCCATGCTTACCATTGTAGTCCCAGTCTCCTTGCTCAGCAAGTCCTACTCTTCCCGCTCCAGACTCTCTGTCCCAGCTTCCCCTTCCAATTTCCAGTCTCCTTAACCAGCAAGTCACAGTTCATAGAATCATAGAATATCAGGGTTGGAAGGGACCCCAGAAGGTCATCTAGTTCCCCCTCCCCAACTCCCAGTCTCAGTTTCCATCGCCCCTCCCATAGGCTTCTTGTCCTAATCTACTATCCCGTCCCCTGCAGAACCAGTCCTTGTCCCCCTGCATTCGAATCAGACAGCTTCCCACACCCATACCAGCCCATGCAACCCACCTTAGTACTCCCTTTCTTCCAACCTCTGAATGTCTGAGCCGGAGCCTGACTCTCTAATGCAGCTCACCTCAGAGCAACTTCTAGTTTCCATCCCTGTCCAAACCCCAGGAAACAACTCTGCGACAGCAATGCACATGATTCAGTTATAGAGAATAAGGGGATGGGTTGAACCTGAGTCTATGCTTTAAGCGAGTCTATGAGGCAAATTCTCTAGGGGAGCTTAAGTCTGAGGGTTGGGCCTCATGCTTCCTTATATGATGACAGTGACAGATGAGAGAAAGGTTGGTTGTCTCCTTATCACAGTGATTGTACGATTTTTTTTTCTTCCATGGCATAAATGTTAAGATAGAGTTTGCCTGAAGAATGTCCTATGGAGAGTCATTTATTTTGGGGCCATGTTAGTCTCCACTGGAAATCTGACACATTGTTTCGTTCTTATTTCTTTTACGGATGCCTTTGCTCGATCACATTTATTTTTTGTAAAGACATTGCAACAGTGAGACTGATTCAGCATATGGGCAGTTGGAAGACAGCACCGCATAGATCAACATCTGATAAGATTTAGGTCAGAGTTGGCTCTCTTTAGCTGTTTAGTCCAGTCCCTACTCTTCCAGCTACTTTCTCTATGAAGCAGATTGTCCCGAAATAACTGAACAGCTGCCCATTTGTGTACGAAGATTCCTTTTCGGATCCTACTCGTCCCACAGAGTGTAGAGGCTCATTCACGCATGGATTTCCTCTGCATGGATTGGATGCAGCTCATATATTTTCACCAAGTAGTTACATCGAAACATAATTCTCAAAGTATGGGTTATTCACAACGCTGGTCAAAGTTCTTTGAGTTTTGAAATTTGCAGAAAGCTGAAATTAAAAAAAAACAGGAATTAAATTAAAACAGAATCACAAACATTCTCCCCCCCACACACACACACACATTTTCAAATGATTATTAAGCTGGTGGAAATGTTTTGAGCTTTGAGATTCCAAATTTTGAAAGATAATCAGGAAAAAAATCCAAACAAATGTTGTGATATCCGCTCTCTCCTCCCCACCACCACCACGTTTGGGTTTTTTAGCTGCTGATCAACTTTGACTATTCATTTTGTGTGGTTGGTGTTCAATAGCTGGAGTACTTTGCCCAGCGGAATAACATACAGCGTACTCTCCAGGACAAATAAGCATCCCCACTAAAATTCATTCCATTGTGGGGATTTACCAGCAGCCATCTCAGTTTTCATGATTCATATGTAATAAGTAAACTCTCTGAGGTCCGGGACATCTTTTGTTCTGTGTTTGCAGCCCCTAGAACACTGGCCTCCTGGTCCATGATTCATAGATTATAAGGCCACAAAGCACCATTGTGATCACCTAGTCTTTCCTCCTGTATAATACAGACCAGAGAACTTCCTTGAAGTAATTCCTATTAAGCTAGAGCATATCTTTTAGAAAAACATCCAGTCTAGGTTTAAAAATCTTGGAGAATGCACTGGGTCTCCTGTGCACTACCATGATACAACTAATAAATAACAATAATCTGCTTAAAATGTCACTTTTATTTACAAAACATTAGTGAATCACCTTTTGTTCCTCTCACATCACCAGCTCAATGTAAAGGCATTGATCCATATGTAAATAGTAGCTGGTTTTATGGGTACGCGATCTCTCTCATGTGCTGTTTATACTATAACACTCTTATAAGGGGCACTGCCAACTTCTTTACACCCCCAAATTCGTTGTTCTTTGATCTTCTTGATGGATTTTTTAAAAAGGTTTAAACTTAAAGGCCATTTTTCATAGAAAAACAGTATAATTGCACAAGCCATTTAGAACCCAATGTTCCAAGCTGAGTTAACCCAACACTGCCCTTGTTGCCAAGAATGCCAATGGCATTTTGGGATGTATAAGTAGGGGCATAGCAAGCAGATCGAGGGACATGATCGTTCCCCTCTATTCGACATTGGTGAGGCCTCATCTGGAGTACTGTGTCCAGTTTTGGGCCCCACACTACAAGAAGGATGTGGATAAATTGGAGAGAGTCCAGCGAAGGGCAACAAAAATGCTTAGGGGTCTGGAACACATGACTTATGAGGAGAGGCTGAGGGAGCTGGGATTGTTTAGCCTGCAGAAGAGAAGAATGAGGGGGGATTTGATAGCTGCTTTCAACTACCTGAAAGGGGGTTCCAAAGAGGATGGCTCTAGACTGTTCTCAATGGTAGCAGATGACAGAACGAGGAGTAATGGTCTCAAGTTGCAGTGGGGGAGGTTTAGATTGGATATTAGGAAAAACTTTTTCACTAAGAGGGTGGTGAAACACTGGAATGTGTTACCTAGGGAGGTGGTAGAATCTCCTTCCTTAGAGGTTTTTAAGGTCAGGCTTGACAAAGCCCTAGCTGGGATGATTTAACTGGGAATTGGTCCTGCTTCAAGCAGGGGGTTGGACTAGATGACCTTCTGGGGTCCCTTCCAACCCTGATATTCTATGATTCTATGATTCTATGATTCAATGTGCCGTTTGCACACACTATACCCAGCAGTCCGTGGAGTGCACACTTGCACCGCATTTTCAGTGCACGTGAAAATGTCACTGAAGTGGAGCATGAGATCTGGGGTGACAGCAGAGACGGGAATGTTGAGGCCGCTTTTGCAGTGCACATTTCAGTTTCCAGCTGGGTTGGTTGGGATGAAAATCAATGACAGTTTTGCCTGAGGAATGGCTGGAGGGTTCATCCCAGAGCCTATTTTACAGAAAATGAGACTGAGACACAGGTATTAAGGGACATGTCCAGGGATACAGAGAGTGTTCCTGCTCCCCCCTACCCCCCGCCACCATACACACACTTCAAACCTAAACATCTTTTGTCTTTGCAAGGACTGAGACAAGCCAGCTTTACAGGTACATGCACAGATAATGATTGTTGCTTCCACCCCATTTTTAGCAGTACAATCCACTCTGTTGCTATGGTTTCAATACTAACTGATCACAGTATGGGAAGCAAAACAACCTTTCAGATGAAAAAAGCCTTGGTAAATTTCGAAGGGATTTACTGTTATTAATAACAGCCCAGCTCCTGGGGTGTGGTGGAGCCACTTCCTGCCACGCTGCCTGCGCATTCTGCCCACAAACCCAGTTTAACCAGCCACTGGGGGAACCTTCCTCACTCACCAAGATTCTTCAGTGGTCGAGAGCCCCCATCCCTGCTATGACGTAGGGGATGACCCTGGTCTCCTGTGAAACACAGCTGTCACATGAGCCCCGAGACCATTGACAGTTGGTGTAGTTCAAAGCAACCCTTAGGCTGCTCTAAGTTACCCTACGGGACCAGCCTGGCACACAGCAGGGCCAGAATCTGGGAAATCCAATGGCTACCTCTGTACCCCTTCTCCTGCTCTGGGCTCTCCTTGGCCAGGATCTCACTGAGGATCTGGGCCAGTATTTCTAATGGGGGATGTTTCATCTTACAGTTAGTGGGCTTAGCGCATACCTGCTCCAGCCTATTACTAGCCTGTTAGGAAAGAATCCTGTTACTGTTTATTTACCTGTGTAAATGCTTAGGAAATGGAAATAAATGCTGAGGGGACTGGGCTTCCTATGGACAAACGCGTGTGTGTGTGTCTGTAATGCACCATGGTACAAGTCCATCTTGGTGTTTTTTAGAGAGGAGAATGAATGTTATAATGAGTGAAATATCGATTCCCATAAAAGGGTTTTAATCACATGCCCTGACACCCCAGGTGGGACAGAACTCTGCTACAGCACCAAATTGCACTTCATACACCATCTATTTTTCAAACACTATAAATGAGCCTGCCCGCTGGATATATGAGCATTCCCAGCTGTCATACATCACTGGAAATAAGCAAGCCACTAGTATCTGGCTGGGGAGGGGAATGAACTGACAGTCCCACTGGGGAGGGGTGGGGAGAAATGAGGCTTGGCTTGCCTTTTGGCCGTGCTTGCAGCCCAAGTAACGCTCCAGCAGGGTGGTGCTTGCTCTGCTGCTCGTCGTCCTTGTGGCTTTCTTGTTCCTGGAGATTTTTGTTTCCTTGCCACGTGCCCACCAAGCTAGCAAGGCAGGCGTTCCCGTTGTGGAGAGTGCAGGAGCTAATCTGCAGGGACAGCACCATGTATTGCCCTGCATTGCTCTTTATTTTCCATGCACGGTGGAAGCAAGACCAGAAGATTCACTTCACAACCCCCAACGCAGATCTGTTAAGGCCTTGAGGGAGCAGAGAGTGGGGACAGGGAGGGAAAGAAGGAAGAGAGTTATTTGCATAAAGAAAGGCTCCTTTGTTATCACTGCCTGGTCAGGTGTCTCAGCAGTGGCCCTTTCAACTGAATTTGCGTGGCAAGCGTGCACTCCTGACGCTATCCAGTGATGGGCCTGAACTGAATAAGCTGTAGCAGGAGCTCCAGTTAGGCCAGTCCAATGTCTGCTTGCTACTGCACCCCGCAGAGCTCTGCTGCACACCCAGATGACCAGGGCACAGTGGGGGTCGACTATCACACTGATAACACTCTCCTTTTCAATAGCTCCACTGTGCATATTGCAAACCCCAGTGAATTAAACCTCACAGACCCTCTGTGAGTTGCTATGGCAAGGAGCCCATTAAAAATACATACAGCCAAACCCTTAGCTGCTGTAAATCGGCATCACTCCATTGAGTTTAATGTGCTGATTTATATCAGCTGAGGTTCTGGCCCTTAGATAAACATTATTATCCCCATTGTATAGATAGGGAAACTGAGGCACTGAGCGGTAGTGACTTGCACAGGCCCAAACTAGGGACTTGCGCAAAATCCAGCAGTTGGAAGCAGAAATTGGATAAACTCAGGCTAGAAATAAAGTGCAAATGTTTTAACAATAAGGGTTACAGCTTACCTAGGGATGTGGGGGAAGTCTTTAAATCAAAATAAGGTGTCTCTTCCTAAAAAATATGCTCTAGCTCAACCGTAAGATATGAGCTGCATGCAAGAATCACTCAGAACATGTCCACATGGAGACTTACTGCACAGCTGGGGTGTATCCAGTGCACAGCAGCAGCGCCCACACCAGGACACTGTAGATGTACACCCCAGCTTGCTGCATAGTAAGTCTCCATGTGGATATACCCTCAGCGAAGTTCTGTGGTCACTGTAGTGCAGGTGGTCAGACTAGATGATTTTAAAGCCAGAAGGGACTTTTATGATCGATGAAAACCAGTGGCAAAGGCAGGACCAGAATCCAGGTCTCTTGGGTCCCAGTGCTGGGCTTTATACTGTATCCATTTTCACCACTCCACTACTCCAGTTTTATGTTGCTGTAACTCCAATCAGGGGAATTACATCCATCTAAAACTGCTGTAATAGGGTGGGGGGGAGGAGGATCAAGCTCAGAATCTCTTTGAATCAATGGAATTGCATCATCTTCAAAGTGGAGCAACGCCCTGGAGCATCAGGCCTGTGCACTGCAGGGAAGAGATGGACAGTGCAGATCAGAGACAAGATGTTGCCCTTAATTTGGCTTGTGAATTGCTCTCATTATCATATAAACCAGTTGGCAACATAGGGAGTGTCTGGGCTCAGGTCTGGAATGGGTTTGTTGCCGGCACAGAGTGCCCGAGGCAAGTAACAGTTGGGTTCGTTGCCTGGTATGCGTCACACCAATGACCACAATGGAGTGGAGAAGCCGAGAGTTTTATCTGAAGCGTCAGATAGGGCGCAGGGAGACTGAACTGTCTCAAATCCTGCAGCACCGCATGCAGATTCCAGTTTACATTTTATACCTTTTCCTACTTCACTACACAAGCTTATGCAACCAATTACCTGTTGCCCCGTACAATACCGTAGCCAATCAGCTAAAGCAGCCAGTTCTGTTTTTCCTCAGTAGCATTGCCCGAGCCTTGCCTTATTTGGTCCTATTTGTTACTAGTTTTTGCTAAACATTTCTGCCTTATCGAAACGTTTCCCAGGCCAAAGCTGGCCTTGGCTAGCGAGCCGTGTGCAAACCTCTCTGTTTGTGTGCTAGCTTCCTCAGAGTTGTGCCTGGTCACAGAAAGTTCAAGGAGCGGAGGGGCTTCAGTTTGCCTGGGCCTAGAGCAAGAGGGCTTCATCGACACTCGTGGTCCTCCATCCCCCCGAGTTACCTAGAGCAGTGTCCAGTGTCACCAACAGGTTCCTGGATCTATTTCACTCCCCTCTTCATCGTTTGTTCTGCAGGCAACCGGCTCTCTGTGTTCCCTTCCATGCCCGCTTCTCAGGATGCATTCAGAACAGGAAGCTCATGCTGTAGCAGGGTACTTCCTGCCGGCTGAGAGGAGACGCCAACTAGTCACAGACTATTCCTTTGTGCTTCCGGCAGAGGGCACAGTGAATATTCCAGCTTCTCAGTGCATTAGCTGTAATTCTAGGTTGCCAGAGACCAAGCGTGGTCCCACCTTATGGGGTCCTAGAGCCCAAGCTCCAGCCTAAGCCCAAATATCTACATCACAATTAAATAACCCCATAGCCTGAGCCCCATGAACCCGAGTCAGCTGGCACTGGCCAGCAGCAGGTGTCTAATTACAGTGTAGACACCCTGAGAAGTGCATTCTTTGGAAGCAAGAGGAAATCTCTGCATTAGCAATGCTCTTATAAACCTCTTCCTGTGCCAGGCTGGCTTTACAGTGCAGTGCTGATAAGAGAGATGTTTCCCTATGGGGGCAGTCAAAAATGAATTTTCCCTCAGCTGAAGCTGTGGCCCTGTGAAATGGCACCTGTTAAAAATAACAAAATAACAACTCATTTGTACAGGACCTCTCATAGAAACATCATCAGTACCAAATCAGTAAGTAGTGTGGTTGATTGGTTAGAACACTGGAGATGAGGACTCAGGACCCCTTGGTTATTTTCCCTTCTTAGTAATCAATTTCCTGTGTTAGCTTGGGCTTGTCACTCTACTTCTCTGTGTCTAAAGGCTCACTGAAGTCAGTAGAAATACTCCCATAGCTTCAATTCGCCTGGGAGCAGGTGCTTAGTTTCTCTTTAAAATGGGGCTTAAGCCTCTGTCTGGCTGTCTTTCAGGCAAACACCACTGAAACTCATGGAAGGTTCCTCTCAGGATGGAGGGTTGGATTCAGCCCCTGGCTCACGCACTGGGGTTAGATCTGCTTTCACTGATTAATGAGCAAGATTTACTCCAGCTCCTACCAGCATCAACCCAGCAGCAGGGCCCCAGTGACAGACATGGAAGAGAGCTGCAGTGGTGGAAAGTGGCCAAACCTTCCTTCTTCAGGGAGGTGCTGGGCAGTGAAGGGACATGGGTAAGGTCGCCAGGAGATATGCTGCTGCCTCAGTGCCTCTTTCATGCCATCCTCTGCCTGTGGGGTGCCTATGAAGCCCCAGCTGCCCACTGAAGCCATAAATCACCATCTAGAGAGTGACAATGGAAACAGCTTTGCAAGTCCGCTTCAGAGGGCAGCAGGGTCTCACTGCTGGTGAGGAGTGCAGTCTGCATCATGGTGAATCTCGTCCAATCAGCCTGATTCTCCCCTCTCTCGCCCCGGTGTATGTAAGAAGGAACTCCCGAAGCTCCAACAGCACAATAGGAGAATCAGGTCCTATGCCCTCTGCTCCCTGGGGCAAAGGCTCTGTAGATGTGCCAAGGGCGATTGCTAAGTCGATAACTCAAATCCCAGAAGCTTCCTCTTCCAAAGTGTTTACAGTAATAATAGCACCATTTGGTTAGCCAGTGTGAGATCACCATAAAAATAGCATTCACATTGTGCATTGGGGCATATGGCCAAAACGGGAATGCACAAGGCTTCCTTTCTACTGCAAGGCAGAAGGAACACCAGAACTTAACTACAGGCAGCAAATGCTGATTTCTTTAATTAAAAGGACTTTGGTGACTCCAAACCAGATGGCTGATCTCTCATAGTGTCAGTACTAGAGCCCAGAGTATCTTTAAAATCTGAAGAAACGTGTGAAAAAATAGAGAAAACAACTTAATTGTCTTTCTCTGGGTAATTCATTAAATGTACCCCTTTCCTGTATATGGGTCAGTTCCTCAGCCGATGCAGGTCAGCATCACCTCTTTGGCTTCCACTGATCCATGCCAATTTTCACCAGATGAGGCTGTGGCCCTATACATTTTTGTGGCATACAGTAACCTGGCAGACAGTCAGACCTCGTATGCAACACTGATCATTTAGTGTCTGCTCTCCTGGGGCTGTATTCTGATCTCAGTGACACCAGTGTAAACCCAGAGTAACTCCACTGACTTCAATGAAGTTACACCAGCATAACTGAGATCATAACCTGGCCTCCGGGGTCTGCTATGGAGTTTGCTCTGTAATAAAAAAGAGACTGCCTCGGAAGGAGCAAGGATAACCAGGTAGTTAAGGAGGTGGGCTAGAAGCAATAGGAGGAGTGGAAACAGCAATTCAGCACAAGCCTAGTGTATCCGATACACATTTCCAGTCGTGGGCTTTTTGAACACCTGTCTCCTTATCAGCGAATTACTGCAACTGGAGAACTGCTCATTTTCTTACATGTGTATCCCTAATGCCAAGTGTTGTCGGGAGCAACAGGAGCTGGGTTCAAATGTCTACTGGTTCCTCTTAAAATTAACCCACACACCAGCTTGACCCCTTACCTAGGACCCTGAGAAAACTAACTGCCATCCCTGGGTCACCTTACCAGGCAATACTTCCTCTCCCTCAAGCATGGCGTCTGTATATGAAACCAGGGAAAACTGTATTAGGAGGCCAGGGAACCCAGCACCAACATGGGAAAACATGGCACCAATATATCTAAATGAATGATAAGTAAAGCACTCCCTCACAGTATTTTTGGCAGTCATCCTTTAACTCAGGTTTCAGAGGAACAGCCGTGTTAGTCTGTATTCGCAAAAAGAAAAGGAGTACTTGTGGCACCTTAGAGACTAACCAATTTATTTGAGCATGAGCTTTCGTGAGCTACAGCTCACTTCATCAGATGTTGAACATCAACATCTGATGAAGTGAGCTGTAGCTCACGAAAGCTCATGCTCAAATAAATTGGTTAGTCTCTAAGGTGCCACAAGTATTCCTATCCTTTAACTCAGTTTCCCACCCACCAGTTTCTCGTAACTCCAGGAGAAGGTTTATAGCTGTAAATCCTGAGCAGAGATGGGGACCTCCCCTTGGCCTGGACATAGGCATCCAAGTCCCCTTCAGGTCCCTTTAGGCCACACCCTTCTCCTTGGCATTTCCTATTGGCTAGCCTAGGCAGCTCTCTGCTCAGAATGCTGGCTTCTGTGAATCCCAGTCTTAGGTGCTTAACTCTCTTCCTGCATCCTATTGGATTCCCATTCTGCTGCACATACCCCAGTTCAGTGGTGTTCACCTGCTGGATTTTGGGTCAGGCTTTCTGCTGAACCACTTCCCCATCCATTCCTTAAAGGGATAGTATTAGCTTGTGTATAAATGGCTGATGTTCCTTAACTGCTAAGTAAATTCCAAATGGCAGCCTCTCCGAAAGTGCCTTTATGCATCAGACCTTCTTCCTTCCTTCTGAAGGAGATAAAAATCTCTCTGGGTTTAGGATTTGATCGTTGCTAACATGACAATAGAAGGCTGTTGCTTGAGTCGCTGCTTAGGAACCAGCTAACTTGAGAGGAATTTGAATGTAATGCTCTTGACTCTGAGGTTTACATTTTGCTTGAGCCAAATAAACAATGAATTGGAGAACTAGATGGAAGCTTTGCCTTCAGGAATGATTTCAAGCATTTCTGGGAGCCACACATTCTCTGTGGCCTGCATTATTATCTTTTGCTTTCATATTTCCCCCACTCTGTCCACTCTGGAATCAGGTACTTTTCCTTTATTTATTTATTTGTTTTGGTTTAAATAAAATTGCCCCTGCAATAGCACAGAGCCATAAAATATGAGCACAGAGAATCAGTATTCCGGAGCTCTTCTGTTGAGGTCTCATTTGCCTCTTTGCTTTCCTTTATTTTATTTTATTTTATTATATTTTATTTTTTAAATTGGCTCTTCGTGCGGTACGTGTTACACACCCCACTGTCCTGCAAGGAGGGTCCCAATTTGGCGCTGCCATTAGAGTGGAATCAAGCTCCAGTGGGTGGATCCTCGCAGGAGTTATCTGAACCGTTGTTGTGGTTTTGATGGGAATGGTTGTCCTTTCCTGTCACACATAATTCCTGTGAAGATGGCACATTTTTCTTAGCTGTAAGTGGAATTGCCAGAAACTGATAAGTTGTGTTGCTCTTCTCCTCCAATGAATCATGCTGCCTTCTTTTCCCCATCATACACACTCTTCAGGTTCAGGGCAGCCTCGGCCCCACAATAAATACTTTTTCAAGCTCAGTGTTCTGTAAATCTAATCCAAAGAACTGGAAGTTTTAAAGGCGCACTCATGCTCCCACCCCCCTTAGCCCTGCAACGAATACAGGAACATCAGAGATCATTCCCAGTGTGGTTATTCAAGCTTTTCACATAATTTTAGAAAATCTGTGGCGAGGTAAGTGCACTGCTGCATTCAACAGCACTATCCAAATGGCCGGTGTGAAATTAAGAGCCACACAGGACACTAGCCCAGGATTTAGGAAATGTGGATTCTGTTCTTGATTTGCCTCTGGCCTGCTGCACCATTTGGGCAAATCACCAACCCTCACTGTCTCCATCTGTAAAGTTGGATTATTGAGACTTGCCTTCTTCTATAAAGCATAGAGATCGACACACATACCAAGGAGTATTATGCAAAATAAAGGGCTTATCCTCACGCTCTTTCTCAGTCTAGCAAGACTCATTGAGGCAAATCTTGTTCCCCCATTGGTGAGTTTCCACTGCCTGGCTTTGGGGGTGTTGCTCAAAGCACATCACAGAGAACTGTTGTGTGTGTGCCTAATGCATGTCAGTGTGGATGTGGGGGTGGACAGGCAGGAGTGTGACCAGTAGCTCTGTGGCTAGGTAGATCCACCTGACAGTAACCTGGCACGGGGAGAAGGAAGGTGCAGTCCGGAGGGAGAGTGACTCCCCTGCCCCTCTATGGACTATACTCCCACCCAGATCTAGCAGAACTCCCCTGTGCTCTACCCATTTCCTTGGCTTGGCCAGGCCATTCTTGCCTGGATTTGGGCATCACTGGAAGATTCACTTAAGTAAGGACCATGGGACTTGGCTTGAAATGAATATAGTTGAAATACATCCAGCTGGCCGCTAGCCAGCCTGCTCCCATGAGCCGGCCAAAGCCCTCAAACACACCCAGTATTGGAGCCTGCACTGGACTGATGCAAACCCCTCTCTTCAGGCTATGGACATAGTCCTAACACATGCACACCGGAGATTTCCAAACTGTTCTGCAAAGTGCAGCCACAAGCATCGGGCCTTCAGTTTTTCTGCATGCAAAAGGGAGGCCAGCCGTTGGTGACATAGGCCCTGAATAGAGATAGATTCAATGCCTGGTAATTAAAACGCTAATAGAAACATAGGGCCTGATTCTGATCTCGCTTATACTGGTGTAAATCAGGAGTAATTCCACTGAAGAGAATGAAGGTTACACCTTGTGCAAAGTGAGAAGAGATCCAGGCCCCGAGGCAACAATATCAGTGATGGAAAAGTTATTAATTATTCTTATTACCAGAGCACCTAGGAGTCCTAGTGCTGGACGAGGACTCCAATGTGCTGGGTGCTGTACAAACGCAGAGCAGAATGCTGAGCCCTACCCAAAAAGCTTACAATTTAAGAAGGATTATTGGAAAGTAAAGGATGGTCTGAAGCAAATCTGCTTTGCAGCCTCTGTCCTTTTTTAGCTAGGATTCTGAAAGTATCAAGATGCAGGCACCTAACTCCTTTATAATCCTTGGAATATCCCAAGCTTTGTTTTCATTTGTTTGTTTGTTTATTGGAATTTCACACACTTTGGAAAATAAAACTATGTTAGTCAGTTTCATTTATCTTTCTAGTCAGTTTCATTTTCTAATTCAATTCCCTACCACAGGCCTATTATGATTAGGGTCTAGGACACTGCAGGGAAAAGCTGAACTCCAGAAAAAAAATGGTATTAACTCAAACAAAAACAAAATCACGGAGACCTTTCTGTGTATGTCAGATTTTATGGCTCTCCACACCTCTATTGTTTAAAAAAAGGAAACCCACAAAATCTAAATTTTGTGTCTAAAATGTGATGTTCGTGTCCCTTAAATTCTGGAAGCCGAGTAGTGTTTGCCTGTCAAATCAGCCTTTGAAATGATAAATTTCAGAGTAGCAGCCGTGTTAGTCTGAATCCGCAAAAAGGAAAGGAGGACTTGTGGCACCTTAGAGACTAACAAATTTATTTGAGCATAAGCTTTTGTGAGCTACAGCTCACTTCATCGATGGGTGAAGTGAGCTGTAGCTCACGAAAGCTTATGCTCATATAAATTTGTTAGTCTCTAAGGTGCCACAAGTCCTCCTTTTCTTTTTGAAATGATAAAGAATTCTTAGCCCCACTGCTGCTTCTACTGTTGATGCTTATCTGTGACTATCAGCTGGGCCTGAGCCAACACAGCCTGGGATAGTTCTTGGTAAAATTTCTCATGAGATATGCACCATTTACTCCAAGAGGAGAGTTTTTTTATACAGTTGCTTTAACAAAAACTGTATTAGCAATACAAACAGATGAAATTGGACTGAGGTTAGATCAGGCAAGCTGGGGCGGATGAGGTTTCCTGACCGGAATCTGACTACCTCTGCATCAAAAAAATGCCTGAATTCATTTAAAAATGCCTCCGCAAATCTTGGACTCTCAGCCATTTGGGAAGTGTTGCAATGTTAATTACAGAGCGCCAGATCCTTACTGTCTGTGAAGCGTCCTCTCTCTCCCCGTTCGTGTGCCTTCACTGTTATTTCATGGCCTCTGCACCTGAGTCCAAGAGTATGCATGGTCCTCTTTTTCTGAACCTTGGGAGGTTTTTACTGGGCCCTTTTGGAAGTGGAAGAAAACAGCATGTTCTACTCACCTTTCTGCTTATTAAAAACTAGAGCTGGGGAAATGTAAACAATTGTCCATGAAGGTTTTTTTTCTGGGGTCTAAGCACCTTCCTCTCAAATCCCAGGGGCTGATTCAGCCAGTGGAGTAACTTAGATCAACCTCGGCATAATGCCTTGCAGCAGTCCCATGGGGCCATTCCACCAGCCCAGGATCTCTAGAGCCCAGTGACCATGCACCCAACACATCTCTGTGGAGGAGGGGCCAGAAATTGCTGGCACAGAGCCACCCATGCCAGATTTACTCCATCCAGGGATTCCCCTACCCAAGTAGAACCCCCATCTGTCCTGTTAGGTCACTTTTCTAGCTGCTTTGCATGCAGGGAGCCAAGATTCTGGCTGGTAAATTATATCAAACCCAGGCATCCTCCATATCTTGCTGAGTTAAAAGGGGCAGGAGTGACTCACCTTTGTGAAATGTCACTTTGTATATTAATCTTCCTCTTACAGTGTCTGATCTTCTTGTCAAATGCCAGCCCTGTTCTCCTTGGCACTGTGGTAATGAATGATGATGTACTGAGCAAGCAGAAGATAACTCATTGTTCCTTAAGTTAGATTGACTGTGCTTGCTGAGAACAGCAGAAATCAGGGCCTGGAAGAGTATACTGTGCAAAAGTTGAGAGAATTTTTAGAGGCAATGCCTCCGTGGCACAAAAAAGCCCATCTGAATTTTATTTTCTGTGGAAGGACAGGTTGAACTGTGTCCTCCTAATTAGAAAGATCTTCACACTGCAGAGGAGAGAAAATCACAGGAAATGTCATTGTGGGAGGGAGATGAAGCTATGTAGGGTATTCCCCACCGTCCAGTGCACATAGACACAGGTGACTCACCCCTTTGTAAAAAACACATGCAGGGGGCAGGCAGAAGCCTGTAGGGACAGTTACATAAGAACTGCCATAGTAGGTCAGACCATGGTCCATCTTGCCCAGTGTCCTGTCTCCAACAGTGGCCTGTACAACTGTTCCACCCGCCTTCCCTTCTGGTAGTCAAAGGTTTAGGATCTCCTTGAGCATGGGGTTGCATCCCTGACCATGTTGGTTAATAGCCATTGATGGACTTGTCCTCCATAAACGTATCTAGTTCTTTTTGAATCCAGTTATACTTTTGGCCATCACAGCCTCCCATGGCAAAGAGTTCCACAGGTTAGCTGTGTGTTGTGTGTAAACGTACTTCCTCTTGTTTGTATTAACCTGCTGCCTATTCATTTCTTCAGATGAGCCCGGTTTTTTGTATTGTGTGAAAGAGTAAATAATGCTGCTTTATTCATTTCTCCACATCATGATTGTATAGACCTCTGTCATGTCCCCATTTAGCCATCGTAGAAGTCTGAACAGTTGTTGCAGGGAGGGTACCAGGAATCCATAGGGCAGAGGGGTGGTTTCTGATGTCTTCCCAGCCTCTGCAGTTTGTTCTGTATTGGCTCCTACCTGCCTCACAACCCTGCGGGTCCCACAGCTGGCGGGAGATGGGGAGAATGCAGGCCAATAGGCATGTGTTGACTCATAAAAGTCACCTTGGGAGGCAATGGCTGTTTCCCTCAGTGCATTTTTCCAGGGGAGGGAAATCCAGAACCCAGCTCAGGTTTGCTTGTAATGGAGTATTCAAACCAGAGTCAATGATCTTTGTGCAGACAGGGGCATAGGGTGCAAATCAGGCTTAGACCATGGGACAAAGAGGGAAGTTGGGGCCCTTGTTCTGATCTCATGGGGCTGTGTGCCTGGGACAAAGTCACTAAGGCTAGGGCTGTGCGTAAGCTTACAAAGTGCCTTGACAATTGACAAGGGAAGGGAAGGGGTTTAAAAAAAATCACCAGGGTTTTACTTTCCAAGAGATGTTTAAAAATGAATGCACTGAGGGTTCTCCCCCCAAGGAAAGTCCTTAGACTTATTCTGGGGTAGGGATTTTGCCAATGAAATGGTTTGTTTGCTCTGGGTTATGGAACCACAGCATATTTTATATGGTGTGGACACAAACAGCTTTCTCTTGCTTACCCTCGGGTAAATTTGGCATAACCCTACTGAGTGAATGGAGTTAGTGGGATGAGGGGAGACTCAAGCCTTGAATAAGCACCTGAATAAAATATTCCCTGGGACTTGCTCCTTAGAAGGAGAGTAAAGCTGTTTCTTCCTGGACATACCGAGCCTGAATCTTCTCTTGCTCTGGTGTAGATTAGCGGTGACGTCCCTGCAGCCAACAGATCTAATTCCCCACTTCAGTCTTATGCTGATGTAACTCCACTGATTTTAATAGAGTTAGGCCAGTGTGGAACTGGTGTAAGTCTGAGGCGATCCAGGCCCCTTGTATTTAAGCCCTGAGGTGGGCACCTACATGGACCTATGCGGGTGTGCACCAGACTGCTCTGGAAACATCCAAACTAGATATAAAGATTGCCAATGATGGAGAATCCACCAAAACCTTTGGTAAGTGGTTCCAATGGTTAATTATCCTCACTGTTCAAAAATTGCACCTTATTTCTAGTCTGAATTTGTCTAGCTTCAACTTCCAGCCATTGGATCTTCTCATATATTTGTCTGCTAGATTGAAGAACTCTCTATTATCAAACTTCTGTTTCCCATGTAGGCACTTACAGATTGTGATCAAGTCACCCCTTAACTATCCCTTTGTTAAGCTAAATAAATTGAGCTCATTGAATCTATCACGGTAAGACGTTTTCTGAGCCTGTAATCATTCTCATGGCTCTTCTTTGAACCCTCTCTAATTTATCGAAATCTTTCTTGAATTGTGGGCACCAGAACTAGACACAGTATTTCAGCATCAGTTGCACCAGTGCCAAACACAGAAGTAATAAAACCTCCCTACCCCTAATCAATATTCTGCTGTTCGTACGCCCAAAGATCTATTTAGCCCTTTTGGCCACAGCATCACATAGGGAGCTTATGTTCATCTGATTATCCACCATGACCACCCAAAGTCCTTTTCAGAGTCTCTGCTTCCCAGAGTAGTGTCCCCCGTCCTGTAAATATGGCCTACATTCTTTGTTCCTGGATGGCTATCTTTACAGTTAGCCATATTAAAACACATATTGTTTGCTTGCACCCAGCTGCAAGTGATCCAGAGCTCTCTGTATCATTGATCTCTCCTCTTCATTAGTTACCACTCCCCCAATCCTTGTCTCATCTGCAAACTATCAGTAATTGTGTTCTTCCAGGCCATTGATATAAATAATAAATAGTGAAGGGCAAAGAACCAGTCCCTGCAGGACACACTAGAAACACATCTGCTGGATGATGATTCCTCATTTAGAATTACATTTTAAGAATGATCAGTCAGTTTTTAATCCATTTAACGTGGTCCATTTTGATTGTGTACCATTCTAGTTTCTTAATCAAAATGTTGAGAGTAGCAAGTAAACATGGTATAAAAGTCTAAAGCATGCTACATCAACACTATTGTTACCTTTATTAACCAAACTTGCAATCTGAGAGAGATAGATATATCTCAGATTGCAAGTTTGGTTAATATATATATATATATATATATATATATATATATATATATATATATATGGAAAATAGATCATGTCAAACTAACTTGAACTTTATATATATCGCTGCCATCATTTGCATTTATACACCACCTTTCATCAAGGCAATTTGCAAACAGGATTGAATCCTCCAACGCTTTTGTGAGCCAGAGAAGCATTCCCTTTGTACAAATGAGTACACTGAGGCAGAGGAAAGGAAATGACTTGTCCCAGGTCGATGACAGAAAGAGGTTCCCTCTCTGCACTCTCATGGGGAGAATCCTCAGTGGGGCTCAAGGGATGCAGTTTTCACCTCCCTCCAACATCTCCAGTGAATCCAGCCCCCCATCACTAAGCAAGAAGGACACTGGATTGATGAGCGCCAAACTATCATCCTGCCTTTTGCCAAGGAAAGATGCTTCCCACAGTTTGCTCCCAAGCAAAGTGAGAATTAAAACCCGCTTCATCATGGTGCCAACGCTTTTTATGAATCAGACTCCAGCTATTTATAGAGGCTGGTCTGCAATCAGGATGCTGCTGAAGAGCAGAGTGCTGAGATTTTTTGTTATATATGGCTGAAAACAAACAGAGGCTCAACACCAACGTGGAAGGCGGATGAGAGCAAAATTGCCTCCCCGCCGTGATTATGACACGCCTGTAACTTTTTTGTCATGTGTCCTGGCCATTTTACACCTCACTCCAATAACATCTCAGCAATCCATGGCTTTAATTCAAGGCCCTGAACATCCTTGGAATTTCAATAGCCTGCTTGGCTAGTCAGACAGTAACGGAGAAGGGAGAAGTGCCTGAGCCATACTGGCAAATTAAGAAATTAAATATCTTCAGGGGAAGCAGCTGCAATTATATTTACTCCTCACGGCTCAGGAAAGAGAGGTCAGCAGTCCCAGCAGTATTTATAAAAACTGCAAAGCTTGCAAGATAAACACTACTGCTTATTAATGTTTCCTTTGGAAAAAAAAATAAAAATAGCACAAGACTATCTTAGCAGGCTTGAAGGCCAGTGAATTACAGCAACGTGAAAGCTGGACAACTCTGATTCACGCACATCTCTGGCCCAATCCTGCTCCCAATAGCAAAACACCCATCAACTCCAAAGGGAGCTGGACTGGGAGCTTGGTGGGTTCTAGATCCTTATCTATCTTGATTGGCTCTGGCTCAGGGTAGCTTTATCTGATGGATCCTAGCAGAGCTGCATTCACTAGTGTATGATCATTTCTGATAAACAGCCATCCATGATCTATGTCTCTGCATGCAAGATACAAACTTGCACCAGCCTTTAGCCAATCCCCAAAAGAAGTAGTTGCACTAAAAGCTGCCTGATCCTATTTCCCACTCAGTACACACACTCATTTGCAATAACCAGCCACAAATATATTAGGTACACAATCATGCACACAATTCTGCATGTGACTCTGGGTTACTATTATTTAGAAAATCAAATCCTGATATTGAAGATGCCAGATGGCATACAGGATGGTGGAATTTCCCTGGCTTTCTCCACCTACAATTGAATCATTGATAATATCCTGCAGCAGCAAGTTCCCCAGGTTAATTATACGTCATATGGAGACATGAAAAGTGTGTCGGACTCTGTTTGGGGACAGTAGTTACACAGAGCACTTTTCTTGTCTCTTCCATGTTCAGATTCTCAACAAAACAAGTGTCTGTGTCTGTCTAGAAGATCAGTGGTTCCCAGACTTGTTCCGCCACTTGTGCAGGGAAAGTCCCTAGTGGGATGCGCCAGTTTGTTTACCTGCCGTGTCCGCAGGTTCGGCCAGTCACTGCTCCCAGTGGCTGCGGTTCACTGCTCCAGGCCAATGGGAGCTGCTGGAAGTGGCGCGGGCTGAGGGAGGTACTGGCAGCCGCTTCCAGCAGCTCCCATTGGCCTGGAGCAGCGAACCGCAGCCACTGGGAGCCGCGATCAGCCGAACCTGCGGATGCGGCAGGTAAACAAAAGGGCACAGCCCGCCAGGAGCTTTCCCTGCATAAGCGGCGGAACAAGTTTCGGAACCACTGATCTAGATTCATCTGTATTGTGTGTGTGTGTGTGTGTGTATGCATGTGTGTGTGTGTGTATGCGTGTGTGTGTGTCTGTCTGTCTGTGTCTGTTGGGGAGGAGAAAGGGAGTAAGGAGAACAGCACACAGACTTGTAGCATGGAAAAACTATGCACACTACCAAGTGAATGATTGAAACTCTGCGGTATTGTACCATGAACGTTTCATAAACCAGCTTGAATTCCCCATCTTAGCTGTGTAGGATTCAGTTCATCAAACAGCAAGTATTTGACTGTGGGCCTTCTGCTGCAGATTGCAGATTGACTGATGGCAGTAGTGGTGTTGTTATTACAAGTTGCCCAGCAGAGCAGAGCCGGGGCAATTCTCACCTGTCTTATTTAGTATTGCCAGACTAACACTAACGAGTTGAAGAAAGTGTGGGCCAAAGTCTTCCCCGGTGTAT
Organism: Caretta caretta; assembly: GCF_965140235.1. Classification (NCBI taxonomy): domain Eukaryota; kingdom Metazoa; phylum Chordata; order Testudines; family Cheloniidae; genus Caretta; species Caretta caretta. The sequence continues at coordinate 27,273,105 of NC_134218.1, read as the reverse complement.
ATCCACTACAGTCATTAGGTTTACTCCAGGGATGAATCTGGCCTTGTGTTTTAATGAATAGCCTGACTGGAGGTGGCACAGACCATCTGTCTTGTGTGGGGGCGTGACAGCACAAGGACTGGCTATTTAGCACATCTGGGAGCTGCTCAGTGCAGTCTGAAGGGAGATCAATGGAGTGACCACAGGCATTCATGTACAAGGAAAATAATGCAAGAAACCTGTTCCAGGCAAGGCAGAGGGAACTCAGCATTAAAAACCTCAAATGGTTCTTCTTCAGCTTTCCCAATGATTTTTACTGTTAAAAAGAATAATTTTGGAGCGGCTGTGTCTGGACAGATCTACTTCTGCTCGGAGTTCTTGGTGATAGTAAAATCTGTGTACGTGGTGGTGCAAATGAACAGCAGGTGAATGCCCCAATAACCCAAGCCGGTCTCCAAAGTGAAAGTGCCACTGATCGATAATGTTTGCATCCCAGGGAATACAGCTGGTAGCAGACTGGTCTGCTCATGAAAGATCAGGTCCAGTTGTGGAGGGGATTTTGCGAAAGGCTGGATACATGTATGCCAGCTACTGTTTGCAGTTATGAAGGTGTAGGAGAAGGGTCATCAGGACTTCATGCTTCAGGATGTCAGCTCCTCACCTCAGGGATCAAGAAGCATCAAGTATTAGCCAGTGCCAGAGCAAGACACAAGAACTAAGGAGCCACAATAGTCTGATATATGTGACAACCCACACCAGCCTGATTCACTGTGTGTTACTCCATCTTTACACTGGTACAACTCCACTTCGACGAATCCCCAGCTGATGTAAATTGGAATAGCTCCATTGACTTTAATGGAGCTATGCAGATTTACATCAGCCGAGGATTTGGCTCCATTGATTTCAATTGAGTTAGATTTAGGCTGGTGTAAAACTGGAGTAACTCAGTGGAAATAGGCCCTGTGCTCCAATGCTCTCCCTCTCTCTCTCACACACACACACACACATACACATAGGTAGAGCTGGGTGGATTTTTTTTTTTTTTTTTTTTGGTGAATAGGAAATTCACCAAAAAATTCATTTTGGAGGTGATCAGAACTGTTTGCAAATTTGGTGAATAGTTTCAAAACCACCCACCCTCACCCCCACCTCCCTACTCACACCCCTCAATGTGGAAAAAATTGAAAGTCAAAATGATTCCTTTTAACCATTTCAAAATGAAGCATTTCAACATTCCCTTTTGAAATGGCATTTTGATTCGAAATTTAGCTAATTTTTTAATGAAAAGGGTGAAAACACTCAAAAACAACCTGAAACAAACAACAACAAAATATATGTGTGTATATATATACCTGCTACTGTATTTTCCACTGCATGCGTCTGATGAAGGGGGTTCTAGCCCACGAAAGCTTATGCCCAAAAAATGTGTTAGTCTCTAAGGTCCCACAAGGACTCCTCGTTGTTTATACAAAACAAATTGTTTCAAGTCAAACAAAATGTTTAATTCAGCTTGAAACAAAGTTTTTGTTTGTTTCTTTTCATTTCAGTGAGAAAAAAACAAAAAAAATCACTTTTGATTCTAATCAAATTAAATTTTTTTCCTTCAGGTTTTTTGGTTCAGCCGTCCATCCCCAAAATCAATTAATTGCTCAGCTCTGTATGTGGGACTGATTCAGACCTCACACCGGTTTGGGACCAGTTTAACTGGTTACTTTAATGGTGTTCCTTCCTTTTATGCGTGTACATAAAACCAGAATCAGTGCCACGCAGGGTTAAGGTCTGTAATGAATAAGATGGTTTCAGTTTGTGTTATGTGCTCAGACATTAAGGGGCAAACTCAATTCTGATGCAAAGGAGCACAAATCACTCAAAAAAAGAAAAAAGAAAAGAAAAAGGAGCTGCCTTTTCTTAAACTGGGCCTGAATTGTCCCTAAACCCCTTGTTACTGCAAAATTAATGGAACGGGTTGTAAAGAATTCAGACTTTGCCAGCTTGCCCAGTTACAGCAAGTGCCTGCTGGAGCTGAATAGAGAATTCAGGTGAAATCAGAAGGAGTTTCCTCTCTTTTCAAGGACAGGGAGGTATTTTGCTACCTGGGAAACCAAGTTTAGCTGTCATACCCAGCAAATTAAAGCAAATAGGCAGTAAACTTCCATGGGCCATTAACATTCCTATATAGGAGATTAAGCAAAATGATGGCCAAATTGGAATTTAATATGATGTAATTGGTTCAGTAAGCTGATCCACTAACAAGATATTTCCCCCCTACTACCACCGTGTGCTTTTGGAATGTCCAGTGCTTTTACTTCTTGATTGGCTAGGCAAGTACAGGACACTCACTGGCCCTGCCTGGCGTTTGCTGGTGTGAGCCTTGTGTCTACGCATCATACCAGGATGGACCCTCAAGCGCAAGCTCTCTGGGCCAAGCAGGAAAGGTGCTAGGCAAAGGGGCCATATGGAGAGTGGGTCTATGGGACAAGGGAAGCAGAAGAAAAGCCAGGAGGAGCAGTTCTCCCTAAGGGGGGATGAAAGGGAGAGAATCTCTGGGGATGAGTACAGAGGGGGAGAGAAATGTTGAGGACCGGAGATCTGGATATACTTGTTCTTTAATAGCTCTGGACCTCCCCAAGCAAGGGTCCCATTGATGCCTGAAGTGTCAGGCAGCAGCAGCTCCCTCATTCAGGAGAGTGTGACTTGCACTTGAGGCCTAGGTTGTGAGGACTGTGATGGCTCCTCTTCCTGCAGCTACAGGCCATTCTTCATTTCTCTCCTCAGAGGCACTCCATGCCCTTGAGCACCACAAAGACTGTGGTGGCAGAATTCACAGCCATGCTTACACAAAAATAGTCTGACTTCCTCCAGGGCAGCAGCTTGTTGTTCTGCTACACTTTTCCTCCAGCCTCTCTAGTGGTATCAAGAAAACCGTACCCCCAAGCCTTTTGGAACTGCACTATTACAGAAATGTCCACACACACATATGTGTGTGTCTAATCTGCACATGTAGTTGTGGTAATGGGGCACAAAAACATCCGAACCAAATACACATCTATCTGCTCAGTTGCATGTGCAACCACTGCAATTGTGCATGCAAATGTGCTTTTGTTCCTCTGAACAGACAGGCCATTTTCATCTGTATTTCATTTGTTTCCTGCAGCTTGGATTGTGGGCTCTTTGGAGGAGTAGCATTTGGGGACTTTGGCACCGTTCTGGTAAATGTGGGTGGGGGGTTGATCTGATGTAGCACATTCACTGACTGCGTGGTTAAGAGAGCAGCAGGCTTTCCCTCCCTTCGGCTGGTGCAGTGCCCCAACTGCCATATCTGATCAGATTTCACAAGCCAAACATGCTTTTCTAAGAGCACACAGTAGGAACACAACAAGGCTGGCGAGGTATATTCACCTCAAGGATGAGTACTGGGCATTTCAGGTGTCAGATATGGATGGATCCGTAATTATTTAAAGACTGACCCTTTCTGCCTCCTGGATTTTCAGCAAAGGTGGTGTTGGCCTGAATCATCTTCCCAGTTGCTGTGTGACACAAAGCGAAATAGTGTAGAACCCTGCCTGGGAGCTTCCTGGCACTTAGCATAGTTGCAACATGGTCAGTGTTATTTCCATTTATTGAACACTCATATTAGACACTTCATGGTTCATAAGAAATGTCACACATTCAAATAATGCTCTACAAAGGAAACTCCCAACTCACTATGCGTAAATCAATAACAATCACGCGTGGTGAGACGTGGAGGCCAGACTGAATGAATAGAACGGTCTCTTCTGGTCCAACAGTCTGTGAAATCCAGGAAGAGATGACAAAGCTAAGTAGAAGTGAACTTGTGTCACCAATGTGTGTATGTCGGGTGCCAGAGTTCAACATCACTCAGTGGTTTCATAGGGCAAGTCTACACTGCCGCATTATATCGGCGCAGCTTCACCTGACGCATTGCTCAGGGGGGTGTCTTTTTCACTAAGTTACATCAACTTAAACGGCAGTGTACACAAGCCCATAGATTCATAGAGTTAAGACCAGAAAGGACCATTAGATCGTCCAGTCTGACCTCCAATATAACACAGTTACACCCAGTTAGCCCTGTATTGAACTCAGTAACATGTTTGACTAATGCATGCCTTCTAGAAATACATCCGGTTTTGATTTGAAGACATTAGAGATGGAGAATCCACAAATTCCTTTGGAAGTTTATTTCAATGATAATTTGTTCCAATGGGTGTTTTTTCCCAATGATTAATCAAGCTGAAATGGTTAAAGCAGGGAAGGGAAAGTCAGGATGCCTGGGTTCTGTTAGTGACCCAACGTCTGGCTTTCATCAATCCCAGCCCGTCTCTATGCCTCAGTTTCCCTATCTGGTAAAAGAGAGATAATTATACTGACCTACCTCATCAAGGGTAAATGTGATGCTTCATTAACATTGATCCAGTGGTGTGTGACTCTTGGATAGTCGGTGCTTTACTGTATGAATGCAAGTGTTATTTATTACCAAGTCACTCTCAGTCCGACACTGCGCAGCAGTGAAACCCGCCAACTCTGACTAATGTTCACAGCTACTGTGTAGGATATTTGAGTTGCTTTTCATTTACAGACTCCATGGGTCCCCGGTAATTGGAATGCTGCAACTTTTAACACATAACAGATGATGTGGAGTGGAGGGAATTTGTCATTGCTTTACTCCCCTACAGCAAGAAGGGCTCATAAGTCACAGCTGACAAATCTTTTAATGACTTTTAAACTTCATTTACAGAAAAGAATGACCATAATCAACAAACAGTGATGGGTTACTAATCTTTCCATATTATTAAAAAAGGGGGCATGTGGCTTTAACTCTTTGTATAGAAACCTAGTGCACCAGAGGGAACCATGCCTGCTATACACCATGAGGAAATAGGGAGGATAGCAAAGGGATTTGAACAGCCATTCACAACGTGAAGCCTTAGCACAAGCTAAGGTGGCTTGTGGGCTCTAAACGGTGACCCACAGCCCACATCTCTGTAGAAAGGACAGAGCTCATCAAGAGCAGGATTTTATTGTTGGGGAATTCAAGCAACAAACAACATATATTCATCTAAGGCTTGATCCAACTTGAACCTCAGTTGACTCAATGAGCTTTGGTCAGACGTCTGCTAGGGAAGATGGAAGTAAAGACGAGTAGGAGGGTGGTGTGTATCTAAGCTCAGCTATTAAGACTCGCCACACACATTTGCACATCATTTGTATGCAGAGATATCAGGCTTGCACGCAAGACTGCCTACCTGACAGTGAGACATCCATGTGACTTTTGTGCACAGCTACATTGATTGGGCACGTAAGTGTGGTGATACTCAGTTTCGTATGTGTATTGTTCTGAATATTAGGCCTTATTTTTAACCTTATGCATCTGTATAAAGCAGAAAAGGGCAAGGCTAAACAGAAAAGAGAGGCAAGAGTTTAAAACAATTGAAAAGACAACAGGTTATGGCCACATATAAACAAATAAAAGAGGCAAGGATTAAATACAACACTGTGGAAAAAGACAGTATCCCTAACTGACTTAGGAGCCTAAGTCAGGAGACTCAGGCACCTAAATCACTTGAGTGCTTTTGAAAGTGTTACCCAATGGCTAACATAGTTGTGAAAGTTAGTCACTAGATAACTGTAAAGAATAAAGAAAAAAAGTTTTGAAAAAATATAGAAGCCAAGGGTTAGCACAGCAAACAAGGGCCATCAGACTAAGAGGAATAACTTTGAGCCCAACTCTACAGGCACATGGGCACAGGAATGACTTTACTCCCACAGACACCAGTGAGAACTGAGGGTAATTAGCCCACGAAGGGTGGCTTGGCACCCTGCAGGGCCACACACAGCGTGAGGTTACTGAGCCGAGATTTTCAGAAGTGAGGACACTGATGAAGGATATAGATGCACTTTCAGATTAGCGGCAAGTTTCCCAAAGCAGGGGCCTACATCTCCAATGTGGGAATGAAAGCTCCCCAGGAAATCCAGGGAGAACTCTCATTTGTCAGGTAACACATACAGAGAGTAAATGAACAAGGGAGACAACTGACACAGAGACTATAAATGAACCCAGTAGACTCACTGTTTGTTTCTTGAAGAGCAGAGGAGTTTGCTGGAAGGCGGGGTTACTAGACACCTAAAGGAGCAGGCAGAATGGGCTGAAGAGCTTTTTCCTCTTCCTCTATTTATTATGCAGATGGGTTCCCTCCATTTAGGGATAGAATAATCCCACCAGACCCATTTTCCCTTCTGACTTAAACCACCTATGAACCCTTAAACCACCTATGAGCCTCAAAGAGGATTGAGGCTGGCCCAGGAGTCACCCACTCCCCACACAAGCCCTCTTCGCTTTGAAAAGGCCTGTCCATGGCACTCTGACACAGGTCAGCTGTGGGTCGTAGGCTCAGATACTGTGAAGGGGAATGAGGCTGAAAAGCCTCAGGAGCATTAAAATTCTAGGAAAAAATACTTCATTTTCGGCCCCTTGGGAATGGAAATAAGTTCCCGAAACTCCCATAGCAGCTTATGAACAATATAACTCCCGACTAACGTAAAATCCACATGGTTAGAACATGCATTTTCCCATGCTAAGCAAAATCTTTTCAAGCTGGGGTGGCCTTTTGACATGCTTCCAGGCTAACTTTAGTCCCAGGTTAACTAAATCTTCCAGAGCTGGAGCAGGCCTCTGCCTAAGCCAAGCCCCAAAAGCTAAACAAAGTCTTCCAAGGCTGGATTACATCTCTCAGACTGGGCAGGCCTCTAAGTCAGGCTTCCATGCCAACTTCCATACCAGGTTGACTGAGTCTCCCAAAGCTGGAGCAGGCTTCTGTCTAACTCAGGCTCCCAACCTGGATTAACTCTTTCAAAGCTGGGCCAAGCTTTATAGCTCCCGAACCTCATCCACACTAAATTCCAGCAAAAAGAAAAGGAGTACTTGTGGCACCTTAGAGACTAACCAATTTATTTGAGCATAAGCTTTCGTGAGCTACAGCTCACTTCATCGGATGCATACTGTAGAAAGTGTAGAAGATCTTTTATACACACAAAGCATGAAAAAATACCTCCCCCCCACCCTACTCTCCTGCTGGCAATAGCTTATCTAAAGTGATCGCTCTCCTTACAATGTGTCTGATAATCATGTTGGGCCATTTCCAGCACAAATCCAGGTTTTCTCACCCCCCCCCCCCCCCACACACACACAAACCCACTCTCCTGCAGCAGGAGAGTGGGTTTGAGTGGGGGGGAGGGGGGGAGAAAACCTGGATTTGTGCTGGAAATGGCCCAACATGATTATCAGACACATTGTAAGGAGAGCAATCACTTTAGATAAGCTATTGCCAGCAGGAGAGTAGGGTGGGGGGGAGGTATTTTTTCATGCTTTGTGTGTATAAAAGATCTTCTACATTTTCCACAGTATGCATCCGATGAAGTGAGCTGTAGCTCACGAAAGCTTATGCTCAAATAAATTGGTTAGTCTCTAAGGTGCCACAAGTACTCCTTTTCTTTTTGCGAATACAGACTAACACGGCTGTTACTCTAAATTCCAGCCAATCAGCAATCGCTGTCAGAGGTGGACCACTCCATCATAGGCTCCCTTGACTTCCTCATCCCTACCTCCACTGCTTCTAAATGGTCCCCACACACACACTAATCTGCACCCCTTTCCCCAGGAAGCCTACACGCCCTCATACTCTGACTTTGGGAGTGACCAGTTCTGCTGCCTCCTCCCAGCAATTCATAGAAATTACACACACACACATTCAGCAACATGGGACCAAGAAATTCTCTTTCAATCCTCCAGCTGCTGATCATATTTACACCCCTCTCCTCAGTCTGCAGCGTTGCCAACTCTCGTGATTTGTTTTCCGTTTTTCTTAAATCCCCAGCTGCTGGAGATGTGAGAATCTCAGCCTTTCATTATGAAAAAAAAAAGCTTCTAGTCCTCATAATTGCAGAGAAAAGCTTGAAAATGTTACCTGAATGCACCCTAAAGGCTCAGAAAAATGGAAGGCAAATGAAAAGAATCCCCCAGTGTAGTATGTTCTTTAAAACTTATGATTTGTAAGCCATTCTCATGCTTTTGGGGGGCCTGATTTGTGATCTTTGAACACGTGGGGTACACGGTGATGAGGCCATGGCTGGAACCAGCTGGTGAGCGTTATGGGACGTGTGAACCCAGCAATGCCAAATCCACTGGCAGTGCACAGAGTGACTTTGGCAGCTGCCCCCCATCTTTAGTCCACGCAGAACTTTCCCCCCAGGCTGCAGGTTGGCCAGGAGTGAAATTTCATCTTAAATCCTTGGTTCAGAAATGTGAAGGTGGAAAAAGAGAGTCCGAACAATAATCGAGCAGGGACTTGTGACTCTTAACAATAATGACCCTAAACTATAGGGACTGTCATCAGGTGCTGCCACCGTGAATAAAACCAGACCCAGAGCAAGAGACAGGCCTTTTTAGCGCTGAACAGCAGACAGCATTTGCATATTAAAGGATCTGTAGCATTAAGATGAAGTGCTTTTGTTTAGGGAACAACAACAGACATGAATAACTACAATTATATCAGTGGAAGCAGTATCCGTGGCAGCATCTCCTTAGCAGCTATGTATCGATGCCACTTGATTAAATTATCCGGCAATGGACTCTCGGGTGCGACAGAGCCAGAGAGGGGGACTCAGGTGGGCCGATGCTAGGCCTGTTGCCCAAATTTCTCCTCCATTGCAAGCACCAGTTCAGCTTCTCTTTACTGTCGATGGGCTGCCAGCATTTTAATCATCGCGTCCATTGATATCACTGTGGAAGCTGAACTGGTGGGAAGTTTGGAGCAAAGAAGCCTTGTGTAGACAAGGCCTCAGGCTCTGGTTGGCCGCTGAAGAGGAACGGACACAAGCAATGTGCGCTGAGTCCACCCAGAGTCCACAGCTGCTTCCGCTGGAGTAGGGTTACCATATTTGAACGTTCAAAAAAGAGGACACTCCACGGGGAGGGTATTTGCTCACGCCCCCCTGGCCCTGGCCCCACCCCAACTCCACCCCTTCCCCGCCCCTTCTCTGTCCCCATTCCAACACTTTCCCCAAAGTCCCCGCCCCAACTCCACCCCCTTCCTGCCCCATTGGACCCCGCCTGCTGCTGGCTCCCTCGCCGCTCGCCTCTTCACCACCACCACCCCTGCTTGCCTACTCACCCCGCCACCCGCTGCTGGGTCACCGCTCGCCTCTTCACCCTGCACCCGCTTGCCTACTCACCCCTCCTGCCACAGGTCCCTCTGGCTTCTAGGATCAGGGGTAGCCGAGGGGTCTCCACTTGCTGCGCCCACCACAAGCACGAGCTCTGTTCTCCCATTGGCCGGGAAAAGCACCAATAGGAGCTGCCGGAGCCACGGAGCAGGGCTTGCAGGCACTGGCAGCGCGCAGAGAGCCCTCCGTCCCCCCCACCCCCCGACCAGACCTGACCCAACCCTAAGAGCCAGAGGGACCTGCCGGGGTGCGAGGTGGGGAGTCCCGGTGGTGCTTATCTGGGGCGGCTCCCGGGAAGCATCCGGCAGGTCCCTTTGGCTCCTCCTAGGGTCGGGTCGGGGGCTGGGGCGGAGGGCTCTCTGCCCGCTGCCGGTGCCTGCAAGCCCCGCCCCTGCAGCTCTGATTGGGCAGGAGGGAGCTGGTGCAGCACGCGGAGACCCCCTCCGCCTCTGTGCCTAGGGGCCACCCACACTGCAGGCTCCTACCAGCGGGCAGGCGCCGGGAGCTGCCCCAGGAAGTGCCGCCAGCCCTGGGACTTTGGTGCATGCGGTGAGGTGAGCGGTCCCCGATACTAGGACAAAGGACGTCCCGACTGATGTGGCAAAATCCCGGATGTTTTAGATATTTAAAAATTCCTCATGGATGGCGATTTAAGAACTAAAAAGCCGGACATGTCTGGAAAAATATGGACGTATGGTAACTCTACACTGGAGGGACCTGAGAGCAGAAATGCTGTCAGTAGAGGATGACCACATCCTCCTGCGGCGGGCCAGTGCAGCACAGAACATGGCGGGGTTCGGCTGGGAAGGGCAGTCCCCTCAGTAGCCTGTGTTGGTGAGGTGGTAGAGGAGCCTATTATTCCTTCCCCACTATAGCCTCCTGCCTTGCACAGGCGTGAATTCATACTAGGTGAGAGCCGGTCCTACTATTGCTCCGCCTCCTACCCACGGGTGCTGTTCTGGCCCAGGGAGTTCTGGGAAATTGCCGCCCTGCATGTTTCTCTAGTGAGCTCTGCGGAAAGATTTTGCCATCAACAGAGACATACCAAGGCCCTACTGCTGCTGGGAAGATTTGAACAGCATGTGAAGCCTAATGGTTATTATCACTTGAATTACAGTAGCATGTAGGGGACCCAGTCCTGGGTCTGGGCTAGGCACGGCATATACCCATGCAGGGGGAGAGAGTCCTTCCCTGCTCTGAAGAGCTTATTATGGAAATAGACAAAGAGTGGAAGGGGAAACAGAGGCAAAGAGGATTTGCTGTACTCCTTGAGCTCTGGGAAGTCCCAGTATACGCCAGGGAATTGGCAGGTAACCCAGTGTGTGCTAGGAGCTTAGAGGGAGGAGGGCACTTGAAACTAAACAAATAAATAAGAGTGACCAGGCCTCCTGTGAACTCCCAGTGCAGGTTATTTAAAGGGACATTGTCAAGGTCAGCAGCGGCCCACAATGTGATCCACTGTTTTATTATAATGGATTTGTTTGAAAAGTCCATGTGATTATGTAGGGCTTTTCAGAACAAATACTTCATAGCTCTTTTATCTAAATAAAAAACATTGCCACCAGCTTAGTATCTGTAGGGTGACCAGATGTCCCATTTTTATAGGGACAGTCCTGTTTTTGGGGACTTTTTCTTATATAGGTGCCTATTACCCCCCACCCCCTGTTCCGTTTTTTCACAGTTGCTATCTGGGACTAAGCACTCTACAGACCACAGTTCTCAGCCTAGAACTTCACCAGCAAGCCTATAGCATGCACAGCCCAGAACTCCTGAGTAGTCATACATTATTAAGCTAGGACCTGCAAAGTGCTCCCAAGTCACCCTACAATAACAAACTAGTGTTGACAGCCCAAAGTTCATTATCAGCTCTATATGAACAAGCCCACTGCAACACACCTTAACCAATCCCAGGTCACCACCACAGCTCAAAGTTTGCTGTTCTGTGTGATCATGTTCCATTTCACCACACTGATGAACCAGCTGTCCTATGGGAGTGGGGTGCGAGAGGGACACTCCTCCCTCATAGTGCTAGATGATCTGACAGCGCTGCTGAGTCTGGGGAGAGGAAATAGGGAGGGGGTCAGACTGAGCTTTTTAATTATAGGTTCATGTGGTGGTGTGAAACTGCACTGCCTGGGCAACATTGAACCTCAGGGAGGTAGGTGAGGCTGGAATGGGGGAGGCTTGATGGTTTCTCCCCCCGTGGGGTGGTAGAAAGGAGCAGCCCCTGCAGTCACTCAGGACAGCACAGGGACTAATTGCATGGCAGGGTGTGGGCACTAGGGAAAGAAGCAGCTAATCTGGCCCTGTGTTTGCAGGGTTGACTCTCTCATTCGAGAGCGTTAAATGGGGTAAGGGGAGTTCTCTGCTTTAGCTGAGTTTCCTCCCACCCTCTGCATGAACCAGGCCCCCGCCACCTCTGCACCTGATGCCGCGCTGGCACTGAATTACCCCTCTTCCTGTCAGCAGGAGACAGATAAGACTATGAGGGATTAATTCCAGGCCTGTTAAGTAAGGCTATATGGGGAAGCTAGCTAGCTAAGCACTAGCTAGCAGAATCTTTAGCAGAAGAGTAACGGCCCGCGGTGCTCAAGTCCCTGTCAGGCTGACCCACGCCCACTGTTTCTCACACACAAATATTAACGCGGCCTCTTGGGCGAGCACCTCTTTCGTGGGCTTTTCACCACAGCTGGCTGGGCTAGCTTCCACCACTCTGAGGCAGCTATTTAGAAACGGTTTCAAAGGCCATGTTTTCAAAAGTGGAGGCTTCCTGGTAAAGGTCTGTTCCCTTTCCTGGTTCAAGAGCCATTTAAAGGGGCCTGCCAGGAAACAAGCACGAGCGACAACCAAAGAGATGAGACAATAAAACACACACACACACTCTGTGGAAGGCAAAGGGTGACACCGAACAAGCAAAGATACACAAGGAAGGAAACTCCCCACCCGGAGAAACGAGGGGATTGTCATTGGCATGTGCTGAAGGGGATAGCTCCGCCAGGAGTGAAGGGCCCAGTGCAGGGGAATGTAATCTTGGCACCGGCAGGTGTGTAAGGGAAATACACCCATTCTGAGGGAGTCAGAATGCAATAGAGAAGGAAGGACCCATTGAAAGGAAACTGTCTGTCTAAGGTTGGATACTTCTGAGGTCCTACTTACCACAGTACCTGAGCACCTCACATTCTTTAACAATTTACACTCCTCTGAGCTGGGACCTGAGGTACAGAGAGGCTAAGTAACTCACCCTTGGTCACACAGGAAGTCTGTGGCAGAACAGAAACTTGAACCCAGGTCTCCCAAGGGCTAGACTAGGGCACTAACCACTGGACCATCCTTCTTCTCTCTGTGGCATTGCACAGAGTGAGGAGAAGAGGATGAGGGATAATCCCATGGCAGGGGATGAAACATAGAGTGGTGGGGGTAGGGTCAGCTATTTTTATCATTTGTATTACCGGAGCATCTTGGAGCCCCCCCCCCCCCCCAGTCATGGACCGGGCCCCCAGTGCCCTGGGAGCTGCGCAAACATAGCACAAAAATAAAGACATCGTTGCACCAAGGAACTTACAAGTGGGAAACAACAACCAGAGGGGGCAAGGCTCTCAGGATTCACTCAGAGCAGCTCCTCGTGCTACATCTTACGCTAGCAGCAGAGCTATCTGTCAGCAATCCACTCTGCACCAATGTGGGTGGGGGCAGGGCGTGAGTTATTTTGAATGGAAGAACTGTATTTACCTCTCCTAGTCTGTTCTGAAACTCTCCACCAGCATTCCTTCTGATAGCTAGGGAACAAGTCCAGAAAGAGCACAAGCAGTCTGGTTCAGACATTGCCCGGGACACAAGGCGAGAAAAATCTGGCATTTGTTCTCTGGCCTGTGTGAAGTTAGCTGGAGTTGTCCAGTCCATAGCGGATAGATATCCACAAAGGCATACCAACGACTGAAAGGGGCAGGCAGGCGGAACTGCTCATGAACTCCGAGATGTGATTGCTCCAGGACATGGTGGAAGCATACTGGTGGGCAAAGCAGGATGACCCTTGCATCAATGCAGGCTAGTCTGTGCTGTACCTGCTGTGTGGAAAAAGCAGGAGTTAATTCTCCAAAGCTGACGACATGGCCTCTTTTGCCAGCACTGGATCCATTTCAAAAACATAGATGCCAATTTGTTGCACAACTGAGAAATTTCCCCGAAAGTTCACTTGGTGGAAATTTCATTTTCCTCTTAAATAAATCATTTGTAGTTAAAACAGCATTAGCACTTCTGAGGGTTTCTTCATTAGCTACCATCAGGTCAATAGGCAGCTGATGAGAAGCTTTCTGCAGGGTGGATGTGAAAGGGAGACAGGGGACTGGAGCATCATGTTTTCCTATTAGGATGTGAATGATAAAGAATTAAAGTTCAATTCTCAAGAAATCAGTCATGGCCGGTCATTAATGATCGTCTTGGTAGTGTTCTAATGAGCTGGCTACAAACTGCTGTACCAAAGGATTTAATTAGATTAATACATGTGCCATTGATCGGTAGGTAATCATTAGTTTTTGCACCAATGGGATTACAGATGACATTCTGTTTAATTGCTGTTTCTTTTCCATTTTCTTTCTTTTAAAGATTCTTTCCTCCAAAGATTTTTTTTCCCCATGTGCCCATTCCCCATAACCTAAATGTTACCCATGGGATTCCAAGTATGAAAGTGTTCCCCAAACAGGTTTAGTTGATTCAGTTGACCTTTAATATTTATTTTGCCTCTGTCAAAAAGGACATTAGCCCATTCAAGAGAGATTTTGAAGGTGATTAGGAGCAGAGTATTCAAAAGTCTATTTGTTGCATTCTCTGAAGTCAAAGGATGAATCCAACTTTGCATTTTGTTTGGTGTTTTGTTTTTTGTAAGGGGCCTAGAAGAATTTTAATATGAAACTCAAAAAGCAGACTCATGAAGCTCCAATACAGTCTGTGGGCCCATTTTCAATTAAATTGGAATTTAATTAATCACTCACATTGGCACTTAGGAGCTCAGTTTCATAGATTTTAAGACTAGAAAGGACCATAAATTAATCTATCCTGATCTCCAAAGATCCCATAATTTCCATTACTGCCATGATGGCTTCACATAAGTTAAACCTCAGACTTCTGGCAGTGTAAGCCATGCCCCTAAGCCATCAGGGCTTGAATGAGGTACCTATGTGATCATGTGAGCACTCAAATACAGAAATGGGAGCCCTAATTTAGTCATCCAAGTTTGGCAACTGAGCTTTGTGTGCCAGATTCAGTTCTCAGTTCCACTGGTGAAAATCCAGAATAACACCAGTGACTTCACTGGAGTACAGCAGGTCTTAAGCAGTTTAATTGAGAGTAGAACCTGGCCCTTCATTGCTGACAAAATGCTGGACCTATTGAAGTCAATGGGAGTTTTGTCAGGAGTTTACCTTGTATCTTTAAGTCCCCCCTCCCCCACCCCCACCCAGTGTAGCCATGGTACAGTGAAAGATACCCAGAGCTGTATCTACAAAGGGGATTTAGGCTTAGCATTGCAATGACTAACATTTAGGCACTTTGCTACCCATGTTTGTAAAGGATCAGCTGGATTGCTCATAGTGAAATTATGTTTTTTAAGTTAAAATAAAAAAAAAATCTGTTTAGCCCCTTGCAGCATAAGGTGAACAGTGGAGGAGAAGATTGTCAGGGGCCTGATCCTGTGAGGTGCTGAGTACCCACAACTCAAACTGACCTCAGTGAGAATGCAAGTACTTGGGGCTTGTCTACACAGAGACTTAGTGAGTGGCAAGCCAGGGTGTGAATTTCCAGTGCACTAGATGGCCACACGCTAACTGTGTGTGCGGGCCCTGCTGCCATGCACTCAGAGTTCCATAATGTGCTTTGACATTTGAAAGAGCAGCACCTCAAAGTGTACTGTCGTACTTACTGCACATCAGCATGGTCCACACAGCTAGTTCGTTCATGGCAAGCTGGTCCTTGGTAGATTCATCCCCTGGTTTGTCGTCTACTAACTCTCCACGTAGACAAGCCTTCAGGATCAGACCCCAGACATGTGACTAAATAGGTCAAGAACAAGCAGGAGTTTAGGAAACTGATTCAAAGAAATAAGTGTTGGCTGGGATCTTAAAAGCAATGGACCCATACAAAGAGCAGGAATGTCCTCCTAGCGCATTCCCCATGTCGATTGGTTTTGGTATGTCTGTTTTGTTTAGGGCTGGTCTAAAGCTTTCATTTTAATTTTCACAAACAATTTTGGAGGAAATTAAATTTTCTCCTTTCATTTTAAATTTTCACAAATTTTTCTAGCAAGAAAATTTTAAGTGAAACAAAAGTTTTCATTTTATTTTATTTCAAATTCAGAAATTTTCTTTCATTTTGGGTTCCCCCCCACTTTTTTTTTACTTTAAGTGTTAAAAAGTTTTTTAAAAAATGATCAAGAGAAAGAAAGGGGAAAACTAAATTAATTTGTTTTTGAAATTCATTTCCTTTTAAATTTTGTCATCAAAAATGTCAGTCAAAACTAATTTTAATTTAACTTTTGTCAAAAAACCATTTTTCATTGCAAAAACTTTTTGACAAATTAGAAATAGAGAAATTAAATCATAATTGTGGCCTGGTGAAATGAAAACTTGAATTCACATGCCTATCCATTTGGAAAATCAATTCACTCTCTTTGATTGGAGTTTTCTGGGCTGCTTTCAAAGAGATCACATTAATAATAATAATAGTAATAATAATACAATATAATATAATTAATAATCTGATTGTTAGCTCAGCTCAGCCTCGGAAGGAAAGGTGAAAAAAGAAAGCAATAAAAGCTAGACACAGAAAAGAAGACAATTCCTTTAGGTCTGGAGAGCTCCTTGTTGTAATGTTAATTAACACACTGAGCCTTAATGACCCTTCCAGGGATATAAACATTTTGGTGTCATCGAATCCACATTTTTTATCAAAAAGTTTTGGTCATAACATTTTGCCCAGCTCAACTGTTAATGGTATTTTGTTATACCCAAGATGAGTGGGTGAGATTCTGTGGCCTGCATTGTGCAGGAGGTCGGACTAGATGATCATAATGGTCCCTTCTAACCTTAGTATCTATGAATCTATTAAATAAGTGGCAAAATCGATTAGGTCACAATAGGCCTGTACTCTGTGCTGCAGACAGGTAACTTAGAGTGCAGTAAAAGCTGTGCAAACTTCTAGTGCAAACTTCTAGTTTCATTTCCTAAATCTCCATTAACCAGGACCTCTTATGCCTTTACCCCAGCCCTGTTTAGAACCACTGGGAAGTTTACTCTGAACCTGTAGTGCACTGAGATTCATTTGTAAGTCCTCCTTTAAAGTCTTCGGGCAAATGGAAGCATCCTTAATGGAACGTGTAAGCAATTTCTTCAGTGAAAGTTGAGTGTTCCCTTAGCTCTGCTGTGCAGTCGGAAGACAGAGGATAACAGATCACGCCCTGCCATTAGCTGATCTTTTCTCCAGTATTCCCAAACAAGATTAACATTAGATACACAATATACACACCACCCATCCAACA
The DNA here is from genome assembly GCF_965140235.1 of Caretta caretta. Lineage (NCBI taxonomy): Eukaryota > Metazoa > Chordata > Testudines > Cheloniidae > Caretta > Caretta caretta. Next base: position 27,256,358 of record NC_134218.1, on the reverse strand, counting down.
AGAATATACCCATAGGAATCAAGTACATACATACGCACACATGTATATGTACACCATGTCACCAATCTATTAGAATTCTTTGAGGTGTCAGCAAGCATGTGGACAAGGGTGATTCAGTTAATATAGTGTAGCTGGATTTTCAGACAGTCTTTCACAAGGTCCCTCACCAAAGGCTCTTAAGTAAACTAAGTCGTGCTGGGATAAGAGGGAAGGTCCTCTCATGGATCAATAACTGGTTAAAAGTCAGGAAACAATGGGTAGGAATAAATGGTTAGTTTTCACAAAGGAGAAGGGTGTCCCCCAAGGATCTGTTCCAGGACCATTGCTGTTGAACATACAGTAGAACAGGAATCGGCAACCTTTGGCACGCAGCCCGTCAGCGAAATCCGCTGGTGGTCCGGGACAGTTTGTTTACCTGCAGCGTCCACAGGTTCGGCCAATCGCAGCTCCCACTGGCTGCGGTTCGCCATTCCAGGCCAATGGCGGCTGTGGGAAGCAATGCGGGCCAAGGGATGTGCTGGCCGCCGCTTCCCGCAGCCCCCATTGGCCTGGAACAGCGAACTGCAGCCAGTGGGAGTTGCAAGTGGCCGAACCTGTGGATGCTGCAGGTAAACAAACCGTCTCGGCCCACCAGCGGATTTCTCTGATAGGCCGCGTGCAAAAGGTTGCCGATCCCTGCATTAGAAGCTCAGAGTTATCAGCACCTCGGGAATGGAGGTTGTTCGTAACTCTGAAATGTTTGTAACTTTGAACAATATGTTATGGTTGTTCTTTCAAAAGTTTACAACTGAACATTGACTTAGTACAGCTTTAAAACTTTACTATGCAGAAGAAAAATGCTGCTTTCCCTTTATTTGTTTGGTAGTTTACGTTTAACACAGTACTGTGCTGTATTTGCTTTTGTTGTTGTTTCTGCTGCTGCCTAATTGTGTACTTCTAGTTCCCAGTGCGGGGTGTGGTTGACTGTCAATTTGTAACTCTGGTGTTCATAACTCTGATGTTCTACTGGATTCATAAATGATCTGGAAAAGAGGTGAACAGTAGGGTGGCAAGATTTGCAGACAATACAAAACTACCCAGGACAGTTAAGTCCAAACCTGACTGCATAGACTTAGAAAGGGATCTCAGAAAACTGGGTGACTAGGCAACAAAGTGGCAGATGAAATTCAATATTGATAACTGCAAAGTAATGCACACTGGAAAAAATAATCTCAGCTATACATGCAATATGATGGGATCTCAATTAGCTGTTGCCACTCAAGAAAGATCTTGGAGTCATTGTGGATAGTTATCTGAAAGCTTTGAGGGCACATCTAAACAGCAAAAAAAAAACCCTGCAACAATGAGTGTCAGAGTGTAGGCCAACTAACTGAGGCTCCCGGGGCTCATGTGTGGGGCTAAAAATCTGAGGATAGACGTTCAGGCCTGGGCTGGACCTGGGCTCTAAACTCTGGGGAGAAGGGAGGTTTTGGAGGCCAGGGCCCAGCCCAAACATCTATACTGCTTCTTTTAGCCCTACAGTATGAGTCCCACAAGCGCAAGCCAGTTGACCCCGGCTCTGAGATTAGCTGCCACAGGTCTTTTTATGCTGTATAGAAATAGCCTTAGGGATCCCAACTGTTACAATGTATGTGTTACCATAAGGGGGCTGTGATCTCAGTTGGGAAACTCTGGATCTACCTATGGTACTTTTAGGGCTCCCTTCATCTGAGCACTTCACAATCTTTAATGTATTTATCCACACAACACACCTGTGCAGCAGGACAATGCTCTGATCCCCCTAGTAGAGATGGGGAACTGTGACACAGAGAGGCTAAGTGACCTGCCCAATGTCATAGAGAAAACCTGTGACAGAGCAAGGGATTGAACTTGGGGTCTCCTGAGTGCCAGGCCAGCAGTCTAATCACTAGACCGTCCTTTCTTTCTGTGCCCGCAAGGGCGGGGGAGATACCAGCGAAAGGATGACACCCAGGCCTAAGAATAGCAAGCTACACTTTATTGAAGGAAGACTTTACTCTCCAATCTGCGCAGGGAGTCCCTAGGGCGCACGGAGGGGCTGCAGGGGACTCTGGCCGTTTGGGACAGCTGACCAGGCAGGACTCCGCTGTGGGGGAGTCCTCTGCGGTGTTATATTCTCCGCGCTTATCTCGAGGTTACATGGGGTTAACAGCTGGTTACATTCGTTACATTCATGATTTATGCTTGTTATATAAACTGGCTTGTTTACAGGCAAAAAATATGCTGAACTATGCTAAACTATATTTTGGCAGGGTCTGTCGGACAAAGTTCTTTGAACTGCCTGCATCCTCCGCTTACATTCAGTCACATACGCGGTCCACCACTTAGCTCCTCGTTAATCTTCCGCAACCTTGCCCCTACACTTTCTTATTGTAATTGGAATACAAATACCTGTATTTGATAGGTAATAATACCTCATTGTTAGACAGCATGTTCTATCAGCAGGTCTCAAGGAGCTTTATAAAGGAGGTCAGTATTGCCATTTTACAGCTAGGGAAACTGAGAAGCAGAGAAGTAATGTAACTTGCCCAGGGTTACTGAGAGCTCGGATTAGGAGTGGAATTTTTTGTTTTAAAAGCGTCAAAACGAAATGTTTCAACAATTTCAAACTTTTTTTTTCCAGAAGTTTTTCTATTTGGGAAATTAGTTTTGTGAGTCGGGAGATTCATTTTGTGAACCGTTTCGGTTTTGACAAATCTGCATCTTTTGATGAAAAAAAGTTTAATCGAAAAATTCCCACCCAGTTCCCCTATATACACACCATAACTACAGAGAAGAAACATGCTCCTGCAGAATACCTAGGATGATCTTAGCAGGTATCATAGGAATTATTCTGCAGGCATGTCTAACAGACAATAACAACCATGGGAAATTCCCCACCAGCCCCAGAGCAGAGGCCTCAGAACCTGCATGCTCATGGAGGAGAAATGAAATCCTTGAGGCCTTTCCATGGCAGCAGCCATGTAGCTGTTATGAAGCTGCTGGGACCTGCCTCCTGGCATGGAGATACAGCCTCTGACTGCTCCCGCTGCCATAGATGGTAAATATTTGCATGTGCTCCCAGTTCATTTCAGCAGCTCTGCAGGTCCTCATTGGAGTCACTCCAAACCTCCTTCCACTGCAGCTTGACTGGCCACAGAATAAGCCATTGCAGAGCCACCATATGCAGGAGCAGGTTGCTAATGGACTATTTACTCTCATGGAAGAGAGTGCCAAGACTTAGCCCACTGTAATTACTCAGCAGAATCCAGGCACCCTGTCAGAGAGGACTCTAGTCTTCGTGAGCTGCACCCCCGCACTACAAATGAAGGCAACCACTCACCTAATTTTAAAATTCAATGGATCACATCTGACCATCAAGATACATTTTAGTGTCCTTGTTTGCCACATAAAATCTCCCCTTCCTAACTGGCCAGCATGTGAGCGCCACAGAGCAGGCTCTGCAGTGGGAACCTGCTGGTTTGCAACAGACCAGTCAATGGACCCAGCAAATAGTGTCTTTTGCCCTAAACTTTAGTTTATTTCCAACTTGTTTGGGGTATTTAAGATTCCTCAAAAGGCAAAGACAGTTTCACAGAATTAGTTTAATAACTCTGACATCTTTGTTTTCTTTCATTTTGTAATAACTTCTAAGTCCTCCAATAACCTCTCCTTAGGAAGCCGATGAGTACATCAGAGCCGCTTTCCCAAATGCCCGTCGGACTATTTTACACTGTTCTGTAGTTCTGGTTTGTTCTAGTTATTGAACTACAACAGAGCAAGAAGGGTCTTTCCATCTTCTGGGAGAGATACCAAGACCCTCCAGCTTTCTGAGAAGGAACAGTTGTGGACTGAGTTATTAAAAAGATTGCAGTGTTTGTTTTAGTTATTAAACCAAAGCTTTGGAACTTGGCTGCGATCTTCGGGGAATCACTCCACATATCTCTCTGAGCTCTCCTGGGAGGAATGATCGGTACCAGAGGTAGATGGGATTTTCTGTGTGTGTGTGTGTGTGTGTGTGTGTGTGTGTGTGCGTGTGCGTGTAACCAGAAAAGTCCCCCTGGTGTGTGTGTGCAGTCAGAAAAGTCCCCCTGGTGTGTGTGTATGTAATCAGAAAAGTCCACCTGTCATGTTGTGTCCACCTGTCATGTGTGTGTCTGATAGTAAAGTCCCCCGTTGTGTGTGTGTGTGTAATCAGAACAGGCTCCCTGTCATGTGTGTGTGTGTGTAATCAGAAAAGTCCACCTGTTGTGTGTGTAATCAAAAAAGTTCCCCAGTCATGCTTGTCATAGAATCATAGAATCATAGAATATAAGGGTTGGAAGGGACCCCAGAAGGTCATCTAGTCCAACCCCCTGCTCGAAGCAGGACCAATTCCCAGTTAAATCATCCCAGCCAGGGCTTTGTCAAGCCTGACCTTAAAAACCTCTAAGGAAGGAGATTCTACCACCTCCCTAGGTAACGCATTCCAGTGTTTCACCACCCTCTTAGTGAAAAAGTTTTTCCTAATATCCAATCTAAACCTCCCCCACTGCAACTTGAGACCATTACTCCTCGTTCTGTCATCTGCTACCATTGAGAACAGTCTAGAGCCATCCTCTTTGGAACCCCCTTTCAGGTAGTTGAAAGCAGCTATCAAATCCCCCCTCATTCTTCTCTTCTGCAGGCTAAACAATCCCAGCTCCCTCAGCCTCTCCTCATAAGTCATGTGTTCCAGACCCCTAATCATTTTTGTTGCCCTTCGCTGGACTCTCTCCAATTTATCCACATCCTTCTTGAAGTGTGGGGCCCAAAACTGGACACAGTACTCCAGATGAGGCCTCACCAATGTCGAATAGAGGGGAACGATCACGTCCCTCGATCTGCTCGCTATGCCCCTACTTATACATCCCAAAATGCCATTGGCCTTCTTGGCAACAAGGGCACACTGCTGACTCATATCCAGCTTCTCGTCCACTGTCACCCCTAGGTCCTTTTCCGCAGAACTGCTGCCTAGCCATTCGGTCCCTAGTCTGTAGCTGTGCATTGGGTTCTTGCGTCCTAAGTGCAGGACCCTGCACTTATCCTTATTGAACCTCATCAGATTTCTTTTGGCCCAATCCTCCAATTTGTCTAGGTCCTTCTGTATCCTATCCCTCCCCTCCAGCGTATCTACCACTCCTCCCAGTTTAGTATCATCCGCAAATTTGCTGAGAGTGCAATCCACACCATCCTCCAGATCATTTATGAAGATATTGAACAAAACCGGCCCCAGGACTGACCCTTGGGGCACTCCACTTGATACCGGCTGCCAACTAGACATGGAGCCATTGATAACTACCCGTTGAGCCCGACAATCTAGCCAGCTTTCTACCCACCTTATAGTGCATTCTTCCAGCCCATACTTCCTTAACTTGCTGACAAGAATACTGTGGGAGACCGTGTCAAAAGCTTTGCTAAAGTCAAGAAACAATACATCCACTGCTTTCCCTTCATCCACAGAACCAGTAATCTCATCATAAAAGGCGATTAGATTAGTCAGGCATGACCTTCCCTTGGTGAATCCATGCTGGCTGTTCCTGATCACTTTCCTCTCATGCAAGTGCTTCAGGATTGATTCTTTGAGGACCTGCTCCATGATTTTTCCAGGGACTGAGGTGAGGCTGACTGGCCTGTAGTTCCCAGGATCCTCCTTCTTCCCTTTTTTAAAGATTGGCACTACATTAGCCTTTTTCCAGTCATCCGGGACTTCCCCCGTTCGCCACGAGTTTTCAAAGATAATGGCCAATGGCTCTGCAATCACAGCCGCCAATTCCTTCAGCACTCTCGGATGCAACTCGTCCGGCCCCATGGACCTGTGCACGTCCAGCTTTTCTAAATAGTCCCTAACCACCTCTATCTCCACAGAGGGCTGGCCATCTCTTCCCCATTTTGCGATGCCCAGCGCAGCAGTCTGGGAGCTGACCTTGTTAGTGAAAACAGAGGCAAAAAAAGCATTGAGTACATTAGCTTTTTCCACATCCTCTGTCACTAGGTTGCCTCCCTCATTCAGTAAGGGGCCCACACTTTCCTTGGCTTTCTTCTTGTTGACAACATACCTGAAGAAACCCTTCTTGTTACTCTTGACATCTCTGGCTAGCTGCAGCTCTAGGTGCGATTTGGCCCTCCTGATATCATTCCTACATGCCCGAGCAATATTTTTATACTCTTCCCTGGTCATATGTCCAACCTTCCACTTCTTGTAAGCCTCTTTTTTATGTTTAAGATCCGCTAGGATTTCACCATTAAGCCAAGCTGGTCGCCTGCCATATTTACTATTCTTTCGACTCATCGGGATGGTTTGTCCCTGTAACCTCAACAGGGATTCCTTGAAATACAGCCAGCTCTCCTGGACTCCTTTCCCCTTCAAGTTAGTCCCCCAGGGGATCCTGGCCATCCGTTCCCTGAGGGAGTCGAAGTCTGATTTCCTGAAGTCCAGGGTGTGTTTCTGTGTGTGTGTGTGTGTAATCAGAAAAGTCCCCTTGTTGGGTGTGTGTGTGTGATTAGTAAAGTCACGCTGTCATATAGCTAGATCTTTCTCTTTCTAAAAACTCTGGCTAGTTCATTTCCTGATGAAGTCCTGATGACTTCATGAGCTGGACAGAGTGCTCTGACACGGTAGTTGGACACAAGGAAATGGCCATATATGCAAAAGCTGAATATTGGGACAGCAGATGGGATATAGCAGATGTGTGGGGCAGCACTTGAAGTGTGTTTTGTCCCTTATAGCATGAGGGAGTTAAAGTAGAACTAACCCAAGTTGGACAGATAAGTGCATTTGGAATAATTTCACACGAGAGTCCCTAGCCTTGCCACTCACAGTTCATATTGGGTGGGGCTCTTCCAGCCTGCACATTGCTGGTGTTGAAGCATTGGATGGTACAGCAGACCAAAGGCACTGTGACCCCACAGCAAAGCCTACTGGTGCCATGTCCTCTGACATCCTGCTCAGGAGTGCTGGCACTGAAAGCGACGCCTCCAAGAGTGATGTTCTCATTGGGTCACTGGGCATGCAGACTGGCCAATGAGGGGAACCAATTTGGAAATACCATTTCCTGGATGGTACCAGGAGTGACATCAAAGGAAAATGCCATCTTTGGTGAGTCACAGTAGGTTTGTTGACCCCAACAAGCCTTCTGGCAGGCTAGAGTCAATCTTCGTCAACCTGAGGTCAGCTCCCAGTCTGCTCTATGCTTTCGTGTGTTCTCAGAGTCTCCAGCGCTTGAGCCTTGTTTTACACAAATTTCCCCACCACAAAACACAATCCCCTCTTGATAATACGACCGCCAATGGCAAAGCAAGTAATCTCAGTCTGATGGTTTGCAGAATCACTGGGACCAGAGATGGAGAACACCTGCTGGCTCTTCTTGTCCCTCTTGGAAACGCTTGATGAAAAAGTGACCTTTAAGGGCAAAAGCGGTTGAGTTCGCAAACCTTCCCTCATCCAAATGAAAGTCTTTGAGTAGCAAATCTGCTTTCCATCTTTTATTAACAAACCACTTGTTTATAGGCTTTTGAGAGGCACCTGGGACTCTTACATAGGCCCTGCCAACTGGCATCATCCAATGGGGCAACTAGATCATTAAAACTGACAATATTGTGATGCCAAATCAAGAAGCCAGGCTAGATTATGGCTCTCAGTGATTTATCTGGAATCCCTTCATATTTTTCCTTGAAAAGGTTGCCTTCTTCTGGAGGGGGCAAGCAACGGCCTGGCTGATGGGCTGAGAGATTCCGTGGTAGAGTCTGGAGACTCAGCCTAGAAAAGTTGCAGAACTCTGAACATTTCTCAAAACTGCCCCAAACTCTAGAGTCTGCAAACCTGGATAGAGATTTTGACCACAGCAAGCTTTTTCACAAGATAATACTACTATGCACTTCTCTAGGACCTCCCACCCTTTAGTCAGTACGTAACAGTATCCCCCTTTTGCAGCCAGCTGAACTGAGATGCAGAAATTCAGCGACCTGAATAAGGTCACACACTGAATCAGAGGGAAAGCTGGGTATAGAACTCAGGAGTCCTGGCTCTCCATCCTCTGCTATAACAATTAAGACTAACCTGCTGCAGAAAGCTTGGTGTCTATTGCTTCTTCCAGGTAAGCTGGAGATACTACAGCAACCATCTGTCCAAAGATGATGCTTTCATGCTACCTGGAACACTCTTTGGGCTAAATTCTGCCCTTGGAAGCCTTTCTGAGGCTTCTGCAGAAGTGGTACCTCAGAGAATAGAACTGGGCATGTGTTGTAGAGCATGAGCGGCTGATCGCGAGCAGAGAGGTTTGATGACTGCGGAACCCACCCAGTCTTCCTCTGTGAGGGGCTTTTATTTTGTTTTTTTTTAATTCTCAGAGAAACCAAGTTGTGGGAAACTTGTTACCAAACCGAGCCGAGGTACAGGATGAAAACTCATGTTTGCCCTTTGTGAACAACTGCGATAAGGAGGCAGTAACAGCCTGGCTATGTGCCGTCCTTGCACTGAAATAAGGAGAGCCTTACGTAATCAGGGAGAAGTGGATTTTTTTTTTTCCTTTTCTTCACTGACAGTTCATCACTAAGATTGAGTCCTCTGGGGCCTTAGACACCTGGCTCTCAATTAAACAGCTAATCTGTGAAGCAAAGCACTTACAGCAGGAAGGAAAAATAGCTTATCTAGTAAACCAGCTCTGGCCGTAGGCTGTGACTGAATTGAATATCAATATTTGTAAGGGATTCCTGCATGGTAGTGACAGCAGTGACCATGGCATTGTTTCAAGCACCCCTATTCTAATCTGTCAGAGACGTAAAGCACCGTTGGCTGAGTCACTTTGTCAAGGGAAGTTTGTGTGCTTTGGAGAGCTGGTCACGGCCCTTTCTGGGCCGAGGATGCGTGCCGCCTGGCCATGTTGCCTCTCCCCTGGCAGAGGGGTGCAATAAGAGAGCTCAGAGAGCCTGCTCGATGTTGCTAATAACTCTGGCTGCTTCCCTGAGCCAGGAGAGTAAGTAACGATGCCAGAGCTCCTTGACCTTTAGGGGATGCAAAGCTAATTAATCTCATGTTAATTTTTTCAGCCCTGGCCTTGGTGAACAAGCTTCATTCTGATGTGTTTAATTGGGCATGAAATCTATGGATAGTGTCAGTCCCAGGATCAGGATTAGAGAGCAGGGAGGCAATGGGGGGGGCTCCATTTTATGGGGGTGTGGACTCCCATCCTCTCTCTTCCCCTAATGAAGCCTGCTACTCTAGCACTGGCTGTAACATAGACAATGTGACTGTATTTTTTTTTCAGATAGGATGGAGGATCCTTCTATTTTAATGTGCTGTTTGTGTGAGGCAGGTGTCTTAAGCCAGAGGAAATAAATGCATGCATCAGGAGGATGTCTGGCCTATTGGTCTGGCAGACAGAGAGTTAATGTGCTGGGACAGGATTTCCAGCAGCCCAGATCAGGCACAGTTGAAGTGAAAACCCTTGAGGCCCAATTAATCATTGTGCCACTCCTTGCAATTAGTAAGGAACCGACCACATCCCAGGTACCTGGAGCTCCTGAAAGATGCATCTGACCACTTTGGTAGCGTTTTCTCAACTTACTGACCTGGGTTAAATGTGGTCAGGTCATTGGCAGATCCTACTGCCTCTGTCTTAACACAACAAGCATTGCCATATTAACAAAACAGGGCAGACCAGAGTACACAGGTATAGTTGTTTCTGAGCCACTGCTAGACGTGGATAGATATGCACTGCTGGAGAAGAATGACGCTTTTACCAGCAAACCTCTGGCTGCTGGTAGCAATGGGGCACTATATTGTTTTATTTTAAAACCCTTCCTGAAAGCTGCCTTTAGTTTGTCAAAAAGAAAAGGAGTACTTGTGGCACCTTAGAGACTAACCAATTTATTTGAGCATGAGCTTAGGCATCAGGTGTCAAGGGCCTGTAAGAGGCTGATTTTGGTAACATTTTAATTGGCAGAAATGTCACAGTGTTGCCAACCCCAAGCAATCAAAAATCAGGAGACTGGTTTAAACAGCATGAGAATTTCAAAAATAAGAAATATGAGGTTATTTTTGTTTGTCTTTTGGCTTTTGAGCTTTTCAGGGTCACATCTTCGAGCTTTTCTCTGCAACCACAAGGGCTAGAAATTTATTTGGGGGGGGGGGGGTTAGATGAAAGCTGAAAGTCTCCATTAATCACATGACTCCAAGAGCTGGTGCTTTAAGAGAAAGGCCAAATAAGTAAGATTCATGATAAAGTCTCCAGGACTGACAAGATTGTTAACTCTTCTCACCACCTCCTGAAACAGGAGTTTGGGGAATGACTAAACCTACTTCCCAACCAAGGGACATGGTTCACAGTGACAATTTTCCTCTGAATATTGATGTTTCTTTAACCAGTCTGGCATTAGAACCGAAGTTCCCCCCCCCCCATGGGGCAAGTTCTGTTCTCCATTATACTAGTGTAAATCAAAAGTAACCCCACTGACTTCAGCTGAGCTACCACTGATATACACAAGTATAGCTGAGTACTGAATGGGGCCTTATGTTGCTTGAATTGATTATGAATGACATTACTCTGTTGTATTTCACAGTGGTTGTGTCAGTGTTAAACCACAGGTCAAATGGCATGTGAGCGAACAGATGTTTAAAAAGGCATTAAAGAAATTCTGCTCTTCAGGAGGGAGTTTAAAAAAGATAAAGATCTTCACTCCGGTGACTTAATATGGGGCAGATGTTTCCAATATAAACTTCCTTTTAATTCAATATGATTACAAAGGGAAATAAATATTCCCCTACATTAATGATCTCCCAGGTAGGTACTATTTTAAAGTGATTACGGTATTTATAGGACGGACACACACTTTTTTTTTTAACTAGGATATAGTGGTGTGATGTTAGAACACAGTAACTAGCTCGACCTAACAGTCTCAGTGTTCTCGACTCTCACAATTGTACTGTGAGTCCTGCAATATTTGGTGTTTCTCTTGAAGCCCCAGCCCCCAGGGTCATGAGACTCTCAAATTTTCATTTTGGAAAAGGGTGTTCGTAGCCTCTTGATTGTGAGGGAAAGCTGGAAAATGTGACCCCCCCCCCCCCCAGAACCACAAAACCCAGAAGGCGGGGGGGAGGGAAAGGCCCAACATGTCTTCATTTTTAAAAACTTGTGATTTTTAAGCCAAGTTCATGATTTTGGGGGGGTTGCCTCGTTATGTGTAATGCTTTGGGTGGGCAATGCTGCTTTCTCAAACTCTAAAACAAGGCACAATATGCTAAGCTGATCAAGTTAGAGCCAAGGCTCACGCAGGCTTTATGTCAACTAGTGAACTTGGGCAGCAGTACAATATGCTGTGTTCTGATTACAGATTGAGAAGGTGTTCGTTAGATCGAGCTAGCTCACACGATCTAACATTACGCCTTTAAATCCTGGTCGAGCCAAAGCCATGGATGTACATGCTTCCAGAGTCTGCTTTATTGACTGCCTCCAGTCTCCTTAGGTGCGTTTCTGAGTCAGGGAACCAGTTATAAGACACATTTAATTCTTTGGTGTCTGAATACTCTACATTGAGACATGGCTAGAAAGGTAAGATTCCAGGGGGCCATCTGTGCTTTCCTGGCTGCTCACACATTGTTTTTTTGCTGCTTTCACACCCCACCATTGGGAAAGATAGAAGTCAGAACCTTGGCCAGGAAAGAAAGGGAGTCCTGAAGATGTAAGAGAGACTCTGGAGCTCATAAGAGGAGACAGATGGGTGAGATAACACCTGAAGGGACCACAGGGACAGTGGAGGGGCAGTGGACCTACCATCCTCCCCTCAACCACTAGAAAGGGAGCAAGGTCTAGATGGGGATATTTGTAAGCTGGTTCCACAAAGCCTGCATATGCTTTGCACGTTCCAGTCCGTGGGGGATGGCAAGGCCCCATGGACGGGGCATCCTGCTGAGAGATGCGCATCTTGTCCCAGGCTCTGCCACAGGTTTGCTTCCCCATTTTGTGGCTCAGTTTCCCTACCTGGAACAGAGGGATAGAGGTACTTGCCTGCCTTTGTGATGCACTCTGATCTCTACAGATGAAGCATGCCTGTGTAACTGACAGGTATTATGACAGGAAGTTCATTTCACCCTTTTGTTTCTTTTCTTTTTTCTTCGCCTTTTTTTTTTAACTCAAGTCGAGCATTTTGCAGCCTTCGTTGTGCTGTAGATCGGTATAATGGCTGTGGTAATGTAACATGCCATGAATACAACTGTCACCGTTATAATCGTCATATAGAGTCAGCCTCGGCAGCATGCACCTTTCTAATCAGACCACTGGCACTGGAACTAGGGTTGCCAACCCACCAGGATTGTCCTTTAATTAAAGATTATGTCTTAATGAAATCTCCAGGAATTCGTCCTACCAAAATTGTCAACCCTAGCTGGAACACTTTTAATAGTGGGGGTGCTGAAAGCCACCCCCCTTATCCCTGTCCGCTGCCCACCCTCCACCCCCCCGCCCCTCCGAGGTAGGGCCGGGAGCAGGGCTTTGTCTCTGGGAGGCAGGAACCCGGACAGGGGTAAGAGGGCTGAGGCTGGGGCCACAGCTGGGGGTGGGTGCAAGGCCAGCAGCGGAGCCCCGCATAAAACCTGGGAGTGCTGCAGCACCCCCTGCACCCCTCTTCCCCACGCTTATAAATCAGACATATCACCAAGACCCTCTGCTCTTTTTCAAGCCAGGACTCTCCTTGGCCTTTTACTCAACATATCAAAAATAGAACAGCTTGATAAGATGCTGCACAATGTAGATGCTTTCTGGAGAGCTGTACACCCCACCTCCCACCCCCCGTGGAAAGAACCAAAGCCAATGTGGCTGATAAGGTGCTGGATTTAATCTGCATATGCCGTGTAATGCTCACATCGCGAGAATGCAATTAGTGGAAGCATGAAATATTAATATGTGATGATTAAAAATGTCCCTTTTTTAGTTGTTACAGTAACAGGGGCACTAAGTGCTATGAAACAAATATTATATGTTAAAGAAAAAGGGGGGAAAGGCCTGCAGTGAAACCTCTGAAAGGGCGCAGAGAAGGTGCTTTCTTTGGGGAACAATAGGCTAGTATGGGCTACTGTCTCACCAGCAGAATTATTCCTCGCACAGGCTTTTTGTCCAAGATCTCAAAGCACTTTGTAAACAGTTCATTAAGACTCAGACAGGCCACTGTTACTAAACTGAGAGGGTAAATGACTTGCCCAAAGTCTCACAGCAAGTTAGAGCTGGAACCCAGGAGCCCTGACTCCCAGTTGCCTCCTGCTCTAACCACTATACAAGACTCCCTGTCAGAGCTAGCATTATAACCCAGAAGTATGTTTGCTTTCTACAGGTTTGGCCCCAGAGCAGAGGTTATTGTTCCTTATCCAGCTTGAAAGAAGAATTTTGATGGGCAGGTTACACTCATGTAGCATCTTGCTTGGCACATCATTGGAGACTCCAGATCCTTTCTGTCTCCATCCCAAGTCCTTCTTAGTGGCCTGCCCATCATCTGGCCTGACTTTGTGTCCACCATCTGGTGTCTGAGCAGGAGTGTGTGCCTGCCATCCAGACGCCTTTCAATCCCATATCCTATCTCATTCTGCGATCCCTGGACAGCCTCCTCAAGCAAGAGCGGTTACAGGGGACCCTGAAAGAGGTGATCTATTATCCATTCCGTGCAAGCCTACCATATACTGTAACACGTTTCACCACCATGTAAAGTAATGGAGCTGTGCCCAGGAGAGGGGAGTAACAGAGTGCCCAGCTTCAGGAGTGAGGCCAGCAGAGTAGGGGGAAGAGCGGAGGAGTGTCACGAGCCAGACTGAGGTAGAGGTAGGTAGGAGAGCCCAGAGGTCAGGTGGAACAGAGGAGTGATGGAGAGATGAGGAGTGGGGTGACTAGACATGGGGCCAGCGGAGGATGGAGACAGAAGTGCAGTGAGCGATAGGAGGTAGGACAGTGAAGGACATAAACACCTAGATGGATGAGTGTGGGGAAAGGGTGTAGCTAAGCAGAGAACTAGGATGGAGACTGCAGGGAGAGGGAGCTGGCAGGTGAAGTGACATGCTCCAGGGTCAGGGAAGTTGGACAGAGATTGGAGGAAAGGGTGGCGCTGTGCGGCAGGTGGGTGAGGGGAGTACAGGGACATGACAGCAGAAACAGAGCTATCGATGGAAGTTCCTTTATGGCTCCTCATCACCATGGCGTCCGAGTTCCTCTCCAAGTAACGTATGCACACAAAGAGAGGCTTCTCTCATTCCTCTCCTGTCAGCTGGGACTTGATTGTTTACTGTGGATGGGGTTTTTGATTGGTTTCAGGGGCGGGAGTTGTGGTAGTGGTACTCTGGGAATGGTAACAAGAGAAATGGGGTTTGCCTTTGATTCCTACTCATCCTGATGTGGTCTGAGCGTGAGCTCTGGAGGCATGGACCAGGTGCTGAGACAGTCGGCTCCCGCACACTCTGGCCTCGCTCTGAAGGCTGGCAACTCCACTGATGTGGGAGAAGATAACCCTTATGGAAGGCCATAATTATGCAGAGCGATGAGACCCCTCAGGGAATTTGGTCCAATCCCATGGAATCCCATGGTTTCCGGTGGACCCAAAGAAGACAGCAGAGCGCAGGAGTGATGTGGGTCTCGAGAGCTTGTGTTTCTGAGCACATGGGCTATTGAGTTCTCAACCAGCTGCAGCTTTCTTAAGGTTGGTCATTTCACCCCAAGAATTACAATGATCAGATTGCCAGGTGAAAGAGTAGGCAGGTCCAAGGCTCAGAGCAGTTTTATGAAGCAAGTTACAGGGATTTGCTTTGTTTACCATTTCACTTTGTGAGCCAAGGCACATCATGTCATGTGTCCATGCCTCAGTTTCCCCATTTTGTAAGAGGAGAGATAATAGTGATTACCCACCTCTGTGATGAGCTTTGAGATCTGGGGGTGAAAAGTGTGATCTGTAAGAGTGCTAAGTGGTTATTTTATTAGTTAGCAAGGAAGTTAAAATGGCAGAGCACTGATATGTCACTTCTCAGAGTGAAAGACTCGTCAGGCAACAATACTCCCAGAACAAGATGTGCTTTGTCCCCAGCTTTTCCCCTCTTTTACAAAACTAAACACACTCTGTGGATTAGCTCCACTGACTTCAATGGAACTGCCCTGATTTGCACCCGCTAAGGATCTGGCCCAATTGATTTCAATGGAATACGGCCTGCTATTCTGCTGAAAATCATTCGGATGTCATATCCCTCTCTCTATTCAGGCCACATATTTGCTGCACTGAGGCAGCTTTACCCACATTCCTCCTACACAGTCTGAGAGAGCTCAGCTTGCTGACGTTATTAGTGTTTACAGACACAAACAGCTGGTCCGAGATTCAAACATTTGTAAATATCACCGTTCTGGGCTCATTAGAATTTGGAAAGCATTTAGGCTAATAGCAGGCTGAAGCTTTCCTAAGACCGCACCTGAGATATTGGCATTTTCGTTCTTCAGAGATGCTACGGGGAGGGGTGGAGGGCAGGCAGGATTTTATTTGATTTGGTGCTAGGGTTTGGGTGGGTTTTTTTCCTAACCAGGGTTCCCAGGATCCCTGAGAGAGAGGAGAACGAAAAGGCCTGGCTCTACCAAGATAACATGAAGCAGGGAACCTAAGGAGACATTATCTGAGCAGGTTGGGAGCTAAAATAAACCAAATAAAATGCTATGCAAATTCTAAACATCTGATTCTAAAAGCTAATCTGAAACACTGATGGGGGGGAGCATTTGTTAATAAGAGCAACCAAATGGACTACTAGTTTTCTGCCCCTTCTACCAAGTGGCTGCATAATGCAATGAGATTCCTACCTGCCTGTGCAAAACCCAAGAGTGACCTTTTCACACACCTCGCTGGTGTGAGGTGGGTGATGGTATTGGATCCTGGCAAACCCAAGCAAGTGGATTAGATTCCCTCCGGAGGGATTTCAGGCTTGCCCAACTCCTGAACCAGGTTTTGAAAAGTACATGCACAAAAGCAAGCGCATCTAACATGGGGGCATGTGGAACCTGCTGCAAGCACCCAGCGTGAGCTTTTGGATTGCTTTTAGCTATGTGTGTGCTGGTACATGCGGCTAGATCAGGCATACAGGCTTTTCAGAACGCCCCAGGTGAACTCAACGTTATATTATCTCCGGCAAGTTTTCCCACCCTTAACAGAACAGGCACCCCCCCCCCCACACACACACACACACTAACTTTAGGTGTCTCCTGGGCTCGGGAGCTCAAGGGCCTCTTTCTTCCTTTATCCTCTCAGGATTAGAAGGGGTTCAGAGATGAAAATGAGCAGGGGCTTGACTAAACTCTCACGTGAAGAAAGATGGGAAAGATTTGGATTGTTCACCTTAGTGAAGAGATGGAGAAGAGGGGACATAGTACAAATATCTAAAACAATGAACAGCCCAGAGAAAGGAGGTTGGGAACTTCTGTTATCCCCATATCACAGCACAAGAACATGGTGGGGGTTGTGGGGGACATTCAATGCAATTGAAAGTGGCAAATTCACAATTGATAAAAATGAAATGCTTTTATACACAATGTACAGTTAGACTGTGGAACCCACTGCCACCAGATCTCATTAAAACCAAAAGATTAGCAGGATTACAATGGGATCAGAAATTTTACCTGGATAGCAAAAGTACTGAATTATAACAATAAATACCAAAAGAAAAATCAACAAGAAGTTTGGATGGGTCATAAACCCTTCTGCAATCTCTAGCTTTTGGGAGTTAAGAAGAAACTTTCCCTTCCAGGTCCAGGCTATCTTACAACAACCTGCAGCAAGGTTCCTTGCACCTTGCTCTGTGCTTCTCTACACATATAGCACTACTGTGAAGTGTGTAGGTACTCCACCTCCCCGAGAGGCAGTAGCTATGTCAATAGGAGAAGCCCTCCCATTGACATAGTGCAATCCACATCAAGAGTTTGGATGGTATAACTGTGTCGCTCAGGGGAGTGGATTTTGTGTGATGTAGTTACACCGACATAAGTCTGTAATGTAGACCAAGCCTATGAAACATCTGGTGCTCGCTACAGTCAGAGACAGAAACCTGGTCTGGCTGGATCATTAATCTGATCCAGTCTGGCTGTTCCTGTCTTCCTAGGTAATGCTGGTGGTAAGAGTAATTCCAGCAATCTGTAGGTTGAGACCACCCTTCCCCCCTTCAACTCTCTCAGGCCACTGAGCAGCTGCCAAGCTGTAAGGAACAGGCCACGTCTACACTACCCGCCGGATCGGCAGTTAGTGATCAATCTATCGGGGATCGATTTATCACGTCTAGTGTAGAAGCTATAAATCAATCCCCGATCGCTCTGCCGTCGACTCCGGAACTCCACCAGGGCGAGAGTCGACGGGGGAGCGGCGGTGGCCGTCGATCCCGCGCCGCGAGGACGCAAAGTAAATGATTCTAAGTCGATCTAAGATACGTCGACTTCAGCTATGCTATTCTCGTAGCTCAAGTTGCATATCTTAGATCGATCCCCCCCGCCCCAGTGTAGACCAGGCCCAAGGCAAGGCAAGCTTGCTTTCCTGGGAAAAGAATGTGACAGAGGGAGAAAAGCCATTCATACTGGAGCTGGAGCTGTATTAAGACAATAACCTCCCTCCTTCCGCGGAGAGTGCCTGAGCACGTCACGCTATAGTGCATGGGACACGGCGAAGATCACAGTTCATCATGTACTAGTCCCTGTGGCCCCTTGTGCTCCCCATTCCCTAGCAGAGGAAGTCCTATTGATCAGCAATCCCCGGGACTTCTGGCATGTGAGGAAAACTCTTTCTCTCCCTGCAGTTGCCAAAGGCATTTTCCTAAGGCAGGACCTTCTTATGAGGGCCAGGGGCTAAAAAAGGCTGATCGACTACCTAGTCCAAATTATCAGCATCTTCCCTTCACTTCTCCAGGAATCCTAGACGATGGCTAATAACCAGGTTCTGCTTTGCTTAGGGCAGAGTAGCTAAAACCTACAGTTCACAGGCAGGGTGCCAGCCAATAGTGGAAAACTAAGTGAATTCAAACTCTTTGCCCTGGGGACTGGTTTTCCTCTCACACACGGGGTAAATCAAGAGTAGCTCCATTGATTCCAGTTTTATGATGGTTTAAGTGAAATCAGAATCAGGCTCTAAGCCTGGAGTAGGCAAAGAGTAAAGACAACAGGATGTATTCCGGGACCCCAAGCATTCAAAAACCATGAGTCGGGCCCCCCAGAATCAAGACTCCAAGTTGGGGCTGTCTGAAAAAGAACAAATATTGTGAGACTGATCACAAAATCACAGGAGTAACCAACACTGAGTTTCTGATACCAGAAACACCAGTGCAATTCTGGAATAACTCCACGGAAGTCGATGGGGACACTCCAGAATTACACCAGGCTAACTGAGGCCAGCACCTGGCCCCTTGTTCATCAGATCTTGTTCATGACCAGAGTGCTCGGTTTGGGCTGTAGAGTCAATAAGGAGTTTTGCTATTAACTTCGGTGAAAACGGGAGGAGGAGGGATATTATTTCAATTGAGTTTGGCAGCTCCTGGAGACTGCAAGCTGCTGTTTAGCAACAGGAATCATATACAAGAGCAGTGGTCATGCAAGCTTCCCCCATCCCAGGCCACCAATACACTTCAGCCATGTTCTGGGAGTTGTTGCTGACACGCCAATATGGGGGCCAATCAGTGGCTGGTTATTTGGTTTTAACATGCACGCCTGTCTATCAAAAACTGGCCTCAGAAACCACCAGCTCCTTTCAGCCCAACCCTGATTCCTAGCTCATGTGCCTCTCCTGTGAGACCTGTTAGAAGCCACCTGTCACCCTGTTCAACTCAAAGGCAGTTTTGCCCTTGATTTGGAAGGCAGCAGAAGTAGGAGAAGGCCAAAGGACCCAAATTTTCCAAAGGGGTCTCAGTGGCTGCTCAGTACTTTCTGAGAAGCAGGCCCTAGATATCTCAAACTGAGGCCCCAGAATTAGGGAGCACTTGAAAAGGTTTGGCCCTTAACGTCTCTATTCCTCAGTTTCCCCAACTCTGCTATGCGGATAATGATGCTAACCTATGTAAAGCACTGTGAGAACTTCAACGCCTCTGTGTAAGCTCGAAAGCTCGTCTCTGTCACCAGTGTTGGGAATCATTAGCAAAGGGATAGATAATGAGACAGAAAATATCATATTGCCTCTATATAAATTCATGGTATGCCCACATTTTGAATATGCATGCAGATGTGGTTGCCCCATGTCCAAAAAGATATATTGGAATTGGAAAAGATTCAGAAACGGGCAACAAAAATTATTAGGGGTATGGAACAGCTTCCATATGAGGAGAGATTAATAAGACTGAGACTTTTCAGCTTGGAAAAGAGACGAATAAGGGGGGATACACTAGAGGTCTATAAAATCATGACTGGTTTGGAGAAAGTAAATAAGAAAGTGTTATTTACTCCTTCTCATAACACAAGTAGGGGGCACCAAATGAAATTAATAAGCAGCAGGTTTAAAACAAACAAAAGGAAATATTTCTTCACACAACGCACAGTCAACCTGTGGAACACTTTGCCAGTGGATGTTGTGAAGGCCAAGACTATAACGGGGTTCAAAAAATAACTAGATAAGTTCATGGAGGATAGGTCCATCAATGGCTATTAGCCAGGATGGGCAGGGATGGTGTCCTTGGCCTCTGTTTGCCAGAAGCTGGGAATGGATGACAGGGATCACTTGATGATGACCTGTTCTGTTCATTCCCTCTGGGGCACCTGACAATTGGCCACTGTCAGAAGACAGGATACTAGGCTAGATGGACCTTTGGTCAGACCCAGTATGGCCGTTCTTATATTCTTAAAGAAAACAAACCTCTGGCTATTTTAAGCTCCAGGAGTGAAAAGAGAAATTTAATCGTAGCAAACCCAAACTACGTCCAGCTTGTTAAAAGTGGAATCTAGCAGGCACAGTGTTTCCAGTCTTAGTGTTGGGTTAATAGAATCAAAGAGGGTCGAGATGGAAATGATGTATTAGGCCATCAAGTGCCTCCCACTGCACCCAGTAAAGGATTGTTCCCTATGCCATATTTCCAAGCGCTTGGTATAATATGGTTTTAAACAATGAAAGGACTGGACCGTCTCTTCCTTTGTGCTTTTAAGATTAAAGGGCTGGGTCAGGAGTGTTTGACAACATAGGAAGAGGAAGGAAGCATGGAGCTGGTGGGCTCTGCTAAGCAGGCGCTGCATTTTGGCAGAGAGGCAGCTGCGTTTCAGTGGAGGTTGCTGTCTCGTTTGTAGCAGAGTGTTTGGTTTGGAAAGTGCTTTGGGAGGAAAGGGGCAATGTCCAGGTAAGATCACCAGTCTGGAATACGTAGCAAAGGTACATTTCCTGCCCCCCGAACTCTAAAGTGAAATTCTGAGACAGAGATTTCATGTTCCATCTCTCTGAGCTAGCTTTTCCCATGGAAGTAGCATACAATATGTATGAAACATGCAGTAATGTGTTCCTCATAATCAGACCTGCTTCTGGAAAGAGGGAGGGAAAAACCAGGCTATCACCGGACTGCTGTCATCTTCTTATGTGCTCAGCAACCACCGCAACTGCGTGATGTCAGGCGGATAGAGCAGGACTAGAGATTTGATTTCACAGAACTGTCAGTTCAGCCTTCCCCCCTTGTTTTGAGAGATGAGTCCTTTTCTCAGCTGCTGTCTCTGGAATACCACAGGCAAGGCAATCGGAACAGCATGGCTTAGGGTTATGGAAAAGGGATTGGAGTTAGTTAATAGCCAAGTTACTGAGTGGCTGACAGCCTGTCTGTTCCCAAAGTAACAGTGACACCTGCTGTTCATCGGAAACTCAGCTCGTTGCAGCGCTAGGCATTTAGGGAGGCTGAATTCACAAGCTCTGCCACTGAAATGTAAAAGCAAGACTAGAGAGCCAGCAGACTGCCTGAGGCTGCAGAACAGGGAGTATGACACCTAAATGTCATCATCTGCAGCCACGAAACTGAGCTCCTGGCTGATTGCAAGGGCAAAACCCTGGGTGCAAATGCTGGCTTTCATTTATTTTGAGCGATATAACCATTTTTAAAAGATGCTCGCCGTGCATTAAAGATACAGCCGTAATTGCAGGAGCTGGACTGAGATCACTTTACAAGTTTCAGAGTAGCAGCCGTGTTAGTCTGTATCCGCAAAAAGAAAAGGAGTACTTGTGGCACCTTAGAGACTAACCAATTTATTTGAGTATAAGCTTTCGTGAGCTACAGCTCACTTCATCAGATGCATTCAGTGGAAAATACAGTGAGGAGATTTATATACACACAGAACATGAAAAAAATGGGATTGTAGTTTCCTCAGGAAGTCAGTGGTGTCTCGAAGATAGCTGAACAAGAGGCTGCTCGGCAGCTCTCCAACACCACTTTCTACAAGCCATTACCCTCTGATCCCACTGAGGGTTACCAAAAGAAACTACAGCATTTACTCAAGAAACTCCCTGAAACTGAAATTGTGGAAAAGCAGCATCACTTGCCCCATAACCTCAGCCATGCAGAACACAATGCCATCCACAGCCTCAGAAACAACTCTGACATCATAATCAAAAAGGCTGACAAAGGAGGTGCTGTTGTCATCATGAATAGGTCGGAATATGAACAAGAGGCTGCTCGGCAGCTCTCCAACACCACTTTCTACAAGCCATTACCCTCTGATCCCACTGAGGGTTACCGAAAGAAACTACCGCATTTGCTCAAGAAACTCCCTGAAAAAGCACAAGAACAAATCCACACAGACACACCCCTGGAACTCTGACCAGGGGTATTCTATCTGCTACCCAAGATCCATAAACCTGGAAATCCTGGGCATCCCATCATCTCAGGCATTGGCACCCTGACAGCAGGATTGTCTGGCTATGTTGACTCCCTCCTCAGGCCCTATGCTACCAGCACTCCCAGCTACCTTCGAGACACCACTGACTTCCTGAGGAAACTACAATCCATCGGTGATCTTCCTGATAACACCATGCTGGCCACTATGGATGTAGAAGCCCTCTACACCAACATTCCACACAAAGATGGACTACAAGCCGTCAGGAACAGTATCCCCGATAATGTCACGGCAAACCTGGTGGCTGAACTTTGTGACTTTGTCCTCACCCATAACTATTTCACATTTGGGGACAATGTATACCTTCAAATCAGCGGCACTGCTATGAGTACCCACATGGCCCCACAGTATGCCAACATTTTTACGGCTGACTTAGAACAACGCTTCCTCAGCTCTTGTCCCCTAATGCCCCTACTCTACTTACGCTACATTGATGACATCTTCATCATCTGGACCCATGGAAAAGAAGCCCTTGAGGAATTCCACCATGATTTCAACAATTTCCATCCCACCAACAACTTCAGCCTGGACCAGTCCACACAAGAGATCCACTTCCTGGACACTAAGGTGCTAATAAGCTATGGTCACATAAACACCACCCTATACCGTAAACCTACTGACCGCTATTCCTACCTACATGCCTCCAGCTTTCACCCAGACCACACCACACGATCCATTGTCTACAGCCAAGCTCTACGATACAACCGCATTTGCTCCAACCCCTCAGACAGAAACAAACACCTACAAGATCTCTATCAAGCATTCTTACAACTATAATACCCACCTGCTGAAGTGAAGAAACAGATTGACAGAGCCAGAAGAATACCCAGAAGTCACCTACTACAGGACAGGCCCAACAAAGAAAATAACAGAACGCCACTAGCCGTCACCTTCAGGCCCCAACTAAAACCCCTCCAACGCATTATTAAGGATCTACAACCTATCCTGAAGGACGACCCATCACTCTCACAAATCTTGGGAGACAGGCCAGTCCTTGCCTACAGACAGCCCCCCAACCTGAAGCAACTACTCACCAGCAACCACACACCACACAACAGAACCACTAACCCAGGAACCTATCCTTGCAACAAAGCCCGTTGCCAACTGTGTCCACATATCTATTCAGGGGACACCATCATAGGGCCTAATCACATCAGCCACACTATCAGAGGCTCGTTCACCTGTACATCTACCAATGTGATATATGCCATCATGTGCCAGCAATGCCCCTCTGCCATGTACATTGGCCAGACTGGACAGTCTCTATGTAAAAGAATAAATGGACACAAATCAGACGTCAAGAATTATAACATTCATAAACCAGTCGGAGAACACTTCAATCTCTTTGGTCATTCGATTTCTGACCTAAAAGTGGCAATTCTTCAACAAAAAGACTTCAAAAACATACTCCAATGAGAGACAGCTGAATTGGAATTAATTTGCAAATTGGATACAATTAACTTAGGCTTGAATAGAGACTGGGAGTGGTTGAGTCATTACACAAAGTAAAACTATTTCCCCTTGTTTATTCCCCCCCACCCCCCCGCAACTGTTCCTCAGACGTTCTTGTTAACTGCTGGAAATGGCCCACCTTGATTATCACTACAAAGGGTTTTCTCCCCCCCACCCCCACTCTCCTACTGGTAATAGCTCATCTTAAGTGATCACTCTCCTTACAGTGTGCATGATAAACACCCATTTTTTCATGTTCTGTGTGTATATAAATCTCCTCACTGTATTTTCCACTGAATGCATCCGATGAAGTGAGCTGTAGCTCCTAAAAGCTTATGCTCAAATAAATTGGTTAGTCTCTAAGGTGCCACAAGTCCTCCTTTTCTTTTCACTTTACAAGTGGGGCCCTAGAACTTTCATTAGGTACCAGCAGGTAAAAGCTTTTCTGTATTATTTTTAAAGCTCTGGTTTACGAATAAAAATGGATTTCAATATTGAACGAGATTCCCCGCCAGAGCATCTCACTGAAACCCTAAGTGTCAGATTAGAATCCTGGTAAGCACAGTATACCTAGCAGCAGTTCACCCATGGCTGGGGCAGAGTCCTTTCCCTCACAGACAGGTTCTGAACCCTGCAACGAGGGGCCACCCGATCCCCACTCTATGGCACTGAGCGTGATGATGTACAGAGGGTCTGCTTGCTCTGTGCTCGTTGGGAACGGTCTTTCCTTTTTTAAGACCATTTTTTCTAAATGTATTTCGTGTTGGCAAAACTCTGCAGCGCGTACAGCCGACATCGCTGGAGACTGGAGCCCTCAGGGCAGGTACAGCACAGGCAGCTGGCGTGTAATCTTAATCTGACTCCATCCCCGAAACGTGCCTGACTCCTGCTGTAAAGGGACCAACTCTTGGGCTGGGAGAGGATTTCAGGGGTCCATGGCACATTGAACCCTTGGTCTCTCTGAGGAGACTGGCACTGTAGGGCAAGAGGTGATAACTAATGTTAACACCTACCCATTGGGGAACAGAATTCAGTCACCAACTCCTTCCAGGTGGGCCACTGAACAGCAGTAGAATATGGTAACCGCTTTCCACAACCCCGCACTTACAGATAGCCTAACGGCAGGGAAGTGCAACAATAACTGTTCCTTTAGGATGAAATTCACCCTTGTGCAGAGCATCCACGCAAGGGCTATTCACCACTTAGCTCCCCAAACTAGAGCTTATGTGAAATGTACATGGGCCTAGTGTACTCATGCTACCCTTTGCAGAGGGTGAATTTCACTCTCGGTGACCAAAATCCATTATCCAGTGAAGCAATGTTATGGTATTGTTTTTATTCCATGCTGCATGTTGTTGTGTAGCTGAGATTGCTACTTGTCTGGACCTGTAAGAAGAAAGCTGTTGTTTTGTGGTGTAAACTATAATTCACCAGGAACTGAGTGAAGGCCAACAAATTCACTGGGGCTTTTTACAAGTGACCAGGAGTGGATTGCAATCAATCAGCTCAGAGAAGGATGAAAAGAGAAGCTCCTGGAGTGAGAAATGGCTCCGCTCCATACAGGGTGTCACAGGAATAAGGCTGACAAGACAGAATGGAAACATATCAGATGCTGAAATTCAAGAATAGCTGAGACAGAGATTGTAATGGGGACATGGCACCCGATGCAGATGTGCTGGGAAAGCAACAGATGAATCAATGACAATCACCTAAAATCAAAAAGAGCATTGCAGGCAATCTTGTAGCCCCAGCCCATGGCCTGTGTGTGAGGGTAGTTAGCTAACTGGGCTCATCACAAGGACTTCTTGTTTCCAGCCTCAAGAAAATTCAGAGTCGAACTTTGCAAATATATATATTACAAACCCCCAAACCAAGCCAAACATCCCAGGTCTCGTTACAAACTCAGCCAAAGCTTCGTAAGGTTTGCAGCCTTCCAGGCAAACCCAGACCCAGGTCATCAATCTGGATTCAGCATGAATTTAAGCACTTGCCTAACTTTCCCTACTCAGATGCTTAAGCACCCTACTGATTCAGGGCCAGAGTGACAAGGGGCTGAGCTGTGATTTCAAAAGCATGCAAAACTTGTCATGAAATCAGCTGATGCCAGGCATTTTTGATTAGGTTGCAGTTTGTGTTCAATGAAATCCAAATCAAATCAAATTTCAAAGGGGCCAGGACTGATAGGATAGGAAACCAAAATAAACTGCTAACCCCATTATAGTCTAAATTCTACCATCTACCTTTTGAATTTACAAATTATTTACTACAACCAGAAAGAAAAGGAGTACTTGTGGCACCTTAGAGACTAACCAATTTATTTGAGCATGAGCTTTCGTGAGCTACAGCTCACTTCATCGGATGCACACCGTGGAAACTGCAGCAGACTTTATATATACACAGAGAATATGAAACAATACCTCCTCCCACCCCACTGTCCTGCTGGTAATAGCTTATCTAAAGTGATCATCAGGTGGGCCATTTCCAGCACAAATCCAGGTTTTCTCACCCTCCACCCCCCCACACAAATTCACTCTCCTGCTGGTGCTAGCCCATCCAAAGTGACAACTCTTTACATAATCAAGTCGGGCTATTTCCTGCACAAATCCAGGTTTTCTCACATCCCCCCCACCCCCATACACACACAAACTCACTCTCCTGCTGGTAATAGCTCATCCAAACTGACCACTCTCCAAGTTTAAATCCAAGTTAAACCAGAACATCTGGGGGGGGGGGGGGTAGGAAAAAACAAGAGGAAACAGGCTACAACCAGTAGTTTTGGCTTCCAAGCCAGACTGTCCTGTCAGCCAAGTTACTGGGATGTATTACAAGAGTGTGCAAATATGTTCAGTTCCTGTATGTTTTCCCATACAGCTACTTATATCTGCTGGGTTTTTTTCTCTTTATGATGCAAAAATTATGGATAAATGTATAAATCTATCTATCTGTCTGTCTATCTATCTATCCATCCCCATATACACATTGCTGTCTGTCTATGTATCCCCGTATACACCATGCTTTCTGTCTATCTATTTTGTCTTTATACCATGATCATCATTTTGGAATCTGAGCTCATTACAAGAATGTGAGCAAGCAGTGAAGAAACTGTCACACAGTGGAGAATGTCTGGTGTGATGCTGGTATATGCTCTACCCAAATAACATATGCACAACCGGATTACTAGCTGACTCTTATATTTCACCTGGCTAGGAATCGGGACTCAGATAGTTTTCCATTCACAGGATTCAGGAAGGGGAAAAAACTCGCCCCTGTGCTGTGAGAAGCAACTGAACTCACTGGTGGACATTTAATACATTGTGCTCCAAGAGGTGTCTGACTCCTCTGGGTCACGTTAAGACTGACCCTTGTGGAGGGAGGCAGCTCCTGTCTGTTACACACATCACACAGGGGCTTGTAACAAGCAGAGTCCCTCTGCTTGGGGGCGTGCAGACTCACATCACTGCAAATGGGATGGGGAAGGAGGAGGGGCCACTCCCCTGTTCCCTCCCCTTCACCTCAGCCACAGAGCTGGCTGGAAATGCCATGGAGAGCAGGTTTCACACCCTCAGTTCAGGCCTGTGCCTAGATGACACCATCTAGTCCTAGTTGTGCCTCCAGAGACATTTAAATACTGTGCAAAACCTGGATTGGATATTCTGTGTGACTGGCAGGACTCACCTGGGCATTACAGGTACCTCTGGTAGCAGAGTCAATTAGGAGAATTTGGGGATTTCAGCACACAGTCTCATAATTTGCACTGCTGAGCGATTCTAGCTGTGGTATGGAATGCCTGTGTTTTATTCCAGCTACAGGATCCCAGAATGGAGCACTTAACTTCACTTTGTTCAGCACATGAAGACTCAGGGCAG
The DNA here is from genome assembly GCF_965140235.1 of Caretta caretta. Taxonomy (NCBI): domain Eukaryota; kingdom Metazoa; phylum Chordata; order Testudines; family Cheloniidae; genus Caretta; species Caretta caretta. The sequence goes on along the minus strand of NC_134218.1, from coordinate 27,229,192 downwards.
GGATTGCATGACAGGAAGGAATTATGCCAAAGGAGAATGGAAAGCCTAAAGTTTGCCTGCAAAAATCCATGTGTAGGGACCTAAATAAGTGGCCCCTGCACAGGTGCATGAGAGAGGGAAGTCACAGCCACCTTCTTCCCAGAGCATCCATTTGAGAGCACTCAAAAACTGGCCCTTGGAGTTTCATTTTGAGATAGTTGTGAAAACACTGCTGTGACTTTTTCTTTAGGTAACTTGAAATCAGACTCAACATGCAAGGGAACAACATCCAATGAAGTGGGCTGTAGCTCACGAAAGCTTATGCTCAAATAAATTTGTTAGTCTCTAAGGTGCCGCAAGTCCTCCTTTTCTTTTTTTTTTGCGAATACAGACTAACACGGCTGCTACTCAGAATCCTACAATGAGATCTTGCATTATTTTTAATGATTGTGTTTTTATTTGAAATAATTAATAAACCATCACACATGCAAAGTAAAGTGCAGAAAAACTAAATCGGAACACACACACATCTTAGGGGGGTATTCACAACATCACAGACCCTGTTCCCATGGGTTACCAGAAGCCAGAGGAACCTCCTGATACCCCTGTACAGTCTTTATAGATGAAAGAAAGTGAACTTTAGATACGTTTTATCTAAAATTCCCAGATTATAGCTTGTAGCTCTGATAACTGGTATCAAACCTTTAGTCTAGGAAACGACGCTTGCAGGACCTTACACACAAAGCAATCTCGCTCTGGGGCAAACTGCAATATTCCTGACACTGGCCTAGGTGAGTGATTTTTAGTCCCTGATCCTGAGAAGCGTTGAGCAACCAGAACTCGGTCACTATGTATCTACGTAACTCCAGTGAGAGCTGCGGACATTCAGTGCTTTCTCAGATGCGCTCAGAGTCTCCTTCAGGCTTCTGTAAACACTTGCAGACACCCAGCCAACAGAAGAGGTGGGATTGGCTTCACCACATCTCTGCAGCAGCCTGGAGCAGGATGCACCAGAGAAGGCGGAGGCTGTAGGGCACTGGAGGAAAAATGAGCCAAGCCCTGGTACTGGTTTTAGTGACACCAGCACAGAGCTGAGCTGGCACTGGTTATGTTGACTTTGTGTTGTTGAAAAGAAAATGAAAGTGAAAGTCTGGCTGCCTGCTCTGTTTGGCTTTCTAATGCACAGTACAAAGCTGTTCAGATTGATCTGGGGGAGTGAATAATGTAGGAGTCGGGAGAGAGAGTGGGAAATGTGAATCTTACATGCCCAGTGGTGTTCCAAGGCAGGCACCGCATTGCATATTAAAAATAGCTTTCAGTACTACTGTGCATGTTCAGGTACAGTCTAAGTGGCAGACAAAAGCATCCTGCTGAATAGCGTAGTTCTACAGCAGCTCAGCAAAATATGCACGGCAGACAGAAGGCTGAAGTTTCCATTGACTTTTTTAGGTCTGTCTGAATGAGAAGGACCAGAACTGGGTGAAAGAAATGGCATGGGGACAATTTACTCCACCCATGGGGAGCTGGAGTAATCAAAGTTTACATGGATGGGCCCAGGTGGTGGGGTTGTCACATGCAATCCCCTCAAATACAATTCTGGGGTGCAGAACTGCAGCGTAGCCTCTTCCTTCTGCAGCTGTTATTCCAGCCATGCATCTGGAGGCACCTGCAACCCCCACAAACTGCTGCAATGAAGTGATGGGATTGTTTATTGGTTTGCAGTTTGACGAAGGGTTGTAAGCCCCAAATCCCTCTCTCTCTGCCCCCCATTTTTATTACATTCATGCTATTCCCTCTAGCATGTCACACAACCTTCCTGACCCTCCTGACTTGTTCACTCAGGTGTTCAAGATGTCATTGAAGGTGCAGACAAGTAACATCACAAACAAGAATGACCCCAAGTCCATCAACTCCAGAGTCTTCATTGGGAATCTCAACACAGCCGTCGTCAAGAAATCAGATGTGGAGACCATTTTCTCCAAGTATGGCAGAGTGGTGGGCTGCTCCGTTCACAAGGGCTATGCGTTCGTACAGTACTCGAATGAGAGGCATGCACGGGCCGCTGTCCTGGGGGAGAACGGACGAATACTTGCCGGGCAGACGCTAGGTAAGGAGTCCTGATGTCCTCTTTCTACTCCTTGTAATCAAGGCACAAACTCATGTCATGAGCTGCAGCTGCAGAAGCTGTCAGAGGGGAGTCCTGAAAGCACAGGCCCATGAACAATCACATGTCTTCCTTTAATATATTTTTCTACTGTAGCTGATGTTAAATAACTTCTGCATCGCATATGCAATTCATTCTACATCTGTCAGGGAGTTTGTCTGGAGAAAAATAGATGTTCTCAATCCGTTTGTGTGTCATTTAGTATCTATCTGTATTTATTTTATTTTATTTATCACAGTGGGTGCGCAATAGAGTTTAAAAGTCATAGAAGCAAAAGACCTTGTTATTATTATTTATATTCTGGACACACCTAGAGGCCCAAACTAAGATCAGGGCTCTGTTGTGCTAGGCACTCTACATATACCGAATGAGCTGTCCTGAACTGCTTGGAAACTAAACTGAGAAAGGGTGGGATGGGAAACACGGACACAGATCATAGAATCATAGAATATCAGGATTGGAAGGGACCTCAGGAGGTCATCTAGTCTAACCCCCTGCTCAAAGCAGGACCAATCCCCAACTAAATCATCCCAGCCAGGGCTTTGTCAAGCCTGACCTTAAAAACCTCAAAGGAAGGAGATTCCACCACCTCCCTAGGTAACGCATTCCAGTGCTTCACTACCCTCCTAGTGAAAAAGTTTTTCCTAATATCCAATCTAAACCAACCCCACTGCAACTTGAGACCACTACTCCTTGTTCTGTCAGATAAGTAAAGTGACTCACCCAAGGTAATACAGGAGACCAGTGGCAGAGATAATCATACCAGGAGGTCAGCGAAATACATTATGTTAGCCAATAACATGGAACAGAGCACCACGTGAAGGCTGTTGTCTTGTCCTGTGTCATTTGTTAAGAGTCCTTATCTGGGGTGGCCTTGAAGAACTGCAGGATCAGCTCTATGTGTAGATCAACATAATGTGGACGGTCTGTCACATACTAAGGGTGACTATCTTTGAAGAGTTCCTAGGTGAATAACATGGATGTTGCTGCTCTGCAAGAAACTCATGCTGCAGAGTCTGAGCAAGCTGCAAGATCCTAAATGTATAGCTATGAACTCATTGCCACTATGAACAACGCGAAGTACAGCCTTGCCACATCCGTGGTCTTAGAGATGTCGCAGTCCTGGAGGAATCCAAGACTATGGGAAACTCTACTGCTTGCAATGAGAATCAGAGAACTGACTGACCATAACAAACATCTACAAACCTCCAAATCTTGAATGGCAGGAGCCCACATTACCATCTTTTCCCCTCCCAGCTGTGTACCCTGGTGGCTTTAATAGCCACCACTCGCAATGGGGCTACAGCAGAAATGGTGAGCAGCTCACAAACTGGGCCTCATTTGTAGATGTCTACCTTTTTACAACCCTAAACAAGTAGGGAATTTTCACTCAGTCACATGGAACACTAAACACAACCCAGACCTCTGTTTTCTGATGAAGGACAATATTGTTGTCCCCCTGCAAGCTTTACAAACAGTGCTTGGAAATTTTTCTTGGAGCCAACCTTACTCCACCATTCTGCAGGTCAGCTGTGGAGTTCTGCTGATTGAATTAATGCTGAAACGGTGTTGGAATTTCTGCAAAGCAAACTGGGTTGCGTGTACCGCAGCCATTGAAGACAGGATGCAGCATATCAAGTTTTCCCTAGAATACTATCACCTTGTTCATCTTCTTATCAAAGCTGCTGTGAAACACATTCCTCGTGGCTATGGTGAGGTCTGTATTCCTTGCTGGCAGCCAGAGACAGAGGCACTCTTTAAAAAGGGTGAGAAGAGCAGTGATCCGGACGCAGCAAAAGCACTAGTAGACTCATTGAACTATGTGCGCCTGAGAAGATGGAATGAGACCGTGGAGGGTCTTGACTTCACTCATTGTGGTCGCAAAGCTTGGGCACACCTCCGTGAGCTTGCAGCTGCTGACCCAGCAAAATACCATCCATCAAAAATGACGGCTAATGCTGTCACCTCACACCTTCTCTGGAATTCAACGACCAAAACTGACAAACTGACTAGACAGAAGGTGCAGAGAGCACTTTCAAAATGTCTGACAAAGCCCCGGTACTTCACTCTCAGCCCTAGACACTCAAGAAGAAATAATCAAGGCCCACATCGCCACTAAAAGTCGGAAGGCTTCTGGCAAGGATGATATATTCCAAATTCATCAAGCATTTGGGAGCAAAGAGAAGAGGATAGTTGGCAGATGTATTCACTGCCATATATTTGACAGAGAAGATCCCAAAATACTGGTGTGAGGTGATAGTCACTGACATCACAAACATGGGAAACCAGCTGTTGCCCAATATCACTCCTCTCCACAACTCACCAGTTAATAGATAGGGTTTCACTGGCCTTCTCACCCCTCTGGTTGAGGCCATCCTGCCAAAGCAATAGGCTGGTTTCAGACTGGGACGAAGTTTCCACAACTTGGTTTTCACCATTACTGGTCACATTGAGGCTGGCTTCAGATGGAATCTAAAAACTGGAACCGTGCTGATAGATTTCTCCTCTGCGTATGACATGGTATGGAGACATGGGCTATTGCTCAAGGCATCAAAGGTTATCAAATGCCATAGCACTATATGACTCCTGGCCACTATGTTGAGCAGCCATAGATACCATTTCCTGGTCAATGGGTATATCAGCGAAGCATGCATCTTCTGTGATAGTCTACTTCCAGAATCTGTGCTGGCTCCTTCACTATTCAACATCTACATTAGCGAGTTACCTGATAAAACTTGGCATAAATTCATCTGTGCCAATAGCATTGCTGTTGTGCCACAAGGCAAAGACCTTACCACCATCTGCAACATCCTCTCCTCCAACCTCAATACTGGAAACTCCATCCCAGTGCCTCCAAAACCTTGGTAATAGTCTTTCACCGAAACAACAAAGCCACCAAGGAACCACTTTATGTCTGCTTTCTCAATCAACGGTCTGAAATGAGCCCTGTCTGAAGTACTTGAATGTAACCTTGGATAGAAGTCTGACTTAGAAAGCTCATCTGGAAAAGATGTGAAAAAGTAAAAGCAAGGACTAGCCTTGTCCAAAAACTCACAAGCACAACATGGGGTGCCAATGCACACACACTTCAAACAGAAACTCTTGACTAGTATACCTGCCCACTAAATATTGCACGCCAGTCTGAGCAGGCAGCTCACATACCAATTTTCTGGACAAGCAGCTCAATGCTGCAATGAGTATGAAACCTGGAACATTTAAATGAACACACATCCAATGGTTGCACATTCTGGCACATATAGTCCCACCCAAAATCTGGAGATACACACACACACACACACACACAGCCTGTGAGTACAATGGAACCATGGCTGACCTGGATTTACCATTTCATGAGCACCTCCAGAACTTTCCAAAGACACAGCTGAAATCCCCCAAGTCTTCTTGGGATGAGGCTAAAGCTCTTAAGGAGTCCTCATTCAATCCCGAAGTGCACTGGAAAGAATTCTGGGATAATGCTAATCTCCCAAACAAACAACTAATTGCTGACCCCTCAAAATAATGTCCGGGTTTCAACCTACCCCAGAAGCAATGGCCCGTGGCAAGTGCTGTCATCTCCTACACCTCTGGAAGAGGAGAGACAATGCATAATGTGACTGGGCAGCAGTCACAAGCTATGGACCACATTGTAAATCAGTCCCTGCTTCGATCGCTTGCCAGTGGCATTTCAGAGTTACACCAAGACTCTTCCAAAGCTGCCTCCTGGCTCATTAATCTGGCCTTGGCTATCCTCTCTTGCCATTTGAGAAGCAGCAGAGCCAGGAATAGAAACCCGTTCTCCTGAGTCCCAGGCCCTGCCCATTGGAGCATGTTTCCTCTTGCAGGTGTCAATGTTTTCTTTAAAAAATTCCGCTGGAGACCTGCCTGTTGTAGCTTTACTGGTGCAGCCATGGGAGCCCTAGCGTAGTAAAGGCACTAGCAGCCACTTGTGTTTTAATCACCAAATCGTGCTGACCTGCTCTGACCAACGGATTGAGATGCCAGCAGCAGGTCTAGGGTAATGCTTCTGCCAGTGACAGACAGATGTAAAAGTCTTTATTCTTCTATTCTGTTCTCCATAAGTCCCTATACCAAGCTCATCCCCATAGCCTCTGGACGCCTTCTAGCCGTTCATCAAGCAACTTGACTGCACATCTGTCACATGTTGTTTGTTTTCTCATCTGCTCCCCAGAGGGAGAAGCGTGTGCAGGGGAGTGTCTTGTTTTGTAGTTGCTTTTTTAAAAAATAAATATACCTGTTGCTCTGTGTTCATGTTACAGAAGGCAAGGTCAAAGAAATGCACCTGGCCTTGGAAAGGAAAGTGGTGAGGTTTGTGATGGTCCCGAATTCTAGAGGGAGTTCCTTCCACAGTCTTGGACCATTCCCAGAGAAAGTTCCGTCTCTCCCACACTGACAGGCTTTACTCTAGCGCATTACCAGTTGCCTGAGACAAACCGTCTCCAGCTGCATCCTTATTTTTCACGTTGCTCTGAAATGCCACATGCTGAGGAGCTCTTGTCACCAGGTACAAACTGAGAAATGGAGTTGCAGATAACATGTTTAATCAAAAATTGGCAATTCTGAGCCTCCAGCAAGCGGGGGTTGTGCTGAGGGTACCAGCTGTGCTAGACACCGAGTATAAGAGATTTGAAAGCCATTCCCACCTTGCTCTGATTTGAGTATGACAATCTGAAATAAGAACATGACTGCTGGACATGTTTTAAAGAGGCTGTGTTGTTATTTACCCTGTGAAAGTCCATCTTGGGTTTGTTCAGACAGATTTTGGCCTGCAATGAAAACTGCTTTTCATGTGTCTTCCCTTTGAAGCAGAAGCAGAATTGAAGGTCAGAGGTGAAATGCAGCTGCAGTGTCACTTACTCCCGTTCCAGATGTCACCCCGATGGTCACCAGATTCACAGTTGCATGGACAAGACCTTGTTGGGAAAGGGAGGTCATGCATGCATCGGAAGCAACCATTACATAGAATTTACTACGAATAGGCAAAAGTTTCCCAGCCATGTTTCCTGCAAGGAGGTCAGAGCAGAGGAACAACTCACAAATTGGGACATTCCGGGGTTCTCTAGTTACTATTCTCATTCAGCGACTTCCCCACAAATCAGATCAGCCTATTGTTATAGCGGCCAGCACTGCAAGCTCTACCTAGGAACTGAAAACTGTCTCCCTCATACCTCATCCCCACTAACAAGCTTGCTGCAATTAGAACTCAGCTGACAGGTCTGTGGGTGATGTGAGAGCCAGAACAAACTCCAGCTCACGCCCCTTCCTTATCGGGGGACCATGGGGATCCTGCAAATTCACACACAGCAGGCTGTGTGGAAAGAAAGTGTAGTCCCATGGGACAGTGGACCAGAGTCCCTGCCTGGCACCTGCACGTGGAAAGGCCTTCCAAAAAGGGGAAGTTGCAGCTGCTCCAATAGCCCCCAAAGCCTCTTCCCAAGAGGTGAGCAGGGGTAGACAGGGAAGGCACCTGGCAGATGGCCCTGCTTTCGCTTTCCACTGGCAGACCTCCGTAGAGCCCCAGCCAGAGGATATAGCCTCTGCGTCTGGCAGAGAGCAGCAATGCCATCACCATCTGCTTTCTCGCCAGGGGTGAACACCTCATCTGGCACAGCTGTCTCCACAGACACAGCTGGGAAGGGCTAATTGCCAGTGAAATTCAGCCACTTCCTTGTGCCGTCCATGCCCATTCCTAGACCTCCATAGACAACAGGGTGTGGGAGGGCAGAGGACAGGTGAGCTGCGTCCACCACTAGCACCACTTAGCATGCCTTGGTTGCCACGTCCAGCCACTGTCCCCTTCCCTGCCCCTTTCCCTCTTTTTCTATGAGTGGCCCTTCCCACTTCCCCCTGATCTTCTCATGTCACATCACACTGAGCCATGATCAGGGGGATGAGCAGTGACTGGGAATTGTCTGAGTGTTGCCTCTTCAAAGGGTTTATAATATTTTATTTTTTAGTGGTGAGGGCAAATTTGGGGTGGATTGAGGTTCAGGACAGTCTCGATTCACCTACGAAAGTGAAACGGCACCTCAAAGAAATCAGAGCTTTGGTTCTCTAAACTTAGACTCAGGCCGATATGATGTAGAAATGGGCCTGGAAGTCAAAGCAAGAGCAGTCATTCTTTGGCAGGTTTCCAGTACTGACAGCCCCAAGTGTTCAAAGACCACAAGTCAAGCCCCCAAAATCACGAGATTGGCTTACAAATCATGAGATCATAAAACAGAAACAACAACAAAAACTTTGGGGCTCTGTTTATTTTCCTTCTTGGTTTTGAATTTTTAAGGTGCATGTTTCAGGCTTTTCTCTGCAGCCATGAGGGCTACACATTTCTTTTTTCTTCCAGGGAAAGCTGAGAATCTCACCTAATCATATGACACGTGCTAGGGCTTAAGAAAAAGCACTATTACCAGACTCATGATAAAAGCATGAGAGTTGGCAACACTGTTCATTTAACAACAGCCACTCTCACTGAGCCAGATAGTCAGCTGGGGTAAACCGGCAGAGCTTCAGCAGAGCTGTGCTGATTACATCCACTCAGGATCTGGCCCAATATACTTTGAGATTTTTACTTCTGGCTGAGACCAGAAGCACCGATTAAAACAAGAAGTTCAAGCCTCGAAAAAGGCTCCAAGTTTGAGTTGGAGGTGAAGGTTTGGATCTGTTGTTACATTTGATCAGATCAGCGCCTCCATCCTTAGGGGGTCACCCAGGTGCACTGGTTTCTGAACAGCCCGGCCCACTTTCAATAATGACCATACTGGCTTTGCAGGAAACACTGCAGGCACTCTATGAATGAAACAGCCCTTCCCAGAGAGCAGGGTCTTTCCTGCTGCCATTGTTCAGACAAGAAAGGGAATTAACACCAAAGAAGTTGTATTAAATGCTGTTGAAAACCTCTGATATTCTGCATGGAATGTCAGTGCTTTGGTGTCTGCCATTCTTGTCTGAGCTGCTACAGTATTCTGCTTATCCCCCTGGCACCTTTCAAGCCCCTCTCTAATAGATCATGTTTCAGTGGGTATAAAATGCTTCCACTCTGATTCAGTAGTGTTTCACACCTGCTTTTGCACAGGGATAAGTGACGGTGCAAGGCAGTGGAAAATTCAGGCTCATTCATTTTAATTTATTTCATAATGTACTATGTACTATTGACATGGACGAAACATCAATCTGCCATAGGCTCAGTGGTGCTGCAATACCAACCAACCCTCGTATCAGCCACTCCACCCCACAAGATGAAACAAATCTCCGTAACCTCAGCCCAGGGTCAGACAAATGCTTGATTGAGTAGATGAGCCTGGCACTGGACTCTAAACCCAGTGCTGTGAAGTATTACAGGCCTTAGATTCCATAGAAATTGAGTGTCTGGCGAAACTGAGCACCCTGAAGGCCACCAAACAAAGGGGTTGGACAAATGCCATCGAAAGCCTGTTGGCCAGTGAGAGCCCACCAGCCAGAATGCCCACCCTCGAAGTTCTCAAGAGTGCCGATCTAGGGCATACATGTATGGAGGACCCCATTCTGCATTTGGTTCTCTGTCCGTGACACGGATGTTCTTGTACAGCCATATTTTGTATGTATAGCCTAGGCACCGTTTTTTCCGGGTTTATGAGCCCTGCAGCTTGCCTGGAGCTCCTGAAAATGATTACAAGTTAACTTGAAATTCAGCTACTTGTGGGTTATGGGTTGTGCTACTTGTTTATTTGGACTGTAAGTTCCTAGGGACGGGGCTGTGGATCCTTATTTGTCCGTACAGTACCTAGCACACTTTTTTGCACTATATAAATAATGGAAAAAAATAAGAACAGAAATTTAACTCACTGCATTTCATGCAAAGTGCAATGGGTCCTGACAAATTTAGTCTAAAGACACAAATGTTTCAAGATTTAGTTTCCTGCCAAATCTCGCTGGCATCAGCAGAGCTGCTCCAGGGACACTCATGCCTGTGGCAGCCCATCCCATCATGTTCCCACAGATCAGTGGCTCCTCATGCTTCCAGCTTTGCTGGGGGAAGGCTCCTTGCAGTCATATGAGCTGTCTGCTTCTCCTCTCCATTCTTCACCCTGCTGGATCACCACCAGGAAAAAGGGGGTGGGAGGAGACAGCAGTACAAAGTAAGGGACCCAATACTGGCCCCACCAACAAGCTGCATCGGTTCCCCCATCACAAAGCACCAGCAAACATGCCCCGTGCACCACAGTACTCACTCCTGAGAAGGCAGCCAGCGTATGTTCACCCCTATGACTACCCCAGCAGTTCCAGCTACTCTGCCATTCCCATCTACTCCATCATCCACACACCCAGCACTTCCAGGTACCCCAGTGCTCCGAAGCGCCTCACCCCCACCCACAATGCCCCAGCAACCACCCACTCAGCTATCTCCCAGGCTCTCCAACCCAGCACCCACAGCCAGCCTGACACCCAGCTCCAACTTACCCAGCATCTACAGCTACCCCACTGGGCACCGCAGATGCCTCAGTATTCATTCATTCTGCTACCTCCCAGCTGTCCCCCAGCTTCCTCCTCAGATTCCCCCACCCAGCACTGAGCTATCCCCCAGACGTCCAGCACCCACTGCTCCCCCACCGCTCGCTGCAGGTGTCCCAGTGTTCGGCCACCCCCGCAGCCTTCCTCACCCACCCAGGTACCTCCCAGGCTGCCTCCAGGCACCGTCCAGCACCTCCCCCCCAAGCCATCCAGCCACACACCCTTCCCTCTACTGTACCACAGCTGCCAAGTTTTGTGCAGCTCCCCATCCTGTCCCTGTCATTGCTCAAGCCAGGGTGTGTTGACCATAAGATGAAGTTTATGAATATAGGTAAATTATTTGCAAATACCCAAATTAGCCCATTCAGTCATTTGCATAAATGGCACGTGTGGAACTTCACAAAATTTGGCGCTATGCATCATTCACAGACTAGGTCTCTAGGCTCAGCTGTACCCTTGTGAGCCCCCGGGAGACCTAAGCAATACCATACCACACAGGGTATGTCTACACTGGAAAACAAAACAAAACACAGCAGCAAGTCTCAGAGCCTGGGTCAACTGACTGGGGCTTGATCTACAGAATAGCGGTGTAGAGGGTCCCACGCAGGCTCTGAAATCTGGCCCACGGGGAGTCTCAGAGCCCAGGCTCCAGCCCGAGTAGGAATGTCTACACGACTATTTTTAGCCTCACAGTACACACCCCGCGAGCCCGAGCCAGTTAACCTGGGCTCTGTGACCCGTGGCCTCAGGGGTTTTTTTTTTGCGGTGCAGACGTACCCACAGAGAACTTAAAAGTGCAGCGGTTTTGTTGACAGTGTGGCCTAATGACAGTGAAAGGGTGACACAATAAATGTCCACAAGGATTGAATGTGTAAGCGGCAAGGAGAATTAGAGGAGGAATTGTACAGGGTAGGCTAACTAAGGGGTTTCTCTTAGCCAATTTCACTTCCACCATCTTGTCTTGTAAGCAAATTGTAAAATCTTTGGGGTACAGACCCGTGTTTGTACAGCGCCTAGCACAATGGGGTGCTGGCCCGGGACTGGGTTTCCTGGCAGCGATGGTAATAAAGATAAGCAATAATAATAATAGTAGAAACCCAGTGTGAATCAAACCCAGCAAACTTAGCACCGTTCTCCTGGGAGTGCTGCCCTCGCTGCATGTGCTCCCTCCCTCCATCCTCTCACCCCTCCAAGCATGAGCACACTGATCAAAAGCACCTATCACCCAGCTATCTGGCTGCATTCCCTGGATTCAAAGGAGGGGACTGGTTGGCAGCGCACTGGTTCTTGCGGGTACAAGTCATGAAGAATTGGGAGAGTCCTGGGAAGCTCTGCCAGGCAGAAGAGAATTGCTCCACTCCCAGGCTGGGAAAGTAGGACAGTGCAATATGTCACCTCTCTGATGGATTGTTTCTGTGCAGTTTTGTGTCCATGCCCAGAGTTAGTTTGCTTAGGCTTTGCGCAGATATCATGAAATTGGCCATATCTCTCTATTCTCACGTCCAATGCGCTCGTTCAGCGTGGAGGTTCAGGACAGAGATTTCCTCAGCCGATCAGAAAATTTCATTCTCACCGTCAGTGGAATGAAACCTGCCTCTGAGATCAATTGGGGTGACTGCAGACATGCTTCTGCACCCTGTGCAGCTTTTAGAACAGACCAACCAGAGGAGACCTCAAAGGGGACTTCAGACCTTTCCTTTGTGTTCTATATTTAGTATTAATTTTATACTTGGAAGAAGAGAAATAAATTGCATCTATCAGCCAACAGCAGCGAAGGGCTTACACATTCTCCATGTTTCGTAAAGAGAGCACTGAATTCTCTTTGGAAGCCAATCCTAGAAAGGCATGAGCTGCAAGGGGCTTTAGGAGCCAGGATTAGCATGCGCCCAGTGGGTTCTCTGATTAGAAGCTGATTGTTTGCCAGCTGCTGTAGGTGAGGGAAAAGAGGCTTGTAGAGAGAGCAGCTGCTTTGGACATGTGGACAAGGCCCAGCAGGAGCCCCAAAGTGCTAGCAGAGGCAGCAGAAGCTTAGCAAAACTGTTTGGTTAGCACAATACACAGCTCCCTGCTAGGAGTCTGTGTGGGCAGGTAATTAAACCATATGATGTGGGGATTGCATCTGTGTCAACAAGATGGCTGCATGTACTCAGAGAGCCAGTGCTGGATGAGATGAGTTTTATATGCTGACGTTAATTCAGGGGGTTGATTCATTGCAGATATCAACATGGCTGGAGAACCTAAACCCAACAGACCCAAAGGGCTGAAGAGAGCAACCTCCGCCTTGTACAGGTACGTCTTCAGTATATCACCTCCCCAGAGTGAGACAGCAGGGGGGATGGCTTTTCAGCAGGGGATCCCAACCAGGGCTGATATGTCATGCTCCTCTGGTTGGACTGTCTGAGCTCCCACTCCTGGGCTGCACCATAAATCTCAGTGCCAGGCCCTAATGCTGCCAGCTACCCATTCAGTTCTTCCTGCTGCAGTCCACCATGGAGCTGGGCTACTCTGAACCCCAGGCTTGTACCAGAAGCAGCCCAACTTCCACGGTAGGCTACAGCGGCACAAGGGATGATGGGCCAAGGATGCTTGCTGGCATAGCCTAGGTTTGGCCAGACGATACAAGGGGGAAGCAACAGCTTTATGGGAGTCTTCACCAGGCCCCCAGAGGGAGGGAATAAATGATCTATTCAGTTTTGACACAGCGTGAGTCAAAAGAAAACAACTGGCAAATTCAAAGGTTTCCATCCCGCACTGCTGGATCCATAAAACTTCGCTCGCTTTTGATACCAGCTCTCATGTTAATGAACCTTCCCTCCCCGGCCTCCCCCAGCAACTTGCTTTCAAGTCACATAATTGCTTTAAACAAATCTCTGTGTTCTTTTCAGCGGCTGCTTTTAGGCCCTGCTTCCACACCTTGAAAAGCCCCATCTGGAGATGAAAGGGAAACAAGCTATGGTTCTGCCAAGTGGTTATCCCAGGGCTTTCGTCTTTGCCCAGATCAGGCACCTGGTGCAGTCTTTGTGACAGTGTCTGCCAGCAGCCAGAGACACATCAAGTGCTGTGGGGCCTGCATTAAAGAGGGTTGGGGGGGGGGGGGGGCAGGATAATCATTCCTGATAATGGCATGGAGACATTGAGGTTGGGGGGGGACATTTCCGCTCTCTAGCACAGTCCACCGAGGTGTTCCACTCCCAGAGCCCTCAGGTCAGAAAGCACTGGGTGGCCAGAGTGAGGTACAGAGCCTTTCACTGCTAGAGCAGCAGTTTGCACATGGACTGTGCTGGCAGCAGCTGAAAGCCACAGCTGCAGGAGGAGGGAGAGGGCTCTAGGAGCGCTTCTGCAGGTGGGCGGGTCAGTTTTAAAAAACATAGACAGAATGGTCCAAGGGAGTTAGGAGCAGCTCAGCTTTCACTGACTTTAATGGCATTTGGGTGTCAGGCTCCATTCAGCCACTCTGAATATCCCAGGCTCAGCTCCGTCAAGCCAAAGAGGTGCAGGCAGGAAGGAGGCAGCTGCAATGCAGCACCCTGCCTCTAATGGCCACTCTGACCCCCTGCCAAACCCTCATCCCCTGGCAGCTAAACGTGGATGAGATGGACATAGCCAGGGGAAACCCAGCTGCCAGCTAGTCACCCAGCCCACAGGTCCTCCTCCTCCTCTTCTTCCCTCCAGATCAGAATGAGAGACAGGGGTGGGGGGACGGACAGGAAGGCCTTAAACAGTGGAGGGGGCTTTGTTGGGGGGATTTTGGAGAGAGGAGATGTGGAGGAAATGGAGGGGCAGGGAGGACTTCAGAGTGGGAGACTGTGGGGGCAGAGGGACCTTGAAGGGTGGGGAAGCAGGTGTAGGGGGACAAGGGAGGGGAGTACCAACAGAAATTTGGTAGGGAAGACCTTGGGGAGAGGGTGAAAGAAATAATGATGGGGAGAGGGAGAGAAGGAGATACAGTGGGGAAAGATTTCAGAGGAACAGCCGTGTTAGTCTGTATTCGCAAAAAGAAAAGGAGTACTTGTGGCACCTTAGAGACTAACCAATTTATTTGAGCATGAGCTTTCGTGAGCTACAGCTCACTTCATCAGATGTTTACCGTGGAAACTGCAGCAGACTTTATATACACACAGAGAATATGAAACAATACCTCCTCCCACCCCACTGTCCTGCTGGTAATAGCTTATCTAAAGTGATCAGCAGGTGGGCCATTTCCAGCACAAATCCAGGTTTTCTCACCCTCCACCCCCCCACACAAATTCACTCTCCTGCTGGTGCTAGCCCATCCAAAGTGACAACTCTTTACATAGTCAAGTCGGGCTATTTCCTGCATAGATCCAGGTTTTCTCACATTCCCCCCACCCCCATACACACACAAACTCACTCTCCTGCTGGTAATAGCTCATCTAAACTGACCACTCTCCAAGTTTAAATCCAAGTTAAACCAGAACATATGGGGGGGGGTAGGAAAAAACAAGAGGAAACAGGCTACCTTGCATAATGACTTAGCCACTCCCAGTCTCTATTTAAGCCTAAATTAATAGTATCCAATTTGCAAATGAATTCCAATTCAGCAGTTTCTCGCTGGAGTCTGGATTTGAAGTTTTTTTGTTTTAAGATAGCGACCTTCATGTCTGTGATTGCGTGACCAGAGAGATTGAAGTGTTCTCCGACTGGTTTATGAATGTTATAATTCTTGACATCTGATTTGTGTCCATTTATTCTTTTACATAGAGACTGTCCAGTTTGACCAATGTACATGGCAGAGGGGCATTGCTGGCACATGATGGCATATATCACATTGGTGGATGTGCAGGTGAACGAGCCTCTGATAGTGTGGCTGATGTTATTAGGCCCTGTGATGGTGTCCCCTGAATAGAGTGAGGGGGCTGGGCAAACAGTGCCGGGGACCCTAACATATGGGGAACCAGGAGAGACTGGGGAATGAGAGGGCAGAACGGAGGAGCCGGGGGAAGGAAGGAAAAATGCAAGGAGAGCAAATAAGGAGAGAGCATGGAGCTGTAGAAAGACAAGGAGGCTAGAGAACGGGACAATGGGAGGAGCCATGGGACATGGGGGCAGGGCCTGAGGCACGTGAAGGAGTGTGGGGTGAATTGGAATGAGACAGCGTTGCCAGCTCTCCAGATTCTATCATGAATCTCATTACTACTGATGGTTTTCTTAAGCCCCTGCGCCTGGAGTCATGTGAATATGGGAGAAACTCAGATTTTGTTTGAAAATACAGTAGATTTCTGGTTGCAAAGAAAAAACTTTTAAATGTGACCAAGGGAAGACTCAAAAACCAGAAGGCTAATAAAAAGAACCCCAAAATGTGTTGGGTTTTTATAAAATCTTATGATTTTTATGCTAGTCATGTTATGGGGTTTGACTCGTGATTTTTGACTGCTTGGTGTTGGTAACACCTGCAGATAACAAGGGAAGGAGATGTGGTGGGATTTTTTTTTAGACAGGGGAACTAGGAGAGAATAGTGTTTTTTCCCATGGAAAAAAAAAGTGGGGGGGGGGGTGAGGAAGGGAAAACAAGAGGTACATGAAAGGGAAAACACAAGCGCTGGAGAGAGAGTGGAAAGAAAGGAAATGCAGAGACAGGGAGGTGATGGAACAGGGAGATGGAGCAAAAGAGAAGAACATAGAAAAGGAGAAATGGAAAAATAAGGAAGAAAACATAACTCTCTGGTTATGGTGAACTAAATGCATTATGTGGGACTTCTGCTGCCTCTCTGCCCTAGCAGGAATTTAACCCAGTGTAAACTGGCTTCTGTTGCTTCCTGTAGCTGTATTTTATTGATATTTACCTGGCAGGCATCCCACTGCTCTGTAATTGTTGGGAGAGAGGACGACAGAATGATGCTGCTTTGGGGATTTGAGTTTTATTACTTGGTGGCTGTTAAAGTAGGGCAGGCGTTTATTTATTATTTTTAATTACATGAAACAGTGGTGGGCAATGGATTTCTTCTGAGCCTAGCGCCTCTGATTTAGGACACTAAGAAACACCCTGAAATAATGAACAGGCCAAAATTAAGAGAAACACCTAAGAGGGAAACAGAACAGTGGGGACGATCTGAGCCAGTTTGCTAACAGGCAGCTCAGAGGGAAACAGACTGCTTCTCCGGTCACCAAGCAGATGGGGAAAGGGCCCGACGAGGTATTTCTCTCCTGGTGTTTGGAGATTCTGGTTACTCTGGGGTAAAATCCTGGCCACACTGAAGTCCGTGGGAGTTTTCCCATTGATCCTGTGTATTTAAGGTACATCAATATTGCTGGCTATGTGCTCTGGCTAGTGAGGTTAAATGGCAAGTATGGTCTGGCTTGCAGCTCCTTTGTTATTGTTACCGCCAGCCGTCTTTGTTGCTTCCCTCCCCAGGGAAATGGTGCCATGTCTCTGAAGTGGATGCTATGGGCCAAGCTTTCAGAAATCTGAGTTTCGAGCCAGGGTTCAAATCTGAGTGCTCGCACCTCTGATCACTCTCTTTGTGTCCACAGTGAGGTGCAGTAGGTGGAGGCTCGTACTCACCCCGGCAGTTCAACAGTGGCACAGATTGTGTCCAGAAATGGGAGGCACCTCCCTTCTGGTAACAAGTCCCTACATGGGGACCACGCTAACCAAAACTTCAGGAGTCCCTGCCTGCATCCCAAAGATTGATCAGTCTCCTGCAGATGCTGTCCTCTGGACAACTAAATCTTCTTTCCCTTGCTTCCTCCCTGTTCCCAATCCTGGACAGCATCTTCCTCTCAATTCACTTTCTCCCTAACCCTGCTAGATGAGCTCCTTGATCGTCTACTTCCAGAAGACAGACAGTTTTGCATTGTTGTCTCAAGCTCCCATCCACCCCTGAGTCAGGCAGTGTCCAGAGACGTACCTCCAAGTCAAAGCTGAACCACATCAGAAAGTTACTTTGGAAGAAGTTCGCGCTGCCACTTCCCTTACTATAGAAGATTTCAGGTGCCAGGCCTGTCAATCCAAGATCATTCATCAGTACTATAGACCCCGAAAAGAAAAGAGCCCACCCAGTCTCAGTAATGGTGGGCGTATCTGATGCCCCTTTCTGAGAATAGCTTCTGCTGAGACCTTTCTAAGTTCAGAGCCCAGTAGTTAGCATCTAAACTCAGCAGAGAACCCGTTATAATAATGCACTGCATTTTGCATACTGTGCCTTTACCCACAGGGATATTCATTGAGAATATGATCTATGATGGCATCATATTGTCTGCCACGGGCTTATAAACTGTTGCAGACAGTTATGGGGTGGATGCCATTAAAGTCTGTGGTCTGTTCTAAACCTTTGTCCCCTGGAATGGAAAGGAAATGAAATTCCAGCAAGTCAGACTGGGCGGGAAGGAGAGGGTGTGAGAGGGAGTTACGGAGTTATAGCACCGTGATTTCAGAGCCATAAAACTCAGCATAGCGGGAAAGATTATGGCTCTGAATGGTGGAAAATCGTTCTTTAACTACTGAGGAAGTAGGGTGACCAGGTGTCCAGTTTTCGACCAGAACACCCAGTCAAAAAGGGACCCTGGCAGCTCCGGTCCCACTGGGGCTGTGCTTGGGAGCTGCAGGCCAAGTAGCCTCTCGGAGGTGCCTACACACCAGTGCAGCCATAGGAAAGCTCTCGGTGCAGCTCCACACAGCCAATGGTGGAAGGCGGTTATCAGGACAGAGTGGGGATGGACTTTGGGATCTGTGTTTATGCAACTCCTCTGGCCCCAAACACCATATGCACAGGGCAAGAAGGGACTGAAGCCAGTATTCCAGCCCATAAATAGGCGTAACTGCCTTGCTGACTGTATCAGGAGATGGACTCCACTTCCCTCACCCTCCCATACTTCTTGCACAGTGTCCAGTTACTTGGGGTGTGTCTTCACTACGGACTAAATTGGCACCACTACCATCGATGCAGCGGGCATCAATTTAGCGGGTCTAGTGAAGACACGATAAGTCAACGGAGGAGTGCTCTCCCGTCAACTTAATGAATCCACCTCAACGAGAGGCAGAAGCTATGTCGATAGGAGAGCATCTCCCATTGACATAGCATGGTGTAGACATGTAGATGTAACGTCGACTTAAGTTACATAACTTATGTAACTTAATTAGCCTAACTTAGATCAAATTACACCACTAGTGTAGACAAGGCCTTAGTCTTTATGTTGGAGAAGGGACTTTCGTGCCATATGTGGGGAACTAATGGAGCTCAGCAGTGAAATCAACTCAAGACTACCAAAGTATCTTTTCAGCTGATACTTTCTCTACTGCTGGAATAATTATGACACTACAACAATTAATACAGGGAGTAAATCAGCACAGCATGCCACTTCTCACTGCCTGTGATGTGCCCTCAGACAGGTCACTAAAGGTGCAACCACTCAGATTCACACCAACAGGTCAGGTGCATTCTCAAAAAACGTAACACAAGCTTTGCAGGTGCAAAATGAACCCACAAGGCTAAAAAGATTTTCTCCTCAATCCCTTTTAATTTGCTAGTCATGAACCTGTGTGGATCATAAATAATTAATAGGTTATTTAGCGATTTAAAGCTGAAAAAAGGAATTGAACTGGAGACTATGCCTATCATAGAATTCAGGAATGGTGCTGGCTCTCTCTCTTAAACAGCATACGTATTACTTTTTAAATACTATATAGCCCTCTTTGTTACCTACTGATTGGAAAATTGCAACAATTATCCCTGAACATAAAGGGAATCATGAGCTGTGAAATTACTGAGCGCACAACTTGCAGCTAAACAGCTCAATCTAGGGCACAAGACAACACTCTCTTTTAATCAGTGCAGTTTGCAGTTAGATTGAAAATATATGTCTGATGCACTGAGACCAGTTTCCAGAGATGCTGGTTAGGTTACCCCGGCCCATGTTCTCACATCTCTCAAGAGGTGCCTAAGGCCCAGTTCTTCTAAGGTATTTGTTGCCTAACTCCCATGGAAGTTAGGTACCTAAATACCTTTGAGTCTCTGTTAAGCGTGTTAGCAATGAGCTGATGGGGACGTCTGCACATCAGCAAATAAGGGTTTTGAATTCTTTATCTGCTGAGCTAATGAGAGCATGATGCTATAAGGTGCTAAACAGCTCACAAGATCAGGCTCCTTCTCTCCAGGTTAAGCCAATTTTCAATTGTTAAATGGCCAGGTTCAAGATTCATAGCCAGGTTGCAGTTGAGGAAGGTCTGTCTATTTTCTCATTTACATTACAGACCTCCCTATTGGGGCAGAATTCACAGAGCCCGCATGAGGTCTATGCAGCTTTAGGGTGGGATTTAGGTACATGCCTATTGGCAGCATGTCTGATAGCGGATGATCCTATGCGGCACAAACACAGTCTCTCCCATCTCCAGCGTTTGTACCATTGTTTGAGCTACTCAAGGGCCATTAACACTCAGGAGGCTACTTTATCTGCAGTTCTGATCACAGAGTTAAAATGGGATTCCATGAGAGTAAACACCAGGAGAGCCACATGAAAATCTCTGGACTAGCCCAGTTTCCTTCCATCAGTCGCTGGGTCATGGTTGGCAGGTGTTGAACATAGCATTTACCCATGTTGAGACCAGACCAGCTCCCCATCCTACCCTAAAGTTGGACTCTCAGCATTCGAGAGAGTAATGGTCTGGTTTTCAGCCCAGCCTTTATCCAGCTTCTGGTTTTGTACTCCCACTTATTTATAGATGTCAATGTACTTGACTGCACCTCCAAATCAGATATGTAAATTTCAAAACATCAATTATACCTGCAAATACTGAGGTGCAAAATTGTTCTCATAAATGTTTCCACCACCAAAATGGGAGGGTTTCCAAATCTGCCCTTCCATCTCTAATACCCAAAATGGCACTGAGAGGTGTTCATCACTGAAAACAATATTTCAACTTTTAGCACAGGCCACTTAAAACACCAATTTACTGGTGTGACAATTCTAAGATAGGCATAACTCTTTACAAATGTGTTGTCTTTGGCATTAGAAAAGGCATCCTTCCAGCTGGCTGTGCTAGGGTGGATCCATAAGTGTTTTAGACATGGATTATCCAAGAATACACAATTCTGATTCTGAGAATGAGTCATATAGGTGCTCCAGTGCCACAGGGATGAGAATGATACGATGGATCGATGGATGAGAAAGAAAGAAAGAAAGAAAGAAAGAAAGAAAGAAAGAAAGAAAGATAACTGACTTGGCAAACGCTATGGAAACAGTATAGTTTATTGGTTAAAACATCAGACCACCTGCATTCTATTGCTCATTCTGCCCCTGACTCATTGCATACTGGGCAAGTCAGGGTTTTACAAAGACTTCTCTTAGGGTGGGTTAGTGTAACAATAATATTAGCTATCAAAGAGAGAGAACATTGTTTCCTTACAGAGAATAATGATGAGATATGTTTATGTAGTGCCTGGCTCCCCACCTTGGCTCCATGGATTACACAGATTATTTCCCTTGAATGAATAATTCATTGTCAAATTACACCGTGTTGTATTCTAAGTCATTAGTCAGGACCACTAATCCCTCAGGGGAGGGACTCTGATTAAAGAAAGAGGAGCAACAGGTATTTTATGCAGCATCCCCGAGTGAAAATCTGGGGCTGAATGGTAACCATTTAACAAAGGGAGGGCTCCTGCCCTTTCACTAGTACATATGTAGAAATGATGACATTATTGTAAGCACTGGAACTGTGTCCCCCTAGATGCTCCCATACTTGGGAGGAGACTTAATTCGGCCCATCAACAAAATAGGCTCAGGTCCTAAAATGAGAAAAGGAGTACTTGTGGCACCTTAGAGACTAACCAATTTATTTGAGCATGAGCTTTCGTGAGCTACAGCTCACTTGCTCACGAAAGCTCATGCTCAAATAAATTGGTTAGTCTCTAAGGTGCCACAAGTACTCCTTTTCTTTTTGCGAATACAGACTAACACGGCTGTTCCTCTGAAACCTGTCCTAAAATGAGATCCACCTGGGCTGCCCCTGTGCATATGTGGAACCCCTAGGGCCCTTAGTTCCATCCGCCTGGTTCCGACCGCAGGATCAGGGCCTTAGAGGAACGCTAATTCAGAGCGAGCTTCAAGGACGCGATTAGTAACTAAAGGTACTAAAGGTCGACAGCGATCTGAGAGGAGCAGTGAAAAATCAACTGGGCAGGAAAGGAGAGAAGCAAGAATGATTCAAAGAGGTACTGAGTGTACTGGACTTTATGCCTCCTGTGATTCCCAGTGTAACCTCCCTTCCTCTACCCCAGCCACTGCAAGCTTCCCACCTGCAAGGTCTGGCAGTGAGCATGCACATGGAATGAATTACTGCGGTGACTAAAGAGAGTGATTTCTCTGGGTTGGAGTTATGGGGGCCATGCAGAGATGCTACCACCTGCCTCCCCAGCCTATGGATGGTGGGAACATTTCCCTCTGTAGAGTCACCCATCTCCTAACCTTTGGGAACAGGATCCCAGCAAGAGCTGGTATGGTTGGAATCTGCTTTGACTGCCAGGTACAGAAAGGTGTCCAGGGAGAAGAACACAGACCATTTTATAGGTAGGGATAGGAAGATGCTGGAATAGGTGATTCTTCTATATGAGCGCAATAGACAGACTTCGTCCAGGTCTGTTCAGCACTGTGGGTAGATGGTTAAAATTCACTGGTTAGTAACCACTTATAATCATGTGCTGTGAGGACACAATCTGTGGGCCAGGTTCTCAGCCATGCCACACTCTGCCGCTGAAGAGGGGGTGAGGTCAAAGCCTCTTACCACGCCCATGTTTTTAGCCACAGTTAGTGATGTGGTAAGTAGTTGTTGAATGGGTGCAGCCTAACTTTGTAAGGTACTTTCTTGTGGGCCATCATCTGTGTTCATCCCATCCATTATCATGGACCACTACAGCTAATTCAGTAAGGACAAATGCAAAGTACTCCACTTAGGAAGGAACAATCAGTTGCACACATACAAAACGGGAAATGACTGCCTAGGAAGGAGTACTGCAGAAAGGGATCTGGGGGTCCGAATGGATCACAAGCTAAACATGAGTCAACAGTGTAACACTGTTGCAAAAAAAGCAAACGTCATTGTGGGATGTATTAGCAGGAGTGTTGTAAGCAAGACACGAGAAGTAATTCTTCCGCTCTACTCTGTGCTGATTAGGCCTCTGCTGGAGTATTGTGTCCAGTTCTGGGTGCCACCTTTCAGGAAATATGTGGACAAATTGGAGAAAGTCCAAAGAAGAGCAACAAAAATGATTAAAGGTCTAGAAAACATGACGTACGAGGGAAGATTGAAAAAATTGGGTTTGTTTACTCTGGAAGAGTGGACTGAGGGGCAACATGATAACAGTTTTCAAGTACATAAAAGATTGTGACAAAGAGGAGGAGGGAGAAAAATTGTTCTCCTTAACCTCTGAGGATAGGACAAGAAGCACTGGGCTTAAATTGCAGGTTTAGATTGGACATTAGGAAAAACTTCCTAACTGTCAGGATGATTATGCAGTGGAATAAATTGTCTAGGGAGGTTGTGGAATCTCCATTATTGGAGGTTTTTAAGAGCAGGTTAGACAAACACCTGTCAGGGATGGTCTAGATAATAGTCCTACTATGAGTGCAGGGAACTGGACTAGATGACCTCTCGAGGTCCCTTCCAGTCCTACGATTCTATGAAACCTTCCATCTCAGAGAGCAGAATCTGAAACCCCAGTGAGCACTGCCCCATTGACTGCAGTCTGTTTCCCAAACCTTCCCTGAACCACAAACCCCATGGCGCCTCCAGCCCCCCCGCAAACAGAGTGCTCCGGGTTTCCCCAGGACAGACGCTGGGTGTGTGAGAGCACAGAGTGTTGTTGTGGAGATACAAGAGAACGTTGGAAGCACAGATGGATGGACCTCTGCCAGAATCATTTTTTATTTTATCCAGCCTGGTTCACCTCTCCGTACTTAAAGCGAACCTGCTATAGTTAGTCAAGAGCATAGTCGCTGCTTTCTCTGTGGATGCACGTGTTAATCAGCAGCACAGCGGGTGCGCACCAGATACATTTGGCAGCAGCTGTGTTTTACCTGGACGATCCTGGTACATTCAGCAGCTGCATTTTCCTTGCTGTGCTATGGGCCTTGGCATGCCGGGATATCTGGCCTGAGCAAAGCAGTCACTGTCTCTGAAGTGCTTTGAAAGTCCTCTGCGCGTCTTATGTGTTTTCCTCTTGTGAAAAACAGCTGCAGGGTGGAGAGACTGTTATCGAGTCTCCAGGGTGTACTAAAGACAAGAAATTTAATAGTGACACCTCTGGTGTGCACGTGCATACATTCGCTCTCTCGCTCTCTCTCTCTCTGGCCAAGCAAACCACCGCATCTTGATCGAAATTCAGGCCCAAGAGAACAGCACCAGTTTGGTTCTGATGACCATGGCCGGTATCCCAGCTGGGGAAGCAGTGTATTAAACATTCTCTTAGCTGCCGCTGCCCCTTACTCATCCTCCCAGCAGGAGTAAATCGGAGCAGCTCTAGTGATGTCAAAGGAACTGGGCTAGTTTACACCAGCTGGGAATCTAGCCCAAAGTGCCAGGCTTGTTCCTCTGGGGATGTCTTTATACATGGAGAATACAGGAAGGAAGTGCCCAGATCCCACTGGAATTCAAAAGGAGTTGGGTATCTCACTCCCTTAGGCTCCTTGGACAATACCAGCCTGTGTCCATATGGTTCCACCGTGACAGACTGCCGAATCCTACTGCTTTCCTGTTTCACAAGCTTCACGCTTATTTACTCTCTCAATGAGCCTAGCAAGGAGGACTGTGTAATGCAGAAACAAGGAGAATTAGATGCTAGAGAGAGATGATGAAACGTGTGAGCGCAGGAGTGTAACCAGGGCCAACAGGCAACGAGATCTAGGACTCTTTCCTCTATTTCCCTTCACTCACACTAGGGCTCGTCTACAGTTGAAACGCTGCAGGGGTGCTGCTGTAGTGCTTCAGTGTGGACACTACGTACGCTAACAGGAGGGGCTCTCCCATCGGTGTAGTTAAACCATCTGCCTGAGAGGTGGTAGCTAGGTCGATGGAAGAATTCTTCTTGACCTAGCATTGTCTACATGGGGACTTAGGTCGGTTTAACTATGTCACTCAGGGTGTGGATTTTTCACGCGCTTGAGCAACATAGCCAGGTCAGGCTCGTGTAGACCAGCCCTAGAGCTAACTTAGTCCACAAACTCTTGCTGGAACTAGGGGCAGAATGTTTTGAAAGGAGATTTTCAGATAAGCATCCCGAAGTTCCTGTGTTTCTCCAAAGCTCTGCAGTCTAGAAGGAGAGATAGAAATCTTAGGACAGACAGGGCCAGATAAAGGTAACCTGGGTCCCTCCTGACACCACAACACAGGACTCCCCAAGGTTCTGTCCCAGAGAGGCAGTGCCATGGGACCCTCTTTTCTCCCCCAAGGACTAGCAACTGGGGCATCCCAATACTTTGCCTTGCAGCTGGAGTAAATCTGCTTGGCTAGGAGGGATGGGCTTGAAGGACTTTTCTTCCCCTGTCACACACAGAGTTCTTTGTTAGGGTCATGTTGGCAGGGCCTCTCAGAGTAGTGAGCAGTTCACACCTCACGGTGCTGCCTGCAGACTCAGGCAGATATCATTGCATCAGATACACTCAGGTTACATTTTCAAGCTTTTATTCACAACAAGGAGGGCTAGAAACATACTGTTTTAGGTGGTGCTAAAATTCTGATGTAATTCTGTGACTCCAGAAGCTGGGGCCTTAGACACAGGGCTAGACACAGGGCTATAAATGTTATGCCTTAATTCAGCCCTGAGAATAGACTAATGTCCATCCGAGATGGGTACCACTGCAGACAGGGAGTATTTCTGATCATGGTTCAAAGCAGTAATTGCAGAGCTGTGTTGCAAAGAAAATAAGTTAACCATGCTTTGAACTTCTGAAAGAATTTGGGCTGGTTCTGAACATGAGATGAATGCTCGGATTGGCTCCCACTTTATCCAGCCTCATACTCTAGCTAAAGCACTTATGTTTTCCGTAGTGCGGGTGTAAAAGTGTACAATCGCTTTTCCATACAGGCCACACCCCAACCTGCACGCGCTACTCAGACAATGCTTGGGCACCAGTTGAGTGGGCACAAAGTGCATGGATGCTTTGGCATGAACACTTATGCAGCAAGTCCTCGCTGGAGTGCACCGGCTGGGATGCAGGCTGGGGGGTTGTGCTGCAAGCACATGCCGCAGCAGACAAGCATCCTGTCCAGTGCATTCAGCTCCCCAGCCTCCCTCCTCCCAAGTACAGATCACCCTCCCAACTCTGACCTACCTGCCTAGTGTCGGCAGACAGCCACTTTCATCCTTCTTCCCCAGTGCAGACATTGCCTGCTCGTTTGTGTGTATGTGAGGGGTGTTGTCTCTGGGGGGAACTGACTTCATGCTTGCAGAAACTAAGCAGATGGGCTGCCTGGTATGGAAAACTGCCTGCCTAGTATTTCCCATGATGTGGGGAGGAAAGAAGCATTTAGAAGTGGGTCTTGCCTTTGAGGAGCTGTAGCTCCTAGCAGACGGTGCTGGGGAGAGCAAAGAGGAGGATTATCAGAGAAAAGGTCAATATCATTTATAAAGGTATCAGGAGCAGGTGTAATGAGGGTGCTGGAGCAGAACTGCATGTCCTCGATAATAAGCATTATACGTATTAAAATAGCAGGGACAAAGGCTGAGGAAGGAAATTGAAATTGATCCATGTTAAGGCTAAATGTGGCAAAGGGCAGCTGTGCAGAAAAGTGCAGGCATGGAGAGAGATTCCAGAGCCACCGGCAGCAGCTTGTGAGAGGGTCCATAATCTCTTAGGCGGAAGAGCAGGGAGGTCTGCACAGAGCAGCGGACGCAAAGGGGGAGAATAAACACAAAGCCAGTGGAAAACTGGCTTGAACTCCCAAGAGGGGGTTACTCAGAGCCAGCCCTAGAAGGATGGGGCTGTGCAGGAGGAGGCTGTTGCACAGCTGGGGAGAACCTGAGATGAGAAAGAGAGGCTAGATAAGCAGATGGCTCAACCTACATATTTCTTTCCCAGACCAGGCTGTGCTGACCCAGATCCTTCTGAGCTGGGAGAAGTCAGCCCACCAGCGAATGCTGGACCTGATTCAGAGCACACTTGCACCAATTTTACACTGGGGTAACTCCAACGACTTTAATAGCATCACCTCTGACCTACCCATGTAAGTGAGGGCAGAATCAGTCCCTCATAGCTCATACACAGAGAGATTGAAAAGACTGGGATTGTTTACCTGACAGGAGATGAGTCAGAGGCATCATGATAGAAGTATGTAGAATAATGAAGAGGACAGAGCAGGCAGATTGGGAACTTCTGCTCTCCCTGTCTCACAAGAACAACGGGACCTTCAGTGAAACTGGAAAGTGGCAAATTTGAAACTGATGAAAGGAAATTCTTTTCCATGCAATGCATAATTAGCCTGTGAAACTCACTGCCACATGATGATGCTGAGGCAAATAACTCAATGAGATGGGTTAGCATGAACACCCAGTTACAACAGTGAATGCCGACAAACAGTTCTGGAAGAGATAAAAACATCACATTTCAGGATTTAACCCAGTATAACTGGTAGGGATTAGGAGGTGACCTTCATGGGGGTAGATTATCCCACAACTGCCTGCCTATTATGGGGTTCTAAAGCCTTCATATGAAGCAACTGGTGCTGGTCACTGTCAGAGCCAAGATACTGGGCTTTATGGAGCCCAGGGGTGACCCAATCTGGCAGGTCCTGTGTTCCTATGCTCCAGAACTGGCCCACTGTGGAAGATGATGTGAGATCCGAGTTACCCAGGAAAGAATTTTCTGTAGTATCTGGCTGATGAATCTTGCCCATATGCTCAGGGTTTAGCTGATCGCCATATTTGGGGTCGGGAAGGAATTTTCCTCCAGGGCAGATTGGAAGAGGCCCTGGAGGTTTTTCGCCTTCCTCTGTAGCATGGGGCACGGGTCACTTGCTGGAGGATTCTCTGCTCCTTGAAGTCTTTAAACTACAATTTGAGGACTTCAATAGCACAGATATAGGTGTGAGGTTTTTTTTGTAGGAGTGGTGGGTGAAATTCTGTGGCCTGCGTTGTGCAGGAGGTCAGACTAGATGATCATAATGGTCCCTTCTGACCTAAATGTCTATCAATCTATGAATCTATGATTGGTTACATTCACACTTGTAAAACAAGGCTCTAGAAAACGATGAAGCTAAAGGACTGGGATTTTTAACAACATAAAATGTTTCATTTGCAGCAGGAATAGATTAATTACAATAGTGCTAGTAACAATGCTAATTAATCAGAGCTTTCCATCTTCTTGTCTCTATAGTGGATACGACTTTGACTATGACTACTACAGAGATGACTTCTACGACAGGTGAGCGGAGGAGCGATCGCCAGCAGTGCTGTATTCTGTGTATGCTTCTCCATGAGCCACAGCCCAAAACACTGGGCAGAGTAGAATAAAGAACAGCAGAGCTGGGGGAGAGAGACTTTGCAAAGGCGAGGCAGTGGCAGAAAAGAGGAGTTTTCAGATGAGGTCTGAAACCAGCTGGGGAGGTACAGGAGACAGGAGCGGCACTAAGTGGGGTGAGATTGAGAGGTGGCCATGCTAGATAAGCAGAAGGAGCAGGTAAGAGGTGAGAGGAGGAGCCCCCTCCATGTTTCCTTCCCAGACCAGGCTGAGCTAGATGGTTCTGAGCTGGGTCAAGTCAACCCACCCCGGGAATGGTGGGGGATGTTATGTGGATGAATACCACACAAGAGGGGTGTAGGTTGGGAAGGTGGGAAGGGGGTGAATATCACACTCCACTCTGCAAATCAGTGAGGGAGGGAGAAACAGACCAAATTATTTCCCTGTCTCAGATCTGTAGCTTTTAATGTGCTGCTGTCCTCAGGCAGGGACTGCTGCGCGGCCGTGAGTGCCCCCGCAACTTCCACTGACTTTATGCATGCCCCCAGTTCCTCACAGGATCAGTCCCTCTGTGTCCTGAGCGCAAAGCTGCTCAGCAGACAGGTGTGAGGGTGTGTTTTTCTAAATGGCAGCCCTGGGGTGACGTTCCTCCCTGTGCAGAGACAGCACAAGGCCTAGGAACCACTTAGGAGCCCTTCAGCAGCAGTGTAAAAGAAGCCGAGCTGAGACTGGACCTTTGGGTTTTTTGGGTCCATCTGTTACTCTTTGTGATTTCCAGGAAGGTGTGTAACATTCACCGTCGGTGGCGCCTAGACCTTGTGCTGGCTGTCTGCATGGGCAGGGGGCGGAGTTTCACCCTCAGCCATGGAGCTGAACCCCCTCTCGGGAATAAATATTCTGGGATCAGAAATTAACGAACAGACTCCAGTTTGCCCTGCTGGAGCTGCAGGGAGACCAAGGAGCAAACACCTGTTTGCATCAGTAAAGGAAGTAGCTAGGACTCCTACACAGATCTGCTGAGTAAGGAGGTAGCGTTTCTACATAGTGGGCTCTGTGTCTATGCCTATGTTGCAGTCCAGCCTTCCTCTCCTTCCTCTGCTGCCTGCCTTCCCCTTCCCCCTCACAGCTTGCCATCCCCCAACCAGGCCTTGGGGATTCCTGTTATCCTTGGCTTGCTCAGCACTGCTGAAGCTAGTGGCTACTCATGTTGAAAAGATGCCATTTGGCTGGAGGGCAATGGTTTGGTGGCAGAGAGGAGGGAACAGGGCATCCACCTGTCTGGATGTAGCCTTGATAAATGTAAAGGCATCTCCTCTGCTCATGTCAAATCTCACAATGGTAGAAGCCATGGACAATCTCAAAGGTCACTTGCCCCCTCCGTCCTGCCAGCTTCTTGCAACACAGGGTATAAACAGGGATGGCTGGGAGGTTGGGGGGTGGGGAGAGGAAATGCAAAGGAAGGAGAAGGGGAAGAATGGAAGGGGGGAGAGGAACCAAAGGTCCTTCCCCTGTAAATGCACCCCAGCCCTTACAGGGTCTTGATCCCCTCAATTATTTCTGAGAATAAAAGCCTTCAGGGGCAGGTTAACAAAACACATTACATAACAGACCACTGCATTTAGCGAGAGTGATCTCAGCATGCAGAGAAATTGCCAGCATAAGGGCTGAAACGTGTACCATCAAACTGTATGCCAGAGTCCTGGTTCCTTTCTGTCACTAGTCAGGGTGTTTGCAGTGGTGTTGTAGCCGTGTTCGTCCCAGGGTACTAGAGAGACAAGGTGGGCGAGGTAATACCTTCTATTGGACCAGCTTCTGTGGGTGAGAGAGACAAGAAGAGCTCTGTGTAAGCTTGAAAGCTTGTCTCTCTCTCTCACCAACACAAGTCTGTCCAATAAAAGATATCACCTCCCCCACCTTGTCTCACTCTTCATGGTGTCATGTAGCAGCAGCTCGTTTGTGTGTAGTGGCAGCAACCTCTAGCGGCATGATTATGCACCGTTCCCCTTTGTGACTATTGCTGGCCTATCTCCCAAGTCCTGTTTCATGCTGAAAGTGCGGCTTTCACTCCACTGTTTGCAGACTGTAACCTGTTTTCACACACACAGGCTTTTCGAGTATCGAGGCCGGGTCTCTCCGGTCCCCAGGGTGGTTCCTGTGAAGCGTCCCCGGGTGACCATCCCCTTAGTCCGACGTGTAAAAGCAACGCTCCCCGTCAAACTTTTCGCCAGATCAGCCGCCATTGCAAACAGCTCTGCCAAATTAAAATGTGAGTACCTATGTACGCAGGTAGATCAAACACAAGGGACAAGGTGCCAACATCCCATCAGATCACCTGTATGATAGATTATAAAACACTGGCCAACTGAGAAACTCCAAGTGTTTCCCAAGCTCTGATCAATTAAGGCTCACAGCCCCCTTGTGAATATTATTATCCCCATGTTACAGATGGGGAAACTCTCTAATATGGAGATGGAAAGTGACTTGCCCTAAATCAGTGGACAAGTCATTGATAGAGCTGGGAAAAGAACCCAGGTGTCCTGCCTCTCAGTCCCATGCTCTAACCATTAGATTGTGCTTCCTCCTTAATTACACTAATTAAATACACCTGGAGCTGACCCGTAATTCAGAGCAGGGTGCTCATTCTTTGGAAGAGCAAGGGCCATATTGGTAATTTGTCAGGAGCCCAGGGACCATAGATTAAAATAAAATATAAAAATACGAAAACCTAATATATGCTTCTACTTGTACCTGCTCGACAGAGTAACTGAATGGGTCTTTGGTTTGGTTCACCAGTAAGAAGGAGTTCTAGCTGTTCACATATAACGGCAGCTGCAATAATAGGGAGCGGGTGGCTGGGAACGATAAGGCGGCAACATGAGATCAAGGCAGCAGAACTCAGAAGAACTGGGTTCTGTTCTTAATTCTACCACTGGCCTGCTGCGTGGTAAGTCAGTTTCCCTTTCCTGTGCCTCGGTTCCCCCATCTGTAATATGGGGATAATGACACCAACGTACTTTGTAAGGATCTGCAAAATCTCTGGAGGAAATGCAGTGTGTACACAGGCAAGCCCTTCTAATTCACACTTGGCTACTTTGCACACCCCATCATGCACAGTCATAAAGTCAGACTCACCCCACCTCTCAACCCGGACTCATTGGCACAGATCTATAATGAGGCCTCATATTTCTAAGACATTTACACAATATACCGTGCAACGTGTATTGTGAAGTCTTCTAAATAATTAACATTCAGCTGCTTTTCCAAACAAACCAAGGGCGAATATCCAGGGATGCACTGACCTTCCTTTCTTTTAAATCCTGTTGTTTCACTCACCGATATACAACAGTCAGTAGTTGACAAGCGGCGAATTAAGAGAAGCTAGCAAGGTTCTGTGTTGTACAAAGGGTGAAATCCCGGGAGTCAGTGGTTCAGTGGGGCCAGGATTTCACCCAAAGGATTGATTTGATATTATTATTTGTTGGTTACACTTTCTCCTAAGGCTGCACGTGGTTCCCTATTTTACAATCCTCCATCTGAGCATACTCAGTCCTTCCGAAGAACTCAGCCAAAGGCTGTTCCTTGCTCGCCATTTCCAGGTACTGCTCGCCAGTGAAGATGGGCAGTATTGGCACATTGTGCACTGAAATGTCCCAGATTACCGAGACCTGAGACTCCTGCACGAGGGGCCAAGAGAGCTGATTTAACTCCCAAAGTCCTGTTCCAGCAGCACTGGGCTCAGCGTAAAACTAGCGCTTTACAGGCAGTCTCCTCTTTGGTCGTTGTAAAGTGCCAGCCTGGAATTTGGAGTGGGTGTTCCCAAGATATACTCTGTCCTGCATGTCAATGGCTACATGTAAATCAGCAGCACTGACTTCACTAAACTGTCAGCATGCAGGATTTCACAGGCTCTGATTGCATGGACAATGTCCATAGGCGGCGTCTTTCTTAGTTGCCTGCGGGTGCTTGAACCCCCACTCCACCCCTGGCCGTGCCCCCACTCCACCCCTTCCCCCAAGCCCTACCTCACTTCTTCCCACCCCCGCTCTGCCCTCGCTCCACCCCACCTCACCTCTTCCTGCCCCCACTCCGCCCCACCCCGCCCTGTTCCACCCCTCACCTGAGCATGCCCTGCCCTCACTCTGCCCCTCCACCCCACACTTCCTGCATGCCGCGGAACAGCTGATCACGGTGGTTGGGAGGAGCTGGGGGGAACAGGAGATGCTGAGAGGAGGGGGAGGCACTAACCGGGGGGGCTGCCAGTGGGTGCTAAGCATCCACTATTTTTCCCTGGTTGCTTCAGCTCTGGAGCACCCACAGAGTCAGCACCTATGGCAATGTCATTCCCTGCTACTCAGGGCCGGATTAAGACCTTTAGAGGCCCTAAGCACTGAAAAGATTATGGTGCCCCCTCATATGTAATTCAAAATAAAAACAATACTATACTGTAAAATAAAATTTTATTTTTTGAAATGACTCAAAACTTACATGTATGCTGAAATTAAAATAGCTTCTTTCTAGATTTTCTGATTGCAAAATTCTGGATAAGTTCATCGAAGCTGACTCGATGAAGCATGTCCGCTTCCATGCACAATAGGGAAAGTGAATCAAGTCTGTCCTGATACATTGTTGTTCTCTGAGGGTTTTTTATTCTTTTCAGCTGAGAAAAAGAGCGTTCTGTGGAGCAATTAGTAATCATCAATGTTAGAAAAATACGTCGTGCGATCTCTACATTTGGAAATACACATTGTATTCCCTCTTTCAATATTGTGTCATGAAGATCAATGTGACTGAATTTCATTTTTCCTGTTTCATTAAACTTTGCGTTCATATAACAATGGAACTGCCGTACTTCTCCACAGAAATTCATGTTCAAGTCAACAGGATATGAGTCAACTAGCTTTTGGGAACCTTGTGAATATTGTTCGTCAGATAAGTCCATATTGTTTAGAAAAGAAAATCTATGTGATATTTCTTTGTACACTTCACCTCTCCTCTTCATATGAGTTTCAAGTGTATCAATTATAGCGTAGTAAGTAGATACGCGAAATTTGCCTCTAGGATTCAATGCTGTTTCTGTTGCACTGCTATCATTTGCTTGTTTTTTCCTGATTCGCTTGCGGGACTGGGCTTCTTTGAAGTTAGTATCAGGCAAGATACCTTTTGATATGTCTTCAAATCTTTCGAAATCATTCCTCAAAGTGTGTAAGTGGTCTGCTAATGATTGACAGATGTCTGCACATGTTTTCAAATCCAATTCTTTTTCTTGGAGAGCTTGACTTGTGTGGTAAAAGTGTTGTAAAATTTCATTCCACATGGTCAACATGAATACAAACTCTAGTTCAGTGTGGCTTTTCAAATTGAGGAATGTTATAAATCGTTCAACTGGTTTTCCATCTGTGGGAGACACATATCTTAGTGCAATACTCAATTGTTCAATATGTGAAAGATCAGGTGTAGAGTCAACAGATAAACTGGAGTACCCAGCAGTACTTATTTCATCCACAATAGCTGAACGAACTTTGTCACTCATTAGACCAATGAGTTCATCATATATTGTCTTGGATAAGTATGATGGGTTACCTTTGCCAGCATCCCCATATTTTGAGATATGGCCTGCTAAAAATGGGTCAAACTGACCCACAATCCCAAGAAATTTCCATTATGCAATGTTCCAAATGTGTCATTTGATCCCCGGAAAGGCAGACTACATTCAGCTAATGTTTGAATAAAGGCTATAACACGCTGCAAGACATGTTGCCAGTATTCACGCTCCCCTTTAATTTGTTCTTCCAATTTTTGTGTCAATCCAAAGCACTGTCTTTGATTTAAATATGTCAACATTGAATCTCTGTGAGTAGTGCTGTTTTCATGTTGTTCAATTAAAACAGTGTTCCTCCAGTCACTAGATCCATCTGCAGCAAACCGGGATGTTGAAGGTTTATATGCAAAAATTTTGCAAAGAAAACAGTACACAGACCCTGTTGATGGTG
Organism: Caretta caretta; assembly: GCF_965140235.1. NCBI lineage: Eukaryota > Metazoa > Chordata > Testudines > Cheloniidae > Caretta > Caretta caretta. The sequence continues at coordinate 27,195,145 of NC_134218.1, read as the reverse complement.
AATACAGTAGCCATTCTTGAGTGTATTTCTCACCATTCACTTTCATGCCAAAACGTATTTTTTGTGGACAATATCTTGTTTGTTTGCCATTGGTAAAAGTCCGACGTGATTTCTCAAATGGCCCGGTGTGGTGTTGACAGTCATTTGGTCCATGATCTATCCAGTAAGCAACATCATCGGTACTAAAATCAACCCACATACCAGGATCTTTTCTCCTATTATTTACAGCATGAGCAAGTTCAGTCTCTGACACAGCCATACCTTCTAGAACAATGTCTGTTTTACCACCAGGAGTAGGATGATCAGTTACAGTCTCTGACACATCCACATGTTCTGGAATGGTGTTTGTTTCACCAATAGAAGAAGGGTCAGTCTCTGAAACAACTACAGGTTTTGGAACAATGTCTGTGCTACTGAGAGAAGATGTTACTTCTGTTGGATTCGCTTTGAAAAATGATGTCAGCTTTGGAAGATTTTGGAAAATTTCACTAGTTTTTTGTTTCTTTTCTTCCACCAGTTTATGTTTCTGTGCTCCACTCAGTTGGTTACGTTTCATCCTGCCCCTTATCTCAGTTATCTGAACTTAAAAAAAAAAAAAAATTACACAACGTACACTATTTTATGTATATATATAATATATATATATATATAGGAAAGAAAAAAATGAATCAAGTACGTATAACTCAGAAGAATATAACAATAATAAAACATAAATTTATTGCAATACATGACAGGATCTGATTTCCTCGCATTATTTCAATCTACGTTAGTAGGATGCCCCCCTGGTTTAGGTGGGGATAAGTAATAAAAAGAGAACAGAAAAATGGGGGAAGAGTGTGGAGTGGAGTATAAGGAAGTCTAACAAAGTTCTGGTTTTTCCCATGATGACTACTTCGACGCTTTTTTTGAAATATTACATTTTTTCCAAAAGAAATCTCTTTTTTTTTTTTTTTGTACCCCCTGCTTTGCTGGTGCCCTAAGCACGTGTTTAGTCTGCCTATTGGGTAATCCAGCCCTGCTGCTACTCTAAAGTTTGGGCCTGAGGGTGAAGTATGGAGCTTCCCGCTTGAGGAAATTATTGCAAGGGAAATGAAATGACCATGCACCTGGGCTCTGTGGGTAAGGCCAAGATACCGTGATGACCCGTCCCGGTTGGAACTAGCACAGCTACCTGCTGACAGGTGTGGGCGACATAAACCAAAATCAGGGGGGCAGACATTGCTGCAAGTTGAGTAAGGTACAAAATGTGACCCTCCCGATACCTGTTCCAGGGGCGCCAGCATGTGGGTTCTGGGCCTCTCCCTGCCCTAAGGGGACTGGCAGCAAGTGGGTCCTGACATAATCAGCCCAAGCCTTCTCAGTGGTTTCCAAAGTCAAGGGGTGAAGATGCAGGCTGGATTTTCAAAGGCTCTGTCTAAAATAGACCTAGTAAATGTGCAACTGCATCTGGTACCCCCTCCAGATTTGCTGGCAGCACATTCGTGCATGCCATTTCGGTAGATGTGCACCTCTCCCGTTGGTGCTCAAAGCTGCCCAAGTGTTCACACATATGCCCATTGGCACATGCCAACACAGGGTCCGCATATACAGATCCAACATCCAAAGTCAGTTTGGGACTTTGTAATTGTCCTGGGATGTGGACTTGCAGGCCTGCGCTGGGAACATCAGCGGGCTCCTGTGAGTTCTGGTATGGACAGCAGCAGCCCTGCTCCCAGACTCTGCTGGCCTAAGCAATCAAAGCTCTGTGTGCAGGAATGGGACACAGTAATTTGTTCCGAGAAAGGAAAGTTACAGTGCTGCTGGCTAGTGGCTGGGAATGGGGAGTGTAACATGGAGACTGAGGGGAGCTCTGCTAGCCAGGAACTGTTTGAGCCTGACAACAGTGGTTCCCAGCTCATGCTGGCTTCATACCAGTTCCACCCAGGCCACAGTCTAACCTCCTGTCTCCCCCTTATTGTTGGTACCACCTTGCCCAATGATATGATCAGTAACTTGCAGCAGGAAGTGAATCACATCAGAAAGGCAGGCCAGAGAAGGAGGGAGCAGGTTACTGCTGGGACAGCAAAGAGGCAATGGGCTTTTCCCAAAAGTCTCAACCTGTCCCACTTGTCAGTGTTTCTTGGACAGGGCCCCTGGAATTCCACCTGGCCCCCAGTGAGTGGAGCAGGCTGACGGGCAGCCCCAGGATTTCCATGCAGTGGGTTTACATGTGTGCATAATATTTATACAGTTACAACAGCCTCCAGCTCTAACTCCTGTTGGGAGTGCACTGCTAGCTGCCCCAGTTATATCCCATCTCATTTCCTAGGATGTCCCATTGAAGCAGTCCCCACCCCGTCTCTTCAGTGGCTCCGAACAGTTTCCGTGTTGACACCCCAGATTATCCCTGATTGCATCCCCACCATCCCAGTCACTGGGAGATTTCCACAGTGTTGCTGTGGCTGCCAAGCTCTGTTAGGGCTGAAGGTTTTGTGACTAATCCAAAATCTTTTTTAAAAACCAATCAAACGCTAATATGTAAAATAACAACATGGAATAAAGCCTGTCCTTCTCCCTCTCTTCTTTGAAGTGAAATGCAATGAGCTGCAGACAATCAAAACCGAGCTGACACAGATCAAATCCAACATTGATGCTCTTCTGGGCAGATTGGAGCAGATTGCTGAAGAACAGAAATCATGCACAGGTCAGTTAGCTGCACATAATGGCACTGAGAGAGGGCAAGGAGGTCAAATGCAGAGCAGCCCATTTCAAAACCAGTTATTTCGACTTTGCAGGCCATTCTTTGGGCACTTGAGGCCTGTATTCTTGTATTGGCTGTTACTTTAAGTTATTACCCCATTGGATCACCACTTTCTAAGATGCTGTTATTTTGTGTTTATATAGCACCTAGAGCATGCTGGGTACACTGCAAACCAAAATGGATATGAGGTGCCTGCCCTGAGGAGTTTGAAATCCATATTTCTGCTAACTGGTGAAATTGTCGCACACAATGGTCTTTGCGTGTTTCTGGTGTAAATTCAGTTTTGCCTGAAATTGAAATCCACAACTCTGTGGGCTTTAAGCTTCAGACTTGATCCATGTTTGAGTGAAGACTCAATCCATGCTCACTCAAAAATTGTCCTATTTCAAGCAAAAAAGAAAGGAAAAAGAGAAATGGTATGCTTCCCCTTCCTCTCACCCCCCCCCCACCATCCACAAATCTGGACCCCCCTTAAAAATCACAACAAAACGTGGTGAATCTTGATTCTGAAATCCAGCACTGCCAACCCCACGAGTTTCAGAAAGCATGTCAGGTCCCCAGAAATCATGAGCTTCACTTTTAAATCAGGAAAATTTCAAAAATAATGAATTGGGGGGCAGGGGTTCCTAGCTTTCTGGTTTCTGAGCCCTGGGGATACACTAGGGTCATGTTTTCAAGCTTTTCTATGTAGCCAAGATGGCTAGAAACAAACTTGCCATTTTAAAAGAAAGCTGAGATATTCACCAAATATTTAAAGACATTTAGGTGCCTAAAGATACAGAGAGGTGCCTAAATGCCTTTTAAAGCATGGGCACTTTTGAAAATCCTGCTAGACACCATTGCATTGTTAGGTGTCTAAATACCTTTGACAATCTAGCTCATCGTCACATGATTTGAGGAGCTGGGGCTTCAAGTATCATGAGACTTGTGATAAAATTGTGAGAATTGGCAATGCTGAGTCATCCTTTCAAATTTCATTGCTAAATGTTCCTATGCCTCCAGTCCCTGCTAACTCTCCCGCCCGAGTTGGCATTCAGGGTTGCCAATTTCGGCTGTAAGTATTACGGGAGGTTTCATAACATGACATAATCTTTAATTTGAAATTAATCTTTAATTCCTGGAAACTCCAGGACAATCCTGGAGGGTTTGCAACCCTAGTTGGCAAAGATTTGGGTGTGGATGCCCTGATAACCCTGACCTGGCTCTCAAGAGTGGCCTGAGCTATGTAGCTGGCCAGGTTGGAAAAAGTTTTCAGAGCCACCCCCCACAGTGGCTGAGCAGAAAACAATCCCAAAACAAAACAACCCAACAAACCCCACAGCTGGCCAATCAGCCGAGAAAAATAACAATGAAAAAGGCTGGCCAATCAGAGCAGAGCAAGAAAAAAAAGGCACCGCGCAACAGTGCCCCCTGGATGTTGGTGCCCAATGCAACAGCCCTGCTCGCCCTTAGAGCTGGCTCTGTTGAGTTGGTTTAGCTTGAGGCAGAGCCAATGTGCATCCAAGCACTCAGTGATCTCGCTTGCTTTTACTTTTAACAATTCAGGCCCCAGTCCTGCAAAGACTTAAACAGGGGGGTTAACCCTACACACTGCAAATAGCCCCATTGACTTTAAAGGGACGAGTCAAGTCAACTCAGGCATATGAGTCTTTGCATGGTCAGGGCCTCAGTCTAGGGGAAGCATGCTCCCAGCCATAGGCACTAATCGATTTCTCCTTCAGAGTTAGCAGCAGAGACAGCCAACTTCTTTGCCAAAGGGGTAAGATTCCAAATTCTTAGACACTACAACCTATTGGTAAACGCCCGGACTGTCAGGGTGCGGTATAAGTGCCCAGGCTACAGCGCCTTAGTCAATTTGTATTCCTCTGGTGACAGGACATGGTGATTCCAGCTACAGCCAGTAGAGTTGTTTTACTCGACTGGTTTGCTGTATTATGTTTTTCACTAAGGCACGGAATTCTCCCCTATTGCAGAGGTCAAGCACATGGGCTAGTCACCGCTTCTTAAACCCTATGTGAGGACTTGGGTGGTGCAGAGGGTGAATTTAAGTGTACAAACTTCAGGAGAATGTTGATGGTGTTGGAAAATAGGCCCTTTGTAGCTCAGCCTGAGCTACTGGAATGGAGAAGACTCCTGCTCTTATTCCCATGCAAACGGACATTGGATCATGGAAAAGGGGGGAGAATGCTTAAAATACCCACAGCTGCAGAGCTGGGTGATTCACAGAGTAGCTAACAGGACATGGATCCTGCTATCCCCCGATTTTGCTGGTTCAAATCCAGCCCCGGTTGGTAGTGTAATGACTGAGAGTTGTGAGGAGCTATAGGGCGGGTCTCAGTGCAGATCCTAGTGGACAGGCATCCACCCCACAAAATCACCACTGAAGATTGGATGGCAGTCCCATCCTCGTTTGTGGAAGTGGTTCCTGAAGATCAGAGTTGAGTCACTGGATCCAGTTCTCCCCCCACACACACACCGGCGTGGGTTAGCTCCACCCGAGTAAGTGGAGTTATCCCAGTGTGGGAAGAGACGCATGCCGATTATTTATAAACTTGCTCCTCATGGGCTCTGACTATCTGACCCCCATTGGACTATTTGAGTGTAACTCCAAACTGTTCCTTCACCTCCATTTCCTTTGCATCCTCCTGACCTTGCTGCCCCGGCTCTTGTCTCTCAGAGGTACGAAAGAAGGCAGATGGGAACAAAAGTGAGATCTCCCAGGACGACACAGCATCAGAGGCAGAAATGAATACGGAGGAGCCACTGAACGGGGAGGAGGGAGAAGAGGAGGGACTCACACGAGATGACTGTGAAGACGAACTGGTAAGCAACAATGGGAGAGGAACCCCCACCCTGCTAAGGGAATTAATCAACCAGCTCTAATTTTACTGGTGCTTATTAAAACCACCGGAAAAATTCATTTTTCCTTCTTAAAAATAAATCACTATCTTTAATGCTGTGATTGTTTGCAGCTGTATTCCCCTACCCCAGCCCTTCCTCCATGATGGAAAGCATTACATTAATTGCAGTACGCAGAGATGCTGTAGAAAAATGGCTAGCTTTGCATATTCAGGCCATGTTTATTTGTGCTTTTGTAACAATTAATCCCTGGTTTGTACAAATTGCTTTGCTCCGTAATAAATGATTCTGAGACGTGCTGGAGCATGTAGCACAGATATGTTATTACAGCACCACATTCATAATGATTTGCATTTGCAGAGTGTCTTTCATCCAGACAGAGCCCAAATTCTCACAGCAGGTTGCAAAATCTGTAGAAGCAGAGCCTTCACCCACCACTGAAATGTGGCCACCTCTGGGGAATTATGGCAGCTGTTTCTCAGCACAGGCCCTGGGCCTCAACCCAGCAAAACATTGACACATGCTTAAGTTTAAGCATGTGGGCTCTGATTCAGGAAAGCACTGAAGCATGCACTTATTCCCATCCCAACTAAAGGCAGCACTTAAGCATGTGCTTAACTTTACACATGTGCTTAAGTTCCATTGACTTCAGTGGGATTGAAACATGTGCTTAATATGAAGTACATGTTTAACGGTATGCTGTATGGATCTGGGGTTGTGACTACTCCCATTGAAGCCAACTGGGCTATTCGCCCAGTAGTAGTTAAGCATCTACTTAAGTGCTTTGCAAGATCAGGACCCTGCTTAGATACTACCGTGATAGGAGCCTTTGCAATGCATATTATAATTAGAGAAAGCTCAGTTGTTTCCCCAAATTAAGGTTAAAAGCAAGACTCTGATAATGAACACACACAGTCCTCTAAAAAAAGTTCTCAAAGGCCCTGCCACTTGTCAGGCTGCATCTTACCACCAGATGGCATTTTCTCACAAACTTTAAGGCACAAACTTTAAATCACAAATGCCATTTTCAAGATATTTTAATCCCAAAATTGCAATGTTTAAACATTTCTGCAATAACTTCCAATGGGTTTTTTTGCTCCTTCCATTCTATGTATCCCTTGACTTACAAACATCAGAACTAGAGCCAGGTGAAATTTTTCATCTGAAACTTTTTTTGCTGAACATGCAGATTCATGTCAACTGAAATATTTCATGAATTCATGTTGATTTCGCCAAACTGTTTTGGTTGAAAAGAAGCCTAAAAAAATTCTGAAAAAAATCAAAATGTTTCCATTTTTCAGTGCAAAATGACTTTTTGTTCAGAAATGGACTTCTTTTTAAAAAATGTATAGTTTAAAAAAGCTGGAAAATGAAACAAAGCATTCTGTTTCATGTTGAATATAACATTGCCTTCGACCTGCAACAAATGATTTTTCTTTTTGGTTTTCCAAAATTTTCAAAAAACAATTGTTTCGAGTCAGCCCAAAACATACAATTTTTTTTTTTTAAACAGCCAGTGAACCAAAAAAAATACAGGTATTCACACCACTTTAACCAGAACAGTCCTCATCTGTTGGTGTCCCTGAAGATCGGGGCCTTTTATTACTTTTTCTCAGAAGTCTCTCATACCTAAAAAAGTTATTCACCCCTGGTCTGATTTATAGGTTTGCCACCTTTCTAATTTCTGGTAACCGGACCCCTGAGGCCCTGCCCTTGCTCTGCCTCTTCCCTTAAGCCCCCATCCCCCTCTCCCCCCCCGCCCTCTTTGCCACCTCTTCCCCCCAGAGGCTTCACCTCTTTCCCCGAGGCCTGGCCCCCATCGCTCGCTCCTCTCCCCCATTCCCCCATCGCTTGCTGCATTGTCTGAAGGAGCCTGCCTGCAGGTAGGAAGCGGCCCTGGCTGAGCAGGGTCTGGCATGGGTTAATGACCCGGTGCCTCCCCTGCCCCTGCGATAACCAGACTTTTGGTTTGGGTACCATTTAGGGTTGCCAGGTCCCCAAAAACCAGGCATCAGGCAACCCTAAATGGCACCCAGACCCAGAAACCAAAACCTGGATTGTCTGGGTGAAAGCCAGATGGATGCAACCCCAGTTCAGATAGGCCACATATCTTAAACTGTTAGCTCGTGAGGTGCAGGGACTGAATCTTCCTGTGTGTGTACAGCACCTTGCACAATGAGGCCTTGATCCCGACTGGAGCCTCTGTTCTCTACCGCAATAAGCATCTTCTTTGTTTGACACATAGCTTTACATGTAGCTTCTTTTGCATATGTCATTTACATAGAGAATGTGGGGTGAAGTCCTATGACCGTTGTTATACAAGGAGTCAGAGTAGATGATCATCATGATCTGCTATGGTCTTAAAATCTGAGTCTATGAGCCAGTCACTTTATGCCTCAGCAGATACAAATAAGCTTTAGCCGAATGAGTTGCCCTTCTGCACACCTTTTGAGAAGCATCTTCCAAGGGTCTCATCCAAAGCCCATGGAAATGGATGGGATCCCTTCCATTGCCTTTAATGGGCTTTGGGTCAGGCCTGTATTACACAGCTTAGAAGGTGTGTAGGAGGGGAGTTCCATTGCTGCAGACTTCGCAAGATGCTCAATACAGGAGTTGCCCCTGCATGTCTCCTAAGGTGAGGGCGCATCTCTTGTGACCATCCATCTCCTCAGGCAAGGAGTTCATTGAGCAACAGCTCATGCATCTAAATTTGATGCATAAAACGGACGACACTAGCCACATAAGTAATGTATAGGTGAAGAAGTGAATATTTAGCTCTTATAGAGCACTTTTCCTCAGTAGATTGCAAACATGCTTTACAAAGGAGGTTGATAGTGTTAGCCCCATTTTACAGATGGTGAAACTGAGGCAAGATATGTAAATTGATTTGTCCAAGATTAGAGGCCAGTGTCAGAGTTGGGAATAGAACCCATTGGAACAATTTACCAAGGATTGTGGTGGACCCCCTATCACTGGCTATTTTTAAATCAAGATTGAATGTTTTTCTAAATGATCTGCTCTAGGAATTATGTTGGGACAGTTCTCTGGCCTGTGTTATATGGGAGGTCAGACTAGATGATCGTAATGGTCCCTTTGGGTCTTGGACTCTACGAATAAATGAACTCAGATCTCCTGAATCTCAGTTCAGTGCACGCTATCCGCTAGGCCACACTGCCAAAAAGCGTATGGAAATATTTAACAATGGTATTGGCTAAGGCTGTAACATTTAAATGAACCTAGGGGAGTTAGACACCAAACACCCATTGAAAGTCAATAGAAGTAGGGCACCTACCTCCTTTGTCCCTGTGGAAATCCCACAATAGAAGTTTAGTAACTACACAAATGCCATATTCTGCCCCTGGTGTTTGTGCCAGTTTCCCCTGGACCCCGGCGGGATTGGGGTGATCGAGCCCTAAATTTAATACCCCAGTCCACAGACCTCAAATAGAAATGGAACTGGGCCCTCTTACGGAATGGGTCAGATGCCCTGGCCTTAGGAGGCATCTCCAGCCCTGTAGAGTTCAGAAGGTGAGCAGGACGGGTGCCTGCAGCAGGTCTGCACGGCCAAGCCGCCAGCGTGGCTTGGTTGGGGTGCCAGAGAAGCAGCGAGCATGGCAATGCAGGGAGAGGCAGTCTGCATGTTTCGGGCCAAATTCCCTGCAGATGTAAATGGCTGCAGCTCCATGGACTTTGATGGAATTTGGCTTATTTACTTGAACAGCGAATTTGGGCCCTCGAGGCTAGATCCACAAAGGGGACTTAGGCTTACCTTAGCAATGGCTAACTTTACGTCCCCTGCTGCCCAGCAGACCTCAGGTCTCCCACCTCCCATGAGTGCCCTAGCCTTGTTCCACTTTGTCTAAAATACTTAAATGTTCATTGGAGCAGGGATTTGAATGTGACTCACATCCCAGGTGAGTGCCCAGACCACTGAGCTCTAGAGTTATTCTCTCAGAGCTTGTCTACACTTACCGGAGGATCGATGCTGCAGCGATCGACGCATCGGCGGTCGATTTAGCGTGAAGACCCACTAAATTGACCGCCGATCGCTCTCCCGTTGACTCCTGTACTCCACTAGATCAAGAAGAGTAGGGGGAGTCAACGGGAGAGTCGACGTCACATAGTGTGGATCCTGCGGTAAGTAGATCTAAGCTACATCAACTTGAGTTATGCTGTTCACATAACTCAAATTGCGTAGCTTATATCGTCTTTTCCCTTTAGTGTAGACAAGGCCTCACTCTCTCCGGCTTGTGCCTACTTTGATGAGGTCTGGTGCCTTTGCTATGCATGATAAAGAGATCCCATGACACCATTTCTTGCTATCACATATTCATCACAAGAATGATCTTTCATTTGATGCAACAGGGCTGGAAAAATTTTTATAGTGGGGGTGCTGCTGATGGAAACCATGGATTTGGTGTTTGTTTTTCCTACTTCAAGCCGGGGTGGGGGGGAAGCAGCACCCCCAACACTCCTAGTTCCAGCACCACTGATTTGATGTGTATTCACTTGCATACTCACCTTTCTGCATTCACTACCAGCCACATTAGGCTTTGCAATGGGCACTTATTCTAGCCAGAATGCACTTATGCATTGCTGTTTTGATTCTAGTTACTGTCAAGGTGGCCTCTTCATTCTCAGCCTCTGATTTCAGTAGCTTATAATTTCCTGAAATAACTCCCTTTGGGGTCAAAAATAGAACATGTTTGTTCTCAACCCAGAAGGTGAACGTGTTTGGAGAAGACCTCAGCAGCTGCTCTGGCAAACTGCGGACCCAATTCTCCTTTCACTTACAGAGCTTTTAGAAGGCTGGTTCTCTACTGAGTTCAGTGGAGTTACTCTGATTGATACCCAGAGTGACTGAGATCAGAATTGGACCCTAAATATTTGCCAAGGCAATTTTTGGTCAAATGGAAAAATGCATTTTCCCTATTTATTATCAGAATTATTTTTTTGAAAAACTAAACAAGGACTGTTAAAACAAACTAACCCTGGCTCATATTTGTGAGGTGCATTTCCCACTGCAAGCAATGGGAGCTGTGAGGAAGCAGTCTTTCTTGGGGATTGGCTCTCTGCTAATGCAGTGTTGAGGTTGCCGTTTTAATTGCTCAAATGTCTGGGAATTCAGAACTACATTTTCCACATGAAATTTTCACTCATCCCCCCAGCACGTAATCATTACCATCGGGGTCATTGTTACCTGATTTCAGAATAGAGGGTTAAATCCTGCAGACTCAATTAATCCAAAACTCCCATTGCATTGACTGGGTGTTTTACCAGAGTAAAGATTAGGTAAAGACAGCAGCATTAGCCCCCACTGTATGTGCAAGAATATAAATCCCTACAGATGAGCATTTACATTTTAGAAAGAGTTGCCAGTTAAATATACTGTAAAATAGTGACTTGGGGGGAAACTTACAAAAATACATACCCCCTTATTTACAAAAACTATGATATTATACAGTAATTGCCCCCAAAATGGCAGTCACATTAATGTAACCCATATTGTTTTGAATATTACTTTTGAATACTATAGTGTTATTGGTTTTGATGGCTGAGTAAAGGCAGAAAACAGGCTCCTGGAGGAGAGAGTTGCAGCGTGAAAATATGGGTTAAAAAACTGCAGCTCTTACAAGAACCATAAATGGAAAACATCTGGTCCGGCCATGCACTTTGCAGAAGGCAACAAGCGGTAAAAAGACCATTATAGAGTGAAGGCAAATCTAGAACAGGTCCAACAAAAACAAGAGAAAGTCAAAGCCCATCCCTGCAGCAGGATGGAGGAGAGAAAAAGCAAGGGACATACAGGCCAGTGGGAAGACAGAATATAGCAACCACTGAACAGACTGGAGGCAAAAGGCTGCCACTCTGCTGACTAAATCAATGAGCCCCTGGCCCCCTGCATCTAATGGCAGGAACAACAAAGCAGGGTGCAGCCAGTGGTAACTATTCAAACAAATATGCCTCAGAATCTGATCCAAAAGGCCCGGGGGGGACACTAGCCCAGGCCACCTGTGGACACAAGACTGTTGGCAATCAAAACCCATCCCTGAAAAGAGAATCCAGGAAGGAGCCATTTCAGATCTGAAAAAAAAACCCAACCCATTAAACCCAGAGGTGCCCCATTGCAACTGTTGGGTCAACCAAGGGGGACCACAACACTGGCAAGAGCCCAATAAGATTGAATGGCTCTTAGCGCACTTCCTATCTAGCTGACTGGCTGGGACATCAGAAATCAGTGAGGACTCAGAGAGATCTTTGTCCTCTTCATCTCCCTCATGCTCCATCAGCTCAGAAGAACATTGAGCCACCACTCTAATATTCTCACCATTCACAAAGGAGGGAGATTCAGTGGGAGCAGCTGGCACACCAATTGTCCAAGAGTGGCAGACAGTGCAGTCCCAGGCTGGGACCCAGCATCATCAGTGCAGCATGCAGGATTGGGGGCTTGAGGACTCACCAGGCCAGGGGAAGACAGCACCCCACTGGGAGTTCCAGGCATGGAGCTACCATCCAGTGCAATGCTATCCTCCTTCTCGGGGTACACAGCTCCATCCTCAGCCATTGCCAGCAGGTCAAGGGCCGTCAGAGTCTTAGCCCATTTAGAAACAGCCCTGCAAAAGTCCATCTCGTCAATCCGTTCTTCACCCCCATCTCTAGAACCTATTTCTGCTTCCTGCAAGGGAGGTGCTCCTCAATCTCCTGGACTCGCATCTGTCCAGCTGCAATTGACAGGGTCACAATAGAGGGTTCCTCTCTGGGGGCTGCTACCTGGACAACGGCAGGCCACATATGCTGAGTGAGGGGATAGAATCTGGCAGTACAGATGCAAGTTAATTGATGTCCCAGCACCCTCCACACTATCCGGGGGTCCCATATTCTAATCAGGAACCCCCGAGCCAGTCATGCATGGACAGGAACCCCTCAAGTGACCAGCAGTACCTCACAGGAAACACCATCTATACGGTGCTTTAAAACCAGGTTCAAGGCTGTTTAGAACCACCTAAACCTAGTGGCAGAATGACATAACATATTTCACATCTGCATACTAACAGGAGAAACTCCCATCCCATAATGGAAGAGATCAGACACTAGCGTCTCACTCTGAAGGAAGTGGGGACATTACAGGAGTAAACTAGGGAAAAACTTGAACAAAAGATTCCTTGATCGGAGTCCTTCCAGCACCAAATTATTCACAAACTGCTCCTCGGCCAGTAAAATCACTATAGATTTGTTCATTCAAGAGGCATTTTTTATATTAGCATGGCCAATAACCTCACCTACACTCAGCAACACACTTCCCAGTGCAGGAGATAGCAGGCACACACCAAACCTAGTGCTTGCAGGTCAAACCACTAAACCCATCTGAAATCGATCCCATGAACCCGATCTGAACCCCCCACGATGCCCAAGGAGAAGGCCAGGGACCCAACAACGCCCCTAAAACAATGAAACAGCAAGTAACAAAACAGAAACAAACACAGACTAACAGAAGCCCAGTTAGTGTGCACAGCATGTAACAAACATAGCATCGCCCTCAGAAGCTCCCACCATCCTGAGAGAGCTAGATCTGTGGTTAGAGCACTCCCTGGGGTGGTAGGAGCCCCAGGATCCAGTCCAACGACTCTAATTTACCCAGAATGCAACAGCTTCAACAGGAGAGACTGAGAGGGCATAAACAACAAGCAACAACCCGTAGGATCTGGCCGTTTGCTATGTTCCCTGCATGCTTTCAGTGCTGTGTGTGAATATCCATGCTAGGGACCCCAACTGTTGCTGCTTCCCAGTGACATTATATATTCCATCCATGTTCCTGGATGATTTGACGCCTTCCCCACCCTCCACCTTTTCCACCATGGTCTGAGCTAATCATTGAACTCCCCCCTGCTGAAACTGCCCAAGAGGAGGGGCTAATGTTGATTTCCTGTTTCTGTTTCTCTTTGCCTTTTCCCTCCCACCAGGAGAACAGCCATTACAGAGTTATGGAGGACGCCAGCCTACAGTAAGCAGGTACAGCTAGCGCAGCTCTCAAGTCTCCAAGGGTTGCATGCTGGATTCGGGGGAAACGTTTCCCCCTTATGTATCTTAGCTTCTTTGGAAGATGCGTCGCCCAACAAACCCTGTGCATTTTCCCAGCACCAAGCCTGGCTGCTCAGCTGGGCTCTGGATTGACCCCTAAGTTCATCTCCTAAATCACACGGAGAGTGACGCTCCTGTTTTTCTCCCTCCTCTCTCGTAGTAGCACATTCAGAGCAGCGATGAACACCAGTGTGAGGAGAGCACGAGGTTATACCCTGGACTGGCATGCTGAGCCGGACAAGCATAAAATGCAGGGCTGCTGTCATCTCCGCCTGGCATTCCAAAGGAGAAACATGGACCGACATCTTCAACCCATCTGTAAAGCAAAAACAAAGAAAACCAGTCATCCAAGTGGATCCCTGCTCCTCAGAGCCCTGCTGCTGGCCTAGGCAGTGGACAAATACACGCTCCATGACCGTCACTGACCACTCTCTGGGATGGAGGTTGTATTGTAAAATGAATCGGGGACGTTGCAGAGCTGTCCTTAGAGGCGGGAAGACATAGCTAGTCGTAATCCAATTAAGAATTTAGTTCCTGAGGTAGAAGGGTCCGGCGTGTTTGTTAATTGGGGAAATGAGTATGTTGGTCTGGACAATTTGTAGTTTCACACATATGATCATGTTCATGAATGGGGCAGAGGGGCACCTTTCCTCCTCGGACCGATCACCTCGTTCCGAGTCCTTTTTACCCCATGAGCCACCTTGGATGCACGGTCACCTCCAAGTGTAAGGGAATCGGTACCATACCCCTTGTTCTGCACTGGGCTCCTTGGACCACCATGTCAGCACGAAGAGAGAGAAGGAAGCCATCGACAGGAGAATAGGTGAGCCAGAGCAGCAGAAACAGAGCACCTTTAGTCTTCAGAGGTCTGGTTTCTTAGCCATCCGACTGACAATGTGTAACTAAAGGGTAAGCAGGCAAACAGTCACTGTGGAATAAGGGGGTGTGGGTGAAAGTGGACCCAGGTGGCTAGTGTGACACCCTTTTATTGGACAATCAAACAGTTCAGGCTGAGGGGTGCGATGCCACCTCTTCCCCTCTGGCCCAATCCCCTATGGCAGCATGGTCACACACAATCCCTCGCTCCAGCCTCCCTCTGGGCCTTCAAGGTCTGGCTGGGAGGCGGTGCGGGAGGGATGAGCTGGTCCCTGCACCAGACCCTGAAGGCTCCACTCTGCATCGATGTGTATTGCAATGGGGCTGGGGGGATGTAGTAACTCACCTGAGCATAAAAGACTTGTGAGGGTTAGTGTCCGGCATGCTGGGCCTGAGGGAATTAGAGCATCCACTTCCCTCCCCACTCCTGAGTTCACACTGCCCTTAGCCCACTCACAGCCCAGAAGACAAAGGTCAGCAGACATGGGTGGTTTCTTCAAATGAAACAGTCTGTAAAAGGACCCCCACTTCCCCATCTGTTGCACGGTCACAGATTCCCTCTTTATTGGGCTTATTCCTAGTCTCTGGCTTCAGAGGTTGATGGGGCTGAGACTCAGTCCACACTGCCATGCCAACCGGAGCCCCCCCCCGCACCCTCTCGAGTGCTGCCCATGTCTTCTCGTTGACCAACTCCAAGAAACTGGATGAAACAAAGCAGAACCACAGAGAGCCGCTTGAACAGTTTCCCAGCGGCATCCTGGTTTCTGCTCCAGCACTCAAACCCAGGCCTCTCACAGAGTCTTTAGGAGGGAGACAGAGTGGAAAGCAAGCCATGGGGCCGTGCTTCCCTCCCCGAAAGAGCCTGGCCTGCTTGTAAGCATGGCTTTTGAAGCACAACGTTTTACTTGCATTTCGTCGTTGGAAATAATCATGAGGGCTAAAAGGGACGACCATTCTTTTCTTTTCCTTCTCCTCTTCCTTCCATGTTTCAGTTCTGGTACTATTTGTTTGTCCATTGTGCTGTGCCGAGCCGTTGTAGCATTGTTGTCTAGGCTTTGAGAGATGAGCTGCAATTTTTTGCTATGAACTGACCATGATGCTAATATGTGGGAAGAAGGTGGCCTTGTATATAAAATCCTGTATAATAAAAAAAAGGAAATTACTCCACCTCTGCTGTCTTCTCTCTCACCTTTTCAGGACCTTTGGGACCCGTCTGGTGTTTCTGGATTCACTCTTTCCTGTTTCATCTCTGCCAGTGGGTTTGCTTTGCCTGGGATGAGGCATAGTCTGTTGGGTTGAAAAAAACTCTTCTGGATTAGAGGATGTTTTGTCTGTAAGACCCTGATTCTGTTCCACATGGAGATCCACTCAGTGCAGGACAGCAGGGAGGAGCCATCCAGGAGCCAGTTACAGCTCCTTGGATCTCATGGCACATTTGCACTGGCTCCCAACCCCAACAGCTTAGGACAGGCTAGGTGCTGCTCTAATTTATGCCAACCTGCAATGGTTACAAATGGTCTCTAAGCAAGTGTTGCTAATTCATGATTTTATTGAGAATCTCATGACATTTGATGTTCTTCTTAAAGTCCCACCTCCTGGAGGCATATGAGTCGGTGAGACTCTCATCTTGCTTTTTTTTAAAGTAAGTCTGTAGGCCTCTGGGTTGCAGAGAAAAACTTGAGTGAATGAACTAAAAGCCACCTAAAGGTTCAGAAACCAGAAGGCAAATACAAAGAACCCAAAATGTATTATTATTTTTAATAATCTCATGATTTTTCAAGACAATCTCATTATTTCTGGGTCCTAATTCAATGGCCAGGTTTGGCGTAGCAGATGTAAAACTGGTGTAAGTGAGAGGAGACTCTGACCCATTCAAGTTAATCAGGAGATTGGAGAACCTTTTAATCCCAGCAGAGTGCAGTTCCCTGCCTGGCGACAGCTGGGCCGGAATGCCCTTTGCATCCTGTCCAGACTAGAAAAATTAGGAGTGTTTGGCAAATATCTAAAGTGTTAACTAATCAGCTTTTAAACGCTTCTTAGTATTTAGCGTAGACAAAGCGAGCGGTGTTTAAAAATGCATTAGCTGGTCATGGTCAACCCTCGGGTTCCCTCTCCCGCCCAATCATTTTGATAGTCTTGTTTAGAACACATTCTGTCCCACCGAACCTGAATCAGCACGGCTCCTTGTTTGTTACAGAACAGCACAAAGGCATCAGCATACTGGTGGCTCTACAGTGCTTCCAGTTTTTACAGGTCCAGGCCATGACGATCTGAGTTGTGATTGCACCTAGGAGCTCAGCCAGAGTAATATTTGGCTGGCTAGGCCAAGCTGCTGGCCATGCCACCACGACCAAACTGCTATTTTTAGCATGCTAGCCCAATCAGAGCTAGTGTGAGTATGTCTGCTCGAGCTAAAAATCATGTCACACAGCAGTAGTGTAGCTCTGTCAGAGTCAGCAGTTCAGAGCTCTAACTATACAACCCTGCTGTCATCCCTTAAAAGATACTCTGCTTGTACAAGGTAGTAGTCTGCACAAAATAACAGTACATACATTAACTGAGTTTCAGTCAATATTAAGACTCATGGTCCCTCAAGGTGCTGTAAATATTCATGAGGCAACAGCTCAGTCAATAATTAGCTCCTGGATAAATAAATGTGAGTATTGAGTTCTCCAGAAGTCAATTTCCTTTTGACTGTCTCCTCCATGTTCCGATCTCTCATACTGTGGTCCCTCCTCTCACCTCCCCATGAATTATCCCCAGCTCTTTGCTAATAGCATGCCCCATGACCTTTGTGCCCATTCTTTCTCTCTGCTTTCCCCCTGGGAGACCATTTAAGTCAGCTCCGGAACTTAGCGTTTTGAAGAAAAGCAACCATTGTAACTGCACATTGGACATACGTCAGTGTCTCACCATCTCCATGTTGTGAATTGGAAAAAAAACACTTTTGCTATAACCCTAAATCTAAAGTATGTGTCCTCACCTGTCTCCTCCCTTCCTCCTCCCCCTTGTCCCAAAAAAGAGCATTTATTAAAACATCTTTTGAATCAAACAGGGATTCAAATGCAGGCTGCTCAGTAGCATTTGCACAATCTACTACTGCGTTTGATGATGATGAGTGATGAATGATGATTGATGTCTTTGCTGAATTTGAAAGCAATGGGCCTGAGTCCCCATTGCCTCACGTCTCATCATTTACACCCATGCAAAGTGAGTGTGAAATGCTTTTTCCACTTGCACCATTGTCCTGTTACCCCCTGTTTTGCATAGATGCAAATGATGGCACAAGGTGCAAGGTAAGCAGAGGCCCTGGCCCTGTATGGTTAATATGATTTTTTTTAGAAACTAAGGGGCAAATTCACTGCTGTGGCTGGGATCCACTCAGAGCACCAGAAGTGGGAGGCATCAGGGAGTTCTCTGAGTCTCTGTTCAGTTGTGTCCCAACCCTGGCATAGGTTAGAGCAGCCTTATAAAGTAATTCCATACCTAGAATAATGCAAAGGTGAATTAGGCCCGTTGCCTGTTGAAATGGGCCTTACATGTCTATTGAGACTTATTGGAGGTCCAGGTGTCCAGTCCCCAGGGACGCAAATCCGGAGGTAAAGCAATCACACAGTATAGACTGGAGGGTGGCATATTGCATGATTAATGTTGCTCTGCATTCTGGGTCAATCGGTTAAAAATGTGAATACTGATGAGGTTGGCATACAAAGTGAGACAGATAATCGTTTCATCCAAAGAGCAGCAGGAACATGTTGCAGATCTCAGTGAGAATAGCCTCCCTTCTGAGAGACATACCTGCGTCAAGTCCTATCCTATTCGAGACCCCAAAGAAACATTTAAAACTGGAGATGACATCTAAAAAAAATGTCTGTTGCTGACAGTCCAGAAGAGCATTTCTCAAGATCACCTAAGAAGGGATTTACCAGACAGAAGGAACCAAAGGTTGGTCCATTTCAAGTCTCTCATAAGTGTTGAGCACATTTTTGGTCACTATACAAAAATCAGTAATTGTGATAATAACGTGGTCAGAATATCCATGAACCACTAGATCAAATATTGTTCATAGAGCGAAGGATCGAAGTGACCCTCTTCCCTTCAGAAAGAGCACTGACGAGGTTCCAGAAGGCAAGAGGAGAGGTGATGTCAAACTGGGATCATGGTACATGAGCTCCTCCAGAATGGAAGGGCCAGATGCTGACCTCACGCAAATCAGTGTCAATCAGGAGCAACTTCACTGGTGTTACTGTAAATCCACACTGGTGTAACTGGGAGGAGAACTTGTCCCACAGACATTAATCCTTTGTGAAAAGCCTGTCCTACTCCTATGGTTCAAGAAAGCCCAAAGGGCCAGATTTTCAAAACTGCCTACAAGAACAACCTCATGCTCACATTTTTGGCACCTAACAAGGACCACATTTTCAAAAATCCCTAGCACCCAATGCATGCCTGGCACACTGAGCTCGTCTGAAAACCTGCTCACTTATGCTGGTGCCTAACTTGGAGCAAGGCTGTTTTGGAACTGTGGCCCTTAGTGACAGCAATAAATCCACATCCTAATAACGGCTGGGCACAGAAAGGGATGCTACTTTGGCCCAAATCCCTGTTGCTCTCTTTATTCTAGGCCCTGGTCTACACTAGGAGTTGAGGTCATATCTAGCAGCGTTAAATCGATTCAACCCTGCACCCGTCCACAAAACGAAGCCCTTTTTTTCGACTTAAAGGGCTCTTAAAATCGATTTCCTTACACCCCCGACAACGGGATTAACGCTGAAATCAGCCTTGCTAGGTCGAATTTGGGGTACTGTGGACACAATTAGACAGTATTGGCCTCTGTGAGCTATCCCAGTGTGCTCCATTGTGACCACTCTGGACAGCACTCTCAACTCAGATGCACTGGCCAGGTAGGCAGGAAAAGTTCCGCGAACTTTTGAATTTCAATTTCCTGTTTGGCCAGCGTGGCAACATGGTGACCATGCAGCACTCATCAGCAGAGGTGACCATGATGGAGTCCCAGAATCGCAAAAGAGCTCCAGCATGGACCAAACGGGAGGTACGGGATCTGATCGCTGTATGGGGAGAGGAATCCGTGCTATCAGAACTCCATTCCAGTTTTCGAAATGCCAAAACATTTGTCAAAATCTCCCAGGGCATGAAGGACAGAGGCCATAACAGGGAACCGAAGCAGTGCCGCATGAAACTTAAGGAGATGAGGCGAGCCTACCAGAAAACCAGAGAGGTGAACGGCCGCTCCGGGTCAGAGCCCAAAACATGCTGCTTCTATGATGAGCTGCATGCCATTTTAGGAGGTTCAGCCACCACTACCCCATCCGTGTTGTTTGACTCTTTCAATGGAGATGGAGGCAACACGGAAGCAGGTTTTGGGGATGAGGAAGATGATGATGATGAGGTTGTAGATAGCTCGCAGCAAGCAAGCGGAGAAACCGGTTTTCCCAACAGCCAGGAACTGTTTCTCACCCTGGACCTGGAGCCAGTACCCCCCGAACCCACCCAGGGCTGCCTCCCAGACCCGCCAGGTGGAGAAGGGACCTCTGGTGAGTGTACATTTTAAAATACTATACATGGTTTAAAAGCAAGCATGTTTAATGATTAATTTGCCCTGGCATTCACGGCTCTCCTGGATGTACTCCCAAAGCCTTTGCAAAAGGTTTCTGGAGAGGGCAGCCTTATTCCATCAACCATGGTAGGACACTTTACCACTCCAGGTCAGTAGCACGTACTCGGGAATTATTGTAGAACAAAGCATTGCAGTGTATGTTTGCTGGTGTTCAAACAACATCTGTTCTTTATCTCTCTGTGTTATCCTCAGGAGAGTGATATCATTCATGGTCACCTGGTTGAAATAGGGTGCTTTTCTTAAGGGGACATTCAGAGGTGTCTGTTCCTGCTGGGCCGTTTGCCTGTGGCTGAACAGAAATGTTCCCCGCTGTTAGCCACGGGGAGGGGGGAGGGGCTAGCCATACGCTGGGGGGAGGCAAAATGCAACCTTGGAACGAAAGCACATGTGCTGTGTATGTAATGTTAACAGCAAGGTTTACCGTGAAAGAGTGTACCCACTGTTCTATAAAATGTGTCTTTTTAAATACCACTGTCCCTTTTTTTTTCTCCACCAGCTGCATGTGTTTCAAGGATCACAGGATCTTCTCCTTCCCAGAGGCTAGCAAAGATCAGAAGGTGAAAAAAATGCACTCGTGATGAAATGTTCTCTGAGCTCATGCTGTCCTCCTACACTGACAGAGCACAGACGAATGCGTGGAGGCAGACAATGTCAGAGTGCAGGAAAGCACAAAATGACTGGGAGGAGAGATGGCGGGCTGAAGAGAGTAAGTGGCGGGCTGAAGAGAGGGCTGAAGCTGAAAGGTGGCAACAGCGTGATGAGAGGAGGCAGGACTCAATGGTGAGGCTGCTGGAGGATCAAACTAATATGCTCCAGCGTATGGTTGAGCTGCAGGAAAGGCAGCTGGAGCACAGACCGCCGCTACAGCCCCTGTGTAACCAACCGCCCTCCTCTCCAAGTTCCACAGTCTCCTCACCCAGACGCCCAAGAACACGGTGGGGAGGGGGGCCTCCAGCCACCCAGCCACTCCACCCCAGAGGATTGCCCAAGCAACAGAAGGCTGGCATTCAATAAGTTTTAAAGTTTTAAACTTTTAAAGTACTGTGTGGCCTTGTCCTTCCCTCCTCCACCACCCCTCCTGGGCTTCTCTCCTCCACGACCCCTCCTGGACTACCTTGGTAGTTATCCCCCTATTTGTGTGATGAGTTAATAAAGAATGCATGAATGTGAAGCAACAATGACTTTATTGCCTCTGCAAGCAGTGATCGAAGGGAAGAGGGGAGGGTGGTTAGCTTACGGGGAAGTAGAATGAACCAAGGGGTGGGGGGTTTCATCAAGGAGAAACAAACAGAACTTTCATACTGTAGCCTGTCCAGTCATGAAACTGGTTTTCAAAGCTTCTCTGATGCACATCGTGCCCTCCTGTGCTCTTCTAACCGCCCTGGTGTCTGGCTGTGCATAACCAGCAGCCAGGTGATTTGCCTCAACCTCCCACCCCACCATAAATGTCTCCCCCTTACTCTCACAGACATTGTGGTCCCTTTTGACCAGACTTTCCGGTTGAAAACCAGCCATCTGGCAACCCTACCTCGCAAAGAATTCATACATTGTACCAGCGGAGTCCCAAACAGTCATAGCAATAATAATACTTGGAGACAGCTTCAGGAGCAGGGAAGCCAGCAGAAAAGAAAGGATGAGTCAATGACAGAAGACATTTCTATTCACAAGCAGGAGCACAATACCTTTCTTATAGCGCTAGCTCACAATTCAGTCACCATACGGTAAGTTGGTTTTTTTTTTTAAATGATACTCCACGAAATGGCTCGTCTCCTTTGGCATTTCCCTTAACAACCTCAATTATGCCAGCATAACTCAGCGCTGACTCAGTCCCCAATGACTAGGAACTCTGTTTCCTCTGCAGTGTGGCCCACACAAATTATGCAGGATTATGAGAACCTGGAAGTAAAACTGACTAGAAGCAGAAAGTGGAACTGAACAAACGTCCTCGCCGTGGGGAATGAAAATAGATATGGCTCGTGAAAAGTAAATTTGATTTTTTTGATTCTGTTGTCCATCACTCACTAATTTATCATGCCTGTGGCATTTACAGCAGGGGAAGGGACAGGGGACCGTGACCCTTTGTTGCTAAAATTTCAGATGCTTTTGGTAACAACTTAGGGACTGGTTTTATTAAATGATTTTTCAGTTGCCTTTTTAATGGCTCACCGGCCATGATATTATGGTATAGACCATTTCCCAACTCAGAGCTTCACTCAGCATTGCGGGAATATTTATTTAGTTATTTAGATTGCTTGTAGAATCATTGCCAAAGCAAGAGAGTTTCATGGGACTGGAAGTCATTTTTTTACTGAATGAATAATTGCATAGTGTGACTGTGTGTCTCTGGACAGGTTTCACATGCACACAAGAGTTACACACATTCTCACACCACTGGCCAAGTCCCACGTTTAACATTTCCTGCAGCTTAGTCAAGTCTCTAATTTGCAGTTACAAATAATTTGCATGTGGCCATTTAGTGCTGGTGAAAGAGGTCAGATTAAGCCTAGATTTCCCATACAGGGCTCCACTAAGCATTGGCAGCAAGTGTGGGGGGAGGCAGGACCTTATTCCTTGCACTCCTCAGAAGACTGAGTCAAGTGGGAAGCCAGAGACAGTTTGGAGGGCTGGGGAAACTTAGGCAGTCTGATGGAGTAGGTAGGGCTGCTGGGCAGGAAGGGACTTCGGGGGGTGGTGCCCTGGCTCTCAGCCCCCCACACTGCCACGCTTCAGTGGGTGAAAGCGCGCTTGGAGAGGACATGCACCACGAACAGAAAGGTAATGTGAATATCAGCGATGGCAGTAATTACTGCGGTGGCTGTAAGTCAACCTAACCTAGGTAGATTTAAGATTGTAATGTAGACATGCCCCAAATTGCAGTTGGTTTGGTCCCTCGTTATGAGCCAAGGAAGGCAGGGGGTAGCAGAAGAATAAAAACTGCATGAGTTTCCAGAGGTGAATGCGGGTGGGACTGAGGGTGTGACCAGTCTGTGAGCAGATACAAAGTTTTTTTTCCAGAAGACTGTGGTGTTACCAAACTCTCCATATTTGGCATTGGAAAGAGTCAAAACACAAGAATGGAAGGGAAGCTAAATCAAGGGATGGGGTAACTATTCTATAACATTATTCTCCTGCAGCTCAGACTTGTACAATGTGCACTTATTGTGGGAAACTTATGGGTGACAAAAAGCAGGCAACAATTCCTGTTGGGTGCTGTGTGACTTCTGGGTGTAGTGTCTGAACAAGAGCCTAGAGCTGTCTTCTGCAAACTCTGTTGGTATTGATAATGTGTATATGGTCTGTGGTGTCTGTCTGAGAGCTAGAACTCCCGTTTCTTTAGCCTGCTCTGTTAGATTGTCAATATGGAATAAGGCCCTTGGAGACAATTGACTTACTCCAGAATTACCATAGTGTGACAAGGCCATATCCTATAGAGCACACAGGAAGACTTGAGATGTCCCCGTGTGAATCAAGGAGTTGGCAGGTGCATCTTTGCAGCCATGCTGTGAATTAAAAACTGACCTTCTGGTTTCCTTCAGTTTTTAAAGGAGATCCTACAAAGGGAAGTGGGAGGGATGTTGCTGCTGTTCTTTAATGATGTATGAAAAAAGTTTGAAAACTTGTTTAAGGGGGAAGGAGGGTTCTGTGTTTGAAGGGGCAGAAAACACAGGCAGGATTAGTATTTCACGTACAGTTTGTAGACCTTTGTAATTGGGCCAGAGTGAAAGCGGGCTCACATACCCCACTTCCCTCTGTGTCGTCCAGCTCATTGCTGTGGGTTTCCCAATCACTTCTTCCTAATCTGAACATTTTCTCTCTCCTGTTGCTGTATGAAAGAGCCACCCAAAGGCTGTGCTGGGATGCTAGTGAGACTGATGGACAATATCCTGCCGTATCCTCAATAACCTTATGGCATTAAGATACTTTATTGAATTAGGGCTAATACTGTCAGGGTTCATTGCATTAAAAATGCATTTGGGTATGTGTTATTGTGGCCTTTAAGAGGAGGAGGAGACTAACAGGCTTCCGGTATTTCTTTGAAGCTACCCCCCGCAGAGGTTTGCGTATACTCATTCAAACTGGATTCTCCATGAACCTGGATGTTTTGGCTAAATAGACTGGTTTTAACAGACACAGGGACTTCCTCTTGATCCAGGAAAGAGACAGAACCCCTGGCCATGGAGGGCCCCAGTCCTTAGGGAAGGGTTGGACTGGGCCTACTGGTCATAAGACCATGTGCTAGTTCTGAGCTGAAGCTGTGATGGACTTGTCACAAGGAAACCCCTTGGGTGGGGATTTGAAGGACAGCTCCTGCCGGAGCCCAGGGTAAGGTTGGGGTGATCTCTTGTAGGCTTATTAGCATGCGGATAAGGTTCTTCTATTGTTTTTAATGAGTTTTCTCTGTTATACTTTTACCGTAAGACTGAAATAGGCTTACACCGTCTCCCAAGACCACTATGGGCATTTTCTTGTCCCCCACTGGAATCTTCTGATCTGGAAAGGAAGTCCCAGAGTGCAGCTTTCTATACAGGCCAATGTTCCTGAAGATGCATGTCCTGCACTGATGTCAGTGAAACGACTCTGGTGATCCACCAGCACCTGCAGTGCCATAGAGAAGTAGCTCGTTCTATTGATATACTCCATTGCAAGATGGTCTGGAGCTAAAATTGGGATATGCCTGTCATCTGATGCCTGTCATCAGGGATATGCCTGCTGCAGTTAGGGAATCCCATTGCTGCAAAGCCATCCACTATTCCACACTCATTTCCCAGAGTCACAGTCCTTTGGAGCAGGATGTGATTAATGGCCCTGCACACTTGCATGAATGCAACTCCCGTGGTGGACTTCCCAACTCCAAACTTATTCACGACTGACCAGTAGCAGTCTGGAGTTGCAAAAGATCGCCACTGACTTTTCCACATAAGGGCAGCTGTCATTTTGGTGTCCTTGCACCACAAGGCAGGGGCAAGTTCCGGGAAGGTGGCTTTGTGCATGTGAGTTCTGCAGCCACTGCTCATCACCCCAGACCTGCATAATGATGCGATCCCACCACTCAGTGTTTGTTTCCTGAGCCCAATGGCAATGATCCATTGTGTGCAGCTTCTGTGTGAATGCCAAAAGTAATCTGGAATTGTTTCTTTCCATGGCACACAATAGGGGCAGGTGCCACGGATTTGCAGCTCATGAAGTACTGCATGATCCGCCGCGTTGTGTTCATAGCACTTATCACAAGACTAGAGAGCAGTGCAGGATCCATGCTTTCAGGCAGAGATGGTGGGCGCACAGTTTACAGGCTGTTGAAAAACAGCACAAAATGTAGCCCATGGAATGCTGGGATAGAGAAAAATGCATCATGGGATGGTGAGCTCGCACCCCTGATGCACTGTGATCCATTCTCGCAGAAGGTAGCTAGTTGCACAGTGGGATAGCTACCCACAGTGCACTGCTCTCTCTGTTGAAGCTAAATCACCAACTGTAGACTCGCTCCGCCGACACAAGGAGCGATGTGTGAATATGCACACGCACTGTAATTATAGCACTTTATGATCGTTGGCGTAATGTGTGTCGACTTAACGCTGTAGTGTAGACATAGCCTAAATCTCCCTTGCTGCAGACTAAGCCCTTGATCACTGATCTCTTCATAACAGCCCTTAACATATTTGAAGACTTTTATCAGCACCCCTCCTCCCCAAATCTCCTTTTCACAAGACTAAACATGCTCAGGTTTTCTAACCTTTCCTCAGAGGTTAGGCTGTCTAAACTTTTTATCATTTTTGCTGCTCTCCTCTGCACTCTCTCTCTCCAATTTGTCCACAGCTGTCCTAAAGTGTGGCATCCCGAATCAGACACAGTACTCCAGCTCAGTGTTGTGTAGGGCAGGACAAATTACCGCCTTTGTTTGACATACAAAACTCCTCTTAATACAGCCAAGCATGGTATCAGCCTTTTTTGCAAGCGCTGCACATTGTTGGCTGATGTTAATTTGGAATCCACTATAATCCTCAGATCCTCTTCAGCAGTACTAAGACCCAGGTATTCCCCATTTTGTAGTTGTGCATTTGATTTTTCCTTCCTAAGTCTATTTTGCACTTGTCATTATTGAATTTCATCTTGTTGATTTCAGACCAGTTCACAAATTTGTTGAAGTCATTGTGAAATCTAATCCTATCCTCCAAAGTCATAGCAACACCTCCTAGCTTGGTATGATCACAAATTTTATAAGCATACTCACCCCTCCACTACCCAAGTCACTAATGAAAGTAATGAATCGTACCCTATGGGGCCCCTCTAGATAGGCCCTCCCAGTTAGACAGTGAAACATTAATAACTGCTCTTTGACTACAGTATTTCAACCTTTTAGTAATTTTATCTAGACATTTCCTTATGCACATGTCATGTGGGACTGTATCAAAAGCCTTACTAAAGTCAAGCTATATCAGATCTACTGCTTTCCCCCTGCCTCCCATCTACTAGGACAATAACCCTGGCAAAGAAGTAAATTAGGCTGGTTTGGCATGATTTGTTCTTGACAAATCCACGCTGGCTCCTATTATCCTCTAGGTGCCTACAAACTGATTTTTAATCATTTGTTCCTGTACCTTTCCTGGTACTGAAGTTAAGCTGACTGGTCTATAATTCCCTGGGTCCTCTTTGTTCCCTTTTTAAAGATGGCTACTATGTTTGCCCTTCTCCAGTCCTTGGGGATTTCACCCATCTTCCATGAGGTCTTGAAGACAATTGATCACGGTTCTGAGATTGCTTCAGCTACTACCTTAAATACCACAGGATGAATTCCATCAGGCCCTGCCTACTTGAATACATCTGACTTATGTTCTTTTTCTAATTTGGCTTGCACTCCTTTCCCCTTGTTTTAATATAAATTTGTGTTGAGTATTTTGTCACCATTAGCCTTTTTATTGAAGACTGAAGCAATAGAGGCATTAAACACCTCAGCCTTCTTGATGTCAGCAGTTGTTAGCTCTTCTTCCCTGCTAAGCAGAAAACCTATACTTTCCTTTGTCTTTCTCTTTGCTCCTAATGTATAAAAAGAACCTCTTCTTATTGCCTTTTAAATCCCTTGCTAGGTGTAACTCATTTTGTGCCTTAGCCTAATTTTTCCCTACATGCTTATGCTATTCTTCTGTACTCTTCCTTAGCAATTCATCCGTGTTGGTGCTTTTTACTTTCCAGGACATTTAAGAGCTCCTGGTGGAGCCATATAGGATGAATAGTAAAGAGGCACATCTTTCCTTCACATCAGGATAATTTGTAGGTTTGCCTTCAATATTGTCTCCTTGAGAAACTGCCAATTCTATTGAACTGCTTTTAGCCCTTAGACTTCCTTACCCATGGGACCTTATCTACCAGTTCTGAGTTTATTAAAAAGAACAGGAGTACTTGTGGCACCTTAGAGACTAACAAATTTGTTAGTCTCTAAGGTGCCACAAGTACTCCTGTTCTTTTTGCAGATACAGCTGCTACTCTGAAACCTGAGTTTATTAAAGTTACTCTTTTGAGTAACTCTTTTGAGTAAAGTAACTTATTCTGCTGCTCTCACTCCTTCCTTTTCTTAGATTCCGTGAAATCTATCATTTCATGATAACTTTCACCCAAATTGCCTTCCACTTTCAGATTCGCAACCTCCCTGTTGGTCAGAAGCAAGTCTAAAATGGCTCTCTCTCTAGTTACTTCCTCCGCTTTGAGAAACAAAAAGTTGTTCCCCATAAATTCCACAAACTTAACTGAAAACATTGTTTTGCCACATTACTTTTCCAGCAGATGTCTGGATAGTTACAGTTCCCATTACTACCAGGGATGGTTGGGTATTTGTTTGTTCCAGAATTACCTCATCCACATCCTCTGCCTGGTTTAGAGGTCTACAGTAGACCCGCTACCATGATATCATCTCTATTGTTTTTGCTCTGCCCCCGCATCTTTACCTAGAGACTTTCAACTGGTCTTCCTCTCACCTTTCAGAACAAGTGTATATATTCTTGATGCACAACATCTGCCTGTCCTTCCTGAGCAAGCTATGCACGTCTATGCCAATATTCCAGTCATGAGTTTTAGCCCACCAAGTGCGTGTGACTCCAGTTAAGTCATAATTTAGCTTACGTACAAATATTTGGTTTGCTATTATGAATAAATCCAGACTTAGGGGTCTGAACCCATTTCAAGGGCAATGTTAAATCTTCTCTCGCTTTGTTCCGTTGTCATATGAATTGTCCAGCACCCTTGAATAATGGGGGTATTATCTTGTGAAGTTCCATCCAAGGCTTAGCCAGCGAGCATGACTAATGCTTTCCCTGTCTCCCTCGCAAACTGTGGTGGAGATCTCTTTGATTTTGTTGAACTAATTATTGAGGATTTGGGTTGCAGTTGCCATTATAGAAATTCACACGTGAACTGCAGGCTGCTTGGAATGGCTTTCAGCACAGACATCTGGTTTCTAATTTTTTGCCTTGCTTTTTTATTTTTATTTCCAGCCAAAGGCATATTTTTGACTTGAAAGGAGCACGCTTTGGGTGTGAGACAGCGTCTACATTCCTTCAGGAGCCTACGTGCATGGCTAGCGTGTGGGAATACTGCAAGGCAAGCCCTGCACCAAGTGTTTTGGCTACTTCTGACCTGGCTAACAGCAAAAGAGAGAGCACGGGCATGAAAATCAACATTCGGTTCCCTTGCTGTTCATGGAAGAAACTCTTCTGAGCATTAAGAAAAGGGTGTGGCTAGCATTTCGTGCAGGGGTGGCCAACCTGTGGCTCTGGACCCGCATGGGGCTCTTCGTAGGTTAATATGCGGCTCCTTGCACTGGGGTGACTCTGGAGCTGGAGCTACAGGTGGTGACTTTCCAATGTGCTGGGGGGTGCTCAGTGCTCAACCCCCTGCGTTGCCCCAGGCCCTGCCCCCACTCCTCCCCCCTCCCCACCAGAGCTTCCTGTGCACCAAGAAACAGTTGGTCGCAGCAGGCGGGAGGCATGGGGAGGGTGGGGGAGGCGCTGATTGCCGGGCCTGCCAGAGGGTGGGACACACTACAGGTTGGAGTCGGGGGAGCTGATGGGCTGCTGACATAGTATTGTGGCTCTGACAATGTACATTGGTAAATTCTGGCTCCTTCTCAGGCTCAGCTAGGCTGCCCCTAATTCAGTGCAAAGGCTGGGGACAAGGTGAGAACTTTAGCTGTCCATATGGCTGTGCCCATCCTTAACCTCGGTTAGCAATAGTCATGCTCCGTTCACCTGAAACAGACCAGCAGCGGTTCTCAAACTGTGGGTCAGGATCCCCATTAAAATAGCATTGCCAGGGCTGGCTTAGGCTTGCTGGGACCTGGGGCCACAGCCCAAGGCCCACTGCCAAGGGCTTCAGCCCTGAGTGGCAGAGCTCTTGTTACAAGCCCCCTGCCTGGGGCTGAAGCCCTTGGCCTTCGGCTTTGGGCCCCCAACCCGGGGTGGCCAGGCTTGGGTGAGCTCAGGCTTCAATTCCCCCTCCTGGGGTTGTGCAGTAATTCTTGTTGTCAGAAGGGGGTTGCGGTGCAATGAAGTTTGAGAACCCCAGGAATAGAGAGATCCTGGCAGAAGGAAAAATATACCTTTAACTGTGAGGAGCCTGAGTTCCGCTCTCTACGCAGGGCCTAGCTCAGGGGTGGGTGAACTACAGCCCGCGAGCCACACCACGCAGCTCGGCCCCACTCTGACGCTCTGGCCGGGGCACTGGGTCGGGGGCCGGACCACGCGGCTCGGCCCCGCTCTGGCCGAGGCGCACTCCAAAGCCACACAGCAAGGCTCCTGGAAGCCGCGGCATGGTCCCACTCCGGCTCCTATGCACTCCAATGGGAGCTGCAGGGGTGGTGCCTGCGGATGGGGCAGCATTTCAGAGCCGCCTGGCCACGCCTCTGCGTAGGAGCCAGAGAAGGGACATGTCATGGCTTCCAGGAGCCACTTGAGGTAAGCGCCGCTCAGAGCCTGCATCCCCTAAGCTCTTCCCATGCCCCAATCCCCTCCCCCAGCCCTGATCCTCCTCCCTCTCTCCAAACCCTCGATTCCAGCCTGGCTCACCCTCCTGCACCCCAAACCTCTCACCCCCAGCTGGAATCTGCACCCCTTCCCACACCCCTGTCCCAGCCTTGATCCCCCTGCTGCTCTCCAAACCCCTCGGTTCCAGCCCAGAGCACCCTCCTACAACCCAAACTCCTCATCCCAAGCCCCACCCCAGAGCCTGCACCCCCTCCAAATTTGTAATCATTCATGGCCAGCCATACAATTTCTATTCCCCGGTGTGGCCCTCGGGCCAAAAAGTTTGCCCAGCCCTGGCCTTGCCCCTGCTCTAATCTAATAGCCTCTCCTTCCTCTTCATAATCAGCTTCCCAGCCCTCAGTAGCCTCCAATCCCCTATCACAGAGGAAGTAGAGTCTTGAGCTGCCTGCAATGACACCCACTGGCCTGCTCTTTGAAGCGACAGGAAAGTCCCCATTCTTTAGCCCCTTCTGCTTCCATGAACTGGCTGCCATGCATGGGAAAGGGGAACGTAGCTAACAGTGAGATGTCCAGCTGGAGACACAGTAACTTCCCTGTAGGGGTGAAGGGAGGCTTGTGGTGTATTGAGAACTGTGTTAAAATTATGATCTCTCTCTCTAACTTCTCAGGTGTTTTCCTAGACCTCTTGCAGGGTAGGGGGCTCTGTAGGGAAGCATGCAATGAGTCAGTTTGCAGCCAGCCAGCCTAGAGTAAGGTGGGGGCAAATTGTGCCTTTCTGTTTCAGGGAGCAGCCTGCTTTGTCTCTCTCTGGATTGGGTTCTTGTGTTTGATCATTCTGAATTCTAAAAACTAAAGTCGTGTCACGTTGCAACCATCCAGCAACGTGTTCTTGTTTGGGTTTTTTTAAATGGTTTTATCTAACCTTTCTGTGTGAATGCCATGAACATGAGGGCTGCTTGCAGGGGCCCTGGGTATATCTACACTACACCAAGCAACACAATTGCAGTGCTGCAGTTATGCTGCTGTAACGTAGACACTTGCAACAACAAGGGAAGAGGTTTTCTGTCACTGTAGTAAATCCACCCCTGCAAGAGGCGGTAGCTAGATTGACAGACTAATTCTTCCACTGACCTAGACATGTCTGTATGGGGGTTTAGGTCAGTTTAACTATGTTTGTCAGAGGTGTGAATTCTTCACACCCCAGAATGACAGAGATCAGCCTCTGTTTTAGGTGTAGACTAGGCCACAGCTTTTCCCCCCCTTGCAGCCACATGGCTAAATGGCCTGGCCCTAGGTGACAGCCACCTCTGGGTTGGCCAGTTTACTAAGAGGTTGCAATAACTCCATGTGACCTGCCAGGTGTCCCCTAAACACCGCGGCCTGCGTGCGTGCGTGTCTGCGTCACATGGCAGGTGTCACTCACCTCAGTGTCCCACGCACACCAGGGCCCCCTGTGCATTCCCACAGCACAGCCTGAATGCCACACACCCAGCGGCGCTCGTGGCCTGCAGTTTAGCCTGGCTGCCCCTGCCGCTGCTCTGCTGCCTGCTGAGCTGGCAACCTGGCAGCTTTCTCACCTTCCCCTCTGACTGCGCTGTCCCCTGCACGTCAACCACCGTGTCTACATTGACACTGCAACACCCTAACTACACTGATGATATCCCCCTGAGAGGCACAGGGCTTGAGTTAGGATGTCTGTATAGTGGGGCCCTCCATCAGCAGGAGCAAGGCTGTAGCGTATAAGCTGCCTTATGTTGACCTCGCCGGGTAGCGTAGAGCAGGGTTCTCAACCTTTTTCTTTCTGGGCCCCCCCCACATGCTATAAAAACTCCACAGCCTACTTATGCTACAACAACCGGTTTTCTGCACATAAAAGCCAGGCTGAGCATTAGTGGGTAGCAAGCAGGGCACCTGCCTGGGGCGTCATGCCACAAGGGGCCCTCTGAAGCAAAGTTGCTCAAGCTTCAACTTCAGTCCCGGGCGGCAGGGCTCGGAGTCCCAGGCAGCGGGACTTTGGCCTCTTACCCTTGGCCCAAGAAAGTCTAAGGCAGGGGTCCCCAACGAGGTGCCCACAAGTGCCATGGTGCCCACAGCACACCCCGCCGCCGAAAAGCGTGGCTGTTGCTCAGCGGCATTTTGGCAGCAATGCTTCTTGCTGCTGTCGCTCCTCGCCGGCGGCATGGTGTCTGGCGCCCGCCAGTTTTCTGGGAATAGCAATATGCTATTGCCACAAGCAAGGTTGGGGACCACTGGTCTAAGGCCATCCCTGCTTCGTGGACCCTCTGAAGCCTGCTCACAGCCCCTGGTTGAGAACCACTGGTGTAGACCAGGGCTTTGGCTGCCTGCAGCAGTTTGGCCAATGATTGATAACACCTCTACAGGCTTCTGACTACGCAGGCAGCGTCCTCGATTCTAGATCCCCAAAGTACAGCAATCATATATGTTAGATTGGGGCCAGGAGAAGCAAATGCTAATTGCACAGAGTTTGCATGGTTCCTACTGTGTAAGTAACCAGGCCCTTAATTTACATAGATGAGGGTTTGGGGATGGAGTATAAATACTTGGACAGAATAATTTGGGCCACAGCCCACTGTGTGAGAAGCCATTGTCCTCACGGGAGTACGGCTAGATGCATCTTCCAGTCATGGAATCAAGATCCACCATCTACAGACCTATCCACCACAGTGGAAGAATTCAAAGACATGCTTTAAGCAGTGTCATCCTTGCTCTGGCAAGCTAGAAAAGAGGTTTGGCCCCATGCCCAGGCTAGGTATTTTAGAGACTCTTTTGGTGAAGGTTTATCCCACCCTTAAGCACTGCTTCTAAGCTATTGGTACACTGGTGTGGATGGTTATTTCAGAGTAGAGCCTTGAACAGCCAGAAGGTACTCATGGATGTGCTCAGATAGGACAGATGGCTCAGATGAGGGTGCTAGTCTGGGACTTTGGTTCAATTCCCTGCTTCACCACTTCCTTTGTAACCTTGGGCAAGTCCCTTAGGGTCTGTCTACACCACAAATAAAAACCCACGGCGGGCCTGTGCCAGCTGACTCAGGTTAAGAGGCTATTTGATGGCTGTGTAGATGTTTGGGCTCAGGCTGCAGCATGAGCTCTGGGACCCTCCCACCTCACAGCGTCCTAGAGCCCGGGATCCAGCTCCAACGTCTACACAGCAATTTTACAGCCCTGCAGGCCGAATCAGCTGACCTGGACCAGGTGTGGGGGTTTACTGCTGTACAGACATATCCTAACTGCTTTTAGAGAAGCCTACGCACCACATGTGTGGGCTGGAGCTAACCCTTGTATTTTGCCAAAACTTTTTAGTTCCCAACTTCACCATGACTATGGTGGGTTTCACCTTTGCTGTGCAGCTGAGGTGGCAGGACTAGACTGCTCAACAAGAGCTTGGAGGCTTGGCTCCCACCTCATCACCACAGCCATCCATTGAGAATACTCCCCGAGATGAAAGATTGCTTCAGTGTTAATCATCAATATTCCCCCAAATGAGACTGCTTGCAGAGCACTTGGCACTTTTTTGGGGGGTGGGGCTAGAGCTGAACTTTGCCCATAGTTTAAATTTAGGATGGGAGAAAATGGAAAGCCTGACACCTCTGAGAAATCAGATAGCAAATTTGTCTCTTATCCAGGGAAACTCCCATGCACTATGTGAGTGTGAATTTATCCTAAGGCAAGCAAAGGTTTGCCCCATCTAAGGTTCCCCTATTCAGTCTAACGAGTATCTTACTCTTCTCCTGCATGAACAGTACCGTACTTCTCCTCCTCCTATTTCACTCATCCTGCATGAATGTGCAACTCCCACGGAAGTACATTTCTTTGCATCTGGAAATCTGAATGCACAAGTGTACACCAGCCTGAGAGGTGTCCCAGGAGATACCATAACAGACTTTGAATTGTACATATACATTTTGCCTATACTGGCTTTATCATGCTCATTACAATAGACGTATCTCCCCCTCATTCAGATCCCATATACTCCTAAATGCAGAGGAAACTCTTTTCATGGGGACAGTGACTATTGCATCTGCTCAGGGTTTAGTGACTAAACAAAGTACAGAGCTCCAAACGTAATGATAGGAAGACAAAGTGAACCTACTCTTAAAAGGGTCAAATTCTGAGGCAAACAGAAGCTGGTGTAATTCACATCCTGGTACCCTTCGATTGTAAGTTACATTGATTTCATCTCTTTAAAATCTCACTCAGTGACCACACCTTCTTACCCATCCTCCTGGGTTTCATCCAATGAGCCAACAGGAGGAAGTCTGTACAGTTGGCTAGAGGCTGGAAGACAAGGCACAGCAGGAAACAGCACTGCCAGGAGCATGTAACATGCACATATCCTAGTTTAAGAAACTCCTCTCCATGAATTAAGTCATAAGGGGGCAGAGAGGAGTTAAGCCAAAGACTGTACACTGGATCAAGACAAGGGGGGAGGGCAATGCCAGGAAAAAGCTACAGCAACTTAACCTCTCTGAATTTTCCCCCGAAGACTGACCTGGTAATATCACACAATAGAAGTATGCAAACCATTGACGGATACTGTAATTGACTGATAATTCAGTAGCAACATGGTATTCTAAATGCATCCACACTGGGGACCTGGAGGTGAAACATGCTTGTTTAATGCATTACAATATGTCACCAACTCAAGACCAAGCTCATTCCTTTTACTGGATTTCAAAGGAGTCTTTAAAGGTTTCATACCTATGACAAAGCAAGCTTGTTTTCAATGTAAATCAGTTTAAAGACTACTTCAGTGCACCCCAACAGCTCTGTGCCGCCCCCACTCCCCAGCCTCATTTCCAATAGAAGAATGCCCCGTACTATTTGTTAAAGAAAACAAGACTACAATACAAGTCTTATGTTACACAAGAGGCACTGATCCTGGTTTTATTCACTTAAAGACACATCCAACATTGGTTACAGCTCACCCTTCAAATTCAAAATGCTTTTAAGAAACGAGCTATAAAACCTTGACTTTAACTGCACTGTATTGTCAAGTAGTTTTCAAATAGCAAATAAAAATGGTTTACCAGCAAAACTGGATTGTATATTAGTATATATACAAATAAAGATTAAAAAACTCAGAACAGAAACCCTTCAATTTCAGCCTTAAAATGAGTCAGTAATATGGTCATCCACACTTCATTCACTAGGTGCATAGATACTATGGTTACATGCAGGGAAGCCATTCAACTCCCATCAAGCCACCAACCTGCTACCGAATTACTCCCTAGACTGGCACTACACTTCAATTTTAGAGATCAGTTATTCAAATAGAAACCACATTTTTTACGGGACAGTACTATAATGGAAAGCATGCCTTCCTATTCCCAGCTAGTGTTTAAACAGTTTTAACTAGATTCCTAGACAAGAAAGCTGAAGAGGCAGCCGCATTTACTGCATGTACCAGACATTAAGATAGGAGTGTACAGATGTGTGTAGGACCTACACTAAGTTCAGTGGGGTTTTTTTTGTTTTGTTTTTCTTTAAGTGTCAGAATTCTCTTTTCTAAAAAGACCTTCTGCTAGTGGAGAAAGGTGCATGTTTTACACTACACAGCTTTTGTATATTAAATCTGGAACCCAAAATACCTGCTAGTGTCACATTTTAACTCAAGTTACTATTTTTACATTTCCATTGTACTGGAGCTGGTTTGCAATAAAAAGTTACTGATACCCTTTTCATTTTTGCTTCATTTAAAATGATTAGTTATTTAAAGTGGTGAAAAGCACAGAGCTAAGCAAGAAGAGATAGATAAATTCATGTAGCAGAATCTGTAAATTTAGTACAGTGACACTGAACGTTTACAATGGTTTACCAACTCACTAGGTGTACGTTCAGGACCAACATGGTATCCAGGGCTGATCTTCTGAACTACCTAAGGGTTATGTTTTCTCCTTAATAAACTGTACCAAACTGTTCAGCTGCATTGATAAAGTGTCCTTAATAGCTGTTATGAACACAAACATTAAGGGAAGCGAACACTGAACAGCTTATCACTTCATAAGCTAGTTCTCATAGTAGCAAAGGATGAAAGTACAGGAGCAGTGAGGGAAAGTAACCAGGAATCCTTACATGTATTAGAAAAGAACAGTTTTCACATGACTATTATAGCCATTGGGAATCAGCCAGCATCCCTTTTGTATAACAACTAGTTCATCTGTTCTAGCTATAGGCTCCCTAAAAAGGAGCTTGCTAGATGAAAAAAAACACACTCTGAAGTGTGTGCTTAAGTCTTATCCTGCTCTTTGCACATAATTCATTAACATAGTCTGCATGTAGTCATAGTAAAATTGTGTTCATGGCAATTGTCAGGTACAACTTAGAGAAAAACTGGAGGAAAAATTCAAATGAAAGACCGTCACTGTTACAATAACTTTAATTTATCTTGCATTTTACAGAAGTCTATGAATGGATTAAAAAGCACCTCCTTTCCCATCACGTTTCTCTGACAGTTGGTAAAATATATTCAACGAGCAAATGTATGTGAACAGCTTGAGGATCTGCATCTTGCAAGGATTTCACAGGCCAACCAATCAAAAGCCAAATATCTTGGTATCTTTTACAATCTTGTTTTTAATACAATGGTAAATCCACTCCGATTGTAAACCTGTCCAGTCACATCTCCCCTGAACACTTTGCAAAAATCCAGTGTCAGTTAGCAATCTAGTTAGCTTTGGCACGGAGCTGTGCTCTCTTGCCTGTGACAGCCTGGAAACCAGTTTTGATGCTGGCAACGGAGCAGCGAGAATGGCAGGTCTCACACTGCAAGAAATATAATCTGGTGTCCTTCTGTAGGATTGTGTCTGGTGACCGACATGTATGACAGGTAACATACTCCTCTGGAGAAAAGAAATTAAGTTGTAATTGAAAGGTACTGCATTAAGACATCACTGGAAGAGGCATCAATTCACTAGTAAATGCTACTTCAATCTTTTTTTTAAAACATGACTACTATACCAAACTTTTGCAGTTAAGGAGTGTCGCAGAAGTTGAATGCGGTTAGTACATGGACTTCAAAAGCAGAGCCAAGCTACTTATTATTATTAGTTCCTGGGCTAACAAGGTGTACGTTTTACCTGCCTTGACAACTGACACCAATGCTATAAAAAGTGGATTCTAACCAAAATATTTTACTATCTGCAGATGCCTTCCCTCCTGAGGCAGCATTTCCAGATCTCAACACCTCGTTAGGAAAGTAGTGCTTTAAAAAAGTCAGATCTGCATAGAAAGGAATGACAACTATAGAGCTAGAGGAGATGATCTCATGAAGCTTCCTTTGAACAGTAGTACACACATTTTATTGGTAAAACGATTAATGTGTACAACATACATTATTCAGAGGTCACTGTTACAGTACCCTCCATCAGCCCTTTGCCATGGCAAGGAAGTAAAAAAGTCACTGAGACTGGCAGGAAGCAATGCTACAATATCATCACTAGCTTTCTCGCCATGTTTTCAGTCCACGGATAGAGCTGAACTAATGCCTCCCTCCAGTCCACTTATTTATTGCTATCAGGACCAAGTAATCTATAATTACTCCATTATAACACAGTGAGAAGTCATGTATTCTTTAGTATCTCCAGC
Source organism: Caretta caretta (assembly GCF_965140235.1). NCBI lineage: Eukaryota > Metazoa > Chordata > Testudines > Cheloniidae > Caretta > Caretta caretta. The sequence continues at coordinate 27,157,375 of NC_134218.1, read as the reverse complement.
TGTGTAGGTTTATCCTGACCAGAACTGGGCTCGGATAATCCATTTCTTTATACCAGTGACCTAGTTTAAAATAAAGACAGCCTTCTCATGTACAACTTGAAAATAGGTATCAAAATGTATCATAAAGAGAGATATGAATCAATGTAGGTGTAACGATTACTTCCATGTAAATGACACTGTACTGAATTTTAGTGGTCATAAGAAACTGAGTAAACTTTAAATGTACACGACTGAGTAAGGATAAAAGGAATTTTCTAAAGATAACGGAGATGCTAGGCAGAGAAACTTATAGAAGGGGGAATTGTACTTACTGATGTATCTTCTCAAAACATTTTCTATCTGTTTTTGTTGGAATCGTCCTTTGATTACAAGTTGGTTGTTACCGTCTATTGAGCCACTAATTTAAAAGAAAAATGAATTCAGTAATGTGCAAATCAGAACAACATATCAAGTTGTAAAGAAGGGACAAGATCTGAAACATGCAATAAGGTCAATTGATGCACTGTTGGGCACAAAGCTGCTTAATAAAAGCAATCTAATCAGCAAGATTTAATCTGTGCAAAAGAAACTGCTGAAAAATTTCACTAATGGTCAGGGATTCAAAGTACAACTTCATCTGAGCATAAATCCTCAATGCAATAATTATTGTGAATAAGACAGCTTAATTGGCACACCACACGAATCCAGAAAATGCTTAAGCTCTTCAATGGTATGGTGAACGTGGTACTTTTGCTGATCTGACAAACAACTTCCTCTGAACCGTGCTGTGGTGGCTGCTATTACAACAAACCATTTTTCTAGTCGTGCTGATGCAAGCGAGAAAGAATGTTAGCAGTGATCTTTCAAACCAAGTTTTAGAAGCTTTTGTGTAAGATTAGTTTGAGGTGAAGGGAGCTCAATCCCTGAACTAATAGGCATTAAAAATTAGTCACGCATTTTGTGACCTAGGCTATTCAGTTCTCTGTATATCTGCAGATAATAGCACGTAAGTCTACCCATGCTTGTCTTTTGTAGACAGCTAGTGACTACTGTGCAATCTGAAAACAGGTAATACAAAATCCATCCATAAAGTGTTCTTTTATACAATGATAGATGGTTTATGAACTATCCTGTTAGTTACAACTCCTCCCTGACCTACGAGACCAACTTAACCACACATGGCATAGAGCAGCATTTCTCAAATGTGGCCACCAGCCATGGGGCTTCGAGCTCCATTCCCTGGCTGCGTGGTGATGGGCTCTGGCCCCAAGCTCATCCCCCCATTACCTCTGCCCCCCACTGCCTCCCCCAGTGCCCTATCACTCCTGACCCCTGCTGCCTCTGTACCTACCTCCCCATCCAAGACTTAATTTGTCCCCAGGCTCACTGGGGCTGAGTAAGTCTGTTGTGAAAAGTGATATCTGTATGTTTGTTAATATTACTTTTCATAGCACACTTAGTAGCTAGCAAGTCTAAAAAAAGCAACAGAAACAATAAGAAAAATGACAAGAACGTTCAAAGCACCTTATTTGTGTTTCTATTCTGTTTAGGTCCAATAAAGGATAGAGACAACTGCATACTATTATTATTGAGTCTGTACAAAAAAAACAAAAAACAAAAAACCCCCACCACCCTACATAGATAGATTACAATGATTTGGACATGTACCTATGTATATTTGTTTTTCCTAACGTTAATTAAGTATTTTAGGAAAAACTGTCAGAGCAGCCACCAGCAAGAGGTGATGGCCGCACTCTGAGGCCACCAAAAAATTTGTTGTGAGAACCCCTGGCACAGAGGCTCTTGAAGGGAAAGGAGAGTTACCATGTTGCATCTCCACTCTCACCATTAGAGGGAAGAAAGCATGCTCAAATATGTACATCAGGACCGCTAAACCAAGGCATACTTGGATAAGAAAAAGGAGTGGGGAGGAGGAAGGCACTCAAAAGCATAAGTACAAGCTACTTACCTTGTACCCAATTCAGCCAACAAAAATGCCAGGAGATGTTTTGGCTGACGATGCAATCTAAAAATAAAAGTAAAGTTATTTTTAACCTCCACCTTTCAGAAGAACTTGATATTTAAGAATCACAATAGATAAGAACTTCTCAGAATGGCAAGCCTGTAAAAGGTGTTGCCACAAACAGGACTCTGATTTTATCTCTGGAATAGCAAGAATTATAGACCAGTCAGCCTAACTTCAATACCTGGAAAGATACTGTAACAAATTATTAAACAATCAATTCGTAAGCACCAAGAGGATAACAGAGTTATAGGGAATTGCCAGCATGGATCTGTCAAGAATGAATTATGCCAAACCAACCTAATTCCCCTTTTTGACAGCGTTACTGGCCTAGTGGATAGGAAACAGCAGAAGTGATATATTGTGATTTTAGTAAGGCTTTTGACACCCTCCCACATGACATTTTCATATATAAACTAGGGAAATGTGGTATAGATGAAGTTACTATAAGGTGGGTGCACAACTGCTTGAAAAACTATTAAAAAATAGTCATCCCTGGTTTGCTGTACAACTGGGAGAGCACATCTAGGGGTCAGTCCTGTACTATTCAATTGTTTCATTAATGACCTGGATAATGGAGTAAAGAGTATGCTTATAAAAGACACAAAGCTGGCAGAGGCTACAAGCATTTTGGAGGACAGGATTAGAATTAGGGATGTAAGAGTTCAACCGATTAACCAATAAGCTTGATACTTCCTGGGTTTTGTTAATGGTTAAACTCCACCCAGGGTCCGGGGTTCCTCCGGGCTGCCAGCCGGCAGCCCGGCGTGCCTGGGGTTCCTCCGGGCTGCCGGGACCTCGAGCGTGCTATGATGCCAGGAGGCATCATAGCCCCAGGCACGGGGACAGCAGCGGAGCTCTGTGTAAAATGTGAGGGGGGGGCTGCAGCTCCCCTCCTCCCCCCCCAAAAAGCTCTCTGGGTAAACATTCAACTGTGTAGCTGACAGAATTTTAATCGGTTACATGGTTACTGTTTGAAATGTTATGTACATCCCATTCAAAATGGCCTGGACAAATTGGAGAACTGGTCTGAAATCAACAAAATGAAATTCAATGGAGACAAGTTCAAGTACTAAACTTAGAAAGGAAAAAATCAAATGCACAAAGCAAAATGGGGAATAACTAGCTAAGCAGTGGTACTCCTCACATGGATCTGAGGAGTTTCGATTTGTGATCCACAATTTGTAAGAGCCAAGGTAAAGCAGTTGCAAAAGGCTTGAGGTGTATTAACAGGAGTGTTGTACAGTAGACCCTCAGAGTTACAAACACCTCAGGAATGGACGTTATTCTTAACTATGAAATGTTCATAAATCTGCCCAAAACATTATGGTTGTTTTTTCAAAAGTTTACAACTGAATATTGCTTTAAAACAGCTTTGAAACTTTACTATGCAGAATAAAAATGCTGCTTTCCCCTTTTTTAAATAATTTTCATTTAACACAGTACTATATTTTCTTTTTTTTTGTCTCTGATGCTGATTGTGAACTTCTGGTTCCAAACGAGGTGTGTGGTTGACTAATCAGTTTGTAACTCTGGTGTTTGTAACTCTGAGGCTTTACTGTATATAAAACACAGAAGGTAACTGTCCCACTCTGCTTGGCACTGGTGAGGCCTCAAATGGTGTATTGTGTCCAATTGTGTCATTTACAATTTTTAGTGATTAATAGTTTAATATAGCTTTTTGCAAGTCCATGCAGTTAGACAATCACTAACTATGGACTACAGAAGGCTACAGTATTTCCTGCCTTGAGCCCCCAAGAGATCTTAAAAGCTGCCAAACTTACAGTTTACAGATATCTGTAAAGTTGACAAATGACGTTTTCTTGGTTCCTACTCTTACAACCTGTGGAGGTTTCATGACAAATTTTCTTTTTTCTCCAGCTACCATGTCCGGATTCTTTTCCCGCATTATGTTAAATACTCGATTCAGCAACTGCAGGAACAGACATGTTTACATCAATATGCGTACCTTTAACAATTTATCCTGCCATCCACAAAACGTTTTATATTGCTGTATTTTATGTCTAGAGATGTTTATAATTTTCCCACTACCGTGGAACTAAGTGGTATAGCATTTAAGACCATATTTCTGCCAGACTGAACTTCTAACAATGTACTTTTTTCCCCAGCATACTTTCAACTACATGTTTAAAACACCACAGACACCCCCTCACTAAATTCATCCATTACAATTTTACATGCAACACGCACTTTGTCCAAAACATGGGAACAGCCATAAGTACCATTAGGGCTCCCCAATATGCTATGACCTCTTCATGGGTCATCTTGAGGAAGAATTTCTGGAGAAATGCACCACGAAACCAATGATATACCTGAGGTACTTCAATGATATTTGCATCCTCTGGACAAGTGACCCTAAACTCCCTCTGATTTCCACTGCAACTTCAACAACCACCACCCATCCATTCAACTCTCTCTAGCACACTCCAACACTTGCATCAACTTCCTGGACACCACGATCAGCTTCAGACAACCCAGATCGCCACACCTACCTTCACAGATCCAGTAACCACTCCCAGCACACCAAGAAATCTGTTCTCCACAGTCAGGCATTCAGATACACTCCACCACAGAAGTAAATTACATCATGGAACAGACCACCCAAACAGAACCTGCTGCAATATGGAAATCCCTAGTTGTCACCTACCATCCTACACTGGATCCCATACAGGGTATTAAACAGTTACAACCCATAATCAACCAAATCCTGAAAGAAATCTTTCCTAAACCACTCGTCTGGCCTTCAAATAACCGTCTCTCCTCCCTCCCCTACTCCCTCCCAACTTCTCCACGCTCATCAGAAGTAAGCTCCCCACAGACAAGGATACACCAACTAAAAGTGGCACCAGACCCTGCCAGAACAACAGATGCAAAACCTGTAGCTATATCTCCACTGATAAGATGATCAACACTTCCCACAAACACACCTTTTAAGATCCACGGGTCCTACACAAAGTAATCACTCTCTGGCCCCTCAGTCCTCATCTTTACAATACCTTCAAAAGACAAGCCTGGGAGCTTAAATTCATAACTTTGATAAATACTGAAAATCATGGACTGAATAGATACTGGATTTATGGCTTATTATAACGATCTGTAACCAACACACTCCTCCCTTCCCCCCCAAGTTTTTCCCATCCCCCTATGACTGAAGAGGTGTAAACTAGCCACTTCCCCCAAATGGTCCCTGGAAATGTGTGTTAACTACTTATACTCAAAACAATCTGTATTTAGCTGTTACACTCCCAGTACATTTCCCAGACCTAAAGAAAAGCTCTGCATAAGCTCGTAAGCTTGTTTCTTTCATCAACAGAAGTTGGTCCAAAGAAGGTATTACCTCACCCACATTGTCTCTCTAATATCCTGGAACCAACATGCCCGCAACATTGCATATAAAAAGCCCTCTGACACTTAGTTTTTGCACTTTGTTTCCCAAAATGACTTATCTTCCACTATCATGGGAAACACATTTTTAATAATGGGCTCTTCAATCTAGCAAACAAAGGTATAACACAATCCAATAGCTGGAAGTTGAAAATGGAGAAATTCAGACTGGAAATGTATAAATTGAGAGAAAAAGTAATTAACCACTGGGAGTAGTTTACCAAGGTCATGATAGAGTCACCATCACTGACAATTTTTAAATCAAGATCAGATGTTTTTCTAGAAGATCGGCTCTAGGAATTATTTTGGGGAAATTCTATGGCCCGTGTTATACAATAGGTCAGACTAGATGATCACAATGTTACCTTCTGGCTTTGGAATCTATGAATCTTGGTCTAAAACTTGCTCTTAGCATGCATAATACAAATTTGTTTAAATGATTATTGACCTTTCTTGAGGGAAACATTTACACTTTATAAATTAGTTAAAGCAGCACACAAGCTTTTTCACACGTGGGCACAAATCCCATAATTTGATCCACACAAATCCTAATGAAGTCAGTGGTGGAGCACAGGGGTCTTCCCAGATGGATCTGATTACAGGATCAGGTTCTTGTTTTATATTTTTAAAGCAATTTTATGTTTCTAGTTATTTTTGTTAATGTTTCCAGAAATCTTTGATCATATATACCTAAGGATTAAGTTAGAAACAGAATACATGGACATGAATTAATTAGCATTCGTATAGCTGGATTTGGGAAATATTTGGAAAGCATTTTTAACTTTACCTCATCATACGTGTAGTCCCTTTCTGAACCTGCCCATGCAGGTCCAGTATGAAAGCTAAAAGAAATTCCATCATCTTTTTTGCTGTCTTCATCCTCCAGAGCTGTGAACAAGGAAAGTTGTTTGAGATTCACGAAGCACAAGTTGTTAAAAAAGGTGGACTTCTTGTACATGCTGCTAGAAACAAGCATGAGCACTGTGTCCAAAAAAATTCCCAAGAAATGTGTGTTATGAGCCGAAGTTTTCCTCCACACATTTACGGAGATGACCAGAATATAAACAAGGACCATATGGCTCCACTACTGAGATATTATTTGTTGCTAAACCTTAAAATGGAAAATCCCAAAACAAGGAGATGGCATTTTAACTAAAAAACCGCCTATTTAGGCAATAAGTATACTTTATTTGCAAGATTACCCACTTTCAGCAGCAGCACAAGCCAGGACTTAAACTCTTGGTAAGTTGGTTGTACTTTTACCTTCATCCTTTTCCAATATTTCTTCTTCATCTGGAAACTTCACATTTTTCTTCTTTTTCTTTTTGTTGCCAAGCATGATATCAAGGTCATCTTCTGGTTCCACCGGTTCTTGCACATCACCTTCGATTTTTAAATCCTACAAAAAGAAAAAAAAATTCAGCCAGAACATAAGAAAGTGACACCCAACATAGCATGCTGGAAGTGAGACAGAATATCCTTAGCAATTCTTAAATATGACAGATTTAAGTTTGAAGGAGTGATCTAGGTTATGCTAAAGGCAGGTGCCTGACTTTCCCTTGCTAGTTACACTATTGAGATGGAATTTGGGGCCAGATTTTTAAATGCACAACTTTGCATGCACAGCTGGGGTGCATCTTCTGGTGCACATGTGCAAATCAGCGTTTGTGGATATAAAAGTCTAGCCTTTATTTTTTTAAGAATAGGGTTTATTTTATTTCCTTGGATTGCTGAACAGTTTAGTTAACATGGGGTCACGTGACCAACTATGGCCATTCCCTACTGCAGCCGATTAGTAGTTTTTGAACTATTGACCAGTACAGGGTCACATAATACCTTTGACTTATCAGAGGCTTCCAGCCACACTGACACACAACGAAGGCAAGAGACCTCATGTGTCAGAGAAACTGAAGGCAAAGTTTTCCTCCAATCCTGCTCTCGCTACACGTAAAGAAGTTCTTGAACATCTAAAGAACACAGAACAACAGAGCTTAGATGTGCTGTGAAGGTCAGAGGTGAAGTTTTTTCCCTTTGGGTATAGGGCAGAAAAATGTGCAAATTGTGTAGCATATATTCTTGCTCTGCTGCTCTTTAGGCTTATCAGCCATGTTGAAACGTGATACATTTACTTGTCAGATTTATAAAAACAGGAGTCACGAGTAAAAATACCACACACTCTCCCTGGAGTCCCTGAAGTTGCACCCAATGTTTAAAGAAATCATGAGGACCAGAAACAAAGATTTTACAGGAGAAACTGTTAGCCCTACGTTTGAAAAGTTGACCTTCAGTGAAACTTAATGCATGTGGCTTCTGGTGTTATCCATGTTACTTTTCTCAAATCAAAAAACAATAATGAACTTATAACCCTGAACACCAGATTGGGGGGGGGGGGGGGGGTGTGGTGTGGTGTGGTGTGGTGTGTGTGTGTGTGTGAGATATATATATATACACACACAGACACACACACACACACACACAGTCCCAAAGTGTACATAAAGGGAACACTGTATATCATTTAATAGTGATCCATTGGCTAATTAAGATGACAGACTGCCAAGGAATTCCTGAACGGTCAATCTTAAAAGAATGGAAGGGTGAGATGCAGGCACAGGACAAGGACACATGTGGATGAGGAAAGGGGGAATTTTCAGTAAGCCCAACTGGATTTAATTATACAAACTAGGTCATATCTTTATAAATTGACCTTTACACCCTCTTCTGCTTCATCTATATCAAACATCTTTTTTGTTTTCTTCTTCTTTTTCTTTTGGTTGAAGAAGTTTAGGTCATCCAGGTCATCTGATGCATCTAAAAAACCAGAAAGTTGAAAAGACCAGGCTTAGTAACCATGTTACCAGTGTAGAAACTAAGGGTATGTCTACATTGCAATGCAAGCCCATGCTTGAGCCCGGATTCAAGCCTAACCTCCCCCCACATCTACACTACAGTTGCACTAACTCAGGGCTTGGACCCATGGTTCCAGGACCCTGTAGGGCTGGAAGGTCTGAGCTTGAGTTTTAAGTTAAGCCAGGACCCAGAGAACGAGCCGTATTGTTTTGCAGTTTAGACACAGTTGGACACGACTCAGGTCCCAGAAGTCAGCTGGGAGTATCCCACCATTTCATGGGACAATTTCCTTAGTCCTCTCTATCCCAACAATCTGCAATCCAGTCCTGAAAACAGAAACCACCACCACCCCCCACCTTTGCCAATGGCAGCAGCTTAAGTCAGTGTTAACTCACTATCTTTTGATCTCCAATCTGCAAGCACACTATCAGAGAGCCTCCTTGGTTTGTAATGGAGAGCAAAGTGATCAAGCTGCTTCCTGGTAACATTCAGGGCAGGCAGTACACATTTTTCCCCACAGTGCACCACAGTCCTAGGACTAGAGCAGCCACGTGGGGGTGGGAGAAAGGAGAAGAAAGGGGAGGGAGGTGTGTACTAGGGACTCTGGGATATGGTTACTTTGACTCAGGTCTGCGCACTGCAGTGTGGATGCCAGAGCCCTAGATTTGAGCACCTGTTAGAAAAAAAGTCTTAACATAGGGTTAAAATAAAATGGGGATGCTCAAGCCCATGGTTCCCTAACATGGGTCAGCTGACTCAAGTCCCACTAACCCTGCGCTTAAATTGCAGTATAGACATACCTTAAGTATTCTGGTTCAGATACGAATTCTAAAAAACATACCTGTGACACCTATTCACTAGGATAAACTAGTCAAGTTAAAAAAATAGCTAGTTTAGTAGTTACAAATGCTACACATGCCACAGAATACCCCTTGACAATATTTGTGGCATACTATTTATTTTAAATATTTTTTCATCTTCCCTGTTGCTGTTCTTCACACACGGGGAAACTGACCACAGAAAGGAAAGTTTGTGCTTTTGATAGAGAACCTTGACTTCACAAAAAAATTAATGTGGAAAAAGAGATAAAATTGCCTTTTCAATCATCTTAGGTGTTAAAAGCAACAGGTTAATTTTACACACAAATGTGATTTTAAGTTAGTAACGTCCCTTCAGTTTACTTCATGTTATCAGATCATCTCAATATGGCTAACTTCAGTTAAAGTGAGTCAAATACATCTGCAAGTTATTTCTTGCAAGATCTTGAAGAGTACAATATTAGATTAACTGGCTATTGTCATCAACCAGGGCACCAAGAAAAACTTGTCTTGCAATGGTTTTGAGTATTTCCCATCCTAATTTTTACGGTTACTCTGGAATTATTGCAACTGCTTTCCAGCTCTACATTAAATGGGCTCAGAATACAAAGCACTAGAACTATAATAGAGCACATCACAAGAATTTTGGCAGTTTTAGAGCACCTCTCAATTTTGTTCATGACAAAGACTTCAGTTGCAGTGGAGAAAGCAGAGTTTTTGTAAATTAAGACACCATTTTGCTTATAGAAGTACAGCAGACAAGCTCAAGAAAGAGAGAGAAGAAATCACACTTTTACATATTTGTGTTACAGCAGTACTTAGAAGCCCAATCAGAACCAGGGCCTCACTGTGGTCAGCTGTCTTCATGTACTTTATACATAGCCCTTGCCCTGAAGGCACACAGATGGAAGCTGTGTTTTGAAACTGCCAACTGAAATGTTTCACTATACCTTTCTTCCTACTGTCCTCTTCATCAGCTTCTATATCTTTGTCCTCTGTTGGTTCTGGTTCCACTTCTTTTGTTTCTGACAACTGTGTCTCTTCTGCTTGTGTCTCTCCTCCTTCTTCATCAAGCATGAAGGGCTTCTTCTTTTTCTTCTTCTTCTTGCTCATAGTGGGATCAAAAATCATCTGTAAAAGTCAAGTGTTCATTAGCAACCTTATTTACCATCATTTAATTTGTTACAGTAGCACCAGCAGATTTTATGCAGGTTACTCTGAAAGAGGCTATTGTATAGTACTCTTTTCAGCTAACTCAGTAGTCCTTAAACTTTGGTCCCAAGTGGGAGTTTGTCTAGACTATAATTTATGGTTCTGTTTTAACTTGAGTTAGCTGACAACTAGTCCAAGTTAACATGACTGCAAGTGCTTGTTTAGAAGCACGATGAATGTTTGTCCCAGGACACATCTCTAAAGTAACCTTTTATTCTAGTACTAAGGCTCTTTGGTTTTGTCCACACTTAGTGAAATTTTTCAAACGTTTCCAGCTATTTTAAAATCAGTTGAGCCAGGGTGGATTGAGTTAAATGAGGATTTAAATCACACACGTGGAAAGCCTTAAACAGATTTTGATTAACTTTTCCATAGTACAGTGAATTGTCATTGGCTGATATAGCCTCTGAATATGTAGATTTCTAACTAAATGAAGCCTTTACACTATATTTGGTACATCTTTTTGCTACCTAGAGACGAGGTACATGATGGGGTCTCCTGGAGTCAGAGACTGGGTCCCAATGCCTCTGATGTCTTTGCCAGTCTCTTGCACCCAGTAGCACAGCCCCTATATCCCCCACAGACCAATCCCTTAATATGGCCCATGACCTATTGTGCCATATTTCTGGAGCTTGGCCTCAAAAGTCAGAATCAGGAGAACATCTCTCTTTATATAGAAAAGCAACCTTTAACTCAAAGTTTTTAATAGAGGCTCATGGATTCAGCATACTTATTTTTTATTTAAACATTTTGTGATTGTAAGTAGTTTAGGCCTTAACATATTTTGATTTAAATTTCAGTCATTTTGAACAGGTTTATTTTTAAAGAGAAAAACTTATAATTTTAAACAAAATAAAAAAATCTGGATTTAAATAAAAAAAATCTTTTTATCAACCCTGAGTTCAGCTGAACAGGTATTAGAGTCGGGAGCCTTAGGGTAGATTGGTCTCCAGCTGCATTTCTATTTTCAGCACTATATCAGTTTGTTCCATGTACAAAAAGATGATCTCAACCTAGAATATTTATGTGACCTCAATTAATCAGTACTGGGGCATCTGATGCTCTTTGGCGTATTTATCCTAACACCACCCTTGTGAGACAGTAAAGGATTATTTTCATCTTACAAATGGGGAACTGAGGCACAAAGAAACTATGTGGTTTGCTCAAGGTCACACGAAGTCGGGGGCTGAAGAGGAAACTAAATCTGGCCCCGCACATTCCAGACTAGTGCCCTCAATACTGAGCCACCCTTCCACTCCCTCCTCAGGCCCTACGCTACCAGCACTCCCAGCTACCTTCGAGACACCACTGACTTCCTGAGGAAACTACAATCCATTGGTGATCTTCCTGATAACACCATCCTGGCCACTATGGATGCAGAAGCCCTCTACACCAACATTCCACACAAAGATGGACTACAAGCCATCAGGAACAGTATCCCCGATAATGTCACGGCAAACCTGGTGGCTGAACTTTGTGACTTTGTCCTTACTCATAACTATTTTACATTTGGGGACAATGTATACCTTCAAATCAGCGGCACTGCTATGGGTACCCGCATGGCCCCACAGTATGCCAACACTTTTATGGCTGACTTAGAACAACGCTTCCTCAGCTCTCATCCCCTAACGCCCCTACTCTACTTGCGCTATATTGATGACATCTTCATCATCTGGACCCATGGAAAAGAAGCCCTTGAGGAATTCCACCATGATTTCAACAATTTCCATCCCACCATCAACCTCAGCCTGGTCCAGTCCACACAAGAGATCCACTTCCTGGACACTACAGTGCTAATAAACGATGGTCACATAAACACCACCCTATACTGGAAACCTACTGACCGCTATTCCTACCTACATGCCTCCAGCTTTCACCCAGACCACACCACACGATCCATCGTCTACAGCCAAGCTCTACGATACAACCGCATTTGCTCCAACCCCTCAAACACCTACAAGATCTCTATCAAGCATTCTTACAACTACAATACTCACCTGCGGAAGTGAAGAAACAGATTGACAGAGCCAGAAGAGTAACCAGAAGTCACCTACTACAGGACAGGCCTAACAAAGAAAATAACAGAACGCCACTAGCCGTCACCTTCAGCCCCCAACTAAAACCCCTCCAACGCATTATTAAGGATCTACAACCTATCCTGAAGGATGACCCAACACTCTCACAAATCTTGGGAGACAGGCCAGTCCTTGCCTACAGACAGCCCCCCAACCTGAAGCAAATACTCACCAGCAACCACATACCACACAACAGAACCACTAACCCAGGAACCTATCCTTGCAACAAAGCCAGTTGCCAACTGTACCTACATATCTATTCAGGGGACACCATCACAGGGCTTAACAACATCAGCCACACTATCAGAGGCTCGTTCACCTGCACATACACCAATGTGATATATGCCATCATGTGCCAGCAATGCCCCTCTGCTATGTACATTGGTCAAACTGGACAGTCTCTACGTAAAAGAATAAATGGACACAAATCAGATGTCAAGAATTATAACATTCATAAACCAGTTGGAGAACACTTCAATCTCTCTGGTCACGCGATTACAGACATGAAAGTTGCGATATTACAACAAAAAAACTTCAAATCCAGATTCCAGCGAGAGACTGTTGAATTGGAATTCATTTGCAAATCGGATACAATTAACTTAGGCTTGAACAGAGACTGGGAGTGCTAAGTCATTATGCAAGGTAACCTATTTCCCCTTGTTTTTTCCTACCCTCCCTCCCCCTCCTCAGACATTCTTGTTAAACCCTGGATTTGTGCTGGAAATGGCCCACCTTAATTATCATACACATTGTAAGGAGAGTGATCACTTTAGATAAGCTATTACCAGCAGGAGAGTGGGGTGGGGGGGGAGGTATTTTTTCATGCTTTGTGTGTATAAAAAGATCTTCTACGCTTTCCACAGTATGCATCTGATGAAGTGAGCTGTAGCTCACGAAAGCTTATGCTCAAATAAGTTGGTTAGTCTCTAAGGTGCCACAAGTACTCCTTTTCTCCTTCCACTCCAGCATCTGAGGAACATGAATATTTGGTATAACCACACAGTTTGTTTCTTTTAGAAACCTGTTAAATTTCTATCGTAGCTTAATATTTTGCCTCTCAGTTTAGTCCTGACCTGGGTAGATTTGATTTAAACCATGATTTAAATCACTAGTCAGGAAGACTCGATTTAATCATGGTTTTCTACATAAAAGTGCATTCTTGTAGGTTGTTATAACCTTAATACATATTCTTCACAACTCAAAGATATTTTTAGAAGGTACACACTATACATTTTTAAGTGATTTATTTCGAAAGCTTTTCAGATTAGTTTTACAGCTATATCAGAAAATGAATGATTGTTTGGTTATTTCATTTACCAAAGGTAATTGAAGCAGATATTTATGAAGTCACTGGGAGATGAACTATCATTAATATTTGGAGGATTTTCTTGCCATGCTGTATTAGGAGGTGAACATCACCAGACAGACAGTTAAATTGTTTTATTTAACTAAAACAACATTATGTATTCTGGATTTTTTTCTTCAACAGCAAACATACAACAAAACAAGTATATGAATTTTTGAATTTAATCAAGTTTTTTAAAATCAGGTTTGTTTTTGTTAAAACTGTTTTTAACTAAAATAGTTAAATGAAATATTTAAAAAACCCACAAAAATCAAATCAGCTATGTCAGCCAGGTCAACATAAGAAACTTAAAATATTGGCTTCTGCAGCTAACTCAGTCATCTTCACCTTCATTTTCCTATTTGTTCATAATCTGGAAAAGAAAAACAAGCTTTCCGGCTTTTTCAGGTCCCAAACGATTTCTCAATTTGGAATGAATTAGTCCAAAGGAAGAAAATATTCTTTCTACACCAGCAGAAGCAGCTACTGCTGTTAAAAGTGAGATCATCACTTCAACAGTCTCTGAATCCAAGTACTTAAGTGATGACTTTCACCAGTTCACTGGTATGACTTTCTTTAAAACATCACAAGCAAACATATTTCTTGAATGGTTCTCACTCCCAAACTAGGACTTTAAGGCCTGCTGCCATTTCAGGTTTTCCCTTCTAGTGAGAGAATGGTATGGTAGATCTCAAATCAATGAAGGCTACACTCAAAGACCTCAAAACTTCTGGAATATCCTACTCAAACAGTTTCACTTTTGTTTCTACTGCCTGTCCCTCCCTTCTCATATTTATCTCCAGACTTCTTCTTCTTATCCAGATCTATTCCATCACCACCAATCTTCTATTCATTGAACTTTTTGAAACTTTGCACTTTTAGAGAGGTGAGGGACTGACTTTGTGTACACAAATTTGCAGATGGATTATAGGGTTGAGGTCTTGTTTTTTTCTCACCTCTATACATTAATTTATTTTAAAACATTTTTGCTGTTAACAAACACGTCATCTCTGGAGGCACAAATCCACAGTTTGAGAACAGTGAAAAACAAGCATCTCTGATGGTATCTTCTAGACCAGTGGTCTCCAAAGTGGGGTGCACAAGACCATCCGTGAGGGTGCGTGGCAGGAGGAGTGCCGCCGGCGGTAGCTCGGCTCTCCCCGCTCCGTCTTCGGCAGCACGCCGGCAGCAGTTTTTTTTTTTTCTTCCCCAGAGCTAGCCCTGGGGGTGCGCAAGTCAAGAAGTTTGGAGACCACTGTTCTAGCCGGATCACCAAGTCCCACCGGGTAGATGGAAAGATTAACCTAAATAATCTACACAGAAGCCCCTGGAATCCTTTAAAATTGAGTCCCTAATCCATGAACAATTAGAAATCATTTAGAAAACTTTTCTTAAATATTACATGAATATATTGTCTCAAACTATAGAATCTACAATCCCTATTCCATGATGAGATATTTGAGCTATAATGCATCTTAATTAAAACTATCTTTAGATAGTTTTCCGCAAAAAGCACTGTATCAAAAAAATCTGATTTAAATAAAAAAAATCCTCCCCCACTTTTTTTTTTTTTTTTAAATCATTGATTTTTATCCACCCTGCTCCTGACATTATAGACCTATTTGGTCTGCCAGTCATTTTGTTCCACATGGGTATCTACCCTATTATTGGTTTCAGAGTAGCAGCCGTGTTAGTCTGTATTTGTAAAAAGAAGAGGACTTGTGGCACCTTAGAGAATAACCAATTTATTTGAGCATAAGCTTTCGTAAGCTACAGCTCACTGCTCTAAGGTGCCACAAGTACTCCTTTTCTTTTTACCCTATTATTAAATGTGACAGCATCACATTCAGGTTGAGGCCACTGATGCAACAGCCCACCAGGACAGAGTTCATTCACAGCCTTGCCCTAGTAAGTAGCACTGTCAGAACCACTAGCATGTTATGTTAGTGACTTTTGTTGCCTTGTAACGTAGTTATCCAACAGATCTACAAATTAAGATTTTTACACTTGTGTATTTAGCTACTAACCTCATTCCTTATGTTATTCTAGTAAGATAATGGTTATACAAGATTTCTTTTCATGGACATACCTCTTGTAATTCTACACTGTTCCACACTTTTCCCAATCCCTCATTGCCTGGGTCTCAACACATTTATTACGCAGGCCAGTTCACAGAGCACTGTGCTAAGCTACTGAAGTAAGAAAGACTTCACATGTTGGCTATAATCTGAAGTATAAGCAATATACAGATACTGCATGTGTGCTGCAGGTACATGAGACTGAGGACTGAAGTTCTCAAACTATAAGCTTTTTAAGTGTTTCTGTATAACCGGCTTATAAAGTCTGTGCTTGAATGTCTTTTACAAGATGTTTGCACATTCCAACCCCTTCTAAACTATACTCCTCCTCTAGTAATATTATTAAGCAATACACACTTGTGAATCATTCTCTCCGCCTTGAAGTGCACAATCATTTGGAATCAACTTTGAAAGTTACATTTTGCCCCAGCTTCCTCAATTTTGACCAACTGTATGATCAGCTAAGAGGGAAGACATTCTGCATAGATAACATATTCCACAATTCTAGAGTTGGCTGCATATAAACATAATGCTAGTTTCAGGATTGTATCTTCTGACTAGGGCTGTCACTTAATCGCAGTTAACTTGCGATTAACTCAAAAAAATTAACTGTGATTAAAAAAATTAATTGCAATTAATCGCACTGCTAAATTTCAATTGGTGTTCTATTGTTTATTAGAAATTTTGGATGTTTTTCTACATTTTCAAGTGTATTGATTTCTATTACAACACAGAATACAAGATGTACAGTGATCACTTTATATTATTTTTATTACAAATATTAGCACTGTAAAAATGATAACCAAAAGAAATAGTATTTTTCAATTCACCTCGAACAAATACTGTAGTGCATCTCTTTACCATGAAAGTATAACTTACAAATGTAGATTTCTTTTTGTTACATAACTGCACTCAAAAACAAAACAATGTAAACTTTAGAGCCTGAAAGTCCACTCAGTCCTACTTCTTGCTCAGCCAATTGCCAAGACAAACAAGTTTGTTTACATTTATGGGAGATACTGCTTATTTATAATGTCACCTGAAAGTGAGAACAGGCGTTCGCATGGCACTTTTGTAGCCGGCGTTGCAAGGTATTTATGTGTGATATTTGCTAAATATTCACATGCCCCTTCATGCTTCGGCCACCATCCCAGAGGACATGATTCCATGCTGATGATGCTCGTTAAAAGAATGCGTTAATTAAATTTGTGACTCAACTCCTTGGGGGAGAATTGTACGTCTCCTCTTCTGTTTTACCACTTTCTGCCATATATTTCATGTTATATGAGTCTCGGATGATGACATACCACACATTCGTTTTAAGTACACTTTCACAGCAGATTTGACAAAACGCAAAGAAGTTACCAACGTGTGATTTCTAAGGACAGATACTGCACTCGACCCAAGGTCGAAGAATCTGAAGTGCCTTCCAAAATCTGAGAGGGACAAAGTGTGGAGAATGCTTTCAGATGTCTTCAAAGAGCAACGCTTCGATGTGGAAACTACAGAACCTGAACCACCAAAAAAGAAAATCAACCTTCTGCTGGTGGCATCCGACACAGATGATGAAAATGAAATTGAGTCAGTCCACTTTGCTTTGGATCATTATCAAGCAGAATCCGTCATCATCATGGACGCATATATTCTGGAATGGCAGCTGAAGCATGAAGGGACATATGAATCTTTAGCGCATCTGGCACGTAAATATCTTGCGATGCTGGCTACAACAGTGCCATGCAAACGCCTGTTCTCGCTTTCAGGTGACATTGTAAACAAGACATGGGCAGCGTTATCTCCTGCAAGTTGTAACCAAACTTGTTTGTCTGAGCAGTTGACTGAAGTAGAACTGAGTGGACTTATATGTTTAAGGTTTTACATGGTTTTATTTTTGAATGCAGTTGTTTTTTGTACATAATTCTACATTTGTAAGTTCAACTTTCATTATAAAGAGATTGCATTACAGTACTTGTATTAGATTAATTGAAATATACTATTTCTTTCATTTTTTACAGTGCAAATATTTGTAATCAAAAATAAGTGAGCACTGCACACTTTGTATTGTGTTGTAACTGAAATCAATATATTTGACAATGTAAAAAACATCCCAAAATATTTAAATGATATTCTATTATTAACAGTGCGATTAATAGAGATTAACTTTTTTAATTGCTTGACAGCCCTACTTATGACTCATTTTAATGAGGATATGTTGTAAGACACCAGAAGTAAACCCTTTGTAACTTCTCACATAAATACAAGGCCAAACTCAGCCCTGTTCTGTTCCATAGTTTGTTTTGACTGCCCAGAAATTCCCCACATCTCCCAACCTGGGGATTCCTATAATTTGGGAGATTCTGCAGTAGGCATCAAGCTGCTATAGGCCGCTCTTCGGACACCACTCCTTCAGCCAATTGTGCAGGTGGAGCATCATGGCAGCGAAAGTCATGCACAGCCAAGCACACTGCACTCTAGCTGCCTCCAGGTGGGAAAGCATCCTTTGGGGGAAGAATCTGTAAAGGAAATCCTCCAGGATTTCTTTTAAGACACAGATTTGTTTACGTGAATAAGGGGAAGCCCAATCGTGTACTATGACTTTTACTATCAAATACAAGTTAGGCTACAGAGTCACCCATTCAGAGGCATTTCCCAAGTAACTAAGAGCTCTGTCAAACCCTATATAAAAAGTCAGCTTATTGGATTTTGATCACTAATGTCTTGTTTGCACAAAAACTTCCCAGCTGTAATTCAGCAAGCTCCACCAGTGGTACCAACGGTGGAAAATGTACTGTAGATTTAAACATTTGTCACCAAAAGTTTGGTGATGTAGATCCAGCCTAAGAGGCTTAAATGGATTGCAATGGAGTTTGTCATTTAAAAAGGAGTCAGCTGCATCTCCCTTCTGTAAAGCACTCGAACACTAGAGATGTGTACAATAAAAAAATTTATTGGGAAGACTCATGGCATAATACAAGGTTTCAAATTCTGCTGGGAAGTGCTGCTGCTAAAGACACACCTGGGAAGCTCACAAGTCAAAATGGAATGAGAGAAAGGCAGGAAGCTTAAGATTTCTGTCCAGAATAAAAACATAATGCTAGATTTGTGGGCAGGAAAGGTATGGTTATAATCTGTAGGTAGATTTGACCACAAACAAAATTCAGAAGTAGCCTGAATCACTGGGGAGGAGGGATAGCTCAGTGGTTTGAGCATTGGCCTGCTAAATACAGGGTTGCGACTTCAATCCTTGGGGGGGCCATTTGAGATCTGGGGCAAAAAACTGGGGACTGGTCCTGCTTTGAGCAGGGGGTTGAACTAGATGACCTCCTGAGGTCCTTTCCAACCCTGATATTCTATGATTCTATGTGCGGATAGCCGAAGGTGGGGAAATGATAACCCACACGCAGAAATACACTAGCCCTATGCCTCAACAGTTACATATCTATTACATGCATTAAAGGAGTGTAAAAACTAATTTAAGTGAAACCAGTGCAATTTCCTGCTTAACAAAGCCTAAGCGGTCACCCTGACTGCTTGGCTATCTGTGCTGCCATCTTTTTTCCCAAGCAAAGTCCCCTGCACTTAAACTTCCTATTGAATACACATTTTTAAAAGTACCTCAATCTTTTCTCTCTTCGCCTCCCCCCACGCTTCACTGCACTTTTTTTCTTTATGATGCATCTTTTCCTGTATTGTTTGCAGTATAATTATTTGTATCACCTAAGAGCTCCAATCAGGGATTGCAATAAGAAGCATGCAAACACTTACTAAATAAGATTATAGAGCTTCCTTGTTTCCTGCTCTCTCCCACTATTTTTATATTTAAATAGTAGTAGCACCTAGAGACCTCATTAGAAACGGCCAACTTCCAAAACTTGTTTACCAAGGCATGCCACTACAAGCCCAGCAATCACAGGGATGCCAAGATTACATGGCATGATAAGATTTCCAGTGAGGGATCTAACTAAATATCCAGCCAGACCACACTAAGGATCTAGCCAGAGACTGATCCAAGTGGCACTTGATCGGCAAGTAGGCAACATCCTATTTGAATTTGCCATGATGATGAGTACCTAAAGATCGCAAAAAGAAAAGGAGTACTTGTGGCACCTTAGAGACTAACCAATCTAAGGTGCCACAAGTACTCCTTTTCTTTTTGCGAATACAGACTAACACGGCTGTTCCTCTGAAACCTACCTAAAGATCTTAACCAGGCTGGTCCCATTGTGCTAGGCACTGTACAAACAAAAAGTAACCGTCCCTGTCCCACAGAGCTTACAACCTAAAAGCCACTTACATTATTCTTTCCCTATGCTGCTCTACGTACCATCTCCTCTATTATTTTCTACCCCATTTCTCCTCCCATTTTCCCCCAAAGGCCATGTCTACACTACTGTGTAAATTGTCCTAATAATGTAGCTGGAGTCAACACAGCTTAGGTCGATTTACTGCAGTGTCTACACTGCACTGGGTCGACGGGAGACTCTCCCCCATCGACTTACCTTACTCTTCCCCATTCATGGTGGAGTACTGGGATAAACTGGAGAGCGATCTGCAGTCAATTTAGTGGGTTTTCACTAGACCTGCTAAATCAATCGTCAATGCATCAAACCAGCGGTAGCTTAGACATAGCCAAAGTCTCTCAACTACATTAATCCTTCTTAATTCAGACCCTCTCTCTCCCCTGTTCAATCCCACATATATCCACTCCCCCTACTACACCCCCCCCCCAAATTCAGAGTCCTCATAGCCAAAGAAAACTAAATCTACTTAGAGTCAATAGGAAAAAGTGAGGGTCCCACTGTCCAAAGGCAACACTCAGGTAAGAAGACAATGCAACTCCGAAATTGCAGGGAATGCAGAACATACTGAGATTCTTATGACAGTGCTGTCACTGGATCCCATGCCATCTGGCTAATAAATATGAAGACCACCCTCTGCCACACACTATTGTTCCTTCCTCCCAACTAAGAGCCTCTCAACACCGCAAGAGTGGGCTAGTCCCTATGATTTCATCACATGCTGGCTGATTCAGCTGGGGCTTACTTATTCCCTAGTTTCAGTTGGGTTTGTGTCTCTGACTGCTTTAAAAAAAATGAAGGTTAAGCTACTATTGATTGGAGTGTGAACAACCCACATTGCAACCTGTTTCCAGGTCAAGGCTAGCTTCCCACCCAAAATACTCCAGAATTTACTGGCTTCTAACTGCTGCAAGCAGGGGCCAAATGACCACTGAAGACCATGAGCTACACCAGGGGCTAATTCCAAGTGTACGCAAGACCTAAGCTCACTAACACTGCTGCTACTCTGATACTAGATCACAGTTTTCTCCCAAAGCCAGGAGTAAGACCCAGGAATCGTGATGCTAAACATTCCACTGCTGTCTCACAAATAGTTGTGACCCACTGACAAAGAAAGGAAGCTTCATTCTTGAAGGTATGTCAGTAGTTCTTATTTGGGGACTGGATGACCCAGAGCATTATCAAAGAACTGTAGAACCAGTCACCAGTTTGAATCCAGCCCAGCTCAGGCACTAAAAATTGTTCCCATTCAGTGTATATGTGATACGCTCATACTCATTTCATATTGAGGTCCTCTCCTATCACAAATTTTCCACCATGGTTTGCACTAAGTGACAGGTTGACAGAGGCCAGAACTGCATCCATGATGGAGATGAACTGTCCGTGTTAGCCATAGCAAAGTAGTGTGCATGAAACTTGCCCTGCTGCTGCCCTATAGATGAAGGTGACTCCCTTCATCAGAGATCAAATAGTTCTGTACCTTTCATCAACACGATTTTAAAGTTATGTAACACTGTAAATAAGCAAATTAAGTCATTACTGACATAGCGTTACACAAAGCTGCATGAAACTTGGCGTCTAGGTAGATGTGACGAGTGTAAACCAGTGTAATGTCTGCCTAGGACAGTTTTAGTGCCTGTACTGTAGCTTAAAGCTTTTGCAAGCTGCAACAAAGTGAAAACTCCAGAGCTACAAGTCTGTTTACACTTGTGCTATTCAGAATTCTGTGGGGAGCACTGAAACTGACAAAGCTAGCAGTAGAGGCAAGCCCTGGAGCGGTTCACAAGGGAGGAGAACTCAACTGAAACTAGGGGATATGTTTGGTAGCAACTGAAAAAGTACATCTAACTTCCAGTTAGTGAGCTTAAGTCTTGTCTACACTTGGAATTAGCCCCTATTTGAACCACTGATGTAGCTCATGGTCTTCAGTGGTCATTTGGCCCCTGCTTGCATCAGTTAGAAGCCAGTAAATTCTGAAGTATTTGGAGTGAGAAGCTAGCCTTGACCTGGAAACAGGGGTTGCAATGTGTGTGGTTCACCCTCCAATTAATAGTAGCTTAAACTTCATTTTTTTAAAGAAGTTAAAGAGAAACAAACTGAGTTGCACACATACATCCTCCCAGCATGGATAGTGATACCAGTATAAAGGTGCCTTATATCGGTATAGTTTATTCCCATACAGGAATGGGAATAAGCCATATCAGTTAAACACATCTTTATACCATAATATCTGTGTCCACCCAAGGAATTGAACTGGTGTAATGATACTGGCAAAAAAACCACACCTATACACAAAATAATTATACTAGTACAAACACTGTGTGTAGACCAGGCCTAAATAGGTGTTCTTTAAGTATTAAAAAGGAGGAAGATTAAGGTGCTATCGACTAGAGGAAAGCACTCCTCCCCATTCCACCCACACCATTGCAACTCCTCTGCAAATAAAGGCTTCCTTCCCTCCCAGAAAAAAAAAAACAGCAAAAACACTACAAAAAACTGAGTATTATTTCCCGTTATTAACTGATGCAAGCAGGAGCAACATGACATTGTTCGAGGCTCTAGTTTTCATCAATCAACAGTCAAGAAATGCTGTTGGTTTTTAGCAAGTGAAACCAACTTTGTCTGGCCCATATCAAAACAATGTAGCCATTCTCCCCCACATATAATCACTATTACCCATGTTATAAAGCTCACCTACTGACAAACTACTGGGGTGGGAGAGAAGCAGCACTTGGCACCAGAGCAAACACCTTTGTCAATTGCTGCACAGTATCCAATGAACGGGTCATATCTCATCTACAAAGACTAGTAGCCAACCAGGGTCTGGAGTCCAGTTTTTAAAATTCCTTCCGCCCCCCCCCCTCCCTTTTTTTCTGGGAAAGGAAACTATTTCTCTTTAGTATCTCAGAGATCCAGACAGCAAACCCCTTTTTCCAAAAAGGGACACCCCCTCGCCCAGGCAGGCTCCCACCCACCCCTCTTGGGCAGGCCTGAAGCCTCCATTCCCAGCAGAGGCCCTAGCCCATCGTGCAGAGCCGAGGGCCGTCCGCACAGGAAGACAAGCGCAGTCCCCGCCACAATCCCCCCTCCCCCGAGCAGGGGAGGCCAAGCCCCCTCCCACCCGCGGAGCGGCAGGCACCACCCCGCCAGGCCCCGCTCCCACACGCCCAGCAGGGGCCGGGAGAAGAAATACAAGCCCCGCTCCAGCTCCCTCACAACCCCGGGACAAGCCCCGCGCGGAGCAACCCGCGCCCAGCCCCTCCCTGCTCCGGCCCAGGCCCCGGGCCCGGCTCCCCACATGGCGGCGGCGCAGGCCTCAGGCCCAGCTCCCCACATGGCGGCGGCGCAGGCCTGAGGCTGGGAGCCCCTCACCTCGTCTCCCGACATGGCTGAGGGCCGGGCTCGCACAGCGCGCGCTACGGAGACGGAGAAGGGTCAGTCACCGAAGCCGGTCACTACTACGACGCCGCTCACAGAGCCAGTCCGTCGCCTCCCGAAGCTGCTGCAGCCGCCGCGCTCAGCTCTCTTGCATCAGCGACCGTGCAGAGCCGCCGAGCCCCGGATATACGCAAGCGCAGCAGGAACCCCAGCCCGGCCGCAAGGGTTCTCGGGAGCTGTAGTTCTCGTGGTGCGCGTGCGCCCGGGACTAGGCGGTCGCGTGTGAGTGACTCATCGCAGCGCGGAAGGGTGTGGCTGAGAGTCGCTGGGCCGGTGACGGGGCCAGGCAAGGTGGGAGGGGGAGTTCCTGTGACCCGGGGCTGGGGAACAGGCTTTGGGCAGCCCCTGCAAAGGTGAGGCCGCGGGGCTCCCCGGCAGAGCTGGGTAGCGGCGGCTGGGGAGGCCGCGGGGGGTCCCCGCACAGTTGGGGCTGTGGTGGGGGAGAGGCTCCTGGGCGCCCCGGCAGAGATGGGGCAGTAGGGGGGCGGGGTGATGGGGGCAGACTCGGTGCCAGCTCATGCTGAGGCCCCTAGGCCTCAGCTGAGCACTAACAAAGGCAGAGCTGGCGACCTCTGTGTTAGTGTTGCTAAAATAGGTATTAGATTTATACAAATGTTTAATCTTTAACCTCTGTGAAATGCCCGTAAATTGCTGTAAGCGTTAATCTCACTTATAATATCAGTAGCCTGTGTTATAAAGTAGCATTTAAGTGTTTGCTCTGTAACTGTAAAAGTGTTTGTTCTGCAACTGTAAACCACCAGTCAGGAGAAAAGCATTACCGAATGTGAAATACCAGACAAACTATTATAGACCATTGGAGGACAAAAGACTTGGTTGATTACTCCCCACACACCTGTGAAGAGGAGACATGCATGTAGACTGCCCCCACAGCTCAAACTCGTGGAACAAGGAAATAAAAATCCCTGATAAAAAAAAAAAAACTATCTTTATGCTACTTGGATCTGAAGGAAAATGATTACTAAGCAAAAGCAAGAGATTCTCTGTGATTTGTCTGGGTATCCGTAAAAGACAGATAGAGCTTTCTTATTGCAGAAGTTTCTACCATCTCTTGGAATCTGAGACTGTAACTCATTTGTGTGCATATGTTTACTTGCTTTAACCTTGTAAATAACTCTCACTTCTTTTTCTTAGTTAATAGATCTGTAGTTAGTTTATTATAGGATTGGCTACAAGCACTGTTTTTGGTGTAAGATTTTAAGTGCAATTGACCTGGGGTAAGTGACTGGTCCTTTGGGACTGGGGGTAATCTGAATATTGTTAAGTTTCAGAGTAGCAGCCGTGTTAGTCTGTATCCGCAAAAAGAACAGGAGTACTTGTGGCACCTTAGAGACTAACAAATTTATTAGAGAGTAAGCTTTTGTGGGCTACAGCCCACTTCATCAAATGCATAGAATGGAATTTATAATAAGGGGTGTGTGTGTGTATACACACACACACACACACACCACACATACACAGATAAGTTGGAAGTTACTGCATATTGTTGTGATTTTTGGTGTAAAGGATCATCTATCACAGGCAAGCTTGCCTAGGTGGCAAGATAGACTGGAGTACTCAAGGGGACTGTCTGTGAGTCCATGATTAGGCTATTAAAATGTCTGAAGAGTTTACACATAAGAACAGGTCGTGGCGGGGGGGGTGGGGAGTAGCGCTATATGTGAAAGAAAATGTAAAATCAAATGAAATAAAAATCTTAAATGAATCCACATGTTCCATAGAATACCTTTGCTCTAATAAGAATATAATAGTAGGGCTCTATTATTGACCACCTGACTAGGACAGCGATAATGACAGTGAAATGCTAAGGGAGATTAGAGAGGCTATCAAAAAATAAAGAACTCAGTAATAGTGGGGGATATCAATTATCCCCATATTGAGTGGGCACATGTCACCTCAGGACGAAATACAGAGACAAAATTTCTTGATACTTTAAATGACTGCTTCTTGGAGCAGCTGGTACAGGAACCCACAAGGGGAGAGGCAACTCCCGATTTAGTACTGAGTGGAGTGCAGGATCTGGTCCAAGAGGTAACTATAACAGGACCACTTGGAAATAGTGACCATAATATAATAACATTTAACATTCCTGTGGTGGGACGAACACCTCACCAGCCCAACACTGTGGCATGTAATATCAGAAAGGGGAACTATGCAAAAATGAGGAGGGTAGTTAAACAGAAATTAAAAGGTACTGTGACTAGAGTGAAATCCCTGCAAGCTGCATGGACGCTTTTCAAAGACACCATAATAGAGGCTCAACTTAAATGTATACCCCAAATTTAAAAACACAGTAAAAGAACTAAAAAAGAGCCACTGTGGCTTAACAACCATGTAAAAGAAGAAGTGAGAGATAAAAAGGCATCTTTTAAAAAGTGGAAGTCAAATCCTAGTGAGGTAAATAGAAAGGAGGATAAACACTGCCAAATTAAGTTAAAAATGTAATAAGAAAAGCCAAAAAGGAGTTTGAAGAACAGCTAACCAAACACTCAAAAGGTAATAACAAAATGTTTTTTAAGTACATCAGAAGCTGGAAGCCTGCTAAACAACCAGTGGGGCCCTTGGATGATCAAGATACAAAAGGAGCACTTAAAGACGATAAAGTCATTGCAGAGAAACTAAATGAATTCTTTGCTTCAGTCTCCACAGCTGAGGATGTTAGGGAGATTCCCCAACCTGAGCCGTCTTTTGTAGGTGACAGATCTGAGGAATTGTCATAGATTGAAGTGTCACTAGAGGAGGTTTTGGAATTAATTGAGAAACTTAACAGTAACAAGTCACCGGGACCAGATGGCATTCACCCAAGAGTTCTGAAAGAACTCAAATGTGAAATTGCGGAACTATTAACTATGGTTTGTAACCTGTCCTTTAAATCAGCTTCTGTCCCCAGTGACTGGAAGATAGTTAATGTAACGCCAATATTTAAAAAGGGCTCTAGAAGTGATCCCCAGCAATTACAGACCGGTAAGTCTAACGTCAGTAGCAGGCAAATTAGTTAAAACAATAGTAAAGAATAAAACTGTCAGACACATAGAAGAACATAAATTGTTGGGCAAAAGTCATCATGGTTTCTGTAAAGGGAAATCATGTCTTACTAATCTATTAGAGTTCTTTGAAGGGGTCAACAAACGTGGACAAGTGGGATCCAGTGGACATAGTGTACTTAAGGTTTCTAGAAAGCCTTTGACAAGGTCCCTCACCAAAGGCTCTTACATAAATTAAGTTATCATGGGATAAGAGGGAAGATCCTTACATGGATTGAGACCTGGTTAAAAGACAGGGAACAAAAGGTAGGAATAAATAGTAAATTTTCAGAATGGAGAAGCGTAATTAGTGGTGTTCCCCAAGGGTCAGTCCTAGGATCAATCCTATTCAACTTATTCATAAATGATCTGGAGAAAGGGATAAACAGTGAGGTGGCAAAGTTTGCAGATGATACTCAACTGCTTAAGATAGTTCAGACCAAAGCAGACTGTGAAGAACTTCAAAAAGATCTCACAAAACTAAGTGACTGGGCAACAAAATGGCAACTGAAATTTAATGTGGATAAATGTAAAGTAATGCGCATTGGAAAAAATATCCCCAACTATACTTACAATATGATGGGGGCTAATTTAGCTACAACTAATCAGGAAAAAGATCTTGGAGTCATCGTGGATCGTTCTCTGAAGACGTCCATGCAGTGTGCGGTGGCAGTCAAAAAAGCAAACAGGATGTTAGGAATCATTAAAAAAAGGGATAAAGAATAAGATGGAGAATATCTTATTGCCCTTATATAAATCCATGATACGTCCACATCTTAAATACTGTGTACAGATGTGGTCTTCTCATCCCAAAAAAGATATACTGGCATTAGAAAAAGTTCAGAAAAGGACAACTAAAATGATTAGGGGTTTGGAACGGGTCCCATATGAGGAGAGATTAAAGAGGCTAGGACTTTTCAGCTTGGAAAAGAGGAGACTAAGGGGAGATATGATAGACGTATATAAAATCATGAGTGGTGTGGAGAAAATGAATAAGGGAAAGTTATTTACTTGTTCCCATAATATAAGAACTAGGGGCCACTGTTAGGATATAGATATTCAGGCCTGTCTGTAAAGGCCTGTACTCTAAGAATTTAGGTGTATTCTTATCACTTAGCTAATTATAGAGGTATAAAAGAATCAAAATCACTGTCTGCTGGTGTAAGGGCCTTCTCTTACTGTGACAGTCTGAGGCTAAGGCCTCTCGCTAAGCAGCAGAGACAGCCATAAGCTGGGAAGCAAATGGTCACATCCTCACTAGTCACATTGAAATAAAGTGCTATTGGGCTGTTAGGAATACAATCCTGTCCTGATAATGCCTATCACCTACAGAGAAAATGTAAAAGGAAACTTAGTTTGATAGCTTCCTGTCTGGCAAGAACTCACTTATCAGTAGCTGGGATGTGAAATCCTCATTTCCTATTGTTTGTGTGTATAACCTCTGTCTGGTTCTGTGATTGTTTCTGTCTGCTGTATAATTAACTTTGCTGGGTGTAAACTAATTAAGGTGGTGGGATATAATTGGTTAAATAATCATATTACAATATGTTAGGATTGGTTAGTTAAATTTCAGTAAAATGATTGCTTAAGGTATAGCTAAGCAGAACTCAAGTTTTACTATATAGTCAGCAGTCAATCAGGAAGGGGGGGAATGGGAATCATGTTTTGCTAAGGGGGGAAATGGGAACAGGGACACGGGTAAGGTTCTGTGGTGTCAGAGCTGGGAAGGGGGATACTAAGGAAGGAAACGGGAATCATGCTTGCTGGAAGTTCACCCCAATAAACATTGAATTGTTTGCACCTTTCGGGTATTGTTGCTCTCTGTTCATGCGAGAAGGACCAGGGAAATAAGCGGGTGAAGGAATAAGCCCCATAACAGCCACCAAATGAAATGAATGGGCACCAGGTTTAAAACAAATAAAAGGAAGTTCTTCACACAGCGCACAGTCAACCTGTGGAACTCCTTGCCTGAGAAGGTTGTGAAGGCTAGGACTATAACAGGGTTTAAAAGAGAACTGGATAAATTCATGGAGGTTAAGTCCATTAATGGCTATTAGGCAGGATGGGTAAGGAATGGTGTCCCTAGCCTCTGTTTGTCAGAGGGTGGAGATGGATGGCAGGAGAGCGATCACTTGATCATTACCTGTTAGATTCACTCCCTCCGGGGCACCTGGCATTGGCCACTGTCAGTAGACAGGATACTGGGCTGGATGGACCTTTGGTCTGACCCAGTATGGCCATTCTTAGGTTCTTATGTACACTTGATGCTTGGTTGGTGAAATCCAAGTATAGTACTCACAAATAGTTTGGAGTTTGTGCCCTGCTTCTTACCAGTCTGCCCTGAGGTTGGTACTCACGCTACTGAGTCACTCCAAAAAGCATGCATATGCCACAGTTCAGTTGGGTTTATAGATCATAACCCAGCACGGTTAAAGTTGAGACTTGATACTGAGAGTTTGAAAGGTTAAAGAATAGACACAGTGAGTGAACCACAGTCATACGATGGTCTTGACAGAAAAGACTTGAGCCATTATGTAAAGAGAGGGGAATCTCCTGTAAAAAGAAAACTCCAGTTCAGGAGCTGAGCGCTTTGCTCATAAGTTTTGACCAGCTGTCCAAGGACCCTCCCTGCCCTAGGCACCGCAGAGGGGAACACTGCACTGGAAATGGCCTGATTGCAGGACCTGGCAGCCCAGGAAGAACACAAGCATCAGAGCTGCAGCTCAGGGGACAGAGGCAGCCCTGGCTGCAGTCAAGACCTAGGAGGAGGAGAGATCCCACCAAAGACATATGGAACAACTAACGGTCGAAGCCAGTGAGAAAGCGAAGGAGGGGGCACACAAGAAGCAAACAGAAGTTCAAACATTGCAGTACAGAGTACTGGAGCAGCAAAAGGAGCTTCCCCAGCCAGCAAGTGTACCCCTCTACAACACAAGGGAGTGGGAGAACATCTGCTTAATTTCTAAAGAAACTGACTGTATGGAAGAGTACCTGTCCACCTTTTAGAGACTATGTGGGATACACGATATCCCAGAGGATACGCCGGTGCCTATCCTCCTAATCAGATTAACTGGGAAAGACAATCAAGTTTTTAATGACATCGAAGAGGTGATGCTAAAATGTATAAGAAATTTTAAAGAAAATGGACAGAAAAAATGTAAGATTACTCCTGAGACCTGTCAGTTGAAGTATAGAAGTCTCAAAACGTTTGACAATATCACTCATGTTGAATATGTACCTAAAATGTGTCATTTTTGAGAAAATGGATAATGGGGCAGCGGCTGAGAATGATTATGAAAAACTGATCTGAGGGCCCAGGAGTAATTGTTATGGGTAGTTACAAATGAGGTAAAGCCATCTATAACAAAACCAAATCTTCCACAGTTTTATAGGCTGTAGAAATTGCTGATGGATATGAATCAAGGGCTCATGGGGGGAATTCCAGGGGAAGGGAAAGAGGGGTTTGCAAGTAAACCTAACCCCAAGGGAGCACAGGTTTTAAAGCCCCCTACCAAAAGTGAAGGCAAGTAGTCTGCCATCACTGTGGGACTCCTAGGCACATAAAATCAATTTGTCCAAAACTTGAGGTAATCCCAAGACCCACACCCCATCCTGCCATAGCGAGTGGCACTACCATTGTCCCAGAGGCAGTGGACGAGCAGGTTTTTGAACCAAAGAACTATATCAGGACGAGTCCTGGGAGGGTAGTAAAGAAGTTGTTAAGAATGCTAAGGTATAGATATAGCATCCCAAGTCACTTTGGTTAAGGAAAGTTTGGTAAGGGAGGAAGACTGTCTCCCTGGTAAGAGTTTAAATAGATTGGCTTAATTCCCTCTATCTGTACTTCTGGCTAAGGTCCACCTTGAGCGTGAGGATTTTAAGGGAGATATTGTTATAGGTATTAGGACGTACTGTTGATATTTTAATAGATAATGATATTTTATCCATGTCTAAGCAGGTTAATGTCATAACTTGCAGCCAGAAAGAGTGTGGCCCTATCTCCCCTCCCAGAATACTTGGGGGGAGGGAGGATTCCTTTCTGACCTCTGCTGGTGGCCAGCCGAAACCTGAAGTAGGTGCGTTAGGAACATAAGACAAACTGGAAATAAGCTGCAGGGCTGTTGAGCCCTGATCCCTACCATCACAAGCAGCCCCATCACACAGTTGTACTCATAAATTTCTCTCTCTCTTAACTAATCAAGTTGTTTGCCCCCACAATTCCTACGGGGAGGCTGTTCCAGAACCTCATTCCTGTGATGGTTAGAAACCTTCTAATTTACAGCCTGAATTTGTTTGTGACCAGTTTATTTCAATTTATTCTTGTGCCAGCATTGTCCTTTAGCTTAAATAGCTCTTCCCCCTCCTTCGTATTTATCTCCTAATACAGCGGTTCTCAAACTTTTTTTCTCGTGGACCACTTGAAAATTGCTGAAGGTTTCAGCGGACCACTTAATGATCTTTCCAAATATTGTTTGTACCATTAGCTAACTATTGTAAAGCACTTTGGATAAAAGCGCTGTATAAAAAACCCTTAATAATTAACTTTTTTTGTTCTACAAATAAAAGCACACAACTGTTATTTTAATATCAGTAGTCTTAACTTCCTAATGTGATGGATGTGCCCTCTCTCCCCCGCTGCGGCAGCCCCCGAGCTGGGGCTGGGAAGGGGGGGGGTCTCTCCCCCTTGCCGCAGCAGCCCCTGATCTGGGGCTGAGAAGGAGCGGGGGGGTCTCTCCCCCGCCACAGAGTTGAGGCTGGGAAGGGGGGCCATCTCTCCCCGCAGCCCTGGAGCTGGGGAAAGTTGCCTCTTTCTCTGACTGCCGCAGCCCTGCACATCCCAAATTCCCTCCACCTCCTTTTCGTACCCCATTACCCCCTCCCACCTACTCCTTATTCCCCCCTAAGGCCACCACCTCACCTTACATGTGCGTCTTCTCCAGGGTCCAGGAACCTAATTAGCGGAGCCATGCCTGCATGGCTCCACTAATTAGGTGGGTGGCCCTTCACTATGTTGTGTGCGGCCACCCAGGCGCACACCTTAGAGGGAACTATCCGCAGACCACCTGAATGGAGCTTGCGGACCGCTGGTGGTCCGCGGACCGCAGTTTGAGAACTTCTGTCCTAACGTATTTGTAGAAAGCAATAATATTCCCTCAGCTTTCTTTTTGCTAGACTAAACAAACCAAGCTCTTCAAGTATCTTCTTATGAAATAGGTCCTCCATTCCCCTGATCACTGTAGGGACTCTTCTCTGCACCTGGTCCAGTTTAAATTCATCTTTCTTAAACATGGTTGAGCAGAATTGTACACAGTATTCCAAGCGAGGTCTTACCCATGCCTTGTACAATGGCATTAATATTTCTCTATCCCTAATGAAAATGCCTTGCCTGATGCATCCTAGAATCACATTTGCTTTTTTCACAACTGCATCACATTGGTGGCTCATAGCCATCCTATGATTGACCCGCTCACCCAGGTCTCGCTGACACCCCAGTTTGTATCAAAAATTCTTCTTAAACCCTAAACGCACAACTTCACACTTTGGACTATTGAATTTCATCCCATTTCTGTCATTCCAGTCATCAAGGTCATCCAGATCTTCTGGTGTAATATTTTGATTCTTCTCTGTATTGATGGTGTATACTTTATCTCATCAGCAAATTTCATTAGCACATTCTACTTTTTGTGCCAGGGTCATTAATAAAAATATTGAATAAGACTTCCCAAGACTGATCCTTGAGGAACTCCGCAGGTAACCTGCCTCCAGACCAATAATTCACCTTTCAGCACTGCACAACCCATTGCCTTCTCCACTTTAACCAATTCCTTATCCACCTTACAATGCTTGTACTGATCCCCATCTTCCCTAATTTAACTAGTAGTTTCCCATTTAGTACCATAGGTGATCAGAGCTCTTCTCAAATTCCATCAGTGAAAAGAAAGCCATTTTCTCCAGATTTGCAAACTATGCTCTGTGGGAATAATGATGATGTCCAAAATCAGGAAACAAAATGCACTGGTTCAGAAACGCTCTCACTCTACCAAATTTAAAATCGGGCCCAGGATGAAGGCTGATGTATTCTGTCTGTAAAGTCTACAAAGCTTGACAGCATCATTATAACCTTTCTTAAAACAGTTATCTGAATGTGTAATTTGTAATGATCAAACCATTGCTCTGTCTTTGATACGTGCAAAATAAATATCAGTGTTTCTGAATTAGGGTTGTTTGAAATTGTTTTATTGAAAAATCTTCCCTTTGGAAAACATGGTTTTGTCAAAACTGATATGGACTGTTGGGAAAATTGAAACCAAAACAGATCTAATGGACATTATTATAATATCATTTTAGTGTCAAATAAAATTTTCTCTTAACTGTCAACAAACTTTGATTCAACAGAAAATGTTGATTTTTTTTGTTGTTTTTACATTTCTGAATATAATTTTTTTGGAACTTTGAAATTATTTGAGATGTAGATGTTTCATCTCAATTTTAGACAAGACAAAATGTTGGAAGTATTGGAATTTCCCACAGGTTGGATATTCTATTTCCCAATCAATTCTATTCTGAACTGAAAATTTTTTGGCTTTATTGAAGTGTAAACAGAAAACCAACAAGCAGATAAAGTCCTTCAGGTCAAAGTCAGTGAAGCGTTTACATAGTGTAGACAGTATCTCAATACTCACGGGCTGCTTCCACTCCCATATGGAATTACATAACATCCCAGTGGCAACCACAGCGGATTCACGGCTGGAGTAAATCAACATAGTTCTGTTGACTACATCCTTTATGTAATTTTTCCTGACTTTAGTGGACAAGTGAATAAGTGAAAAAGCCAGTCACACCCTTTGCCCTTTACTTCATCTCCCCTTCCCACTTTTTATATCAGCTGAAAACAAGGCGAGCCAGTACCATGTGCACTATAGGCAAGTGCCCTGAGGACCATCAGCGCTTCATGGATCACAGATAATTTTTGAAGTCCCCACAAGGATTGGGCCAGCTTTAACATTTTGGGGCATTCTTGCAAAATGCTTTTCCACATCTGTAACTTAAATACATGATTATTATTTTACACAGACACCACTGTCTCCAGCTATCCACCACTTATGTCAATGAGTTTGTGTGGGAACTCGGGTGGTTCAGTCATCTGCTTAGCTGTCTCAGAGACAGTACACTCAAAGCCACTTTCTCTGTATTCTGTAGCACTGATGGAGACTAACATTTCAGCTGAAACATTCTCCAAACTTTTGCTGACAGTTCCTTTCACCATCTACATCTTACCAAACTTTGGTGCACACACTGAAATTCTCTTCACCTGCATATGGTCTTCCCCTGGGTGCACAGATTGCTACGGTTACAAAGTCTACCTTAGCCTGCTTCCAGCCCATGTCCACTCTGCCCTGTAGGTCAGCCTGTGCAGGCAGAGACCCCTTCCGCACCTTGCAGGGGATCTAGAGGCTTTCCGTGAAGTCACTCTCCCCCAGGGGTGAAGTCATGCAAATATGCCTTTCACAGGTCCTCCAGACCTTGGTGGACTGCAGGACACAATGCACTGCTGAGACAATGATATATCTATGCGGTTTCAGCTTCTGTTGGATGCACTACTACCCTCATCCCTGAGCAATGCATCATAAAACGTGTTCTGCTAATAGTGAACTGCCTTCATAACATCACTCTCTTGGTGAGGAAAAACAAAGTTTGCAAAGCTTCTGTGAAATGTCAAAAGGAAGATTGAGCAATTTTTGAAGATTGGACTTCAAATTGGACAATCAGGTTACGCTATGAAAGACACGTGACATATTAAAACTCTGGAACTCTCTTACGGGAGCCTGTGGTCAAGTTTTCCTTCCTTCCATATTACTCCCGTTCCCAGCATTCCTTACTGCTGTGTCATTCACAGGTCCATATCCCAGACAGTCTTTGAGGCATGGTATATTCTTGGAGAGTTCCACAGATCTCAAGATGCTGGGCATCTGCTGTAGATGGATAATATTAGGTGTAGAGCCCAGGATTATTGGATTAGTGATGAGTGTTCGTGTGATTTTCCCAGCAACCAAAAAAAAAAAAAAAAAAATTGGCTATTACCTGAGGAAGAGCATCCTGAATACAAACATCTCTCTCTATTCAGGGTGAAATTCACCCACTGCAGAATGTCGGCACATGGGTTAGGCACTACTTCAGTCCTGTTTACGCATCGTGGATTGTGTGATCCCCACACCAGCGACTTGTCTCATTCTCTCTCTCTCTCTCTCTCTCTCTCTCTCTCTGGTATTCATAGGTGTTTAAGACCAGAATGGTCCATTATGACAATTTAATCTGACCACCTATATAACATAAGATATAGAATTTCACCAGTGATTCCTGTATCAACGCAGAACATTATGTGCTATCTCATAAAATTACAGTCAGGTTTAAGGTTCCTTCTGCTGCTTCATGCTGGTAAATTGTGATTGTGCTCTGCGAGGTGCCTATGTAAAAATGCCATCTTCTTAATGAACAGATCTGCTACTTGTATTTAGTTAATCAGATACGTTGATTTTAAAGATGGAAATACTACTCTTTACTCCAGTTAGAAACACTGCAGAGCCAATACAGTTCTGGAGAGGGAGCTGGATTCTGTTTTGGCTTTGCATGCTCAACAGGATGGTTAAATTCCACTTCCATGGCTAAATTATGCTCACAGTTATACTTGTGCAACCTTATTGAAGACAATGGTGATCATGATGTCTGAAAGCGAGGAAAGTACAAAGCTCAGTTAATAATGTGTATTCATTTTTTAAAAGAGGTACACATTAGTATCCTATACAGAAGTGCTTTTCTGTCATTGGTCTTATTAATTTTTGTTTGTTTTACCTCCATCCTCAGTCCTCTGCCGTCACTGTTAAGTCAGCTCACTTTTCATAATAGCAACACTCATTTTAATTTAATTAAATTTAAAGGTTCAATGGATGGAAGCTGAAGTTAGACGAATTCAGATGCAAAATAATGTGCGATTTTTTTAGCACTGAAGGCAATTACCTATTGGAACAACTTACTTAAGGATGTGATGGATTCTCCGTCTCTTAAAAACTTTAGATCAAGACGGGGTGTCTTTCTACAAGAGATGCTGTGACAGACAGACTGACAATATCCTGAATGAACTCTGTTGAATTAAGTTAAGGTTAATTTAATAAGGTTTAATACATTTGGGGTACATTGTATTAGAAATGCAAATGTTTATGTACTAATGTGAGATTGTATGGAACTTCTTTATCAAGGAGACAAGATCAATGCAATCTTTGGAAGGTATGAGAGTTCAGAGGTCTTTTTGGAACTGTGTGGGAAGTGGATTTTCTATGAAGTAATTTGAGGCTCACCTCAAATGCAGATTCTTTCCTCCAAAGCCAACCTAACCAAGATACATCCTGGGGAGAGAAACCCATTGTGTACCAATTACCTGCTTCTGGAAGCTCCACATCAAAGACTCCTGATCTGTATGAAAGGGTGGACAACCCTGCATAGACTAAACTTGTCATGAGTGTGCTTGTTCTGAGCTGAAGCTGTGTGGAACTGGTAACCACAATGACTGTCTAGAGTGGGGGAGGGGGTTCAAGGACTGCTTCTACCAGAAGTCGTGTTAGGGTTGGGGTTAATTCTGGTAAGCTTATTAGCATGTGTGTAGGTACTTGCATTGTTTTTAATATGTTTGCTTTTTACCTTAAGAATAATGTGGGCTTACTTAGAGCTGTGTGATAGTGTAATTGCTACAGTTGTAACTGTTCTCAATCTCCGAAGAGGAAGCAAGCAGGTGTCCTTGGGTAACGGTTCTGTGCTGGGAAATACACTGTGAAGGCAGTGAGCTGTGCAGCCTGGGAATAGCCCAGTCAGAAGGGAGGGAGACTCACCTCTCCAGCCAGAAAAGCAACAGCTGAGGAGCTGGAAGCTGAGAGTGGGTGCCCTTGCTGAACCACTGAGGGGAAATATAGGTGTAGATGTCCTCAACTGACAGATGCTCTAGCTCAGGGATCTCAAAGTCCCGGCCCACAGGCCATCTGCAGCCTGAGAACCTCCCCACCGCGGCCCGCAGAAGAAACACTCATGCAGACATGCTGCCGGCAATGTCTGCTGCAGGCCCTGCTCCCATTGGCTGGGGGAGAGGGACAGAGATACCATCACTAGTCGCCAAGCAGAGTCAGCCATGGAGGCAGCATCACTTTTTTCCCCACAATGAATATAAACAAGTCAAAATACCGAACACAACTATCTGATGCTCACCTCCCTGCAATCCTGAAGGTTTCAACCGCTCAGTCACTGAAGCCAAACATCAACAAACTGACAGAACTGAAGCGTTGCCAGCTGTCTGTCAAAACACTAAAAACTCTCTGCCAGGCAAAGAATTATATAAAGTTGTATGACAGTATTATCTCTAAGAAATACAAAATAAAAAATACAATATAAATGTTTTCTTTTCTGAACACCATCTTCAGTGACATTATTGGCCCGCTGGGAGGATTTGAGGACTGGCACTGGCCCTAAGTTGAGTTTGAGGCCCCTGTTCTAGCTCTACCAGAAATTATGGGCTTGATGCAAGAATTACTGTGTGAAGTTCTCTGGCCTGTGTAATGCAGGAGGTCAGACTAGATGTTTGTACGGGTCCCTTTTTGTCATAAAATCCATATAAGCACTACCATGTTTTCATAAGGGCATTTCTTTTCTTGCACTGACCCTCCCTCCCCAGGGGGCAAAATGCACCCAAAACACTGCTAACCACACAAAGTAAACTGCAGGAGGGGGAGAAAACTCACCCAAACATTGTTCTCCAATCTTCTGATTCCAGGACACAATTCTGACAGGTGCTGTGCACTCTGGCCCTGAGCCTGCAGAGCACTTAAGTACATGCACAAGTGATTTATCAGCATGTAAGTGGCCCCACTCACTTCATAGACTTGAAAGCTAAACACATAGTTTTGTAGTAAGCCAGAAGATGGAGCCCAAGCATAAGCAGCCAAGTCCTAGAGGGCAAGAAGCCAGAGGATTCCATGAGGACCCCTTGGCTATAGCGTGTCTGTGGGGGGGAGGGAAGGGTGCTCTACAGGAGGAAGACAGACTATATTGCTCTGGGAGTAGGTGTGCATGAGCCTGGGGAAAGGACCGTGATAAATGCTGCTAAACCAGAGCTAGTGGTGAGCACTGTGGACTCAGACTCTCAAGCATCTCGGGGGTAGCTTAATGCCCATTAGCCAAAGAGCAATGTATCTTAGCAGGCTGGGAGTCCAGACAGAGCAGCCCCCGGCTGAGTAATGTACCCCACCAGGCTAGCACATCTCAGCTCCATGCAAAGGCCTCAGTGTGGAGAGGGGGCTAGAGGTTTGGGGCACCTCCAGAGGTAGGGGAAGGGATGGTGCTAATGTTTAACTGTTATTGAATTCCCTTCACTCTCCTATCCCCACTTTGGCCCATTGGCCTGTACCCATTCCCTTGCTTAATATTCTTACATATAAGTAATTTCAGAACTCTGTGTTTAAGGGGGTTTTGGTGTGGGGACTTCTAGACCCACTCAAAGAAAGAAGGTCAATGCCCATCCAAAGAGGAAGAGGCAGGCTTGCCATCTTAAGACATTTACCAGCACCTGTGTCCAGCATGGCATTGGGGTGGGTTGACTTCTGTGTCACCAGATATCTTGAGTCATTGTTTTCTGTCATCTGTTTCATGCTTGCCCTCACACTCTTTAATTCTCTGAAGAGTTTTGACATACAAAATGTATATTTAAAATAAAGTTGTATTTAGGTAAATGCCTCCTGCCACTACTCTGGCTGGCCGGTCATTGTGGTTAGTAAAGTAGGAATATTTAGCATAGATACAGAAAGATACTGGACCATATTATGTATTACTCCTTTCCTGTGCATGCCTGCCTACTTTTGGCACCTGCCAGGATCCTACTCAGCTACTGGCACAATTTAGAGGACATCCAGAATTGCTTTCAAGTTGCAACAGTTTTCTGTGAGCTGTGTCAGAGGGTAGGTGGCTTTCTGAAATCTTTTATTAAACACAGCAGCCACTATAATGAAGTTCAGACAACAAAACAAAAATAGACATCCAGAATTGCTTTCAAGTTGCAACAGCTTTCTGTGAGCTGTGTTAGAGGGTAGCTGGCCTTCTGAAATCTTTTATTAAACACAGCAGCCACTATAATGAAGCCCAGACAACAAAACAAAAATAGAAACATACATAAAACAGATAAAAGTCAAAAGCAGAGAGCAAATTGATACAAGAAAATGCAACCTTCTCCTCCTTTCCAACATTCACAACTCCGTTGATAGGAGAGCCCCAACACTGATGACTCACTCCATCTTCCAAACACAGTCTACTTGGTGTCCAAAGTCCAATCAAAGCAGAAGTCAACCATGACTAATTGTCTTGGCTCAGTCCCATAACAGGTGCTCCATCCCTCTGTATAGGGTCCGTTACCTAGCGCTCAAGATACTGCTTTTGGGGTCCTCCCAATCTGACCCAAGCCCAGGTCCTTGATACTGTTAAGGAAAAGTTAGCACATGTGACTCCATTTTGGTTTGGGGCCCACCATTGTTTAAATGCCAGCACATCATACACCAGGAGGAGTAATCCTTAAATACTGAATCCCTGTGAAAATCCTCCTCCTTGTCTCCAGCGTGCCTTGACCCCCAGTATCTGGTTTTTGTCAGTCTCTAACTCCCTGTCTCTTGGCCTTGATGTGAGGCCTCCCATCCTGATAATAAAAGTTACTGATACATGGCTTTAGGACCATGCTGTGTAATTAACATACTGGTATAGCACGAGGAATGCACCAAGCAGGGATAGGTGGTAGATAAGACAAGGGTTTGTTTATTGGCTAAGGTTTCCGATGCACGAGGGCAACATGCTTTGCTAAAAGGTATATAACCTTTGTATAATCTGCATTCAGGGTCCCCTCCTGGCTAGCAGGGGGGCACCACGCTCGAGCGTAATAAACTTAGTGTCTTTTGGGAACTCTGCAGTTGTGGACTTTATTTCTGTGCCTCGCCTAGATTCGAACTGTGCGTGACCTATCACATGTAATTCGTAGCATTGATGTGCGTGTCCTACAAGGTGTAATTCGCAGCACTTGTGTGCGTGTCCTACAAGGTGTAATTCGTAACAGTTTTGGCGACCCCGAAGGGACTCTAGGCTCGCCCCAACAAGCGAGACTACACTCCTCCTCTCGGACAGCTCCAGCCGGCACAGGGTGAGTTCACCTTTGAGAACTCCGAGGAGGGGGGGTGTGTGAACCGTCGCTTAGGCGATAAAGTGGCACATTTTGTGTTCTTTTGGTAGCCCATTATGGGTTCTGGGCAGAGTGTAAGTAAGGGGACCCCTTTGGCTGAAATTCTCAAGAATTGGGGGAATATTTCTGACACCCATGGGTTAGGCAGGAAAAAAGCTGTTATTTTATGTAAGGTTGAGTGGCCAGCACTAACAACTCAAACATCTGTTGAATGGCCACCGGATGGGTCCTTTGCTGTGCTTAGAAGGAGGCTGGAGGACAAAGCTCCAGCCCAGATGAATTATTGGTATGTATGGGACAACTGGGCTTATGCGCATGCAAAAGGACATCCTCTTTCCTCCTCCATCTCAGGGGTCTCCAGCCCCGGTCTGTGCTATGCCTGCTTCTGCCCCTCCTCCGGCTTACCCTTGGCTTTCTGACTTATACCCGTCACCTCCTTGCTTGCCAATTAGCTGTGCTTTCTGTCCAGGTGACAAGCCTCATGTGGGGAGGACTCGGGTAGCCCTTGTAAGTAAAAATATTTTAAAAAAGAGACCAGGAGGGCTGGGGGCTAGTTAAGAAGCCCACCCTCCTTGTTAATTTGGTAGTGAAACAAAGCTGGTGCTCATGGAAGGGACAGTTCAGAGAAAAAACAGGATTGGGCCCAAGCGGGCAGGCAACAGCTAGAGAGATTGGAAAACAGGTTGGAAACTTGAAGGTCATAGTAAAAAGAGAGGAGTAAATAATTACAGGAATGAAAAACGTAAATCCCGGAATAATACTTGGAATGGTAAAATCTAAGTTAATTGGGTGTCGTTTTGGGAAAAAAGCAAGTGATTTAAAAGTAAGTAGTTAACTCTTTAGTTGCTGAAAAGAATTAAGCAGTTAAACTTTGTGAAATACTGGAAAAAAAAGAATTCTTGGTTTCTTTGCAGCCATTTTGGAAAAAAAGGGCCCTTTTCCAAAAAAATGCAGTTATACAGTGCTACTTAATTAATATCTTATTAGGTTCCAAGAGGCTACAATAGGTGGTGTCTTCCTTTTCAGGTCGCTATGTATTTAACAGCAGGAGTTAAAAGTAAAAGGCAATCAAAAGTCTGGTAAAGTTTATTGTGCCCTTTTTAAAGTAAGAATCTTTAACCTGTGAATCCAAAAGCAAGCCGGAAAGCATTTGTTTTAATGTAAGTTACCCAACTAATAAGGTAGAGGCCACTGAAACCTGGGCTGCCTATAAAACAAATACAAGAAAATATGGGTAATTCCTCTGTTTTGTCTGCAATTAACAAAGGTATTTGTATAAAAAGGAAATATTTTAAGCAATGACTGACTGCCCAAAAGGGGTAAATCTGTGGGGTTTTTTTGTCTTTCAAAAAAATCAGAAAAAAAACTAATGCCAGCTGAAAAGCATTTCAACATCTCATGAATTTACTGGCACAATAGGAATTCTGTTCTGTGTTCTATGTTCTGTCTTGTGGTGTTTCTCTTGTGGCCAGAATTGCTGTGTTTAATTTTTCATAAAACAGTTTAATTTAAAACTAAATAAAAAAATAAAATCAAAATGCAGATACTTGTTTTATTCAACTTGGAATACAAAGTGTTTAAATAATATCAAAAAATGTAATATACTAAAGTTTAATACATTTGCTTAAATAAAAAAAAAATTTCATTGGCCAGATCTTTTAATTAAAAAAAATTGTTGTTAAAAGTTTGCACACCAACAGTCTTTGGAAGCAAGGACATCAAAGGTTAACCCACTCCCCATATTATACATGAGATCCTTCTGGCTACCTCACATTTCTAGCCAGAGAGCTGGGAAGGAAAAAAAGCTATTAGACACCAGAAGTTGTACCAAGTGGACTCCTCAAAAGTGGGTGTGCTTGTCCTGGCTTGTTGCTCCAAAGCTCTGTAATAAAGTCATTTTCCTAGAAGGGTATATGTGGCATACATTATAAAATAAGACTAAAGTGCTGTATAATGGGCAATGTACATGTGTTCTTTTTTAAACAAAGGTGTATAAGTAAAAAGTGAAAGTTTCCTTTGCAGGTTAATAAAAGCCAAGAAGGGGAAAAAAAATAAAATGGAGGACGAGCTAATTCAACTCGGTAGCTGGCAGGCTCGGTCCAAAGATAAGACACTGGCCTGCCCAAGGACACTACTCACAGCTAGGATTTGGCTAACAGCCAAGAAAGAGGGGGGCTTAAATGTGCCCAGGCAGCTGTGAGATCTGCAGCACAGCGCCAGACATTAATGAAATGTGTTAGGTCTCTGTATTTACAGGTAAAAGAAGTCCTGCTTCAAGAATCCTGAGCAAACCTGCCATTTGTTAAAACCAGGTGACT
Organism: Caretta caretta; assembly: GCF_965140235.1. Taxonomy (NCBI): domain Eukaryota; kingdom Metazoa; phylum Chordata; order Testudines; family Cheloniidae; genus Caretta; species Caretta caretta. The sequence continues at coordinate 27,115,246 of NC_134218.1, read as the reverse complement.
GGGTCTACATAAAGGTCCATCAACAAAAGACTACTCTGGCCCCATGCTGAAAAGGCCCTTATTAAGTCCTGCTAACTACCAACACCGCTGTGAAGTGCCAAGGACTGACTGCCTAGACCCATGCTTTTTACTGCAAGACGACCCCTCCACCTTGAGGTGACTTCACTTCGACTACTGATCAGCCTGTCCCTCCTTCTGGGTTTTTTTTTTTCCCTTTCCTCCTTTTGAACAGCAAAAAAAAAAAAAAACACAAGGTGAAGTGCTAGTAACCTCTCCCTTGTCCACTGACAAAGCTAACCTGCATTCAGTATTTGCTAAAGAAACCAAAGCACTACAGGGTGACGTGCTAGTAACCTCTCCCCTGTATAATGCAAAACCATGCCTGTTCCAAAAGAGAAGGAACGCCTGCTCTGCTAAAACCACCAAAATCCAAGGATTCCTGACTGCAAAAGACACTGAGAATTGGCCTTGATGGCAAAGACGGAGCATTGTACATTGGCAGGGAGAAAGTTGCGGAATGTATTCTTGGGAATGTGAAGTAAAGTGGTGGGGTGGGTTTATTCCAGAGGCTGGAACTGTGCTTGTAGGCAAGTATAAATACCAAAAACGCCTTACAGCCACGAACATTACTCCCACCATCTGCCACCACTCCTTTGCAGGTAAAGGTTCCTGGATCCATCATAGCTACGTCAAGTTGGCGCTGGGACCCCCACCTGACCCTGACAAGCCAGCAGACGAGCCACTTCACGAATGAACACTACAACCAACCCATGGACTGAGCTTTCCAGCTACTGGGACCTTCATAGCCCACCAGGACTTTTTGTGTTCCTGTTTATTGGACTTACATTGGGGGTAGTGTTTTTTGTATAGTACAGAGGAGGATGTCGACATTGGTATGGTTTGCCTGGGGGGGGGGGTTCTCTCCCTATTCCCAAGTCCAGTACAAGGATGGGAGGGCAATAGCTTCTTGAATTTAACCCGTGCTATCAAACAGGGTGTAAATCGAACGCAGTGTTGGATTTGTATTCGTACCCCCACATATTTAGGTCAGGGCGTCCCGTTGGTAGGGGTACCTATCCCCCTTAATCGAACACTCCAAGCTAAGCTATGGGCAAACACTACATTTAACTGGAATGTTACAGTCCAAATATGGTCTATTAATATGGTGGCCCAGAGTAATTATGCTTTGTGTGGGTCACAACGTAAGGGCATAGAAAATACAGTTTTTGTAGGGAATTTTGTAGGGTGCAAGAACACCACCCAAATCAGCTCTGGTGCGGGAGGCCCCTCTACCTGCTCCAGAACCCTGTGGCCAGTCCCCAAGGGGTCTGGCTGGTATTGGTTATGCAATCACACAGCCTATAAGGTTCTTCCAGCAGGATGGTGTGGTACATGTACCTTAGGGGCTATAGTACCCGCCGTGACAGTACACCAGAACCTGACCCAGTGAGAGATCCGCAATCTAGTATGGAGGGACCGACGAAGTATTCCTTTAAACCCCCTTTCTTATCGGCCCAAAGGCTTTCACTCCTTTGTGCATTGGTTTCTGCCATGGTTGGGAGTAAGCGAGCTGGAAAAAGCTCTAGTTAACATTTCAGCGGCTTTGGAATTAATGGCAAATGCTACTGCAGATGCTCTATCTGCCCTTCAAATTGAAGTCACTCAGCTATCCCAAACTACATTGCAAAACCACCTAGCCCTGGATTATCTCCTTGCAAATCAAGGCGGGGTTTGTGCTCTGGTCAACTCAAGCTGTTGTGTTTTTGTAAATCAGCACCATAGGGTGGAAACTGACATCCACATCCTCAAGCAACAGGCAGCCCTATTACACCACATCAGCCTCGACACTACCAGCGCTGGATTCCAGGAGGTCTGGGACTGGCTCACCTCATGGCTACCGGATGTGGGGACTTGGGGACGGCGTATTTTGTATTTACTTTTTTTGACTGTTATTGTTTTTGCGTTATTTTTTGAACGCCTACAATGCTGCAGTACGTGCTGTCGGCAGTTGCTAACCCTGCAGCACGGTTACTCAGCCCCGATATAGCTTACTGACGTACAAAAAAAAGGGAGGACTGTTAAGGAAAAGTTAGCACATGTGACTCCATTTTGGTTTGGGGCCCACTATTGTTTAAATGCCAGCACATCATACACCAGGAGGAGTAATCCTTAAATACTGAATCCCTGTGAAAATCCTCCTCCTTGTCTCCAGCGTGCCTTGACCCCCAGTATCTGGTTTTTGTCAGTCTCTAACTCCCTGTCTCTTGGCCTTGATGTGAGGCCTCCCATCCTGATAATAAAAGTTACTGATACATGGCTTTAGGACCATGCTGTGTAATTAACATACTGGTATAGCACGAGGAATGCACCAAGCAAGGATAGGTGGTAGATAAGACAAGGGTTTGTTTATTGGCCAAGGTTTCCGATGCACAAGGGCAACATGCTTTGCTAAAAGGTATATAACCTTTGTATAATCTGCATTCAGGGTCCCCTCCTGGCTAGCAGGGGGGCACCACGCTCGAGCGTAATAAACTTAGTGTCTTTTGGGAACTCTGCAGTTGACGACTTTATTTCTGTGCCTCAGCCTAGATTCGAACTGTGCGTGACCTATCAGGTGTAATTCGCAGCACTACACAGAAAGGAATCCCTCCACTGAAAACAAAAGACAGGAAAACAATCATAGCCAACAGCAATAGCAAAATCCTCAGTCATTACACAATACTGGTACCACATGCTCCTGACATACTGGTCTCTATGATATCTAGGGTAAGTACAATGAACCATACTCTCGGTCCAGCATATTCCCCCTACCCAACACAATCTCTTTCCAATTCCCACCATATCATGAACAAAAACATTCACCAACATCCTCTTACTCCTTCTCTCATTTCCCCAAGCATGCTGCGAAAGGTGTCTTGACCTATAGTCTGGGCTCCTCCCCAACCCTCAAAGAGAAGTCAGACAAACTCAACCCATATTAAACTTGGATGTGCCTCCACGACTTCCTCTTTTTCTCCAGGCAGCTCTTCATTTCCGCATACCTCAGCGACTTCCAGATTGTGTGTGTGAAATTCTCCAGAGAAGCCCCTGTAAGGGGGTTCATCTGAAATACCGCCTCACACCTTGTCTTCCAGAGGAAGGTACATGGGAGCATGCTGATGAGAGGTTCCCCCCCAACCATTGCCCATATGCTTGGCTCTTGTCCTAACTTAACTAGCACTTTCAGTACCCTCACTAATCCCACCCTCACCTTCTGAGCCCATGGTCATTCCTCCAGCAGATGCTTCCAAGTCTTCTGGACACCCTCTCCTCTTTATATTTAAAGGGAACCCTATGGGACCATAGAAGTCTCAAAGCCCCTGAAATGACTCATCTGGGCAACCATCCAACTGCAAGGGCTCATATACCTGAGCCTCCAACACCTGTTGATGCATCCCCCATATGGTCTGTCCTCCCTTCCCCCACCATGTCCATAAGGACTGGACTACTCCAAAAAGATGTTCAGAGAGTTGGTTCTGCTCATCTGACTTCTCCATCCTTGCCACAACTTCACAAGCTTCCCTTCCCACCTACCCCCCCCCCCCCCCGCACATCAGTGCTCCCCCAACCCCTCTGCTGGCAGCACTGAACCCAGATTGGAATCCTACTCTGGGTAGGACCCTGCTGGTTACTCAGGATCTGCTGCATCCTTTGCAGATAAAAATGCAAATTCAAGGTTCTAGAAAACACCTCTGGGTGTCTCATCCCCAAGCTCCAGTGTTCCACCTCTTGACAGGCCAGAGGCCTCTTACTGAATTTATGGGGACAAGACACATCCAAAGAGGAAAAAGCAACCCATCACTTGGGCCGAGGGTGGGATGTACACTCTAGCCCAAGTGAAGGAAGAGCAGACATAGGTATTGAAGAATCATTTGCACTCTGTAGAATATGAAGGGTGCATGCCAGCTCCTTCATCACCCAATCCCCTGTTCCAGGATCATCCTTTCCCAATTCAGTCTCACAGTCGCTCCTTCCAAGCAGGACTCTGTCCCCAAGATCTTCAATACACCTTCCTGCTGTCTACTCTGAGGTCCTTGCAAGGGGGGAATGCTGGACCATTGAACTCCTCATCACCCAGCCATAATGCCTTACTCTTTGTCAAACTAGGCCCGACACTTGCTCATATCACCGGAGGCAAGTCCTCAACCTGTCATTCTCCTCATGATTCGGGACCATAACCGATGTATCATCTGCAAAAGCTACTACCTGAGGGAAACTGAGATGGCCTCGCCCCACCCCCCATCTCGACCACCCACTACTCGGGGATCCACTGAGAACACAGAGCAATGGGCTCAAAGGACAGCCCTGCCTCACCCCAGACCTCAGCCAGATAGCCCTCCGCCCTAGCCGGCTAGCAACCAAAGGGTAGCTAACAGCCCCCTTGTAGGAGGTCTGCAGCCAGGCAAAGTGCTCAGGATCCTTTAGTGCTATAGCCACCCTACAGATACTCAAGCCACACTCAAAGGCTTTGTTTTGATCCAGGGAATACTCGTACCCTTGCTAGGCCCCTGCCTCAATTACCTCCCGAAGACACCACAAATCAACTAGCAGCTTACCCTAAAGTGCACTGGCCCGGGGCAAATGGATCAGTGTTAGGCTCTGCAGTTGCTCCAGAAGCAGAGTGCTTCCTTTAACTACACTATTTCCTTCTCCACCCAGAGCCTCCTTGTAAAGGTTCAGACCCACCCCTGCAGCACCTCCTGCTGGTAGTCATCAGGAATTAGCTCATCCAGCCACCAGAGCACCCTCTGCAGGCCAGTGATCCACCTTACCACCAGCCCTCATGTCCCTCCCAGGACACAGTGCCACTTTCTCTGGGGTGTTGCTCCTCTGGCAGTACCCCCACTCTCAGGTTCTTGGTCTCCCCACCCAGGGGAACCCCCATCCTACCTCAGTCTGGGCTACTGCCAGTCCCCATTTAGCCCCTTGTATCAGAGGCAGACTGTAGTGTATATACCACTCATCACAGGCAAGGGGGTTTTGGATCTGCTGTCTCCACCTACCTTGGGGCTGGCCCTCTCCAACCCTGCACCCTGAGGCTTTCCAGGCCAGAGCTCCCAACTCCTCTGGCCCTTCCCCAGCCCTACACCAATCTGGGTGTCCTACTCAGCACCTTGCAGCCAGGCCCTTCCCCCTCTACAACCAGAGGGAGACTGAGTGGGCTCCTGGCTCACAGCCTTTTATAGGGGCCAGCTGGGCCCGATTGAGCTGGCCACAGCTGCAGCTGCTCCCTTAATCAGCCTGGGCTTTTCCCCACAGCCCCAGCCCTCTCCCAGGTCTGGCCTCAGCCATGTCAGGGCTGGAGCAGGTAACCACCCTGCTCCACTTCTCTTTCTCCAGCAAGAGCGAATGGAACAAATGCCCACTTTTGTCAAAAAAGGGGGGTGTGGTGTGGAGGAACGTGTTGGGGTGCTAAAGGGAGGTGCCAGCTCCTTGCAGTGGGGGAGGGAGGGCTATTGCGGGAGACAGGCAGGGTTCTAGCAACAACCTCTTGTGGGAGGCGCAGGGGCGTTCCAGCGACCCCAGCCTTTTTGGGGAGGGGCAGGCAGGGTTTGGGTGAACAGCGATCCCAACCTTGTGTAAGGGCTCAGGCAAATGGCTTGGGCCAGCCCTGAGTAGGGAGGGAGGGGAAGGGGAGGGCTCGGGCCATGGGCCATGGTGACCTGTTTTGACTTTGGGAAATATGGTCACCCTAAGCAGAAGTCTGTAGTGTGGGGGTGGCCTTTATCTTTCATTTAGCAGGCATTGGGCATTTTCCCTAGTGCTTGCTGGCAGAGGACACCCTTGCAAAGGTTTTCTGACACTCAACAGCCTTTCGCTGGCTTCGAACCACAGATAAAGTGCTCAGTCAGTGGTTCCAATCCACAGGTTCCAAACACTGTCACAGGACACATAAGTGTGATAGAAGTTGTTTTAAATCCACTCTCCAGGCATCCCAACTCACAGCTAAGCTCTTGTTCTTTGTCCTGGGATAAGGTTCTGGCAGCCATAACATGCCATTAATCTTCAATTGCACTAGGAAAATTTATATATAATAAGGAACTTTAAACTTTGGTATAAATGTATGTGAAATCACAAAGCCTGGAAACCTGCAAACAGAGACTTTTTTTAACCCCTGGTCAACAAAAATCAAATGAACATTTGAAGCCTGGGGCCTCAGATGCAACCAATGTATCCTGAATGAGAGTAATGTCAAAAAAAAATGCTTGGATTCAGAGCCAGCATGTCTACCCTCGCTGCACTCTTGATCCCACAGTTGCTTTCAGGCGGGAAGCTTTCAGGGGGAATCTTGTAGTCCGTTCATAGCAAGAGGTCTCCATCATCAGGTATGAATGCTGCGTGGTTCCCTGCTGTTGTTTAGTGCGTTGTTTAGTCAGATCGCTTTTCCCCAGGTTGTTGAAATTTGGACATACACCAGTTCACTGATCATCTGTCAATTAATATTTAAAGAAAAGATGTACATTTGGGAAGCTATTATTTGGAAAGGAAAACTTAACTGCTGAGTGAATGAGTAGCCGTTCTGTCTTGGTGAGAGCAGAGGATGGGCAGTCAGGACTCCTGGGTTCTACTTCTACCTCTGCCTCCAATTCTGTGTTATCTTGAACAAGCCATTTTGCAAAGGGATATTTCAAAGGGGTCTAAAGGAATTAGCTGCCCAAATCCCATTGAAAGTAAACAGGAATTCAGTGCCTAACTTGTAGGTTCCTTTGAAAACCCCAGCTTTAGTAATCAGAGAGAGGAAAAGACCTTTTAAATTGTTGAGCCCCTCTCAGAAAGTTCATGATACAATCCCTGGAGAAATTATCAATCCAATATTAAACACTGCAATATTTCACTTTGATTGCTGTATATGTGTGATAAGTGTGGAGCTGCTCTGTTATAATGTAACGTATACCATATGTGACCTGATTATTGGGATAGTCACTGTATGGCTTTATTGGGTTATGGAGATGTTTACAGTATGCATATGTTGGTTTAATTTAATAGCAAATGGTTGGGAACCGAAATGAAACAGTGGCTCCAGATAAAACAACTACAGGACACTTCACTTAGGCCTTGTCTACACCGCCACTTTACAGCGCTACAACTTTCTCGCTCAGGGGTGTGAAAACACACACACACCCCTGAGCGCTAAAAGTTTCAGCACTGTAAAGTGCCAGTGTAGACAGTGCCCCAGCACTGGGAGCCACACTCCAAGTGCTGGGAGCTACTCCCCTTGTGGGGGTGGTGTTTTTACAGTGCTGGGAGAGCTCTCTCCCACCCAACGCTATGCCGCGACTACACAGCCAAGGCAGCACTTTAATGTTGCTAGTGAAGCACACCCTAAGAGACAATGCTTGAGCTATTAGCTCTGAGGTTATTACTGCCAGGCCCCAGCCAAGTTGCAAAACTTGTTTTGCCAGTGCTGGGAATGGATCACAAGGAGTACAAACAGCTAAAAAGTCTCCCCCTGCCTAGAGGTCAGGCAATTGTCAGGGAGCTGTTTGTGAGGAGCAGACCGACCTGCTTTGGGAACTGAAGAAGTTAGACCTTCCCAAGGCTTACTAACCCCTGGAACCTTAGGCAGAGTTGTGCATATACACCTTTTATTTAAAATAAAAAACAAGACTTTTTTCTCATGCTATGCTTTCTTCGTACTGTTAAGATGAAACAATACTTGGTTTTGGAAAGGCTCACTGGTCATTGTGAACACCACTGGTCATAAACTCCCAAAGGGAAGAACTGCAGGTACCAAATCCTCTCAGATAAGGGTAAGCATGGTGGATCCACAGAACCTTGCAGCCCAGGACCTATGTAAAAGTGGGAGAATTGCAGGATTTCACCTTGAATGAGGTGAAGATTCAGGGCCTGTCACTGAATGGGTATGCTCAGAGAGAGCAGAAGAGGGGACAGAGGTGTGGCAAGCTCCATATTACGACATTGAATTGTTAAGAATGTGTAACAGTTACAAATCAAAGAAGACAATCCAAATAAAAAATAAGAGTCCAGAGGCAAAACAGAGACTGTAGGACAAAATTATGCACTGTACCAAGGCTTATGTAAATTACTAATCCTTGAATAAGGCTTCATAGACATAAAGGCAAACAAGCAAAAGGTAAGAAAACCAAGGATTAAATATTGCGCAGATATATACACATTTACTGGCTTGTTTCAAGACATGCCATTGATAGTGGCTCAGACTTAAATCATGATCAGTGCATTGTTAATCAGCTATCTCTAAAAATAAAGATCAAATATAATCTGATGTTGAAGTCATTTGCAAACAGCTCATTCAAGGGCTGCCTTGTCATTCTCAGCCCTGTATCAGCTTCCAATCCAAGGAGAAACATGAAAAATTCCATTATGGCTTGCAACAACCATTTCCTTGGTGGGTCCACAAGACAGCTTTAAGTTGATGAAGTACAAAATAAACAAAAAGAAGAGGAGTACTTGTGGCACCTTAGAGACTAACCAATTTATTTGAGCATAAGCATCCTATGAAGTGAGCTGTAGCTCACGAAAGCTTATGCTCAAATAAATTGGTTAGTCTCTAAGGTGCCACAAGTACTCCTTTTCTTTTTGCGAATACAGACTAACACAGCTGTTACTCTGAAACCTACAAAATAAACAGCTCACACTGAAGTGACAGGCTTGTTCCAAGTATAAAATTATTTTTGATGTGCACCTCTCTCCCAAAACTATATCTGTGTAAGGTAGCTCTATAGCATGTGTGACATTAAGAACAGCCCAAGGTCAGAGGGCAAGGGGCACCCAGATATCTGATGATGAATTGCAGCTGGCTTAACCAGTTCAAGTGTAGCCCAAATCTTCAATATCATGAAATGTATCTGACAACTGTCATGCAAGGTATCAAGGGACAAATGTCTCACAGGTTATCAATATCATTGTGTAATGTAGGTGCAAGCAACTGATGCAAAGTTATGGACATCAACTGAAGTTACCATTTTTAAAAAGAAAAGGAGTACTTGTGGCACCTTAGAGACTAACCAATTTATTTGAGCATGAGCTTTCGTGAGCTACAGCTCACTTCATCGGATGCATACCGTGGATACTGCAGCAGACTTTATATACACACAGAGATCATGAAACAATACCTCCTCCTAGGAGAGTGAGTTTGTGTGTGGGGGGGTGGAGGGTGAGAAAACCTGGATTTGTGCTGGAAATGGCCCAACTTGATGATCACTTTAGATAAGCTATTACCAGCAGGACAGTGGGGTGGGAGGAGGTATTGTTTCATGATCTCTGTGTGTATATAAAGTCTGCTGCAGTATCCACGGTATGCATCCGATGAAGTGAGCTGTAGCTCACGAAAGCTCATGCTCATATAAATTGGTTAGTCTCTAAGGTGCCACAAGTACTCCTTTTCTTTTTGCGAATACAGACTAACACGGCTGTTACTCTGAAACCTGTCATTTTTAAAATGTGTTTGCCAGCCCAGCAGGAGTTACCGCACCCTAGACAAAGGAAAATCGTCTCCCGCACCTGGGAGTTACTTCCAAAGTACTTTGAAAGACAATGAGAATGTATTTACATATCACATAAACAGACCCATCAAGCTAACAAGGGATGGAGGCAAACTTCACACTATCACAGCAGGGAGGAGAAAGACAATCACATTTCTAATATTCATCCAGTTGCACCGGCGGGGGGGCAGGAACTCAATGATTTGTATTTTAGCAGACAACCCCAGGAAAAACATTCCTTCACTAGAAGACTCCATGTTGCCTTCCTCAAGGCTTGAATGAATTCTATCTAGGGGTAACCCTCAGAGGAATCCATTTCAGCGATTCATTGGAATACAAAGGAGGGGGCAAAGAAATCCCAAGTTATCTATCTTTCACCTAAGAAGACAAAGGCACCTGACCTCTGACTCTGGGGGACAGATCCTGACCCAGGAGTTCAGTCAACCATCTTGCAGGAAACATATGGTGTGGATTTTACCTTGAACCAAGTCTAGCTTGTAAAGTTTTAATTCCTGGAAAGCATTCTATCTTTATTTCTCTTGTAACCATTTCTGACTTTAATCCTTATTATACTTGCACTGACTTAAAATCTGTCTTTTTGGAATTAAATAAACTTGTTTTATTTTTAATCTGAACCAATCCAGTTCTGTGTATGAACTGAACTGTTTGGTAACTCCAGTTAAAGTTACAAAGTATTGAATTTTAACTCTTTAAAGGAGCAACAAACCTTAACATTCCTCCGATTGTCCAAGGACAGGGTTGGACATTTCAGAACACAAGGTTGGGGGAAATTCAGGGCTTGGAAGAGTGTCGAGTTGTCAAGGTTCCTTCCCCACTCTGAACTCTAGGGTACAGTTCAAAGTTAACAAAAAACCTCCCCCCACCCATTTGAAAGGATCTTCTTCCCTTATTGGTCCTTTTGGTCAGGTGCCAACCAGCTTATTAACCCCTTACAGGATTTTATGCTACCCTTAGCTGTATGTTTATGACAAGAGTGCAACAGCATAAATAACCGTGTCCACATTTAATGAGAATGCCACATCCCTGACACATTTGGGCACCCATGAATGGCAAAAGAAGACTGGCGGGAGAACTCGAATGACAATCCTCAAATACTTTAAGGGCGGTTATAAAGAGGACGGGGATCCATTGTTCTCCATGTTCACACAAGGTAGGACAAGAAGTAATGGGTTTAATTAGCAGCAAGTGAGATTTAGGTTAGATATTAGGGAAAATGTTTAAACTATAAGGGTAGTTAAGCTCTGGAACAGGCTTCCAAAAGAGGTTGTGGCATCCCCATCACTGGAGGATTTTAAGAACAGGTTGGGGAAAAAAACCTGTCAGGGATGGTCTAGGTTTACTTGGTCCTGCCTCAGTGCAGGGGGTTGGACTTGATGATTTCTCAATATCCCACCTAGTCTGATTCTATGATCTTGGCGGGCATCCCTTACCCAGAGATACTAACCGGAATATCATTAGTGAGCCTGGCTAACCATAAGAACATAAGAATGGCCATCCTGGGTCAGACCAAAGGTCCATCTAGCCCAGTATCCTGTCTTCTGACAGTGGCCAGTGCCAGGTGCCCCAGAGAGAATGAACAGAACAGGTAATCATCAAGTGATCCATCCCCTGTTGCCCATTCCCAGCTTCTGGCAAACAAAGGCTAGGGACACCATCCCTGTCCATCCTGGCTAACAGCCAAACGTGTGCTCCCCTTTGGCAAGCAATGGGGATGAATCTAATGAGAGAATTACACCAACAAACCAACCAGAAAGCAGAGCGACTGCCAGTGACAGTGAATCTCCAGGAACCATACACATGAACGAGACAGTGCTGTGAAATAAATTATATTTAGCAACAGTCCCAGAGTCCGGGGCAGGCACAACAAAGGGCTGCTCTCTGAAACAAAGGCAAGTGTCATCAGGAGATGGAACTGGAAGTGCATATAACAAAACTATCTTCCTGAGGGGCATTAGGATGGAAATGCTGGGTTTTCTTATCGCCTCAAGCCCACTGACTGCCCACTTAACACTTTCTGTCCTTGAGCACGACAGCTAGGAATGCCCCACCAGCATACTGGCAGGGCTCAGGGTTCAACAACAGGCAAAGGAGGGCCACAAAAGAAACTTGGGTGCAGTGAAAAGAGTCACGAGGTGCTCCTTCCTCTCTCCTCCTCCAATCTGCGTCTGCCACTTATGCAGCATGTGGCTGCTTCTTCTCTGTGACTGCTGGGGACTGCAGCGATTAGGGATGCAGGTGGGATATGTGATAGGTAGGGCCCTAACAAATTCACAGGCCATTTTGGTCAATTTCATGGCCAGGCGTTTTTTAAATTAGTCATTTTCACATTTTCAGAGGTTTCCTGTCTCCCTTGCTCATGCCATGAAAGTTCAGCTCTTTGGCAATGAACCGGAGGGGCTGATTTCTGAATATAGGTGACCACAGTTGCCCACAGCCAGCTCAACAAGGAAAATAGCTTCAGTCTGGTCCCTAATGATCGACAGATAGCAGGGTATTTATGGAGAGGGATGGATAGATAGAGGCATAGGACTAATGCCTGCTGAGTGCCGTTGTGACCAGGGTATCCCTGTTCTGATCATTTCGGTAACACCATTGCCAAGCATTTTGCAGCAGATCACTACACCCCGCAGCATCCAAGTAATTGGCTTACCTTGTTCTCTCCAGCCAGGGCCTGTCAGGCCTTGTCTACATAAAGGTGTTTGTGACACTGCCTCCCTGTTGCTCTTGCATGGGTGCGGTTGCACCAGAGCTGGTGGAAATGCTAGAATAGACTGGGCTCAGATGTGCAATATTGACTCTGTTTGCTCCAGTTACCTGCGCATGTTTAATATTGCAACACCTTTGCTAAGCCTGGATATCTTGTCATATAGAATTTCTCAACAGACTGGAAATGTACTCTTTGGAAACAAGCAGCTGAACTGACATTTTGAATGGGTTCTCAATGCTCTGGGAAGAAATCAGAGTCCGGTCCCCTATTTTTCCTCTCATGTTCTGATAGGCTGCGGGGGGGAGGCAGCAATTAACATACATGCTTAGAAAAAGTGATAATGCAGCAGGTTTCGGATTTGCCAGTAACTAGCTATACTTTCAAGGCCAGATTTTCAAGTGCTCAGCGTCCGTTTAGTCATTTAAACAGGAGCCGTAGTCTCGAAAGAGCTCAGCATACTGCTGTTGTTCTCAAAAGCGCCCAGTACACAAGATGCACCCAAAGAAGTGATGAGCTTTTCTGAAAAGCTGGCCATTGACCTTGGTAATTAATCGGGAGCCGATGAGCCCTTCCAAAAATGCTGACCTTGGGGGTACAGTCTGTCACCCTTACTTGTGTTGAGTAGCATCTTCCTCCACAAATTGCCCCAGTGTCTTAATTGCGTAGCAATGTTCTGCTCAATGCGAGCAAAGGTGTCCAAAGCTGATCTTTAGGGCATGTCTCCACTAGAAAGTTGCACTGGCAAGAGTTCTGGTAGCACAGTGGCCCTGCCCAAACTCCAGATTTCACACTGTGCTCTGCTACCTTTTGGTAAGTTTGCCTCAGTCCCTTCACCTTTACCTGGCATGGGCCCTGTCTCTGGTTTGTCACAGATTCGCCAGTGCTTTCCTGAGGTTGACATATATATCTTTGTACCTTAGGGAGTACCGTAGTTATGCCTGCACATGATCCTCTCCCCACAGCCCTCGGCACCAGGCAGAGCTATGCATGCAGAACTTGTGAGGCTGGAAGCAGGTGACAGGAACAGATGGGGCTGAAGTGGGTTGTGTGTTTCTCGTCACTGCAACCCCCTGGGCAGGAGAGTTCAGAACTCTGACCAGACAGGTCACTACTGAATAGAGCTGGTCAGGAATTTGTTGGCTAAATGTGTTTTCATACGGCATGCTGATTTGTGAAAATTGAAACTGTTGGTAAGAAAGGGTTGGGGGTCTGCCCATTTCTCACTTTGAAAAACATTTGGGGAAAAAGTTTCAAAACTGTCAAGAGTCCCATTTTGATACAGTAACTTCTCACTTAACATTGTAGTTATGTTCCTGAAAAATGCGGGTTGAGGTGGTCAGGTCAGAGGGTGGAAGAGGGTGGGATATTTCCCAGGGAATGCCTTACTGCTAAGTGATGAACTAGAACAGCTGAGCCCTCAAGGATTAACATGTTGTTAATGTAGCCTCACACTCTACAAGGCAGCACAAATGGAGGGAGGGGAGACAGCATGGCAGACAGAGACAGAGACACACACCCTGTGTGTGTGAGAGAGAGATGCACATTGCCCTTTTAAATACGCTGACTCCACTGTAAGTACATTGCCTTTTTAAGTAGATCAGCAAGTTGAGACAGCCCCAGCTGCCAGCAAGCTCCCTCCGCCCTGAGCCCTGTTGTGCTCCCCCCACCCCCCGCTTTATGGAAATGGGGTAAGCAAGGGGCAGGAGCAGGGGGGGGAGGGGGACACCCTGACATTAGCCCCCCGTCCCGGCCCCCCCATCCCCCGCACAGCAAGCAGGAGGCTCCCGGGAGCAGCCCCAAGGCAGAGGGCAGGAGCAGCACATGGCAGTGAGGGGAGGGACAGCTGAACTGCCGGCAATTGGTAGCCTGCTGGGTGGCTGCCGCACAGGGAACTTAGGGGAGCAGGGAGCTGATCCCCTGCTGTCCAGTCCCAGCATCTAGCAATCAGAGGTTTAGGGACACCCAGAGCATGGTGTTGCATCCCTGAACATCCTGGCTAATATCCGACGATGGACCTATTGTCCATGAATGTAACTAATTCTTTTTAGAACCCTGTTATAGTTTTGGCCTTCACAACATCCCCTGGCAACAAGCTCCACAGGTTGACTGTGCGTTGTGTGAAGAAGTACTTTCTTATGTTTGTTTTAAAACTACTAAGCCCCGCCCCTGTCACGGAGTTCACCGTCTGAGTCCAGGCTGTAGGGAGGCACCTATCTCTGCATGTGATCCACAGCTGGGAACCCTCTCCTGAAGTCAGGAAGTAAGTGTATATCTACAATACAGTGTAAACCCAGGGTTAGTAGAATTTGAGTTAGCAGACCCTGGGTTTCTTAACCTAGGGCTGGAATATCTACACTCTTTGTGATGGCTGGAAATTGTTGAAGCCTGGGTCCCAGCCTGGGACTCCAGCATTTACTGGAGGTGAGAGGTGGGAGGTCCCTGTTAAGTCCCTTCTCATCCTAAGGCCATCTCTGTGGAGACCGTGGGGCTCTCCTTCTGGCCACCACAGCTCCCAGGCTCTATGGGGGGAGATCTGTGATAAGAGCTGTATTAACCACACCTCCTGTGACACGTAAGCTGCATGATAGTCATGTATCTGGCAGCCCAGTGACCCCTGCCTGCATCTCAGGGGAAGGGGATGAGAAAAAGAATTCCCATCCAAACACTCTTTGGCCTGTGGAAGGTGCATGGGTCTAATATGGTAGAGCCTAATATGATCCATTCATTAGCCAGGCTGCCTTTCAGAATGAATGTGCCAAATCTATGTGTAGGGCCAAGGCGTTAAAATCACTGCTCTGATTACTTGGATCCCAGAGCAAAGAACAGAACCCACGATAGCCAACATTTCACATCTGTCTCAAAACCATTTGTGTAGCTCACTGGTGAAGTGTGTATCACGTCCCTCTCTAGGGAAGGTCCACACCGAACAGAACAGCCTATGGCTGCTCCTGCTATACTTTAAGTGGGTGAAGTTTACATGACATCCCTTGGTTCATGTCCTGACTGATGACCATGTGCGAAAACATAATATAGGACAGTATGCTAATGCATATACATGAGGGGGTCAAATTCAGGCAGTGCTATGCAAATGATCTGTAAATATGAAAATTAAATAATTGGCATAAAATGTCAAATATGGAGGGACACAAAACTTGGTAGCTATGTTTACCTTTTCAAGTCTGTGCCATTGGGGCAAGAATGGAGAATGATGCGCATTCCCCCAGCTGCCCCAAACTCTGGAGAGAGTGATGCAGGGACATATAAGTAGAGGAAGAGAAATCACACGTGGAGGCCTCCTCCATGCACAGTTCTAAGGGGAATCTGGCCCTGAATTTTGGTCTGTTACAGTGGTATAAATAAGGAGTAATTCTGCTAGCTACTCTGAGCCCCGTTCTCCTCTTCCTCAGGCATAAATCAGGAGTAGCTCCATTGAAATCAAAAGAGAGAATAATGCCAGTAGGAGAGCAGACACAACCCCTTATGCATTTTGCTTTCCTTTTTCCAGAAAAAGCAGAAAATCTCTTTTAATGTGCAACACTCAATCTCACCTCCTCCTCCTTTCATGTCCATATTTATGACTTTTATTAATACAGCAGTAAAGAGGCAATACAAAGCACAAAGACTTGGAAAGCGTAGTAACCTTAGCAAATGCAAGGCACGTACGCAGTCACATTTTGCTTGTTAGATTGTTTATAACTGTCCTAAAAAGAAACACATTTCCCCTGTTTCTGACACTCATCTCTGCCCTGCTTGTCTCTTCCTTCTATGAACACATTTAATTTAAAACATGATTTTTGTCCTCCCTGCAGGGATGAATGAGGAATGTGTAATGTATCAACACCTCTGCTGAGCCACTTGGGCTGGAAAATACATGTTAGAGTGCTAAAGGAGCTATGCTAAAATAAGAATAACCGTATTTGTTGACATATCTTGACCCTCACACACCACAAGGTGCTGCACAGTTACATACAATACAGCTTTACCGATTACCTCACTTTTCCTACTAGTGGTAATTTTTAAGGCCCTAGTTTCAGAGGTGCCAAGCACCCACAACTAACTAACTTTCTTTGGAGCTACAGGTGCATTTATTTGTATTGCATTAGCAACCAATGCCCCAGTCAGGATCAGGGCCCCATTGTGTTAGACCCTGGCAGACAGGGTCCTTGCCAGACATAGCTTGCAATGTAGTTTGAAACATGACACAATGTGACAAACATAAAGAGGGAAGGGGGAAGAGGATAATGGAAATAAGGTCTGATGGTTATAGAGGGAGTTCCTGAAGGATCCAAATAATCTGCAGTGTGGTTTGGGGTTTTTTCATATAAATTAATAAAATCAGCTCTTCTTGATTGCCATGTAACTTAGCGGTCATTGGCTGGCTGGCATCACAGCAGGAATGGGTCTGGAGGAGTGATGTCGCAATGGCAGGAAGGATCAATGCAGGGAAGGTTTTTCATTTGTAAAGAGAAGAAAGCACAGATTTGGCTGTGGCAGAAGCAGATGAATGGGGCCTCAAGCAGGCACCAGTGGAGGAGAGCAGGAGGCCAGGGACTTTGTGCTGGGAGACAAGAGCAAATAAGCAGGGAAGGACAGAGATGGGCAGGCCTTGAAAGTGAGGACGAAAAGCTGGAGTATGATGAAGTGGTGGCTGGGGAGCCTGACTTTACTCTGCAGGTTTGTTCCCTGTGTGTGCGTGCAGAGTTGCAGCTGCTGAGGTTAATGAGTCCTTTAAGTTCCTATACACATTCATCCTATGGTGCTCGCTGCTGGGAAGCTATTAATTGTAACATCCTTTTTGTCACATTTACTTGACATAGAGAAAAATCACACATGAATCCCATAAACTTACAAACTGAACATTCTATTATACCCCCATAAGTTATATATATGATGACAATGACTTTAACGCCAACGCTTTTAAAAAAAACTTTAACTAACTCTTAACTTGCTTGGGAGCGAAGCCTTCTTCCTATGGGTTTGGGAAGTTTGTTCTTTCTGCCTTAGATTGTACACAGCCTTGTGTATACCACTGATGTTGAAGCGAATGTGAATCTTTCTTGTGATGATCAGAGACTGCCCTGCACACTTGGTTCTTGTGGTGGAGTGGTGTTTTGAGAGTCTGTTTAACTATCTATTGATCACGCATCAGCCTACATTCACTCTGCTTCCTGCTGATCAAGTCTCAGAGGGAATGTTTCACTGACCTCCATATCTGTGTTTTGGTCTTGCGTTCATAATGAGCAAATGTATTTACAGTGCCCTTCTACTACTGCATTACATGAACAAGGATTTATTTATTCAACAATGAAGCTTGCTTCCAAGTGCATGATTTGTCCGGAGGAAATAGTATGGATCTTGGCAGGGTGTCCTGACTGTAGTTCTGGGAGATCATTAGCTTGTTAGCTGTAGTAGGCTTTGATCTTTGAGCGTCTCTTCCTTTTTGCTATTTATTCTTTTCACTGCTGTTGATTGTGGTAATGCTGTGGCTGTATGTACCGAGGTGCATGTACATCTTGACATCAAGCGTTGTGCCGGGCTGTCATTAAGACCTTCTGTGGGAGTGTTTCTTCATTCAGGAATGGTTTGCTATATACTTTCTTTGCTATTTGCAGCTATCTTAATAGAGTTTTAGCAATTTTAATTGCCAGTGCAACTTTGCCATTTGACTGGTGATATAGTGATGAAGGGATATAATGGGGTATACTGTATTGCACAAACCCACTGTAAGTATGCTAGGATCCATTGTTTGTAAATTTATAGTTTGGCAGATCATGCTTGCTGAAATGCTTCTTTGTTTTGCCTATGATGGTCACTGTTGTAACATCTGACAGTTTATCTAGTTACCAGAAGTGTAATTAGTAGTCTACAATAATGAGGTAATTTGTGTGGGTTGTGGTGAAAAAGTCCATTCCCACTTAGCACCAGTTCTGTTGGGAATGATGTGTATTTTCATAGTCTCTTTTTGCTGCTTGGCCTGCATTTCCCACATGTATCACAACTGTTCACCAGGTCTTGAATATCCTTCATTGTGGTTGGTCCGTATACAGTGTCTCTAGCTTTCCGGATTTATGCATCTATTCCAGAATAATTTTGATGTATTCTTGAGAGAATTTCCATTGGCAGTGATCTGGGTGTTATAATTTGACTGCCTTTGCATATGATGCTATCTTGGATGCTCATCTGTGTACTGCTGACAGGGAGGCCAATCTGAGGGGGAGAAAAAGGAAGACTCACGACAGCATATTTGCAGAACTCATGGCTGAGTCACAGAGGAAAACCAGGCTGGCTGAGAGGTGGTGGCTCTCATGGGGACCCAGAGGAAGAAAGAAATGCAGCTGTCCAAGGAGATCATAGCAGTGTCCAAGGATGGCATCGTAGTGACCAGCAACAGCATGGCTATGGTTAAGGACAGCATCACCATGTCAAAGGAGAACAAGGAAAAAGCCAGAGAGATGCAGAGACAGCTCATGGATGCTATCCTGAGTCAGAATGCCCTCTTGCAAAACATGCTCCTGCTAGGCCAGGAGGACCTGAAGCCCTATAATTTGGGACCCAGACATATCCTTCAGCCCCAGGATAATACTAGGTTCTGGGACCAACATCAACTCCTAACTTCTGCATTCTCACAGCAGTGCTCCCAGTGTCTCCCATTCACGACTCAGATCCAACCTCTGGGCACTGAGAACACCTTCAGAGTCCAGCTCTTCTGAGCCCTGCAACATCCCTGAGACTTTTGAGCTGCAGCATTCAACTGCAGAACCCATGCTTTCAGACAAGAAGATCCAGAGGTAAGGTGTGGCCTTTAACTTTATGCCTTTAACTTTATGCCCCTCCCTCAAATGTTGTATTTGAAATGTTCTCAGTTTTGCATTTCGAGTTCTGTTTGCATTGTTGCAGTAATTGAAGGTTCGTGTGCAGTTGGTTATTTTGTAGATGGGTTAGCTAACTGTATTCCCCGACATAAATCTTTAATGAAACCAATGGAAAAATGGTTTTTATTGTTGTTTCATAATAAAAACTATTCTCAGTACAACCATTATGACTCATCACTGCAGTTAAAATGGAATATCTTTTAAATAAAGATGAAATAACGCATGGGTTTGGCAAAGGCACATAAGGAACACTCACAATGTCAGAAAACATAATATAGGACAGTATGCTAATGCATATACATGAGGGGGTCAAATTCAGGCAGTGCTATGCAAATGATCTGTAAATATGAAAATTAAATAATTGGCATAAAATGTCAAATATGGAGGGACACAAAACTTGGTAGCTATGTTTACCTTTTCAAGTCTGTGCCATTGGGGCAAGAATGGAGAATGATGCGCATTCCCCCAGCTGCCCCAAACTCTGGAGAGAGTGATGCAGGGACATATAAGTAGAGGAAGAGAAATCACACGTGGAGGCCTCCTCCATGCACAGTTCTAAGGGGAATCTGGCCCTGAATTTTGGTCTGTTACAGTGGTATAAATAAGGAGTAATTCTGCTAGCTACTCTGAGCCCCGTTCTCCTCTTCCTCAGGCATAAATCAGGAGTAGCTCCATTGAAATCAAAAGAGAGAATAATGCCAGTAGGAGAGCAGACACAACCCCTTATGCATTTTGCTTTCCTTTTTCCAGAAAAAGCAGAAAATCTCTTTTAATGTGCAACACTCAATCTCACCTCCTCCTCCTTTCATGTCCATATTTATGACTTTTATTAATACAGCAGTAAAGAGGCAATACAAAGCACAAAGACTTGGAAAGCGTAGTAACCTTAGCAAATGCAAGGCACGTACGCAGTCACATTTTGCTTGTTAGATTGTTTATAACTGTCCTAAAAAGAAACACATTTCCCCTGTTTCTGACACTCATCTCTGCCCTGCTTGTCTCTTCCTTCTATGAACACATTTAATTTAAAACATGATTTTTGTCCTCCCTGCAGGGATGAATGAGGAATGTGTAATGTATCAACACCTCTGCTGAGCCACTTGGGCTGGAAAATACATGTTAGAGTGCTAAAGGAGCTATGCTAAAATAAGAATAACCGTATTTGTTGACATATCTTGACCCTCACACACCACAAGGTGCTGCACAGTTACATACAATACAGCTTTACCGATTACCTCACTTTTCCTACTAGTGGTAATTTTTAAGGCCCTAGTTTCAGAGGTGCCAAGCACCCACAACTAACTAACTTTCTTTGGAGCTACAGGTGCATTTATTTGTATTGCATTAGCAACCAATGCCCCAGTCAGGATCAGGGCCCCATTGTGTTAGACCCTGGCAGACAGGGTCCTTGCCAGACATAGCTTGCAATGTAGTTTGAAACATGACACAATGTGACAAACATAAAGAGGGAAGGGGGAAGAGGATAATGGAAATAAGGTCTGATGGTTATAGAGGGAGTTCCTGAAGGATCCAAATAATCTGCAGTGTGGTTTGGGGTTTTTTCATATAAATTAATAAAATCAGCTCTTCTTGATTGCCATGTAACTTAGCGGTCATTGGCTGGCTGGCATCACAGCAGGAATGGGTCTGGAGGAGTGATGTCGCAATGGCAGGAAGGATCAATGCAGGGAAGGTTTTTCATTTGTAAAGAGAAGAAAGCACAGATTTGGCTGTGGCAGAAGCAGATGAATGGGGCCTCAAGCAGGCACCAGTGGAGGAGAGCAGGAGGCCAGGGACTTTGTGCTGGGAGACAAGAGCAAATAAGCAGGGAAGGACAGAGATGGGCAGGCCTTGAAAGTGAGGACGAAAAGCTGGAGTATGATGAAGTGGTGGCTGGGGAGCCTGACTTTACTCTGCAGGTTTGTTCCCTGTGTGTGCGTGCAGAGTTGCAGCTGCTGAGGTTAATGAGTCCTTTAAGTTCCTATACACATTCATCCTATGGTGCTCGCTGCTGGGAAGCTATTAATTGTAACATCCTTTTTGTCACATTTACTTGACATAGAGAAAAATCACACATGAATCCCATAAACTTACAAACTGAACATTCTATTATACCCCCATAAGTTATATATATGATGACAATGACTTTAACGCCAACGCTTTTAAAAAAAACTTTAACTAACTCTTAACTTGCTTGGGAGCGAAGCCTTCTTCCTATGGGTTTGGGAAGTTTGTTCTTTCTGCCTTAGATTGTACACAGCCTTGTGTATACCACTGATGTTGAAGCGAATGTGAATCTTTCTTGTGATGATCAGAGACTGCCCTGCACACTTGGTTCTTGTGGTGGAGTGGTGTTTTGAGAGTCTGTTTAACTATCTATTGATCACGCATCAGCCTACATTCACTCTGCTTCCTGCTGATCAAGTCTCAGAGGGAATGTTTCACTGACCTCCATATCTGTGTTTTGGTCTTGCGTTCATAATGAGCAAATGTATTTACAGTGCCCTTCTACTACTGCATTACATGAACAAGGATTTATTTATTCAACAATGAAGCTTGCTTCCAAGTGCATGATTTGTCCGGAGGAAATAGTATGGATCTTGGCAGGGTGTCCTGACTGTAGTTCTGGGAGATCATTAGCTTGTTAGCTGTAGTAGGCTTTGATCTTTGAGCGTCTCTTCCTTTTTGCTATTTATTCTTTTCACTGCTGTTGATTGTGGTAATGCTGTGGCTGTATGTACCGAGGTGCATGTACATCTTGACATCAAGCGTTGTGCCGGGCTGTCATTAAGACCTTCTGTGGGAGTGTTTCTTCATTCAGGAATGGTTTGCTATATACTTTCTTTGCTATTTGCAGCTATCTTAATAGAGTTTTAGCAATTTTAATTGCCAGTGCAACTTTGCCATTTGACTGGTGATATAGTGATGAAGGGATATAATGGGGTATACTGTATTGCACAAACCCACTGTAAGTATGCTAGGATCCATTGTTTGTAAATTTATAGTTTGGCAGATCATGCTTGCTGAAATGCTTCTTTGTTTTGCCTATGATGGTCACTGTTGTAACATCTGACAGTTTATCTAGTTACCAGAAGTGTAATTAGTAGTCTACAATAATGAGGTAATTTGTGTGGGTTGTGGTGAAAAAGTCCATTCCCACTTAGCACCAGTTCTGTTGGGAATGATGTGTATTTTCATAGTCTCTTTTTGCTGCTTGGCCTGCATTTCCCACATGTATCACAACTGTTCACCAGGTCTTGAATATCCTTCATTGTGGTTGGTCCGTATACAGTGTCTCTAGCTTTCCGGATTTATGCATCTATTCCAGAATAATTTTGATGTATTCTTGAGAGAATTTCCATTGGCAGTGATCTGGGTGTTATAATTTGACTGCCTTTGCATATGATGCTATCTTGGATGCTCATCTGTGTACTGCTGACAGGGAGGCCAATCTGAGGGGGAGAAAAAGGAAGACTCACGACAGCATATTTGCAGAACTCATGGCTGAGTCACAGAGGAAAACCAGGCTGGCTGAGAGGTGGTGGCTCTCATGGGGACCCAGAGGAAGAAAGAAATGCAGCTGTCCAAGGAGATCATAGCAGTGTCCAAGGATGGCATCGTAGTGACCAGCAACAGCATGGCTATGGTTAAGGACAGCATCACCATGTCAAAGGAGAACAAGGAAAAAGCCAGAGAGATGCAGAGACAGCTCATGGATGCTATCCTGAGTCAGAATGCCCTCTTGCAAAACATGCTCCTGCTAGGCCAGGAGGACCTGAAGCCCTATAATTTGGGACCCAGACATATCCTTCAGCCCCAGGATAATACTAGGTTCTGGGACCAACATCAACTCCTAACTTCTGCATTCTCACAGCAGTGCTCCCAGTGTCTCCCATTCACGACTCAGATCCAACCTCTGGGCACTGAGAACACCTTCAGAGTCCAGCTCTTCTGAGCCCTGCAACATCCCTGAGACTTTTGAGCTGCAGCATTCAACTGCAGAACCCATGCTTTCAGACAAGAAGATCCAGAGGTAAGGTGTGGCCTTTAACTTTATGCCTTTAACTTTATGCCCCTCCCTCAAATGTTGTATTTGAAATGTTCTCAGTTTTGCATTTCGAGTTCTGTTTGCATTGTTGCAGTAATTGAAGGTTCGTGTGCAGTTGGTTATTTTGTAGATGGGTTAGCTAACTGTATTCCCCGACATAAATCTTTAATGAAACCAATGGAAAAATGGTTTTTATTGTTGTTTCATAATAAAAACTATTCTCAGTACAACCATTATGACTCATCACTGCAGTTAAAATGGAATATCTTTTAAATAAAGATGAAATAACGCATGGGTTTGGCAAAGGCACATAAGGAACACTCACAATGTCTGGTTTCAGAGTAGCAGCCGTGTTAGTCTGTATTCGCAAAAAGAAAAGGAGTACTTGTGGCATCTTCCACCACAGGCAAACATGTTCAGACAGGAGACTCCAAATATGAACAATAGGCATCCCGTACAGCATTCTCCCAGCTGTCTGTGTTCTTCATGGGATGCCTCCCTGGCTGCTGGAACCTCTGAGTAAGTCTTCGCCCTTCAGATTCCCACACATCCATAAGGCTTCCCCCCTGGCTCTCACAAATATTGTGCAAAACACAACGTGCAGTTAAAATGGTTTAATGGTTGGACCACTTTTTTCTGCTGCTTCTAACCTATCTGCCTTTCAAACAGACAAACACGCACTGGACTACCAACCTGCAAGTACTCAGGTGATAGTTAAAATGTTCTTTCCTTCTGTCCAAGCAGCCAGCTTATGGCTTCATTCACCAGGGCATCGGGGGATAAACCCAGCCTCTCTAAATAACTGGACCAACCTCCACACCATTAAAGTCCACAGTTCTCCTCAGGCAAACAGTCCTTTTGCCAGTACTGATTACTTTTGTTATAATTTTGACAGATAATATCAATGTTTATTTTTAAGCTTTTTTTCCCCATTTTTATCTATTTAAATGTTCACAGTTGCCAAAAGTTATGGGGGGGGGGGTAATTATTTAATGATAGCAGGTATTAGGATTCAAAATGTTAAAGTGTGATAGCCATTAAGACACAAATTGACATCACATGTCAAAATATACTAAAAAGAACAGGAATAATTGTGGCACCTTAGAGACAAACAAATTTATGAGAGCATAAGCTTTTGTGGGCTACAGCCCACTTCATCGGATGCATAGAATGGAACATATAGAAAGAAGATATACATACAGAAAAAAGAAAACGAGTACTTGTGGCACCTTAGAGACTAACCAATTTATTTGAGCATAAGCTTTCAGCTCACAAAAGCTTATGCTCAGATAAATTTATTAGTCTCTAAGGTGCCACAAGTTCTCCTTTTCTTTTTGTGGATACAGACTAACATGGCTGTTACTCTGAAACCTTTTCCTGATAATAGCTCATCTTAACTAATTAGCCTTTCATAGTTTGTATGGCAACTTCCAACTTATCTGTATGTATACATATTTCTTCTCACTGTATGTTCCATTCTATGCATCTGATGAAGTGGGCTGTAGCCCACGAAAGCTTATGGTCTAATAAATTTGTTAGTCTCTAAGGTGCCACAAGTACTCCTGTTCTTTTTGCGGATACAGACTAACATGCTACTCTGAAACCTGTCAAAATATACTAAGTAAATAGCCTTAAATTAAACTCCAATAAGTTCTCAAGCAGCATTTTTCTTATTTTGCCCATCTGTAAATTTTTATTATCATCAGTAGAATTTATTTATTTATTGATTGATTTTTGCTGGTTTGTGTGTGGACAGTGAAATCAATGTTTACAGACATTTACAGATAAAAATCTAATCTTTCCAAGCCTAATTATTTGCAATATTTTTTGGTCAAGTTGCCTAGGCAACAAAACTTCCTCAAACTGACAGGGTCTGTTACACAAATGCCTTTAGATTGCTTCAAGTTTCTGATACAGTTCCTTAAATTTTAATTGACACCTTTTAGATTTATTTATTTAGTAACATCATACTTTATGATACTGTATCTCTAGTATAGGTTGATCTGTTGTACCATGAATACACATTTATATGTGTAAAGCATATAAAATCAGAGCAAAAGATAAAAGAGGAAGTTATTTCACGGCTTAGGAAGGGTTTGTGGTTAAGCCTAGTTATTTAGCAGCTATAGTTACCCAGCCTTCATCTCCTTTGTGTGAAACACCGAAACAGCCTCCGCTGTTTGACATGTTTTGATGGCTTAGGCCTATCTTATGCCAAGATTTTGGCCTATGTGTGGATGTCTATAGCATATGTACCATATCTTCTGTATTGTCACTACAATACCATTGACCCAAAACAACCATTTCCTTAATTCAATTTGATAATGCTATTTTTTGTACATTATCCAGTATGGTCACCCTCAAGCATTCAAAAAGCACGAGTAAAGCCCCCCAGAATCATGAGATTGGCTGGTGCTTAGGGGATGAATCAGGTTGGTACTTTATAATAATAATATCTAGATCTCATATATCACTTTTCATCTTTGATCGCAAAGTGCTTTACAGAAGAGGCCAGTATAGGTTTGTCTGTGGAACCCCTGCCTCATTTGTTGCAGAAGCTGGGAGGTATATCAGGGAATGAGTCAGGGGCCAGGGCAGAGGCAACCCACACCTGCCGATCGTTGGGGAGGAGAGCAGAGTGAGGCCAGACTGCTTCAGCGGTGTTACCGAGCATGCTCAGTCCGTGTGAGCATGCTCAGTCCAAGCCAAGCAGCAAATCTGGGCACGCTAGATTAGTGGACACTTTTAACGTTAGTTTCTCTGTACCTCGTTCCTGTCTGTAAAGGGGGAAAATAATAAAACCCCTCATCTCACAAGAGTGTTGTGAGATAAATGAATTAGGGTGTATGAGGCGTCCAGATGTTGTAGTAGGACTTTTTTTTTTTTTTTTTGCAGGTGTTGTAGTGATGAGCATTGTGGAAAAGCTCACAAAGGAGATTAATAATACTGTCTTCGGAGTAGCAAAGTCAAACATTGAAAATGGGGGTCAAACATTGAAAAATGAGGATTAAAAAAGAATTGAAGAGCTGCTCATTAAGTGAGCAGCATCCATTCTGTACACTGAATGAGGTAGGGGTCCTCTGGAAAACATAGTATGTGATCATGTAATTAAAGACTTGTATCATAGCACATACATACAAAGGGGCTGAATTAAGGTGACATGAATGAGTAGTAGGACTGAGTAGACTTGTAAGTTTTGCATTGTTTTGTTTTTGAGTGTAGTTATGCAACAACAACAAAATCTACATCTGTAAATTGCACTTTCACGAGAAAGCAATTGCACTATAGTACTTGTATGAGGTGAATTGAAAAATACTATTTCCTTTGGTTTTTACAGTGCAAATATTTGTAATAAAAATACAAAGCACTGCACACTTTGTGTTCTCTGTTGTAATTGAAATTAGTATATTTGAAACTATAGAAAACATCCAAAAATATTTAAATAAATGGTATCCTATTGTTTAACAGTTTGATTAATTGTGCAATTAATCATAATTAATTTTTTATCTCACAATTAATCACAATTAATTTTTTTAATCGCTTGACAGCCATAGTGTTATATAATACACACACACATGGAGCTATACTATGATATTTTTGTTGTAACCACTTCCTGGGAAGTGAGCAAAGCATTTTTTCAATCTATTCATATATGTATTGAAATTAATAAGTACAAATTAAAACAAATAAAATCCTACTTGAGAGGCTAATTTGAAGGAGCAAGGACAAAATTCCATTCTTAAAGGAACTGGATTATGATGGAAAATAATAAAGCTTGTCCCTGTGATGGGACTTCAGTCACCACACTGGCGTCTCCTGCTGGCCATCTTGGGGCTTAGCTCTGCAGGTCGGTATGCCCTCTACCGATGCTGCCTCACCTACCACCATGTCTGCTCTATGACCCACATCACTCCAGGGAACGTGATATCCTCTTCATGACACAGCCCTCCGACCGTGGTCACCATCTGTGCTCCCCCCTTCTAGGGGTTTAGTATGGCAGTCCAACTGCCCAGCCACTTCCCCAGAGAAGAGTGGCGGGGACCCGGACCTGCCCACTATTCCGGGTCCCGGCCCCAAGACCATGTTGATGGCAGCCATGTTCTATGTCTCCTTAACTCCCCTTATGACTGCTATGCTTCCCTGGGCCTCTTCCCCTGGCCCCCAGTACCTGCTTTGCCCTCACCTCAGGGCCTTCAGGCACTGCTCTGTCCAAGGTACTGGCACTCCTTCCTCTTGCTAGGAGCACAATCTTCCTTTCTGGAACTCCAGGCAGCTACTCTCTGCTCTGCACTTCTTCTTATATGGGCCTGCTGGGCTTGGATTGGCTGTTCCTCACAGCCTCTCTTCTATTGGCCAATTCCCACGCAGCCTCGCTAGGGCTCTTTTAACCCCTTAGATGCCAGTGTGGGGCAGACACCCCATCCCAATCCCTTCTATGCCCTCCGCTGAAGAATAATACAAGCGTTTTTCTACTTTGTTGTGCATGGCTCCTTATGAGAGCTTGGTGAAGAAAGATTATGTATAAATGCCCCATACAGATGCCTCCTTGGGCCTCTTAAGATGAGTCAGGCTCATAGATTCAGAGCTCTTTGTTTACATTGCCTTTTCACTCCCTGGGGAGCTGAAATTGTGCCTCTTGGAGCAACAACTGGTTGGCCCTCTATTGGGAAGCAACCATAGTCATAAAAAGAAAAGGAGTACTTGTGGCACCTTAGAGACTAACCAATTTATTTGAGCATGAGCTTTCGTGAGCTACAGCTCACTGCATCCGATGAAGTGAGCTGTAGCTCACGAAAGCTCATGCTCAAATAAATTGGTTAGTCTCTAAGGTGCCACAAGTACTCCTTTTCTTTTTGCGAATACAGACTAACACGGCTGTTACTCTGAAACCATAGTCATGTGAACCAAGTAATCTGACATGTCTTCACTGCAGAGTTAGTTCAGGCTCTTACTTGGGTGTTGCCTACAAACCCCCTTCCATCTACACACAGCACCCTCTCACCTGAGTTTGGTGATGCTGTTAGACCCTGGCTAGCTCGCCCATCTGGGGGGTGTATGCTATAACTGTGGTACCACTTTCAATCAGGCTGCTAACCTATCTGCTTTGCATTGAGGACACAAGCAAAATCACTCAGATACTGATATTCCTCCAGTGCCTTCCCCACAATTCTCCCATGTGCCCAGAAGGACAGACAAGTTCTCAGATAGAATCACAGAGTGGCTCATCTCACTGCAGCACAAAGAACCAAGGGGAGATGCCGCTAAGCATCCTGGTGACGCACACAGGTGAGTGCAGCACCAGTGAGCACACAATAATTTGGATAGGGCTTTGGAGTGTGGCTGCTCACACTTGGGCTAGGCTAACCAGTATGCTGGTAACCCAAGTTAACTCTACTGTGAATATTTTCCCAAAGAGAAAAGCCCAGTTCCCTGCTTTGGTTCAGATCCACATTCCAAATTGATATTTCTTTGACAAATTCAGGCAAATTCAAATAAAAAATTATGCACACATTTTTACCCGTGAGGGTAATAATCTGCTAGGACAAACTACCACAGGATGTGCTGGCTTCACCATCTCTTGATATCTTCAAGTCAAGTTTGGGTGCCTTTCTGGAAGATATGTTTTAGCCAAAGGCAAATTATTGGGCTCAATACAGTCATAACTGGATGAAATGCAATGTCCTGTGATATACCATCAGTCAGATTAAATGATCTCATGGTCCCTTCTGATTTTATGCTCTATGTATCTGTGATAGAAGTCTTGAGGTTGGGGCCCCCTGTAAGAAAAAAGCTGCATTCATACCAATGAAGGTCATTTATAAAAATTGGATACTTTAGTTATTTATCATTCAAAGGAAGTACCAATTGGAGTTATATTCTGGTTTAAATTATCCCTCTTTTTTTCTTTATTAGATCACAAGACATAGGACTCAAGTCATCCCTGATCTTATTCCACTGGAGTTACACAAAGGATAAATTCAGCCCATAGAAACAATCAGTTCAAGGCAGAAATATATTGTGTTTGATAATAACTTGCATGTGTGGATCCTTTACATCATTGCTAATGTTTACTTTCCTGATGGGGTTTGAAAAAAGATGGTGGGGGCTGGCAAGGGGCATGTCTCTGTTTTCTTAAGTGCTTGTAAAAGGCACTGGCCTGAGAACCCTGGAGACGTGACAGCATAGCTGAAAGGCCGTGCAGGTTTTCCCCTCACTGTTGGGCTAATATATCTCTATTCTGCACGCTGCTAGGGGCTCCCAGGGAGTTCCTTCCCCATGATAAATTCAGTTCTTAAACTCACTGCTGAGTCTCCAAGGCCTTGATCTAGCTCCCAGTGAAATCAAAAGGAAAGGCTTCCACTGATCTCAATAGGACATGGATCTGTTCTTAAATGAGCTCCAACTGTGACAGTGAGTTTGGTAACGTGGATACACGCCAATAGTGACCAGGACAAGACCATTTTAGAGTATCAGATTTGCAGTTCTTCAGAAACTGACACAGGAACAGACAGGGCCAGATCCAGTGCCAAGTCACGTGAGGCAACCTCCCTTTCTCTGAAGGAAGATGGTAAATCACTACATCCCCTCAACAGACTCCTATGCAGCCCTGGTAGTAACTTAGAACTGCTCCTGCCTTGACAGAGGAGGAGGATAGTGATGGTGAATCCCCCTTCAGGGCACTGGGAACCAGGCAGGACAACAAACAAGCTCCTTACTCCAGCCTCAGGGGATCCATCCTGAGGTCTCCTCCAGAACTGACCTCCTGGTAGACTGGAGGTCTGGCAAACTGAGACCCTCTTAACAAGCAGAATAGGAAACTACTGATTGTGTTACTAATGGACAGTATGGTAGAGAAAGAGTTAACTGAAGCCAGAGACAGTTGTTAGTGCACCCAGTTGCCCCTGGAGGGTGTGACAGGCCCTAGCTAGGATTAGGCCCAGTTCTCAAGGAGGTGGGTAGCTGAGTTAGGGAGGAGTGGGGTGACTAATAAAGGAAGGACTTCAGGGCAGTAGAAGGCCCACAGGGAGAGTATGCCTCAGCATCCTCTCCTGAGAAAGTAGCTCTAGGAGAGACACTGGGAAGCCATAGGGGTGGAGTGGAGTGAACTCCAATAGCGAGACTGAACTAAAAGGGCCAGACACCAGGAAGATAGCCCAGAGATTGGGGTTCTGGGACAGGGATGGATGGGAGAGAGAGATGGACACAGAAAGCCTGGCATTCAGGGAGAAAGGAGCCAGGCCTTCAGGGAGAAAGCCCTCGGAGATATCACTTGCTAGAACAGCTGGAAAGAACTCTGCAGAGTCTGGGAAGGGATGAAGAGTCTGCAAGGAGTGAGCCGAGAGGGAGCGGGGGAAAAGGGCGTAGAGACAGACTGAGGTAGGAAGGTCTCCACACAGGCAGAAAGGCATCTGAGGGAGCAGACCTCAACTACTTTCTACAGAGTATCTGGAGAGAGAGGGCCCGGGTTGACCTATTGGCCATGGAGGGAGGTGGTATGAAAGCCCCAGAGATGAGGCGTGTAAGAATCACTGAGTCCAAAGTTGGTCTGAAGACCCACTGTAAGGTCATTGGAACACTATTTTATGGGACTCTGTTACCCCAGAAGGGGTGGGACCGAACATGACCGGGCTGGAGGGCGGAGTCATGAGAAGTTGACTACTGGGGCGGCTGTTGGGGTGCAGGAGGAGTGGATCCAGCTACACTATGCCCAGCCTTGGGTGGGACGTGACAGCTGGGGAGTCACTCTTCTCCAGGTGTGTGATAGGCACCCCACGGGAAAGCAACAACACATCTCTGGTGCTGCGTGGCTGATCGTCCTTGCAGATGCTCCCTTTAGGGAGATGGTTCATGAATTAGTAGAGAGATAATAAGGGGACGGGGATGACGCTGCATCAGCAGGGAAGCAGAGGCACAGCAGTTCCAGGTGTAAATAACGACGAGAACACATTAAGCTCGGTATAACACTCTGCAGAGGGGAGAGCCCTGAACTGTACAGTCACAAAACCAAGGGGAGGTGCACAGAAGTCAGGGTCTGAAAGAGACAGGCACCCCAAACGATGTACACAGGAGAGTCTCACTATAACACTAACTGTCCAAAAAAAACAAAAAGGCTAAGGCAGGTCCTATTGCAGTGGAAACCACAGGCTACATTGCTGTATTACAATAGCTCCTCGAGCAACCCATCAGGGCCCCATTATGCTGGGCATAGCACAAACAAGTAACACAGAGACTAACCCCGCCCCAGAGTGCTCACGGTGGAGAATTATGACAAGAGGAAACAGGAGGATGAACTGGCAAGAAGGCATGAGGGTGGGGGGCAAGGTAACAGTAAAGATAGGTGTTTTTGCATTAGTTAGCAGCCTCGGGGTCATGGCAATCGTGCTGTGGGGGTGGTGTTTGCCCACACACACACGAAGCAGAGTGTCCAGCAAGCTAACCCGGCAGATCCACAGAGCTCTCAGGGGATATCCAGTTCTTGTCAGTGTGTGTAAGAGCTGCTGCCAACAAGCTATTATAACATAAGAAAAGATACTGGAGACTAAGTACCTGTAAACACTTGACTTATTATTGAGACCTGTACAGATTGCTTGCACTTGGAGTGAGGTTATGTGCTTCTGCTGATAAGGCTCACTACATAAGGATTCCCTCCATACGACTTTGGTTCATACATTCAGTAAGTAGACTGGTCCACTATTGCTTGTATTTCTGAGTTGGATGCTGACATGGCTTCTGTTTGTTCCATACTTGAATTCTTCTCCTGCTCAATTCTTTCAGTGCTCATCCTTTCTGTTTCTTTTATGGACCTCTTTCCTCTATCGCAGCCAGATAAGATCTTGGAGCAGTGTAACAAAGAAAATCTACATTTGGAAGTTGCACTTTCACAATAAAGGTTTCAGAGTAGCAGCCGTGTTAGTCTGTATTCGCAAAAAGAAAAGGAGGACTTGTGGCACCTTAGAGACTAACCAATTTATTTGAGCATAAGCTTTCGTGAGCTACAGCCCTACATCACTACATCCGATGAAGTGAGCTATAGCTCACAAAAGCTTATGCTCAAATAAATTGGTTAGTCTCTAAGGTGCCACAAGTACTTTTTTTCCACAGTAAAGAGATTGCACTACAGTACTTGTATGAAGTGAATGGGAAAGTTTTATTTCTTTTGTTTATTTTTTAACAGTGCAAATATTGGTAATAAAAATAATATAAAGTGAGCACTGTACACTTTGCATTCTGTGCTGTAACTGAAATCAATATATTTGAAAATGTAGAAGAACATCCAAAAATATTTGTACTAAATTTAAATTGGTATTTCATTGTTGTTTAATAGTGGAATTAAAACTGTGATTAATCATGATTAACTTTTTAAATCAAGTTAATTTGTTTTGAGTTAATCACTTAGTTAACTGCAATTAATTGACAGCCCTATTAATGAGCAATTCCACATGCCATTTGTCCTTGGGATATCCAGGATTCAGCATACTGAGGAACTGATCTTGCAAGTGTTCATCTGCTTTTGAGAGGGTAAAACAGGTTTGCCCTGGGACTTTTCCTTTCCAGAGTTGCACATTTTGGTAAAATGATTGTATTTGCCACATCTTCTGCATTCTTGCCCATACTCAGGGCAGTTCCTTATGGCATGGCTATGGCCAGTCGTGCAAATAAGCCGGTACTGTCAGGTACACCATACCATTACGATATTTATTGCCAGTACCTCGACCTGGAAAGACATTTTCAAGAATGAATTGTAGAGCCCTGCACAGCAATACAGCCATGCTGGAGGAGCTGCCAGCTCCTGAGAGCAGCGGCCCCGCGTCCTTCTCCTTTCACCACTGCGGTTCCCGGGGGAGCCCCGTGGTTCAGCAGATAACAATTTCTATCCACGGATATCCACATCCACAGGTATAAATTTGTATCCGCACAGGGCTCTAGTCACAGAACATTTTTTGTGAGGAGTGGGTGGGGTCAGCGGGGCGGTACTGTACCGGTAAGAGTTCAAATCTACTGGCACCGCTGGCTATGTCCAAATGCATAACAACCTTTAGTTGCTTCCGACTTCTCTTTTCACATCTCTTGATCAGACTGTTACTATCAGCGGGACGCCCTCCAGATCATGCCTGGGTATTTACTGAAGGCAGACTTAAGCTGCAATGAGGCACACGTTTCCCAGTTCACCCAGCCCTTTCAACTGTTTTGCAGTCATTTCATCTGCACAACATATATCCACAGCACATTCAAGGGTGAGATTAGTCCCCCTCAACAATCTAGCTCATGCTTACACAACCACACATGATGCGGTCTTTAATGAATGAATCTCAGTTCTCCAAATTCACAAGATGGTGCCGCCAGTTTTTAATCAGCCACATATTGGTCTGTACGCCTCCCTTCTGTCTGACTTCTAGTGAAAAATGTGTGTCTCTCATATGACATTTCTTTGATGTCCACGGGATGCCTCAAATGTGTTCTTTAAGACCTGTATTTGTTTGTTTTCCTTCTGCATTATCAAACTGAAAAGTATTAAATCTCTTTCTTGTTTCTTCACCTGCCCCATGAAGAAATCACGCTGTTTGCAACTGTTCATCTGTCTTGGCTGTGCCACTGGTAATGAATGCTGTGCAGCTTAAATCCTTGTTTCTACTTTCTTCAGTTTTCTGCTGCATCTCCTTCAAACACTAACTTTCCTGGAGGCTTTTTTTGGTCCTTTTTTTTATCTTTGTTCTACTTTAATTTTGTTCTGACATCATACAACAGCTGTTGCCAAATAGCTGTTATAACATGAGAACTGATTCTGGAGACTTTGTGTAATAGTTAACACTTTACTTATCTGTACTATTCTCAATAACAAATATTGTGCTTGCCTGGCTCCAAATGCAAGCTAATAAGGCTCACTACAGAATAATTTTCCCCATGTGACACTATGGGAAACTTTGGTTCCTACTCCAAAGTTCCAGTCATGATAGTGTGTGTCAAGGTTCCTTCCCCACTCTGAACTCTAGGATACAGATGTGGGGACCCGCATGAAAGATCCCCTAAGCTTATTCTTACCAGCGTAGGTTAAAAACTTCCGCAAGGTACAAACTTTGCCTTGTCCTTGAACAGTATGCTGCCACCACCAAGCGTTTTAAACAAAGAACAGGGAAAGAGACCAATTGGAGACGTCTTCCCTCGCCTCCCTCCAAATAGCTCCCCCAAGCCCTACACACCCCCTTTCCTGGGGAGGCTTGAGAATAATATCCTAACCAATTGGTTACAAAATCATCAAAGACCCAAACCCCTGGATCTTGGAACAATGGAAAAATCAGTCAGGTTCTTAAAAGAAGGATTTTATTAAAAAAAAAAAGAAAGGTAAAAATCATCTCTGTAAAATCAGGATGGAAAATACTTTAGAGGGTATTCAGATTCAAAACACAGAGGATCCCCCTCTGGGCAAAACCTTAAAGTTACAGAAAACAGGAATAAACCTCCCTCTTAACACAGAGACAATTCACATAAAACAAAAGATAAACTAATCCGCCTTGCCTGGCTTACCTATACTGGTTGCAATATTGGAGACTTGGATAAATTGGAGAAGATGGATTTCTCTCTGGCCTCTCTCAGTCCCAAGAGAGATCAACTATGTAAACAAAGAGCACAAACAAAAGCCTTCCCCCCCCCCCGCCAAGATTTGAAAGTATCTTGTCCCTTATTGGTTCTTTGGGTCAGATGCCAGCCAGGTTAGCTGAGCTTCTTAACCCTTTACAGGTAACAGGATGTTGCCTCTGGCCAGGAGGGATTTTATAGCACTGTATACAGAAAGGTGGTTACTCTTCCCTTTATATTTATGATAGGGTGGTTGCATTGGAATTGCATTGTCACAGACTCCCACTAGCTAGCTTTAGACCTCCTGCACCCCCATTCCCTTAAAGGGATGATTACTCTGTGTGGAGGGTCTCTGCAGGAAAGTTAACACAGCCTTGGGATGCTCCACAGGGCTGATGAGAAAAATAATGCCCATTCCCTCACCTGCTTGGCCCTGTACTCTTCCATCTTTCTCCTTTATCTAGTGCTCCTCACTGAATACATGGACCAATTGAAACTAATAGGGGTACACTTCCTATTAGTTAGAGGCTCAGATACAGGGGACCCTGCCATAGGGCTGGTACCCCCGTAACCCTCTGGGGTAGGGGGGCGCTTTATAGCCCCACAGCTGAGTCTGTGGGGTTACCTCTGGTCTCAGGGCCACGTGGACTAGTCGTCTTAGTCAGTGGCACAGCCCTTGCTACCAGGGCAGCGTGGCCTATTGGCCAGAGTCAATGGCGCGGCCCTTGCTACCAAGGCCCTCCCCCCTAGGATGGGTGGCAGCCAGGGTAGGGGGATTCAGGCCCTCCCTCTCCACCGGGTCCCGACCCAGGGCCCTAGCAGTGATGGGGCTGTCTGCCACCAGCTCAGCAGGGATGCTACCGCAACACGCCGAGCTTGCATCCGGTTCTGCAGCTGGTCCTCCACAAAGTTCCCCTGGGTCACTTCTTATCTGATTCTCCATCAGCTTTCCCTCTTAGGGTCTCCGTGGTCTCCCCTCCCTCAGTGGCGTCCTGAGTCTGGGGTCATGGTTCATCTCTGGCTGACTGGCCTCTGCATTTTGGAGTTGTGGGCAGTCCCCCTGCAGGACCTGGTAGCACAACTCCTTCCTCCTCCACAGTCAGCCCAGACTGATCTGCTCGGCTTCCTTTTATACCCTGGTTCCAGGTGGACCATTCCAAACACAGCCAAGGGGGTGGGGCCTCCTCAGCCCAAAGAGAAGGCTTAACCCCTGCTGAACCAGTGTGGGGCTGGCATACCCCAGCACAGACCCCAGCACACAGAAGCAACAGGGCACCTTTGAAAATCAGTCCCCTCATGTACATTCATGCACAAGCCCAGCTGAATTCAGAAACATGGTTAGAACACAACATGTGCATAACTCAGATCCCCCCCTGGCTAAAGGCAATCAGAATGGAGTCCAGCACAAAAGAGAGGAGGCATAAAGGGATGTGGAAGGAATAAATGTGGAGCTGACATTGGCCATAACAAATCACCCCGGAAATAGAAAATTCACTTCCATTGGCATTGTTGGTTTAGGGTATGTCTTCTGTGCATCTGGCAGAGAGCCTCCCCGCCCAGGCAGACGTCCTCCAGCTAGCATGCTAAAGATAGCACTGTGGAGATTGCAGCTTGAGTGCTCAAGCCCACCCAATCCCCTAGGCTTGAGAAAAGCTACAGCCTGAGCCACAGTGTCCACACCGCTATTTTTAGCTTGCTAGCTTGAGCCCCACTTCCACGAATTGGTCTATCCAGGCTGGGAGGCTGACTTCCAGCTGCAGCAGAC
Source organism: Caretta caretta (assembly GCF_965140235.1). Taxonomy (NCBI): domain Eukaryota; kingdom Metazoa; phylum Chordata; order Testudines; family Cheloniidae; genus Caretta; species Caretta caretta. The sequence continues at coordinate 27,078,756 of NC_134218.1, read as the reverse complement.
ACATAGCGTGCCGGCCATGGGCCTAACCCTGATCTCACCTTGGTGGAGTTCCATCCACTCTAAAGGAGTCACGTCGGATCAACTTCAGGGTAGGGTCAGAACCAGGCTCTGAACATTTAGGGCTCTAAAAACCAGCAGTGCCAACTACCCTTTTATAAGCAGCCTTTTGAAAGATGTATTTGCGGGGAGGGTTAACAGCCTGGATTAGTAAAAGGCCAAATATTGGATTATGGTGCCCATGTCATGATACTGACAATTGGCACGTGTGACATTTTAGAGGAGGCAGACTGCATTTCTGTGGGCTGGCCATGTGCCCAGAGCATAGTGCTAGGCAAGGAAAGAATGGACTGATAGTCTTATATACCACCTGGAATTCACACATGACTGACAGCTATGTATTGGAGATGTCCACAATGAGCCGCATGGTGTAGGGAAGGCTGCCTAGTTCTGGCTGGCCACCTGGTGAGTATGCAGCAATTCCAGACAGCAACCAATAAAACCCTTTCTATTAGGGATATTTCTGAACATTAGAGGTGATGGACGCTCTTTGAAGCACTACTCCGCTGGCTTTTGGCCCCCATTTTGGATGCCTCCATTTTCAGAGAACACAGATTTAATAATATTGACAATTAGACCCTGGCATTGACTGAGCCGACCATTGGGGTCATAGCAGGGGAGTTCAGAAACTGTCAGGCACAGGAAAGTAACTGAAGCTTGCTCTATGGAAAGTCTGCCATGTGGAGGCTGCTAAATGTTGGCTAGTTAAGTAGCCTTTAATGCACAAGAGTGGCACAAGAGATGAATCTGCAGAAGCTTAACGGGAAACAAGCAGAAGTCCCATCAGAAAGGCATGTAGACAGATCAACTAATCAGAAACATCTTCTTAGCTAGGCTTTTGATTTATTTCCAGTACTATACTGAATCAAAACTGTGGTCTGTTTAGCCCTGGGAATGCCAGGGCCTCAGACTTCTCTAGTGGTAAAAAGTGTTTGTTGGTGGAAGGGCCTGGGAGACTGAGGTCCTCTGCCTAGCTACAGAACTGATGTAGTACCAGCTGCAGGATGCCACACACAGTCATGCAAATGTGGCTTGCCTCTGAACAGGCGGGATTACTTATATGAACAAGAGAGAAGTCTGGTCCCTATGCCATTCAGTTCTTGATCTTTTGGATGAGCATGCCAGGAAAAGGGGCAGTGCTAACTGCATGGATGGATTTTGTGAGGTGGATGCCTGTCCCCAAGAAACTGGGCTGAACTCACCAATTCATTTCACATAGACCACACTGGAGCTGTTTACTCAACAGTCCAAAGTTAACAGTCCCAAGATGTAGTTAGCATGGGTATTGTATTAAAATCAGGACACAAAATTCCATATTTGTGCTCAGGAAATATCCTGACATTTAATAAATTACCAGACATCAGTGGTGAAAATATTTCTTCAGTATTTGCTTCATCGTTGACCAGCAACTAGAAATGTCTGACTTGCAGAGTCTTAATACTTAATTCTTTCCCAGCAGGATCAACATGTGCTAACAGTGTGTGGTCCTGCAGGGAACCCTTGCCAATCTGTGTCATTTCTCTGTTGGATTGTTTTTGTGGCTTTCAAGAACTGTTGTGGGCAGTTGTCCTTCACCTCAGTTTCCCCACCTTCTGATGAGAATGTGCAGTGGACACCTTGCTCCTTCCCCCTCCATCTTGGTGTACCCCACTCATGGTTAGTTGTTAGTGGTTAGTAAATAGAGGTGGGCAAAAATTTTCAGCCAGGATTTTTTTTCTCCCATTCCTGAAAAATGCAGATTTGAGTCAACCAAACCATTTTTCAAATTCAGGTCGATTTGAGCAAATAGTTTAGGTTAAAACTAAGGAAAAAATTACATGTTGAAATGAATCATTTTGGCATTATCAGAATGAAATGTTTCGATTTTTCCTGCTAGATTCACAAGGGGATTTAGACACTTCTCCCAAAACCAAGGGGGATGGTTGCTCACCTTATACCCAATAGTTAGGGCACTTGCTTTGGTTATGGAAGACTCAGGCTTGAATCCCTGCTCTGCAGCAGGAATTTGAACTCAAGTCTTCTACACTCCAGGTGCAGGCCCTAACCACCAACTTATAGGGTATTCTGGGAGGATGAATCTCTTGCTGAAGCTGTTTCACTTGGTATAAAAAATTAAATACTCATTGGGTCAGACAGAGAGAGTGATGCTAGAGCCTGGTGGTGACGGGGGGAGACACTCAAATTCCAGTCCCTGCAAGAGTGAATATTGAATACTTTGTACCTCCACTTCACCCCACCTCACCCCGGTTTTGTGAATCATTTTTTTTGCTCCTATTCAAAGAGGTTGAAAATACCCACCATGAAATGGTTCTGCTTTGTTTGCGTCACAGAACATTCTGAAAAAAAATTGGTTTTAGTTTGACCCAAACTGATTTTTCTCTTTGTGTTTGTTTTTCCAGAACTTCCAGCAAATTAAAAAATAAAAAATCAGTGATTGGAACTGTTACACTTTCAGAGTTAACTACACTTCTAACTCCCCCATCTTCCTCAAGGGCATCCACTTAAAGGTTTCAGCTTCCTAGCTGCCTCCTCTCAGGTAGAGACCTGTGTCTCTTTCTCTCACCCCCTCCAGGCCAGGGGTTTAGGTTTATAGTCCTGCACTTCACAGCGATTTCCGCAGCAGGTCTGACCAGGATCTAACACCTGTAGTTAACCTTTCTCCAGGGGCTACAACAGTGTATGCTATTTACCAACCAGCCTTCGAAAAGGGCAAAAAAAAAATAATTGTAGGGTAAAAACGTTAGAGGAAATATATATACAAAATAAATGTTCCTATATGCTTGCTAAAATCTTACCTGAGGTCACCCATTAGTCTTGTGGGGTCCTCCTAAATCAAAATCTTTCCAACCCTTCTACAAGCGTTGGGGCCGCCTTGGACAGAAGGTCCTGTTTGTTTGGTGAATTAAAAGAAGGTTTTGGGTCAGTTTAAACTCAGAGCTTTTTATACCAGAAGCCCTTTTTCTGTCTGTTGGTCTCTGGAAAACCCAATTTGAATGAGTATATGCAAACCACCAAAAGGGGTGGTACCCTTCTGGAGTTGTTTATAGATTCACTGAGTAGCTTTAATCACGCCCCACAATTTTAGTTCCCGGAGGATCTGTGGTAACGCTTCCCCCTGGCATTGCATACAGTCCCTGGCCCACAATGACATATAAACCATTCATAAATTTAATAAGAACATAAAAATGGCCATGTTGGGTCAAACAGTGGCCAGTGCCAGATGCTTCAGAGGGAATGAACAGGGCATTATTGAGTGGTCCATCCCCTGTTATCCAGTCCCAACTTCTGGCAGTTGAAGGCTTAGGGACACCCAGAGTAAGGGGTTGTGTCCCTGACCATCTTGGCTATATGCCACTGATGGACCTATCCTCCATGAACTTATCTAATTCTTTTTTGAACCCACTTATACTTTTGGCTTTCGCAACATCCACTGACAATGAGTTCCACAGGTTGTTATGCATTGTGTGAAGAAGTATTTCCATATGTTTGTTTTAAATATGCTGTCTATTAACTTCAGGTGACCTCTGTTTCTTGTGTTATGTGAAGGGGTAAATAACACTTCCTGATTCACTTTCTCCCCAACATGCATGATATTAAAGATCTCTGTCATATCCCCCTTAGTCTCTTTTCTAAGTGGAACAGTCCTGGTCTTTTTAATCTCTCCCCATATGGAAGCTATTCCATACTCCTAATCATTTGTGTTGCCCTTGTCTGTCCCTTTTCCAGTTCTAATGTATCTCTTTTGATACAGGGCGACCAGAACTGAACCCAGTATTCAAGGTGTGGGTGTACCATGGATTTATATAGTGGCATTATGATATTTTCTGTCATCTTATCTATCCCTTTCCCAATGATTCCTAACATTCTGTTTGCTTTTTTGACTGCTGCTGCACAGTGAACAGGTGTTTTTAGAGAACTATCCAGGATGATTCCAAGATCTTTTCTGAATGGTAACAGCTAATTTAGACCCCATCATTTTCTTTGTACAGATGGGAATATGCTTTGAAATGTGCATTACTTTGCATTTATCAACACTGAATTTCACCTGTCCCACTACAGATCCTTGGGGACCTGGCTATTTACCTCTCTCCACTGATAAAAATGACCATTTATTTCTACCCTTTTGTTTCCTATCTTTTAACCATTTACTGAGTGATTGGAGGACCTTCCCTCTTCGCCCATGATTGTTTAATTTGCTTAAGAGCTTTTGGTGAGAGTTCTTCTCCAAGGCATTCTGAAAGTCCAAGAACACTATATCTAGTGAATCAGCCTTATCCACATGTTTGTTGACACCCTCAAAGAATTTTAGATTGGTGAGGCATAATTTCCCTTTACAAAAGCTGTGTGGACTCTTCCCCAATGTACTGTGTTCATCTCTGTGTCTGATAATTCTATTCTTTGCTATAGTTTCAACCAATTTGCCTGGTTCTGAAGTTAGGCTCACTGGCCTGTAATTGCCAGGATCACCTCTGAAGCCTTTTTTACAAATATGTTCCCTCAAAGCTACTGTAATTTGTCACAGGAATAACTCTATTAGAAAAGTCCCAGAGCCTGGGAATGAATTTAGGCAGGTCCATCCCCAGCCCCACAGTGGAAGAACTGTTTCACTTCCATCAGGAGCAGTGGGCCAAGAATCCTAACTTGTTTCAAGGCTGAGCTTGACAAGTTTATGGAGGCATATGGCTGATCTGCGACTACTAGTAGCAAATATCTCCAACAGCTACAGCTGCAATCCTAGAGAGGGAAGGCTCTGAGTTAGTAGAGTTAATTCTCTTCTTACACAGGGAGCTACCATAATCTCTTGCCATGAAGCCAGATCCAGCATTCCCTCATTACATCGTGCAGGAAGTTCAACATACTCTACAGGATCCTTCCAGCAGAGGCCACACCACCAGGAATTAATTCCTCCTACAAATCCCTTTCCCCAGCTCCGTGTGCCTTGGTGCGTATCCAGCTGCATGCTGCAGCCGTTCAAGAATGAGGTTTTAGTTATGGCAGCTCCTCACACAGTGTTTAGTCAGTAAGGATAACAATATTTCATTACCCCACGCCCAAAACTGAAATTAATTTTAACTGAAACAAAACTGTTTGCACCGGCACAGTGGGTGAAACCCGTGCAAATGAACTCTGCTCGTTCTGCCTCTTCCTTCATTTCATCTATGGATGGCAGCCAAGGGTTCCTTCCTCTATGAGTTCTGGACTCCATAAAAGAATGTAAGATATGCTAATATAAAATCAAATCTTAAAGAGTTGTAAAAAAAGATTCATAATGCAGTTATTTAGAAACAAAACCATTTTTGTTTAATTATTGGAGCACGTTTCCTTTTTAATAATTATTTTCACATTTTTTTCAATATGTCGTTGTTAACACTGTGCTTTTCACCATAAACTTTTACTACTTTTCTGAGACGAATAATCCAGCCAGAGGATGTTTTCTGTTACGGTTCTGTGCCCAGCCAAGAGGGATAACCTTGCCCTGCTATACATTTGACATAAAATCACCACCGCTTGTCACTCCAGCTGTCACTTGAAATTCTGCCAAACAAACAAGAGCAGAGCTTTGCCTTTGCAGAGCCAGTAGGAGCTGCTGAAGCACTGTTTCTCTGACACCAGACATACCGAACGTGTTGGAAGTTACCTCAGACCGTTGGAAGGAGGAGCAGGGCAGCTGAGGCTGGTGATACTCCTCACCAGAGCTGGGCCAACAATGGATTTTTCAGTTTGCTGTCAGTTCCAAAAAATACAAAATTGATTGGGGGTCAAACTAAAATTAACACATTTGAAACATGTTCTGTGACTCAAAAAGTAATCATAATAATTTTTTTAAAATTACTTTGGGTTGAAGATTCATTCAACCCAAACTAAACTGTTTTGTTTTGATTCTCAGCATTTGTCAAATATTTTTGGAATAAAACTAAAGGAATTTTGAAAGTCATTTCAACTAAAAAAAAAAATAAAAATAAAAAAAAATCAGAGTGTTTTGTTTCCAAAACATCAACATGAAACATTTACATTTTGGGAATTTTATTTTCTAGGAGTTTTTTTCCAACCAAAACAATCTGGCAAAGATGACACAAGTTCGTGAAATGTTTCGGTGTCACTACCTCTGAAAAAAGCTTCAGTCCAAAAATGTCACTCAGCTCTACTCGTCACACAGTTTATTCTATTGGCTAAAACGTGTATCTCAAACAATTGTACCATTTTAAATTTAAACAAAACTTTGATTTTACCAAAACCTTTAGACCTTCTTGAGCATTACTTGCTTATAGCAAGTATATAGCTTATAGCAGGTATATTGCTTATAGCCGGAGCACTTATCCCCAATATTTTAGAAACTTTCTGCTCCAGGTTGTCATCTTTTCAGATCATTGAGTTTTCTTAAAGGTTGACACTTAAGTTATCATAAGACAAGCCGTTAAGTTAGAAACTTTGAACACCATCTCCCCAACTTCATCCACCGTGAGTTCTTAATTACCCCATAATCTGACTTTTCCCTCTAGTTCATCAACCGCTAGGATTGCCAACTTTCTAATTGCACAAAACCGAACACCCTAGCCCTACCCCTTCCCTGAGGCCCGCGACCCCCTGACCCCACTCCTTCCTGAGGTTCCACCCCTGCTCACTACATTCCCCCTCCCTCGGTGGCTCACTCTCCCCCAACCTCACTCACTTTCACTGAGCTGCGGCAGGGGATTGGGGTCTGGGAGGGGGTGAGGGCTCTAACTGGGGGTGTGGGCTCCATGGTGGGGCCAGAAGTAAGGGGTTCAGAGTACGGGAGGGGGCTCTCAGCTGGGCCAGGGAGTTGGGGATGAGGGCTCTGGATGGGGGTGTGGGCTCTGGGGTGGGGCTGGGGATGAGGGGTTTGGGGTGCCGGAGGGTGCTCCAGGCTGGGGGGTGGGGCTGAGGGATTTGGAGTGCGGGAGGGGACTGTGGGTTAAGGCAGAGGTCTGTGGTGCAGGAGGGGGTATGGGCTCTGGGCTGGGGGTGCGGGCTCTGGGGTAGGACTGGGGATGAGGGGTTCAGGGTGTGGGAGGGACTCTGGGCTGGGGCAGGGGGTTGGGGTGCAGGGGGGTGAGGGCTCTGGGCTTGGGGTTCAGGCTCTGGGGGGGCAAGTGATGGGGGTTTGGGGTGCAGGAGGGGACTCTGGGTTTGGGGGGGCTCAGGGCTGGGACAGGGGGTTGGGGTTCAGGGTCAGGACACGAGCTTATCTCGGTCAGCTGCCAGTCAGCAGTGCAGTGGTGCTAAGGCAGGCTCCCTGCCTGTCCTGGAGCTGCACTGCACCCCAGAAGCGGCAAGCAGGTCCGGCTCCTAGGTTGGGGGATCAGGAGGCTCCACGCACTGCTCTCATCCTCAGGTACCACCAATGGGAGTGCGGAGCCGATGCTCAGGGTGGGGACAGCACGTGGGGACCCACACGCCACACAGCTTGCAAAACAGCAACCCTCTTGAGGTAAAAATAAACAAAGGGTTTATTTAATAGAACAACCACAGGTTCAGAGATGAAAGAGGAATAAAGGGAAGCAAACACCTACAAATTACACAGAAAATAAACATAAAGGCACAGCCTCAGGATTAGATCAAATCCCTTTTCTAATTTAAATTACCTATTGCCCTCGCTCAATTTCCCAATGTGCCCCCCTAGCCCAAAGGGGGGATCCAGTTTTCACAGACAGGTCCCTGCCTTTGAGACAGCCCCTCCATTCTGGATAGCCTTCACTTCAAACCCCATTTCTTTTAACTTGGTCTGCACTTTTTTTTCCCCTTTCTCTCAGACTATGGTGATTCGTGATGAGGGAAATTCCTTCCTTTCTTGGAAAACGAAGGGCTTCTCTCCACTTACCGTGATTAACGCTGCAGCAGTCGATTTAGCGGGTCTAGTGAAGACCGGAATGAGAAGCATATGTTTCTCCCATGGACCCAGCGCGGCGTAGACACCGCAATAAGTAGACCTAAGGTACGTTGACTCCAGCTATGTTATTCACATAGCTGGAATTGCGCAACTTAGGTCGACTTAACCCCGTACTGTAGTCCTGCCCTAAGACGGGGCTTTTCTTTTTCAGTTTCAAGTTGTTTCCATGTTTTCCCATTAATTGTAATGGCTCATTGTTTGTTTCTTCCTGGATTGTACAATGCTAGGTTAGTTTTCTCTGGCTGGGGGGCAGCCCTGAACTGCCTAGCTGACCACCTCCCTGTTGTGAGGTGGAGATGAATGTTGCAATGAGTGTGGTTTTATATCTACACAAATACATAAATTCATCCAGCATAAATTCATCTGTATACATATCTCATAATGACCATCATGTTCAGAACAGTACAAGCTTTTATAAAAGACCTTACTTGATATTTTTTTATGAAATAACATTGATACAACCAGCGGATTCAGTTCCTTATTCTCTGGGGGTTCAGACCTCCTGTTCTCCCCTTACAGAGTCTGGACCCTGATTTTCTAAATTACACTGACTAATAGCATCTAAATCACAGAGCTATGGCAGGCCAAAGACTTTTTTTAAAAAGCAGACATCTTCATGTTTGGTGGTATTCTGACTCCAAAAAAAAACGAAAGTTAGAAGTTAAAAAATAATACGGTGGAACCTCAAAGTTGTGAACATCTCAGGAATGGAGATTGTTCGTAGCTCTGAAATGTTAGTAACTCTGAAAAAAATGGTTTGATTGTTCTTTCAAACGTTTACAGCTGGACATTGACGTAATACAATTCTGAAATTTTACTTGGCAGAAGAAAAATGCTGCTTTCCTTTTATTTGTTTAGTAGTTTACGTTTAACACAGTACTCTACTGTATTTGCTTTGTGTGTGTGTGTGTGTCCCTGCTGCTGCCTGATTACGGACTTCCAGTTCCAAATGAGGTGTGTGGTTGACTGGTCAGTTCGTAACGCTGATGTTTGTGACTCTGACGTTCTACTGTACCAATGAGAGAGACACACAGCTAATACAACAAATACAATGTATGATCAGAAATAGCATAAGAAAAAGCCATCACCTAAACATATTATTTACTATGTTACGTATGGGAAATGAGATAGCTGAGAGAGAAAAACAACACAGACAGAACATTCCATCAAAACATTAATATCGATGAGCAATTAAGAGACATGTTACTAATAGACATTATGGAATCAGGATTTTCAAAACAATTCCTCCACTTTATGTATGTCTGCCAAGGATGTGTATTAAATGTAAATTTAAGATAAATAAGTATTTTGTATATTTTTAAATAAACGTCTTTTAACAGTAGTTAAGGTTGGTCTCATCAAAAAGTGTTAAACCATCAAAAATCAGGAAATACAGAGTTAAGGATTATAACATTGCAAAGTAAAGGACTCCAAAGAGAATTAAGATAGCCCATGCAACCTTAATTCAGCCCTTGATCAGGTATAAATCCCACACTGGTGTTGAGCAGTGTAACAGGAGCTCAATTAAACACCCGCTGGCATCTGGAGGGGGGTTCAGAAGGTCAATTAGCGGGTCCACCTAGAAAGAAGTCAAATTGAGAAAACTCAGTTAGGGACGCAGCAAGCTGAAAGCCTGAGCCTGGAAGACAGGCCCAGGAGCAATCTGTGGTCGTAGGATTGCCAGGCATCCAGCTTTCGACAGGAATGCCTGGTCAAAAAGGGACCCTGGTGGCTCCGGTCGGCACCACTGACCAGGCCATTAAAAGTCTGAGCATCGGCACACCGGGTTAAGACAGGCTCCCTGCCTGCTCTGGCTCCTCACAGCTCCCGGAAGCAGCCTCCAGGTCCCTGTGACCCCTAGGCGCATGGGTGGCTACAGAGGCTTCACATGCTGCCCCCGCCCTGAATGCTGGCTCTGCAGCTCCCATTGACCTGGCAGCCACTTCCTGAGAGCAACGGTAAGCACCACCAGGACCCCGAACCTGCTCCTGCACCCCAAACGCCTGCCCCAGCCTGGAGCCCCCTCCTGCACCCCAAACCCTCATCCTCGGACCCACCCCAAAGCCTGCAACCCCAGCAGGACCCCTCACCACCACCCCACACCCCAACCCCCTGCTCCAGCCCGGAGCCCTCTTCTGCACCCTAAACCCCTCATCCCCGGCCCCATCCCAGACCCCACAACCCCAGGCAGAACTCTCACCCCCCTCCCGCACCCCAACCCTCTGTCCCCGCCCAGAGCCCTCTCACACACACTGAACCCCTCGTATCTGGCCCCACCCAGAGCCCACACCCCCAGCCCAGATCCCATACCCCCCTTCACCCCAACCCCGTGCCCACAGCCCAACTCCCTGATCCCCGGCCCCACCCCAGAGCCCACAACCCCAGCGGAGTTCTCACCCCCCTCCCGCACCCCAACTCCCTGCCCCAGCCTGGTGAAAGTGGGTGACGGTGGGGGAGAGCAAGCAACAGAGGGAGGGGGGATAGAGCAAGCAGGGGGCCTTGGAGAAGGGGCAGGGAGTCAGGGGAAGGGGTGTGGCAGGCACAGGGCAAGGTTGTTTGTTTTGGTGTGATTAGAAAGTTGGCAACCCTGTGTGGTCACTATGGGTCCATCTACGCAGGGATAAAAAACCCGCTGCTGGCCTGGGTCAGCTCAGTCGGGCTCACAGGGCTCAGCCTCCAGTGCTGAAAAATCTCTGTGTAGACATTCAGGCTTGGTCTGAAGCCTGACCTGTGGGACCCTGCAAGGGTGGAGGGTCATTATAAACAACTTGACACAGGGTATGGTGGGAGGGGACCCTCTGCCGCCCCAGAAAGCCCCCTGGTCAGAGTTCTTGACATTGAAATAGCTCACCCTTATCTAATGGCATCACAGCCCCAGAGGAGAAATTTCCAACACTTCTACCCTGCACAGCTACAAACATACCTACAAGGGTAGGAAGGATTCCAGACTAGTAGTTTTCCAGTTATGAAATTAAGCAACTTAGAGAAAGAACAAAATAATCTATTCTCATAGAAAGCAAAGCCACTCGTTGGGAGGACGGTTAGGAATTAGCAAGCAGTCCAGCCAGAAAATAAGAGGGAGAAGAGAATGAAAGAGGAAACAAAGGCAGATCTGTTAGCCCTGGTCTACACTAGGACTTTAGGTCGAATTTAGCAGCGTTAAATCGATTTAAACCTGCACCCGTCCACACAATGAAGCCCTTTATTTCGACTTAAAGGGCTCTTAAAATCAATTTCCTTACTCCACCCCTGACAAGTGGATTAGCGCTTAAATCGACGTTGCCGGCTCGAATTTGGGGTACTGTGGACACAATTCGATGGTATTGGCCTCCGGGAGCTATCCCAGAGTGCTCCATTCTGACCGCTCTGGACAGCGCTCTCAACTCAGATGCACTGGCCAGGTAGACAGGAAAAGAACCGCGAACTTTTGAATCTCATTTCCTGTTTGGCCAGCGTGGCAAGCTGCAGGTGACCATGCAGAGCTCATCAGCACAGGTGACCATGATGGAGTCCCAGAATCGCAAAAGAGCTCCAGCATGGACCGAACGGGAGGTATGGGATCTGATCGCTGTTTGGGGAGAGGAATCCGTGCTATCAGAACTCCGTTCCAGTTTTCGAAATGCCAAAACCTTTGTCAAAATCTCCCAGGGCATGAAGGACAGAGGCCATAACAGGGACCCGAAGCAGTGCCGCATGAAACTGAAGGAGCTGAGGCAAGCCTACCAGAAAACCAGAGAGGCGAACAGCCGCTCTGGGTCAGAGCCCCAAACATGCCGCTTCTATGATGAGCTGCATGCCATTTTAGGGGGTTCAGCCACCACTACCCCAGCCGTGTTGTTTGACTCCTTCAATGGAGATGGAGGCAATACGGAAGCAGGTTTTGGGGATGAAGAAGATGATGATGAGGAGGAGGTTGTAGATAGCTCACAGCAAGCAAGCGGAGAAACCGGTTTTTCCGACAGCCAGGAACTGTTTCTCACCCTAGACCTGGAGCCAGTACCCCCCGAACCCACCCAAGGCTGCCTCCTGGACTCAGCAGGCGGAGAAGGGACCTCTGGTGAGTGTACCTTTTAAAATGCTATACATGGTTTAAAAGCAAGCATGTGAAAGGATTACTTTGCCCTGGCATTTGCGGTTCTGCCTTTGCAAAAGGTTTCTGGGGAGGGCAGCCTTATTTCGTCCTTCATGGTAGGACACTTTACCACTCCAGGCCAGTAACACGTACTCGGGAATCACTGTAGAACAAAGCATTGCAGTGTATGTTTGCTGGCATTCAACCAAAATCCGTTCACGCGGTGGGAGGAGGCAAAATGCGACCTTGTAACGAAAGCACATGTGCTATGTATGTAATGTTAACAGCAAGGTTTACCCTGAAAGAGTGTAGCGACTGTTTTATAAAATGTGTCTTTTTAAATACCGCTGTCCCTTTTTTTTTCTCCACCAGCTGCATGTGTTTCAATGATCACAGGATCTTCTACTTCCCAGAGGCTAGTGAAGCTTAGAAAGAAAAAAAAACGCACTCGCGATGAAATGTTCTCCGAGCTCATGCTGTCCTCCCACACTGACAGAGCACAGACGAATGCGTGGAGGCAAATAATGTCAGAGTGCAGGAAAGCACAAAATGACCGGGAGGAGAGGTGGAGGGCTGAAGAGAGTAAGTGGTGGGCTGAAGACAGGGCTGAAGCTCAAATGTGGCGGCAGCGTGATGAGAGGAGGCAGGATTCAATGCTGAGGCTGCTGCAGGACCAAACCAGTATGCTCCAGTGTATGGTTGAGCTGCAGCAAAGGCAGCTGGAGCACAGACTGCCACTGCAGCCCCTCTGTAACCAACCGCCCTCCTCCTCAAGTTCCATAGCCTCCACACCCAGACGCCCAAGAACGCGGTGGGGGGGCCTCCGGCCAACCAGCCACTCCACCACAGAGGATTGCCCAAAAAAAAGAAGGCTGTCATTCAATAAATTTTAAAGTTGTAAACTTTTAAAGTGCTGTGCTTAAAGTGCTGTGTGGCATTTTCCTTCCCTCCTCCACCACCCCTCCTGGGATACCTTGGTAGTCATCCCCCTATTTGTGTGATGAATGAATAACGAATGCATGAATGTGAAGCAACAATGACTTTATTGGCTCTGCAAGCAATGATTAAAGGGAGGAGGGGAGGGTGGTTAGCTTACAGGGAAGTAGAGTGAACCAAGGGGCGGGGGGGTTCATCAAGGAGAAACAAACAGAACTTTCACACCGTAGCTTGGCCAGTCATGAAACTGTTTTTCAAAGCTTCTCTGATGCGTACCGCGCCCTCCTGTGCTCTTCTAACCGCCCTGGTGTCTGGCTGCGCGTAACCAGCAGCCAGGCGATTTGCCTCAACCTCCCACCCCACCATAAATGTCTCCCCCTTACTCTCACAGATATTGTGGAGCACACAGCAAGCAGTAATAACAGTGGGAATATTGGTTTCGCTGAGGTCTAAGCGAGTCAGTAAACTGCGCCAGCGCGCCTTTAAACGTCCGAATGCACATTCTACCACCATTCTGCACTTGCTCAGCCTGTAGTTGAACAGCTCCTGACCACTGTCCAGGCTGCCTGTGTATGGCTTCATGAGCCATGGCATTAAGGGGTAGGCTGGGTCCCCAAGGATACATATAGGCATTTCAACATCCCCAACAGTTATTTTCTGGTCTGGGAATAAAGTCCCTTCCTGCAGCTTTTGAAACAGACCAGAGTTCCTGAAGATGCGAGCATCATGCACCTTTCCCGGCCATCCCACGTTGATGTTGGTGAAACGTCCCTTGTGATCCACCAGAGCTTGCAGCACTATCGAAAAGTACCCCTTGCGGTTTATGTACTCGGCGGCTTGGTGCTCCGGTGCCAAGATAGGGATATGGGTTCCGTCTATAGCCCCACCACAGTTAGGGAATCCCATTGCAGCAAAGCCATCCACTATGACCTGCACATTTCCCAGGGTCACTACCCTTGATATCAGCAGATCTTTGATTGCATGGGCTACTTGCATCACAGCAGCCCCCACAGTAGATTTGCCCACTCCAAATTGATTCCCAACTGACCGGTAGCTGTCTGGCGTTGCAAGCTTCCACAGGGCTATCGCCACTCGCTTCTCAACTGTGAGGGCTGCTCTCATCTTGGTATTCATGCGCTTCAGGGCAGGGGAAAGCAAGTCACAAAGTTCCATGAAAGTGCCCTTACGCATGCGAAAGTTTCGCAGCCACTGGGAATCGTCCCAGACCTGCAACACTATGCGGTCCCACCAGTCTGTGCTTGTTTCCCGAGCCCAGAATCGGCGTTCCACAGCATGAACCTGCCCCATTAGCACCATGATGCATGCATTGTCAGGGCCCATGCTTTCAGAGAAATCTGTGTCCATGTCCTGATCACTCACGGGACCGCGCTGACGTCGCCTCCTCGCCCGGTATTGCTTTGCCATGTTCTGGTGCTGCATATACTGCTGAATAATGCGTGTGGTGGTTAATGTGCTCCTAATTGCCAAAGTGAGCTGAGCGGGCTCCATGCTTGCCGTGGTATGGCGTCCGCACAGAAAAAAGGCGCGGAACGATTGTCTGCCGTTGCTCTGACGGAGGGAGGGGCGACTGACGACACGGCTTACAGGGTTGGCTTCAGGGAGCTAAAATCAACAAAGGGGGTGCCTGTACATCAAGGAGTATTTCAGGCAGGACTCCACGGAGGGTTCTATTAAGAAATGGTGCACCTATGTTATCGTTGTTATTGGAACAAGGAGGTTAGCCTGGCCTCTGATTGATACATGGCTAGATTTACCTCGCTGCACCTTCTCTGTGAGTGACTGCAGTGTGACCTAGAGGAATGAGTCCCCTAGACGGGGGAGGAGGAAAATGAGTCAAAACAAATCTGGTCTATTTCTTGTTTTGACCCACTCCATCTATCTTTTACATCTTTGGCTGGCAGCAGACGGTGCAGAAGGACTGCATGCCATCCACATCTCATGGCTGCTCGGCAGAAGATGGTACAGTACGACTGCTAGCCATCCCCATCTCTTGCCTGCCTGGCAGAAGATGGTGCAATACGACTGCTAGCAATCCTCATCTCTTGCCTGCCTGGCAGAAGATGGTACAGTACGACTGCTAGCAGTCCGTATCGCCTGCCCGCTCACCATAAGACGGTTCAATAGGACTGACTGCAGGACTAAAGAGAATGACCTGGTCAAGTCACTCCAAATTTAGTCCCTGCGACCATGTCTGCCCAGGCGCTCCCAGCCGACGCGGCCAGGAGCACCTCGGACACGACGAGGACGACTACCAATCGTATTGCACCGTCTGCTGCCAGAAGGCAAGGGGTTGCTGCTACTGTGCAGCAAAGCCGTACCGCGTCTGCCAGCACCCAGGAGACATAGGGTGACGGTTACCTGAGCGGGCTCCATGCTTGCTGTGGTATGGCGTCTGCACAGGTAACTCAGGAAAAAAGGCGCGAAATGATTGTCTGCCCTTGCTTTCACTGAGGGAGGGAGGGAACGGGGGCCTGACGACACGTACCCAGAACCACCCGCGACAATGTTTTAGCCCCATCAGAGTGCTCCATTGTGACTGCTCTGGACAGCACTCTCAGATGCCCGATTGTTTGCCATTGCTCTGACGCTGGGAGGGGCGCTTACAGGGTTGGCTTCAGGGAGCTAAAATCAACAAAGGGGGTGGCTTTACATCAAGGAGTATTTCAGGCAGGACTTCACGGAGGGTTCCAATAAGAAATGGTGCACCTAAGTTATTGTCCTTATTGGAGCAAGAAGGTTAGCCTGGCCTCTGATTGATACATGGCTAGATTTACCTCGCTGCACCTTCTCTGTAAGTGACTGCAGTGTGATCTAGAAGAATGAGTCCCCTAGACAGGGGAGGGGGGGAAGCAAATGAGTACAAAACAAATCTGGTCTATTTCTTGTTTTGATCCACTCCATCTATCTTTTACATCTTTGGCTGGCAGCAGACGGTGCAGAAGGACTGCATGCCATCCACATCTCATGGCTGCTCGGCAGAAGATGGTACAGTACGACTGCTAGCAGTCCGTATCGCCTGCCCGCTCACCATAAGACGGTTCAATAGGACTGATTGCAGGACTAAAGAGAATGACCTGGTCAAGTCACTCCAAATTTAGTCCCTGTGCCCATGTCTGCCCAGGCGCTCCTGATCGACCTCACAGAGGCGATCAGGAGCACCTCAGACATGACGATGACGGCTACCAGTCGTACTGTACCGTCTGCTGCCACAAGGCAAGGGGTTGCTGCTACTGTGTAGCAATGCCGTACCGCGTCTGCCAGCACCCAGGAGACATAGGGTGACGGTTACCTGAGCGGGCTCCATGCTTGCCATGGTATGGCGTCTGCACAGGTAACTCAGGAAAAAAGGCGCGAAATGATTGTCTGCCCTTGCTTTCACGGGGGGAGGGAGGGAACGGGGGGCTGACGATATGTACCCAGAACCACCCGCGACAATGTTTTAGCCCCATCAGGCATTGGGATCTCAACCCAGAATTCCAATGGGCAGCGGAGACTGCGGGAACTGTGGGATAGCTACCCACAGTGCAACGCTCCGGAAGTCGACACTTGCCTCGGTACTGTGGAAGCGCTCCTCCGAGTTAATGCACTTAATGCACTTAGAGCATTTTCTGTGGGGACACACACACTCGAATTTATAAAACCGATTTCTAAAAAACCGACTTCTATAAATTCGACCTTATTCCGTAGTGTAGACATACCCTAAGACTGACCAAGAGGATGCCATAGCTATTTCTCCACATCTGGTAAAGGTGTGAAGAGATTGCCAGGAGACTGCTCTCCAGATTTTTTTCCATGACACTATAATTCTTTCTGCCCGAGAGGTGGCGGCAGACCTTGTAGAATATGCTTTGAGATTGGAAGGAGGTGTCTTTTGCGAAATTCTTACATGTTTTCAGAATACTTGTGGGACTCACTTGGAGATAGCTGTCTTTGAAGTTTCCAGACCTTTGTTCTTACTAGCACAAGGCATCAGATTTTTCAGAAGGACTATGTCTTGTCTGAGTAGAAACTGATTGTTGTGCAAATAACCAGACTCACACCGCTTCAGCGTAATTAGATTTAGGACAAAATAGAATGATGTCTTGGTTGAGCTACTTAAGGGCTTGTCAAAATCTCGGAATTTGTCTTGAATGTAAATATTCCAAAATACTTCATTTCAACCTTATCAAAACATTTCATTTCAACAAGGTCAAAACTTTTCAACTTTAAAATTTTGATTATTATAGTATATGATGTAGTACATTATAGTCAAAGAGAACGTTGAAACAAAGCAGTTAGATAATTTCCCTTTGAAAAGTTTGACTACATTCCTGCAAAACAATTGGGTTTTGTCAAATCAGTATTTACCACTGAAAAACTGTTCCATCTGAAAATTTTCAACCAGCTCTAATAATAATGTTTATATTGGCAGTGTCAACACATGCTTCTGTTGTTTCTCTATTCTGTTCAACTGTATTTCTAGGGACATGTGTGGTATTTGATTTTGACATGTTGTGGTTGTGGCTCTCTAAAACAAGCACAACTGCATCTACCTTGAAATTTAGCCCATTGGCTGGAATTTTTGTGGCAACTTGTGGCTCACATATGATGCTCCTTCAGAAGCATGATGGGAATGAAACTTGCCTGCGGGCTGAAGGAAGAAATAGGCAACTCATTTGCCGCAAATCTGTTTTTTATAAACCTCCATAACATTTGATAGATTGGAGGCTTAACATACTACTCCAGGTTACTGGGAATGAAATGCGATTGGCATAATTGAAATATATTCTGAAATTGTAATAAACAGACTCCAACATTTCTCTTCAACTATATTTGCAGGGCAGGCTTATATTTGCATAGAAATGGACCAGAATTCTGGGCAAGCCTTTCTTCTTTTGTACCAGTTAAAAAAATCTTCCAGGTCCAATGGAATGTATATTTGTATTCAAAGTTAAAAGGCAAGATTAGTTGACTGCAAGCACAGCTGAAGTACTTGCTGGTGAAGAGAATGTTACAAGAGAAATTACTAGGGCCCTACCAAATTCAGGGTCCATTCTGGTCAATTTCAGGCCAGAGGGTTTTTTAATTGGTCGATTTCATGGTTTCAGACATTTACATCTGAAATTTCAGGGCATTGTAACTGTGAGGGTTGTCCCGACCCAAAATAGGAACATGGGGGAGGGGGTTGCAAAGTTGTTGGGGGTGGGGGGTCCCAAGATTGCCACCCTCACCTCTGTGCTGCCTTCAGAGCCGAGCTCTAGAAGGCAGCACCCTCCCAGCTTCCTGCATGGCATGAGGAGACTGTGGACATGGCAAATTCAAAGCAATCCACCTCCAGTGTTACGCTCCCCTCTTCATCAGAGCCCCCCTGTGATAGGACACTGTAGGTCCTGTTTTGCAAGGGACAGTCCCCTTTCTAAGCTCTGTCCTAGACGGCATGACTTTTTTGGCAAAACTGGGCATTTGTCCTGTTTGCTCTTGACAACTGATCATCGTCTGGCAAGAGCAAATTGAACAAATGCCCAGTTTTCAAATGGTGGGGTGCGCCCCCCTAGGGGGGCACAGAGAAACATTCAGAGGGGGAGTGGTGATGCCAGGAGGCTCACGGCAGGGCTTAGAGCACTGACTATCTTTTACCCCCTGTCCCATTTTCAGCTTAGGGAAATATGGCGTCTAGTAACATATCCAGGAAATCAGCATGAGCACAGGTCAATATGCATGTGTGCATTTGCTTCTGATATTTCTGGTGTATGCAAATATAAATAGTAGAGTTGGTTAAAAAAATTCATTGAAGTAGTTTCAAAGATCTCCCTCTCTTAGGGCTTTATCCTGCCACCCATCCCTGTGGTATCTGAGCATCTTCCAGGTAAAATCAATAGCAACAGTGAAGCCCCTAGCGAACTTAATGGCCTCTCTGGCACGTCTCCTTTTACAGGGTCAGAACTGTGCTTGTGTAGGGTTTGGGGTTTTGTTTTGTAAGGGTTTAGAAGCATAAGGGGGTGTTTTGTAAGGGTTTAGAAGCATAAGGGGGTGTCATTGTGTGGTGTGTGGCAGGAAGGCATTCTTGCCCCAGCACTATTCTGTTGAGCTATTGACTTGATATTAAGGACTTGCCGCTCCCCACATCGGAAACAAGATTGGTCGAAAAGTGTTTAGCTGCCAAGACTACGCTGACAGCTTGCAGGACTAGATGAACCAGCAGCCTAATGCAGTGTGGCAGCCCCTATGGATTGATCATTAATAATTAATAATTCATAACTTGTCAATAACCAATTGACTGAGAAAATCTTTGTCAACTATTCATAAACTGTGCTTGAGAGGGCTTCTCTCCAGTCTGGATTAGTTCAATAATAACAAACCTCAGATGAGTCATGTTTGACTGGATTTATTGATTTAAGAGTTAGCAAATACAGCACATACCCAGAGAGGCTTCCAGTTACCCACAGCTGCAGAAGACCTCCCCTGAAGTTCTCTGACACCCTACATCCAATGTGCAGATGGTCTTACTGGCTCATGATGTCTTACAGTACTGATACTCTTTGACACTAACTGTGATTATCACTTTAATCTTTATCTATTTCCTCCTTTCTGGCACACGCTTGTTCTCTTAGTTTATTTTCTCCTGCTACAATATCTGTTACAGCAGTTTTAAAAATACGGCAAAAAGGACTGCTCAACAAAATTCCACTTCTTCAATTAGTTCAAATACTAAGCATCATGCACGCTCCCAGGCAAGTCTTAAATGCTCCTTTTGGCCTATCTTAAATGTCAATGTATGTTATATAGATGGTGGCCTTTATACACTTTTCAGTTGCCTTAGATAACTAAACAGCATTACCCAGTGTTTGCTGGATACCCTAGCTGTTCCCTACAGTAAGTAGAGGTATATATATTACAGTTACAGAGGTAATGTTATGTATGGACTGAGGTTTTCAAAGGAACCTAAGGGAGTTATGTGCTATCCCCAATGAGGGAAACGTTTGGGTAAGGTAATTAGAAACTCTGCAGTGAAAACTGCAAATCTTATATTCAGCTGCAGTGCTTGCCCATGGATTGATCTGAACTATTTCCTGAAGCAATTCATGAAAAATGAACCTAATTGAGAATTCTGCCACTCATTCAAACAGCTCTTAGCAGGAATAAAAAGGCCCAGGGCCAGATTCCCAACTGGTGTGAATTGCACAGCTCCGCTGAAGTCAACAGAGCTATGCTGATTTATACTAGCTAAGGATTAGACCCTAAAATTCAGCATGTAGATTATTCATTGTGGATTATTCAATCGGCCTGAAATATGTGTTTAATCAGAAAGCGTACAGAGGAGGGAAACTGAAGAGGACACAGATAGGAGAAGAGCGAAGATAAGGTATGGGGGCGGGGTGGGGAGAAAAGAGACAGAAAGAGCCAGGAAGGGAACAGACATAAGTAGTTTCCAACAAATTTCATGCATCTGCACAGAGTTGGCAAGACAGAGGTATGGGCCAAACCGAAGCTGGGCATCAGAACACCCCTGAAAGCCTGGGACGGGTTCTAGGCCACTTTTTGCAACTGGTCCTCTCTTCATAATTGGCTCCAATATTACCCTGGACCTAAACCATCCTTGAGTGTTAGCGTGCTGGAATTGTGGATCAGATTCTGAATTCTATGGCTTGACTCTATCACTAATATTTTTCTCTGGACATCTCCTAATGGCTATGAAATACATGTTTTCACAGAGTGCTCGAGAAAAAGGCGGGGGGGGGGGAATCCTGTTATAAAAGTTTTGCTTCCCCTAAACTTCTTGAAGGTTTCCCAACCCCACTCCTAATCCCTGGAGCCTGTCATCTGGTTCTTGGCTCATCCAATTCTTTCTCTAGGCCGCTTCACATAGCTCTCAGCATGAGAAGAAAAGCATTTCTGTTTTCAATTTACATTATTTCCTGCCCACTTTTGCCCTCAAGGAACAATACTATAGCTGGGCTGGGGTTGCCTCTGCTGATTAGGACTTTATATGTGTCTCCTGGGGTCACTCGCAGTTCAGTAGTCTGGTCGTGCCCTCATAGCTCTTGCCTGGGTTAGGATTTGAGATAAGCCGGGACAGGATCCTTTTATCCAACCCCTCTGAACTATGGTCCCTTCAGTATCCTTAAAACGCTGCCACCAAAAGAATCTGCCTTCCTCAGCAGTCTTTAACATGTGTCTATAATATACTGTAGAGCAGGCTGCTAGCTAGCGGCAGCATTCAGAACAATCCGCAAGACAACTTCAAGCTGCCACAGGGCACCACAAACATCACAGACAAGGAGTTATGCATGGCGTAGCATGGTGCTGCTGAGGCTGGAGTGCTCTTTGGAGTTTATATGCTTAGGTTTTGCTGCTCTGTGCTCCTAACTAGTCTAGCTGTCCTGCTGCTGTTCTGTATGACATGGGGAGACCGTGGACATGGCAAATTCAAAGCAATCCACCTCCAGTGTTACCCTCCCCTCTTCATCAGAAGACAGGACACTGTAGGTCCTGTTTTGCAAGGGACGGTCCCCTTTCTAAGCTCTGTCCTAGATGGCATGACTTTTTTGGAAAAACTGGGCGTTTGTCCTATTTGCTCTTGACAACTGATCATCGTCTGGCAAGAGCAAATTGAACAAATGCCCAGTTTTCAAATGGTGGGGCGCGCCCCCCTAGGGGGGCACAGAGAAACATTCAGAGGGGGAGTGGTGATGCTAGGAGGCTCACGGCAGGGCTTAGAGCACTGACTATCTTTTACCCCCTGTCCCATTTTCAGCTTAGGGAAATATGGTCACCATAACCCTATAAAGAGGTGGCCACAAGAGTGTTACAAAAGGGAGCTGCAGCCGCAGCCTCTTGGCAGACTAACAAGAGCAGGGATAAAAGGCTGCTGCCCGACCAGCAAGCCACAGTGAAGGGGCTGCCCAAGGTCAGGCTGGAGGAAGCTGTCTAGCAAGACCAGTTCTCTGCCAGAAGGGACCAGAGAAGATTACCAGGCAGGAGTTACCTGCAAGGCCCCAGATAGGAAACAGCCCATGGAAGCAGTACGAGATTTAACCAAACATGTCCCTAATTACACCACCCAAGGTCCCTGGGCTGGCACCCAGAGGAGAGGGTAGCTGGGTTTCTCTCCTGCTTCCACATGAACAGGGGCAGAGAGCCCTAACTGGGGATGGGAACAAGAACAGGAATATTGGATTTGTCTTTGTGTGCCTCCTTTAACTTATTTTATTCCTGCCTTATTGAAGGAAGAAGGGAAGAAATCTGTAAAGGAGGCAGCCCCAGAAAAAGGGTTAGGAGGGGCCCTGAGATTAAATCCCAAACTCCTGGGCCCACTAAGTGAAGGACAAGTAAAGGGGCAGGTAGAACTTTGGGCAGGGCCAGACTCCTTTCAGTCCGAAAAGCGGGGAGACACAAGTAACCCAGCTGGGGGACTAGAGTTACAAATGAAGACTGATGGATGTAGGTGCCATCCCTGAACCAACGAAGAGAAACTGAGGGAAGGATGACTGAAGTTCCATAGCAGACCACCAGGAGGTGCTTCAGAGCTCAGATCCCACAGTTACACCTCTGCGACCCCATGTTATAAGTGAAGCAGGACAATGGGTTTAATTCTTTGCAGGCCCTTTCTGAGACTTTAGCTAAGGAGACTGTCATATGTGGAGTGCAGGATAAGGACTTGGGAAAATATATCAGATCTAGTAAAAGTCAGTTTGGGACCTAGCAACAGTGTATGTTTGGGGGTGGGTGAAAAGGTGACATATATAGCTGTTTGTGCTGTATTTCCTGGCTCCTGTGGGTTTGAGTGGGGCATTATTTCTCAGGAAATCTTAACTCTACCCTTTTGTGGCATGCAAGCCCCACAAATGTATTGTTTCTGTCCTTTACTAAGAGTCAGTGACAATTATTGTACAAACCATCCAACAACACATAAACACTCCTTACCCCGCCCCCCACAAGAAAACTCATTGTGGGATAGAAATTCTGTTTCCTGCTAACTCTAGGAAAAACATAGATACGTACGGTAGATACACAGGTCCACTGGGTATTTCTTTCCATGGAGCAGAGAAGCTGGAATAACTTGTGATAATGCAGCCTCTTAAAGGCAAAACCCAGCAACAACAAACCACATGTGGGATCAAAGGGATAATCAGGAAAGGAGATCATGCAAGGCAGTGGCCCCTGAGGTGGCCCTTGCTATTAGTTGAACCTAACAAGCCTCCAGCAGTGAAGGCAGGGCAAAAGAGCAGCCCTTACAGGAGGCGAGACAGGAAGACCGAGCGGAGATCCAGATGCTACTCTTACTGCAAAGGCTAGAGGTTTAATGAACTACCAGAATTGAAAACATGAAGCATGCCTGTAGTATCTAAAGGGAGAAATGTAAGGAATTAACCACAGTTTTCTAAGACACTTTTATTATTACAGAAGAAGGAGAGATTTTTTTTTTGAATGGAAGTGGCTGGAATCTTTAAGAGCTCATATTCACATGGAATATATTTTTTCTTATATTCTGCTGCAAACTTAATCCTCAAGATCAAGTGCTATACGTGAGTCTCACTAACATTCACCTTATCTTCAGAACAGATATTTACATCATCATATCACTTGCTTTTATTAAACTGCAAGAGACCTTACCTTATCAGGACCTCCTATCAAGGCTGCCTGACACTTCCCACTGTAAGACTCTGTTATCAGTTGCTTATAACTTTGCCAAACTGTAACTATTTGGGCTGAAATTTTACATACTGAGTGTGTGCCTCAGGCTGGATACCTCTGGAAAAATTCAGCCAAATCTGTTCAGCCATTTCCATAAACAAGGCTAGTGAAGAATACATTGCAAAACAATGTTTAAAAACATTGTCAACTTTGTCTTTGAAACTCTGTAGTGCCCCCAGGCTTTGGCACATGAGCTTGAAATTTGGCAGGCGGTGAACTTTGTCACAGGGATGAGCCTTTTGCTGTTCCGGTGCAAAGCCACCCAAATTTGGCCAAGTTATAAACCTTTGAAAAAAATGCAGTTCATACATGTGCAGTAGAAATTTCTGAGATCTTTCGCAGTTAAAATCTCTGAAGATTCCATCTTCACTGAGCATGCTCCATCCCCTCACAGCTCCTGCGTGAGACCAGACTGCACATGTGCCATCCCCACAGGGCGGCTGAGTATATTCCCTCCATCCCTGGGCTACTGGGGTGAAGCTGGACTGTCCTTGTACTGGCTGCTCCTGGCCAGGGGCTGGGGCTGGGCCCTGGGAGTATGTCTGCGCTGCAGAGAAAGGTGTGATTCCCAGCACGGGTAGAAAGACGTGCGCTAACTCTGCTCAAGGTAGCGCACTAAAAATAGCAGTGTGGATGCTGAGGTGCTGCAAGTGGCTTGGGCTAACCAACCAAGTCTAAACCCACTCAGCCCACTGGGTCTGAGCGCTGGCAGCTTAGCCCAAGCTGCCACCAGTGTCCTACGGCTATTTTTAACATGCTAGTTTGAGCAGACGTCGTGCCTGTCTGTCTACCCAGGCTGGGAGTTATGCAGACAGCTGCAGTGTAAACATACCCTGGAACTGAGAGCAGGGAGGCTGTCTCTGCTGCACCCTCAACGGCTGGTGCTCAGGCACTGTAGGGGGGGAAGCACCAGCAGACGGCCATTGCAGGTGCAGCAGAGACAGCCTCCCTGCTCTCAGTTCCAGGGTATGTTTACACTGCAGCTGTCTGCATAACTCCCAGCCTAGATAGACAGACAGGCACTACACCTCTGTTCAAACTAGCATGTTAAACAATGAACCAGAGGAGGGGCATTGTGGGTAAGGATGGGGGGGAATAGATTGGAGCAAGGAGCCCGTGGGGGGAATACTGGGACTGGAGGCTGGCCGTAGTAGGGGAGAGGAAAACTGGGACTAGAAGTCAGAGGATGGAAATTAAGTCTGGGAGCAAGGGAGAATGGGGGGGAGGGATTGAGAGTCAGTTGATGGGGCATGAAATTGAGATCTGATGAGGGGCCAAAGGTGAGACTAGGACTGGCTGAGCCAGGAGACTGGGACTAGGAACCAGACAGGAAGGGAGAAGGAAGTGGGAGGAAGGGGAACAGATCTAGTGAGGTAGGGTTAAGCAGGAAAACTTGGGCTGACTGGGTAAAAAGTTGAGACAAGGAGCTGAAGGAGCAGGTGACAGTGAGATTGGACCAGAAGCCTAAGGAGGGAGACTGAATTGGGAGCCAGTGGGGATGGAGAAGAACTAGAGATTGGGGAGAGAGACACAGATCAGAGGTGGGATGGGAGAACTGGGACTGGCTGGGCAAGAAGACTTGGGACAAGGAGCTGGGGAAGGGGCTGGGAATGTCTGGACAAACAGATTGAGGGTTATGGGGGTGACTGGAACAAGCAACCTTAACTCTAGCTTGTCCTATTGTAATTGTCCTAGCAGGAATTTTTTGACTAAATGTGTTTTCATTGGAAAATATTGATGCCAGAACATATTGGTTTCAACTAAACTTTCATTGGGAAGGTTTCTCAGGTCCAAAGAAAGATTCACCCCAGAATAGCTAATACCTTGATGGTTAGTGCACTTGACTCTGATGTCGGAGAACCAAATTCAAGTTTCTTGTCTGCCTGATTCATCTCATCCCAGCTGAGTGCCCTAACCACAGGAGTCAGGAATAAGGGCCTGAAGCTAAGCCTGGGACCAGTTAGCTGACCTGCAGCTGAATGTCCTGATCAACCAGACTCCCTGATTGGCTGAGAGGTGTCACGGGCCTGCACATAAACCCAGGAGCAGGACTAGGCCAGTGGCTCCTCAATGCTTATGCCCACAGCTGCGATTGCTCCTGTGCTGCCCTGTTCCCGCCCCACGCCTGTCCTGCTCCAGTTCACTCTAACCCTGCTCCTTTTCCTGGTTCTTGACTCCTGGTTCCTGACTCCAGCATCAACCACTAGGCCTGACCATTACTGCATCGAACAAGAGGCCAGACAACCCACACTCCGGTTCATGACAGTTTGAATAACTCACCCAAAAAAGGGAGAAAGAACATGTTCCTCTACTATGATGGATCCTGCTATTGTCAATTCTTCAGGTCAGGAATAGTGGACATCTTGCAGAACCTGCAGGCCCAGAATGCTGACTGGGAAGGTCTTGGCCTGGGCCACTCCACTCTTGGAAAAACCTAGCCTTCTCCTGAGCCAGTTTGAAAACTTTGTTCAAGCCACGGTGATGATTTTCAATTCCTGAGCCATGTGCGTACAGCAGAGGCTGTACTCAAGGCTTATAGTTTGGTTTGAATTTGAAAAGGAAACAAGTGGAAGACTGCATTCTGCACATGGTACAGACACTTCAAGTGTTTGGTTGTGCTGTTCAGCTTGTGCAACACTCCAGCAACTTTCCAACACTTAATTAATTATAGCTGTTGGGACATGCTGGACAAATTTGAGGTTATCTACATCTGTGACATCCATTTCTGAGGATCCAGTTCTCCACAATCAATATGCACACCATGTCTCAGAGAAACTCCACCAAAACCACCTGTATGCAAAATTCAAGATGTGTGAACTTGAACAGGACATGGTCAAATTTCTTGTATATATTATCTTCACCCAAGGGACTAACTATGGATCTACATGAGGCGGTAGCCATATTCGACTGGGCCACTCCAAAAGATCCACTGGGGTAAAGCAATTCCTCAGTTTCACCATCTTTTACCAGTGGTTTATCAGGGGTTTTTCTAGCCTGGTCACTCCAATGGTGGCACCCTTGTGAAGAAAAGCCCAGTTCATCTGGTCCTCAAAATTCCAGTCTGCCTTCGATCAACTAAAAAGGGTGTTGGCCACAGCCCCCATCCAGATCTTACTAAACAATTCACTATGGAAGCTGAAGCATCAAGTTTACGATAGGTGCAGTGTTATCCTAACAAACAGCTTTGCCCCTTTTCAGTCACTAAAGTCAGTAGAACTACTCAGGCATAAAATTATACATATGAATTAGTACCTTGCTAAATCAGGGTCATAGTTATATTGCGTATCAGCTGGTTCATCCAAGACAGATGGCCCAGAAATTGTGTCATCTAGTTTTTTTAACTTCAGCAAGATAGTAGATATTAATTTCACACCCAGGGAGCAATCAGTATAAGACCAGTTGTTCTTGGGTTTCCTTCCAGAGTGGGATTGGAGGCAGTAAATACTGAAGCAAGGAAAGGAATGTGGGTTAAACACTCATCTTAGTCCCCACTGGTCTTTTCAACAGAGAATGAGAAGACAGTCCATCTATTTAAATCCATTTTCATTCCCTCAAGCAGCAAAATATGAGGTTTCATTTTGCGTTGCTTACTCACTTGGAGTAGCACTTACTCACCCAAGTCATTCCATTGACTCCTGGGAGACTATTCATGTAAGAAGTTATTTCTGAGAATAAAATTTTAAGAATGCGTCCTCTAATTATTCTTAAATGGAATCTTCATGGCAAGATGCAAATTAATGCCAGAAAGCCAATATCTACTCTGTGATTAGAGTTGACCAGAGGACAGCAATTCCATTTCATGGCAACTTTTGTTTTCATTCTCCATTGGAATGAAAATGAAGCCTTTTGAACATTTTCATGAAAGCAGAAATGTACGTGTCTATCACTCTATATCATGGTGGCTATAGTACCAGCCTGCTATGTGGGAGACCGAGATTCAATTCTTGTTCTACCTAATTCAGAGCAGAGGTTTTCATCCCACAGGGACTTGAACCTACCATGCCTACATCCCAAGCCAGTTGCAAACCTCAGCTTGTCTCTTGCTGACCTAGAAACAATCCTAATTAATTTTTTATTGAAACCAATGCATTGCTTTGAAAGAGCGTATTTCGCCCAAATTTCACTTTGGCAAAAATGAACCAACCACCTGTATCAGTTACATGGGCGCAACTCCCCCGAGAGTTCCCCAAGAACAGAATTAGGCTCTAAACATATAAAGCTGTTTCCACTCCCCAGTCTTTGGCCAGATCTGGCACTAATCTGGGACTTGGACCTTTTGTCATTAGAACAGCCTTCTTTGACTTATTGTATATCCTGAAATAAGGCAGATATACCAGAATGCATAAAAGACTGTATGATTGGTTTATGTATGTTATGTATAATAAATCTTCTGCCTACAGGATGTTTTTTGTCACCTGTAGGTGAAATTCAGCCCTGTGCACAGGGCCAGTGCAAGGTGTATGCACTGCTTAAGTGCCGCCCCTCTACATGAGGCTGAATTTCACCCAGCAGAAGCAGTTTTGAGTCCAGTGATATTTTTGTTTTCACTTATAGCTGTGGTCAAAGGTTAAGAACCTAATTAATTTTTAAAGGTTAAGAGCCTAATTTTTAAAGGTTAGAGGCCCACCTGTGCTCCAGGCCCGTTGGGGAGCTGCACCTGGCCAAGCTGCAGCCAAATGAGGCCCAGCCTGGTTCAGTTCGGTTTGGAGGAGAACAGGGGTGGATCAACAGCAGGTCTGGTACAGTTTGGTCTGGGGAGGGATGAGGGTCTGGACCAGTTCAGGGGGTCTTTCTGGGGAGGGATGTGGGTCTGGTCTGATTTGGAGGGTCGGCCTGGTCTTTTGGGGGCACAGTTTGTCCTGATCCTAGTTTCTGTGCCTCTCTGCCTGGAGGGAAGGACAAGCAAGGCTAGTATGAATAATGACGCTGTAAATAAAATGGATTAAAGTTTTTTATATTTTTTAAATGTTTTAAACAGTTTTAAATCCACCCCAATTTCATACAAAAATGTAATTGAAGCCCTAGTAGTTCATGTGAAAAACGTGAAGGCTGAGAAGTTTCCCTTTCAGTGAGAGCAGCACATGGCTGGTGTTTTGGCTGCTTTGGCTTTTGTTAGCTGTTTTTACCCACTGTGTTTTATTTTGTATTTTTTCTTTTATAATTTATGTTATGTGCACTTGTGTGTATTCTTTTTGCCCTAGAACTACCACTGCTGGGACCTTAATGGCAGCCATGTCCATCTGCAACTTAATCTTCTAAATATTGTAAATAAAATCTGTGCAGCTGTGTGCTGTGTCAAAGACAACGGCTGTGTCGATCTCCTGTCTTTTACCCTCATTACCCATAGGCGTCCACAAATATGTTTGGGGCTGGGCCCACAAAAGGTTAATCCGGCCCTGAGGCCAACCTGAGGGGGAGAAAAAGGAAGACTCATGATAGCATGTTTGCAGAACTCATGGCTGAGTCACAGATGAAAACCAGGCTGGCTGAGAGGTGGACCCAGAGGGAGAAAGAAATTAATCTCTCCCCGCAGATGGTGGCAGTTGCCAAGGACAGAAGCACCATGGCCAAGGAGAGCACGGAAAAAGGCAGAGAGATGCAGAGGCAGCAGCTCATGGATACTCTCCTGAGTCAGAATGCCCTCCTGCAAAACATGCTTCTGCTTGGCCAGCAGACCCTGCAGTCGCATAATTTGAGACCCAACCACATCCTTCAGCCCCTGGACAGTGTTGGCTACTGGGACCAGCAGCAACTCCTAACCTCTGGATCCCCGCAGCAGTGTTCCAGTGGCTCCTAGTCACCCCTCAGACCCTACTTCTGGGCACAGAGAACACTTGCACCTGGATGTCCAGCTTTTTTAAGCCCTGCAATGCCCCTGAGAATTCTGTGCGGAGGTGCTCAATCCCAGAGCCCAGGCATGCAGACAAGACAAGTCAGAGGCAAGGCGTACACTCACCTTTAATTTGATGCATCCTCCTCCCCACCACACACACACCCAAAATCATTGTATTTGAAATGTTCTTACTGTTCCACTTTGAATTCTGTTTGCACTGTTGTGTTGTCCGCCTGCTCCAGCCTCTGTGAAATTTCCCGGTACAGGTGTATGTTCCTGCTGCTCTGGGAGAAGTCTTGGAGGATGGCATACTCTGTCCACACCTTCATTAGCACCAGGGTGTGGTCAGTGGGCCAGGTGGCTGCTCTTAGAGCAGGATCCATGTTCCCCTCTATTGATCTAAAGCATGCAGCAGAAAACTGTTCTTATATGGTCAGAGCAGCTTGCTCCTCCCAGTGATGAAAATGAGGGGACAGGGATCTTTGTAGTTTGAACTATTTTCTTCCTAACTCTTACCAGTGTGGGAATGGGGTTTGAGGACGATTGAAACTTGCATCCTGGTACATACCCCATACCCACTCCCACCTCAGCTGTGCTAACTGACTCACCCTCTTCTTGCCTTCAGATGCATGCTTCTGGGGTTTAAGTGTGGATAATAGGGGGTTATGGCACAGCCACAGGCATGGACATATATGCAGTCGCCAGTGTAGATGTACCCACAGATGAGGAACTCAACATTTCAGTGTATGCAGTGAAGGCATGGAAGTATGGCTTGCAGAATCAGCAACACAGTGCAGCATTGCACTGAGCTGAAGGAACATCAATAGAAGAAGGAAATGACAAGGTCAGTGACCCACAGAGCAGACCCCAAACTTGTTTTGCTTAAAGGGAGCCCTGAAAACTCCAAGGCTGCTTCCACTCCACAGCTCAAATCATCAGTGCTGAAAGGATTTGCTCCACAACACTGGGGAAGTAAAGGGGAAGATGGTAAATCAGTCTAAGGATACAGAAACCCTGTCCAAACCAAAGCCAAATTCCATAGGGACAAAGGAGGGTTGTAACTGGCCTAAAAAGCTGTAGTTCCAACTCTGACAGAGAGCCAAGAGAGACTGGAACAGAATGTTCTGGAATGGACACCGAGGCAGTTGGTCCCAGGATGACGCTGGCCTTCCTGTGCCTCAAGGGCCCAAATCTTTGTGGTGTGGGTGTGTTTGACCTGTGCTGTGCCAGGGATCTGAGACCCAACTGTAGGAATCCATTCACTGTGGTACCTTCAGAGCAATGGTCCCCAACTTGTGGCCCTTGGAGGTGACAGTGTTAGGAAGAACATGTGCATTTGACTATGGTGGGAAATGTGCTCCCTGCACCACACCCTATGAGTGTTAAACAGAAGCCAGAATCAGGTTTGTGGCAATGGGGAGGAGATGGGAGAGCCCCCGCCTCCTTACCTACCTCCCACCACTTCCCCTGAAGCCTCAGGAATGGCTTTGGTGTGAGCTCGGAGTGCTCTGAACTGAGCAGTCGCTGTCCCTTCTCTGCTCCCATGTTGAATTGCAAGGGAGGGAGGAGAGGAAGAGTAGTCGTGACAGCTCCATTGTCTGCTTTCCTGAAGAGTTATGGGAGCCCTAGGGAAAGCAGGAAAAGAGCTCGACTACCTCTCCTAACCCTAGGGCAGTGCCTGGTGAAGGATGGCTCCCCTCTTCCACACAGGGCTGCTCAGGAGAAGCGAAGAACCAATAATCTCTCTGATTCTCTACCCCAGCCCACATTAAAGCAACCTGGGGGCTGCTCTAACTTGTGCCAGCAGGCTCAGATCTCCAAGGAACCATATGCCAGCTGGGGAATGCTGGAGCATAGCAAACTCAGCCATTCTCCCTCTGTACCTCCTGCCATGCTGGCCCTACGCTCCAGGGGATTCCCCACATTTTTCAGACATTGAGGTTCCCTTCTTTGCACAGACTTTAGGGCATTGATCTAGACCAAAGGGCCTGATCCTGGAAACACTTAAGTTACTCAGAGGTGTAATGTTGGCAGGATCAGGCGCAAAGGCAGAAGGAATAATTCTATAAAACAAAAAGCTGTTGGGCTGTAGGGCAGATAAGCCTGGGGAAGGGAGAAACATGGGCTTCTTGCTCTAAACAGAAACACGGGACTTCTGCAGAAAGCAAAGCTGTACCTTGATTTCCAAGGGGCCAGAAATGATTCAGGAGGGCCTGTGAATTTCACTGCAAAGTAGAGGCAGGAAAGAGATACTAAATTATGCTTTATTCTGTGACTACACGGAGCCTGTATCTCGCAGAGAGAGAACTTTTCATATGATTTTATGCTGGCATTTTTCTTTCTCAGATGAGTTAGGATTTGGGGATGGGAGTGTTGGGTTTCTGATTGGGGGTGGGGAGAGATCTGCTGAATTCAAGGCATTGGCCACGTGTGGTTTTTGGTTGTTGGTAGGGTTTTTTTTTTGGTTTGAGGGTTTGGGGTTTTTTTGCCATTGCATTACTACATTAGGTTTGACTCTTTCTTTTAATTGGAAGTTGGTGCCAGATTGCTCTTGCTGTCAACTTTCCTCTTTAAGAAGTTGTAAAGCTAATCCGGCTAACCTAGTGAGAATCTGAGGTTTTTCAAGACAGGATAAATAGAGCTGCTTTCTTTTCAGGTAGGAACAGAGCTTCTCACGTATATTCTTACCTTGTGTAACAAAATATTAAGCATTCCTTTCTCTGTCCCCATCCTGCTTTGATAACTCGATATCCTTCCCTCCAGATCCCTTGGCAATATTACAGATTACAAAGCATGTTATCCTCTCTTAATGTTACAAGTGACTGTATATTTGTTTTTCTCTTTTTATTCTTATTTCCAGTCTAAATGTAACAAGTTGGAAATGGTTTTCTAATGGCACATAGCTAGTTGTGATATGTCAGATATATAGGAGTCTAGTTTAAGTAGCGTTACTG
Organism: Caretta caretta; assembly: GCF_965140235.1. Classification (NCBI taxonomy): domain Eukaryota; kingdom Metazoa; phylum Chordata; order Testudines; family Cheloniidae; genus Caretta; species Caretta caretta. Next base: position 27,046,300 of record NC_134218.1, on the reverse strand, counting down.
AAAGGAATAGTACAGATTATAGCAGGATATGCTTGGTTGGCTCATAGTTTGTCTGAGTAGTCACTGCTGATATTATGTATCATTCATAAAAGGTTTAAAAATAGCATGCGTTTTGTTACAGCTTGCTATGATTTTTAGGAATGAAAAAACAAGGACAAAAATGTACGAGACTAATACGGCTAGGAAAATGCCTATCTATATATTCAAGAAATCATATTACGACTTTGGCTTCATGGTGAAAAATTTAAGCAGAATTTTTAAAATATTGAAGACAGTCATTTTCTATTTGCTGAAGAAGAATTATTTTTGTTTCTTTAAATTTGGTGAAAGAAACTCTATTTTTAAAACACATTAGTTGTTTTGGAGTATAAGATCGGTAGGCATATATTTTGTTCCTGCATACATGTAAAAGTGTATATACATTTTGAGAGTAGTTAGTGACCTGCAGGTTAAATTCTCTCTTTGTAATGAATACCTTTACTGGACATTGTTTTAGAAAATAACACACGATGCTTTTATATTTAAGTAGGGCTGTACAACAAATTAGCACACAACATGACTTACAGTAATGTAAAAGTATCTCTCTTTGATTGACTAGTAAACTCACAGGACTGTAAACAGAACTCCAGCAGATTGAAATGGGAGTACAAAGAGTGCAGGACCATTACAATGCATTTGGCATGTTTTAACTTTAATTTAAATGCTTGCTCTCTTTCAATGACTTTTTCATATTTTTGGATTTTAAAGGATAGCCTCTTTTACACTTTTTTTCTTTAGATTGATTAGTGTGTGTGTGGGGAGGAGGGGGGATTATTTTATGTTTCTTTGGTTTTTTAATTAACCAAACACATGCAGGACTCTTTACAGAGTTAAAAATACAATCAGAAAGCACCTGCAGGGATATTTTAATTAAACAAATTGGCTGAAAAAAATTAGCCTTGGTTGTGATTCTTTTCAGCAGTTGTTTCGGCATTTTGCAATAACTACTTTAGTCACAGGCAGGTTTGCCAACATTGTATTTCAAAAATAAGGGGCTGTTTTCTTAGCACCTCTACCCCACCCCTCCTCCTCAGATTATTATTATTAACGATAATAATAAATAATAATAAGCAGTACTCACCTACCTTCGCCCGCGGTATTCCTTGCTGCCTTTTGCAGCACTCAACAACTCCCGATCTGTTGTACAGAGATGAAGAAACAAGAGATGTCCCTTGTCAGAGGGGACAGTTGGCAACTCTGTTCACAGCAGTGTTGTGCAGGAATGTTGGGGAAATTATTTGAAATTAAAAATCAATGTATACGGTGCGTGTATTACAATTATTAATATTACTATTAGTGTTTCTTCATTGTTCAAAGAAGCAGAAACATTTCCCATATGCAAAATGGGCCCCATTCTCCTTTTTTTTTTTTTTTTTTTAATATCTGTAGACATGAATGAAAAAACTCATCTGAGACGGGAAGTAAACACTGTCTGTATTTAATAAATGTCATATACCATTTAGGCATAGGAATAAAACACACACATATTTAAAGCTGTCTGTAGCATAAAATACCTGAGGAAATGGGGATCGCTGACACATTTTAAAAATGTCTAACTTGTCTTTAACTAATCCTGTATTGTTGCTTTAATTCAAATTCATGATAATATTTCATAAAGGACTAATAAATGTCAGGTAATCAATTGTATGAAAAAAATAACGTCTTAGAAATCAGACTTCCTTAAAGCACTCTGCTAATAAACACTTACCGTGCAGTACAGGGACACTAGGCAATAGGCTGTGCAGATTATAAAAGTGCAGATTAGCAAAATCCTATTTACATGTATCTAGATCTATATCCACAGAGCTCTTTGGGAGTGGATCTTAGGGAGAATTGCTTTCAGGTTCCAGGGTCATATATTTGTGCACATACACCATATATAGAGAGACAGAGATAAAATAATGTATTGTTGACTGCACTATTTTCACATTGTGAAAATAAATCTGCCTGACAGTTACACGCCTTTTAAGTGTCTAATAAAAATATGTGCTACTTTACATGAAGTTTCCTTATGAATGCCTAAATGTCTAATCCATGCCCTACGTATCTTTATTTTATCCATGTTGTGTTCCAGATATATAGAGTCTCATACAGAGGCTAATTTGTGATTGAAGGCAATATCCCAGAACATTAGTCTAAAAAACATTAAGATCTTCTTAACGATTAATTTGGTAATGGGCTTTTTTTCCTATTAAGCAAAGCCTGAGAATACACATTGGGCAAATTCACCCGTTAAAGACCTTAGTCTGACTTAAACAAATTGTTAGAAGGCATTTATAGTTCTGATTTATGTTTAAAAGATTTTTTTTTACTCTGTTTTACATAATCACAAAGATTTCATGGCAGTAAATAAGAACTCTTCATAATTAAGGACAGGCTTGAGCTATTTAAATGGAGCTCTAACAGCTATCATTTCAAAAGCCTTTAATAAAGCACAGTAATCCTAAAATTTAACCTAATTAAAAATATCACATAGAAGATTTCAAACAGACTTTAAAATGTAATTTATTGGGTCTTCCCATCTCATATACAATCTATTAAGAGATCTTTTCTTAAATCTATGGATGAATATTTTTTCTCCTCTTTCCTTCATATTTCACATAATAGCTTTGACTAATTGTATTCTATGAACATGTAAAATAAAATTCAGACATAATCGCATAATATTTTATCCACTGAACAAGATATCATATCTGTCCCTACTTTATGATACGCAGGCCAGTGCAGTTTCATGTTTCAGTATTCTTCATACTAAGGAAATGGAATCTGTAATTACTTCAATGAACTACACATTTTTGCTATTTGGGGTGAGTTAAAAAATTGTTTGAGTTCTCAAATACATTTTTGATAATTCTATAATTCTTATATGTAAGAATTATAATATATGTTCTTATATAATTTTCATATATATATATATATATATAATTCTTCTTTCCCTTAGACATCTGTGTGACATTAATGCCAACAGTTGCATTTTCACATATTCACCGTAAATGTTGCTGTGCCGTTTTCTGGATTTAACTCTATATTGAAAATGTAGATATAGCACAATAGGGAAACAATTCCAAACTATAATTGTGAACTATAAATTCTTGTTCCTTATGATCAAATAAGAATTGCTTATACCAGTTTACAACCTAACACATGTTATATCATGCAACACATGTTATATCACATGTTATATCATGCAACGTTAAAAGAATATTTCAAGATAGACTTGAATAACTTGTGGTATGTATTGCTTAATGCCTCTACCCCATACAATTGATCAAGCTTTGCACAAGAAATGGAAAATTTGGGCCTGGCATGCTCTGAATAATAAACTATTTTGCAAAGAGAGAACTGACTATGATGACACTAAATGATGTTAATAGTGTCCTTTGTATATTTCAAACTTTTAAAAACAACTTCATCTTCCCTCTGAGGCTGTTTCTGCTAATAGGACCAAAAGGACCAGATGCTTTGAAACTGTTTGTAGACTCTTTGCCTTGGAGCTTCTGAGATGTAGGATGTTTCTTTTACACTAATATACAAAACTATTTTAGCTTTGATATGTAACTGTTAAATAAATATCAGTTCAAGTGTGAACTGATATTTATTTTATTTTCTTGTCTAAGCATATAGCTTGAACACATGATTCAAAGACATCCTTTTAAACAGACAAAAGTTATGAACCTCATCTGAGTGTGCTACAACCTGGTAATTCATGGCATTAATCTCTGGTATAGTCACTATAATCACCTTTGATTACAGTTAGTGATTTGTACGTCATACTCTGCCTCTTCAAGTTACGTTAGTGTGTTTGGAAACAGAATCTGTTCTGAAATACCCTTTTCTGTAAGAGACTGAAGCCCATAAATAACTTGACATTTGCTGATGTTGTTGCCATGTTGGTCCCAGGATATTAGAGAGACAAGATAGGTAAGGTAATATCTTCTATTGGCCCAACTTCTGTTGATGAGAGAGGCAAATTTGATCAGAGCTTATTGAATGCTGCTGGTGTCCTTTAGTACTTTCATGTGCACAAGAAATATCATTAAGAAATATCCAAAGGAGGGAAGCGGAAGGGAAGGGGCTAACATCAGATTTCACTGTCCGAGTCTTCCTCAGGCAAATCAATTCATCCCATCAATAAAAGGGGTGAAATATTTACCGTCTCCACCACACAGGGGTATTGTGCGGCTTAATTCATAAATGACAGATAATATACAAATGCTAAGTATATTGGCCCTGATCCTATAACAGGATCCATTTGGATGAAATCCCATTGAAGTCACTGGGGTTTTGCATTGCTGCAGGGATCTGTCTTTTGCAGGAGTGGGCCTGGAAATCCAAGTGATATTAGCTAAGGTCCTGATCCTGCAAAGCCTCAAACACATGCTTAATTTTATGCAATCTGAATAGCCTCATTGACTTCAATCAAGCAGTGTGCACAGTTCAACATGTGCATAAGTCTTTGCTGTTCCACATTCCACAGAGAATCTTAGTCCACACTAAGATCAGAATCAGACCCTCTCTAACAAATGCAGTTGCTACAAGCAGAATTGTAGCCTGGTTACCCAGATCAACACAGACAAGGATTTTTTGAAAGTGAGCTGGGTTAGAAAACTTTGCTTAGGGTAGCAATATGATCTACAACATGGTTCATTAGCACACTTCACAGAACAAATTCCTGCCTGAACCAGTCTGGGATGCTAGAATTCTGGTAAATGTGGACCCAGTTTAATCTCAATTGAAGTCAGAGTGGTGCTGATCACAAGAAGGAGAGGACTTGTTTTATGGCTGCAAACTATCATATGATAAAAATGAAAGCATTGAGAGAAAGGGAGAGGGAATCCTTGTGCATCTTGCAATGAAAGCAAGCAATCTGAACCAGAAAGATGCAACAGTTTGGGGAACAGGATGAAAATTCCACTGAAGTGTCCTCTTTTTAATAGAAAAATGTGTTTTTTCCCATTGATGAGAGTTTAAACATACAGTCTGTGCTGCTGGGAATAAACAGGAAACATTTTCTGCATCAAAAGAAAATAGTTCTGAACCTTTTGATTCATTTCCTACAGTGTATTATTCATTACTCCGAACAATAACAGAGCATGCAGCACTGAACTACCTGTCAAGCTGCTGAGATTTATGCTTTTGGTAGTCCTGATCCAATATGGTGTAGTGAAACATTGCTCACTGGTGGGTCAGCCAGAACGGAACAGCATGAGGCATTGAGGAACCACTTTGTGAATTAAACTAAATTGGAAAAAGGCATTCTTATTCTGGAAGAAGAGCATCCACACAGGGGCTTTTACTGAAATAACTATTCCAAAATAGCTACATTGGTAAATTTCCAAGTGGACAAAGCCAGTTATACACACACACCCCGCAATGGTGGGTTTTGGTTCAGTGTAGTTCATGGACTCAAAGATTCAACACAAGGCCAGCTATGATGGCTCCATTCCCCCAATGACTCCTGTATGCCGGGGGAATCCCCATGTAGCTGGACAAAATGGCTTTGAGGCTGCTTTGCATCGCAGCCTTAGACGCTTCCTTACAAGATCTAGCCCAGCGTGTATGGGCCATAATTTGCCCATAAAAAAAATTCTAAATAATGGAATCATGGTGGGCAGCCACCACGACAAATGACCTGTAGTTTTGTTAGTGGAGCGAGGGCTGTGATGCTCATGCTGATCAGAAACTCTGCTAGAGCTTGTCAAAAAATTTCAACTAAACTTTTTTCTGTGGAAAAACACTTTCCTCTAAACAAAAATGTTTCATGGAAATATATCATTTTCAACAAAATGTACATATAACTTTAGCGCCCCCGTGGCCAAGATGGAATCTGCTCCGCAGGCAGCTCCAGCCAAGAAAAGGCATGCACAGGAATACAGCAGGGAAAGTCTCTTTCACCCCACGGGCACCTGTTCCAAACCCCCGGGAACGAACACACACACACACTGGAAGAGTACAATGAATAGAGGAAAGGGAAATATTTATTCAGAGGGATGAATGGAGAAAAACAACAGGAGGAAAATAGGGGGAGCAGGAAAAGAGGTTTGCATTCAACACAAGGCCCCACAGGCCCCGCGGTACCACAGTCTGCAAGGGCAGACACTGAGCAATGCGTCTACACTTAGAGTTCAGGAGTCCTGGGCAAAGTTCCAGTCTGGTGGTGAGTCTTGGGTGCTCCTGGTCATCTTCAGCACCAGTAAACATTCCCCAACAAAGCCCTTCGGTGGCCTCTTCTGCAGCTCTCTGCAAACCCATACAGAGCAACAACCTCCCCACTTAGCTAGTTTCAGCCTCCCTCCTTATTCCAAATGCAAAGTCACAAGCCCCGGTACTCAAGATCCCATACAACTCTGGGCAACGGTGATACTGGGTCCAGCTTAGGGCCCCCATTGGTCAGGAGCATCCCCATCATCCAACCCAGGTACAGAGAGAATATTTTCTTCATTGCAGTTTATTCAACTAGTTCAGTTAAAGTTGAGAAATCAGCTGGGAGTTGAAAAAGCAGGAAAGCTTGTTTTCCTTTTCTAATCTATGAATAAAAACTGGGGGGCGAAAGGATGAGAGGTACTAATTCTAAAATCTTGAAGGACAGGTGACCAGAAACAATCACTTTAATTCACTAACTTCAGAGAATACTTCCTTTGTTTAATAAATCAGTTAGTTTTAAATACCAAACACTTTTTGAGCAACTCACTTGTTTTTCTTATGTGTCCAACACATTTAAGGTAGTTTTATTTAACTAATAAAACCCTTTTTAAATGCTGTTTTTCTGCATTTTGAATTAAATTACAATTTCCCTCAAAATGCAGCTTGACAAAACTCATGAGTAAAAAATGAATCATCCAGTAAATAAATACATCATTTATTATTTTCTAATATAAAAAATTAAGGATATGAATAAATGTATGTTAAGCTATATAACTTGCTTAAATAAATATGTACAGATATAGTGTATCCTTCTGGTTAGCAAAGGAAATACCAAATTATACCAGTCAATGAGAGTTAATCTTTCTTAAGGAATATATCCAAAAAGTACAAATGCAAAGTGAGATTAAAGTTGATGACTGAAATTAGGGTGTTCTGCTTCCTTGCTGGGCCTGGATTCTGTGGGTGGAGGAGGAATCAGCTTTATCAGTGCTGGGTCCATGTGTGAAATATCCCAGCATCCGCTTGGCATAAGAAGCCTGTTTGGTAAATAGCCTGTTCTGTGACAAGCCAGGTAAAACTGTAGACTGTTTACTAACCCAGCTTTCAGCATCCCAAGTCTTCTGGACCAGTCTGCCCTGAGAAGAAGACCATTCCAGGCAGAGGGGAAGAAAGTTACCAAGCACGGGTGGCAACTCAGCCACAGGGAGAGACCATGGTGCATCATGGGGGATGAAGTCCAGCCTAATTTCCTGCCAGCATGCCCGCCTGGCTCCTTAACAGTCGTCTTTGAAACAGGAGTAGATGAAAGTGCATTAACAAACTGTTAACATGCATCAGCAATGTCCACATGGACAGTTTGTCCACAGCAGGCTAGCGCAGGGTAGGTTCACACCTCAGCTGGCCGCAAACCAAAGGTTGTGACAAAGCAAGCAAGGGCCATCAATAGTGAATGACTTTCACCTGCTCGAATAGTGGGGTGTCTGCCAGCAGGGCCTTTGCCTTGGAATGGACACTCTTCACAGACACCTATCTGGAGAGGAGGTCAGGCTAGAATCCTTCCTCGACATGCACCCAGTCTAAGCACATGGCTGAGAGAATTGCAGCTTCTTTGCTTGAAGTTGAACACCAAACCCTGAGGCGGCAGGGACTGATTTAAGAGGTAGCTTGTGACACCAACCACGAGCTTTGCCCAGGCGCAGGGCTTTGCTCACTCAGAATTCAATGCAGGATCAGGGTCTCATTAGTAATCAGTGTAAAGCATAAGTTTTTAAGGAAGCCAACTATATGCATGGAACATTAACACTATTAACTTTACTTTACACTGGCTATGCAAATAACTGGTGGAATAAAATTCATGTGGGTGAATATGTGCTGCTAATGGTTTTTTTCAAAGGCTCGTAACTACGTAAAAATAGCCTAGAATGTTAAAAAGTTCAAAGAAATGCTAAACTGTCTCTTTTCTTTCCAGTACCATGCTGTGTATTTTTTCTATTAAGATAAACAGAACACAGGCCACATGCTGAGACACTGTAACTTATCGTCATTTTACATTGATCAAAAGCTCTGGTTTTGTACATATGGAATCCACTGGTAATGGTGTGTTACATGCCCCCTCCCCCATGCCCAATCCATAGAGGATGAGAGTCGATGATAGCCCTTAGAGCCTGCCTCTTTAGACCTAGCTGTAGGGATGCTTACTTTCTAGCTCTGGGTTCAATTCCTGGTGTCAGTCAGGGGATGGTGGCTGTCACCCATACACATTTTCTACATGTAAGGTAGAATTTGCATTTTCCCTGTGAGCGCTCCAGATGCTAGCATGAGCCTGACTCTGCAAACACTTACTATTTAACTTTACTTAGGTGAGTAGTTCCACTGACTTCAGTGGTGTGAATAAATCTGAGCTTGTGTTAGCAAGATAGCTCAAGTCAAGGGTTCTTGTGTGTAGATGGAACTCAAGTTAGGGGCCACACTGGAGTTATAACTCAAATTAACTTTGCACTGAAGACACAAGTACTTAGATGCAGCTCTTTCCTAACTGAGGTAGGGACAACATGCTGAGTCTTAGGCAGGTTAAGGACCCATTTACAATGCAATAGCACCTGTTTGGGGGAAATATTTTTAAACCCAGGTTTAAAAAATAGTTTCTGTGAACACATTTATGCTGGTGGGTATGGATGGAGCATAGCTGTGTTCAAAGCATGCCCACAAGTGAGGAATATAATACAGTCAGGATTCATCTTCACTTCCTGTTATCAGCAGTGAATTTTGATGCCATTTCATTCCAGTGTTTTAATGGTGGGTGAAGTGATTTCTGTATCTAAAATCTGTAAGCTTTATGAAGTGGTTTGGAATCTTTAGCGATGAATGGCAGGAGCTATTTGCATGTAAGATCTAATACAGTAGTTATTAAAAATGTTACTGATTTTGCATCAAAACTAAATAAGAGTGAGGGCCAGATTTTTAACAAGTTTGGCTCACAGTTGGGTGCCTGATTTGCAATGACCACAATTGCATATGCTGATCTGGTAATTACATGCACAAATGGTTAATTCTGATCATTTGCATGTGCAATTAGCCAATTTGTGCATGCAGTACTGATAACTGTACACCCACAGCTTTAAGCAAACTGACCCAGAATACAGGTTTCAGAGTAACAGCCGTGTTAGTCTGTATTCGCAAAAAGAAAAGGAGGACTTGTGGCACCTTAGAGACTTTACTTTACTAATTTATTTGAGCATAAGCTTTCGTGAGCTACAGCTCACTTCATCAGATGCATACTGTGGAAAGTGTAGAAGATCTTTTTATACACACAAAGCATGAAAAAATACCTCCCCCGACCCCACTCTCCTGCTGGTAATAGCTTATCTAAAGTGACCACTCTCCTTACAGTGTGTATGATAATCAAGGTGGGCCATTTCCAGCACAAATCCAGGGTTTAACAAGAACGTCTGGGGGGGAGGGGGAATAGGCGTAAGAGCCAAAGAGGTGCAGAACTTAGTTACACACAAAAACTAGTTAATACCTAGATATCATCAAGATCCCTCCAAAATCCATTGCTACTGCCTCTTTGAATGTCACAAAAGAGTCCAGTGGAGGGCAACAAAAATTATTAGTGGCCTGGGGCACATGACTTATGAGGAGACGCTGAGGGAATTGCGCTTATTTAGTCTGCAGAAGAGAAGAGTGAGGGGGGATTTGATAGAAGCCTTCAACTACCTGAAGGGGGGTTCCAAAGAGGATGGAGCTGAGCTGTTCTTAGTGATGGCAGATGATAGAACAAGGAGCAATGGTCTCAAGTTGCAGTGGGGGAGGGCTAGGTTGGATAACAGGAAAAACTATTTCACTCAAAGGGTGGTGAAGCACTGGTATGGGTTACCTCGGGAAGTGGTGGAATCAATATCCTTTGAGGTTTTTAAGGCCTGGCTTGACAAAGCCCTGGCTGGGATGATTTAGTTGGGTTATGCTACTTTGAGCAGGGGGTTCGACTAGATGACCTTCTGAGTCTCTTCCAACCCTAGTCTTCTACGATTTCTATGACCTCAAAAATCTTGCCCTGTGGCTATTTTCAAGACAATGCTTTTTTGAGGCCCTCTTTCCCCAATCAACTTTCTCTTACCCTAACCTATGCTGTGGTGCTCCCAGCACTCTGTTCTATTTGTACATGCAAAGGTGGAAAGGGACAAATTTTCACACCCAAATCCAGTCTTTCAGCCCCACAAAGTTGGCCGTTTCCCTAATTTGGGGGGGGGGGGGGGGAATAAGGAATATAAAGGATCATTTCATTTTTAAAGGTGATTTGTAAAGGGGCAATAACTGAGACTGTGCCTTTGTTTGATTTTCTTCTGATGTGTAAAGGAGGCACAAAGATTTGGGGACCTGGGTGTTTTTTTGTTTGTATGTTTGTTTTTGTTTGTTTTTTGGGGAGGGAAGATACATTTATGCCTCTTTTTATATTAAAAATCCAGGTCCTGTTTAGCCTGGGGGACTCATGCTTTGTCTTTGTCTAGACTAGAGTTGGTGGTCCTGTTATAATTTGAGCTAATTTCAAAAATGCTAATTATGTTGATAACTAAGGCTCTCCGCAAATGTTTGATCTGGAGCACAAAGTTTTGTGGTTTGCTGGAGGCTGAGCCCCTATGTCCTGATACAAACAAACATTTGCATGTACATTGGTCAAACTGGACAGACTCTATGTAAAAGAAAAATGGACACAAATCAGACATCAAAAATTATAACATTCAAAAACCAGTTGGAGAACACGTCAATCTCTCTGGTCACTCGATTACAGACCTAAAAGTGGCAATACTTCAACCAAAAAAACTTCAGAAACAGACTCTAATGAAAAGGAGTACTTGTGGCACCTTAGAGACTAACCAATTTATTTGAGCATGAGCTTTCGTGAGCTACAGCTCACTTCATCAGCTCACGAAAGCTCATGCTCAAATAAATTGGTTAGTCTCTAAGGTGCCACAAGTACTCCTTTTCTTTTTGCGAATACAGACTAACACGGCTGTTACTCTGAAACCAGACTCTAATGAGAGACTGCTGAATTGGAATTAATTTGCAAACTGGATACAATTAACTTAGGCTTGAATAAAGACTGGGAGTAGATGGGTCATTACACAAAGTAAAACTATTTCCCCATGTTTATTTTCCCCCCTCCCCCCCACATTCCTCAGACGTTCTTCTCAACTGCTGGAAATAGCCCACCTTGATTATCACTACAAAAGTCCCCCCTCTGCCCCCCGCTCTCCTGCTGGTAATAGCTCACCTTAAGTGATCACTCTCTTGTTACAGTGTGTATGGTAACACCCATTGTTTCATGTTCTCTATGTATATAAATCTCCCCACTGTATTTTCCACTGAATGCATCCGATGAAGTGAGCTGTAGCTCACGAAAGCTTATGCTCAAATAAATTGGTTAGTCTCTAAGGTGCCACAAGTCCTCCTTTTCTTTTTGCGAATACAGACTAACACGGCTGCTACTCTGAAACCAACCATTTGTAGAGTGTCTAGATTAGCACTTAACAAGCAATTGGCAATCAATTACAATAGGAGTACAAATGCTAATCTAGACAAAGCCTATGACAACAGGAGAACTAGTGAAATGATAACCTCACAAGAATCAAGAGATAGAAAATTGAGCAATGGAGAGGGGAAGGGATTTTAAATCACACTTCAAAAAACTCTGTGGTTTGTCTTATTTTGTTAACATCTATCTAACGTCAGTGCCAAATGAATATTTTGGATAAAGGATGCATGGGTGCAAGGGAGGGATGAGAGAGACAAATTTGCCCCCTAGGGGGCCACAAAACTATCCTGGGGGGCCTGACATTGAATGAGGATATTGATATAACAGGCATCACAGAAATTTGGTGAAATGGGGATAATCAACAGGTAATATCAGTGTATAAAATATATAGGCATGACAGAGTAGGCCATGCTGGTGGGGCAGTGGCATTCTATGTTAAAGAAAGCATAGCATCAAATAAGGTAAAAATATTAAATGAAACAAAGTGTACCATAGAATCTCTAGGGATAAAAATTCCAGGCTTGAATAAAAAGAATATAACAGTAGGAATGACCACCTAGCCAGGATGGTGACAGTGATCGTGAAATGCTAAGGGAGGTTAGAGAGGCTACAAGAACAGAAAACCCAATAATAATGGGGGATTTCAGCTATCCCCATGTTGACCGGGTACATGTCACCTTAGGATGGGATGCAGAGATAAAATTTCTAGACACCATTCATGACTGCTTCTTGGAGCAGCTAGTCCTGGAACCCACAAGGGAGAGGCAATTCTTGATTTAGTCCTAAGTGGTACATGGGATCTGGCCCCAGAGGTGAATATGGCTGAAGTGCTCAGTAATAGTGACCATAATGTAATTAAATTTAACATTCATGTAAGAGGGAAAATACCAAAGAAACTCACCACAGTAGCATTTAACTTCAAAAAGGTGAACTACACAAAAATGAGGAAGCTATTTAAATGGAAATCAATAGGAACAGTCACAAGGGTGAAATGCCTGCAAGCTGCATGGAAACTATTAAAATCACCATAACAGAGGCTCAAACTAAATGTATATCCCAAATAATTTTTTTTTAAACAAGAGGACCAAAAGAATGCAACCATGGCTAAACAATGGAGTAAAAGAGGCGGTTAGGGGCAAAAAGACATCCTTTAAAAATTGGAAGTCAGATCCTACTGAGGAAAATAGAAAGGAGCATAAACTCTGGCAAGTCAAGTTTAAAAGTGTAATTAGTATAATTACTGCACTCAGTATTCAAGGTGTGGGCACCCCATGAATTTATATAGTAGCATTATGATATTGTCAGTATTATTTTCTATCCCTTTCCTAATAGTTCCTAACATTCTGTTAACTTTTTTGGTTGCTGCTGTGCACTGAGCTGAAGTTTTTAGAGAACTATCCACGGTGATTCCCAAGATCTCTTATTTGAGTGGTAACATTAGAACCCATCATTATATATGTATAGTTGGGAAAATTTTTCCAGTGTGCATTACTTTGCATTTATCACCATTGAATTTCATCTGCCATTTTGTTGACCAGATACCTAGTTTTGGGAGAAACCCTGTAACTCTTTGCTGTCAGCTTTGGAGTTAACTATCTTGTGTAATCTTGTATTATCTGCAAACTTTGCCATTGCATTGTTTACCCCTTTTTCCAGATCATTTATGATTATGTTGAATAGTGTTGGATCATATTAAAGAAGTTCTGTATTAAAATCACAAATGAGTTTGATTCCCCATAGTTTAAATTCCAGGGTATTACTAATTAAGAGGTCTCTTGGTTTTTAGTACTGTTTCTCTCCCTCTATGTGTGAAAATTGCAAACTGCTAATTGTGTTAGTACATTCTAAGACAGAGTCTGTTCTCAAAGCAATTCTTTGTAACAACTACTCACACAGAGAGAGAGACTCCAAGTAATACTCTGTAACAACAGAAACAGCACCCAGAGACTCCCGGCCCTTTTGTTGTATTCATCTCACTTTGTTAACAATTGTGATTAAAATAGAGATAGAGGATGTATGTGCATGGATGCTTGGTGTGGATAATAACTGAATGATCAGGGAGGTGCCAGCCTAAGAATGCAGTGTCCATCAGCTGAAGAAGGCGTCAAGTGGAAATAACCAGAGGACCCCCGGAGGGCAGACTGGAATCCACCCAACAGCCTCAAGAATGGGAGAACGAAAGAACAAGATAACATCTGGCAGCACAGAGCCGTCAGGAATGTGCCATCTGCTGATTGATTCAGCAGCAGCATGATGAAGCAATTCCCATAGACTGGCATAGGAAAAAATTCCTATACAAATGGACTCTAGAAAGTGAGAACTTTGGGGTCTGATTCTGCAAACCAACTTCCAGGAGCATCAGATGTGCATCTGACAAGGCCCTGCTCCCTCCTCATGTCCAGGCCACCTGGCCAGTGGCTTGGCATGAGCAACTCTAAGGCTTGTAACTATGATAACAACCTTGCAGAACTTCTGTTTGTGTGCGTGTGTATGAATGAATGTATGAATAAATATGAGATTGAATGGAATGTTATCGCTATAACTAACTGCTTACTAGGATTCTTTCTGTATTCACAATAAATGTGGTGTTTTGCCTTTTCCCCTTTAATAAGATCCTGCTGGTTTTTATTTTATTGGTATAACAATAGCACTGGTGCCAGTACAGATCCTTGGGGGATTCTGCTCTTTACCGCTCTCCACTGTGAAAACTGACCATTTATTTCTACCATTCGCTTCCTATCTTTTAACCAGATTCTGATCCATGAGAGGATCTTCCCTCTTATCCCATGTCTGCTTACTTTGCTTAAGACCCTTTGGTGTCAGGGCTGGCAGGTTTGTAGAAATGTTGGTGCCCCACCAACCCGCCCCTGCCTAAACTCTGCCCCCCCAAACTCCGCCCCCCACCTGCCCAAGGCTCTGGGAGGGAGTTTGGGTGGGCGAGGAGGTCTGAGGTGCAGGCCCTAGGCTGGGGCAGGGGATTGGGGTGCAGGCTCTGGGAGGGAGTTTGGGGATGGGAAGGGGTGTGGAGGGAGGGGGTGCAGGTTCTGGGAGGGAATTTGGGGATGGGAGGGGGTGCAGGGCTGTGGGGTGAGGCTGCAGATGAGGGGTTTGGGGTATGGGAAGGGCTCAGGACAAGAGTAGGGGTATAGGGGGTGAGGGCTCTGTCTGGGGCTGGGAAAGAGGGGTTTGGGTGTGGGAGGGGCTCAGGCTGAGAGTAGGAGTGTGTGGGTGAGGGCTCTGTCTGGGGCTGGGAGGTTTGGGGGGTTAGAGAGGCTCAGGGCTGGGGCAGAGGGTTGGAGTGCAGGGGGATGAGGGCTCTGTCTGGGGCTGGAGATGAGGGGTTTATGGTGTTGGAGGGGGCTCAGGGCTAGGGTAGAGGGTGCGGTGGGGGTGTGGCTCTGGGGTGGGGCAGGGCTAGGGATGAGTTTGGGTTGCAGGCAGGCTGCTCTGGGACAGGGGCCAGAGAGGAGGACTCCCCCCAGCTCTTTCTCTGCCAGCAGCAGCGAGCTCTGGGGGAGGAGCCCCTCTTTCCTGCCCCCCAGCAGCACACTCACCCCCACCACTGTCACTGCATGTGCTCCTAGGGCCTCTCTCAGGTTCAGGAATCTCCCTCGCCTCCCCCGTGCTGGGTGCCAGGGGGTGCTGCCCGCATCTCCTCCCCTGCTGTGGCCTCTGACTGTAGCCTCACTGGGGGTGAGGGATGGGGCTTCCTCCTTGCCCAGCATGGGGCAGGAGCAGTGACTGCGGGCGTGGGGGGCCCCTGTGCTAGTGGAGGGGCCCGCCGGAAAAAGGCAGGGTCTGAGGTGGAAGGGCAGGCTCAGTGTGCCCTGGCAGTGGAGATGAGGGGGGGCACTAGGACCCTGTGGCAGCAGTTGCTGCAGGGAGGCAGCATGGATCTTCATGGATGAGGCAATGGCAGGGATGCTCTGTTCCAGGGCCCCAGGAGGCGCGCGGCGGGGGCCGGGGGAGGCAGCAAGAGGGGGCCGGGGGACACTTGGGGGAGGCACGGGGGGTGGCAGGTGGGACCAGGGGCAACACCCGGCCTCAAATATTGGTGGAGTTGGGCCCCTGGGTTCTGAATATTGCTGGTGCTAAGGCACCACGTGGAGATATAACTCCCCGCCCCTGTTTGGTGTGGGACCTTGTCAAAGGCTTTCTGAAAATCCAAGAACACTTTATTTCCTGGAACACCCTTATCCACAGGATTCTTGACAGACCCAAAGAATTCTAATAGATTAGTGAGGTATGATTTCCCTTTACAAAAGCCGTGTTGATGCTTCCCAGCGACAAATAGTATTTATCTCTGTGTCTGATAATTCTGTTCTTTACTATAGTTTCTGCCAATTTGGCTGGTACTAAAGTTAGGCTTACCAGCCTGTAATTGCCAGGATCACCTCTGGATCCTTTTTTAAAAAAAAAAAAGATATTACATTAGCTACCCTCCAGTCATCTGGTACAGAGATGGATTTCAGTGATAGGTTACATACTACAGCAAGTACTTCTGCTGTTTTATAGGTGAGTTCCTTCAGAACCCTTGGGTGAATACCATCTGGTCCTGGTGACTTATTTCTGTTTAAATTTAAACCTTTTCCATTGACACATCAGCATCGGACAGTACTTCAGATTTGTCATCCAGAAAGAATGGCTCTGATGTGGGTATCTCCCTCACATCCTCTGCAGTGAAGACCTATGCAAAAAATTCATCTCGCTTCTCTGCAATGGCTTTGTCTTCCTAGAGTGCTCCTTTAACATCCTTTGTCATCTAGTGGCCCCACTGCCTGTTTGGCAGGCTTCCTGCTTCTGAGGTACTTAAAAACTAATAGTAAGAAATTTGTTTAGTGTCTTTAGCAAATTGCTTCTCAAATTCTTTCTTGGCCTGCCTTATTATACTTAACCTGGCAAAGTTTGTGCCCCTTCCTATTATCCTCACTAGGATTTGACTTCCAAATTTTAAAAGATGCCCTTTTGCCGTCTGACAGCCTCCATTACTCTGCTGTTTAGCCACCATGACATTCTTTTGGTCCTCTTACCATCTTTTCTGAGTTGGGATATATATTTAATCAGAGCCTCTATTATGGTGTTTTTAAATTAATCCCCGTTCTGCTTGCAGGCATTTAACCCTTGGGACAGCTCTTTTTAATTTCCTTCTTACAAGTGTCCTCATTTTTGTGCAGTTCCCCTTTTTAAATTTAAACGTCACATTCATTCTCTGTCATTCCTATACATTTTGTACCCTGGTATTACCATGCCCCATTGATTATCATCATTCCACCACGTTTCCATGATACCATTATCTCCCTACAAGGATATTAAATTTAATTACATTAATTCCCTGTCATTTCTATACATTTTGTACCCTGGCATTACCATGCCCCATTGATTATCATCATTCCACCACGTTTCCATGATACCTATTATATCGGGGTGGGCAAACTTTTTGGCCCTAGGGCCACATCTGGGTGGTGAAATTGTATGTAGGGCCTTGAATGCAGGGCTGGGGTAGGGGGTTAGGGTGCGGGAGGGAGTGTGGGGTGTGGGAGGGGGTGTGGGGTGCAGGAAGGGACTCATGGCAAGGGGTTAGGGTGCAGGAGGGGGTGCGGAGTGCGGGAGGGGGCTAAGGGCAGGGGGTTGGGTGCCGGAGGGGTGCGGCTGGGGGCTCAAGGCAGGGGGTTAAGGGGCTCAGGGCAGGGGATTGGGGTGCAGGAGGGGTTCAGGGTGCAGGCTCCAGCCTGGCGCTGCTTACCTCGAGTGGCTCTGGGGTGGCAGCAGCTTGCACTGCTGCCACTCCCAGAAGTGGCCAGCATGTCCGGCAGTGGCTCCTGGGGTGGGGGTGCCCTCGCCTGTGGGTACCACTCCTGAAGCTCCCATTGGCTGCAGTTCCTCATTTCCGGACAATGGGAGCTGCAGGGGGCTGTGCCTGCAGGCGATGACAGCACACGGGGCTGCAGTGACTTGGTGCCGGCCGCTTCTGGGAGCGGCGCAGGGCCAGGGCAGGCAGGGAGCTTGCCTTAGCCCCACTGCACCATGAGGCTGGCAATCCCGTGGGCTGGACTGAAATCCCTGATGGGCCGGATCCAGCCCGGAGGCCATAGTTTGCCCTCCCCTGTATTATATCAATATCCTCACTTAATATCAGGCACTCAAGTTCACCCATCTTAGTATTTAGACTTCTAGCATTTGTATACAAGAACTTTCAAAATTCATCAATATTTAATAGTCTGACTTAAAGCTGTCATGTGATGTAACTGAATGGCACTCTTTTTCATGCGACTGTTTCTCTTCAATTCCTACCTGTACTTTGTCAATTTCTATCCCTTCCTCTTTACTAGGATATAGAGAATCCCCTTTAATAAATCCTCCCCTAAGGGATATCTCTGTTGGAACTGTGTGCTCTCCGCACCTGTCAGCTTTCCCCCAGCCCTTAGTTTAAAAACTCCTCTATGACCTTTTTAATGTTACTTGCCGGTTCCATTCTGGTTTAGGTGGAGCCCATCCTTCTTACATAGGCTCCTTCTTTCCCAAAAGGGTCCCCAGATCCTAATGAACCTAAAGCCCTCCTCCAAACACCATCGTCTCATCCATACATTGAGTCCATGCAGTTCTGCCTGTCTAACTGACCCTGCGTGTGGAACCAGCAGCATTTCAGAGAATGTTACCATGGAGATCCTGGACTTTAATCTCTCACCTAGCAGCCTAAATTTGGCCTCCAGGACCTCTCTCCTACCTTTCCCTTTGTCATTGGTACCTACCTGTACTATGACCACCGGCTTCTCCCCAGGACTGCACATAAGCCTGTTTAGATATCTCAAGAGATCAGCAACTTTCGCACCCAGCAGGCAATTCACCATGTGGTTCTCCCGGTCTTCACAAACCGAAGTATCTATATTTCTAATAATCGAATCCATTACTATTACCTGTCTCTTCCTAATAACTGAAGTCCCCTCCCCTGGAGAGGTATCCTCTATGTGAGAGGACACCATGACATTTTCTGGAAGGAGGGTCCCAACTATGGGATCGTTTCCCTCTGCTCCAGCTTAATGTTCTCCTTCTCCGAGACTTTAATACTCCTCAGGAGCACAGAGCCTGTCAGACACAGAGTGGGAACACTCTACTGTGTTCCAGAAAGTCTCCTCTATGTACCTCTCCGTGTCCTTTAGCTCCTCCAGTTCCATAGGCACCGGCTTCCTCCAGACCCGGGGGATGCTCTACCCCCAGCCCTGGAGCACCCATGGAGTCGGCACCTATGTCCAATTCAGCCACTCTGATCTCAAGAGCCCTTACTCAAGTCTCTGGGGGCCATGAATGGCTTGCACCAAAGGCACACATATGCCCCTTGCCCACAGGACAGGTAATCGTACATGCTGCATTCATGGAATAAGCTAGATAGCCCCCACTCTGCTGCCGGACTTCTGTCTGCATTGTTTTGGGGGGGCTTTTATTGGCCTATGTTTAAAGTACGTTTGTTTGGCATATCTGGCTCCCACGCTTCCCTGCAAAGTACTTCTGTTTGCTGCCACACAGCCCCAAAGCAGAGCACTCTGTAAACTTCACTCAAGCAGGCACACGGCAGGCAAACAAAGCCCACACCAAACAAACAAACAAGCAGGTAACAAACTCACCCCAAGGGTGTCACAATTGCTCCTCCTCCACCTGCAAAACTCCACCACAAAACTCCTCTCTTTGCTGTGTCGTGATGTCATTCCTGAGTGCATGTCCAGGTGAAACGGGGCATGAGGGCAGGCAAAGCTCAGGGGACTGTGTCAACATGCTGGAAGAGAAGCCAGCACATTTTTGTTCAACTCCACTTGGAAAGGGGCTCTTGACTGAGCTCCTGCAAACACCCTGTTTGCTTTTGACGCAGCCACTACCTGTCAAGGGAAGTTCAGACTGACTGAGAGAGCGATCAGTAAATATTCGGGAAAAGCTTCCTCAGAGTTAATGTGTTTGCCCACAGGAGGGCAGAGTTGTACCCCAAATAAAACAAGGTAGCCTTGAGGTGGTGTGAGGCCACCAGGCCAGCTGTCTTCTAAGGGATGCTTGCAGGGGGCAGAGGTTGGTGGGAGGGGAGAAAAGAAGGATGATGGTGAACAGCTTTCTTCCCCTTCCTTCCCTGGAACATTATGGGCTAAATCCTGGTCCATTCCATTGACTTCAAAGAGGGCTTGGATTTAATCTAATGTGAGAGCACAGGTCCAATTCACCAGTGTCCGTCTATATGACTTGTTACCCTGCTAATGTGTAAAATCTGAGCAAGGAGTCCTGTAATATAAACACAGTGACATAGACATGTACTGTGGTTTATTTAGCCAGGCAGCCACTCTGCCTTTGTTTTCTGTGTATTGCGCCTTTAACTCTAAGTATTGTGCAGTCTGCAAAGACCAGCAGCCAACTTGTTGCTCAGTTCAGTGCAGAGGCCAGGATCTTTCATGAGGACTTGCCTTTGCTTGTTTAGGGTGGTGCTGTTCTCCTTTTAAAATAAAGGTATTTGTGTCTGTTAGCCTTCTGCAGCCAGAAAAGCAATCTTCTTGCTCCCGGGATTTGGTTAAAGTCCACCAAGTGTAATTTAAACCTTGCAAGCCTCCTATTCCCACTCTAGCAAATACCCTCTAGTCAAAACAAGTGTGTTAGAAATGTTCCCCAGTGTGAGGTGCCTGAATAGATTTAATGCCCTGTGATCTCTCGATACACTACAGTACTGACATATGCTCTGTCACCCTATCCTATTATTACAAGTAAAGAAAAACATTCCCAGCCTCTGTGCTTTTAGCATAACCAGTAAATGTTTCTTTTTTAAAAATGAAAGATTAGAGGCTCATGTCACATGACTCCAGGAGCAGGGAGTCTAAGGCAAACATCAAAAATTGCAATGCTTGTTATAAAATCATGAAAGTTGCCAACACTGCGTTGTGCTTGACATTATAACTTCCAATTGTGGCCAAGGAAATCTTGTTTAAAGTGGCTTTCATCGCAGTGGGCTCAGCCAACATGGCAGAAAAAATGAAGAGCGAATGAAAGAAAGAGAGAAAAACTCAGAGGAGGGCTCTCTTCATTCACCCGAATAGTCCCACTGCCCTCCATAGAAATGCTTGATAAGTGAGCAGGATTTGGTAACAGGGGTGAAGGAGGTAAGAAGAGACATAAAAAGAAAACAACTGAGTTTCATTCCATCCTTTTGCTATCTAGGGTTTTATTGGGGCTGGTAACTATGTACCAGT
Organism: Caretta caretta; assembly: GCF_965140235.1. NCBI lineage: Eukaryota > Metazoa > Chordata > Testudines > Cheloniidae > Caretta > Caretta caretta. The sequence goes on along the minus strand of NC_134218.1, from coordinate 27,025,369 downwards.
AGCTAGAAAATCCCCCAGTGATTTGAGGGAGAGGCATTATTAAGCACCTATGGAACGCTGTAAAATGCATCTGACCTTATGGAATCAGGGACTTGCTGTTTAGCAGGAACACCCCCCACACAATTGAAAACAAGGATAAAAATGTGCTAGCGGATGAAATCGGTATGGAAACAAAATGTACTACAGCAGGATTATGTCTGAACCAGCACAAAATCGCCAGTGGTGAGACTTTTCACTCTGTGGTAGATCTTCTTACGAATCAAAGCCATATTGAAATGCTGCACAGTGCATTGCCGCAGTGGGGTGGGACTACAAGTTGAGAAACTTAACGGAATGGGATAAGAAGAAGGAATTCCATTAAAGCATAGCATTGTCATGACAATACTGATCTCTGAATATACTTCCCATTGACTATCAGGAATTAGGGCCCACAACTGCATTTCTCCGGTCATTAGGCAGCCAATGAGCACACCTGGGCTGCAGCCAAACCACCTGATTGACTAAGACCATCAGGTGGCTTGCTCTTAAGCCCAGCAGCTGCAGAGGTTCACTGGCTGCTCTGTGCAGGTGCCTGTGGATTCTCTGCCTGCCTGTGCTTGCCTCACTGCAAGCCCTGCTCCTGCCTAGACCCTGCTGTAACTGTGCCTTTGTGGGTCACAACTCAGAATACCAAATTCAGGACAAACTGCTGAGAAATAGGGCAGATACACTCCCAAACTAGTGGTTATTCTCCCATGAGATATACCAAACCAGCAACAAAAGTAAATTTCAGTTTCACCACACTGGCTAACAAGAAGTCAGAACAGCCGTTTCCTTAGGCATTCCAGTCCTTGTATCACCACCAAAAACACTAGACTAGACACTAGAGATGAGTGGTTCTTTAAAACCAAGTTAATCAAATAAAAGGTTCTTCTGATCCCGAACGACCAGCCACACACCAGGCTCAATATACAACTCAGATCTTACCCAAAAATCTTGCTGTTGCCAATCCTTTAGTATCTAAAATCTAAAGGTTTATTTATAAAAAGAAAGAAAGAAAGGTGAGAGTTTAAATTGGTTAAAGGAATCGAATACATATAATAATTGCAAAGTTTTTGGTTCAGGCTTGTAGCAGTGATGGAATAAACTTCTGGCTTAAGTCAAGTCTCTGGTTGCTTCCAAACCATTGAAAGGTCCTCATTTCCTTGGTTAGAATGCTCCCATTAGTATAAGTCCATAGTCCAGAGGCTTGAGTAGGAAAGATGCAAAATGGAGATGTTTCCAGGGTCTTTTATAGCTTCTCCCATGTGGAGGGAAACCCATTGTTCTCACTGTGGAAAACTACAATAACAAGATGGTGTTTGGAGTCACATGGGCAAGTCACTTGTCCATGCATGATTTTGCCTAGCCATAGCAGAAGCTATTACCTATACCCCAGACAGACCGTTCACAGGAGAGTCCATTCAGTGTAGATGGGTGTCTTCCATTGTCAATTAAATGTCCTTTTGATGAGCCACTTAACTTGAATAGTCCCTTCAAGATATGCTGGATAAATACCTTGTGGGCGGTACCCCAGGAGCAAACATTTGAAAATCCAGATATAGAGCCAATACTCATAACTTCAAATACAAAAATGACACATGCACACAAATAACATCATAATATTCAGCAAATCATAACCTTTTCATAGACGCCTTACTTGACTACCTTTGTACAATATTTGTTGCAATTATATAACAGTGGTTGCAACAATGATCTACATGGTCATATTTTAATCAGATAACATCACACTTGCCCTGCACCCGGCCATGTTCCAGTCCTGTCCCAGCCTTGCTCCTGCCTTGGAACCAGCCCTGCTCCTGCTTTCCCTGACTCCATGTAATCCACCCTTGGCTCCAATTCCTGGCTCTGACTCTGCCTTGACCCTAGGCTCTGGCATTTGGATGCTGATTCTGACCCTCACTCCAACCAGTAGACAAGATAGCTTATGACCCATTCTCCTGACATTGGCATAGCTCCTTTCATTCACTAATCCTCAAATGCTTTACATACATGAAGGGACAGGTTTTCTTTTGCTGGTGTGTTGAGAAAGCAGGATGGGCACCTGGAACCTTACCCGAAACACACACCAGGAGCAATTGCTGTCTTTGTGCTAAGGGGAGCAATAAACTGCTACCCTCTGTGTGTAACACCAACAGACCCCGGTCATCATCAGCTACCCCCTCCCTGCACCCTGAGCTACCCCCATGCCTGCACACAGCCCCTAGCTACCCCTTCCCTGCACCCTGAGCTACCCCCTGCCCGCACACAGCCCCTAGTTACTCCCTGCCTGCACCCTGAGCAGGTTTCAAACTTTTTGAACTGAGTCCCCACTTTGAGTTATATTTTTTGGTTGCGTCTCCCCGCAGCCAAGACAGACTGGGTGGCCTCCTAAGTGAGTCAGGGGGTGGAGATGGTACTCCGTTTCTGGACCTTGCTCTGTGGAGCTGGCTTGAGCCTCACCAGCTGCCCCCCAAAATAGAAGTAAAACTATACCTATGCCCAAGGATCTCCCTCCCTTCCCCCCCTCCTCCCACCAGGAGCTCCAAGTTCCCCCCGCCCCCTGCTCCTGCTGGGCCCTGGAGTTTGCAAAGCATGTTGGGGGGGGGGGGGGGGCTCAGCAAGAAAAAGGTTGAGAACTCCTGTCTTAGCCAAAGCTGTAGCAGGCTCATCAAACTCTAACTGTACTAAGTGCCACACCAAACGGGCATGGGTTTCATGTACCCCCAAAGGGTGCAATCTGGGACAGGAACAAGACAGAGCCATGGTCCCACCCCACACTGCAGTGGGGCTACACAGCTGCTTTCCAAGAGATTTTTTAATATTTTTGAGAGTCACCCGATGGGGTTCCCTCCCTGAACTCCCTCTGGGGAGGTGTAGCTTGGCCTAGCTTCTTGTGCAGGGCTATGCCTACATGGCGCAAATTAGCCTTAATTAGTTAGCGAAATAAAGGTGCTAATGCAGATTGATTTAATGTTCACTGATATGCATCATAGCAATAGATTTCATTTCCATCAGAGATTTGAAATATACACAAATAATTAAGCCTATAAACATTTTCTAGCTATAAGATTACAATAATTCATCCTTAAACTCTACTTCTGACCCAGTGGGGAAACAGGGAATAGGGCACGGCTTTCCATCACAGTACACTAGGCTGCAATTGGACCATCTGTAAAACTACACTGGAATTAAAACCCAGTGTGTTGCTGCTGCAGAGTTGATCTCATTCATTAGGTTTTCTGTGCAGCAAGAATAAAGTACTTTGTTATCTTTGTAGGGGAAAAAAACCCACTTTGAGCAGACCTAGGTGTCTCTATTTTCTGTGTCAGTGAAGTTCAGGCCCATTAAGACAGGAAGTGCAGAGGGGAGGGAAGGCTGTGCAGGGAGGTGGAAGGGTGGGATGGGTGATGGGAAGGACACTATGCCATTATGGAAGTGGTCAGATGGTGCCACCGCGCAGGTAGGATGCAGCTTCCTGAGTGCTTGCTTGCCTCCTCAGGGGGTTGAATTCTGACCATTTAATGATGTGCCAGAGAAGCATTTCTAATAATAAAAAAGAAAAGTGTGCCAGTAATATGTGGGCTCCAGAAATAGCGAGGGCAGGGGCTCAGAGACCCTGGAGAGAATGCTGCCGGCTGGCTCTCATCAGTCACATGCTGATGGAGACAAACTTTGTCAGCCTAATCACTGAGTGCTGGGAGGTGTTGATGGTCTGTGAGGTGCAGGGAGTCAGACTGGAGGACCTGGTGAACCCTTCTGGCCTTGAACTCTATGACTCTAAAGCAAAAGAACCAACTAAAACTGACCTATGAGGGGCCCAACCAGGCAGCTGGAGATTCTCTCAGGTGTGGTGAAATCCTCAGCTGGTGTAGAGCTAACATGGTGACCTCCATGAACTCCCTTCCCAAGGGTAAGGGGAATGTTATATTGGCGCATGTCAGGGGCTTCTTGAGGAGAGATGGGGAATAGCTAGAGTTGCCATAGGCTCTAGTGATCTCTGGCTGGTGAAATGGCCTCTATGAGCCAATACAAATCAGCAAAATTTAGAACAGAGTGAGATGTGCAGAATTTAGAGAACAGCTGGACATGAAAAATTAACAGATAATCTGGAGAACCTAAAGAATTGGGGCTGGCAGAAAAGATTCTTATGTCGGCATGAATTCCAGACTGACGCACTTAAGACAGGTAGCCCTTGCAGGGTTTAGTTGGAAGATCTAAACAGTGCACTCAGGGTGAAAGGAGTATTTTAAGCCCTTGTAATCTGGATATAGGGTTTGGAGACATGGAAAAGTGCAGAATAATTTTCTAACCATGGTTCCCATAAATTCTCATTCAGGAAACCAAAAATAACTTCATTAAACTTGAGAGAGCCAATCAAATTTTGGTTCCCAGCTCAACTGATGGGAACCATTCCAGTCTTATTATCATTAGATCCCATAATTATGTGAGTAAAGCCACAATCCTGGTAGTTTACTGGGCTGCTCAATGCTTTATTCTACTCTGAAAGAAAATATTAATGTACCATGAATTCTCAGTAAATTTCACACTAGTCAGACTTTAATCCACCTTGCTAAAAGATGATCATCCTTGGTGTAAATAAACAGTGCTTTACCCTGCTTTTCTTTTCTGGATGTCCTAGAGTCTTTGAAACCTTGCACGAATCAAAAGGAGAATTACAGATGATCTCTAATGAAAGACAGTTAAAGGATTAAGAGGTGGTTGCCCTTGAATAAGTACTGACTGTTCATCCAGCCACATCATCTGTTTTATTTCATTGGACACTATAGCCTAGTCACTGAGGACTGACTGAGAATGATAGATGTGACAGGCTGGATCACAGAAACTCCTTTGGGACTTCCACCTGATGTTCCTAGATTACCTCTGAGCCTGTTTTCCCTGCAATCTTGGGACTTCAGTCCCATGCCTGGTTTGAGCCAGACACACTTGCCTTCTGCAAACACAGATCCAAGTCTGAACCACACCCCCCACAAGCTGCAGGCTTAATTGAAAACAGTTTAAGAAATGCTCCTGTCTCCAGAACTCAGATACCCAACTCCCAATGGGGTCCAAACCCCAAATAAATCCGTTTTACCCTGTATAAAGCTTATACAGGCTAAACTCATAAATTGTTGGCCCTCTATAACACTCACAGAGAGATATGCACAGCTGTTTTCCCTCCTCCCCGGTATTAATACATACCAAATTTCCTGGTGCCCTGCACAGCTGCATGCTGCTCCAGCCCTTGCTCCATCTCTTCCCCATGGCCCCTTCTCTGCCCCAGCCCTGCCTCTTCCCACCCCTGTTCCACCTCAGCCCTGCCCCCACTCCCCTGAGGACTGCAGCAGGGGTTGGGCCTGCGCTCACCGGCACGGCAGCAGGTAAGTGCAGCGACCCAGCCCCACCCCGCTCCTCGCTGCTGGCTCCCAGCCGTGATACCAGTGAGTGCTGGGGGGCGGGTCCCCCTTACCCCCAGTCCCAAGGCTGTCGCTGTACTTACTCGCCGCCGTACCAGTGAGTGCAGGCCCGACCCATGCTGCAGCCCTCAGGCTTGGGGGGCAGGGGAGAAACTGCCCCCCTGCACTCACTGGGCGGCAGGAAATGGAGCGACCTGGCCCCAACTTCCTCCACTCCGTCGGCTCATGCTGGGGGGCGGTTTCTCCCCTACCCTCCAAGCCTGCTCCTGCCTCCCGTGGAGGCCTGGGGCCAGTCCCCCGCCCCGCAGAGGCGGGGGGCCTGCACAGGGCACCAAAATGGCTAGGGACAGCCCTGTCTGGAGCTGGGGAAAGTTGCCTCTTTCTCTGGCCGCTGCAGCCCTGCACATCCCAAATTCCCCCACTCCCTCTTCTCACCCCACTGTCCCCTCCCATCTACTCCCATTCCGCCCAAGCCCACCACCTCACCTTACATATGCGTCTTCTCCAGGGTCCAGGCACCTAATTTGTGGAGCCACACCTGCACGGCTCCACTGATTAGGTGGGTGGCTCTTCATTCTCTTGTGTGCAGCCGCCCAGGTGTGCACCTTAGAGGGAACTATCCGCAGACCACCTGAATGGAGCTTGCGAACCACAGTTTGAGAACCTCTGGTGCAGAACGTATGCAGAGCATTAGGGTCATGAAGACCGCTGAACTCTCAAAACAAGAATGCATATGTTTTTTTAGAAGCATAATAGGCAGATCATAAAATCATAGGATTGGAAGGGACCTTGAGAGATCGTCTAGTCCATTCCCCTGCACTGAGACAGGGCTAAGTATTATCTAGGCCATCCCTGACAGGTGTTTGCCTAACCTGCTCTTAAAAATCTCCAGTGATGGATATTCCACAATCTCCCCAGGCAATTTATTCCAGTGTTTAACCACCCTGACAGTTAGGAAGTTTTTTCCTAATGTCCAACCTAAACCTCCCTTGGCATTCCAAAGTCCTTTCTTCTGTGCCTTCCAGAGGTTTAAATTAGAGACAAAATTTACACCACAGATACAAAATCAAACTGATTGAATTCAACGCACAGGAACGCTGCAACAATGTGTGCTTTGATACCAAGGTGACAGGCACCTTGTCCATTTCCTAGAGAGAGAAACCAAGCAGAGTTGTCCCCTTTCCCTTCTTTTGTTTGGCATCTCAACCAAATGCCTGCTCACATACCTGTTTTTCACCCACCAAGCAAAGAGCCTAACTAGGATTCCAGTCTGAAAACTGTTAGGTGTGCAGACATCATCATCTTTACTACAAACCCCAGCCCTTCAGTTCTTGCAGTCAGCAAAGCTCCTAGCCACCTGATGGAACTGTCACTTCCACTCATCAGTTACAGCAAAGTAGAGGCTTAGGGTTCCCAGTGCATGAGGGGCCCAGACCGAATGAAGAAGGAGAAGGAATATGTGGCTGAATGGGAAGAGAGAATGAAGAAAGGGAATGAGAGGGGAGGAGAGGCTATGCTCAGCACATTCAGAAAGCAATACTGAGCCATCTGTCAAACCTCATTTGCTTCAGAGCTTCCCATTTCAATTGGCAAAGACTCAGAAACATATTCAGGCTTTCAAATTTTGTCCAGCATGCATCACATTTATTATTTAAACATGCAACCACCAATGGAAAAATTATAGAGGAGCATACCCTAAATCAATGGCTCACTCTGGCTATTCTTCTGGGACCATTCTCAACTCATAAAAAAACCAGCATATTTCCCCATGCTTTACATTCATTGCTAATGCTTCCAGCTGTGTCATAAAAGAGACACTAAAGAGACTAACTAAACCCTTGCAAAATAGATAGAGACTGGCAGGGGGATGGGGCAGGAATGGAACCTCAGAAAGACCTCAAAGGATTGAAACTTCTTTTTAGTATTGAAGGGTCTGATCTCCCAGTGCCGGGCTATATATCTAATGCTGTGGTTCAATTCATGCTTGTACTGACTAAATTCACCATTTTAACAAAGTTGCACTGGATACTGGCAGAAGAATTAGAAACCTTATTCCCCTGCCTAATAAAAGCCCTTCCTCCTCTGTATGTTGCATTCCAGGAAAGTAGCCTGTGATAAAATGAATATGCCCCGTGTCACCCTCCCTTATGCCACCAAACTAGAGAAAATCCAGTTTTACTGCAGCCATCACAGGGATTAATTTTGTAATCTGAGGGAACCATGAACTACATGAAAGGGCTTGTGGGAGATACATAAGGGCCTTATCCAAGGTCCACTGAAACAATGGAAAGACTCCTATTGTCTTCATTGAGCATTGGAACAAGCCCTGATTTAGTAGCAATTGATTAACGAGTCTCGCATTCTCTGGCCTTCCTAATTCATGCATCCAGTAATAGCATTATGCTCAGGAATACATTAAAGAAGACAGAAAACCTCAAGCAATGCAGCTTATCCCAGGTTCTGAGATGTATTCCTCGCTTTGAGAATCTGAGTTTGGCACCCGCCACAGAATGGGAGAGGCTTAGAGTGCAGTCTACTCTGAAAAATGATTCTGTAAGTATGGCATGATAGCACTCCATGTTTATTGCTCCTCAATGAGTTCTGTATCAAATTGACTCAGTTTACATGTAAAAAGAGGGAGTTCTAACTTCCAGCACTGCAAACGCACCATGGACTCTGAGGATAGGTCTGCACTAGACAACTGAACTGTTCAGTCTAACCAGTTAGATATAAACAGTTAAATGCACACACACTGACCAAGCTGGCTCAGTTTAAGAAGCTTCGAATTTCTGTTCCATGTCCACACGTGGGCTGGTCTAAACCAGTTCAGTCGTACAACCCTGTGTGGATACATATCCCAGAGTCTCCAGTACAACTCCCAGCAGCAGTGCCTTGTGAGTGATTTCAAAAGGTCTTCTGACTGCTGCTCAGGGGAACTGTGGGAAGAGAGATCAAATACCCATAAGCACCTGGGACACTCCCATCAATCCACTGGAGCTCTTGCTATTTCCAAACTGCTTACACAACATGAAGGTCAGGCAGAGCAGTCAAAGAAGGGTTATGCTGTAGCATTTGAGAAACCCTCATGACGGATCTGAGGTGGTTGTGGGAAGAAAGCGGAGAGTGTCCCAGCAGTGCCTGCAGAGAATCAGACACTGGTACCAGCACCTCACAGAGCTCGCAGACCAGGTAACAGGGTACTGCCACTAGCTGAGCCGACGGCTCGGTGCTTTACTCCTGAATGAATTACAGCGGGCTAATCACTGCTTTTGGGTCTTCTCGAAACCCACAGGCTGGTGGAACTCAGTTGTTCTTTAGACTGGCAGTAGCAGCAGAATTTCAGGATGAGGAAGGAGACTTTCCTGCATCTCTGTGCAATGCTTATACCAACCCTGCAGTTGTCAGACCACAAGAAAGAGAGCCCTTTTATCATGGAAAAGTGAGTGGCAGTTGCCCTGTGGAAGCTGGATACCATGAACTGCTACAGGGTCAATGGGGAATCAGTTTGGGGTCAATATGTCCACAGTGGGTGATTCTGTGGTAGAGATTTGCAGGGGTCTGCAAGACTGTTGCAGGGCCATGTGATGAGAGTGGCCGAATATGCTAGAGTTTGTCAATGTATATAAACATTTTGGTTTCCCAAAGTGTGCCAGAGCCATTCATGAAGCCTGTGTTCCCATCCCATCCTTGTTCCCACCAGTCATGACAGTACATCAACAGGAAGGGGTACTATTGTATGGTGATACAGGAATTAATGGATCATTGTGGGAGACTCATAGACCATATCAGGTGGCATCGAAGGGTGTAGGATACAAGAATTTTTAAAACTCCAGAGGAAACAGAGTGGAGCTCTGCTCCCACCAAATGATGTTGACATTAATGGTGTGTCTGTCCTCAGTGGTGTAACCCTTCTGCCAGACCGAGCTGATAGCAGCAAGGGCCAGGTTCAGTACACAGGGGTTCCCTCTCAACAAAGCAAATGCAAAACCAGCTCGAGCCCCCACCCAGTGACCTGGGAAAATCTTACACACACCCCTGGGCGCCTCAAAGAGGCAATACTTCCCCACTCACAAGCACAGAGTCTCGGTGTAGCAGAAAATCTTTAATAACATGAGGTAAACGACATCAGCATTAAACTGGGAAAACATCACAACTAGGGTTCATCAACCAAACCATGAGCAAAGACCCACCCCAGCAGATTGGGCCATGTCCTTTCCCTCTGGTTCTTGAGTCCAACAACCCAAAGATCACCCAAAGCCCCAAAAGTCCAACAACCCAAAAGCCCAGCCCCAGAGTTCAAAAGTTCATTCCCAGTCTGGGGAGTGTGTGCGCGTGCAGGGGCACCTTACATGATCCAAAGTGGATTGCCCCGCTGCTCCAAAGGGCTTCTCTCTGATCTGCTCCGCCAGCCGTCTCGCCAGCCGCTCTGCTCCACCCCTTCCACCAGCCATCCCGCAAGCAGCTCCCACCGTCCCACAAACTGCTCCGCTCCGCTCGCCGTCCCACAAGCAGCTTCTGCCATCCCATGAACTGCTCCACCAGCTGGTCCACGGGCCACTACAGCCATCCCACGAACTGCTCCCCTCCGCTCCCTGCCCAGCAATATATCTTCAGGCTCCCCACTACTTAACACAGTACTCATTAATTTTAGCTCTTAAGTGATTTCAGCTTGTGGTAGTGGGAGCCTCAGTGCTGGTGCCCCACAAGCCCAAAGCAAATTCAGCTCAGCACCTGTAACTAGACTCCTAATAGGCCCAAAATTAGCTCTGATATTCCACAGTGGAGAGAGACAGAGGTGCAATTGATGTTTCAGGCCCTCACAAAAGGCCTACAGCACCAGGTACTAATACCTATCCCCAGTCTCTTTCAATTCACAGAGTTTTGGAACCCATGTACCTTGCATAGCGAGTGCTACTTAGTTGATGGCGAGTCCCTCCATCATAACAAAAGGCCAAGTACAGTTCCACTGTCCTTGATTCACATAATCAGAATAACAATTTATTCTTGCTGCCCCAATAACAGAGACACTGGGAATCCCACAGCAGCCAAAGTGACTATTTGGGCAGCTATGGGCTCATACTAGGCGGGGTGGGTGTGCCTATGCAAATGAGATCGGCCCCTGAAGTTCTTTTCCACAACTTGCCACAACTCACCACTAGATGTCAGGGTGGAGCTCATCCTGAATCTGCTTACAGTGGGATCGTAGGAGAACCTGCCTACGTACTATTTACCCTGGCTCATGAAGCCATTCTCACACAGTGCAAAGAAAGAAGATTTAACTACATCCTAGTAAGTTGACAAAAGCAAGCTAGTGTACATTGGAAGGAATAATGTGAACTACTCTTACATCTTACAGAGTTCTAAACTAAAGGTAACAACTGATAAAGGAGTCGGTTATCATTGCTAATAGGATAATGGAGGCCTGTTCTATATGTAATGTCAGTCAAAGCAGCAAACAAAAATTAGGATACATCTGAACACCCATACTCACTGCTGCCCCATTTAAATTCAGTTCAACCCTAGGATTAACCATGACCAGCAAATAACAGCTTTAAATACGATTGTCCTTGTACATGCTAAGGGCAAAACTGTGTTTCTCGTCGTGTTAATTCACATGCTTTCCAACAAGATGCATTTTCTAAAGCTAAGTGGGAAACAGATTTTCCATTTTGCAGGAAATGCCACAATTTCGAGAGGTTTTTCCATCCCAAAGCAGAGCAAAAATAAAATAATTCAAAATTTCCTGCAAAACAAGAGTCCTAAAAATAGTTATTGCAGGTGGCTCTAAATGTTTCATTTTAATAAAAGCAAAATGGTTCATTCTGATTGCACTTTTTTGAAATATTTTATTTCAAAAAACTGAAACCAAAAGTCATTTTGAAACAGAAAATCAAAAGGTTCCATCCTGTACAGTTCTAACCTTATTGGAACATCTGTTCTTTTTTCTTCTTCTAGATCATAGAATACCAAGGTTGGAAGGGACCTCAGGAAATCATCTAGTCCAACCCCCTGCTTAAAGCAGGACCAATCCCCAATTTTTGCCCCAGAGCCCTAAATGGCCCCCTCAAGGATTGAACTCACAATGCCAGGTTTAGCAGGCCAATGCTCAAACCACTGAGCTATCCCTCCCTTCAATAAGAAATTTTGTTGAAATCTACACATTTCCACACAGCATTTTGCTTTTGAAGAATCAGCATTTTCCAACCAAAAAACATCCCACCGGAAAATTTCCAGCCAGCTCTCATGTTTTCGCAGTGTAGACATGCACTCTGTCTTAAACATTCTGAGTAAGTCAAGGATTGGTTTGCCAATTCAATGACCTGACTGGTACAAACAGCTAAGTTTGTAATTGCAAAGCTACAGCAAAGTATTATAGAAGCCATTTCTCTCCTAAAATTAAATCAAGCTGTTTTGCAGGACCAGTTAATCAAACTGTGGTTTATTTTGCTATCAATCCTATTTTGGCAAATTAATCATTTGCCTTTGTGGCAGAAATAACTGTCATTGAATTAATTTGCAGCATCCTGTGGCAGACAAGACTTAACCTCCCTCTTAAAGTCAAAAAATGTCTTGCAGCAGCTGCAGTAAATTTGCAAGACTCTAAAAATTTCTAAAAAAGAAAAGGAGGACTTGTGGCACCTTAGAGACTAACCAATTTATTTGCGCATAAGCTTGCATCCGATGAAGTGAGCTGTAGCTCACGAAAGCTTATGCGCAAATAAATTGGTTAGTCTCTAAGGTGCCACAAGTCCTCCTTTTCTTTTTGCGGATACAGACTTTAACATGGCTGCTACTCTGAAACCTAAAAATTTCTAGGCAGCCTATTGTGGTTTAACTGAAAAGCTGAACTGTGGCTGGTGTTTGGGGCAAAAATTACTTCCTGTGAATTGCCTGACTATAGCTGAAAAGCTCACTCTTTCCAACTCCTGCTGTCATTACTGACCTCTGATCAGAACATTAATGGAAGCTACGACTCAATAACGCACTTCTCCCTGGCCCATCGCCTGTCCTAAACCATTTCTTGTCCGACTGACTTCAAGACATATCCCCTCTGACAGCTCAGCACTATGACCCTGGTCAGCCCCTTCTCCTCCTCCTCACACCCTGGACAGTTCAATTCTCTTTTTTCCACTCCTACTTAGCCCCTCTGGGCATCTTTCCCTCCCACTGGCAGCTTTGTGCCACTGTGCCCCATAGCACTCAGCCTGTGCCTAGTCACCACTGTTGTCCTTGTCTGACAGAAAAGAAACCTGATACTTTTGCTTGTTCAGATAGCACTTCATTTTTTTCCCCTGGGCTTCTGGTCTATAGGATTTGTACCTACCTGTTGCCAAAAATTCAGTGGGCCTTGAGAGGAGACTCGCAGTCTAACCTCTCTGTGCTGCTCATGGATGACTACCAGTGCCTATGAGCTACCTGTTTCATGGGAAAACAGTGTGCTTCAGTCTCCAGGGCTATCTACCTGACAGTTTCCTAAAGTCAAAAGTTAGCTGAGTTTATTCTAAATGTAGAAATGATGCCAGGTTCCATTTGAATTGTACATGAAGGTTTGTTAGGTCAGTTTGTTTGCCCATCACTAAGAAATATTAAACCACAAGGGACAGAAAGAAGCACTCCGGGACAGACCACTGCAGCATCTAACAAACCTGAATGCTAATGAGGGAGCGGAAAGGGAAATGAGAAAAAAACCAACATGATTAAATGAACAGAGCCACGATCAAGCAATAAAACACTGACACCTTCACAAAGAGTCAAAACAGGAAAACAAAGAGCATCTCTTAACCTAACAACATCTTCTCCAAGCATAAGTCAGGCAAGAGCCATTACACCTCACCTTATGCTCACCATGAGTATATCATTTCAAAATAACATAAAAAGCCATGGTGGAAATAGACTCCATCTCCCATCTAGGCAGAAGTGAGGAGCTTGGTGCAACAAAGATCCCATTTGCCTTTCTTTAACTATGGCAGATGTTCACCCCATATTATATTAGGGCACAACTAACAGATGTCTTCAATGAATTATCAAAAGAAAAAAAAAGATCCCCGATGCTTGGAGAGATGCACAAAGTGTAATTATCCTAAAAACCTAGTGAGAACTCATTCAGCTGAGCCTCTTACAGGCCCATCTTCTTATTAAATCAAGCTGCAAACATTTATGCTGCAGTCCTTGCAAACAGACTGAAAAAATTATTACCTACATATACTAACAGAAGCCAGAGAGGGTTTGTATAAAATAGGGGGCTAATGGACAACATTCACAGACTTCTAGAACTGCTCTTATTTGCAGACTCTATCAATGAACCCCATCATTTTTTTTCACTAGATGCAGAAAGAGCTGTTCACAGAGGAAAGTAACCGTTCGTAAAAGATACTATAGATACACTAGATTTTGGTCCTAACTTTCAAAATTGGATTTCCATCTTATATCGCAATCTACATTCTACTATAAGAGCAAATGGATATCTAACAGAAAATTCCCCCCTTTTATAGACAAGGATACCTATTACCATCCCTTCTTTTGGCTGTGGTCATGCAGTTATTTGCCCAATTGACCAGAAATATTCCTAATATAAATGAATTACAATAGAGAACTGGAAACACAAATGAGCCTGATATGCAGACAATGTCATGGCATTTGTTATGAATCCAGCTCAGACCCCACCAGAATTTCAAGAGAAAATCTTAACATTTGGCAAAATGTCAAGATTTAAAATAAACTAGGACAAGTCAGAACCCCTGGGTGTCTATGTGGGCTCTGTTCCGTAGAAAAATATAAGAGAAATATAAATGAGTAACTACTTCAGTAAGACATCTGGGAATGCACATTTCTAAAAGGTGGCAAGACTTATATAATCTTAATTATACTGCTTTGAGTAAGAAAATCAAAACAGACATGGAAAATTGGTCAAAATATGAAATTTCATGGTTAGGGGAAATTGCTACAGTTAAAATTAATATCTTACCCTGAATTAATTTCCTTTTCCAAACACTCTCAATGGCAATCCGTGATAAACAAATTCATTTGGGGAAATCAGAAACCCAGGGTTAAGAAATCTACTTTACAAAGACTATGGGAAAAGGAGAACTGGCTTTACCAAACATTAAGAACTATTACCAACCTAATCATATTAGAAATCCGATGTACTGGATATCATCAACCCCCCAATAAGCATTGGGTAGAGATAGAACAAAGCTACTAGTTTGCAGCCAAACTCCACATGCTGTCCTGGATAAAGACAACTCATAGGTCAAAATCAATTTATAACTACCCTTTTTTTAAAGCAACAATAGAAACTTGGGATATTGTATATAGAAAGTTATTCCCATACACATCACCTCTAATGTCCATAGTAGATAATATAGAATTTAACCCATCCAAAATCCTGGGAAGTTTTGACATTTGGGAACTTATAGGTATATCAAAATTTGGCCAATTGTTTAGAAACAATACACGTAGATCACTTGATTAAATACAACTTTCAAAAGACACCATAATTCCAGTATATCAATACCAGCAATTGAGACGTTTTTTCAATCCACCCTCACAAAAAGGCAAATCTAAGCAGAAAATGGACAGATTTTGAAAACTGCATGAAACATAAAGGTTTATTTTCTACTATATACAAAGTAATTTCTAACTATTACTTAGATGAAATAACCACATTCATGAAAAGATGGAAAGTTGATGTAGGTATAGACTCCAAAACTGAGGAATGGAAGAACATAACAAGCAATGGTCCCTACGCCTCAATAAGCACCAGAGGGGTAGCCGTGGGAGGGAGGGATTGAATTGGCTTCGTTAGCACTGATCCCCCACTTGGTAAGGCAACTCCCATCTTTTCATGTGCTGTATATTTATACCTGCCTACCTTTTTTCACTCCATCCATCTGATTAAGTGGGTTATAGCCCACAAAAGTTTATGCCCAAATAAACTGGTTAGTCTCTAAGGTCCACAAGGACTCCTCGTTGTTTTCACATTAATTAAAAAATTCCATTAGAGTTCTTTATCACTGGTACCTAACACCGCTTAAAATTAAATGAATTTATGGTACAGAGACTAGGAAATGCTGGAAAGAATGTAGTGAAATGGGAGGATTTATCTATATGTGTTGGATAAGTAAAAAAAAATAAGCCATTTTGGAAAGCTGATGGAGACTCCATAAGTGTCAGCTGTCAGAGAACCTGTTGGTATTTTTATAAAATTGTCCTGAAAATTCTGTCTTATAAAAGCCATAAAGAATTGATCATTCACCTCCTTGTTGCTTCAAGAATTACCAGAGTGAGATGGGGAAGAGAAGAGACTCCCCTAAAACAACTGACTGGTTCAAAAAGTTTGGGAAATTCTGGTACTAGAAAAATTAACAAAATTCTACAGGAGAGAAGGGGAAAAAAAGATAGTTACTTAGAAATCTGGCAGAATATTTTGGAGTTTGCTGGAATAGGGTCATCAGCCGACCAAAACTGATATATGACTAACAGTAGTCCAAATTAAACTCAAACTTCAGATATTAAAATAAGGAAAACAGACAGTAGGAAAAAGGACATAAACTTAATGTCACATAGAATTTTGATTGGACAATTAATAAACAGGTTACACATCTAACTGTAAGAAAAACAGAAGTTTGAACCTAATAATGAGATAATGAAAGACTTTAACCAGTGCTACCAACTGACATGTTAGAAGAGGAAAAAGAAGAGTAGAAAAACATCAATCACATTATGTGATCAGCACCACAAAGTTGAAGAAAGTGACTGGTAGCATGTCTCATCAATACAGCTTGAGGGACTTCCATAGACCAATTTATAATTGTATATTTGTGTATAATACTAAGATTACCTATATTTAACTTGTAAAACAAGTTCGGTAAGATTTCTGTTACCAAAACATGGTTCTGTTAATAAAATAATAAATCAACAAAGAACACAGAGGAACTGGTGCACTGCAATACACCCGGGGACATGCAAGTAGTCAATCGCTATGCACTGCATAGAACTTCCATATAATTTTTCGTTTCAGAGTAACAGCCGTGTTAGTCTGTATTCGCAAAAAGAAAAGGAGTACTTGTGGCACCTTAGAGACTAACCAATTTATTTGAGCATGAGCTTTCGTGAGCTACAGCTCACTTCATCAGATGCATACCATGGAAACTGCAGCAGACTTTATATATACACAGAGAATATGAAACAATACCTCCTCCCACCCCACTGTCCTGCTGGTAATAGCTTATCTAAAGTGATCATCAGGTGGGCCATTTCCAGCACAAATCCAGGTTTTCTCACCCTCCACCCCCCCACACAAATTCACTCTCCTGCTGGTGCTAGCCCATTCAAAGTGACAACTCTTTACATAATCAAGCGGAAATAGCCCGACTTGATTATGTAAAGAGTTGTCACTTTGAATGGGCTAGCACCAGCAGGAGAGTGAATTTGTGTGGGGGGGTGGAGGGTGAGAAAACCTGGATTTGTGCTGGAAATGGCCCACCTGATGATCACTTTAGATAAGCTATTACCAGCAGGACAGTGGGGTGGGAGGAGGTATTGTTTCATATTCTCTGTGTATATATAAAGTCTGCTGCAGTTTCCACGGTATGCATCTGATGAAGTGAGCTGTAGCTCACGAAAGCTCATGCTCAAATAAATTGGTTAGTCTCTAAGGTGCCACAAGTACTCCTTTTCTTTTTGCATATAATTTTTGTTCTTCCTGTAGATTCTGAGCAGTCAGGAATGTTAGATCTCCAGCAATAGGCTATTTCCTTGTTTGAAGAGATGTATCCATGCAGGATATTTTATTCCAATCTATGTTCAGAACAGGTGAAACTCCCAGAGTGCACAGTGCCAGCCTAACGTGAGGTCTATGCACCAATTATTTGCCATTTAGGCATCAATTTGAGGGCTTAAGTGGGACATACACCTTGTGCTAACAGGGATGAATTTTAATCCAAAGAAACCTCAAATGGCAAGGAGGCAAGGAGAACAGGAGTATTTGTGGCACCTTAGAGACTAACAAATTTATTAGAGCATAAGCTTTCGTGTGCTCAGCCCACTTCATCAGATGCATAGAATGGAACATATAGTAAGATATATATATATATACATACAGATAAGTCGGAAGTTACCATACAAACTGTGAGAGGCTAATTAGTTAAGATAAGCTATTATCAGCAGGAGAAAAGAAAAACTTTTGTAGTGATAATCAAGATGGCCCATTTAGACAGTTTTCAAGAAGGTGTGAGAATACTTAACTTAAGGAAATAGATTCAATATGTATAATGACCCAGCCACTCTCAGTCTCTATTCAAACCCAAGTTAATGGTATCTAGTTTGCAAAGGAGGCAAGGGTTATAAAACAATGAAAGACCTGCAATAAAAGGCAATTCAGAACAAATTTTAAAGTATCTTGTGTTCCCCCCATCCCTTCCCAACATCTTTATATACTGTTAATTTGGAATACAAGCAGTAGAGGGCAGGGACCTGTCTTCTTGCTTGTCTGGATGTAAAGCACCATGCAGACCTACGGTGTTGTGTACATGGTTTGCTGAGTAGAATTTTGAACAGCGATATTAGGTGACAAACACAGAAAGCTGAAGTCTCCTGAGCATCTGCCTGTGGTATCCAGACCCTTATCCACTGGACACCCTGGGAATCAGCAGATCCTCTGTTCCCAAAGAAGCAGAATACAGCCCTGCTTAATACATGGCACTTAGTGTTTATAGAGAAAGCAAAGATAAGTTTATTTAACAAAGAACAGAGAGTCATATGCTAGCAAACAGAAATACTGGAAACAAAGGGTTATATATAAAATAAAATCATAACATGCGTTCTTGAGCCTAATCCCAACTAACAAGATGCCCTCTTGTCTAATAAGGTACTGCTCACCCCAAAGTCCTTCTTGCAGTGTTTTTCAACTAGGATGGCATCCACGGAGCAACGCAAACAATGGAGTGCTGCTTCCAGGCCCAAGAAATGGGCACTGACTAGTGGGATCACATTGTAATGGAGGTTTGGGATGAAAAGCAGTGGCTGTTGATTCCTGGATCTGCGTGCCGTGCTTGTCACAGCTCTCCGAGTACAGGAACACCTGAATGAGAGCTACATCGACAGTTGAGAAGTGAGTGGCAATCACGCTCTGGAAG
This sequence comes from Caretta caretta, assembly GCF_965140235.1. Classification (NCBI taxonomy): domain Eukaryota; kingdom Metazoa; phylum Chordata; order Testudines; family Cheloniidae; genus Caretta; species Caretta caretta. The sequence continues at coordinate 27,006,798 of NC_134218.1, read as the reverse complement.
CTTGCAACACTGGATTGCTACCAGTCAGTGGGAATCATTTTGGACTTGGAAAACCCAAAGTGGGAGCCAATATCATGCAAGTGTGTAGGGCCATTAATCATATCCTGCTACACTGGACTGTGACTGTAAGCAATGTGCAAGACATCATGGATGGATTTGCAGCTATGGGGTTCCTGAACCCCTGTGGGACAACAGATGACAAGCACATACCTATTTTTCCCCAGTCTGCCTTGCCACAGAGTACAGCAACTGAAAGGGTGACATTTCTATGGCTATGCAAGAGTTGGTGGATCACTGGACACACTTCACTGATCAGTGTGGGCTGGTTAGAGAAGGTGCATAATGCTCGCATCTTTAAGAAAACAGAAGCTGCAAGCAAGGACATTCTTTCCTAACCAGTGAATTACCGTTGGTGATGCTGAAATGCCAGTAGTGAACCTGGGGGACCCAGCCTACCCCTTGCTCACCTGGCTCATGAAGCTGTACACTGCAACCTTGACAGCTCAAAGGAAAGCTTCAACTACTGGCTCAGCAGATGCAGAATGACAGTTGCATGGGCTTTGGTTAGACTGAAGGGTCACTGGCAGTGTTTACTCACTCAATTAGTTTTTAAGGAAAAAAATATCCCAGTGGTTATAGATGCCTGTTGTGTCCTGCATAACATCTGTAAGGCAAAGTTGCCACTGGGATGGAGAGTTGCCACTGGGATGGAGAGTTGCCACCAAGATGGAGGTGGAATGGCTGTCTGCTGACTTTGAACAGCCAAACACAAGGGCCATTAGACGAGCTCAGTGCAAAACTATGCAGCTAAGGCACGTGGTAAAAGAGCACTTTAACAGTCAGCCACAGTAATGTGCTGTGCTGGACAGTGCAGTACCTGGCCCCAAAGTTTTGGGGGTCATTAGGGATTGTGTAGTACTTTGTGTATGTTTATGAATATCACACCGTCTTTTAACGAACCTATGAATCATGCGGTGTATACTGTCCATTTATCAGTACGACACTGTGGTTTTGGTCCTGTTCTATTACAAGTAAGGAATGCTTTGAGTGGCGATAGGCATTCCATGGGATATGTTAGGAAGTAATCAAATAATGTATAAAAATGTATTGTGTACCAAAATCTGTGCACAAAATAATGTGCAATTAAAAACAATATCATGCAAACTTACCAGATAAATTAACAGAACGGAACTTTAAAATTAGAACAGTAGAAAACATTTGTGTTCATTTCAGCCAAACATACACCGAATGTGGCTAACATGAAGCTCGAGTGCACTAGCGTGTCTAGTGCCTTGAACCAGACTGCCAATCTCTTTTCTCCTGCTTCTTGACCAGCCACACTCCCTTTCTAATCCCCCTTCATGGACGCATTAATGTAAACCTGAGGTCACCAGTCCTTGGTAATGAGGCTCAGCAGCTTTTTTGTCAGCTCTGGACACACTAGGGAGAGATCCATAAAATCTGCCCAGGAATAAGAGAACTGCTCTTTCCAATTCTCTGGTTCCAGGCACTGGATTCTTGTGCCACCTCTTGTAGTCCATTTAGAATGGGAGATGGTTATCTCAGAGGTAGCCTGTTTGTAACTGCCCAAATATGTTCACTTTCATGGCACCCTGCAATCCCCAGCAATGTTTCTGGGCTCATAAGGAGATGGGTGATGGCTGAAACTGGGTAGCAGCAGAAGCAGGGACTCTGATGGTGTCAAGGCTGAATCCCCACTCTGGCACTTCGAGTTCAGAAGGTGGGGGCCCGCAAGGATTTTAAAAATTAATACAGATGGAAATTCTGTTTGGAGGGGTTATTCATTTTTTGTTACATTGTTATATTGTTGCCAGAGTATAATGTGGGGATAGTTGAGGGAGTCTGTTTATGAAGTGTGTTTTTAAGAAAAAATTGTCAGGGATGCCCAGAATTTTGGATGGATGCTCTTTTTATGTAGATTTCAGAGTAGCAGCCGTGTTAGTCCGTATTCTCAAAAAGAAAAGGAGGCCTTGTGGCACCTTAGAGACTAACCAATTTATTTGAGCATAAGCTTTCGTGAGCATCCGATGAAGTGAGCTGTAGCTCACGAAAGCTCATGCTCAAATAAATTGGTTAGTCTCTAAGATGCCACAAGTACTCCTTTTCTTTTTGCGTAGAGTAGCAGAAACTGAAATAAACAAATACACGTCTACAGGATCTAGGTATGTGCACTATCTAGCTACTGTATTAAGGCACAGTCACCACTTATCTAGCGCCATGAGAGGTTCTTGCTCTTTCTTATTAGAGCAGACCACATCTTAATAAAAACAGAGAGGCTGGTGTCATGGACCTCTCTCCTCTCGTTCACTATCCTATCCCATCCTTGAGGCAACTACTGCAGTTGTTTACATTTCTTGGAAGAGTAGTATGGGGAACATGCTTGATGTACTTTTAGCTAAATTTTAATGCAGTATAACAGCTGGAAACACGTAGAGAGTGAGCTCCAGGCCACTAGACAGTTTGCCAAGGACCACCAGCGGCCAACGGACCACCGTTTGAAAAGCACATCAGTAGTATTTGTCTATGGCACATAGACAAAATATCTAGCTAGCCAGCTAGCTCCCTGTCTCAAGTACTGTGTATCTACTGTATCTAATCTAGCTAACCAAGCATTTACCATTCCTCACTGTGGTACCTGAGGCAGGTGTCTATCCCCCTAGTTGAATGTAATAGGATGAGTAATAGGGTTTTCTTGGTGGAGGGCCACCAAATCTGATTTTAGTGCAAGCATATCTGTTTAACCTGTCTTTCAGCGAATAAGCAGAAAATTCTATGGCAGTAGAGTAGGCATTGTGAGAAGTAGTTTTGGGGGGTGAGATGACTATACTGAATACTATACTGAATGGCATGGATACTGTTTGTTTTCTAATCTTTATTTTTGCACTGATATACTGTTGGAGGTGGAAGTTATAATTTAATAGGTAGTCTAAAAAGCATCCCCTCAGTCTGGTTAAACGGCAAAGCCAAAATGATTTAGGCACAAAAGATTTTCCTCTTACAGCTTTGAGAATAAGTGAATATGCTCTCAAGTTCATCTGCTTTGCATGATGAGCAGACAACAATTTCCTCAAATTCATTATTCAAATATAATTAATAGGGGTTTATTGAGACTGTTTTTTGTACTCTCTCTCCTGACCACAAACAGTTCTATGTCCAGACAAGCTTGAATTATTCACTGTGAAGAATTTAACCAATGAATTTTGGCATTTTTTCAAATACATTATCAACAAATAATTTTTCCTTTATTTGACCATATTTATGGAAGGTCGCATAATATTTTACTTGTTTTGTCAGTTATTGAGTACATGTTTCACAGATTCATTTTGTTGTTGCAAAACCAGCTTTGTCTGCCATTGGCCTATCTGTAACTGCTGTTAGCAAATATTTCCAGTGGTTGGTAGGGGACACTATTTCGGGAGGGCTCTGAGCAGGGCCGGTTCTAGGCACCAGCAAACAAGCACGTGCTTAGATGACACTTTTCAAGGGGCGGCATTCCGCCCTCCCCCCTTTTTTTTTTCTGCTTCGGCAGCACTCCAGCCTGTTTTTTTGTTTGTTTGTTTGTTTTTCTTCGGCGGCATTCCACTTGGGGAGACAAAAATCCTAGAGCCAGCCCTAGCTCTGAGTTACTACAGAAAATTCTTTCCCAGGTGTCTGGATGGTGGGTCTTGCTCACATGCTCAGGGTCTAACTGGTCAGCATATATGGGGTCAGAAAGGAATTTTCCCCCATGTCAGATTGGCAAAGACCCTGGGGATTTTTTCCCTTCCTCTGGAGTGTGGGGCATGGATCACTTGCTGGTTTGAACTAGAGTAAATGGTGGATTCTCTGTAAACTGACATCTTTAAATCAAGATTTGAGGACTTCAGTAACTTAGCCAGAGGTTACAGGAGTGGGTGGGTGAGGTTCTGTGGCCTGCAATGTGCAGAAGGTCAGACTAGATGATCACGATGGTTCCTTCTGGCCTCAAAGTCTATGAGTCTATTTGTCATTACTCCATATCTGAGCTGTGCTGATCAGCTGGGGTTGGTCACCTGGCAATGTTCCTATGCATGATTGAACATTCACACATACAAATGGAAAATGTGGTTTCCACCAATATTTGCTCTTATGATTTGAAATTTGCTTTCCTGAGACATTAGTGGTAGCAAAACTTAGTCATTCAAAGGTTTGTGGAAACAAATCACTTTAAAAATTCAGCGAAACTTCGGCGAAACACCTCTCTACTGGGCGTATCTCCCAGGGGCACAGTTGCTGCCCTTTTAAAAAATAACTGTGACAAACCAGTTTGATTTTTAAAGTCTTTCTCTTCAAGGAAGAGAACTGCTATAGAGACTTTGATTTTGTTTAAAGGGAAGCTTTGGTGCCTTTTAAAAGACCTCTGAATCCAATGGGCCATTCTGACATTCCTAGTTCACAAAGGAATAACTCCCCAAATATGTCTTTCCTTGTCTCAGAATCAGTCCTGTGTGCTCCACCCATGCCAGGGTCTTTCAAATGAGCCTGCTTAGGAGTTCTAGGATGAGCCATTTCCTAAGCACTAGGAAACATAGATCTCAATCCTCAGCACACTTAGAACTTTCAAGGCCAGATGCTCAACTGGTGTAAATCAGCACAGATCCATCGCAACTACATCAGGGTACCCCAGCTGAAGATCTAGCCCTCAGTGTTCAGAAAAATATCATAGGTTTGTGCCCAGGTTAACAGGCAAATAAAACACTACAATTCTGTTATAGGGAAGGATACGGAGGTAAAATGTGAAGCTTATCGGGAGGATGGCGGAGGGAGCTGGAGATGGGGTTGTCTTATTCTGTCAACCTTTAAAAGTTTTAGAGCAAATGGAGGTTTTGCTGTTAGTGAACTAATTTATCAAAATCATACATTTGACCTCCTCAGGTTAATTTCCATTTTCTTGTAAATATTGAAACTCAGCATGGTACAGAGCTACTTGATTAATACATGATTGCATTCCCTAAGGGAAATTGCAAGTGTAATCAGTGAGATGGAACCATCAGAGGTCTCCGGCAACTTTGAGAAGCCACCAGCTGGTTTTGGCAGGGTTATGTGCTGGCCATATGCTGGGCTGGGTACAGCTTGATTCAAATCAGAAAAGTTCAAACCAAGAAGCAAAGAAAAAGAGGAAATAGAAAAGGATATATGACATGGTTCCTCTTTAAAAATATAATGTAAACATTTTACCTGGGTATGTTTCCAAACTGAAACTCAATTGTAGTGAATCATAAACCCAGTGGTGCCTGTTCTTATTTATTTATATTCCTCCCTGGTTCTCTGTATTGGCAGCTTACTGCAAAAGGAAGAGGTTGTTTGTTGCAAAACCCTTTCATAACCTACTGGAATCTTTAAAAGCCTTATTTCAAGTTATTGCCCATTATGCTGGCAAAAGACAGATTTCATCTCACCACAGCACAGAGAGCTTAGAGGGTACCATATATCTCTCCCACCAAAAGCACTGAAATCTTTTCTGACACTATGTTTGCTGAGTCACGACACTCCTCCCACGCCACTCTTGAACAATTATTTGCTAAGTTCTTTTTAGCACCTTTGAAGGTCTCTTTGGTTCGGTAGTTAACATTGCTCTGCTTCCTTGTTTCCCCCTCTGGGAGACGTGGAGTACGCTGATTTTGTACATGTGTAGTTGCAGTCATTGGGTTTAGTGACAAATTACAAGCTCTTGCAATGTGTGTGCAGCCGAACGTGACTGAGGGTATGTCTACACTACGGAATAAGGTCGAATTTATAGAAGTCGTTTTTTTAGAAATCGGTTTTATATATTTGAGTGTGTTTGTCCCCACAGAAAATGCTCTAAGTGCATTAAGTGCATTAACTCGGTGGAGTGCTTCCACAGTACCGAGTCAAGCGTCGACTTCCAGAGCGTTGCACTGTGGATAGCTATCCCACAGTTCCCGCAGTCTCCGCTGCCCATTGGAATTCTGGGTTGAGATCCCAATGCCTGATGGGTCTAAAACATTGTCGCAGGTGGTTCTGGGTACATATAGTCAGGCTCCCGTTCCCTCCCTCCCTCCGTGAAAGCAAGGGCAGACAATCGTTTCGCGCCTTTTTTCTTGAGTTACCTGTGCAGACGCCATACCACGGCAAGCATGGAGCCCGCTCAGGTAACCGTCACCGTATGTCTCCTGGGTGCTGGCAGACATGGTACGGCATTGCTACACAGTAGCAGCAACCCCTTGCCTTGTGGCAGCAGACGGTACAGTACGACTGGTAGCCGTCATCGTCATGTCCGAGGTGCTCCTGGCCACGTCGGCCATGAGCGCCTGGGCAGACATGGGCGCAGGGACTAAATTTGGAGTGACTTGACCAGGTCATTCTCTTTAGTCCTGCAGTCAGTCCTATTGAACCGTCTTATGGTGAGCAGGCAGGCGATACGGATTGCTAGCAGTCCTATTGAACCATCCTCTGCCGAGCAGCCATGAGATGTGGATGGCATGCAGTCCTTCTGCACCGTCTGCTGCCAGCCAAAGATGTAAAAGATAGATGGAGTGGATCAAAACAAGAAATAGACCAGATTTGTTTTGTACTCATTTGCCTCCTCCCCCGTCTAGGGGACTCATTCCTCTAGGTCACACTGTAGTTACTCACAGAGAAGGTGCAGCGAGGTAAATCTAGCCATGTATCAATCACAGGCCAGACTAACCTCCTTGTTCCAATAAGAACAATAACTTAGGTACACCATTTCTTATTGGAACCCTCCGTGAAGTCCTGCCTGAAATACTCCTTGATGTAAAGCCACCCCCTTTGTTGATTTTAGCTCCCTGAAGCCAACCCTGTAAGCCATGTCGTCAGTCGCCCCTCCCTCCATCAGAGCAACGGCAGACAATCGTTCCACGCCTTTTTTCTGTGCGGACGCCATACCAAGGCAAGCATGGAGGCCGCTCAGCTCACTTTGGCAATTAGGAGCACATTAAACACCACACGCATTATCCAGCAGTATATGCAGCACCAGAACCTGGCAAAGCAATACCGAGCGAGGAGGCGACGTCAGTGCGGTCACGTAAGTGATCAGGACATGGACACAGATTTCTCTGAAAGCATGGGCCCTGACAATGCATGCATCATGGTGCTAATGGGGCAGGTTCATGCTGTGGAACGCCGATTCTGGGCTCAGGAAACAAGCACAGACTGGTGGGACCGCATAGTGTTGCAGGTCTGGGACGATTCCCAGTGGCTGCGAAACTTTCGCATGCGTAAGGGCACTTTCATGGAACTTTGTGACTTGCTTTCCCCTGCCCTGAAGCGCATGAATACCAAGATGAGAGCAGCCCTCACAGTTGAGAAGCGAGTGGCGATAGCCCTGTGGAAGCTTGCAACGCCAGACAGCTACCGGTCAGTCGGGAATCAATTTGGAGTGGGCAAATCTACCGTTGGGGCTGCTGTGATGCAAGTAGCCAATGCAATCAAAGATCTGCTGATATCAAGGGTAGTGACCCTGGGAAATGTGCAGGTCATAGTGGATGGCTTTGCTGCAATGGGATTCCCTAACTGTGGTGGGGCCATAGACGGAACCCATATCCCTATCTTGGCACCGGAGCACCAAGCTGCCAAGTACATAAACCGCAAGGGGTACTTTTCAATAGTGCTGCAAGCTCTGGTGGATCACAAGGGACGTTTCACCAACATCAACGTGGGATGGCCGGGAAAGGTGCATGATGCTCGCATCTTCAGGAACTCTGGTCTGTTTCAAAAGCTGCAGGAAGGGACTTTATTCCCAGACCAGAAAATAACCGTTGGGGATGTTGAAATGCCTATAGTTTTCCTTGGGGACCCAGCCTACCCCTTAATGCCATGGCTCATGAAGCCATACACAGGCAGCCTGGACAGTGGTCAGGAGCTGTTCAACTACAGGCTGAGCAAGTGCAGAATGGTGGTAGAATGTGCATTTGGACGTTTAAAGGCGCGCTGGCGCAGTTTACTGACTCGCTTAGACCTCAGCGAAACCAATATTCCCACTGTTATTACTGCTTGCTGTGCGCTCCACAATATCTGTGAGAGTAAGGGGGAGACGTTTATGGCGGGGTGGGAGGTTGAGGCAAACCGCCTGGCTGCTGGTTACGCGCAGCCAGACACCAGGGCAGTTAGAAGAGCACAGGAGGGCGCGGTACGCATCAGAGAAGCTTTGAAAACCAGTTTCATGACTGGCCAGGCTACGGTGTGAAAGTTCTGTTTGTTTCTCCTTGATGAAACCCCCCGCCCCTTGGTTCACTCTACTTCCCTGTAAGCTAACCACCCTCCCCTCCTCTCTTCGATCACCACTTGCAGAGGCAATAAAGTCATTGTTGCTTCACATTCATGCATTCTTTATTCATTCATCACACAAATAGGGGGATGACTACCAAGGTAGCCCAGGAGGGGTGGTGGAGGAGGGAAGGAAAATGCCACACAGCACTTTAAAAGTTTACAACTTTAAAATTTATTGAATGACAGCCTTCTTTTTTTTTGGGCAATCCTCTGTGGCGGAGTGGCTGGTTGGCCAGTGGCCCCCCCACCTTGTCTTGGGCATCTGGGTGTGGAGGCTATGGAACTTGGGGAGGAGGGCGATTGGTTACACAGGGGCTGTAGTGGCAGTCTATGCTCCAGCTGCCTTTGCTGCAGCTCAACCATACACTGGAACATACTGGTTTGGTCCTCCAGCAGCCTCAGCATTGAATCCTGCCTCCTCTCATCACGCTGCCGCCACATTTGAGCTTCAGCCCTGTCTTCAGCCCGCCACTTACTCTCTTCAGCCCGCCGCCTCTCCTCCCGGTCATTTTGTGCTTTCCTGCACTCTGACATTATTTGCCTCCACACATTCGTCTGTGCTCTGTCAGTGCGGGAGGACAGCATGAGCTCGGAGAACATTTCATCTCGAGTGTGTTTTTTTTTTCTTTCTAATCTTCACTAGCCTCTGGGAAGGAGAAGATCCTGTGATCATTGAAACACATGCAGCTGGTGGAGAAAAAAAAAGGGACAGCGGTATTTAAAAAGACACATTTTATAAAACAGTGGCTACACTCTTTCAGGATAAACCTTGCTGTTAACATTACATACATAGCACATGTGCTTTCGTTACAAAGTCGCATTTTGCCTCCCCCCATCGCGTGGCTACCCCCTCAACCCTCCCCCCTCCCCATGGCTAACAGCAGGGAACATTTCTGTTTAGCCACAGGCAAACAGCCCAGCAGGAACGGGCACCTCTGAGTGTCCCCTGAAGAAAAGCACTCTATTTCAACCAGGTGACCATGAATTATATCTCACTCTCCTGAGGATAACACAGAGAGCTAAAGAACGCCAGCAAACATACACTGTAATGCTTTGTTGTACAATGATTCCCGAGTACGTGTTACTGGCCTGGAGTGGTAAAGTGTCCTACCATGAAGGACGCAATAAGGCTGCCCTCCCCAGAAACGTTTTGCAAAGGCTTTGGGAGTACATCCAGGAGAGCCGCGAATGCCAGGGCAAAGTAATCCTTTCACATGCTTGCTTTTAAACCATGTATAGTATTTTAAAAGGTACACTCACTGGAGGTCCCTTCTCCGCCTGCCGGGTCCAGGAAGCAGCCTTGGGTGGGTTCAGGGGGTACTGGCTCCAGGTCCAGGGTGAGAAACAGTTCCTTGCTGTCGGGAAAACCAGTTTCTCCGCTTGCTTGCTGTGAGCTATCTACAACCTCATCATCATCATCATCTTCTTCTTCGTCCCCAAAACCTGCTTCCGTGTTGCCTCCATCTCCATTGAAGGAGTCAAACAACACGGCTGGGGTAGTGGTGGCTGAACCCCCTAAAATGGCATGCAGCTCATCATAGAAGCGGCATATTTGGGGCTCTGACCCAGAGTGGCCGTTCGCCTTTCTGGTTTTCTGGTAGGCTTGCCTCAGCTCCTTAAGTTTCACGCAGCACGGCTTCGGGTCCCTGTTATGGCCTCTGTCCTTCATGCCCTGGGAGATTTTGACAAAGGTTTTGGCATTTCGAAAACTGGAACGGAGTTTTGATTCCTCTCCCCAAACAGCGATCAGATCCCGTACCTCCCATTCGGTCCATGCTGGAGCTCTTTTGCGATTCTGGGACTCCATCATGGTCACCTCTGCTGATGAGCTCTGCATGGTTACCTGCAGCTTGCCACGCTGGCCAAACAGGAAATGAGATTCAAAAGTTCGCAGTTCTTTTCCTGTCTACCTGGCCAGTGCATCTGAGTTGAGAGTGCTGTCTAGAGCGGTCACAATGGAGCACTGTGGGATAGCTCCCGGAGGCCAATACTGTCGAATTGTGTCCACAGTACCCCAAATTCAAGCCGGCAAGGCCGATTTAAGCGCTAATCCACTTGTCAGGGGTGGAGTAAGGAAATCGATTTTAAGAGCCCTTTAAGTCGAAATAAAGGGCTTCATCGTGTGGACGGGTGCAGGTTTACATCGATTTAACATCGATTTAAATTCGACCTAACGTCCTAGTGTAGACCAGGGCTGACTTACCTTTTTGAGTGGTGAAAAAACACAGAGCAGTCTGCATGCAGGAAACTAGATAAGGTGTTGGTAATTCTTTGGGCTCTCCTGCTGTCATGGCAGATGCAGATCTCACAATGAAGTCATTTTTCAGAGTAACAGCCGTGTTAGTCTTTATTCACAAAAAGAAAAGGAGTACTTGTGGCACCTTAGAGACTAACCAATTTATTTGAGCATAAGCATCTGATGAAGTGAGCTGTAGCTCACGAAAGCTTATGCTCAAATAAATTGGTTAGTCTCTAAGGTGCCACAAGTCCTCCTTTTCTTTTAATGAAGTCAATGGAAGTTCTTCACACAAAAGTACTGAGGACAGGGTTCATTAAGGGCTAGATAGTGCAACCCTTACTCATGCTGAGTAGTATTTACTTATACAAGTGTCCCTCTCATGTAAGTATCTACTACAAGCATTAATATGGATTACACAACCTAGCCCTGAACAAATAAGACACAGCTACTCTGCAGGATTCTGTAGGGTCTGGTCAGCACCTCTCTTTCTACAGGGGCTGCCCTGCATTATGGAACAGTGTATGCACAATCACACACATGTGCAGGCACGCATGTACACACACACGCCAGTGCTTTGCAGGTCTTTGCACTTACATTGTGCCTTTGTCCCAAGGACTAGAGCATTACCCTTATATTCTTAACACAAACAATTAAGAATTATAACCCTATTAAGAAGAAGGGGGAAAATAGGGGAAAAAAGCAGTTCAGTGTTTGTTACCACCATGATGTGGCATGACTCAGGCAGATGACAGTTGCCGGAATGGGTTCCATCATTTGGAAAGAAGAATCAGAAGCCAAGAGTAGAAGGAAAGAAAGAGTCTGTCTGTGGAGATTGTGAGGGAGAGTTCATCCCACAAGGAGCAAGGAAAGTCTGCCCAGAGGAGCCCCAAAGTTTTTGAAGAGCCAAAAATTAAGGTGCATTCAGGACTCCTGTTGCCTCAGCCCTGTTGGCTTTAATGTACAATAAGATAGAGGGGTGTCAAGAGGCTAAATCAAAGGATTGGGCATCATATGCCTGGGTTCTGTTCATAACTGTTCCCCACACACAGTGTGACCTGGGACAAGTCACGTCACCGCTTTGTGCCTCAGTTGCCCCTACTGTAAAAGGGAGATTATGATACTGACCTGCCTCACAGAGACAATGTAAACTTTAATTCACTAATTAGTCAGCAAAGCTACTTGAGATCTCTGTGTGAACGGTTCTGCTCAAGTGGATTATTAATAACCCAGAGGACAAGAGTCCTCTTATTCCTTTCCTTTTCGCTGTCATTAGCTGCCAACGGTAAAGGTAAAAGATCTTCTAAATAGAAGAAGCCATCAAGACCACTGTTGTTTTTCCTTCTGAAATGCAGCTGACCGATGGAGAACTAGGTTACATTTTCCATGGACAAAAGAAAAGGGGAATTGTTCCAGTCATTTCCTCTTTCAGAGCGGTGCTGCCCTACGTCCTCTAGATCTCACCTATGCGAAGCAGGTGTCTGAACATAGTACATATCTGTGCAACTTCAGAACCCTACAAGATGAAGTCAGCAGTTCCATTCTTGATGTGGATGTTTGAGAGGGAGGGGGCTGAAAAATCACTCTTTTTGAGGTACCGCCCCTGCCAGTACGTCTGGGGTATAAGTAAGATCACTTACATCTTTAATTCACTGATTGAACCTTAGCTGTTGATTTACAAGCAGAGAGAGGGGAACTGGATTATTAACAGCAGTACATAGGACCAAAGGTTCTGAAAGAAAGGTACATAGCAAATATGTTTGGGATTTCATTTTAATTAATCAGCTGAGCAAATGGTTCATCCAGAATATCAAAAAACTGCTCTCCCCGGCGGCAATCAGATGGAGCACACAGCACCAAGACAGCCCCTCCCTCCCCCCAAGATAGCAATATCTCCCTCTGCAGCGTTGTACTTCATTCTTTTTTTAACGAAAGATAAATATACAGCAGGGCCGCAAAATATAAATTTGCTGTGACGTTTCAGTTACATCAGAGGATAAATCACAGTGAAATCTCCTGCAATGAGAAAAGGCTTCCAGGGCTTCCAGACAAGCCGCTACGCTTCCGATGTGCTCCTCAAATTTGGAGCTGAACTCAATTTTTCATGATGCTGATCAATCAAAAGAGCCAAGCAAAATGTTCCTCACCCACTCACCTGCGGGGAGTAATGTTTTTGACAGGCAAGTGGATACTTTGCCTGGACTATGAAGAGTTTGCAAAGCTAGCTTAAAATGAGAGGTCGTCTTGAGCTGCTCTGGCCGGCGCTTGGGATACAACTCAATCTAACTATCTCACAAGTAACGGTGTTCATCCGCTAAAAGGTGAACTGTGGTTCAGCTGCTCCCAGTTTTATGAGGTCAAAACTGAGTAGGTTAACGGAGAAGGCAAATGCTGGTTTAATGACAACATTCATTTCTGAGAACCTCTGGGATTGGATAGGCGACTGGTTTTCTCTCCCGCTTTTCAATGACCAGCCTGTTTCTGAAAACTTAGAGAGCTGTGATTTGTGTGCATCCTTTGTAATTGTAGACAGCTGTGAGTTTTGTCTTCTACTGGCTGCTAGCATTCTTAAGTTGGATGGGGAAAAGTGACATTTCTTCATGAGTGAAGGAAAATGAACTCTTTGCTTTTCTGACTCATGACTCTCTACCTTTAAATGTGCTAGACAGTTTTCAGAGCTGTTTCCAATATTCTCCTTATCTCTTTTCAAGCACCAGCAGCACTTTTATAAATACTGTACAAGGTATTAGTTCAAATTTAAACAAGAGGTATTTTTATGAAGTATGTAATATTCTTAAACTTAGACAAATGGATTTCACTAACAAGGACCAGGAATCCTCTGTTTCTCTCTCCTTTTTGGCATGTGGGAAAATTAACAAGAGGTTAGGAGATTAGACCAACAGTCTGCCTTTCAAGTGACTTTGAACCTTTCATTTTATTGAAGGAAAAAGTTAAACGAGACATCATCCAAGTATCCAAAAGATGCTGGATTTCTCCTCAAAGAGATAGTGGGAGATACCAATAGCTCTCCAGTGTATGATGTAAATGGAAAAAAAGCTGGTTTATTTGAATATTATTGCATATTTTAAGGGGTTCTTGTGTTTAATTACAAAATATCTGTATTTGTTCACTTAAACATCCTTGTTCACTTAAAGATTCAAGATTCCAGGGGTACTGTCTGTTTTAAGGCTAGGGAGTCTCTCTCAAACCATGCTGAATCTTTCAAAACGTAAGAACATTCATTAAGTCTCGCCCATGTAGATACCATACAGAAAACTGGATATTTATTTAAACCGCTGGCTTTCTATTAATGGAACAGGGAGATAAGTATCATTAATGCTTTTCACTTCAATTAAAAAACAGATTAATGTGAGAATTTAATATTACATTTTCATCCTCAGTGGTCCCAAAGCAATTTCAAATGGCGGATTTATATGCAATCTATGCAGTGCACAAATGTGGAATAAGAGGGCACAATCCTGCAGCATATATAAATTAGCCAGCGGCTACAAGTGTGCTAGCTGCCTCACAGAACATAGAAGGTGCTTTCCTCAGAAGAGCTTATAGTCTAATGGTGTGTCTACAGTGCAATCAGGAGGCACAACTGCAACATGTGTAGACATAAGGGAGCTAGCTTTGATGGAGCTAGCTTGCTAAAAATAGCGGTGTAGCTCCAGCGGCAGGGGTGGCAGCATGGGCTAGCCATCCGAGTACATTCCCAGGGTTCAGGGCAGGACGGTATTCAGACCACTAGCCTGTCCCACTGCCTGTGCCACCGTGGTTATGCTGCTATTTCCCGTGAGCTAGCTAGATCAAAGGTAGCTCGTGTCTGCCTAGACATGCTGCAATCACACCTCCTGACTGCAGTGTAGACATATCCTAAGAGTCCAGTCTTGACACCAGGCACGTGAGTAACTTTACACACAAATAGCTGCACTGAAATCAACAGCACTTCCACTGGACTCCTCGTCTGAGTAAAGGTATTCAGGTGCATCAGTGTTTGCATGATCAGACCCTGAACAAACAAACACACAGACAAAATGTTAATGGTGAGGTTAGGTACACATCTTGTTAGTTACTTGATCATTCTTTAGACCTATCCCCTCTTCTCTCCTTCATCTTTGAGATCCCCCAAGTGCCCCAGGGTAATTGTTCTGCGATTGCTGTCCCAATATAAGTCATAATTGTGTCTTCCATCTATCCTCCCTGTCCACCCCACACATACAGGTTTAATGTTAAAAAAAATCTATTGAGTTACACAAGAGTTTTGTCATTGATTTAAGTGTGAGAAGGATCAAGCTGTGTGCATGCATATTATACAAAATTTGAAATATCCATAACCTCATTACTGTTTGTCTCTAATTGAACCTCATCCCCATTTATTTAATTATGAAACATAATGGGTAAGATTAGTCACTGGTAGAGTTACGCCGGAGATGAATTTTTCCCATAGTGCCCAGTCTGGGATTCCTGTGTATCCAGTGAAGCCAATGGGAGTTTTGAGGACAGAGGGAATGCAGGATCAGGTGAAATACTGTACTGATTAATAATGGAAGTATTATAATAAATTGACCCATTAAAATTGGGTTGGATTTATTTTCAGTTCCTTAATCTGCCAGCAGAAAATTCTATTTGATGACCACTGTGTGTGTATTTTTTTTTCAAAAGAATAAAGAGCTCAAACTGCAAAACAAAAACGGATGTCACATGTGTGGACATATGTCATGGGTGGAAACTCTGAAAGTTAGGGCAATAGGTAAAAAATAATAAGGTCAGGTGATTGAAAGACAAACTCAATCATTTTGATCTGTTCCAGGAGGTGAAAAGCAATCCACCTTATACATTTCACAGTAGTAAAAAGGAATGAGAAAAGATATGATAATCACAATTCTAGCATCAGTCTCATTTGAGCAGCTGAACAATGTTACATCCATAAGACTTCTTGCAACTTCTTGCTGCATGAACAAGGATGTAAATCTGCAACTGCCATGCAGCCACAGGTGGATTTTACAGGCACTGGCTGCAGCTAATGAAATCTTTAGTTTTTGGTTTCTTTTTTAAGTTTGATTATGATAAACTACTAACGATCAGGCTTTTACAGCCACGTAAGTACAAACAGAGACGGCCACCACAGAGAATTAGTATTACTTCACCAAAATATCATGCCATCATTTACATTTTTTCCATCAAAAACTGTAAATCAGACCAAGATCAATTGTGTGGATTATACACATCACTATGCCCCAGAGAGATAGTCTTGCCCTAAACAGGATGTAGCAAAAATGATTACAAAGACATTAGCTTTCAGTGAGTGCACTACTTGGAAACATGAAAGTGAGGGCTCTTTGTCTTTAGAAATGAGGCGGTATTGAAGTGACCTTATTAGAAACCTGGAAAATTATGAAAGGGGATTAATGATCCTGTGATGATTTTTTGAATGCTGAAGGGTTCAAAATTGGCAGGATGCTGCAGTAAAAATCTAACTGAAGCACTAAATATGGGAAATGTAGATGTTTTCTACCACCCACACAGATGGGTTTTCTGAAGTATTTAGAAATGTGTCTCTTGCCCATTGTTGTCAGAGCAGCACAGTTACAATAACGACAAACAAAACAATAATGTTATAAAATGCACATAAAATCAACCTCAATATTACCAGCAGGGCATCGCTGTGTGATGAGAAATATTTTTCCAGCCATTGACCCCAAAACCAAAAGCCAGAGTGAATAGCTGTGTTGTGCACTGCATCTTCAAAGCTGCAAAACTCTGGCTCTGCAAGAGTCAATTTCATAACCCAGGCCTCCCTCTGCCCTCCAACAATGCTCTGCCATAAATACCCCGGGATAAAACGCTGTAAATAGATAGCAAGAGTATTCCAGCCAGTTGTAATGGCTGTGACTATTAACATAATTCCATAGCTGCTAAAAAGGACTGTGGCCATTTTTTGCTGTGCAATTTCTTACAAGCTCCTAGGGTATGTCTACACTGCAAATTAAGGTGTGACTGTAACACAGGTAGGCATACCCACACTAGCTTTAATTTAGCTAGCATGAGTAACCACAGCAGTAAAGATGTGGAGGCATCACTTTCAGTATAGGCTAGCAAGCTGAGTACATGCCCAGAGTCCCCTGCAGGCTTGAACAGGGCTGGCTAGCCCATGCTCAAACCTGTGCCATCACATCTAGATTAAAGCTAGTGCAGGTATGTCTCCACTGCAAGTTAAGATGCAATTGGAATAGGCACAGTTGTACGACTACTACACCCTAATGAGCAGTGAAGAGATGCCCTTAGAGATGGTTTCTTTTCTATGGAAATTGTATTAAATGCATGTCCGTGTGTTTCTGCACACACACAGATGTGCCAAACTGAAGCTGCCAGCTCTTGCACACACACACACACACACACACTTAATTAGGGTTCTCTGAGGCTTAACTGGTACAAGCTGTGAGAGATTCTTTGTTTTTCTGCTTTCTCCATTGTTGGTATTAGTGATGCATGTATCTTCAAACAATTAAAAGGTTTGTTTCCGATGAGCCTCCTCTCCAAGAATTCACATTTCTCTGAACCTTACCTTCTTGGACCTGATTCAGCACTGCACTACTCCAGTTTTTGCCAGGATAACTCCATCATATTAACTGAGGGAATTGCACCAATCTAAAACTGGAGTAATGTAGTGGTGAATCAGGCCCAAATGTGTTTTCAAAGCTGGGCAGGTAATTAGCTGTTCTTGTAGGATTTCTGGTAAGTCCATTCCTATAGGAACATAGGAATTGCCAGATTTGATTCTAAAAGAGGATGAAGGTCTCAGGCAAAAAAGGTTCTTATTTTTCCCAGTCTATTTTTCCCATCCTTTCTCTACACTGCGGCCTAGTCCTTGGGCAAAGACACCAAGCAAACAGCACTGATTCCCCCAGCACTGAGCAGCGAGGACTGATCCTGCTCAAGTGCATGCTAAAGAATTGACCTCTCATCATTCAAATCGTTCCTTAAAACAAACTTCTTTTGTAATGCCTACCACTGCTAATGCACCAAAGCAACAGGGCACAATCCGTGGGAGTTTTGTATTTGGTTTCATCAGGAACAAAACTGTGACCATAGTGCATCAAAGAGTTGCAGAGACAGAGTTGGGCTCTGTTTTAAGACTAGACTGTCTTTTAGCTATGCAAGGGTACTTTGAGTCTGAAGGTATTGTTGGTCTAATTTAGCTTTTAAATTCTTGGGCATAGGGGCTCTCTCTCTTTGTTTATAGCTATGTCCACAACAGGAGAAAAAGATGCGGTAGCTAACATATGTTGAAAACACATGTTAAACCCTATGCTAGACAAGGCAATTTGCATTTAATATGTGCTATCACCCCTAGGCTCCCTCATAGGGTTTATCTCAACCAACTAAGGGCAGGTCTACACTAGAAGCACTGCATTGGCTCAGCTGCACTGCTGTAGCATGCCTGGTGAAGATGCTCTGTCTGATGAGAGAGTGTCTCCTGTTGACAAAACACCAGTGTGAACAGCACTTAGCTCGGTGTCACTTGTATTGCTCGGGGGGAGGGTCTTTTTCACACCCCTGAATGATGTAAGTCAGATCGATGTAAGCGGTAGTGTAGAACGGCCCACAACTCAAACTGCCTTGTCTACTCTAGGATTTTAACAAACAAGCTAACATGTTTTAGCTAACATTAGGGTTGTTGATAAATCGCAGTTAACTCACATGATTAACTCAAAAAAATTAACTGTGATTAAAAAAATTAATCGTGACAAATCGCACTGTTAAACAATAGAATACTAATTGAAATTTATTAAATATGTTTGGATGTTTTTCCGCATTTTCAAATATATTGCTTTCTATTACCACAGAATACAAAGTGTACAGGGCTCACTTTATATTATTTTTATTACAAATATTTGCACTGTAAAAATGATAAACAAAGAAATAGTATTTTTCAATTCACTTATACAAGTACTGTAGTGCAATCTCTTTATCATGAAAGTGCAACTTATAGATTTTTTTGTTACATAACTGCACTCAAAACCAAAACAATGTAAAACTTTAGAGCCTACAAGTCCACTCAGTCCTACTTCTAGTTCAGCCAATTGCTAAGACAAACAAGTTTGTGTACATTTATGGGCGATATTGCTGACTGCTTCTTATTTACAGCGTCACCTGAAAGTGAGAACAGCCATTTGCATGGCACTTCTGTAGCCTGCGTTGCAGGATATTTATGTGCCAGATGTGCTAAACATTCATATGCCCCTTCATGCTTCAGCCACCATTCCAGAGGCCATGCTTCCATGCTGATGATGCTCTTTAAAAAAATAATGTGCTAATTAAACTTGTGACTGAACTCCTTGGGGTCAAATTGTACGTCCCCTGTTCTGTTTTACCTGCATTCTGCCATACAGTTCATGTTACAGCAGTCTCAGATGATGACCCAGCACATGCTCTTTTTAAGAACACTTTCACAGCAGATTTGACAAAACGCAAAGAAGGTACCAATGTGAGATTTCTAAGAATAGATATAGCACTCAACCCAAGGTTTAAGAATCTGAAGTGCCTTCGAAAATCTGAGAGGGACAAGGTGTGAAGCATACTTTCAGAAGTCTTAAAAGAGCAACACTCTGATGCAAAAACTACAGCACCCGAACTACCAAAAAAGAAAATCAACCTTCTGCTGGTGGAATCTGACTTAGATAATGAAAAAGAACACGCGTCAGTCCGCACTGCTTTGGATTGTTATCGAGCAGAACCCGTCATCAGCATGGATGCATGTCCCCTGGAATGGTGGTTGAAGCACAAAGGGACATCTGGCATGTAAATATCTTGCAAAGCCAGCTACAACAGTGCCATGAAAATGCCTGTTCTCACTTTCAGGTGACATTGTAAACAAGATGTGGGCAACATTATCTCCTGCAAATTATAGCAAACTTGTTTGTCTGAGCGATTGGTTGAAGTAGGACTGAGTGGAATTGTAGGTTCCAAAGTTTTACATTGTTTTATTTTTGAATGCAGTTATTTTTTGTACATAATTGCACATTTGTAAGTTCAACTTTCATTACAAAGAGTACTACAGTACTTGCACTATAGTATTTGTATTAGGTGAATTAAAATATACTATTTCTTTTGTTTTTTACAATGCAAATATTTGTAATAAAAATAAATATAAAATGAGCACTATACGTTTTGTATTCTGTGTTGTAAATGAAATTAATATATTTGAAAATGTAGAAAACATCCAAAAATATTTAAATAAATGGTAGTCTACTATTGTTTAACAGTGCAATGAATCACGAGATTAATTGCAATTAATTTTTTAATGGCACGATTTATCGTGATTAATTTTTTTTTATCGCTTGACAGCCCTAGCTAATATGTTAAAAAAACCACCTTTTATCCAAATGAAGACAAGTTCTGTGATTTGTGCAGCTCCAAACAGACTACCAGCACTCAATAAATAACAATAACTCCCAAACTAAAATCTTTCTTAAAATCAACTTCTGGCTGAAAGTGTTTTTTCACTACCCATTGAGTCCAGCTACCAACGCCACCCCACTACACCATCTAATAATGGACCAGATTTGCCTCTCTTTTACCGTGATGCGATTGCAGTGAAGTCAATGAGGATGGAACTGAAAGGAGACTTTGGCCCCATGCATCCATGAGATGCAACAATTCTTAGAGTAATGAGAGGTGGTTACAAAACAGGATCTCTAGCTTGTAGAATCTCCAACTAACATTATGCACAACTAATGCACAATTAGCAAACACAATGACTAAGAATAACACAACCAGAAAAGGATCCAAGGTGATCCCTTCTTTGATCAGGTATTTATTGTAGTCTCACAGATGTGTGAGCTTCCAAATGTTCCACCCTCTTTATTTGCGGGGAGAACAAACTCCTGCACCAAGTGTACCTGGAGAAAGCAGTGTATGTGGGGGGAACGCACAGTGCATTGTGTGAATCAAGGAGTAAGAAATAGAGTCTGAGTCATAAGGCAGGGGTGGCGGAGTGAGTGTAAATGATGAGGATGAGTGAAGAAAAGAGAGAAGGACTGATGGAGAAGAGAAGAGAGCAAAAAGCAAGGACTGATGGGGAGGCAAGATAGTAAACAAGACTGAAAAAGAGAGGAAGGGAAAATAACAGGATGTATGGGGAGAGAATGAAGTACGGAAAAAAATATATGTAACCCTTTTGCCCGTCAGAGTTGACAGCAACAAGGGCCGGGTTCAATATCTAGGGGATCCATTCCAATAGCACAATGCAAACTGGCTCGAGCCCCCACCCAGTGACCTGGGACAAATATATACCACCCCCACTGGGCACCTCCAAGAGGCAGTACTTCCCCTCTCACAAGCACATAGTCTGAGTGTAGCAAAAAGCCTTTTAATAACAGAGAGAAACAATGTGGCATTATGTTGGGGAAACACCACCAACAGGATTCATAACACAACCCATGAGCAAAAAACCCACCCCAAGCAAATTGGGACATGCCCTTTCCCTTTGGTTCTTGAGTCCAGCAACCCCAAATCACCCAAAGTCCCAAAAGTCCAATGACCCAAAAGTCTCTGTCCCTGGTCAGGGCAGCCCCAGAGTTCACCCAGGTTTATCTGTAGATAAACCTGGGTGGAGATGGGGGCGGAGGTAAGAGGCACCTTACATGATCTGAAGCTGACCGCCCCACAGCTCCATAGGCCTTCGCTCCGCTCCGCCAGCTGCCCCACAAACTGCTTCGCTCAGCTCTGCTCTGCAGCCCACATGCAGCTCCCGCCGTCCAGCCAATCCACAAACTGCTCGGCGTCCTACCAGCCGCTCCCACTGTCCTATGAACTGCTCCACCAGCCTGTCCACAAGGCACTCCAGACGTCCCGCAAACTGCTCCACAATATATCTTCAGGCTCCCCCACTACTTAACACAACACTCAGTGATTTCAGCTCTTAGTCAGTTCAGCTCTTTGGTGAATTCAGCTTGTAGTAGGGGAGCCTCAGTGCTGGTGCACTATTAGCCCAAAGTGAGCTCAGCAGCCTGTAACTAGATTTCTAATGAAAACAAAATTAGCTCTGATATTCTACAGTGGAGAGAGGAGGAAGTGCAATTAGCATGTAAGGCCCTTACCAAGGGGCCCATGCCACCAAGTATCCATACTTGTCCCCAGCCTCTCTCAATTCACAGAGAATTGGAACCCATGCCTAGCGAGTGCTACTTAGTTGATGGTGAGTCCCTCCATCATAACAAAAGGCCAAGTACAGTTCCAAGCACAGTTCCCATAATCAGGGTAATAACAATTTATTCTTCCTGCCCCAATAACAGAGACACTGGGGATCCCACAGCAGCCAAAGTGACCATTTGGGCAGCTATGGCCTCATTCTAGGCAGGGTGGGTGTGCCTATGCAAATGAGATCGGCCCCTGAAGTTCTTTTCCACAACTTGCCACACCTCATCACCAAATGTCAGGATGGAGCTCATCCTGACACTGCTTACATCTACTGCAGAAAAATAAAATTGTGGGACAGAACAGAAAAAGAGGGAGGAAAAGTTAAACCAAGATATGGAGACGATGGAAAGCAAAGAGGAACAAAGGGAAAGAGAAAGAAGAACAAACACAGAGATATTGTGTGTTTTTAAACGTATGATGTAATAGGGAAAATAATACCAGTGCATGCACCAGACACCGACAAAGTAAAACCCGGGTGGGGTCAAACGGAGGAGGAGGAACACACATCCTGAACGTTGCATAGCGCAGCTAAATAACGAGGGTGGGTGCTGCAAATGCTGCCCAGCCAACCTGCCTCTTCTAAGGCTATCCCAGCTTGCTTTGCAAGGGGACTGCTGAGTTTTATTTCTGAGATACATAAAGGAGCAAGCCTCTGTCTTTTTTTAAAAGCCCCCTGAGAAATTCCAGAATGGATTAGAAATTCCGTATCACTCTGAGATAAAAACTCCGTATGGCAGTGCATTGGGAATCCAACTGAGATTCCAAGCCTTTGTATTACCTTTGTGAAGAGGGAAGGTCCATGACTTGTGACATCCATGTAGCCATGAATCCTCTGCATTTAGGTTATCCTCCACTCTGTCCACTCCTTCAGCCATATCCCTGCATGCCATTTCATTTTGACTTTTTAAACAAACACACTTTAAAATACTGTTTCAATGGTACATTGTTGTTACTTCAAATCACCCCCCACCACCCACCACTTACCCCACTGAAAAACCCAAACAGTTGGTTACTTTAAATTGTCAGCATCATATTATGTCTTATTTCCTCCCAGTATCAAATGCTGTCCAGCTACCCTGAGGCAGGAAGCTGTACAAATGCCTTTCTGCTGAGGTAATAGGGTTGGTGCTTCTCCAGATCCAGTCTTGGAGGCCATGATGGCGGGAAAGACAGACATTCAAATGCACATTGGGTACGAGACTTCCTTTTTCTGCGTAAGGAGAATGGGTTCTCATGCATAATGCAGTACTGCCAGGTTCTGCAGTGCATCACTCAATCTTGCAGGACTTGAGCTGGAAGATTTTTGCCAGCATAAACCACGCTTCAGTGTCCCCTCTCCCAGGCTGGCCATAGGGGACCAGTGCAGCCCTAAAATTCAGTAGGCCTAGCAAGAAAGGGGATGTGGCGAGAGCAGCCAAGCGATGTGCTCATTCGATGAACAACCAGTCGATGGTGAAAAACCCGTGAGGGATACAGCACCCGGGGCTGAGCTGGAGCACCATGGTGTAATTTAAATCTCCCTGCAACAGCTTTGATGCAGATGAGCGAAAAAAGGAGAAAAGAAGAGACGAAAGCCAGGCCAGGTAGGGAGGCAAGACACCAAACAAGACTGAAAAAGAGAAGGGGAAAGAACGGAATGAAGGGAGAGAGAATGAAGTACGGAAAAAATATATATTACAGAAACTTCACTTCAACTTAAAGAGGAGTTTTGCCTGAGTTGGCCCCTAATAAAGTATTACGTTTTGACTGGTAGACTCGTAATGTCAGGATAGCACTGTGATTCTGCTGAAGGGAGGAGGATGTAAGAGACATACTGGGAGAATCCATGGACTGCTGTGACCTACAACATGGTCCTGAGGCCTGCTGCACTGCCCTTCACACAGGGAAAGGTATGATGGGAGTGGGCTACAGGCAGGGCCAGGAGATCTGTGAATTACATGGATCTGCTGCCCCTCCTATGGAGAGCAGTCGCAGCCGACAGCCGCTACTCTGCTCCTACCCTGCCCATGGTGTGTTGCAGGTCAGTTCCACATCAGCTACTATAAGCTGCAGAAGAAATTCTCTTCCTCAGCATGGCTCACACATTGCTGAACATATGGTGGTTTACGACAGCTATGTTGCTCTAAATATCCAATAACTGCCAGGACAGGAATGGACTCACAACCAGGCTTAGCAGAATCCGGGAGTCAACTGAGCTCTTGGCATTATGAGCTTTTGATCTTGGGTTTCAGCAAATGCAAAGCGCCTCTTAGAAACAATGAAGACCTCATGCAATAGCAGATCAGAGCAAGTCATGGAGGGTTCTCCCTCCGTACCACTAAAAAAATACAGTTTATGGAATCAGAGTTTAATTCCTCCCCTGGCTGAGGCTTTTATCGTTCATATTAATTACTAATATACTTAAGCATATAAAGATTTTCTTCATAGCTCTGGGGTTGTAAGCCGGATACACTGGCACATTCTGCCTGCTTTCAGCCACTTTGTTGTCATAAAACAACAAAGCCCCAATCTTACCCCACTAAAGGCAATGGGAGTTTTACAAGATTTAAAAGTGTGCAGGATCAGACACCAAGAACATACTGGGGAAACTGAACAACTGGTTGTATTTTAGCTGTTAGTCTAAATCAGCTTTATAGTCTAATTATGATAAAGGATTCCCTTATTTCGGCCTAATTCTTTAGAATTTTGGGTAACATTTTCAAAAGCATCTAAGTGATTTAGGAGCCTCATGCCAAAGTCATTTTTGAAATGTCACTTGGGCACCTATGTGCTTTTGCAAATTTTACTCTTTGTCTATTGTTAGTCCCAATTTCATGCATTTCTGAGGAAACTTTTGCCTCTTGCTGCAGGGGTCTTTTGAAAATGAGAGGTTGCAATTTTCCATATTTGCTTTTGTTTAATTCTTGTATTTATTTTCCTTAGTTTTTTTAAATAAATCAAGGTCTTGAAAGAACTACTTAAATAATTTTTTTACATCCCTTTCAGAAAGTGAACCACGTGGCATGCAGAGCTAAATTTTCAGTCACTTTAGTGTTGCAAATGCATCCCTAATTTGTGCACATAATCAGCGTGCTTCTTAAAAACAGAAACAGACTGTGCAAATTGGGTAAGTGTCTGCATTTGCAAAACAATCTGGTAATTTTTGTGTGCAGTTGCAGTGATTCCACATGCATATTATGTGCATTTGCGCAACTCAGATGTACAACTGTACCTTTAACTGTTTGAAAATCTGGCCCACAAACAAAGTACAAATTCTGGTAAATTTATATAGATAACTTGTTTGAAAATATTTATACAGAAACCTCAGTAAATGAAGAAAAGGAAGACTGATAATTGATTTAAATTCTAATATCTGTTGTGAGGACATTTGTACCGCTCATTTTCTTAGTTGAAGTCCTCTGCATGTGACACAATCAATTCACCAAAAAAAAGAAAAGGAGGACTTGTGGCACTTTAGAGACTATCAAATTTATTTGAGCATAAGCTTTCGTGAGCTACAGCTCACTTCATAGGATGCAATCAATTCACCGTGATCAGTATCTAGTTATGTATGAGTCAAGGTGGTGGTGTTTGGATCTCGGTCACAAGGCTCAAAGTCTTTGAATTTCAATCAAAGCTAGGTTTCATAGTTCAAACAGGAAGGCAACAAAATCTTGCAAGCTGTTTTGACAGACTGGATTGTAGAGCACTCGTGAGAACAGTTATATTGTGAGATTCTGGCTGTCTATGATCTGGAAACAAGAAGTCTTATGATCAAGGCACTGGACTGGGACTCAGGAGCCCATGGTGTCCCCAACTTCATATGTGACCTTCGGCAATTCACTTAATCTCTCTGTGCCATTCCCCACCTGTAAACCTGTGATGCTAATACCTCCTTTCTCAGCTTTTGTCTATTTGGATTGTAAGCTTTTTGGGACAGGGGACGTTTCTTGTTATGTGTATGTCCAGCACCTAGCGCAATGGGGCTTCAGTTTCCGTTGGGGTTTCTTAGCACTACTGTAATACAAATATAATAATAGAAATACTAAATCTTCCCCTTTTAGAATTCAACTTGTACCCAAAACCAGAGGTGGGCTTGGATCTTGGTGTTAGAATCCAAAGCCCTCCAAAATTCCAAGAGGCTACAATTTTAGGCACTAAGCCATCACACTGAGGAGTGCAGTGTTGCTAGATTAGATTGGATAGGGAAAGAAAGTATGTAAATAAATAGAATGAGAGGCAGAACAGTGCTATCATTGATACCATTGCACAAATGAATGATGTCCTGCTTCTAGTCCTGCCACACAGGATTATGTGCTTCCGTGGTGTGATTGTGAGCCGAGAGCAGCACTAAGCCACTAGCAGAGCTGCTAAGTCGAGCTGTTCGAAAAATGGAATATTCCTTTCATGGAAAATTTTGACATTTTGAAATTAATTTCAGTTCCAGTTTTGCACCTGCTTTGTACCCAATTCACACATCTTGGGCTCAAAAATTCAGTACTGGCTACCCCTGAGCGCCATGTTGCTGGTAGTATAAATGTATTCGTAAATCAGCAGTGACAGGTATTTGGGAGGATTACAGGAGGGCAGTGTTTGAAACCAAAGCAGATTGAATGGCTATGATAAAGGGAAATTAGACAATCTGCTAGAGAGGCACAGGCTGGCATGCCTTACTGCCATTATGAAATGGAATCTGTAAATAAAAAATATGGAAGTAAAAGAAGTCAGACCCTTTCCTGAGAATTTCTGACATGGGAAGTGACATCACAGGCAGACACTCACATAGTTCATTGATATTGAGACTTCTAAAGTCATTTTGCAATATGCATTTTCCTTTTTTAAAGTATTTATTAGGGAAAAGAGAGGAAATTTATTTTTTTCAAACTTTGCTGTTTCCAAAGATTTCCAATATTTAGGGCTTTCATTGTCTTTTGTTCCAACTCAAAACTAGGCCTTCCCCACACCCTACTCTGTTGCAATTGCTTAAAATCTTGTAAACACATGTTCCCAGCTCAAGCAATCTTTCTGTCCCTTTCTTTGGCTCCTAACCCTCCATTTCTCACCATCCCAATTTTGAAAAAAATAACAAATCACTAAGCCTAATTTTTTTTCCAAATATTGTGTAGTTGTGAACAAGTTATGAGATCCTAAAGGGCAGACTGGATGGCAAACTGTATGCATCACTGATGATCTGCACAAAAAAAAGAAATTGGGCACAATTCTATTCCAATATCACACAATGGTTTCTAGACTTTTTGGTGTGGGGCAGGGAGGGTTATACGGACATTGTACTGATTAGGCTGTGAAATTAGAGCTTGATCCTTCAGCCACTGAGGTCACTTGGAGCTTTGCCATTGATTTCAAGGGACTCAGGATCAGACTCTCAGTCCCTGATCCGGCGAACGCTTACACCCATCAGTAGTCCCATCAGGGTCGTGGCCATTAAGGATCATATCTGCCATCCAGCTATATGCACACAGATGAGCCAGATGAGTATAAAAGATTGACGGCACACTATGGCCCTAATTTACAACGGGAATCTGGGAATTAACCAGGGAACGCTCAGACGGATCACAGATCATCTTCAAGCAGACGCCCAGGTACTGCATCTCATGTAAGCCCAAGCTGCAGCTCATCAGTCTTTTGAGCAATCAGCCTATTGCTGTGAATTTACCAAAGTGCCTTTTTAAAACATTTTTCTTGGGCTCATGATTTTTGCCAGGTTAGCTCATTACTGGCTGCAGCCTGCCCATCTTTAATCAGGCAAAACAAGCCCGCTGAAGTCAGTAATGACTGGGGATCCCATTGTCATAAATATAAAGGGAAGGGTAAACCCCTTTAAAACCCCTCCTGGCCAGAGGAAAAATCCTCTCACCTGTAAAGGGTTAAGAACCTAAAGGTAACCTCGCTCGCATCTGACCAAAATGACCAATGAGGAGACAAGATACTTTCAAAAGCTGGGAGGAGGGAGAGAAACAAAGGGTCTGTGTCTGTCTATATGCTGCTTTTGCCGGGGATAGACCAGGAATGGAGTCTTAGAACTTTTAGTAAGTAATCTAGCTAGGTATGTGTCAGATTAGGATTTCTTTAAATGGCTGAGAAAAGAATTGTGCTGAATAGAATGACTATTTCTGTCTGTGTATCTTTTTTGTAACTTAAGGTTTTGCCTAGAGGGATTCTCTATGTTTTGAATCTAATTACCCTGGAAGGTATCTACCATCCTGATTTTACAGGGGTGATTCCTTTACTTCTATTTCTATTACAAGTCTTCTTGTAAGAAAACTGAATGCTTTTTCATTGTTCTCAGATCCAAGGGTTTGGGTCTGTGGTCACGTATGCAAATTGGTGAGGATTTTTACCAAACCTTTCCCAGGAAGTGCGGTGCAAGGGTTGGGAGGATTTTGGGGGGAAAGACGTGTCCAAACTACATTTCCCAGTAAACCCAGTTAGAGTTTGGTGGTGGCAGTGGATATTCCAAGGACAAAGGACAAAATTAATTTCTACCTTGGGGAAGTTTTAACCTAAGCTGGTAAAAGTAAGCTTAGGAGGTTTTCATGCAGGTCCCCACATCTGTACCCTAGAGTTCGGAGTGGGAGAGGAACCTTGACATGGTGGCAGAGTGGTGGGATTAACCTGAAATCATTTTGAGATCAATTTGAGATTTTTTTTGAACTAGAAATACAGATTTTAAAAAGGAATTTTTTTTTCCTTTGGAGCTGCTGGAAAGCAGCTTGTTTTTTCTCCGCTTTGAGGCCAGAGCAGAGACAAAAGGGGATTATCTTTGTGAATTGCAGGTTTTCTTTGCCTGGAGGCAGGGTACTTAACCTCCTGCAGGGAAATTCACAGTCTTGGTAAACCAGAAGTTTTTTTTTTATCTAAAAGTAAATGGGGGGGGGGGTGTTTCTACCCATTTTCCTGGAGACAAAAGTGGCAGGGGCTTTTTTTTTTAGGATTTTGATTTTTTTACAAGGAGCACAAGTTTGAAAAGGATTTTTTTTTCCTTTGGGCTGCTGGTAAGCAGGTTTCCAAGTAGCTGGAGGTTTTTTGCTTTGATTTGGGGCCAGAGGAGAGACAAGGGAATTGTCTTTTTCTGTAGGCTGACAATCACTATCAGAGAATAGGTATTCTATTCCAGCACAGCAAAATTTTACAGCCAAGTTTTGTTTGTTTATTTCTAAACCTCGGGTGTAAAGTTAGTTAAAAACAGAGAGGTTAGGATGACAAAATCCACGGCTCGACAAAAGCTGGAATTAGCCAGATTTCAGGCTGAGGAAAAACAAAGGGAACATGAAAGACAGATAGAACTCATGCGGCTGAAGGAGGAGGAGAGGGAAAAAGAGAGGAAGCATGCACTGGAGATGGAGAAGGTAAAGGCTCAGCAGAATATACCAACAAACCCTAGCAATCCTTCTCCAGGTACCACTCCCCATCCCAGAAAGTTCCCCACCTACAAGGCAGGCGATGATACTGAGGCCTTCCTAGAAAACTTCGAAAGGGCCTGCCTTGGGTACAACATCTCTACTGACCAATACATGGTAGAGCTGAGGCCGCAGCTCAGTGGACCCTTAGCTGAGGTGGCAGCTGAAATGCCTAAAGAACACATGAACAAGTATGAACTGTTTAAATCCAAGGCGAGAGTCAGAATGGGGATAACACCCGAGTAGTCTCGTCGGAGGTTCAGAGCCCTAAGGTGGAAACCAGACGTGTCATTTACCCGACATGCCTACCACACTGTGAAACATTGGGATGCCTGGATATCAGGAGCAAGTGTTGAATCTCCAGTAAATTTGCCCTTCCTAATGCAAATGGAACAATTCTTAGAGGGTGTTCTTGAGGAAATAGAAAGACACATCCTAGATGGGAAGCCCAAAATTGTAATCGAGGCAGGAGAGATTGGAGCCAGATGGGTGGAGGTGGCAGAGAAGAAGAAAACTGGTTGCAGTTGGAGCGGAGACCAGAAGGGACAACCCCAGACCACACCCTATTACCGGGGGCCACCCAAAGCCCCACCTACCTCCCAAAGAACCCTCCAGACCCCTTATCGTCCCACCACCCCGTTCTCCAGCAACCCTCCTCGCCCCAGTGACCCGTCAGCTGGACGATGTTTTAAATGTAACGAGCTGGGGCATGTAAAAGCCAACTCCCCCAAGAACCCCAACAGATTACAGTTCATTGCACTGGAATCACACCAGAGGTCCGCAGGCCCAGATACCTCCCAGATACCCTTGGAGCGGAGGGAAACTGTGAGTGTGGGCGGGAAGAAGGTCACCGCGTGGAGGGACACCGGAGCACAAGTGTCAGCTATCCGTGCTTCCTTAGTGGACCCCAATTTAATCAACGCAGAGATCCAAGTGACGATTCAACCCTTCAAGTCCAACTCTTCCGATTTGCCTACAGCCAAGTTGCCTGTCCAGTACCAGGGCTGGTCAGGAACATGGACTTTTGCAGTCTATGATGATTATCCCGTCCCCATGCTGTTGGGGGAAGACTTGGCCAATCATGTGAAGCGGGCCAAGAGGGTGGGAATGGTCACCCGTAGCCAGGCTAAACAAGCCTTGAGGCCTAGCTCTGTTCCGGAAACTTCTATCAGGACCCAGTCAGAGGTGATGGACCCGGACCCCAGGCCAATGTCTGCAACAGCAGTAGTGGATCCAGTCCCAGAGACCCAGATGGAACCAGTCCCAGAACCGGAACCAGCAGAACAACCAATACCAGACCCATTGCCAGCACTGAATCCAGTACTTGCAACCTCAACACCAGAGGGCCCCACTGAACCTGAACCAGCAGCAGCCGATAACCCTACACAAGAGGCTCAGCCGGAGCTTGAATCCCAACATAGTGCACCAGCGGTTCACAGCCAACGGAAACAGCCCCATCCCCTACATCGCTTCCAGAGGGACCAAGCATAGGTCCACAATCCAATGAGGAACTGATGCCTCCAGCATCAAGGGAACAGTTCCAGACCGAACAGGAAGCAGATGAAAGCCTCCAGAGAGCTTGGACGGTGGCACGGAGCAACCCACCGCCTCTCAGCTCTTCTAATCGATCCAGGTTTGTTGTAGAAAGAGGACTTTTATACAAGGAAACTCTTTCTGGGGGACACCAGGAAGACTGGCGTCCTCAGAGACAGTTGGTAGTTCCAACTAAATACCGGGCCAAGCTCTTGAGCTTAGCCCATGATCACCCTAGTGGCCATGCTGGGGTGAACAGGACCAAAGACCGTTTGGGGGGGTCATTCCACTGGGAGGGAATGGGCAAGCATGTTTCTACCTATGTCCGGTCTTGTGAAGTATGCCAAAGAGTGGGAAAACCCCAAGACCAGGTCAAAGCCCCTCTCCAGCCACTCCCCATCATTGAAGTTCCATTTCAGTGAGTAGCTGAGAGTATTCTGGGTCCTTTTCCGAAAAAGACACCCAGAGGAAAGCAGTACATACTGACTTTCATGGATTTTGCCACCCGATGGCCGGAAGCAGTAGCTCTAAGCAACACCAGGGCTAAAAGTGTGTGCCAGGCACTAGCAGACATTTTTGCCAGGGTAGGTTGGCCCTCCGACATCCTCACAGATGCAGGGACTAATTTCCTGGCAGGAACTATGGAAAACCTTTGGGAAGCTCATGGGGTAAATCACTTGGTTGTCACTCCTTACCACCATCAGACAAATGGCCTGGTGGAGAAGTTTAATGGAACTTTGGGAGCCATGATACGTAAATTTCGTAAATGAGCACTCCAATGATTGGGACCTAGTGTTGCAGCAGTTGCTCTTTGCCTATAGATCTATACCACACCCCAGTTTAGGGTTTTCCCCATTTGAACTTGTATATGGCCGTGAGGTTAAGGGGCCATTACAGTTGGTGAAGCAGCAATGGGAGGGATTTACACCTTCTCCAGGAACTAACATTCTGGACTTTGTAACCAACCTACAAAACACCCTCCGAACCTCTTTAGCCCTTGCTAAAGAAAACCTACAGGATGCTCAAAAAGAGCAAAAAGCCTGGTATGATAAACATGCCAGAGAGCGTTCCTTCAAAGTAGGGGATCAGGTTATGGTCTTAAAGGCACTCCAGGCCCATAAAATGGAAGCATCGTGGGAAGGGCCATTCACGGTCCAGGAGCGCCTGGGAGCTGTTAATTATCTCATAGCATTCTCCACCTCCAACCGAAAGCCTACGGTGTACCATATTAATTCTCTAAAGCCCTTTTATTCCAGAGAATTAAAGGTTTGTCAGTTTACAGCCCAGGGAGGAGACGACGCTGAGTGGCCTGAAGGTGTCTACTACGAAGGGAAAAGTGCTGGTGGTGTGGAAGAGGTGAACCTCCCATGACCCTTGGGCGTATGCAGCGACAGCAGATCAAGGGGTTGTGCACTAGCTACGCACCAACGTTCTCAGCCACCCCAGGACTGACTGAACGGACATACCACTCCATTGACACAGGTAATGCTCACCCAATTAGAGTCCAACCTTACCGGGTGTCTCCTCAAGCTAAAACTGCTATAGAACAGGAGATCCAGGATATGTTACAGATGGGGGTAATCTGCCCCTCTGGAAGTGCATGGGCATCTCCAGTGGTTCTAGTTCCCAAACCAGATGGGGAAATACGTCTTTGCATGGACTACCATAAGCTAAATGCTGTAACTCGCCCAGACAACTATCCAATGCCATGCACAGATGAACTATTAGAGAAACTGGGGCGGGCCCAGTTCATCTCTACCTTAGACTTAACCAAGGGGTACTGGCAGGTACCGCTAGATGAATCTGCCAAGGAAAGGTCAGCCTTCACCATACATCTCGGGCTGTATGAATTTAATGTACTCCCTTTTGGGCTGCAATATGCACCCGCCACCTTCCAAAGACTTGTAGATGGTCTCCTAGCGGGATTAGGAGAATATGCAGTCACCTACCTTGACGATGTGGCCATATTTTTGGATTCCTGGGCAGACCACCTGGAACATCTACAAAAAGTCCTTGAGCGCATAAGGGAGGCAGGACTAACTGTTAAGGCTAAGAAGTGTCAAATAGGCCTAAAAAGAGTGACTTACCTTGGACACCAGGTGGGTCAAGGAACTATCAGCCCCCTACAGGTCAAAGTGGATGCTATCCAACAGTGGCCTGTCCCAAAGTCAAAGAAACAGGTTCAATCCTTCTTAGGCTTGGCCGGTTATTACAGACGATTTGTACCGCAATACAGCCAAATCGCCGCTGACAGGCCTAACCAAAAAGAAACAGTCAAATGCCGTTCAGTGGACCGAAAAGTGTCCAAAGGCCTTTAACAAGCTTAAAGTGACACTCATGTCTGACCCTGTACTAAGGGCCCCAGACTTTGACAAACCACAGATGCGTCCGAGCGTGGTGTGGGAGCAGTTTTAATGCAGAAAGGACCTGATCAAGAATTCCACCCTGTAGTGTTTCTCAGCAAAAAACTATCTGAGAGGGAAAGCAACTGGTCAGTCAGTGAAAGAGAATGTTACGCCATTGTCTACACTCTGGAAAAGCTACACCCACATGTTTGGGGACGGCGTTTCCACCTGCAAACTGACCATGCTGCACTGAAGTGGCTTCACACCGTCAAAGAAAATAACAAAACACTTCTTCGGTGGAGTTTAGCTCTCCAAGATTTTGATTTCGACATCCAACACATCCCAGGAGCTTCTAACAAAGTGGCTGGTGCACTCTCCCGTGAAAGTTTCCCAGAATCAACTGGTTAAAATCATCCTTGAGATGTGGAAAATATTGTTAATCTTTATGTATTTGGTAGTATATTTAGAGATGCATGTGTCTTATTAACTCTGTTTTTCCTAGAGCTCCAGGAAGAAATCCCAGCCAGTGTTTCATCCTAGCTGAGATTTGGGGGGCGTGTCATAAATATAAAGGGAAGGGTAAACCCCTTTAAAACCCCTCCTGGCCAGAGGAAAAATCCTCTCACCTGTAAAGGGTTAAGAAGCTAAAGGTAACCTCACTGGCACCTGACCAAAATGACCAATGAGGAGACAAGATACTTTCAAAAGCTGGGAGGAGGGAGAGAAACAAAGGGTCTGTGTCTGTCTATATGCTACTTTTGCCAGGGATAGACCAGGAATGAAATCTTAGAACTTTTAGTAAGTAATCTAGCTAGGTATGTGTTAGATTAGGATTTCTTTAAATGGCTGAGAAAAGAATTGTGCTGAATAGAATGACTATTTCTGTCTGTGTGTCTTTTTTGTAACTTAAGGTTTTGCCTAGAGGGATTCTCTATGTTTTGGATCTAATTACCCTGTAAGGTATCTACCATCCTGATTTTACAGGGGTGATTCCTTTACTTCTATTTCTATTACAAGTCTTCTTGTAAGAAAACTGAATGCTTTTTCATTGTTCTCAGATCCAAGGGTTTGGGTCTGTGGTCACCTATGCAAATTGGTGAGGATTTTTACCAAACCTTTCCCAGGAAGTGGGGTGCAAGGGTTGGGAGGATTTTGGGGGGAAAGACATGTCCAAACTACGTTTCCCAGTAAACCCAGTTAGAGTTTGGTGGTGGCAGTCGTTATTCCAAGGACAAAGGATAAAATTAATTTGTACCTTGGGGAAGTTTTAACCTAAGCTGGTAAAAGTAAGCTTAGGAGGTTTTCATGCAGGTCCCCACATCTGTACCCTAGAGTTCAGAGTGGGGGAGGAACCTTGACACCCATCTTGCACTTTTTGCATTCATTATGCCGGTTTGAGTGAACAGGAGGTCAATGCACTGAGGCCTTTCAGGACTGGACTGCTGCAGGATTTAGAATTTACCAACAGACCTTTTTAATTATTTCTTGCTATGTCATTATTTTGACTGCTTAGTAAAGGCAGCCGCTGAACCTGTTCCCATTGAAGTCAATAGGATATTTCCCAGACTCAAGGGCAGGATCAGCCCATTAGAGTATCCTTTCTCTTTGTAGGTGGGGGAGGGAATCCTTTCCATAAAATATGTTCAGGGCAAAACAGTAAATAGCCTCCTGACTGACAGCAGGAATTCAAAGGAGCACGAAAGGAAAAGACTGTCTGCACCAGGAATAACGATTGTGTTGGTTACAACACAGTAAATGTTTCTGCATGGCTTTCCATGAGGAGGTGATACTTGAAGGGAGGCTGCTCAAAGGGGAGTATTAAAAATTCCAGGAGCTTTGTCCATACTTCTCTGCAGCCCAGTGGGACAAAGAAGACGAGCTGCTTTGATTTGCATTAGATCTGATTAATTGAACGACCACTTGCTCTTTAGGTAGGATACAAATAATTAGTCTCTTCTAGTGGGTGTTTAACTTTGGTCTTATCATTTGGACTTACATTTGCATTTTCGTTCTGAGCACTGGAAATGATTCTCTGATTTTCTCTTCTAGCCAGTCACAAAGAATTCTCTGGATGGGCTGGGAAGCCATGAAATTAAAAATCTCCCTTACTCTAATGTCTTCTATTTACAAAATTTTGCCTATTATTTGCTCCAGTTTTATGCATTCGATCTTAAATGTGTTTTCAATATCTACCGTAATTTAGCCTTTTTTGATTCCCGTTTTGTGGCACTCTTTGGTTTTCCAAGTTTTGTTGAGGCTTTCTCTTTAATAATTCAGCTCTCTCATTTCTCCAATTTCCCCAAGATCTGCATTTGAAAAACCAAAAGGTGTTACATTTTTCATTACTTTTACGACCTACTTATTATATTTTTTTAATATTAAGTGCTAAACTAATTTTGCACTGCTATGTCTGAAATGATTCCCTGAACGTTATCATTATTGAGGCCAGTTATTTAATTTGTTTAGTTAGTATTTTTGAATACATTTGTTTACTTACATTAAGCTTTCTAAACACCATTTTAATCATTCTGTTTTTTTTTTAACTGTGGTTAATTGTTTTAAGTTTTTAGGTTTGATTTGTTTGGTTGGTTTTGAGGGTGTTGTTTCTGTTTATTCTCTGGGTGCCAATAAAAGTAATGTTGGTGTTTTTCTGTATACTTTATTATAGCACACCAAGTAAAGGGTATTTTTATATTAACTGTCAAAACATGTCCAATTTTCTGCTGGGTTTTTTTTACATTAGTTTTTCTTTCTTAATTATTTTTTAAATTAAAAAAAGTCATGAATAGAGTAATTCCTTTATTAGGTGAACAATGATTAGCATAAAAGCCTAACACATGTGAAACAATAACTTTAACTTTACTCCAGTACTCTTACCATTAAATAGGTAATGTTCTTATAAAAAGACAATTTCCATTTACAAGTTTTGCCTTAACTTCTATCCATTGGGATTTAATGACATATCATGTAGTTTGAATTTATATTGACTAGATTTTATTCAATCACTTTATCATCGCTCTAGTTCAGTGCTTTCCCCAATGTTTTCTACAGTTGTTTTTACTTTATTTCTCACACTATACTCCATCTCTCTTGTTTTCAGTCAATTTTGCCATTTGGCCATGTGATAAAAGGAACCTATGCTCTGCATTGTCCAGCAAGAAGTGTTTTGTTTCTGCTGTACTGGCATTTTCACTGCTAAGCTTTGGGACTGGATTCTATACTCCATAAAGTCAACAGCAGTTTTAATTTAGTGAGGTGGACGAGTAAGGTCCCTTCGAGGCATAATTTTTACAGCCGATTTTGTGACCCTTTTTAAACTTTGTGCTTATTTGCCTGTATATTTTGTTATTGTTTAATTTCTTCATTATGTGTATAGTTTGAGGGATTTTTTTAACTCTTCTATATCGCAGTTTGTGCTAGAGTCTCTTCCTTTTGTGTCTTGTACTGCACTGAGAATATCTTCAGCTCATAAAAATAATAATCTAACACTTTATCGTCGTTCATTTTTCCACCACCTTTTGAAAAAGAATTTGTGGTGTCTTTATGTTCCCAATGCTTGTAATCTAAGTTCTGTTTCTCTGCTCATTTCTCTATTTTTTCAACAGGAAAAAAATTATTAGTGAAATACACAGTAAGCATCCTTATAAAATTGCAGAGAAAGTTATCGGGCCCCACACAAAATCTGCTTCCCCGGGCTTTATCCTGGGTATGGATGACAACAGCGAAGAAATTACTCCCCCCAAAAAGTGAATGAAGAGAATTTTGCAAAGCTGCCCTGAAGATGTTTTCATTCATTCATTTTGCCCTAACTAAGCATACTTTGTGCAACACTTAGGCACAGGAGTAACTTGACTCTTGGAAGTGGTGCTACTGAAGCCAGGCGAGTAAAGTTATTCTCATGTCTACGGGTTTTTGCAGGATCAGGCCAAAGTGGAAGGTTTTAACATCTTTTAGGATAGAATTTAAAGGCTTTTATCATCTATAGGGTTTTTGCTAAAATGAAATACATACCAAACAAAATTTTAAAAACTACCATAGGTTGATAACTCACAAACAAAAATATCTCTGCATTTGCTTATGAAATCTGGGTTTCAATTTTCACTTTTCCTTTTAAGTTTTGTTTATAGGAGAGGTTTTTTAATAGCTCTTAATTTTTTCTACCAGGAACTTAAGTGAAATATTCTGACAATTCTGTGCCACTGTCATGTTCTTATGAAACATTTCCTTTTCTTTATGTTTTCATTTTGTTTCAATAAATATCTATGCTAAGAAAAATCAGGGGTTATTTCATACCCACAAATGCATGGGGCATAATTTAATGATTTATAAAATCAGACAAGCCAATTCTCTCAGTTTAGGAAGAATCATTCTTATTGTTTAGCAAAATAGTTACCCTTTTTTTTTTTTTACACTGTCCCTAAAGCTCTTGTCCAAAATACTTGAATGGCATTTGTCAAGGTTTCTCCCCCACTCTGAACTCTAGGGTACAGATGTGGGGACCTGCATGAAAACCTCCTAAGCTTACTTTTACCAGCTTAGGTTAAAACTTCCCCAAGGTACAAATTAATTTTATCCTTTGTCCTTGGAATAACCACTGCCACCACCAAACTCTAACTGGGTTTACTGGGAAACGTAGTTTGGACACATCTTTCCCCCCAGAATCCTCCCAACCTTTGCACCCCACTTCCTGGGAAAGGTTTGGTAAAAATCCTCACCAATTTGCATAGGTGACCACAGACCCAAACCCTTGGATCTGAGAACAATGAAAAAGCATTCAGTTTTTTTACAAGACGACTTTTAATAGAAATAGAAGTGTATTTCTAAGGTGCCTGTGATTGGGACATCTAATCCTGCAGGCTGCTCCATGCAAGCGAACTCCTTCTTCCACACAAAGCCCCGCTTGAAGTCAATAGGCTCTACTCAGAGCAGCTCGGAGGGCTGGGAAGTAATTGCGGTGTTTGTTTGCAGGCATGCTTTATTGGCCAAATTCTTTGTGAAAATATACGGCCGCAATACATTTATTGAATAATTTGCACAGGAACGGTGACAAACCCTGCTTCGAGGAAATGTACACAGTAGTTCACATTATATTAGCCAGGTTGACCTGAGTCTAATGCATTCCTGTAATCAATTAACAACATCAGCTACAAAGAATCCATTCCGAGGCAGAGTCACACTGAATCGGCACGGATTTAATTCTCATACTCAAACTATTTCTAAACAGATTTCCCCCCCACTTTTGGTGCAGAGAATCAATTTGGAGTAGTTTATCTGAAGGCATATACACTTTGCAGTTGAAATGAGGACAATGTCAGCATGTGCAGTAGTACAAAGCAGAGACCTTAGGCAAAAGAACAGTCTGAATTAGATATTTGTAAAGCAGGGCCCCAATCCTGTGGGCAGATCCCTACACGTAGACAGGGCCATTCTAGCACAGAGCCCATGCAAGGCATGCCTGCATGGATCCATTTGCTAGATGAGAGTGTAAATTTGGGGACTAGAGGAAAAAAACACATTTGCAAAAAGAGAATAGCACTTGTATGGTAGGGGGACCAGACAGCAAGTGTGAAAAATTGGGACAGAGGGTGGGGAGTAATACGCACCTCTACAAGACAAAGCCCCAAATATCAGAACTGTCCCTATAAAATTGGGACATCTGGTCACCCTATGGTATGGTTACAGGAAGAATTTATGAGAGCTATCCTGCTACCATTCTGCAGTCCTACAAAACCACTACTAAAATCATCTCAGTATATACGGGTCATTATTCAATTAAATTAAATATTACTTGCATCCCCAGAAGTGATAAAGAGTATGCCCCAGCAACCAATCCCTGGCTTGGACACCACGACCATCCCCATCCTGGCATAGATGGAACCGACCACACGCAGATCTTCCTCCTTTGTGGAAGGGTTGCTCAGCTGTTCCCAGCACTGTCACCAACCTCCCTACTCCAGAACCTGGGGAGACTTGCATATGGGTCTGAGGGGTGCACAGGGAGATGGGGGTGGAGATTATGGTGGCTGCCAGCATGGGAGGCACACCAATATCCCGTTCCCTCCCCTCCCCAACACACACACAGCCCTGCAGCAATGAAGCAGAAAAGATGACAGAACCCTGAGCAGTATTATATTCCACAGGCCCCAGGGGCTGCGAGACCTACAAGCTCCATTGGCATAGCACTATCAGAGATCCTGAGGGGGCACTGCCAGAGCCAACACTGGGCCTCTGGAGAGATAATCCTGACCTCCTGTGGATCTTTGGGGATATGCCAGAGCTCCTCCCATAGGGCAGGGTATATCTGGGCCTGTTTGCAATCTCTTTCATGCACTAATGCAGACCGTGTGACCACTTCAGTTCCTCTTTCCCTTTTCTGCATTTTACCCCAAAGATAAAAGACAAGTTGAAAGAAGAGAAATTAATTTGCATTAAGTGCAAAACTGTTTAGTCTGACTGGCAGAGATATAGGATTAGCATTCCTCTGTACCTTGTTCTGGTCTCATTGAATGCACTCAGGTGTTGGGTCTTGGGCCTTCACCTCTCCTGGGGTGGAACCCCATGGTTCTCCCATTCTTAGATTAGGCTCTGGCTACACTATGCATCTATGAAGATTTAGGAGGTCTGACTGGGTTCATTACCTAAGAACATAAGAAGAGCCATATTGGGTGAGACCAACCGTCTATCTAACTCAGTGTCCTGTCTTCCAACAGTAGTCAATGCTGCATGCTTCAGAGAGAATGAACAAAACAAGGCAATTATTGAGTGATTCATCCCCTGTCATCCAGTCCCAGCATCTGGCACTCAGAGGTTTAGGGACACCCACAGCATGGGGTTGCATCCCTGACCATCGTGGCTAATAGCCATTGATGAACCTAGCCTCCATGAACTTATCTAAATCTAATTCTTTTTTGAACCCAGTTATACTTCACAACATCCCTTGCCAATGAGTTCAACGGGTTGACTGTGTGTTGTGTGAAGAAGTACTTTCCTTTTGTTTGCTTTAAACTTGGCCCCTGGTTCTTGTGTTATGTAAAGGGATAAATAACACTTCCTTATTCACACTATTCATGAATTTATAGAGCTCTATCATATTCCCCTTTAGTCGTCTCTTTTTCAAGCTGAAAAGTCCCCGTCTTTTTAAACTCTCCTCATATGGAAGCTGTTCCATAACCCTAATCATTTTTGTTGCCCTTCTCTGTAACTTTTCCAATTCTAATGGATCTTTAAGATGGGGAAACCAGAATTGCAAGCAGTATTCAAGGTGTAGGTATACCATGGCATTACAATATTTACTGTCTTATTCT
This sequence comes from Caretta caretta, assembly GCF_965140235.1. NCBI lineage: Eukaryota > Metazoa > Chordata > Testudines > Cheloniidae > Caretta > Caretta caretta. Next base: position 26,966,483 of record NC_134218.1, on the reverse strand, counting down.
CTATCCCTTTCCTAATGGTTACTAATATTCTGTTCACTTTTTTTTATTACTGCTGCACATTGAGCAGATGTTTTCAGAGAACTATCCACAATGATTTCAAGATCTCTTTCTTGAGTGTTAACAGCTCATTTAGACCCCATCATTTTGTATGTATTGCTGCGATTATGTTTTCCAATGTGCATTACATTGCATTTATCAATTTGCAAGTCTTCTCTCCAGAAGCTTGTGACCAGTGGGTAAAATGGGTGACCAGACATCTTCCTCAGAACACAGTATTGTTTAACATAACAGAGTGAACAAACCATAAGCTAAGGGGGAGAGAGTGTTAAGACAGAAGGTCTCTCTATAGGTCTATCTTCCTCTAAGGCCCACCACCCAGAGTAGTGGCTCCAGCAGTTTTTGTTTCATCAGCTTCATCGAACTGCCCCCGGCAACTGCCTCCCCCTTTCTCTGTAGAGTCACTTTTTAACTGTTTAGTGCCCTAATGATCTTTTGGCACCCAGGCGCAGCAAAGGAAATCATGTAACTTTGCTGATGCCTGCAAAACTGTCTTCCCACCTAATAGACATTTACTGGGAAGCTGCTTAACTGGCGCCGTTGTGTTGCCCGAACTGCACTGCCATTAAATTAAACCAACATATGCACACAGTAAACATTCCAATAAGGCCATACAGTAATTATCCCAATAACCAGGAGCTATACAGTATTCATAAATTACAGATCGGTCCCACATATTTCCCACTGATCATTAAAACCAGGCAAAAAAATTACAGATTCCCAAAACCTCTTTCACGCTGCTGGAACAAGTCCCCCAAGTTCATCATTGCAGTGTGGCATTTTCTGCCATTCAGCAATAATTAAGAGTGTGTAAATGTTTCCAATACAGTCTTCTAATTTTGGTTTAAAAATTCACTCCATCCTGGAATCTGGCATAGTGTCTCGTCATGAAAGTGAATCTCCCAAGAGGAGGGTAAGGGTCCAATTTAAACAAAAAAAAACCCTAATCCATTTGGCCACTTTAAGGCTGGAGGGGGATTACCTACACCACGGGGGAACCTCTCCCATCAGAGTATGTAGTGTCTACACTGAAGTGCTACAGCGGCATAGTGTTGCTCTAGCATTTTAAGTGCAGACATACCCTAAGACTTTAAAAGACATTAGGAAGGAGTGACAATGTTCTGAGCACAGAGATTTAATGAGCATAGAGGCTTTATTTTCCGTGACATTTTCCAGAGGATTTTTTGCCTATGGGTTTGGCATTCGAGCAGATTATTTTAGAAAGGCACTGATGTTTAGGAGTTCCCAAATACTCATTAAGAAGACTAATTCCTCTGAAGCAGTTACCAGGCCTCAAAAGTTATTAAAATTGCCATGCGCTACTATTTATGGAATAGAGCTTAAAAGTTGTGAAAGAATCATTTTTTAGATAGTCCCAAAACACATATTTATGAAACCTATAATTACAGACAGCCTTTATGTCATTTTTATAGCCCTTTGTTGTACATTTTGTATGTGCGATCAAACAAACAAAAGTTGGATGACCTTTCATATGATTAAAGACTTTTTTCTTTTATCATTTTTTTAAAATTAAGAATAGACTAGGAGACACACACATTGTTAGAATAATGCCAAAAAGTCTGGCTTGAGTCTCCAAAACCCAAGAAATAGGACGAAATCCAAATTTTTGGTGCCAATGGGAGATAGCAAAGAACACAAATAGGGGCCTGCAAAAGCCTGGGTAATCCTAATCAAACGTATTGTCTGCAAATAATGATGCTTTGCACTCTAGCACTTTCCATCTGTGTTTAGAAACATCAAGGGCAAAATTATGTCTCGCTGTAAAGCCAGGAGGGAGGAGCACAAGGACTTCTCAGTGAGAGTGTCAGTACCGACACTAGTCTCTCCAGAGTGGTAAGTGAAGGCAGGCAGGGGGCAGAGACACAGCCCTGCCTCTCTTGGATGTAATGCAGCGGCAATACTCCATCTACACCCCATGGAGCTTGCAGAAGCATTGTACCTGCTTTACAAAGGTCCCACTGGCGTGGTGGGGCTTGGAACTAGTGCCCACGGTGGGCACTGTGCCTGAAGATACAGTGGGACCCTAACAAAGGAAGAACAATGAAGAGTCCTCGTGGCACCTTAGAGACTACGAATTCAGTTCAATTTCCTCCCTTGGTATCCTGAGGTCAATTGAATTGTCTCGTTAGACTTGGTAAGGCAGCTCACATCTTTTCATGTATTTATACCGGCTCCTGTATTTTCCACTCCATGCATCTGATGAAGTGGATTCTAGCCCACGAAAGTTTATGCCCAAATAAATGTGTTAGTCTCTAAGGTGTTTTTGCTGATACGGACTAACACGGCGACCCCTCTGTAACAAAGGAAGGTACATAACAGCCACGTGGGTCACTTTACACCAGCTGGCAGCCTAAACTTAAAAGGGATGGAAACCGACTTCTCTCCTGTAGCATGCTTCTGGTTCACTCAGCCCCTGTCTCCAGCAGCTGGGCTGGCAGTGGGCCCTCCTCCCCCGCCTCAGGCTCTGCTGCTGGGGACATGGGCCGAGTGAGTCAGAGCCCCCCCACGCCTGCTTGGCATGCTCAGACTCTGACCCCGGCAGCTGAGCTTGGGAAGGGAGCGTACTGCCACTGCCTCCCAGCCAGGCTCTCTCAGGCAGAAGCAGCTCCGTCCCACTCTCCTGACCCAGCTGCCAGGGAGAGCAGCTGAACGTGTGGGGGAGAGGAGGCGCAGGGAGAGAAGGACAGAGCCCCTCTTTCTCCCCATCCCCAGCAGGCCCCTAGGGGGCACTTGACCCTCCATGCCCCCCCTTGCTGCCCTTCAAAACAAGCTCAAACAAGCCCAACCTCTTTCAGAGGGAGGGCACTGGGGGGGTGTCTACAAATTCCATATTTTTAGTAGGTATAGTTTTGCTGTGTACAACATTAAGTTACACATTAAAAATATTAAAATAATAAATGTGTGTGTCCTTACATTATTTTTAAAAGGCCATTCTCGCTCTTTGTATCCTCCACGGTCTCTGTTGCCTTAATGTGGTACATTCCCATGTTGAACTGTTGAAGCATACCCTGGTGTGGGAAAAAAAACTGGAACACAGGATATGTCAAGTGGGCGGGCCAGAAAGTTCATGAATTTGGATGTGTTTTCTTAGTTGAATGGGAGTGGGGATAGGAGGATTCTGAAATTCAAATAACGTCACCGACACATTGACACCAGACAAGCACTAAAACCACTTCTATAACAAAACAAGCCCAAAACCCTGGAAAATTAAAGCACCTTTATTTAAAAACTTGACCAATTCTGCTTATTATGTAGCATAAGCTCTGACAGGAGTCATGGTGGGGGGGAAGCACTGGAGTCACATGCCCTCCCCAGATTTGCTGCTTGACTTTTACTGACCAAGCTCACACAGATTGAGCATGCTCAGTAACACTGCTGAAGCCGACAAGAACGGTGAACCTCAGCCACTGGGAGTTGCAGGTGGCTGTGCCTGCAAACAGTCAATGTAAACAAACTGTCTCGCGGCCCGCCAGCGGAATACCCTGATGAGCTGCATGCAGCCCATGGGCCACAGGTTGCCCACCACTACTCTAAGGCCTTCCTCCCCCATGGTAAATTTTTACTCTTACCAGGAACAGAATGTATAATGAGGCAAGGTAAAAGGATCATCTCAGGCAAATTCACATCACCTTTGTAACAGACATTGGTGTTCGTTTAGCTAAGGGTGTTCATGCATAAGCAAGAGTTTGTTCCAAGGACACAAAGAGGAGCTGAAAGGAATATTTTTGCACTGACGTTTGTATTTGGATTAGATCTTACTATGACATGCGTGGGACAACATTTAGAGAAGCAATTGCTCAACAGCTTAATTGCTGCTTAGAACAACTAGGTCTAGAGCACACAAAAAGTAATTAAGAACATAAGAACAGCCATAAGAGTCAGACCAATGGTCCATCTAGCCCAGTGTCCTGTCTTCTGACAGTGGCCAATGCCAGATGCTTCAGAGGGAATAAACAGAACAGGGCCATTATCAAGTGATCCATCCCCTGCCCTCTAGTCCTACCTTCTGGCAGTCAGAGCATGAGGTTGCATCCCTGACCATCTTGGCTAATAGTCATCGGGGGACCTATTATCCATGAACTTATCTAGTTCATTTTTGAACCCTGTTATATTCTTGGCCTTCACAACATCCTCTGCAAGGAGTTCTATAGGTAGGCTGTGTGTTGCGTAAAGAAGTACTTCTGTTTATTTTAAACCTGCTGCCTAATAATTTCATGTGGTGACCCCTAGTTCTTGTGTTATGTGAAGCATTATATAACACTTCCTTATTCACTTACTGCACTCCAGTCATGATTTTATAGACTTCTATCATATCGCCCCTTAGTCATCTAATTTCTAAGATGAACAGTCCTAATCTTTTTAATCTCTCCTCATATGGAAGCTATTCCATCCCTCTAATAATTTTTGTTGCCCTTCTCTGTACTTTTTCCAATTCTAATATATCTTTTTTAAGATGGGATGACCAGAACTATACACAGTGTTCAAGATAAAACTCAAAAAATAGTCCTACAAAAAGTGGAAACTCAATCAAATTACAAAGGATGACTATAAACAAATAACACAAGTATGTAGGGACAAAATTCGAAAAGCCAAGGCACAAAATGAGATCAAACTAGCTAGGGACATAAAAGGAAACAAGAAAACATTCTACAACTACATCAGAAGGAAGAGGAAGACCAAGGACAGAGTAGGCCTGTTACTCAATGTGTGTGGGGGGGAGACAATAACAGAAAATGTGGAAATGGCAGAGGTGCTTCATCACTTTTGTTTCAGTTTTCACCAAGAAGGTTGGTGGTGATTGGACGTCTAACATAATGAATGCCAGTGAAAATGAGGTAGGATTAGAGTCTAAAATAGGGAAAGAACAGGTCAAAAATTACTTAGACAAGTTAAGGAGTACTTGTGGCACCTTAGAGACTAACAAATTTATTTGAGCATAAGCTTTCATGAGCTACAGCTCACTTCATCGGATGCTCACAAAAGCTTATGCTCAAATAAATTTGTTAGTCTCTAAGGTGCCACAAGTACTCCTTTTCTTTTTGCGGATACAGACTAACATGGCTGCTACTCTGAAACCTATCATTAGACAAGTTTGATGTCTTCAAATCACCAGGGCTTGATTAAATGCATCAAGGAGCTGACTGAGGAGCTCTGAGCCATTAGCAATTATCTTTGAAAAGTCATGGAAGGCGGGAGACGTTCCAGAAGACTGGAAAAGGACAAATATAGTGCCCATCTATAAAAAGGGAAATAGGGACAACCCGGGAAATTTCAGACCAGTCAGCTTAACTTCTGTACCCAGAAAGATAATGGAGCAAATAATTAAGCAATCAATTTGCAATCACATAGAAGATAATAAGGTAATAAACAACAGTCAGCATGGATTTGTCAAGAACAAATCGTGTCAAACCAACCTGATAGTTTTCTTTGACAGGGTAACAAGCCTTGTAGATGGGGGAAGCAGTAAATGTGGTATATCTTGACTTTAGCAAGGCTTTTGATACTGTCTTGCATGACCTTCTCATAAACAAAATAGGGAAATACAACCTAGATGGAGCTACTATAAGGTGGGTTCATAACTGGTTGGAAAATAGTTCCCAGAGAGTAGCTATGAGTGGTTCACAGTCATGCTGGAAAGGCATAATAAGTGGGGTCCCGCAGGGACCGGTTCTTGGTCTGGTTCTGTTCAATATCTTCATCAATGATTTAGATAATGGCATAGAGAGTACACTTACAAAGTTTGTGGATGATACCAAGCTGGGAGGGGTTGCAAGTGCTTTGGAGGATAGGATTAAAATTGAAAATGATCTGGACAAACTGGAGAAATGGTCTGAAGTAAACAGGATGAAATTCAATAAGGACAAATGCAAAGTACTCCACTTAGGAAGGAAAAATCAGTTGCACACATACAAAATGGGAAATGACTGTCTAGGAAGGAGTACTGCAGAAAGGGATCGGGTGGTCATAGTGGATCACAAGCTAAATATGAGTCAGTGTAGTGCTGTTGCAAAAAAAGCAAACATCATTCTGGGATGTATTAGCAGGAGTATTGTAAGCAAGACATGAGAAGCAATTCTTCCACTCTACTCCATGCTAATTAGGCCTCAACTGAAGTATTGTGTCCAGTTCTGGGGGCCACATTTCAGGAAAGATGTGGACAAATTGGAGAAAGTCCAGAGAAGAGCAACAAAAATGATTAAAGTTCTAGAAAACATTACCTATGAGGGATGATTGAAAAAATTGGGTTTGTTTAGTCTGGAGAAGAGAAGGCTGAGAGGGGGCATGATAACAGTTTTCAAGTACATAAAAGGTTGTTACAAGGAGGAGAGAGAAAACTTGTTCTTCTTAACTTCTGAGGATAGGACAAGAAGCAATGGGCTTAAATTGCAGCAAGGGTGGTTTAGGTTGGGCATTAGGAAAAACTTCCTAACTGTCAGAGTGGTTAAGCACTGGAATAAATTGCCTAGGGAGGTTGTAGAATCTCCATCATTGGGTATTTTTAAGAGCAGGTTGGACAAACACTTGTCAGGGATGGTCTAGATCAGTGGTTCCCAAACTCGTTCTGCTGCTTGTGCAAGGAAAGCCCCTGGTGGGCCAGGTCAGTTTGTTTACCTGCCAAGTCCGCAGGTTCGGCCGATTGCGGCTCCCAGTGGCCGCGGTTCGCTGCTCCAGGCCAATGGGAGCTGCTGGAAGCGGCGTGGGCCGAGGGACATACTGGATTGGCCAAACCTGTGAACGCAGCAGGTAAACAAACCTGCCTGGCCCACCAGGGGCTTTCCCTGCACAAGCGGTGGAACAAGTTTGGGAACCACTGGTCTAGATAATACTTAGTCCTGCCTTGAGTGCAGGGGACTGGACTAGATGACCTCTTGAGTTCCCTTCCAGTTCTATGATTCTGTGATATGGGTACACCATGGATTTATATAATGTCATTATGACATTTTCTGTTTTATTATCTATCCATTTCCTAATGGTCCCTAACATTCTGTTAGCTTTTTTTGACCGTTGCTGCACATTGAGCAGATGTTTTCACAGAACTATCCACAATGACTCCAAGATCTCTTTCTTGATTGGTAACAGCTAATTTAGACCTCATCATTTTGTATGTGGGGACTGAATTATGTTTTCCATTCTGCATTACCTTGCATTGAATTTAATTTGCCATTTTGTTGCATAGACACCCAATTTTGTGAGATCTTTCTGAAACTCTTTGAAGTCAGTTTTGGACTTAGCTGTCTTGAGTAATTGCCATCTCACTGTTCACCCCTTTTTCCATATCATTTTTGAATATGTTGAACAGCATTGGTCCCAGTACAGATCCTTGGGGGACCCTGCGGATTTCAAAATACAGCCACCATTATGAGTAAATGATGGTCAAAATACTGCATAGCTTTCTGTGGTAAATCTTCATTAGTACTTACTCCTTTTCCATGATAGAAGAAGTTCCAGAAGTGATTGTGTGGATTTCTGGGGATTCTTGGACCAGGTGGGTATATGAGTATTATCTAAAATTCCAATGCAATTCAAATTTAGAACTAAAGAAATGTCATTATCTGGGAGGTACATCAGGAAAAGGTGGCAATAGTTAATTCCAACAATGAAGACCTCTTATCCTTTCCAAAACTTAAAAAGGATTTATTGCAGAGGAAGTCATATTGGCATATTAAATGTGGTACAGTTAATTCCAGCAATAAAGGCCTTTTATCCTTCCCCAAACCTTGTAGTGATCCTTTGCAAAGGAAATTATTTTGGCTTATCAAAAGCACTACACTTACTACACTTAATTCACTGTCTCAAAGAGGCTATATCAGGGGTCGGCAATCTTTCAGAAGTGGTGTGCTGAGGCTTCATTTATTCACTCTAATTTAAGGTTTCACGTGCCAGTAATACATTTTAACATTTTTAGAAGGTCTCTTTCTATAAGTCTTTAATATATAACTAAATTACTGTTGTATGTAAAGTAAATAAGGTTTTTAAAATGTTTAAGAAGCTTCATTTAAACCTTCCCTGTTACCTTACCCAGGGAAAACGGACCTACTTAACCTGGGGCAAATATATCTGCCTTCTATTACTCTCCTTTAGCCAACTGGCCTGACCCTGTCACACTTAGACACATTAATAATTTTCAAAGTCACTACAACTGACTTTGCCAGAAGGATGGCGCATTTCTCAGAGATATGCTGTAAGAATCTCTATTTTTCACTAGCCTTTTTGAAATAACTAGGGATCTTTTAAGAACCCCCCTTCCCACTTACATTTAAGTGTTTTATGATGTTGTATTTTGAATGTGTTAAATTGTATCTACTTTCCTAGATTTTATTAGAGGTTGCTAATTGCAATGCAAGAAGTTCATTAAAACATATTACTATCTGGGTATCATTTGAAATATCCTTTAAAATTCACTTATTAAAAAATATATGATTACAAGCTAAGGTTACATAGCCGGTTTTGACATGACACTTAACATTCAGTTCACCCACAGAGAACATTAAATAGAAATGTTCTCAATGAGCCACAGTCAACCTTAATTCTGTCCCTGCATCAAAACACACGCAATAACTACATACTCAAAATTACTATGTTGATAAATGCAATTTAATGTTGATAACAATTCAAGAGTACCTGGAATGTCTGTCTGTTCTCTCTCTTTGTTATATTTCTCCATAACACCCATCATAGACATATATAGGCACATCTAATTAGCAATATTTTCCTACTGAGTTACATAATTCCCCCAACTGGAAAAACATTAGAGACAAAGCTACTGTATAAACAGAGTAATTATAACTGTTAACCTGGATCATAACATTGTGACCATTAAATTAAACCAGAAACTATTCATGTCATAACAAACTATCAAATTTGCTAGCACAGAATAAATAGTAGACATACATACACCATCATCCAGATTTATGTTATAAAGATAAATAAGGGACCAGCCCAAACTCCCATTAAAATCAAAGGAAATGCTACCATTTATTTCAATGGCATTTGGATTGGATCACAAAATGCTAAAGCAAATCCAAGGGCAGATTTAACGTTGTTTGGGTGCTGATCATTTAAAGTTTTTCTGTTTAATGGTCTGTGTATGTGACCTGAATGAGTATTAGGTTGGTGACAAACTTATATATGTAATCATTTTCTGTGATTTCCATATTTTTTTATGCATGGGATTTTTAAGGATGTATTTGATGATACCTCTTATCTTCAATTAAACTTAGCAACTTTTGGCCTGATTCTGAACTCACCCCAGTTTTAAATTCAGTCTGGTTAAACCCTAAATATAGATGCACTTAAACTGGTTTAGCCACAATGTTGCCAACTCTTGCCATTTTATCGTGAGTCTTGCAATAATTTGGTTTTCCTTAAAGCCCCAAGTCTTGGACGTGTGTGAATACCTGAGCATCTCAGCTTTCATTTACAAAAAAAATTAAATCCCTAGTCTTCATGATCAGAGAGTGCTTAAAAATGTGATCCCAATGTGGCGTAAACACTCAAAAACCTGAAGGCAAATAAAAATAAACCAAAATGTATTACTATTTTTAATCTAATGATTCCTAAGCCATTCTGATGATTCTGGATGCCTGACTCCATATCTTTGAATATTTGGGGCTGACAATATTGAAATCCATTTCACTAGTATCCAAATTAAACTGGTTTTAGCAAGGATTAAGTGTGTCTACATTAGGGTTTTGATCCGATTTAACTAGAGCAATTTAAAATTTAAATTTAAAATTGCTTTAGTTGAACTAGTGCAACTTTTCTTGTATCTTTTCTCTTTGCTCAATATTGAGGACAAAAGGACTGGTATGAATTGGGGTTGGTGTGCAGTTTTCTGCTAGAAGGAGATGGTGTCCCCAGGCTAGAGTGCAAGGATAGGTTTACAAAGTGAAAGAGAACCTGCTGGTAAAAGGAACACAGGTGCTTAGCTCTATCTCTGAAGGTGGAATGTTCCCTATGAAATTTTCCCAGCAAGTCACAAAAGTAGAGTTAAATTCTGGTAGCACCAAATATTACAATATATGTGTTCCTTAAAAACACATAGGCAGATGGAAGCATTAAGACAGTACAGCACATTAAGATAGTCCAGCATCTCTGCATAAGGTTTCTCTTTTGAGGCAGGTTATTGCACTTCTAATGGTATTTTACGTCATCATAGCAACCATAAATATGACAAACGGAGTATCTCTCATGAAAAGCATCATGTGTCTAATAACTGAAAACTCTTCCCAGTTTTTTTCTACAGACATTTTCTTGAAGCAAAACGCCATCAGCCCAGGCACTGGTTCCAGTATAAACTCAAATGACAAAACGAAATGTAAAGTAGTAAGATACTATAACAATTATACAACAAAAACTATATAAGTGTCCCACTCTAAAGTCCAAACAATATGCATTTTTTCCAGGTCTGAGACTGTTCTGTGAATTTATTGAGTTTCAGTAGAAAATCTTTTTGCAACCCCAAAACTTTCACCATAGTTAGAGCAAGAAATTGTGTGTGTGTTCTGACATGTGCCTCATTCTGCAGCAATTTGATTGCCAACTTACTGCAGAATATTCTGTTATGATTTAACTTAACACTTCCAAACATTTTACTCTATGAAAGCATTGAACACAGTAATATTGTCACAAATTTTCCTTAAATGCATAGTAGCACAAGGCAACCAATTAGCATTTATGAACTACACAGAAACTACTGTTGTTTACTCCTTTACTGGAATAGCAGGTGATCATCCCTGGCAACTTTTTGCAACTCACAGCCTGTCAGCAAAAGCAGAGGGAAACATGAATTGTAAGGGAGTGCCTGAACTGGCAGAGTGAAGGGAGTATTGATGGTAATCATGGCTAGAGCTGATTGGAATATTTTATTATTTGGTCAATTTTATTTTGATTGGTTATTTTCTGTCTTGGGGGGAAGGAGCAGCTGCTGCTTTGCTTTTGATTTGGTTTGTTGTTTTAATTTTTGACAAAGCTCAGTGGGCAAGTGTTTAGGGGTTTTCTGTTCGGTTGGTTGGTTGCCCTATATTTATTATCAGTCGTTCAAATAAACTGGGTTTGAGGAAACTAATTCTCCTTGGTGGTGCCCACAAACTCCTGCTGCTGACCATTCCTTTGGTTAACCCAACATTCTTCATACAAATGAAGTAATCTTCGATAGTATTGACTTCCTTGAAGACTGTTGCATGGTCCCTTTCCCTTTGTTTGGGGAAACACCACCGTTTCTTCCTTTGACAGCTGTTCACTTGCAGTCCACTCCATCGCTACAACAAGCAGTCAGTGAGGGCCTGTCTACACTTAAAATGCTACAGAGGGGCTGCACCTACATGGACAGCAGGGAGGAAATCCAGTTCTCCAAGAGGCAATAGCTACGTAGACAGAAGAATTCTTCCATTGTCCTAACGCTATCTACACAGGGACGTCGGTCGGCTTAACTACACTGCTCAGAGCTGTGGACTTTTCATACCCCTGACCAATGTAGTTAAACTAACCTAATTTTCTAGTGTAGACCAGGCCTGAGTCTGACCTTCTCCAGCCTCCCATGCAAATGCTCCAAAGAAGTCATTTTCCTTTTTTATTCTTATTCCATTGCCAGGAGCCAAGAGTGGAGCCTCAATAATGCTGCACAGTTAGGGTTAATAGTTCTTGCTGACAGAGTAGAGGGAAATTAAGGTACAAAAATATGTTAAAAGAACTTTAGGAGCCAGATCATCAATCCCTTGTATTCAGCTCTAAGTTTAACAGTCTTTATCTTTTCACTCTCTCCTCAGCTGGAAGCCTTTTGAGGCTTCTAGTAATTTTTGCCGCCTTTAGCGGAACCCCCTCCATTTCTGCTCTATCCCTTTTGAGATAGGGTGCCCAGAAATGGACACAGTGCTCCAGGTGAGGACATGGCATGCCATTTATTTATAACATTTTCAGCATTATTCTCTCTCTCTCTTTCTTCGTAAAGCGTAACATTTTGTTTGTCTTTTTTATTTCATTCTTCTTAGTGTATGCACAATGTGCCTCAGGTGGCACGTGACCAGGATTCATCACCGAATTTGGTCCGCTGGTTGGATCATTAGCTTCCTTGGCCCAGGCCAGGTATTGACAGGGAATGCATTGATCAATGCCCCCCACTGCACATTGAGATGTTTTCATTGAGCTATGTGTGGTGATACACATTTTTCCTAAGTGAGTTAATTTTGTCCTTGTCAATCTGTTTGAAGAGTTCAAATGGAGAATTGTTCCTTCCAATTTTCATTACCAAGATAAACCATGAGCGTGCCAATTTGTTTCACAGTGTTGCTCTACGCACATGACAATTCTAGTTAGAGTAAATTGGTCTTCGGAGAAAATAACCTCCTTCGAAGAATGTTTCATCATCAAATCCTTTTCAGAGGAAATCAAAACTCTTTCAGTTTTTTACTAGATATTAAATACCATGAAAATCAGCCGAGTTTCTCATTTTTAAAGAAGTATTTTATACTACTTGTCACGTATTCCAAATTTTGACATATGAAACATTGAACAGGAAATTGATATGTAATAAATTGAATTACAAAGGGAATGGCGTACACAGGCTATTTCTTTAGGGCAAAATCTTTCAAGGCACTGAGCACTCCAGTACCCATCTACAAAGCACTTAAGTACCTGCTTATTTTTTAGTTGCCCCTTTGACGTCAACAGCTGGATTATGGTTAGAGTGCTTAGCACCTTGCAGGCTGAGCCTATAACAAAAACAAAAGTTGAAGCGAAAGTACACCTATTTTTACTAGGAATCAAAGCTTCCTGGTTTAGAGGCATATATTAACCTCAGTAAAAACAATGAATGGTCACCAAGATAGAAAAATAATAAGGATGTTTCCCTTCTTTAGGGCAATAAATTTCTCCATCGTTAGAACATCCCCTGCTTTATTGAGCTAGCTGCTTATATAGGCCCCGATGTAAAGCCCATTAAAGCCAATGGGAATCCTTCTAACAGGCTTTGGATCAGATCTAAAAAGAACATGAGGACTGCACCATTAAGCAACAATAGAAAGTCTTGCAGTTTTACAAAGGAGGTGAGAATCTGAGCAAGGACTTCAGGCTAGGACACAATTGTAGTGGTGTGGGTGCTCAGAACCTCTCAGGATCACATCCTTCTTTCATCTCACCTTCTACCTCTGATCAACTATAATGGCCTCCTGCCTCCGCCATGCCTCCTCCTCTCATTGTTTGTACTGTACACATCCCATTTACATTGTAAGCGCCGTAAGCAGCATTCTGTTTACACAGTGGGTACATTTTTCAATTAGGCCCCCCCATCCCACTTGGGTGCATGCACAAATACTTGCAACCAGCATTTTGGCAGTGGAAATAGCTGCATGCATACTGCAAAATTTCTAACACCTTGTGTGTACATTTTACAGAGTCTAAAATCTGTGCAACACACAAGTGCTAGTATTTACATCTGCAAATCCATTGGAAGTACTGGGTTTTCCTGATATAAAATTCTAAACACTTGAGTATGCTCAGGTGTCACACTGTTTAAAGTGCACCCATGCAAGGTTTAGACATTTTAAAATGTGCACACGTGTGTTTGCACTTGCAAAATGCAGGCACGAGTATCCATATGCAATTCTGCAGATATAAAAGTGAGGCGCTCCTCTGCAAATGTAAGCTAGTTTGTTTTGGACAGTGCTACGCACACCTTTTCTACTCTGTATTACTCAGACCCTGCTAGCACATGTGCTTAATTTTAAGCACACACATAGTCTCACTAACTTCAATGGGATTACTCGTACTCAAAGTTAATCACATATATAAAAATTTTAAGGATTGGCCTAAGTAATTAATTCATTATTAATTATTATTATTATATTATCTTTGTGTAATATTACTATTTATACTATGGCAGAAGCCAGAAACACAAATCAGGTTCAAGGACCTTTTGTGCTTGCTGATAAACAAACACATAAGACAAGGTCTCTTAACTCCAAAGAGTTTACCATCTAATTTCAGAGTTCAACATCTAACTTTGAACTGCTTGATTTTACACATGTCCATGTCAATTGCATAAAGTTACATATGTGTGTGTTTGCTAGATCAGGGCCTGCGCAATAAATAATGAGGCAGAATATACCATTTTCAACCTGTACTAAATAAATAGCATAATAATAATAATAACACAGCAATGCCGGGAGATCAAGTACCACAAAGCCCTCTATACACATGTGTTTCTAATTTGTGTTTTTTGATGGACAAAATGTATTCTGATTTATAATGAATGATTTGCGGTGAAATTAAGGGCTCTACAAAGGCACCTGTTGCATGAACCTTTTTCAAATCTTTTAATGCTGTTGCTAAATGACTTGGCACTGCACAACAGAATGTTTTAAAGACAGGCCACGGTAGATTATGTCAGCTGAGTCGATAAATGACAGTGCAGTGCACGCTTGGTACTTTTATCTACAATTGACATACTGAGCAAACCTTTTTTTCTCCTTTCGTCCACAGCTTCTGCCTCCTTTGTCCCCCCATTGATGTGATCGACTGTGCTTACTGCAACCAACTCAAGAGAAAAGATTGGCCTCACTGGTTTTGTTCCTTTGAATTTTGTGCTGGCAGACACAGCCATCAAGGAATTCACAGGTTGGCAGTGCCTCCAACGTGGGACTCCAATTACTCTGACACAGCTCAAAGCTAATACACAGTAAAAGTAAAACCTCACTCGGGCCAGCTGCCCAAACAAAGGAATGTCAGAACTGCTGGAGGAACTACTGGGATGTGGGATGTCAAAACATGAATCCGGTCTATTGTGAAGTTAGGGAGGGTGGTGTATGCCTTTCAGATAAGACATGAAGCTGAAGTCTTGAATACTTGTAGTTGATTAATATCATAATGAGCTTTTTGCAATAGTATGAGGTGCTAAACTAAACTTAGTTCTGGCCAAATTCCAGTGGGTTATAACCATTCATGGCATGAAGTTCCCCTTGCATTTCCAATTGGCTAAACTATTCTTCATTTCCTGTCCACAACGGTTCAGCAGCTACATCACTTCACCCCAGAGGTGGCAGCATTTCAGGAATGGATTAAGTGATTCCTATTTGGCTGTTGGAGCGGTTGGAGATGAAAGTGCTATGTAGAACCATAGAAATGGAGGACTAGAAGGGACTTGGGTAGGTCATCTAGTCCAGTCCCCTGCAGGAAGGCAGGACTAATCCCCAACAGGTGTTAGATATTATCTCATTTCCAGATGTACTGTCAACAGACCACAGTCATTGGTGGCTGGGATCAAACCCGGGACCTCTGGAGCTTAATGCATAAGCCTCTACTCCCTTTTTAAGAAAGGAAAAAAGTGATCCAGGAAACTACAGGCCTGTTACTTTAACCTCAGTTGTATGTAAGGTCTTGGAACCAATTTTGAAAGAGGAGGCAGTTAAGAACAGAGATTAACAGTAATTGGAATAAAATACAACTTGGTTTTACAAAAAGGTAGACCATGCCAGACCAATCTGATCTCCTTCTTCGAGAAGATAAGTGATTTTTTAAACAAAGGAAATGCAGTAAATCTAATCTACCTGGATTTCAGTCAGGCATTTGATATAACACTATTTGGGAAATTATTAAATTGGAGATGATGGGGATTAATATGAGAATTGAAAGGTTGGTAAAGAATTGGTTAAAAGGGAGACTACAATGGATCATACTGAAAGGTGAACTGTCAGGCTGGAGGGAAGTTATTAATGGAATTCCTCAGGGATCCATCTTAGGACCAATCTTATTTAACATTATTATTACTGATCTTGGCACAAAAAGTTGGAGTGTGCTAATAAAATTTGTGGATTACACAAAGTTGGGAGGTATTGCCAATACCGAGGAGGGCCGGAATATCATACAAGAAGACCTGGATGACCTTGTAAACTGGAGTAACAGAAATGGGATGAAATGTAATAGTGCAAAGTCTACGGTCATGCATTTAGGGACTAAAAATAAGAATTGTTGCTGTAAACTGGGGATGTATCAGTTGGAAGTGACAGAGGGGGAGAAAGACCTGGGTGTATGGGTTGATCACAGGGCAACTATGAGCCACCAATGTGATGCGGCCATTAAAAAGATTAATGCAGTCCTAGGATGCATCAAGCAAGGTATTTCCAGCAGACACACGGAAGTGTTAGTACCATTATACCAGGCACAGGTTAGACCTCATATGGAACAGTCTGATAATAGGAAATGTTCAAAAACAAGGTGGGGGGGCAATTAATTTTGAATGAATCCCACCATGTGACTAATGTCAACCAGCCAAAATCATCAACAAAACCCTCCCCTGCCCAAAAAAACCCAAATTCATACACAAACCAACAGCCTAACCTACTTCTTTGCAAGTTTCTGCTGCAATGTTTTGAAAAAGTGAACATTTGGGGGGAAAATGATTTTTAGAAAATGGTGGTTTTCAGCCACATTTTTTTTTATATGAACACTTCCCACCAGCTCTAACAACAACCCCTTCTGGAGCGGATGTACAGCAGAACTTCAGAATTTCAAACACCTCAGGAATGGAGGTTGTTTGTCACTCTGAAATGTTTGTAACTGAACAAACCGTTATGGCGGTTCTTTCAAAAGTTTGCAGCTGAACACTGACTTACTACCGCTTTGAAACTACTAGGCAGAAGAGAAATGCTGCTTTCCCTTTATTTTTTTTTTAGTACTTTACATTTAACTTTGCTTGTTTATTGTTGTTGTTGGTCTCTGCTGCTGCCTGACTGCGTACTTCTGATTCCAAATGAGGGGTGTGGTTGACTGGTCAGTTCATAACTCTGGTGTTCATAACTTTGAGGTTCTTTTGTAACTTGCATCCTATCCTAGGTGTTCCTCTACTAGCAGCAAAATGCTACAAATATATGAAGCAATCCATTCTACAGACCAAATAATAAGCATGTTTTCCAAGTCTGAGATTCTTCTATTGCATTTCCCTAGAAAATCTTTCCCAAAACTTTCACCACAGTTAGAGCAAGAAATTTGGTTTGTGTTCTGACATGTGCCTAATTCAGCAACAGTTATGTGATTGCAAACTCATTGCAGAACATACGGTATGATTTAACTTAACACTTCCAAACATTTTATTCTATGAAGGTATTAAACACAGCAATAGTGTGAAATTGAAGGCTATTTTGTCTGTGAACCTGTATCACTCCATAGTAAACCATTTCTAAGCTCTTTTCCCCACTCTTCCCTTGCACCCTCCATAATTTGTGACCGATTTTGGTGTTCATAAAAGCACAATTTCTTTTCTTCCCAGGATGGAAGATAAGAACCTCTTCCTTGCTTTATTTCTCTGCTCCGTTTTGCTTTCAACTGCCTATTCACACATGATCTTTGAGGAGAACAGAGACACCAATCTGGCAACCAACATCAGAATGAAACTCCCAGATCTCCCACCCATCTCTATAGCAGGTTAGTAAAATGCCATTTGGTGGCAAACTGAAGTGCTTTGCAGAAAACAAAGTATGGTTATAAATTAAGAGGGTGCATGTTGACATCTGACTGCAATGTAGTGTTCTCATCTTGTTGCGACATACTGCTCCACGCATAGGGTTTCTGGGAATAAGGAAATGCTGTAAAGTGCTACAGCACATACCAGCCATGATGTCACAGCACAGGCAGGTCTCTCAGCTTACAAGAGGAATGGGATAAATCAGACATCCCCATCATCCCACAGGCACTTCTACTGCAGCTTCCTATCACAGGGGAATTTCATTTTGATTATTTTAATTTTTTAAACCAAACTTCCTTTCTACTGATATGGAAATTTTTTTCTCTTTATTAGCCTTTTTGAAAGAAAGATGCACAAGAATGCATGCTTTTAGGGCCTGATCCTGCCCCATGGAAGGCAATGGGAGTTTGGCTATTCTACATACTGTGACAAAGCTCTGTCCTTGCCTCCATGGGTCCCATGTTTCCTGGCAGATTTCCCTAGCCTCAGAGGCTCACTGTGACCCTCCATGTAACCCTTCTCTCTCTAGAGACAAGGGTCACAGTCTACTGAGCCATTCTCATCATAAGCCAGCAAGGGAGGTTAGGAGAAGTTATCCTTCCTTGCACAGTCTCTGTTGTCTCCCAGTCTCAGTGATTAATCAGGGGGCAAAGGGCGGGGTGGAGCCCAGGCCCACCCTCTACTCCGGGCTCCAGCCCAGGGACCCTAATAGTATCAGCTATGGTAGCTGACCTTTTAGAAACATGACATGTACAATTCCCTGAGCTACTTCCCCCACAGCAGCCCTCACTTCCTCAAGCTCCACTTCAGCCTTACCTCAGGGCTTCCTTCTTTGTGCCCGATATGGTCTGTACTACTCAGTCTCTCCAACAGCACAAATTCCTCCCACAGCTCCTGATATGCACACCCACCTGACTGACTGGGAGGCTTTTAACTAGTTTCAGCCAGCCCTTGATTGGCTTCAGGTGTCCCAATCAACTTAGCCTTCTCCCTGCCTTCTGGAAAGTTCTTAATTGGCCTCAGGTGTCTTAATTGACCTGGAGCAGCTGCCATTTCACTTATCCTGGTACCAGGGATTTGTTTAGCCTGGTGCTAATATATCTATCTCCCACTACTTTTCTATAGCCATCTGGCCTTGCCCCGTCACAGCAGGTACTAATATGATGCTCATTACCATAGTAACGGACAGCCCCACAATCCTGCATGGATCGATATCCTCACAACACTCGTGAGAGGTTGGAAGGTACCACTATCCTATTTTCCACATGGGAAACTGGCACAGAGAGGCTAAGTGATTAGCCTAAGGTGGCTGTCTGACAGAACCCAGATCTCCTTATTCTAGCACCATAACCACTGGATCATCCTTCTGCTCTTCCCTGATCCTTCCTCGGGTGATTGCAATGGGGACAGAAGTGGGGCTTTTAATGAGAAAATAGAAGAAGCAGAAAACCAATCACTCAGGAGAAAACAAAGATTTTTTTAAAAGTACATTAAGTCTTGCCAGAAAAAGGGCTTGTCTACACTTAAAACAGTTCTGTGGCACAGCTGCACCGTTGTAGTGCTTCAGTGTAGATGCTACCTGCGCCGATCGGAAGGGTTCTACAATCAGCATAGGTAATACACCTTGCAAGAGGTGGTAGCCACGTCAACTGAAGAACTCTTCTGTCAACCGAGAGCTATCTGCTCAGGGACTTAGGTCAGCTTAACGACACTGCTCAGGGGGGTGGAGTTTCATACCCCTCACTGATGTAGTTAAACCAACTTAATTTTCTAGCGTAGACCAGACCAAAGTCCACAAAAATGAGCACTGTGGAGACAGCTAAGTGGGTATCTTTCTGCTAGCATTTTCCCCACAAAGAAAATGTGGATGTGTAATCTACTTTAAATGTCTCCATTAACCAGCATTTCTACTAACAACAGACCCTTAAAGGGCTATTCTCAGGTGGCTATGCCTCTCAAAAGGTCTTCTGTGGCCACATGGATATCTGCCCCTTCTCTATAACCACAGCCATTCAAAGACAAGGGGTCATATTCTCTATTGCCCTGCACCTGGAACAATTTACCAAGGGTTATAGTGGATTCTCCATCACTGACCATTTTTAAATCCAGATGGGATGTTTTGCTAAAAGACCTGCTCTGGGAAATATTTGGGGGGAGTTCTCTGGCCTGTGGGATCCAGGGGGTCAGGCTAGATGGTCACAATGGCCCTTCGGGCATTGCAATCTATGAATTATTATTCTGTTGTAGCCATAAAACCAAAATGAGTGCAAAAGGGGTGTGACTCATGTTCATTATTGTTTAATAGCACTTGTCACTCACTTTGCACCGGTGTAAATTACTACAGAGGGTGCTGGGCAGTGGGGTCCTCTCAAGTCAGGATTGAGGCATATTGGCAGGGAAGGATCTGGGGGGGCTCATCATGTTGCTGCTGTGCTATACAGAGGAGCAAGCATGTGCTGATTGACATAGCAAAGGGCTGGGAGTCTGGAGCTCAGAATTCTCTTCTGGCTCTGCCACTGACTCCCTCTGTGGCCATTAGCAAGTTACCTCACCACTTCCCTGTCTGGAAAATGGGTCTAATAATGCCTGCCTCATGAGGTATGTTGTGAACCCTAAAGATGATACTTAGAGGGCTGCACATTTCATTGCTCATGTGTTCTCAGCTCTGTGTTATCCCAACTTTTTAAGCACAAATGGAGGCCTGGCTGAGCAGGGAGGCTGGCTGGAACTGGAATCGAAAGATCCAGTTCGGGGATCCTAAAGTGGGAGCAAGGAGGAGAATGGCTGGAGTCGGGGAGACAAGGGTGCCAGCTGTAGGGGCTGGCTAGAGAGCAAAGGAAAGGGGCCTGTCTGGGAGGATCAGGCTAGAGTGGGGACAAGGGGCCCACCTGAGTTACCTCCTAGCCTATTTAAGCAAAGAAGTGTGTGATCAAGCCATTGCCTGTGATATGCGTAAGCAATGGCAGAGGATGCCAGAGTTTCATCTGCCTGCAGCACCTATAAAATGAGCTGCCCAATGAAAGGTACTAAAATGTATAAGCTGATATTAATCATTAGTATTATTTATACAAAGTCACTAGTCAAATAGAATGCAGTGTTCCCAGGGTTCTCAAACTGGCCCCTTTCCATATCACAGCATTTACATACAAAATATCAATTGTAAAGAAATCTGAAGGGAAGGTAATCAAGTGATCATGAATAGTTGCTCCCCCTGCTTCTCTCACTTTGCAGGATAGTCAGCTACATAGCTGTATTAGCTTGTGAGATGTGATGAGATGCCAGTGCAAGGTGGCTACATGTATGTATTGTTCCTGTATTTGGGGTACTAGTCACCCTCCCAATTGGAATACCCACATCATCAGTCCGACTGAGAAATACACTGTTGCATGTTTTTCTCTGGGGAGAGCTTGGGTCATTGTCTGTTATTTGGGGAATTTCTCTCAATCATCAGCTGGTCCTAATACCCAATTTCAATGTTTATGATGAAGCTTCTGCCTTCATTAACTCAGTCCCACTTTCCTGATACAAGCCATGTAACTTCTGGTTGGATACACACTAAGCAGAATGGTACAAATTTGTTACCTATTATTTATGCTCTCCCCTCTATACAGCACAACTCTTCAGTCCTTAGCTCTGTGCTTGTATCACCTTACATTTAAAGACACACAGAAAATATGGAACAACATTCCCCAGGCACTTAAATTCAGTGGATAGCAGATGACATCACAATAGGAGGTTGTTGAAACATCAAGGCAAATTGTTTAAAAGTATTCCATGGCTATATTGTATTAAGAAAAATATTTTAACTGGCCTACTGTTCCCAAATCCAAATTCAATTACAGTAGGAAAATTACAAAATAGATTTGATTATGGATGGTCCCCATCAACAAGCAATATCGGGTTTTCATAATTGGCTTGCAATGATTCTACTTTCGGGATCAAATCACGTCTCTCAAGCTAAGCAGGGTTGGACTTGGTTAGTGCTTATAAGATGAATGTGCAATTACTCATCTTATTTGCATGTGCAATTACTGGGACTGCACACAAATTGAAACAATGTGCTCACAA
The DNA here is from genome assembly GCF_965140235.1 of Caretta caretta. Classification (NCBI taxonomy): domain Eukaryota; kingdom Metazoa; phylum Chordata; order Testudines; family Cheloniidae; genus Caretta; species Caretta caretta. Next base: position 26,944,882 of record NC_134218.1, on the reverse strand, counting down.
GTGATCACCATTTGCATGCAGATTCTGGAATATGTGGATGGCATTCTTGATCCCCTATATTTTCAATGGAAGGGTTACCTCTCATACACATTATACATCCTGACTTTACTAGGACCGTCATGTTTTTTCATATGATTTATTTTTCAGGGTGCCTGACATGTCCCAGATTTTCATTTCATCAGCCAAAACATTCATTATTATTTTCTTATAATTGCAAGTTGTAAGTTCCAGACACCCTACAAAACTGGATAGAATTTGCTCTGATCTTACGAGGAGTAGACATTCCAGCTGAACACTGATTCGAATGTAGAGAAAAGTCAAACAGGCATATACGGAATCAGAACTGTTCATTTTCTCAGAATAAATGTTAATGACACTTGTTCGGTGTTTCATGATAACCTTATTCAGACACTGGAAAAAATCCTCCACTCGGACAAATATGTCCACATTTGTCATATTTGCTGTTAAATCAGAAAGGGCAGTAGCAACACCAGCACATATTGAAAGCAAAACCATGCACTTTTGCCTGTTGTAGAACCCTTTCATAACCCTTAAATATGATGTTGTAAAAGTAACCAGTATTTTATTTTGAAAATTTAGCCACTTTAATTAACCTTTGTATCTGTACAAAGCCACAATCTTGATTGGAGTCTTTGGGCACTACAGTGATAGATGTAATAATTAATAATAATTCATTGTAATGCCAAAACAGTTTCACTTTCCTCCCTGTGCAATGGTAGCTTATAGTATGACTTCTGGAGCATGGGGTGACTTTAGACGTTAGCTTTTTCTGTTATTCAGGCTTGTATCCCCTAGGTGGCTCTCATTTTCAAAAGGAGCTCAGAAAGCCTGTTAAATCATGCATGAATTATGAATGTCAACTCCCAAACAAGCTTCCCTTTGTGTATTCTTTGAAGAGATGCTATGGGAACATGAATTACAGAAGAGATAACCAGAGCAGAAGTTAGTATCAGCAAGAGCTCCAGCTTAAGAGGTTGGAATGGTTGAAGGCAGCAAGTGTGTATTAGGCAACATTTGTATATTACATCTAAGAAAACTACATTATAAGAACATTGAGGTTGCAAAGCCAGGCACTCATAAGTTAGAAAATGCCAGACATAAGATTGCCCATCCAACCTTAATTTCCCACACACACCCCCACCCACCCCCTTGGGCACATTACAGTGTTTGCTTACATGATCACATGCTATTTTTTCCACAGGCCCCTGGCCTCATTCAGTGAATGACGATTTAGTCAATATATTTTTTTATCATCCCCATTCAATGTGTGGGCTCACAGCTTATTTAATGCACACAATCCAATCCACGACCTGAATATAAAATGATTAATTTCCTCCTGGGTGTCTCTGCAGTTCTTATCATAGTATCTGAGTGCTTCATGGACATCAATGAAATTATCTTCACAGCACCCCTGTGAGGTAAGATGGTATTATTATGCCTCTGATAGGAAATTGAGGCACAGAGCGATTGAAGACAAAATTGTCAGAAGTGCCCACTAATTTAGGTGCCCAGCTTGAGGCCCTTAGCTTGAATTTCAGATTGCCAAGCATTTTGATAGTACTTTTTTACGTTCAAAGCACAACTCCAGTAAACATCAGTTGCAGTTGGGAGTGCTCAGCCCTGGTGCAAATCTGGCCCTGGCTGTCTCAAGATGGGCATGTAGAAAATGAGGAACTCACAATGAGTGCCCATCTGGCAAAAGGTTGGGTTAAAAGACTTGCCACATCACACAGAGGCAGGGATAGAATCCAGTTCTCAAGGGCAGCATTTGACAGCCTGAACCACAAGACCATCCTTTCTGTCTGCAGCTGTCTGCCTCACTCACTACATGCCTTCCAACTTCCGAAAAACAAAAGGATACAGGAGTCCTGCACACAACAGTCTCCTTCACTACAGAGCTCTCATTCATTCCTAGGGCAGGTCAGTTCTGGGTACTGAATAAGGAACACAGCCAGGGGGAAATTAGTGTATGAGCACATAATTAACAACTATCACAATGCATATGCAGAGGGGGACAACTTAATGTTGCATGGGCAAGTCTGGCAATTCCTAACTTCTGAGTGTTTGACTTTGCTACTTTAACATACTTTGGGGGGTGTAATTTCCTAATAAATCAATTAATTATTTCTTTAAAAATTGAAAAAAAAATGCTATCATGTGGAACCATATTGACCATTGACTTTGGTCATCAGAAGGGTTTGGATCTTTAGCTCCACAGCATAAACATCTACCACTTGAGCTAATGGAGTAGCTGTTAACAGTAGTAAGCTGTTTTCCTCTATGTGGACCATGCCATTAGTGGGAGATGAGACACACACTTTGCCAGTGAGTTCCACAGCTATGCGCTGGCGGTAGAGGACAGTAGAGAGTCAGGACTCCTGGATTCAATTCCAGGTTCTGGAGGCGAGTGTGCTGTAATGGTTATAGACTATTTTGCCCCTGTGCACTCTCCCTGTCTCTGTCTCCCTCGGCTCCTGTTTATCTCCCATCCCCGGCTCCTGCCCCTTGCTGGCTGATCCTATCCATCCCCAAACTCCAGCTCCTCCTCCACTCCCCTTCTTCTATCCACTCCCCACCCTTCAGGTCCTACCCTATTTCCATACCCCAGCTCCTGCCCCACTTTCCCCATTCTCCTGTGCACCCTCCCTCTCAACACCTGCAAAATTAGGTTGATGTAAGTCACCTTGTGCCCACCTCGCCATGCATGTCTACACTCAAATTTGTGTCCCACCAATGCAAGCACTCTGGTATGGCGATGCAGTAACACCACCTCCCAGGTGGTGTTGAACCAGGGTCAATATACTGTGGTGGATGCAGTGTGAGTGTAGACACTGCATGATCTGTGTTGACCTAACAGTCCTCCAGCAGCTTTCCCATAATGCCTGACACTGACTGCTTTGGTCACAATTGTGAACTGCCCAAGGGTCACAGAGACCAGGAGCCCCATCCCCATGGGTGGCGGGAGGAGCCCCCCCCCCCCCCCCCAGTTCCATCCCTTCCATCTGAGGCCCACTTGTGACCAGAGTCCCCTCCTCCCAGAGAAGCCCTAAACCTCCCCTCCCCGCCATGACTGGAGCGCCGAGCCCCCAGCGACCGGAGGACCCCCAGGCCAGGTGGAGCTCTGAGCCCCACCCGTGGCCAGAGGAGCCCTGGGCTGGCTGGAGCCACACCACACCTTCCGTCCTGAGTCCCCAAGCCACCCCGCGGGAAAAGGTCGTCTCTTCCTGAAGAACCGGAGCTTTTGATATGTGCCATGCAGGTTCCAGGGTGGCTGAGAAGGCAGTATGTGCTACTCAGCTTCCTGATTTTATCAGCAATTGCCCTGGAATCCAGGGAAATGGCTGATGAACCCAGGAAGCTGAGTAGCACATACATCCTCCTCAGCCACCCCAGACACTGCATGGGGCATAATAATAAACAAAAACTTCTGTGAAAACCCCACAACCAGCGTCCAGCGACCGCCACAATGCTAGGGGAGGCTTAGCTGTCCCTGACCTATTATACCCCCAGCCTATGCTCATCCACCCTTTGAAAACCTCACGCATTTTTGAAATGCCTTTTCCTGATGTCCTAGCCTGGTGAGCACAACTAGCAGAACAGTTCTGCTTTGTAGGATGCAACTGCCCCGTTGATCATGTTAGTCACAAGCTCCAGCCATGCTCCTGCCTGGAGCAGACAGGAGGTATCGGGTCTCCTGGGCCCGTGGGGAGAAGAGGCTATGCAGGCAAAGCTGTAGAAATGTGGACACCTACGAGCAGAAATGCATGGAGGATGCAGGCAAAGGAGTATGACAGGAATCAGCAGCAGTGCTGTAGGAAAGGGAAGGAACGGTGGTAGGCATACCAGAAGGTCAGGGAGGCCAACAGCTGATGTGGTGCCAAACCACAGATCTGCTGCTTTTACAACGAGCTGAATGTCACACCTGATGGAGACACCACAACCCCCCACAGAGCACCGCCAAGAAGCCCAAGACACAGACCCCTGCTGTGGATAGTGAGGAGGAAAAGGAGGGTGGTGGACATGTGATGGGGGATCCAGCTATGCCATGAGCCAGGACCTGTTCGAGGCTCCACCACAGACTAGCCAATCCTGGCAGCCAAGCATGGGCATGTCCAATGAAGGGGCAGGAACCTCGGGGAAATGTGCAAATGCATTTCCTGCTACAATGTTTAAATGTACAGATGGCACCCAACTCCAGCTTACCAGGACACAGGTATCAACTTTTCATTAATTTACTTGTACTAGAAGAGGTAGCGGTAAAACAAGCAGAAGTAGAGTTGATATCTGCTTTTCATTCCCCTGTAGGAGTAGACGGGGGGTAGGAGGGGGACGCGGAGCAATTTGTTTGTGAACACAGGGATGTCCCTTGAATCCTCCTAAGAGACCTCAATGAAACTTTCAAGGAGATATTCTGCAATCCTCTCCTAAAGGCTTCTAGTAGGGAAGCCTTATTTCTTCCTTGGCAGTAGGACACTTTCCCATGCCAGCCCATGGTTATTTCAGCAGGCACCACTGCAGAACACAGGCTAGTGGTGTATGGGCCCCGGAGGGAGATACCCGCTAAAATCATCGCTGCCTGTGGGAAATGGTGCCAGTGCTCAGTGCCAGTGCCATGCACTTGTACCCACAGAAACTGGGGTTTCATGCAGGCAAACAATTCCTTCCTCATTCCCCGCATGGCCCTCCTGGGCCATACTTACCATGGCTGGGCTTTGCAGAGGTGCTCCAAGGCTGAAGGGTCAATAAGCAAGCCTTGTTTAAAACTTTAGGGGAGCAAGGGATGGGAGTTCTGAAACTTAACTTTCATTTTCCGTTGTGACTATAAACACAATGGTACCTCTATGTGTTTTATTGGCAGCTGCTGCCATTGCGGCCTCAGGGAGTTCCCCCCTCCCCGCCAATGGAATGCCTGACCATGATACAGAGGAGAAAGAAGAGGACCCAGGCAAGATATGTTCTCAGAGATCCTGCAAGCCAATGCTGCATCAGACCATGAACAAAGGGCCTGGAGGATGAATATTTCAGACACTATGGAGAAGGAAAGAGCAGAGAGGAGAAAGGCCCAGGAGTCCCAGCAGGAAAAGGAGAAGGAGATGCATCAGGACATAATGGGGCTTCTCCAGCAGCAAACACAGATATTACAAACTTCTGTTGACCTGCAAGTTCTGTAAGCACAGGCTCTCCTCCCTTTGCAGTCAATCAATAACTCTGCCATCGCATCTCCCTACACCCCCCAATATTCTTCATGGCTGCATCCTTACCCCTACTACTGCACTCCGGGCAACAGTAAGGACAATCACAATTTCACATACATGGCCTGTGAGAGCCACGGTTGCTGTGCCTGTAGCATAAATGGACTGAAATTGACATGAATGTTCTTTACCTTGTTAAGTTCTGTTCTTATTTATTAATAAATAAATAATTTATTTGAGAAGTTTTTATTACATTTTCTTTTAAATTGCACATATTTTTGCACTGGTTTTGGTACTCAATAAAATTCTATTTTTTGGAAATTAATTCATCATCATTACTACACCACATATGCTGCACAATGCCTAACGGTACTGAAAGCATCTACTATTAGTTATTGTACAGGGCAACAGAACTCATAGGACCAGTGACAGTGTAATAATTATAAATGTGCAGCAAGCGTCACAACACAAATAGCTGCATTAACAGGCAGTGTTATATTCATCAATGTACGCCAAGCACCACACAATATAGCTATACCCATTGGGATATTTTTCTCACTGAGATCCAATCTTGTCAGTAAACACCACCAGCGGCCCTTCAAGCTACTGAAAGCACATTCAACTGTCATTGAATGTTTCCTTGGTGCTGCCAAGCTGGCCCCTGTATGACTTCATGAGTTTGGGGAGCAAGAGATAGGCTAGATCCCCCCAGAATCATTTCAACATCAACAATGGTACTCCACCAGTCTGGAAGGAATGTCCTGGCTTGCATCTTTCTAAACAGTCCTGTGTTCTTAAAAATGCAAGTGACGTGCTTCCATGACCAGCTCATGCTGATATCAGGGAAGCATCCCAGTGATCCAACAATGGTCACATAACCATAAAAAAGTAGCACTTTCTGTTGACAGGCAAGGTGAACTGGGGCCAAAATAGGGATGTGCATCTATCACCCTGCTGCTGTTTGGGAACCCCATTGCTGCAAATCCATGCTCTGTCCCCTGCACATTACTAGGAGTCACAATCCTGCATAGGAGGAGATGATTAATGGCCCTGCACACATGCATGACAACGGCCCCCACTGTGGATTTTCTAACTCCAAAATGATTTCCCTTTGACCAATAGCAATCCAGTGTTGCCATTCCATTCTTTGCAGTCAGAGTAGCTCTCATCTTCGTATCCTTGTGCTGAAGGGCTGAGGCGAGCTTGACACACAGATCCAAGAATGTGATCCTTCTCATCCAAAAATTCTTGCAGCCACTGCTCATCATCAAAAACTTGCACTACAATGCGATCCCACCAGACAGTTCTCATTTCTCAGGCCCAGGCATGGCACTCTACCATCTGCAGCTGCTCCATGACCACCACTGACAACCTTGAATTGGTTTGCGCTATGTCCCACAGCAATCTGTCCCCCATAATGGTCATGTTCCCCATCGCTGTGGTTCTCTTCTTGCGGCTCTGCACATACTGGAGGTTCATTCATCCTGTGTTTGCAATGCTTATGACAATAGCGCAGAGCTGTGTGGGATCCAAGTTTCAGTCAGAAATGGTTGCCAGCAAAAATGTCATGCAGGTTTGTGGGGCTTTTTAAAAAGGTGCAAAAATTATGGGCTATGGATGGCATTATGGGATGGAGAAAGTGCATGATGGGAACTTGACCCCTAGCTCTTAATCACCCTTGTATGCCTAATTTCTGTCCCACCATGCACTGCAAAAATTTCCCAAAAGACAGTGCACTAAACGATGGCGAGTTGCATACTGGGATATATAGCTATGGTGCACCGCACTATTAATTGACAAACACTCCTGGTGAGTACATGCTGCGCTGACATAAGCGGCCAGATATGCATGCACACATGCGATATACTAATTGACACCGTATGCTGATATAACTTGCATCGATCAAAGTTTGTTGTATAGACATGACCTCCGACCCACTATGTTTATATAAGAACGGCTCCTTCAGAAGGACTTCCTGAATTTACAAAACCTGTGCTCCAAGAAGATAAGTTAGTGAAGCTACTTTATTTCTTATCAGTAAAGACATCGGCACAAAAACAGTGTTGTATATCTAAATTAAACAATCACATATGCCTCACAGTAAATACACACTTAACTCCATGCTATGTTTTATTTTTTCTTTGAAGAATTAACCAAAACATCCCGGAAAGTAAGCAGGAAAGAGGCAGAGAAGAAGAAAGAATACAAGGTGCGTGACTATTCTCTTAACACTGTAAGGTTATTATGAAAGAAGTAATAACTCTATACCTTTCCTCATTGTATGTTTTTGACAGATTTCCAGGGCTTCTGCCAGTACTAAATAAAGTCAATTCAATAATTGTACAAAACCACTAGTACAATTCTAAGTAAAATTAAATAAATGCAAAAAGACTTAACACAGAATAAAGGAGAGGTGTTAATATATTAATTCATAACTTTTCAGTGTTTTTAGAGGAAAATATTGTGCAGTTAGCACAAGTCTAGAGAAATTAGATCATGGCACAAAAGCTACAAAATATTAACAGAGAGAGAAAATGTAAACTTATACTTAGTTACATGTATGTGGGGCATGGTTGTTCTGCAGCTCCCTTTCTTTTATATATATATATAAAAGAAAAAAGGCAGAGAAAAGAAAAAAGCAGCTTACCAGACCAATCATCACAAGTCAAAAGGCAGAAAGCCTGTTCGCGGGAGCTTTTAACAAATGCTGGTTGAGCCAACCATATGGCCTTTTGTGGAGTCATATGAATTTTAAACTAGATTATGTTTTCCTGAGCCAGTCTGAAGGGTTTTCTAACCCCATTTTATGGAATTATACATTGCAGCATATTACTGTATAATACTGGTATTGTTAAAGCACCAATCTGAAGAAGCATGCATGTAGATTTTTTTAATCAAAATTTTTACAAAACCTATGTAAATTTAGCAGTTAGCCTTATTTATTTATTTTATTTCTGGACCAGGAGTCAAACTTCTTTTTTCTACACAATTCCTTGAGCATTTATCTTTAAAAACTGGCAGACACACCCAGGCCTGACAACGAGGGCAAGGGGGGCAATTGCCCAGGGGTCCGGGTGATTTAAAAGGGCCCAGGGGCCCCTGGCTCCCTTAGCATGCTCCACACCTCATCTCTCTCACATTTTGGAAGGTACTTCAGATTCTTAAACTTTGGGCGGAGTACTGTAGCTATCTTGAGAAATCTCACATTGGTACCTTCTTTGCGTTTTGTCAGATCAGCTGTGAACGTGTTCTTAAAACAAACATGTGCTGGGTCATCCGAGACTGCTATAACATGAAATATGTGGCAGAATGCAGGTAAAACTGAACAGGGGACATACAATTCTCCCCCAAGGAGTTCAGTCACAAATTTAATTAATTCATTATTTCTTTAACAAGCATCATCATCATGGAAGCATGTCCTCTGGAATGGTGGCCAAAGCATGAATGGGCACACGAATGTGTGGCATATCTGACACGTAAATACCTTCCAATGCTGGCTACAAATGTTCCATGCAAACGCCTCTTTCACTTTCAGGTGACATTGTAAATAAGAAGCAAGCAGCAGTATCTCCCGTAAATGTAAACAAACTTGTTTGTCTTAGCAATTGGCTGAACAAGAAGTAGGACTAAGTGGACTTGTAGGCTCTGAAGTTTTACATTGCTTTGTTTTTGAGTGCAGTTATGTAACCAAAAAAAATCTACATTTGTAAGTTACACCTTCACAATAAAGAGATTGCACTACAGTACTTGTATGAGTGAATTGAAAAATACTATTTCTTTTGTTTATCATTTTTACAGTGCAAATATTTGAAATAAAAAATCATGTAAAGTGAGCACTGTATACTTTGTATTTTGTGTTGTAATAGAAATCAGTATATTTGAAAATGTAGAAATACATCCAAAAATATGTAATACATTTCAATTGGTATTCTATTGTCTAACAGTGTGATTAATCGCGATTAATTTTTTAAATCGCGATTCATTTTTTTGAGTCAATCACATGAGTTAACTGTGATTAATTGACAGCCCTACCTCAGATCCTAAACTAAACCCTAACTCTGATAAACTCACCAACTGTGAACCATAACCTAACCCTAATCCAGATCAGAATAGCTCCTCCTTGGCCTATCTCTGCCAACAGCCAGTTAGCATGCGTGAACTTAGTTCTGTGCATGCACTGACGTGCCCAAAGGTTTTCAGCGAGGTAAAAAATTCACATTCAAAATTAGAGCCATATTCTGAGACAAGCTGAGCCACTTCCACTTAGTCCGGGACATGTGCTCAGCATCTCTCAAGATCAGGCCCTTACAAAGGATTATTTTTCATGAAAAATGAGCACTTTTATAAACTTTGAGGCATGGGAGAGGAGGTTAGCTCTTAGGATATTAACAATAAGCAGGCTAGTGAACCATTGGCTCTCCTCTGGAAGGAATCAGAAATGCTCAGCTGTGTATGATAGCCCCTATACTGCTAACCGTTCAAGGGAATTTATCTTTCACTTAGGGCTCAAGGAATTTTTTTACTTTCATAACTGATGTGGCAAGCCCATTAAGCACTGGCTCAAACCACTCACAGGTTAAAGCTAAAATTGAGACTACAGCTTTGTTGCCAATTAAGGCAGCCTGCCCAAATGACAGGTGATTAGAAATTAAGCTCTGCCCCACAGCATAAGGTTTCACAAAGCATTCAGTAAAATTTAGGACATCAAAACTTGTTCATTTCAACTAGCAAACAAGAATGTAGATAAAAATAGCCTGGTTTCAATATACAACTCCTAATCCATAAAATACATAGGGATGTATTCTTTCAGACAGCGAGGTTGTTTAACCAAGGGCTGGTTTAGATATTTATGGAACTATTCTAGAGGTGTCGTTCTCAGATAAATTCTGTTTATTCATTGCACACATGCTCTCGCACATGCGCGTGTACATACACTCACCACCTGGAGTGAAAAAAAGCAAGTGCGAGAATGCCAAGGGAGCGGTGCCTCAGGCAGCTCATAGGTGGTTGAAAAGATTAGCCTGTGGTTTTCTCATCGCAGCTGATTAACGCTGATTGACTTGCTGCTTGGCTAGAGGTTCCTTGCTTGTAAATGTCAAGGCTTAAATGTTGGAAATTGCTGGATACCTACATCTCAGTGGAAGCCAGGAGGAGGGTAGAGAAAGGACAGGCGTCTTTAACAAGCATGATTGCTTTTCATGGCATAGGGGTCCTCAGCCAGAATGAAACTAGGGTATTTGCTTTTCCTTCTGTTTTTGTGGGTAGTGGCCTGCCTGGTCCCTCCCCATTGAAACTTCTCCTCAGGAGCTTGTTGGTGAATTCTTGTGATTTAACTCTGTCAGTTAAGTCTTTTTCCTCCTAAAAATCACAATTTTGGGGGTTCCATTTTCGTATGCAGCTCCATTTGCCTCCCAAAGTCAGAGCCATCCCTTGGGTACAGTGAATTGGGGAGACCGCCCCAGGCCCCATGCTTCAGGGGCCCTGTGCTTCGATAAAATCGTGAGGAAGTGGGCGGGGAGGTGAGGTGGGTGGGTGAGCAGGGTGAGGACGCGAACAGGGAGGTGAGCGGTAGGCAGGCTGGCAGGGGAAGGCGAAGAGGAGCCCCCCTATCAGTCCTCCCCCTCCATCCCCCCAGCACCTCCTGCCCACCGGCGGGCCCTGCCAATCAGCGCCTCCCCGTCTCTCTCAGCACCTACCGCCTGCTGCGGATAAGATGTTTTGTGGCATCAGGAGGCGCTGGGGGGGAGGGGAGAGGAGCGAGGGCGCAGCACGCTTGGGGGAGGGGGCGGAACTGGGTGGGGAAGAGGCGGGGCAGGGGCGGGGAAGAGGCGGGGTGGGGGCAGGTGTGGAGCAGGGGTGGGAAGAAGCAGGGTGGGGGTTGGACCTTGAGGGAAGGGGTGGAGTGAGGTGGGGCCTAGGTGGAGCCAGGGGGGAGCACCCTCCTGGCAGAATAGAAACTCGGTGCTTATGTCCTGGGCCCCGCATCCCCCTAGGGACAGCCTTGCCCAGAGTCAATAGGATTTAAGCTCCTAAATAACTTAGGCACTTTTGAAAATTTTACCCTCAGTCTTAGTCCTCTGAAAAAAATTGAGGTTAATAATGGAAATCCCACTTGTTATGTACCTGGAGCTTTGGGGTCCCAGGTACCACCCCCTTTTGCATGCTGGGACAGAAAGATTCTGCTTGTAATGACTCATAGACAAAAGGAGCTGCATTTGCAAAATATCTCCACAAGTGGGCCAGAACAGTGGTTCTCAAACTAGGGGTGCCACTTGTTCAGGAAAAGCCCCTGGCAGGCCGGGCCAGGCCGGTTTGTTTACCTGCCACATCCACAGATTCGGCTGATCGCGGCTCCCACTGGCCGCAGTTCACCGCTCCAGGTCAATGGGGGCTGCAGGAAGCGGCGCGGGCTGAGGGATGTGCTGGCCACCCTTCCTGCAGCCCCCATTGGCCTGGAGCGGTGAACCGCGGCCAGTGGGAGCTATGATCAGCCAAACCTACAGATGTGGCAGGTAAACAAATCGGCCCGGCCCGCCAGGGGCTTTCCCTGAACAAGCGGTACCCCTAGTTTGAGAACCACTGGGCTAGAAGATTTGCAAGAGATTTTGTTTGCTCACCTAAAAACTTGCATTTGTTCTTGCAAATAGGGGTTTCCATGCAGGAATTGGGTGCATACTTGACTAGCAGTTTGCACATGCCTACATGCAGGGTGGTGGCTGTTTTTTTACCCTGCTATTATGGAATAATTTTAAAAGGCTCTAAAAATATGGCCCTAAAAATTGACAAATTCTCTTAAGGGGGCTGTTAGACTTGTGTTTAAAGCACCGGTGTGTGGGCCAGGAAACCTGAGTTCCATTCCCAGGTTTCACGTCACCTCTCTGTGACTCAGTTTCCTTGTTTATAAAACAGGGCTGATATCAACTCTGCAGAGGTGTTGTGAGCTTTGAAACATGTTCTGAGATCTTCACATAAAAAGACATAGATGGGCAAAGTATTATGAGCGACCCTCAGATCATCTGGTCCATCACTTTGCCAATGCAGGATAGCAGTGTATTCTCCAGGGCCCTGTCCAGTGCTGTTTTAAATAACTCAGGATATTGGGCTTGGGGCTTCCACTAATTCTTCTGAGAGGCTATTCTAATGTCCAATATTGGCCACATTATTAGGTATTTGCTCCTGATCTCAAACCAACATTTCTCTTGGTCAAGTCCTGTATTGATGCTTTATTCATGATCTGGGATTGCTGTAGAGTTAATAATAGTTTTCATTTCTGTCTTGCAGAGAAAGACCGAGACAAGAAAATCCCGCAGGCCCAGGCCCACACACCCACCTAATTGTGTGGCTACTTGGAAAAACTGCAAGCCACCCTCTCCCCCATGCTGTGACTTCTGCACCTTCTGCCACTGCCAGCTTTTTCAGACTGTCTGCTACTGCCGAGTAGGAAACCGAAACTGCTAAACCCACACCAGGAAGGTAGTGCTGGAACTCTGTCATTAACTGCTCCAGAGTTTGTTTCAACCTGTTTTTCTCGTGTGTATTGCAAGCAAAGTATAGAGTCTTTGAAGCTTTCCGGCTGGCTTTGTGTTCCCCAGACCTGCATGAATGCTTACCTTATGGAGCAAACACTATGATCCACAAGTCAATCATTACAGAGAGTGTGAGGGAGGGGGGATGGAAGCTGATGGGCTGACAGAGTAGTTAAAACAGAACTGAAGGGGTAGGGGCAGTGAGTTGTATGGGCCCGAGGTGCCCATGCTCCACCAATATGAGGGCCCGGGGGCCCGGCTCCACCAAAGTTCGGGGCTGAGTCTCTCCCCTGGCCCCGCCTGCCACCCCCACACACCTCCCATGGAGTGTCCCCCCCAGCCCCACATGCTGCCCTCAGGCAATTTAAAAGGGCCCGGGGCCCCTGCCACCACCACCAGCAGCGCAATGAGGCTAAGGGTAGCTTCCTGCTCACCTGCTCCACTTCCGAAAGTGGCCGACATGTCCCTGCAACCCCAGGACGGGGGGTGGTGTCTCTGCATGCTGCCCCCCCCATGCACCGACTCTGCCAACTGTGGCCAATGGGAGCTGTGGGGGTGGTGTCTGCGGGCAGCGGTGCATGGAGACCCCTCTGGCCCCTGCCTAGGAGTCGCTGCCAGAGGGGTGTGTGGGTCACTTTCGGAAGCCACCCAAGGTAAGCGCTGCACCCCTCACCCTCTCCCATACCCCAACCCCCTACCCCAGTCCAGACCCTGCACCCAAACTCCCCCGCAGAGCCCAACCCCTCACCCCTCCTGCACCTAAACTCCCTCCCAGAACCTGCACCTCAAACCCCCTCCTGCACCCCAACTCCCTGCCCCAGCCCAGACCCTGCACCCGAACTCCCTCCCAGAGCCCAACCCCGCAGCCCTCCTGCACCCAAACTCCCTCCCAAAGCTTGCACCCCTGCAACCCCCTCCTGCACCCCAACCCCCTGCCCCAGCCCAGAGCCCACCCCCCGCACCCAAACTCCCTCCCAGAGCCTTAGCCAGGTGGGGGGGCAGGACTTGGACCCATTCTGGGCACCACCAAAAATTATACAAACCTGCAGCCCCTGTGAAGGGGAGCAGGTTCCAGTTCAAGGAAGATTTGTTTATTTCAGAAATGTGACATCTCACCACAGGCTGTAAGTTTCTATGAGGAGGACTCAGGCTGAATGCCCTAAATTGTCCGTGTCCATCTACAGTATGAAACTGGCCGCATTAAAACAAGTTTGGTTAACACAACAGGACCTAGTGTTCAGAACATAAGAACGGCCATACAAAGGTCCATCTAGCCCAGTATCCTGTCTTCTGACAGTGGCCAATGCCAGGTGCCCCAAAGGGAATGAACAGACAGGTCATCATCAAGTGATCCATCCCCTATCATCCATTCCCAGCTTCTGCCAAACAGAAGCTAGGACCACCATTCCTGCCCATCCTGGCTAATAGCCATTGATGGACCTACCCCCATGAACTTATCTAGTTCTTTTTTGAACCTTGTTATAGTCTTGGCCTTCACAACATCCTCTGGCAAAGAGTTCCATAGGTTGACTGTGCATTCCATGAAGAAATACTTCCTTTTGTTTGTTTTAAACCTGCTGCCTATTAATTTCATTGGGTGACTAGTTTTTGTGTTATGAAGAGTAAATAACACTTCCTTATTTACTTTCTCCACACCAGTCATGACTTTATAGCCCTCTATCATATCCAGCCTGTCATCTCTTTTCCAAGCGGAAAAATCCCAATCTTATTAATCTCCCCTCATACGGAAACCGTTCCATATCCCTAATCATTTTTTTGCCCTTTTCTGAACCTTTTCCAATTCCAATATATCTTTTTTGAGATGGGGCGTCCACATCTGCATTTAGTATTCAAGACGTGGATGTACCATGGATTTATATAGAGGCAATATATTTTCTGTTTTATTATCTATCTCTTTCTTAATCATTCCCAACATTCTGTTTGCTTTTTTGATGGCCACTGCATACTGAGTGGATGTTTTCAGAGAAGTATCCACAATGACTCCACTTGAGTGGTAACAGTTAATTTAGACCCCATCATTTTATACGTATAGTTGGGATTGTGTTTTCCAATGTGCATTACTTTGCATTTATCAACATTGAATTTCATCTGCCATTTTGTTGCCCAGTCACCCAGTTTTGTGAGATCCCTTTGTAGCTCTTCACAGTCTGCTTACCACAGCACCAAGTGGTTTCCTGTGGGGAGAGCACCGCATGTTATATTAGAACCAGGATACCATGTTGTAAGTGGAGGCTCTAGGGTTAGCCACTTCCCCACACATGGAGTAAAGACCAGGGAGTCTGGAGTAAAGCTGGGATATAACATGGTTTTGGTCCTATCCTCCCACTCAGCACCAGCACAGCCAGTTCCAGGGCACCCAGACTCCTGGGGTCTTACTTACCAGCAGTAGTTCAGTATATGGGGAACTCCTGTTTAGCGTTTGATCTTAGAGATCTTCCTAGTCTTCATGTCTTTTCTGGCGATGCTCAGCAGCATAATGCTGTCAGTGGGGGATCATCCTCCCCCATATTATCAAGAATAGACCTGGGAAGTCATGGTAGGGGGAGAGGGAGCAGGGCTGGAAACTGGTTTTAATGTTGAGGGTGGTCTTCACTCCACCCCAGCTCTCTATGTCCACCCACTCTCTTCTCTGACTGCAGACTCTATGTCCTCCACATTTTTGTCTCTCTTCTGCAGCTCTTTCCCTCCTCTCACAAACACTGACAGTCATCAATGGACCACTGGTACCACTGGCCCAACTAACACTACCAGGGCTTCCCCCCGCGAAGTGCTTGTATAAGCAGTCAGTTGGCTTGCTATATCTGTATGCAGGTCCCTCCAGCATTCCTCACCCTCGCCTACCTGCCATGCCTGCTTTCCCCAAGCATATGACAGCAGAATGGAGAGGGTCTTATGCCTACATCTGCTCATTCTCTACCTACTGAAGCCATCCTGGCAACATTTGCTCATAAATTTTTGCCTCCCTCCCCACACCCGAACTTAAAAACCCAGAGCTCAAGCCACAGGACAGATGTTGACAGAAAGCAGATGATTAGTCTGTCAATCAGTCTCTCCATAAAGTTAAAAGAGAGAAAAACCTAGGTTAAACAGAGACAGACCAACCCCCAATGTGCATTCCTTTTCCTACTGTCTGCCATAAATCTTGCAAGATTGGAGTCTATTAAAATGTTCATAGTTGTTTCCTTTAATCAGATGTACAGATTCAGGCGTCTATACACAATTTGGGCATGGAAAAAAAGGAGTCCAGAAAAAAACTAGATGCAGGCACATAGGGCCAAATCCTGACACCCTTACTCAGGTTGAGGAGTACCTTACTCTGCCATAGATCCACTCAGCATAAGATTGGCAGAATCTGACCTATAATGTCCCTAAATGGTATTCCCACAGACCAGAAGAAAATGTCCTACGTGGCCATTTACAACCAAAGTAATGGTCAGATGACATTTTGGAATGTGGAGTGCAAAGAAAATGCTTTTCTTGAGTGCAGTGCTCAGATACAATGAGAACCTGACAGAGCCTTCACCCAGAACCTTTACTAAAGCCATATCTTCACAGTGCAGCACGCCAGGATGTGAATGTACAGCACACCACCTTGCCACACAGTAACATCTTGTGTGGACACTGCTCGAGTGCAGTGGAAGTCCTGCAGTGCAGCTTGGCTTACCATGCTTTCAAGGAGTAGTTAGCCAAGCCACACTCCAGGACTTCCATTGCACTGCAGCAGGGTGCAAATGGGATGTCACGGCGTACCAGCTTGTATCTTCATAGCACAGCATAGACACCAGTTTGATAAAGAAATGCACATGCATGCACCCTTTGATAGGTATTATAGCTTTAATTTACACTTGAATGCTCTTCAATGTAGATTTCCACAAAGGCCAGTGTTAGAAACTAACTGGAAAATAATGCATATTTTCCTCTAAAAATGAGGAATGGCATGAAATTTATTCACTTATTTTTAATGATTCCCAAAGGGTACATTAAATAAAATGGTTTAAAGAAAAACTCTTTTTAAAAAAAAGGAGCTGAATGGTGCCATAAAGGGATGCGTCCCAAAACAAAACCAAGAAGCGCTGGAAAATTAAGAAAGGGTCAGAGAGACTTCTAGCAGCCCACACCCATATACATAGGGTGACCAGGAGTTCCATTTTTAAAGGGACAGTCCGTTTTTTGGGACTTTTTCTTATACAGGTGCCTATTATCCCCATTCCCTGTCCCATTTTTTCACAGTTGCTATCTGGTAACCCTACATATACAGCTACAATGTACTCAAAGGACATTCCACATTGGGGGTGGAGCAATATGGGAGTAGAGGTGGAAAGAGGGCCTTATGTCTCTCCACTGTGACCTTTCAGGCTGATTAAGGATGCACATTAATGGCTCTGAAGGGAGTCAGTGTGGCCCTGTGGCTGAAAGATGATGGGTGATTGCCTGAAGAATGATGGGTGCAATATAAAATACACTGGTATGGAAGGATGGAAAACAGGGAAAGTGTAAAACATCCAGGGCTTCAACAAGGAGGCTGAGGTTTCACCTTACAAACTCTGATTGCTGATTTATGATCTCCCCAGAACCTAAAGCTGATCAGAAAGCCCACAGTTTTTCCTATAAAATAACATTAGAAAACAGTTAAAGCATAAAAAGTGGCTTTACTCATTTTCACATACTTAACGGTTTTCTATCTTTTTAAAATTGGCAAACAGTAAATAAGTATTAAAAATGGGTACCCCCTACTTTCACACACTCTTTTACCTTTCATCCCATTTTCCCAGTGGACGGGGAGAGTGAAGAAAAGGGAAAGGGAGACAAAAATTCAAAACCCAAAAACAGAAAACAAAATTTTTTGAGTTTCCAAAAACTGAAATGGTATTTCAAATTGAAATGAAACAAATTTTTCTTTTTTAAACGCTGGAAAAATCAAACATTTTTGTCTACATTCGTATTTTCAATGTAAATTAAATCACATTTTCTAACAGGAAAAGTTTTCAGTTGAAAAATTTTACCGCCTCTAGCAAAACCCAAACATGGAATTCTAACTTTGTAATCTATAGCTGCTTATTTGTGATTAGTGGGAAGGTAAAGGCTCATCTCATGCATAGTTGTTTGTGTGTGTGTGTCTATGCATACTTTATAACAGTATTTACAGTCATTAAGACAAAATAAATAGTGGCTTGTTTGTTTTTATTAATGGCACAAATGAACTTACAATCAATACTATGAAATTGTCATCAGCCTTAATTACGTTACTCTTTCAGCAACTGCTCACATTGAATGAACATTTATAGAGTATGGAAACCAATAAAACACATACCTAGCAATTACTTCCCATGTTCCATCTGAAGAGTTTTTTTTTTAACAGGGAGGAGGGAAATTAATGCCACTTTCTCTGGGGTGGAGGAGCCTCACTCGTAAAATGAAGAGACTGGAATGGGATGTTTTGAAAAGACACGTCAATTATAATGTTTGTGGACTGATAGAGAGTTAGAGCTGTAAATCAGCCTATCTCCTTTGATTTACACCTGCTGAGAATCTTTTCTCCACCGCAGGGGTCAGGCAGAGAAGTTGTGCTTGAACATTCTTTTGGAGGTCTTTCAAGATCTCTGCCATGCCAAGTAGAAGAAGTGAAGTATGGATTTTCAAAGGGTTTTTGGCCAGTATTGGGGAAGAGTTCAATGAGGGGGCTTAATGGAAAACTAGTGGGGAACCACATATGGAATATTTTCAAGGTGCGGGGGCAGTTACTCCAGGACACCATTTTAGGTGGATTGTGAAGACATGCAATTTGGAAGAGGGTATTGAGCACAAAGTAGCCAAGTTTGAAGCTGATACAGAAGCTAAGCAAAATATGAGGAACAATGCTTGTATACTCCAGAGAAATGGTTCTCAATCTTTCCAGACTATTGTACCCCTTTCTGGAGTCTGATTTGTCTTGCATACCCCAAGTTTCACATCACTTAAAAGCTACTTGCTTACAAAATCAGACATAAAAATACAAACGTGTCACAGCACACTGTTACTGAAAAATTGCTGACTGTCTCATTTTGTCTGTATGAAATTTTAGTTTCTACTGACTTCGAGAGTGATTTTTATGTAACCTTCTGTAAAACTAGACACATATCTAGATGAGTTGATGTGCCCCCTTGAAGACATCTGTGTACCCTCAGGGATATGCATACCCCTGGTTGAGAACCACTGCTCCAGAGAATATGAATTTGGGAGATGACTGAGCTTTTCTTTCCAGCATTTTCCTCTTCCCTTTGGTATGCTCTCCCATGCTGCACCCAGCTGCATGGCTTTGAAAAAGTCTCCACTTTTCTGTTCTATGTTGCTGCTAATTCTTTGGCTGGGGAAACTGGGAGGCGACAAATTTGTGTCACCTCTCATCAATCTAGGCAGATATATTGCCAGATTGGTTTATACAGAACCAGTTAGACACCAGGTGCCTGATGCACCACCGCCGACCACTGTGTGTTATCATTTAAACCAGTGCAAAGTGTGCGCAAAGTGCCACCCTTCTGACTTTGTAGCATTTGACATCCACTTTACATTCTATAATATTGCCAACCTCAGGAGACAAGTTTTCATGAGGCAGGTAGAATAGGACCCCAAAATCACTAGTCAGCCATACTGCATTCACTTTGCACTGGTGTAAACAACCGCTTAAGGTGCATGGCAGTGGAAGATGTTCATTCCCTGTCTGGGCTGGTCCCCATTATGTCTACTTTGCAATCAGGCGTGTGAGTGTAGCAGGTGTAGGGAAACCTGAGCTAGCTTTGCTATAGCTGATCAAACCTAGCTCAAATAATAATACCAGTGGAGATGTAGCAGCAAGCTGGTGGCCACACAAGTATGTACCCAAAGCTCTGAGGAGGCAGGGCTAGCCCATGCTGCTGCATTACTGGAGTTAACTTGGATCTAGCTAAATCAAAGCAATCTTGGTTATGTCTACATGTGCTGCAATCACACCTCCCGACTGTGGTGTAGCCATTCCCACAGTTACTAGGGCTTTCTGGGCAGTACCGGGTTTACAATGGCACCACTGGCACCAGGCCCATGCTCAAAAGGGGCCCGGCCCAGCCTGGTCCACTTAGAATCATGTCATAGAATCTCAGGGTTGGGAGGGACCTCAGGAGGTCATCTAGTCCAATCCCGACCAAGCCCCAATTTTTGCCCCAGATCCCTAAATGGCCCCCTCAAGGACTGAGCTCACAACCCTGGGTTTAGCAGGCCAATGCTCAAACCACTGCTACCCCTCCCACACTTGCGCTGTGCCCGGAGCAGCTGGCTCCTCTCTACCCCCCGGCTCCTCCCTAGGGTGACCAGATGTCCTGATTATATAGGGACAGTCCCGATTTTTGGGTGTTTTTCTTATATAGGCTCCTATTACCCCCCACCCCCATCCGGTTTTTTCACTTTTGCTGTCTGGTCACCCTACTCCTCCCTCACCCCCTGCTTGCTCCTCTCGGCCGGCCAGCAGGGCTTCTCTCTCTGCCCTGATCCCGCCAACTGGCTCCTCCCCACTCCCTGACCTCTTCTCCCCCCCCGACCTCTTCTCCCACCCCCACACCTCCACCCACTGCTTGCTCCTTTTGGCTGGTGGCTGGCTGAGGGCTCCTCTCTGCCCTCGTCACTGGCAGGCAGCCGCCAGGAGAGCTGGGGCAGAGAGGAGCCCTCAGCTGCTGCCGCTCCAGGCCAGTGACCGTCTGATTCGGACTACCCAGGGGTGGGGCCCACCTCTCCCTGCTGCTCTGTGGAAGTGGCGGGCTGGTGAAATTGGAGGCTGCACCTCCCCCTCCCCCCCGGCAAGGAAACTCCTCCTCCACCATGAGTCCCATCAGCACCAGGTGGGTAGGGCTGGGTGGGGCCCTGGGGCCACTCTCTGCTCCCGAGCTTCAGCTGTCCTGCCCCCTAGCACTGTGCTGGGAGGGGGCATCCCTGCTTTGCGCTAGCTCAGCAGAGCCTGGGAGCAGGGCATGGGGGAGTGGGTCTGTGGGGGGAATGCTGGGATGTGAGAGGGTGGGAGGTGCTGGGCAGTGGGGGAGATTTGTGTATTTTGGGGTGCTAGGCAGTGGGGGGTCTCTTGGGGGGCACTGTGTAGTAGTGGTGAGGCTGTGGGGAAGGGTACTGGGCAGTGGGATGGGGAGATGCATGTTGGGGTGCTGGGCAGTGGGGTGTCTGTGTGGGGTACTGGGCAACTGTGGTGTGGGAGAGTAGTGGTGTTGGGCAGGGGTGGTAATGTTCAGGGCACTGTGCATTTGTGGAGGGGGGGGGTGCTGGGCATAGTGGGTCCAGGAGGTGCTGGGTGGGGGGCCTGTGCAGCAGGGCTTGGACCCACCCCACAGGGAAGGGCATGCTGGCAGCACAGGGCTGGGTGAGCCAGTGTGCATCTGGCAACTGCCGGCTTGTAAACTGTGCCCTCACCGCGGGTGGAGCAGGGCCATGCCATTGCCCCTGGCTGGCCCCTCGGTCCAAGGACCGACCTCCCCACACCATGTTCCATTGCCCTCATAGGGGCACACAACTATGTTTGGAACTGAGCCCACAAAAAGTTAATCCAGCCCTGTTTCTGGGTGAGAGGCAATAGCTGTGGTACATTTCCTATCTCACAGTAGTAGTCGGAAATCCATTGGGTGCACTACGTTCATCAGAGCATTGAAAAGGACATGATCCAATAAGTTATTTGAGAGAGCACAGAAATTGTATGACACAAATAAAGTGGAGATAAAAGAGGTCTAGAGCAAGGCAAGGACAAAGATTAGAGAGCTGGAAAGACTTCCTTATGAGGAAAGAAAGAGTGAAGAGATGTTTGCTTTCAGGAGGAAACGAATAAGAGAGAATATGACAGAGAAGTACAAAATAACCAATGGGATGAAGGGAGAGTGCACTCCTGATCACACCTTCGTTTGTTGCAAGAACAAGGATACAATCAATCAGTGAAATCAAAAGGCACCTATAAAAACACATTGCCTGTGGAACTCATTGACACAAGACACCAACGAGGTCAGTAAATTAGTAGGATTTGAAAAAAGGTTCGATAGATAGATAGATAAGCACACCTGTACTTACACTGGACAGGATAAACATGTAGATAGGTTATAAACTCTCAGCTTGCAGGGCACAAGCCAACCACTACCTGCCTAGAGGTAGAAGAAAAATCCCCCATTGTTTGGTTATTCCATAACTGTCCATTTATGCGGGTTTTCACCTTCCTCTAAAGTACCTGGTCCTGGTCCCTGTCACAGACAGGATACTGACTAAATGGACCATTGGTCTCATCCAGTCTGGCAGTTCCTATGTTTCTACGGCAAATTATGTCTCCATGTGATGAGTAGAGAGGTGAAATATAATATTCCTAAGCAGCTGCTGACTATTGCCCACAGCTGTTGCATTTGCTCTGTTGAGTAAAAATATACTACTTCCCTTCTTATTTTTAAAGACACTTTGGGCTTCCTTTCATACACTGTCTCAACAATTTACAAAAATTAAGTTCTCTTCTTGCTTGAGGCCATGATTCTGGAAAGCATCCCTGTTCAGGGCAGTAGGTAAGTGCACGGTAAATCCCACTGAAGTTAATCAGACTTCAGCATGAGTCTTGCACATATTTACTGCCCTGAATAGGGATGGATCTAAACACATGCTTAAGTGCTTTTTCCTAGCCTCTGTGTGTGTGTGTGTGAGAGAGAGAGAGAGAGAGAGACAGAGTCATCTGCCACTGGATAAAGGAGTCTGCCAGGAGAGCTAGTCAAAGGTCAGTGAAAGGCATTCTAAGTACAATAAATACCTGTCCTTGAAATTGTGTTGCCCCTTTTTGACCCAAGCAGCTAGCCAAAGTTCAGGGCCCTAAGGATCATAGAATCATAGAATATCAGGATTGGAAGGGACCTCAGGAGGTCATCTAGTCCAACCCCCTGCTCAAAGCAGGACCAATCTCCAACTAAATCATCCCAGCCAGGGCTTTGTCAAGCCTGACCTTAAAAATATCTAAGGAAGGAGATTCCACCACCTCCCTAGGTAATGCATTCCAGTGTTTCACCACCCTCCTAGTGAAAAAGTTTTTCCTAATATCCAACTTAAACCTCCCCCACTGCAACTTGAGACCATTACTCCTTGTTCTGTCATCAGCTACCACTGAGAACAGTCTAGATCCATCCTCTTTGGAACCCCCTTTCAGGTAGTTGAAAGCAGCTATCAAATCCCCCTTCATTCTTCTCTTCCGCAGACTAAACAATCCCAGTTCCCTCAGCCTCTCCTCATAAGTCATGTGTTCCAGTCCCCTAATCATTTTTGTTGCCCTCCGCTGGACGTTTTCCAATTTTTCCACATCCTTCTTGTAGCGTGGGGCCCAAAACTGGACACAGTACTCCAGATGAGGCCACACCAATGTTGAATAGAGGGGAATGATCACGTCCCTCGATCTGCTGGCAATACCCCTATGTATACATCCCAAAATGCCATTGGCCTTCTTGGCAACAAGGGCACACTGTTGACTCATATCCAGCTTCTCGTCCACTGTTACCCCTAGGTCCTTTTATGCAGAACTGCTGCCGAGCCATTCGGTCCCTAGTCTGTAGCGGTGCATGGGGTTCTTCCGTCCTAAGTGCAGGACTCTGCACTTGTCCTTGTTGAACCTCATCAGATTTCTTTTGGCCCAATCCTCTAATTTGTCTAGGTCCCTCTGTATCCTATCCCTACTCTCCAGCGTATCTACCTCTCCTCCCAGTTTAGTGTCATCTGCAAACTTGCTGAGGGTGCAATCCACACCATCCTCCAGATCATTTATGAAGATATTGAACAAAACCGGCCCCAGGACCGACCCTTGGGGCACTCCACTTGATACCGGCTGCCAACTAGACATGGAGCCATTGATCACTACCTGTTGAGCCCGACAATCTAGCCAACTTTCTAACCACCTTATAGTCCATTCATCCAGCCCATACTTCTTTAACTTGCTGGCAAGAATACTGTGGGAAACCGTGTCAAAAGCTTTGCTAAAGTCAAGGAACAACACATCCACCGTTTTCCCCTCATCCACAGAGCCAGTTATCTCGTCATAGAAGGCAATTAGATTAGTCAGGCATGACTTGCCCTTCGTGAATCCATGCTGACTGTTCTTGATCACTTTCCTCTCCTCTAAGTGTTCCAGCTGGAAGTAGAAATTGATGGAGGCTGGTATTTTCTTTGATGCAGTCTTGATTATTAACAAAGTAATGTACAAGGTCCGGCTCCTCCAAATGCAGGAGGAATCAAGAATAAAAAGGAGCAGTTTCTTAGCTTACAGACCCAAGCTTCTTTATCCAATGCCAGACCCAAAAGCTCACTGACTTTTTCCAGAGTAATGCTGAGTTCACACGTTGCTGCTTGGCTTTTTGCCTCTTGGTCCCCCTGTGTGTTCTGCCGCTCACAAACACATGTATAACACAAACAGTACTCAGCCAAACAACCTCTCCCCCAAATTCCTGGGGGGTTCACAACCCCCCTTTTGTCTTGGGGGGAGGGGACTTCTGATTAACTCATCCTGACAGTTGAGTGCAAATACTTCCAGTGTCAAAGAGATTTGTGATCCAAGCAGTCACCAGCATTTCTCAGCATAACAATATCAAAAGTAAAGCTAGAAGGAGACTATCTGCAGGCTGCACATTGCAGAGATGATTTCTTCATTCCTTTTACCTTCGTATGCATTTGTGTCTGCAGCGAGAGGGGACTGTTATGCAATTGTGTGTTGGAGGGTGTGGGTAGTTTATCAGTAGAAAGGGAGATTGGCAATGGTAGTTGGAGCTGTGGTGGTGGATCAGAGCACCTAGAGATAGTGTGCACAGGGGGAAAGGAAGACCCCACTCAAAAGCAGGCATGGCCACATTTGGCACTAGGTGCAGCTTCTGCCAAAGGTGACTCTAAGCAGGGCAAAAGCACCTTCCTGGAGGTGACAAAGGCATGGATAATTCTGGCAAAGTCTGTATCATAGAGCAAAGGTAACAATCTCAGGGCAGTAAAGCACACTTCAGGCCTTCAGTGGTCTCTGGGAATCCAGACACAGAGATGAACCCAGTAAAACACCAAGACAAAGCCTTATTCTGCTCCCATTGAAGTGAGTGAGTTTTGCCATTGATTGACTACAGGTGGAGCTGGGTAAGGCCCAAAAAGTGGGAATGCCCTTTCAGTGGAGGGAATGCTTATACCTATGAGCTATTAGTCTCCATCTCTACCAGATGTGCTTGTCTGGATTTAAACCAGATGCTGTAGCATCTAATTTAGCTTGGCACTGGGAAATCACGAGACCAGGAAATCTAGACTCAGGGCTTGGCTACACTTGCGAGTTAGAGCGCATTAAAGGAGCCCCGGGTGCACTAGCTCACTACCCGTCCACACTGGCAAGGCACGTACAGCACTCTGACTCGGGGGCTAGAGCGCTCCTGGTACTCCATCTTGGCAAGTGGAATAACGTTTTGTGCGCCCCCGCTGGAGCACCGCGGTGCCAGTGTGGATGCCCTGGTCTGTTAGTGCGCTCTGAATGGCCTCCGGAAATGTCCCACAATGCCTGTACTAGCCACTCTGGTCATCACTTTGAACTCTACTGCCCGGCCCTCAGGTGACCAACCGTCAGACCTGTCCTTTAAATTCTTTGAGAATTTTGTCAATCCCCTTCCTGTTTGCTCAGCTAGGCATGGAGTGTTCTCAGTGAATCTTTCCAGGTGACCATGCCTGCACACGCCAGGCAATCCCCAGTATGGAGCAATGGTGAGTTGCTGGACCTCATCAGTGTTTGGGGGGAGGAAGCTGTCCAGTCCCAGCTGCGCTCCAGCCGTAGGAATTATGATACCTTCAGGCAGATATCAAGGCACATGATGGAAAGGGGCCATGACCGGGATGCACTGCAGTGCAGGGTTAAAGTGAAGGAGCTGCAGAATGCCTACCGCAAAGCCCGCAAGGCAAACAGCCACTCTGGTGCTGCTCTTGCAACCTGCCGTTTCTACAAAGAGCTGGACGTGATACTTGGGGCCGACCCCACCTCCACTCTGAGTACCACAATGGACACTTCAGAGCCCAGTTCAACAAGGCAGGAGGAGGAGGAGGAGCAGCAAAGCGGGAGCAAGGGTGCTGAGGCGGAGGAAGACATCCCAGAATCCCTAGATGCATGCAGTCAGGAGCTGTTCTCAAGCCAGGAGGAAGGTAGCCAGTCGCAGCAGCCGGTGCTTGGGGAAGGAGAAACACCAGAGGAGGTTCCTGGTAAGCGGCTTTTATTTTGGGAAGGAAGTTATTCAGTGTGGGCTTTTGGGGCAAGGAGGGTTAGGGCTGCATGCATGCCTGAATGCGGAATAGGGCGTTGATGCGCTCTCTCACATTGTGGTAATCAGCCTCAGTGATCTCTTCAAAGGTCTCATCCAGAACTTGGGCAATGCGTTTGCACAGGTTTCTTGGGATAGCCACTCTGGTCCTTGTCACAGTAAGGCTAACTTGTCCACACCACTGTGCCGTGAGGGGCCGGGGGGACCATTGCTGCATACAGGCAAGCTGCATATGGGCCATGGTGGAAGCCGCATTGCAGTAGAATACCCTCCCTTGCTTCCCAGGTCACCCTCAGCAGTGAGATATCTTCCAGGACTAACTCCTGTGGAAAATGTGGGGACAGTGTTCAGTATAGGGGCCCCCTGCCTCTGTTGGCTCTCCCCAAGGCACAGAAATCCAGAGGACAGTACAGCCGTGAAACAATCAGTCACGCTTGACTCTGTGCTTACTCACCATTTTGGGGCTCCCATGGGTTATGTGTGCTTGCTTTGGCACGGGCAAATTGTGCTATTGTGTAGACCGTGCTTGCCCTTAAGTACAGGGGAATCATTGCGCTGTCTCGTGTGAACAGTGCTGCCTCTGTTAAGTGTTGCATTTTGCCTTTACAGATGCAACCTTGAGATCTCAGTCATCCATGTTATCACTGGCCAAAAGACTCCAAAGAATCAGAAAGAGGCAACGTAGTATCCAAGGTCTTGGAAAAAAATGTTGAAGGAGAAAGTAGCTAAGGACATTGAGGTCAGTGGTAATTGGGACAAAATACAACATGGTTTTACAAAAGGTAGATCGTGTCAAACCAACCTGATCTCCTTCTTTGAGAAGGTAACAGATTTTTTAGGCAAAGGAAATGCAGTGGATCTAATTTACCTCAATTTCAGTAAGGTATTTGATACTGTTCCACATGGATCTGCTTTGAGACCTTTAACAACGCAAAACAGCACAAGAGTGCAGATGAAGCATCAGGCCAGTCCAAACCTCATATACGTCAAACCCAAGGACAAAACAAAACACTCTGGTAAAAAACATCCATGCAAACACAACTCCAGTTCTTTGGTGGTTCTCGGGGAGGTGTACTTGTAGCTCCCACTGCAGCCTTGTCAGAAGGGCTGCACATGCCTGATTGGGGCAGGGGGGAAAAAAAGCATTTTACAAAAATGTAACTTTGCCAGCTTTCTCACCCACACCTAAGTATTTACTAAAATAAAAAACCTCATAAATTAACCAGACTAATAAGCAAAATATATTTACCCAGCTTCATCCATCCATCCGTCACTGATACTGGTGAATTTTTCTTTTCAGTTGTCTCTTTCCTTTTCTTTTGAGCATTTTTACCCCCTCATGTTTTGACCGTACTGTAAAGCAAACAACATTCTAATAAAACACATGAAACTGTCTAGTAAATTTTAAAATAAAAAATATATATTCATTAGGGTGTTTTTTCTATTTAAAAAAGTCATAGCTTTAAAACAAAATAATCCATTTCAGGCTGTACAACAAACACAGGTTTTGAGTTTATTTCTACCACTTTAAAAACAACCCCCACAAATATTTTTTTAAAAAATACATCTCATTTTGCAAAGTAAAACCAAAAGAAACAAACCGTTACCATCAGTTTGTAGACATATACTTTTTAAAAACTACCTATGTTTTACACACACACACACACCCCAGCAGTTTAAAACACTGTTTGCACCAAAATACTTTTCAATAAACCCACATGCTTTTAAAAAGACCCCCGGTTGTTCTGTCCCCCGCCCCGCCCCAGCCATGTGTGCTAGGGGCCTTTGGGTTAAAAAAACAAGCCAAAATGTTAGTTAGTATTACCCCCTAAATCCTATTCAACCTATGTAATACCTGAAGTTATTAAGCACAACTACAGTTAAAAATGTTTTTTTCCTTGGCCTGGTGATGAACTGCAACTTAAAGTTACTGGTTCCATGCTAAACAGATCACACTGCAATAAAGATAGGCACCATTATTTACTAAGACAGCATGGCCAAAGAATGGCATTATATAATATATATATATATTTTTTTCAGAGTTAACCACCACCCCCCCCGCCCGTAGTGCCTTCTTACAGTAACTATTTCAAGTGAGGGGCCCTTTGCAGATATCAGTGAATGTCTAGGGGCTTGGGGTTTTTTTGTTTGTTTGTTTTTTTGTTTTTAAAAACATGTTTCTTTCATGCATAAAGTTTGGTGGGGTGGGGGTGCTTTCTAGAAAAAGTGCCCCATGGCCTTCAACCAACTCCTGGGTCATATTTAAACTGGCCTATAGTGTTCCACCAACTCCTGGCATCATATTTAAACTGTCCAATAGAGTTCTGCCAACTCCAGGGGTTATATTTAAACTGTCCAATAGCATCTGCAAACTCCTGAGGTTTTATTTCATTTCATATTAATCAGAACTCACCATCCTCAGCCACCCACCTCCCTTACTATGGGTGCACTCCCATCAAAATTAACCCTGTGGCAACAAGGGTGAGTAATCACAGTCACCCTGGCTATTCAGTGAGGGGGGTGGTTAAACCCATTCAGTTCAACAGAGTAAGTCAGCTCTATTGTACTCAACCACATGTCTGAACCATCCCTGTTTGTTTTATTGTAAACACATTTTTAGGATATTTTTCCCCCTCCCACAACATACATTTCAGCTTTTTTTGCTGTAAATGGGTCTCTCTTACACAAAAGACACAAGAGCTAGGTTCTCACAAACAAATTTTTTTATTTAAAAGACATACAGCTCCTTGAAAACAAACCAAGATGCTCCATTAAAAAAAAAAAGAAAAAAAAACAAACTTTAAGCTCCCTTAAGGGCCAGAGACCTTTTAACAGAAATACAGACAATCACAAAGCCCTTTTCAATAGATTTTTTTTTTTAATTTACAGCTACCAAGTTTTATATCGCATGTTCGGCCCCTC
Organism: Caretta caretta; assembly: GCF_965140235.1. Classification (NCBI taxonomy): domain Eukaryota; kingdom Metazoa; phylum Chordata; order Testudines; family Cheloniidae; genus Caretta; species Caretta caretta. The sequence goes on along the minus strand of NC_134218.1, from coordinate 26,915,917 downwards.
ACCATTTTATAACTTAATCCTTTTAGATTTCTTACAAATAGCCTTTTTCTTAAGCAGGGTTCTATAACTTTTCGTGCGGACCAGACGGTCAATATAACGCTCTAAGCGGGCATCTTCCGGTTTGGTCATTTTCTTTAAAACATGGTCAGGGTCTCCACTGAATTGCACAGCATTTATCAAGGTCACCCCTTGCGCTAAATGTTCTTGGGTTAGGCACAGACATTGCATAGCATAACCTATGGCAATAACAGTGTTTAATAAGCTTTCCAAACACAGCTCAGCACACAGGCCCCAGAGCTTGCAGTTTATATCCACTGAAGTCCAAGTCACACAGTCATGGTGCAGCTGACCTGGTGCATCTATGACACAGCCCTCACAATCTTCAAAAAACTTTTCCCTAAGACAGTGATTAAGAACAGCATAAACAGCAACGCATACAATAGTCCGCCTGACTTTTTTACGCTCACGACGTGGCACTGGCTCAGTCAGTTCCATGCCAGCCTCCTCCTAAACTCCTCATTGCCGTCATCCTCGGAGTCCTCTTCAACATTTTGTATCGGCGTTGAGCAAAAACAAGGTGGGCCCGGTTCATCTTCACTGCTTGATGCAACGCTGTCCAGGGTCTCCGGGTCCTCTAGAAAGGCATCGTCGAGCTGTCGAGAGTTTTTTTTTTTTCAGAAAAGAAACAGTGTAATCACCCCACTGCTTGGTTTTTGATTTACACAATCCCTGGTTCCTAGCCCCATTACACCCCCAACCCTCGACCGTCACTTCTTAAACATTCATTTACTTCTTAAACATTCATTTACCTGAGTGTTGTCTTTTCCGTTCAGCTTGTCCACTAGTGACTCCCCCAAGCTGCGATTGCCTTCTTCCTCCAGGGGGATGGACAAGAGGCCATCATGCTCATCGCGGTGCCTCACAAGCAGCTGGGTTTCGGGTTCCAGTGTATCCATCAATGGCTGAGCCAAAGGCTCCCCTCAGTCGCCCGCTCCTCCTCCTTGGAACTCTCGCTGATGTAGCGCTTTCTCTGCGGTTTGTCAAAGACCCTTGGGGCTAAAACAAAGTCCGAAGTTCTCACGGGGGTGGTGAAGAAGTCCATGTTTCCGCGATTTCTAAAACACACGCTCTTGGTAAAAGATGGCCTCTTCTGCCCGATGCTGGGACTCATGGGGTGATGGTGCTCTGATTGGCAGAGGGATCACCCGTCCCTCTTCTGGGCGGTTCACCCCATCCCAGAACCTGCCCGATTTTGGTCAGATCTGCTCTCAGTGTGGCTTGATTGGTAGAGGTTGGTGAGAGGAGTTGTTAGAGGGGTCACACGAATCATTTCCGGACGGGTCACCCCGCCCCAGAACTCATCCTGATTGGTCAAATCTCCTCTCTGGGCGGTCCTACAGGGGCAAAACCCATCCTGATTGGTAGAGGGTGGGGGAGGAGTTGTTAGAGGGGTCACATGACCCACTTCTGAAGAGGACACCCCGCCCCAGAACTTGCCCTGATTGGTCAAATCTCCTCTCGGGGCAATCCTAGAGGGGTGAAACCCCTCCTGATTGGTAGAGGGAAGTGGGAGGAGTTGTTAGAGGGGTCACATGACACACCTTGCTTCCGGTCATGTGGCAGCCTTGACCCCAGAAGTAATACCCCCATGGGGTGGGACTTCCGGTGAAGCGGCAGGGGTCAAGGGGTGGGGTTAGGGTTTGATTGACAGTAGGGCCCTTATACTACCTAGCAAAGAAGCAAAGCTAGTATAAGTTAGGCTCTGCCTGCTTGCAAGCTCACAGAATCTGGTAAGAACAGGGCTGATATTGCAAAAACACATATTCCTAGGAAGTACTAGGCACAGGACAGTCATGCAAACACGTTCCTGAAAGATGGTACTGGAACACCCCAATAGCAAGTGGGTACAAACACATTCCTCGGAGATAACAGGACCATGTTGACCCTTATTAAAGATAAAGTCAGGATGACAGTGTGATGGATAGAGATGTTTAATGGAACCAACACGTACAAGGTAGAGGGTGGTAAATGACCATGTCAGAGAGGCAATACGTAACTTGTTTGTACTGCTATATAAAATGGAGTCTCATAGGAAGTGTCCTTGGCCAGCCTAGGGAGCAGTGGAATGTCCTGCCACTGACTGAGCTGGTCCATTGTGACGAGCATACATGTGTTAATGGTCCTGTAGAGTCTATGGGATACTAGGACCATGCTTCGTTAACAATAAACCTGACAAAGTTCCTTCAACTGCGTCTGTGGTTATTGGGCAGTTCGAGCAAGATCTGCACAGAGCTGGGACAGCACAAAGAGAGAACACACACACGCAGACCATCTGATGGCACATGGCACATTGGAGGTCGCATGGCCGGTCTCATTGGGAGGTGGCAGTCAGATGCCAGTGAGGCTATATATGTTCACAGCACAATAACTCCATAGTTAAATTAGTGGAGTCTCTGCAGAAGCATAAGGTTCTTTGGCTGCTCTAACTGTGCATTTCGTTACATGTACTTCTAATAAATTCAGCCTTAACTCTGAATTCCCTGAGTTTGTACCATTTGTCTTGGGCATAATTACAACACCCTTGTAATATATTCTACCCTAAATTACTGATATGGCTCTCAGCCTTAAATCCATTTTAATTTAGCAGTCAGACTGGAAATAGAAACAAAAATAAAGTGTCGACCAAGAAATGTGTCATTGTGGCCTTATTTCTTGCAGCGGTGGTGGCAGAAGCAGCTCTTCCAGAGAGATATGAAATGAGATGAGTTTAGTGGCCCTGGGACCCTGAGCCTACAAAAGGCATCCCACCCAGAGACGGCGGTGTGGCAATCTCTGCATCTACCATTGCATGGACCAATGAGCTCCACAAAGCAAAGGAGAGATTCCAGGAAACCACAGGTGCCACCAGGGTAATCTACTGCACAGGAAGGGATGTGAAAGAGAACAGAGGCAGGAACTGATTCAGGGAATTCCTATGGCTTGTGTTATGCAGGAGGCTAGACTATATTATCACAAGGTGGGTCCCTTCTGGCTTTAATATCTAGGAATCTCTCTGTTAGAGTCTGAGCCACATGATTATGCTAGAGCGACAGGAGGATGGATCCAGAAAAGGGAGAATGGGGGGGGTTACAATTTATTTCCTGCTAGATAATGTGTTACCTCAAAGCAGAATGAAGAGGTTCAAGGTGATTTAGGAATTACTGAAAACTCAGATGACACTTAAGAGCATTAAGGGACAATGCCAGATCTGTTAGCTCTGATGATTCTCTCTCTGGCCAATCTGCAAAGGCTGGTTGTGACTAGGAACAACCAAGGACTCCCCAATCACAGAAGAATAAAATGAAGCCAGATTCTTCCCTTGTCATCCAAGGCCAGCTATATTAAGTAGATGGCAGTTATTTTTGGCATGACCCACCACCTCTTCATTGGCATGGGTATGAGAAAACACAACTGTTTGATCATAACATTATTTGCAGCCCAATCCTCTAAACTAAGATGAAGGCTTTATTCAAAAAGCACAGAGGCTGCCTTCTACTCCCTAAAGCCTCTGGCCAGTGCTGCTTCCCATCAGCACCACTGGCTGATAGCTTTTTTTCCTTCCGTTTCATTTCAGTTTGACTCTTTATTCTGGAGCCGTCACTTCAATGCAGCTATTTCAGCCTGCAATTTTAGTGCCATGGGTAGATGAGAAGTTGCCTCATTGCAGATCTAGATATACGGGTAAATTAACATTCCTCTGTCTGGGAAAAACTTGTTTATCAACCGTGCTTGGTTACACGGTTTAAACATATTTTTAATACATACTTACAACTTCTTGCTTGACGCGCATGTATACATCTCACAAGGCTTATGATGAGGAGTGTGATATCTTTTATTTGATACCTTACATGACATTCTTTGTAGATAATGTGTTAGGTGTAGTGAGTTTGTCTGGCCTCATAGGAGTTGCCATGTGGCACAAGGCCCAGAGCACCTTAAAGTAGATGGGTTTTGCGGCATTCCCTGTGGGTGAATGGATTTGGCTATTCTGAACCAAGGGGAGATTGGGGGCAGGGGTTGGAATTACAGAGACCAGGGTCCCCCCCAAGAAACATTCTGCAAGCAGACCCCTTCTCTTCTGAACTGAGGGATCTCCAGCTAAAGTGTTTCCACTGATCACAAACTGTGGCAGAGGTCCTGCCCCAAGAATGGCTCTCCCTCCCCCGCCCTGCCCCAATCACCCCCCACCCACGAAGTGCAGCTCTCCCTCCCCCATCTTGCCCCAGTTACTCACCCTCGGAGCACGGCTCTCTCTCCAACATCCTGCTCCAGTCACCCCTCCATCCCTAGAGCCCTGCTTGGCTGGCAGGGTGAGGGTGGTGGAGAGAGCAGCAAGTGACAGTGGGGGGGAAAAGAGGAGCAGGGACAGGGACCCAAGGGAAAGTGGTGGAGCAAGGGGCAGGGCCTTGGAGGGAAGAGGTGGAGCAGGGGGTGGGGGAGGTTCCGGCACTCAGTGTCCGGTTTTCACAAATTAGAAAGTTGCCACCCTAGGTAGCGCCCTAGCTATAATGTGCTGAGAATGTGGTCAGTGCTTTACAGCACACGCAACAAAGTCACTCCCTGCCCCAAAGAGCTTCCAACCTAAGATCCTGAGGTCTTCAGAACCTCTCTGTTGAGCACCCCGTGACACACCGAGGACCCCCAATGCCCATTGATTTCAAGGGGAGTTTAGGGTACTGCGCACCCTGAAGTTAGTAGGAATGAAAATTGCTCAGCCTGTTGGCTCCTAAGCAGTATTTCCAGTACAATAAAGGGGCAGGACAGGTAACTTTCAGTCATGCACCGGGGCGGGTTTAAGTTCTCCCTGCAGAAAGCATACAGGGAGTGGAAGATGGGAGGGATCAGCAAGGAAAGCTACCTTATTGAGGTCAGAACTGTAGGGATAAAGTGAGACAGGCTAAAGGTCAAGTAGAGTTGGACCTTACAAAGGGAATTAAAACCAATAGTAAAAGGTTCTATAGCCATATAAATAAGAAGAAAACAAACAAAGAAGAAGTGGGACCACTAAACACTGAGGATGGAGTGGAGGTCAAGGATAATCTAGGCATGGCACAATATCTAAACAAATACTTTGCCTCAGTCTTTAATGAGGCTAATGAGGATCTTAGGGATAACGGTAGCATGACAAATGGGAATGAGGATATGGAGGTAGATATTACCATATCTGCAAAAAGAAAAGGAGTACTTGTGGCACCTTAGAGACTAACCAATTTATTTGAGCATGAGCTTTCGTGAGCTACAGCTCACTTCATCAGATGTTTACCGTGGAAACTGCAGCAGACTTTATATACACACAGAGAATAATAAACAATTATTGTTTATTATTCTCTGTGTGTATATAAAGTCTGCTGCAGTTTCCACGGTAAACATCTGATGAAGTGAGCTGTAGCTCACGAAAGCTCATGCTCAAATAAATTGGTTAGTCTCTAAGGTGCCACAAGTACTCCTTTTCTTTTTGCAAATACAGACTAACACGGCTGTTCCTCTGAAATTACCATATCTGAGGTAGAAGCAAAACTCAAACAGCTTAATGGGACTAAATCAGGGGCCCAGATAATCTTCATCCAAGAATATTAAAGGAATTGGCACATGAAATTGCAAGCCCATTAGCAAGAATTTTTAATGAATCTGTAAATTCAGGGGTTGTACCGTATGACTGGAGAACTGCTAACATAGTTCCTATCTTTAAGAAAGGGGGAAAAAAGTGATCCGAGTAACTACAGGCCTGTTAGTTTGACATCTGTAGTAGGCAAGGTCTTGGAAAAAATTTTGAAGGAGAAAGTAGTTAAGGCCATTGAGGTCAATGGTAAATGGGACAAAATACAACATAGTTTTACAAAAAATAGATCATGCCAAACCAACCTGATCTCCTTCTTTGAGAAAGTAACAGATTTTTTAGACAAAGGACACGCAGTAAATCTAATTTACCTAGATTTCAGTAAGGTGTTTGATACTGTGCCACATGGGGAATTATTAGTTAAATTGGAAAAGATGGGGATCAATATGAAAATTGAAAGGTGGATAAGGAATTGGTTAACAGGCAGACTACAGCAGGTCATACAGAAAGGTGAACTGTCAGGCTGGAGGGAGGTTACCAGTGGAGTTCCTCAGGGATCAGTTTTGGAACCAATCTTATTTAATCTTTTTATTACTAACCTCGGCACAAAAAGTCGGAGTGTGCAAATAAAGTTTGCGGATGATACAAAGCTGGGAGGTATTGCCAATTTAGAGAGAGATGGGGATATCATACAGGAAGATCTGGATGACCTTGTAAACTGGAGTAATAATAATAGGATGAAATTTAATAGTGAGAAGTGTAAGGTCATGCATTTAGGGATTAATAACAAGAATTTTAGTTATAAGCTGGGGACGCATCAATGAGAAGTAAAGGAGGAGGAGAAGGACCTTGGAGTATTGATTGATCACAGGATGACTGTGAGCCACCAATGTGATATGGCCATGGAAAAAGCTAATGCGGTCTTGGAAATACCTTGCCTAATGCATCCCAGTAGAGATAAGGAGGTGTTAGTACCGTTATACAAGGCACTAGTGAGACCTCACCTGGAATACTGTGTGCAGTTCTGGTCTCCCATGTTTAAGAAGGATGAATTCAAACTGGAACAGGTACAGAGAAGGGCTACTAGGATGATCCGAGGAACGGAAAACCTGTCTTATGAAAGGAGACTCAAGGAGCTTGGCTTGTTTAGCCTAACCAAAAGAAGGTTGAGGGGAGATATGATTGCTCTCTATAAATATATCAGAGGGATAAATACCGGAGAGGGAGAGGAATTATTTAAGCTCAGTATCAATGTGGACACAAGAACAAATGGATATAAATGGGTCATCAGGAAGTTTAGACTTGAAATTAGACTAAGGTTTCTAACCATCAGAGGAGTGAAGTTTTGGAATAGCCTTCCAAGGGAAGCAGTGGGGGCAAAAGACCTATCTAGCTTTAAGATTAAACTCAATAAGTTTATGGAGGAGATGGTATGATGGGATATCATGATTTTGGTAATTAATTGATCTTTAAATATTCATGGTAAATAGGCCCAATGGCCTGTGATGGGATGTTAGATGGGGTGGGATCTGAGTTACTACAGAGAATTCTTTCCTGGGTATCTGGCTGGTGAATCTTGCCCATATGCTCAGGGTTCAGCTGATCGCCATATTTGGGGTCAGGAAGGAATTTTCCTCCAGGGCAGATTGGAAGAGGCCCTGGAGGTTTTTTGCCTTCCTCTGTAGCATGGGGCACGGGTCACTTGCTGGAGGATCCTCTGCTCCTTGAAGTCTTTAAACCATGATTTGAGGACTTCAATAGCTCAGACATCAGTGAGAGGCTTTTCGCAGGAGTAGGTGGGTGAGATTCTGTGGCCTGCATTGTGCAGGAGGTCAGACTAGATGATCATAATGGTCCCTTCTGACTTTAGTATCTATGAATCTATGACTCCCCAGAGCCAGAAATGGGATCTTTCTGCCTCTTCTGCTAAGGCTTGTGCAGCTGCATTCCAGGTGCTGACCAAACCTGGCTTTCTAAGATCAGGGATATGAAAACCAATCATGTATTTTGTAACTAAAATGTTCACAAAAAGATGTCATATACAGATTACACAACATGGTGGTATAAAGGCCTTTTTGGCATTCTGCATAATGGGGCCACACCACCATGAATTATTCATTTAATGTACATAAAGACAGAGAAAAACAAATATGTATTCACTAATGGCTCAATTCAACTCCCCCTGAAGACAATGGAAAAACTTCCATTGATTTAATGAGCATTGGATCAGAGCCTAACGGACAGCTGTATTGGATGGACTTAGCCAACAACATTGGCTCCTAGACAGCACTCGCTTATCTTTAACAATGTTCATGGGTAAAATCTGATCAAAAGCATTGGTGATCTCAGACCTTAATTTCTCCAAACTGACAGTGCAGTTTGCCATCCTCTGGGAATTTCACAAGTAAACAATCAGTTGTGGGAATCCAGATTTGAGGGTGCTAGGGATCTTGCACACATGAATTCTCCATCTCCTCCTACATCCAACTTAAGGCAGCTCCACAATTCTTAACCACAGAGGAGGAAATACACTGTTTGCTTTAACCGCAAAACATTCCAATGGTGACAACGCAAGATACTTACAGGCTATTTTAAAACCAAGAGAGAAAGACAATAAAATCAACTCATTTTGGTCCATTAAAAAAAAAAAAGCGTGGCACAGAAAACAATGGTGCCTGTAATGTAGCGTATGACGGTCACATTTGACAAAACTTCATGCAGTCACAGAATTTGCACTGACTCACACATGGCTTGTAAGGGTTTACTATTTAGTCCACTATACATAATAGTAACTATGGGCTAAATTTTGCCTTGACTTGCACTCAAAGACTAAGTCTACACTGCAATATGGCTACACTGTGGCTGGCCCAGGTCAGCTGACTCAGACTTGTGGGACTTTGGCTGCAGGGCTAAAAATTGCAATGTAGATATTTGGGCTCGGGCTGGAACCTGGGCTCTGAAACCACACAAGGGGGCTAGGTCTCAGAGCCTGGGCTCCAGCCTGACCCCCAGCCCAAGCATCTACACTGATATTTTTAGCCCTGCAGCCTGAGTTCCACAAGCCTGAGTTAATTGACCTGAGCTCGGAGAGATTGTTTTGTATTGCAATGTAGACGTACCTTCAGCAGCCACACTGATGTCAGCGCACTGTGTGTACGTCCTTTGACGCCCAACATGAGCCGTATATAAATCTGGTCATGATACAGACATGTTTAGTCATTGTTTCAGCAGCAAAATGACATTGCCTTCAGAATGCGAGCCCCAAATTTATTAAGACTCACTCTGTGCTGTGTGCTTTGGCAGAGGTTTTGGGGGTCTGGGAACAAAATCGGAAATGGACCCCTCACCCCCCAAACTCTTCCAAACAAAAATACAGGGCAGACAGGGGATGGAGAGCAAACTCCCACAGCACTCACCACCTGGTGGTGACTCCTGTCCCATGGTTCTGGGCCCAGGTCCCCACTTCAGGTATTGCATGAGGTCACAGCGTCACTCAGGTTTGGCCTGGTTGCCTCTCTGTCGTGATGGAGGGCTGCCAGCCAAATTTCAGAGAGTGACATTGTGACCCAGCACACAACAGGTTGCAGGGCTCCTCAGGTGTGTGGGCCGTCTCCCCTGGGCGGCCATGGCAAACTGCTTGTCACCAGCTGACTAGCTCTTGCTGGGTTCAGCCCTGCCCAGATGTTAGCAGCTGTCCCTCCGCCTCACTGATGAGCTGACAATAGAAGGGCTAATTAGTTACTCCAGCTGGGCATAATGGATTTTAATTAGAAAGACTGACCCAGCTGTGGTGGTGAAGCAAGGTAAGCACTGCTTAAATAGAGCTGGGAACTCAGAGATGGGGAAGGACCTGGAGGGAGGAACAAGGGGAGTTCCCCTCTGGGGACAGAACTGCAGGGTTGCCAACTCCACATTGTGGGCAGTTACCAGACAAACCTTGAGAAGTTGCTAGATGTAGCTGTTCAAGCAGTCAAAAGGAGTCAAAAAATATCACTAAACAAAATGTCCAGAGAATTCAACAGGGAATTCTGGGGAGTTGCTTAATTTCAGATGAGCCTCCCTTCCTTGACAGCCTGGATTTGAGCCAACAGGTTAGTGAAAGGGAGAGCCCAGAGCCAGGGGGAAGAGGGCATTCACCTGACCTGAGCTTGGTGCTGCACGGAACCAAGAAAGTAGATTTAAAAACAATAATCCGTCAGCCGGACCCCTTTCCAATCTCCCCGCAGCTGGGCAGTTAACCCCAGGCCAGCCAGGGGAAGGAGTAAAGGGGAGCCAAAACCAAGCTAGCTCCACCTTTGATCCTGTAGTAAGGGCTTCATCCCAGGAGATACGGTGCCCATTGCCCCATTGAGGCACATGGCCCTGTCTTATCCCACCTCACTTTCCATCCGTGCAGCTTGCCTCACCAACTAACCTACCGCCCCTGCCCTGCCCACTTCATTAGCTATCTTTCCCTGCATGACAGGGTGTGCTACCTACTACTACATTTGGCTAAAAACAAGCTCTGGCTAATGCGCTGCTCTCTCCAAAGTGCGCCTGGCTTCAGCAAAGTTTTTAATTAGCCTCCACAGACTTCTTTTCCTTGATAGGAGATCATAGTGAGCGCAGCCCAAGACGCTCTGGAATGCAGTTCCTTCCAAGTATATGCTCAATTGGGACATAACTTGGCATTCAACTAAGGGTATGTCTACACTACGAAATTAGGTTGAATTTATAGAAGTCGTTTTTTTAGAAATCGGTTTTATATATTCGAGTGTGTGTGTGTCCCCACAGAAAATGCTCTAAGTGCATTAAGTGCATTAACTTGGCAGAGTGCTTCCACAGTACTGAGTCAAGCGTCGACTTCCGGAGTGTTGCACTGTGGGTAGCTACCCCACAGTTCCCACAGTCTCCGCTGCCCATTGGAATTCTGGGTTGAGATCCCAATGCCTGATAGGGCTAAAACATTGTCGTGGGTGGTTCTGGGTACATATCGTCAGGCCCCCTTCCCTCCCTCCCTCTGTGAAAGAAAGGGCAGACAATCGTTTTGTGCCTTTTTTCCTGAGTTACCCGTGCAGACGCCATACCACGGCAAGCATGGAGCCCGCTCAGCTCACTGTCACCGTATGTCTCCTGGGTGCTGGCAGACGTGGTACTACATTGCTACACAGTAGCAGCAAACCATTGCCTTCTGGCAGCAGATGGTGCAATACGACTGATAGCCATCATCATCGTGTCCAAGGTGCTCCTGGCCACATCGGCCAGGAGCGCCTGGGCAGACATGGGCACAGGGACTAAATTTGGAGTGACTTGACCAGGTCATTCTCTTTAGTCCTGCAGTCAGTCCTATTGAACCATCTTATGGTGAGCAGGCAGGCGATACGGATTGCTAGCAGTCCTCTTGTACCATCTTCTGCCGAGCACCCATGAGATGTGGATGGCATGCAGTCCTTCTGCACCGTCTGCTGCCAGCCAAAGATGTAAAAGATAGATGGAGTGGATCAAAACAAGAAATAGACCAGATTTGTTTTGTACTCATTTGCAACCTCCCCGCCCCCGCCCAGGGGCTCATTCCTCTAGGTCACACTGCAGTCACTCACAGAGAAGGTGCAGCGAGGTAAATCTAGCCATGTATCAATCACAGGCCAGACCAACCTGCTTGTTCCAATAAGAACAATAACTTAGGTGCACCATTTCTTATTGGAACCCTCCGTGAAGTCCTGCTTGAAATACTCCTTGATGTAAAGCCACCCCCTTTGTTGATTTTAACTCCCTGTAAGCCAACCCTGTAAGCCATGTCGTCAGTCGCCCCTCCCTGCGTCAGAGCAATGGCAGACAATCGTGCATCTGAGTTGAGAGTGCTGTCCAGAGCAGTCACGGTGGAGCACTCTGGGATAGCTCCCGGAGGCCAATACCGTCAAATTGTGTCTACAGTACCCCAAATTCGACCCGGCAAGGCCAATTTAAGTGGTAATCCACTTGTCAGGGGTGGAGTAAGGAAATTGATTTTAAGAGCCCTTTATGTCAAAATAAAGGGCTTCATTGTGTGGACGGGTGCAGGTTTACATTGATTTAACGCTGCTAAATTCGACCTAAAGTCCTAGTGTAGACCAGGGCTAAATGTAGTAAGAAGAGAATGGAATGGATTTTATTAACACTGTTGGTGACTTCTTTTTCTGAATATCACTGTAAGTGGCAGTGAAAGTCACTAGATTTGTCACTGGTCACTTTGACACTTATTTTCTCGCTAGGGAAACCAAAAAGTCCCTAAATCGAGTGACAAAGTAGCTAAGTTGAAATGCGCCGCGTTTCAGAAAGCATTACACATAGTTCAACCTCAGGGCTATTGTATATAGAACCTTGATAAGTAGGTGTTAGTAGTTCCCAGGGAACTTCAAAGAGAGAGTACCTACAGGTTTCTTTAGTAAAGCAAATGTTTCCTGCCTACAGAAAACATTTTAAATAGTATTCAGAATACTATGAACAACTTTTAAACAAAAAGTATTAGATAGTAAATCTTCTGGTGTTCCTCATACATCCTCCCCCGCCCCTCTTTGTTGCTGTCACACACTTCAATTTTCATTGGAAGGGTTCCATGTAACATGCGTTACCTAGGGAGGTGGTAGAATCTCCTTCCTTAGAGGTTTTTAAGGTCAGGCTTGACAAAGCCCTGGCTGGGATGATTTAACTGGGAATTGGTCCTGCTTTGAGCAGGGGGTTGGACTAGATGACCTTCTGGGGTCCCTTCCAACCCTTATATTCTATGATTCTATGATTCTATGATTGACACTTCTGTGCTTTAGCATACACAAACACATTCCCCTCAGATCTTCCCTCCGAGATGAGTTCTCAGGCTTCAGCGTGACCATAAGGCTTAGTAAAAAGAAAAGGAGTACTAGTGGCACGTTAGAGACTAACCAATTTATTTGAGCATGAGCTTTCGTGAGCTAAAGCTCACTTCATGAAAGCTTATGCTCAAATAAATTGGTTAGTCTCTAAGGTGCCACTAGTCCTCCTTTTCTTTTTGCAAATACAGACTAACACGGCTGCTACTCTGAAACCTGTCATAAGACTTAGTGTGTGTCACCTGGACGCTTCAGGGCTTGAGGAAAAAAACGGCATCTCAGGGCAGCCTTTCAGAACCCTGTCAGCAAACAAATGCTACAGTGAGTAGCATTCCAGCCTCTGGGTGAATAGCTGACTGGTCACTCAGTTGCTCGTGAAACAGGAACCTGTAGCCTGTATCCAAAGTGGTACAGGGATTGGGCTCAGCATATAAAATACTTGTTCCCTGGATCTCTATAAGACTCTTGCTCTATAGGATGTTATCTTCATCCCATAAGGGAATTTTTATCCAGCATGGGTAGACAACACAAGCCAGCTGGGCTCAAGCTAGTGTGCTAAAGATAGCAGTGTGGCTATGGAGGCCTGATACCCTGGGTAGGTATTCAGGCCTTCGCCATGCTGCTATTTTAAGCATGCTAGCTCAAGCAGAGGTAGCACATGTACATCTACCTGAGCTGGGAATCACTCAGGTAGATGTACATAGACATCTACTTCTGAGTAGACATATCCTGAGACCAGGTAAGGATGTACCAGCCCTTAGTTAGCACCTCATAACTGCCGTGTGCCCATGGTAGCACAGGCTAGCTTGCCCGAGTACATACCCAGGGAGTCAGGCAGGATTATGCTTGTGCGGCAAGCCCGGGGCTGTGGCCATGCGGTTATTGTAGCATACTCGTTTGAGGAGAACTAGTGTGTTTGTCTTCCCCACTGGGAATTATACCTCCCCTCACTGCTGTGTAGACGTAACCTAGGGTTGACATATGCTCCCCTCCCAACTCTCCCTCTAGGTCCACAAAATAAACCACAGTGGACCAAACATTATCCTAAAGGAGTGCTTCCCTAAGGAAAGCTGGAATGACACTCACCTGTACTCAGAGAAGTGCGGGCACTGGGAGCCACCCCTCACAGCAGACTCATTTCTTGGTCCTGGGTGGACCAGTCACTGAACCCACAGAATGGTCTGTAATGCCTATATTTATAACCTTTCCCTCATCCACCACTAGCCCTGTGCTCTCTGACTGGCTCAGCTCTCGGAGAGTGATTGGGTGTGACCTGCCGCGTGGATTGTCCACAATGCAAACTTTCTATAGTGCTTCAGAAACCACTACTGAACACATCCAGTAACTGTCATGCCCGACTTCTAGATGTTTCTGGGACCTTCTAGCTTTGTTGTTCTGTCCTCTGCACATGTGCCAAGATGCAAGGATTTTAGCTTGGAAAACTCTGTCTCCTCCCCACTGCTTCTTCCCCTTTCCTTGAGGAGGAAAAGAATGAATCAAATGCTGCAGTACAAGACATGTGGGTTACATGTGGAACTTCAAGCACTGAGGGCGTTTACTGCACTTTTAAGATCTCAAACATCCTGGATGCTGAGCTCAAAAGAACCCTTGTCAGTTGGAAGCAGTAACAGCTGAAGCTGGTTGAAGACTGAACCCATAAATTAAGTGAGACTGGATGTAGCGTGTAAATGACCGAGTCTCTCAGACGATAACCATCTATTTTTGTAGCGTGGCTTTATTTTATTATTGTTTATTATCCTGATCCAATTAAAGTCACTGTAGTTCAATTAAAAGGCACAATTAGATTTTTTGGAGCAACCCTTGACTATAATTTTCAGGATTTATGCACTTCCCCGCTCTCAGCCCGAGGTGGCTTCCTAAAGATATATTTCCTGTGGCTCCTTGTATACCTGGCTCATCCCCAGGTCATAAACCAATATCAGTGTGTCTTCAGCATCTGGGTTTAAAATGAAGCCATATTCCTTGTGCTTCCCCTCTGAACTACCTTTCTGTTTCTGACTTGGTCCTCATTTCTCTGGTTCCATGGGGAGTCATGTTCCTCTCATTTCCTCCTTTTGAAATGAACCTACATGGTCTCAGCAGTTGCATGAAAGAACATTTTCACAAGCCTGTCTCCAGTGGCTGGTTTTACTATATGTACTCGCAGTTGGCTGCTCTGTTTCTCCACAGCATAAATCTGGCACTCTCAGGGACTGTTTCCTTCCCCCGGCTATATTTTGAATCAGCGCTGCCCGCTCTTCCCAGTGAGGTGCAATCACTTTTGCATCCCTGTAAATTTTGGTAGCCAACTGCTGTGTCTCTGCTTCTTAGTGACTTTAGTTTCCATCTCATTTTCATCCTGGCCATAGAGGGTGTGACAAAGTTCCTGCTCTACCTTGGTTGGTCTTGCGCTTATTGGCAGATTTGCTCGCCTTGGCAGCCCTCAGCTTGGCCGTTTTTCTGAACTCACAGTCCAGGTCGACTCCTCCTGTGTCTGACCAGGAGTTGGGAGGATTTGGGGGGAACCCGGGTCCGCCCTCTACTCCAGGTTCCAGCCCCGGGCCCTGTGGAATGCAGCTGTCTAGAGTGCCTCCTGGAACAGCTGTGTGACAGCTACAACTCCCTGGGCTACTTCCCCATGGCCTCCTCCCAACACCTTCTTTATCTTCACCATAGGACCTTCCTCCTGGTGTCTGATAACGTTTGTACTCCT
This sequence comes from Caretta caretta, assembly GCF_965140235.1. Classification (NCBI taxonomy): domain Eukaryota; kingdom Metazoa; phylum Chordata; order Testudines; family Cheloniidae; genus Caretta; species Caretta caretta. Next base: position 26,900,784 of record NC_134218.1, on the reverse strand, counting down.
CAGTCCTCCAACAGTCCGCGTTCTCACTCTCAGCTCCTAGTGCCTCTTGCTCCCAGCTCCTCACACGCACGCGACAAACTGAAGTGAGCTCCTTTTTAAAACCCAGGTGCCCTGATTAGCCTGCCTTAACTAATTCTAGCAGCTTCTTGATTGGCTTCAGGTGTTCTAATTAGCCTGTCTTAATTGTCTCCAGAAGGTTCCCGATTGTTCTGGAACCTTCCCTGCTCCCTTACGTAGGGAAAAGGGACCTCCTTCGCTTGCTGCTCAGCTATCTGCTTTCTATTCTCTCCTAAAGCCCCCTGGCCTGGATTTTTCTTACTTTTTGACCCTGCTTCAGTTCCCCCCCCGACCGGGCCAGACGCTTTTTCTTCGTTTTGTTGGGGGTTTTTTGCTGGTTTTTTTGCTGCCATTCGAGTGCTGGTCGGTTGCCAGCTTGCTGCCAGCTCCCCCCCCGCTCTCGGACGCCGCTTTTGCTCCAGCTGAAACCCCCGGAGGAGGGGGGGAGGACTGCCGACCCGCTACCCGGAGGAGGGGAGTGGAAGCCCCCAGACCCAGCCGTTTTGCTGTTATCTCTAAACCCGTACCGAGCTAGGAAGATTCTTCTTATCTCTGCAACATTCTCGGCCTGCTGAAAGCCTCATTACAAAGCCAGAAGAGAAGATAGCCGACAGAAAAAATCACCCAGGGAAGCTACGAACCATCGTGGAGGGGGCCGTAAGACTGAGTAACTTTTGAATTGTACTCTCATGTGGGGGGAGTTTGACTGTGTTTTAATTGTGTTTGTGGGGGCACAGGGGGTGTGGCACGGAGCTGCCCCCCGATCCATCGGTTCCCCCCCCCAAAACTATTACAACCGTCACAGCCCCCCCGCCATCCGTCCCTGCTGGTAACTTTCCATCTGCCTTTGGATTCAGCTGTTTGCTTTGAATTTTGCCGTTTCGGACCAGACATAACAGCCGACCAAACGAGACTCTTTGGACAAACGTGCGTGGGTCCACTACACCCCCGGACTGTTTACCCCACAGTTTGCCCCTATTACCGGACCCCAACTCCTGTTTTCCTCCCCCGTCCAGTCCGACCCATTTGGCACCCCCCCCCCGCCTGCAGCCCAGCAGGGAGGAGTGGTTAATCTGCTTCCCCCACCCCCCTCCTACCTCTGGTGTCTCCCCGTCTCTCCCTGCTAACAATGGCGGGGAATGAGAGGGGTGAGGCCCCTCTAACAATATCAGTTGCCCCTCCCCCAACTACCCCCCTGCCCAACCCCCCAGCCCTCCCCCCCACCACTGCTGTCAAAACATCTGCCACCACCCCCGCTGGGGCATCGGCAGCAGGAGGCACCCGGGCGATTACTGCCGCTGCAACGCCCACCGCCCCCCCAGATTCTAGGAACCCCCCCCCCAGTTGGCCGGAAAGGCCAGGGTGTAAAGAAAGGAAAGGGCCCCGCTAAAACCACCAGGCCCTCCATGGCAGGGGCTGCCCCCACCGCTGTGGCCTCATCATCGACCATGGCGTCCCTCCCCGCTGTTCCCTCCACCAGCTCTGCGAGCATCCCTCCCCCGGCCCCCAGGACGTATGCCCGGGCAGTGGCACCCCCCCCCCGCCTGCCGCCTCGTCATCTCGCCCACCCACCGCCTCTGCTACCATCAATAGCGACCGGGGCCCCTTTCCCACCATGACCAGGAAGCACGGCGTCCGTTGCCTCCTGGTCCCCGCCTCGCCCCACGTGGAGACATACGTGCAGGTGTTGGCTAGGGTGGTAGGACCCACGGCTATCATGGTAGCCTCCAAAATGTATGGGAAGGTCGTCTTTTTCTTAGCATCGGAGGCTGCCGCCCAGGAGGCGGTGGAGAAGGGCCTGGTGGGGGGGGGGGGTTTGTCCCCCTGGAGCCGCTAGAGGACCTGGGCATTCGCTTAGTCCTCACCTCCGTCCCTCCCTTTCTATCCAATGCCGCCCTGTTACCCATTCTCACCACCCTGGGGAAACTTGTTTCTGTCATCAGCCCTCTCCCGTTGGGCTGCAAGGACCCCACCCTCCGTCACGTCCTCTCGTTCCGCCGGCAAGTGCAGCTTCTACCGCCACGGCCGGCGTGTGACGGAGAGGCGCTCGAGGGGTCCTTCCTAGTCCCCTACCAGGGAGCACGCTATCGGGTCTTTTACTCCACGGGAGAAGCCTGGTGCTACCTCTGCTGCTCAGCGGGGCATGTCCGAAGAGACTGCCCTTTGACCCAGCAGGGAGGGGCACCCAAGACCCCCGAGACCCGGCAGGATGTCGGCTCAGTCGTTGCCGATGCCCCTGGCCGCCCGGCCCCTGAAACCACCTCTCTTCCTGCTTGATCCACCACTGCTCCCGTCCGGGCCCAAGAGACACCTCCCCTACAACGCCCAGACGAGCAAGGAAGTCCCACCCTTGCTGTCAACAATCCAGCAGAGCCTATGCAGGAGGGTGCAGCAAAGATATTACCGGGTATAGGAGAAGGCCCGCCCCAAGGAGAACCCCCCGCCCCTCATGCTGCCTCACCGTTACCCCCCCCCGAACCCCTGAACCATCGCCTCTGCCCCCCGACACGACACCTGCTAACCAACCCCCAGACGACGCTATGGAGGGCTGGACCCTAGTCCAGGGGAAGCGAGGCAAGCGGAAGGCTCGAGCTCCGCTGCACCCATCCGATGCGGAGGCCCCCCGGAAGACCAGGAAGGGAGGCACTGATACTGAGCCTTCCGCTATGCCCACGAATCAGATCCATCCGCCGGTGTCGGGAGGGGAAGATAGAATGGCATTGGAAGGTAGAATCTCCCCTCCACAGGAGACCCTCCCCTCCGAGACCCCTGAGGAAGCCCTTTCTACCCGGATACCACCCGAACCCCCCGCGAATCCTGAAGAGACCGTTGAGGCGGGCCCCAGAGGAGGACGCCCCGGGGTAGCAGAAGATGACCTCTCCTCCATGTATGAGGAGATTGAGGCCCTAGGCTTGACCCCGATCACCCAGGGAGAGGATGATCTACTGCCGGCTGGCCTCGATCTGGGCAACCTCACCCCAGTCCCCCTTTCCCCATGCTCCCTCCCCCTAACCGCCTTCCCAGGCGGGCACCCTACAGAAGGTGGTCTACCACCTGATGCCATGGCCGCCAAATCCACCACAGAGCCTGCGCCTAGCATCACTGGGAGCCCCCTCCCCCAGCTCTCCACCCTCGAATCTGCTCAGGAGGCACCACTTTTCAGCTGCTTGCCTCCCGAAGCCCAGAGCCTTGCCTCTGCCTCCGCCCCCACCCCCACCCCCACCCCTGCCCAATCCACCTCCTCCTGCAATGCTATTGCCACCCCTGGGGTTATTTCTTTCCCGTTTTTTGCGGATTCCCCCCAGGGAGCAGCCTTTGCATTTTCCTGCCACGACCCATTAGGAGCTGCAATTTTCCCTCCGCCATCCTCTTCTACCCCAAAGCTTGAGACAGACCTAATCACTTTAGCCTGTCAGATGCCCTGTCGGTAGTCCGCACCCTGCCCGCCCGCCTCAGCGGACCACGAGGCTGCACCAAGAGCCCCACCAGGGAATAACCCGGAAATCGCAACCCCACCCCCCAATGAGCTGCGAAACGCATTGCGGGAGTTTTTAGAAAACATCCGTGGCTCTCGCAACAGGGTACAGCTGGGGGGGACTTTGATCAACTCCTCCAGGCCACAAGGGCCCTTATAAAGGAGGGTAGAGCGGAAAGGAAGGCACGGTGCTGCAGCCTACAGGTGGGCCCGTGGCTTCCATGATGATTTACTCACTTACGGGATGGGTCACGGATTGCTGTGCGACCCGCTGGGGGCCATGAACACCCCCGCCAATAAGGAACCCCCATCTCCCCAGCCTTCCGCATGACATCTCTCATTATCGCAACTTTGAACACCAGGGGCTGTAGGATAGCTCTCCGCAGGTCCCAGGTGCTCTCTTACCTTCGGGAAAGGGGGTACTCTGTGGTTTTCCTGCAGGAGACCCATATGGATCCGACCGCCGAGGACAGCTGGCGGGTGGAGTGGGGGGACGGGGTCTACTTTAGCCACTTCACAATTCGGCAAGCTGGAGTGGCGACCCTGTTCTTCCCCAACCTACGGCCCGAGGTGCTAGGGGTCACTGAGGCCATGCCGGGCCACCTGCTGCATCTCCGAGTCCGTATGGAGGGGCTCGTGGTCAACCTTGTTAATATCTATGCCCCGACAACGAGCCCGAAGCCGCCGCAATTCTATCAGCGGGTGTCCGACTTCCTCGGCACCCTTGATTCTCACGAGTGCCTAGTCCTGGGAGGGGACTTTAACACCGCCCTCAAGGAACAGGACCGCTCAGGGGCCGGGCTGAGCCCGGCCGCCACGAACATTCTCCGAGGAATAGTCGAACATCACTCCCTCGTAGACGTCTGGAGTGACCACCACCCCGATGACATTTCCACGTTCACCTTTGTCCGGGTGGAGGCCCATTGGTCACACCGCTCTCAGTTGGACCGTATTTATTTATCCCGTTTCCATCTTTCACAAGCCCACTCCAACATTCGGCCGGCCCCATTCGCCGACCATCATCTAGCCACCATAACAGCCTCCCTCCATGCAGAGAGGCCAGGGCCGGCCTATTGGCATTTTAACAACAGCCTGTTGGAGGATGAGGGCTTTGAGACGTCCTTCCAGGAGTTTTGGCTGGCCTGGCAAGAGCAGCAGCGTGCCTTTCCCTTGGCACGACGATGGTGGGATCTAGGGAAGGTGCACGCCAAGCTCTTCTGCCGTGACTACACTCGGGGCACCAGCCGACGGAGAAATGCGGCGACAGAGCAGTTGGAACGGGAGGTCATAGAGATGGAGAGGCGTCTGGCTGCCATCCCCGAGGACCCGTTCCTCTGCGGAGCGTGCCGGGAGAAGTGGGAGGAGCTCCGGGCCCTCGAGGACCATCGGGCCCGAGGTGCCTTTGTTCGATCCCGCATCCGCCTCCTTCGGGAGATGGACTGTGGCTCCCATTTCTTCTATGCCCTGGAGAAAATGAGGGGGGCCAAGAAACACGTCACCTGCCTTCTAACAGAAGACGGCACCCCCTCACGGATCCGGTGGAGATGTGTGGGAGGGCCCGTGACTTCTACACAAGCCTTTTCTCCCCGGATCCGACTGATCCTGGTGCTTGCGGGGTGCTCTGGGAGGAACTCCCCACGGTCAGTGTGAGCAACTGAGACCGACTAGAGCTGCCTCTCACCCTGGCCGAGTTCTCGGAAGCCCTCCGTCGCATGGCCACCAATAAATCTCCGGGCATGGACGGGCTGACCGTGGAGTTCTATCGCGTGTTCTGGGACATCCTTGGCCCAGACCTAGCCACTGTCTGGGCCGAGTCTTTGCAGGGCGTGGTCCTCCCTCTTTCGTGCAGGCGAGCGGTGCTCGCCTTGTTGCTGAAGAAGGGGGACCTCCGCAATTTACGAAACTGGCGTCCCGTCTCGCTCCTTAGCACGGACTACAAAATCGTAGCAAAAGCAATCTCGCTGCGGCTAGGGTTCGTGATGGCGGACGTGATCCACCCAGACCAGACCTATACTGTCCCGGGTCACAGCATTTTTGACAACCTATTTCTAGTCCGAGACCCTTTGGAACTCGGGCGTAGAGACAGTCTGTCGTTCGCCCTCCTGTCTCTTGATCAGGAGAAGGCGTTCGATAGAGTAGACCATGGGTACCTCCTGAGCACTCTGCAGGCATTTGGATTCGGACCTCAGTTTGTGAGTTTTCTCCAGGTGCTGTATGCCTCCATGGAGCGTCTGGTTAGGCTCAACTGGACCCTGACCAAACCGGTCAGCTTCGGGCGAGGAGTGCGGCAGGTTGACAGGGTTGGTGCTGCGGGAGCCGGAGCTGCAGCTGGTCCTGTCAGTGTACGCCGATGATGCGCTCCTCGTGGTCCAGGACCCGGGCGACTTGGCGCGGGTGGAGGCTTGCCAGGCCATCTATTCGGCAGCCTCCTCCGCCCGAGTCAACTGGGTCAAGAGCTCTGGCTTGGCGGTGGGGGACTGGCGGCAGATGAGCTCCCTCCCACCCGCGCTTCAGACCATCCGGTGGAGTGCGAGTCCACTGCTCTACCTAGGCGTTTACCTTTCTGCCACGCACCCTTCTCCGCCAGAGAACTGGCAAAATTTAGAAGGCGGGGTGATAGAGCGGCTCCGGAAATGGACGAGGCTACTCCGATGTCTCTCCCTCCGAGGGAGAGCACTGGTGCTTAACCAATTAGTCCTGTCCACGCTCTGGTACCGGCCCCGGGTTTCCTGACCAACCTCCGGACATCGATTCTAGAGTTCTTTTGGGCAGGAATGCACTGGGCCCCTGTTGGGGTTCTTCATCTACCCCTGAAGGAAGAAGGGCAGGGCCTGAAGTGTCTGCACACTCAGGTCCGTGTCTTCTGCCTCCAGGCCCTGCAGAGGCTCCTTTATAGTGCAGGTAGTTCGACGTGGAGCATACTGGCGCATGCCTTCCTGCGCCGCTTCCAAGGGCTCCGATACGACCAGCAGCTCTTTTATCTCTGTCCTAGAGGCTTTTCGCGAGACCTCTCCGGGCTGCTGGTCTTCTACCAGGACCTCCTCCGGACCTGGAAACTGTTTTCAACAACCAGGTCCGTGGCGGCCACCTTGGGAGCAGATCTCCTCGCGGAGCCCCTGCTACACAACCTCCAGCTTCGTCTGCAGGTGGCGGAGTTCCGCTCCGAAACTGGCGAAAGTCACGAGAGTCGGAGACCTCCTGGATTATGACCGGGGAGACTGGCTGGATCCCCTGACGCTCGCTTGGTGCATGGGGCTCTCCAGACCTCGTACCCCCCGGTGCGTACTTCAGGAGGTGAAGTCTGCCTTGACGCCCACTGCTCGGGCTTACCTCAACCGAGCCCTGCGCGAGGGCGCACCCCACCCACCCTCTACCCCAGGCCCGCCGGACCTTTCAGTTGGGCCCCTACCCTGTAGATACCAACAAACCCCTCACCCTTTCACTGCGAGCCGGCTGCTTCCAAATCGTGCCACGGAAACATCTATACACACTCACGCTTCACCCCCTTCATGCACACACCCTGGTGTCCCGCCCCGATACAAAGGACCTCCTGCCACCTTTGGAGGGTGAGCAGCCCCGGTGGGCCAGCCTGTATTCCACCTTGGTCCCGAGGCCCGTCGGGGACATCAGTTGGCGGCTCCTTCACGGAGCTGTGAGCACGGGCATGTTTTTGACGCGGTTCACCCCCATCCCGGATACTTGCCCTTTTTGCAATGTGAGGGAAACCCTGGCACACGTATATTTAGAGTGTGCCAGGCTGCAGCCCCTTTTCCGGCTCCTCACGAATATTTTATTACGCTTTTGGCTACATTTTTCCCCTCCCCTTTTTATCTATACACTCCCCATCTGTGGCCCCACAAAGTCGTGGGATCTCCTGGTTAACCTCCTCCTAGCCCTAGCTAAAACAGCCATCTATAAAACCAGAGAGGGAAGGTTGGCCAATGAAGCATCCTGCGACTGTAGGGCTGTTTTCCGTTCCTCGGTACATTCACGTATACGGGCGGAGTTCCTCTGGGCGGCATCCACTGACTTCCTTGACACCTTCGAGGAGCGGTGGGCGCTGTCTGAGGTTCTCTGCTCGGTGACCCCATCCAGTTCCCTCCATCTGACCCTTTGATTGAGGGGAAGAGCGAGAGACCCCAGCCCCAGCCGTTGCTGCTGTGGATACCATCATCACTGTCACCTCGGAGGGGTCCTATCACACGTGGGTGTACGTCCCCCCACCTCCAAACTGCCCACCCCGCAGCCTTGCCCATCTTGTCAGGCACTCTCAGGAGAGGAATAATCGGTGACACTGGGCATGGCACTAGGTAACTCGAGGGGGTGGAAGACCACGAGTATCGAGGAAGCCCCCCGGCTCTGGGCCCAGGCTAGCCTGAACACTTCTCCCTCCTGAAGGCTGCTGTGTTATACTTTGCATTTGCTTTTGTTTTGTTGCATAGTTTTGCTTTATCATCCTTTTTGGTGATTCTTTGTAAGTGTTATGCAATAAAATTCTTCCTGCTTAAAAAAAAAAAAAAAAATTACTCTCCTATAGCCATCTGGCACGACCCTGTCACAAGGGTTATTGCTGAAGTACAGGATTGTAATTTTTCGTCCTTCATGTGGGCTCTTCAGTGCTCTGGCACATCTTCCTTTGACACAGTCCCTGGTGGCAGGCCAGCTGCACCACAACTGAGGCAAATGCTGTAAATCCCAACATTCATCCCACCAACTGCCTTCCACACCACACTCCTCCTAGGGTTCCAGACACTCTGCCTCACCCCACATGACCCCCTAACTGGTGCAGAACATTCCCCTGCTGATGACCCATCATCTTCCTGAGCAGGAGGGAAAGAGCAGCGGATTCACCACACTGGCCTCTGCTGGCTCCTCACCATTTAATGGCTTCATCATAGGATGATAAGGAGTCAGCTCTGATCCAAGCTTCATTTTCATCTGGCTTCTAGCCCTGGGATTTCCAACTTTAAGGCAGTCTGTCTAGTGGGCTACTGAGGAGCCAGGCAGGCATGCTGGCAGGAAACCAGGCAGGTTTCCCATGGAATCCTAGCAGGCAGGGCTTTGTCAGAACTTTGGCAAAATCAAACCCTTCTAAAAAATGACAGGTTTCAGAGTAACAGCCGTGTTAGTCTGTATTTGCAAAAAGAAAAGGAGTACTTGTGGCACCTTAGAGACTAACCAATTTATTTGAGCATAAGCTTTCGTGAGCGACAGCTCACTTCATCGGATGCATACTGTGGAAAGTACAGAAGATGTTTTTATACACACAAACCATGAAAAAATGGGTGATTATCACTACAAAAGGTTTTCTCTCCCCCACCCCACTCTCCTGCTGGTAATAGCTATGTAAAGTGATCACTCGCCTTACAATGGGTATGATAATCAAGGTGGGCCATTTCCAGCACAAATCCAGGGTTTAACAAGAATGTCTGGGGGGGGGGGTAGGAAAAAACAAGGGGAAATAGGCTTGAATAGAGACTGGGCGTGGCTAAGTCATTATGCAAGGTAACCTAAGTTAATTGTATCCAATTTGCAAATGAATTCCAATTCAGCAGTCTCTCGCTGGAGTCTGGATTTGAAGTTTTTCTGTTGTAATATCGCAACTTTCATGGCTGTAATCGCGTGACCAGAGAGATTGAAGTGTTCTCCGACTGGTTTATGAATGTTATAATTCTTGACATCTGATTTGTGTCCATTTATTCTTTTACGTAGAGACTGTCCAGTTTGACCAATGTACATGGCAGAGGGGCATTGCTGGCACATGATGGCATAGATCACATTGGTAGATGTGCAGGTGAACGAGCCTCTGATAGTGTGGCTGATGTTATTAGGCCCTGTGATGGTGTCCCCTGAATAGATATGTGGGCACAGTTGGCAACGGGCTTTGTTGCAAGGATAGGTTCCTGGGTTAGTGGTTCTGTTGTGTGGTATGTGGTTGCTGGTGAGTATTCGCTTCAGGTTGGGGGGCTGTCTGTAGGCAAGGACTGGCCTGTCTCCCAAGATTTGTGAGAGTGTTGGGTCATCCTTCAGGATAGGTTGTAGATAATGCGTTGGAGGGGTTTTAGTTGGGGGCTGAAGGTGACGGCTAGTGGCGTTCTGTTATTTTCTTTGTTAGGCCTGTCCTGTAGTAGGTGACTTCTGGGAACTCTTCTGGCTCTATCAATCTGTTTCTTCACTTCCGCAGGTGGGTATTGTAGTTGTAAGAATGCTTGATAGAGATCTTGTAGGTGTTTGTCTACAGCCAAGCTCTACAATACAACCGCATTTGCTCCAACCCCTCAGACAGAGACAATGGATCGTGTGGTGTGGTCAGGGTGAAAGCTGGAGGCATGTAGGAAGGAATAGCGGTCAGTAGGTTTCTGGTATAGGGTGGTGTTTATGTGACCATCGTTTATTAGCACTGTAATGTCCAGGAAGTGGATCTCTTGTGTGGACTGGACCAGGCTGAGGTTGATGGTGGGATGGAAATTGTTGAAATCATGGTGGAATTCCTCAAGGGCTTCTTTTCCATGGGTCCAGATGAGGAAGATGTCATCAATATAGCGCAAGTAGAGTAGGGGCGTTAGAACAACGCTTCCTCAGCTCTCATCCCCTAAGTCAGTCATAAAAATGTTGGCATACTGTGGGGCCATGAGGGTACCCGTAGCAGTGCCGCTGATCTGAAGGTATACATTATCCCCAAATGTAAAATAGTTATGGATAAGGACAAAGTCACAAAGTTCAGCCACCAGGTTAGCCGTGACATTATCGGGGATAGTGTTCTTGACGGCTTGTAGTCCATCTTTGGGTGGAATGTTGGTGTAGAGGGCTTCTACATCCATAGTGGCCCAGGATGGTGTTATCAGGAAGATCACCGATGGATTGTAGTTTCCTCAGGAAGTCAGTGGTGTCTCGAAGTTAGCTGGGAGTGCTTGTAGCATAGGGCCTGAGGAGGGAGTCTACATAGCCAGACAATCCTGCTGTCAGGGTGCCAATGCTTGAGATGATGGGGCGCCCAGGATTTCCAGGTTTATGGATCTTGGGTAGTAGATAGAATACCCCAGGTCAGGGTTCCAGGGGTGTGTCTGTGCGGATTTGATCTTGTGCTTTTTCAGGGAGTTTCTTGAGCAAATGCTGTAGTTTCTTTTGGTAGCTCTCAGTAGGATCAGAGGGTAATGGCTTGTAGAAAGTGATGTTGGAGAGCTGCTGAACAGCCTCTTGTTCATATTCCGACCTATTCATGATGACAACAGCACCTCCTTTGTCAGCCTTTTTGATTATGATGTCAGAGTTGTTTCTGAGGCTGTGGATGGCATTGTGTTCTGCACGGCTGAGAATATGGGGCAAGTGATGCTGTTTTTCCACAATTTCAGCCCGTGCACGTCGGCGGAAGCACTCTATGTAGAAGTCCAGTCTGTTGTTTTGACCTTCGGGAGGAGTCCACCTAGAATCCTTCTTTTTGTAGTGTTGGTAGGAAGGTCTCTGTGGATTAGTATGTTGTTCAGAGGTGTGTTGGAAATATTCCTTGAGTCGGAGACGTCGAAAATAGGATTCTAGGTCACCACAGAACTGTATCATGTTCGTGGGGGTGGAGGGGCAGAAGGAGAGGCCCTGAGATAGGACAGCTGCTTCTGCTGGGCTAAGAGTATAGTCGGATAGGTTAACAATATTGCTGGGTGGGTTGAGGGAACCATTGCTGTGGCCCCTTGTGGCATGTAGTAGTTTAGAAAGTTTAGTGTCCTTTTTCTTTTGTAGAGAAGCAAAGTAAATGTATTGTAAACCATTGTGAAAACCATTGTAAATGGCTTGTCTAGTTTTAGTAAAGTCCAGCCACGAGGAAGTTTGTGTGGAAGGTTGGTTTTTTATGAGAGTATCCATTTTTGAGAGCTCATTCTTTATCTTTCCCTGTTTGCTGTAGAGAATGTTGATCAGGTGGTTCCGCAGTTTCTTTGAGAGCATGTGGCACAAGCTGTCAGCATAGTCTGTGTGGTATGTAGATTGTAATGGATTTTTTACCTTCAGTCCTTTTGGTACGATGTCCATCTGTTTGCAAACCTGGATTTGTGCTGGAAATGGCCCACCTTGATCATCATACACATTGTAAGGAGAGTCATCACTTTACATAAGCTATTACCAGCAGGAGAGTGGGGTGGGGGGGGAGAAAACCTTTTGTAGTGATAATCACCCATTTTTTCATGGTTTGTGTGTATAAAAATGTCTTCTGTACTTTCCACAGTATGCATCCGATGAAGTGAGCTGTAGCTCACGAAAGCTTATGCTCAAATAAATTGGTTAGTCTCTAAGGTGCCACAAGTACTCCTTTTCTTTTTTCTAAAAAATGGTTTCAATTTCAATGAATCTGAAAAATCTGATGAAAAAAAAACTTGTTGGAAGTTTTCTGACCAGCTTTGGTTTACTGCCTAATTGTTTTGTTTAAGAAGTCATTTGAAAGTATTCCAAATACTGTTTGTCAAGGTTTGTGTATGTATTAAATGTTTGTTCACTAAGCAATTGTATGGAACTCTCTCCTTGAGGCTGACTGGCCATTGTTATTAACACGTACATTCAGGGTTTGGCATCCCATGGCTTTCAGATTTAACTCCATGTCATACTGTTCTCAAAAGACAGAACTCTAAGCTGGGCTTCAGCAGAGAGGTGAGCTGAAGGGGAAGAAAAAGGGGAGTGACAGAGGTATCGGAATCCCTCTTGTCTGTTACATCCTTGCAAGCTCGGTTGCCATCCAATTGGAAGGGCAGGCCAAATGGTTCCCGTTAGATCTGAGAAGGGATGACAAATGCACAGAGCAGAAGCAGAAAGGCTTTTGGTTGGAGCAATGGGTATAAGTTTGACCAAACTCCAATATAAGCCTGTAATCAATTTGCTAGTGAAAAACATGTTCAAGGAAAACAGAGAATGGGTGTTAATCTCTGTTTCAAAGCATAGTCTCCAGATATCTACAAGAATTTTTAGCAGGTCTTTAAACCAGCAGATTCTCTTTAGTGGCCTTGGAGTGCACAAGTTTCCTGCAGATTTTCCTACCCATCTGGACTGAGATAAAACATTGTCAAGCTGGTTAGCCACACCCCAAAATCTGACTCCCTGAAATGCAACCAACAAAACCTCCCCCAAAAATTGAGAGAATTTTGCAGAGTTATTGCCTGTGGTATATAGCAACAAAATCAGAACTAGCCTGGGCCGTAGACAACTGGGCATTTGCCTGGTCCCTAGAATGGCCAGTGCTGATCCCTGCTGAATAAATGTGATTCTAGGCCTTCCACACCAAAAGCACAGACCTGTGCCATTTTTGCTAAAGACAAACTCCTTTATCTCTACAAAGGATAGCAAGCTGCATAGCTGCTGGGGTCAGCCCCTAGACTAGGAAGCCAGCCTCACACACACTAGGCCAATGCATTATTACTACAAATATGACTTTACTACCAGTAAGTCCCTATATATTAGTTGTTCTAGTTAGTATAGTTAAAAATACAAACGTACGTCTATGTATACTTACACAACACAATTATACCCAACACCAAACACACCAATTCAATTCATAAAAATATTCTTCTCCACCACGAGAAACCCTACAGAACTCAGGTGTAACCTAATACACGCTGCAGCTCCCCTGCTTGTAAAATCTACATACTGAATAAACAAAATATAAACTCAACGGTATCTGGCTTCTTGTATTTATTACTGATGGAAAAATCGACTCAGGGAAAAGAATGCTCCTCCACACAAACACACATTTGCCAAAAGCTTAAAACAAACCAGAAACTGTTTTTCTTTGTCAAACCACTGAGTTACACAACCATTGAGTTAATTCTTTTCTAACTCCCCTTATTTTTAAATTCTTGTGCCTCTGTGCTTCTAGATTCCAGGTGGGAGAGGAAGCAGAAGTGTTAGAAGATGAAGATTTCTATCTAATCCACTGGTTTTAAACCCCAGGGGTCCACAGACTATGTCTAAGATTTCCAAAGGGGTCCGCACCTCCCTTTGAAATGTTTTAGGGGTCCGCAAATGAAAAAACGTTGAAAACTATTGATCTAATCAATTTCTACCACACCCTCACTATAGCAACCAAGCACTGAACAGATACATTACATCGGCATAGTGAAAACCCCTGTTCTCGTAGACACTCCAACTCAGTATTGATGACCCCACAAAGGCTCAGATAGGTAGTCATAATTTTTTGTTTTGGCCCATCCTGTTCTTTTGATGTTCCCTAATCGCTAATATTTAATTGCTAAAATGATTTAAGGCTCAGTTTTCAACCAATAATCAAAAGTCTTTAAAACCTCTAATTTCCAGATGTTATTCATAGGGGTCAGGTATTTTTTCTTGCCATGTAAATATGCGCTCACCATGAGCAATGATTTTTTCTGCCTGTATTGTTCAGCTGGCCCTGGCTACATTGTATTCGCCTCACAATAGTGCTCACTTCTCACTGTGAAACTAGCTGGGAGCAGCATAAACCTGACAGAAAAGCTGTGGGGATCATTGGATTGTGACATTTTCTGTGAACTGCACCTTTAAAATGTGGAAAAATCTGCGAGAGGCAACTGCCATTTTGAGGTCAGTTCAAATACAGCTTCTTACAGAGGAGATACACATACTTTGCTCTCTCCTGGAGACTTTGCTTTTGTTCTTTTACCTTAAGCTATTTTAAAAGTCACAAATACTGACTGGTTTCTCTTTGTGTATGGGAACACACTACAGTTCACACCATTTGTTTGTAGGATGGGGAAGGGAAGTATTTGACTTAAATTAGGACTGAACAGTGAATCTATGGGGGCAGGATGGTGAAAGCTGGTAAGGATTTGCCATTGAATGTTGGTTACAAATTAATAATGGAACTCTTAATGAGGACAGGTACACTTGACACTTGACTTGCATTTATTGTCACAAGTGCCAATTAAGATGTTAGCTGGGATTCAGGACATGGTGAGAGAGAACAATTGTCTTTTCAACAGGCTAAACAGCTGCTGTTCCAAAGACTGTATTTCAAAGTTCTCTCTGCTCTGTAAAGCTTCTGGAACTCAACTGGGGTCAGCGAGGTGGTGTCAGTGTGAAAATAATTCAAAATAACCCAGGAAGAGATAGCAAGCAGCACGTAACAGTCGAGTTAAGAAACTGAACCGTGCTGCTTCTGATTTATGGTGGTATGATACTGGCCAGAGCGCAGAGCATGCCTGCATTAATTCATACAGGCAACAATGAGTGGGAGGGAAGGAATCAGCTCTCAGGGGGAGAGGTGGCTGGACCTGAAACACAGCAGGAAGCTGGCGTGTGTGAGAGGACAATTTAGCCTAAAGACTTTGTTAGGCAACACAGGCTTTAGCTCAAGGGACTTCAGTGATGGCAACTGCTGTAGTATGACCTGAGGAGAGAGGCATCTCCTAAGTAAGCAAGTCCCCTAAGCCATTTAGGGTTTTATGGGTCAAACCCAACCATTTACATGAACAAAATTTGAAGATGTAGGATAAAATTACGAAAAAGGCAAATTTAGGCTAAATAAATCCCGAGTCAGATCCAGTGGCTAGATACTGTAATTAGGGCCCTAGACTAGACTGTTAAACTCTGAGATGGTTTGCCAAGAGAAGAGGTAGAAATTTCATCCTCAAGACATTTGTAACTAGACAAAGCACTAGAAAAAAAACTAGATAAACCACTGAATATTCTACAGGCTGATCAAATATACACCATACTAGGTTACTACAATAGTTACTCCAGACAGAGACAGTACATTAGCTGGTCTTTCCCTCTTTAACTAGTATGATTCTTAAATTCTGTGATACTTTAAATAATTGTTTCTATGCAGGCTAAGGAGCAGGGTTTGACAGAAGTGAGGGATGAGGAGTTCCCTCACTATATTTCCAGACTCTGCCAAGGACTTGGTAGAAAGAGGTTTAGACTGATGAAAGGAGACTTCTCCTGTGGTAAGAAGGACAGTGATTTTTCCTGCGCAGCTCTGGTGGGAGGAATTAAACTGACTGGGATAATGCAAAGAAATATCTTGATGCTAATTAATTACTTATGAAAAGAAGCTGTTTATGTTTGGCTCCGTACTTGACCCTCCTGGCCTTTAGTGTTTAGCCATTGGCTGTTTGGGAGCACTATCCCGAAAGCCCTCAAGGTATGAAAGAGACCATCTTGTTCAAGAGCATATGTTCAGAAATCAGGGCAATGTGGAGAGGAAACATGGATTCTTTCACCCCATGAGAACTGCAAGATTAGTTTTAGCGCTAATGGTGCATGGGCACCTGCAAAGGAAGAACAACCTTGGCAACAATTCTGAAGTGGAGAAGTGGGAGGTCAAGGGGAGTCCTCTGGTCCAGCTGCTACTGGAGACTCCAGATCCTGATCTGGAGACACAAGCAATCGTGAGGCTATCTGGCAAATGTGATGCCCACCCTTTATCTGATCCCATAAAGCGGGAGACCTCATATGAGGTTGGGGGCTCTCCATAGAATAATTTGAACTGTGGAGCCAAGCTTTGGGTAAATAGGGTATAAAATACTGAGAGGACGAAAATGTTGGCATTAGAAACCTGGATGTTTTCTAAAACTGTGCTTACTGGTGTTTCTTTTCTGAAAATCTCTCAATAGCTGGATGATGCCTTTCTGGACACCCCAGAGAACCAGGACGGCATTAGATCAATAGACACTAATGAAAAAGGACCAAGTTGTTTTTGCCCATTGCCTAGACAGGGTGTTACAGAGGTCACTGAGAGCAAAGGGGAGGCGGGGAAATCTCTCTCTCTAAGGAGGGTGCTAGCCATAGAGCTATCTGAATCTGAATCATGCAATAAGCATAAGAGTTAGGCAGTCTATCATGTGTGTTTCTTACCCTTTGTAAGGATATCCATGGTATTCTTAAGCATTCGGTCTTACAGAGAAGCTTTTTGACGACTGTGAGGGGTGTATTAGACATGGCAGGACAGCAGCATCATGACTGCAGTTTATATTCTCTGAAGTGCAGTTCACACAAACGCCAGTGTCTTTGTGCTGAACTGTGCCTGAAAAGCTTATTAAATGCTTGTGCCCCTTAGAGCCCCTCCCCCCATACTCTAGCTCACTACCCCAACAGGCTGTCATAGTCCATATCAAATGGTAAAGGTCATGTAAGGTACACTGGTGTCATGCAGGTCCTGAAAATCATTGTATGATGCATGTACGGGTTGTTTACAAAGAGTTACATATGTGGGCTGGAAATATGTTCTTAAAATGTGTTTGGGAGGCAGTGCATAAACCCAACCTGCCCGAGACAAAGGAATGTGGATTCACCTGTGTGACTGGCTTGATTACAGGCGGAGGACAATGAAAGTACAGTTACATAGAAGGTAAACAAAGCAGTTACCACAAATGTAGGTCTTGATGCTGAGCTCACTAGTAGAATTGGCAAAGCAGCCAGGAACTATGGTCCTTTGCAAGACAGAGTACGGAACAATAACAAATTGCCAACTAAGTTGAAAATCCATATTTATGAGACGTGTTATCCACTTTTCTACATGGCTCAGAAACATAGGCAGCTTACATCAAACATATCAAAAGACTAAACAGCTTTCACATTACAGATATAGGCATCAATATATATTGGCACATGAAGAGAAGGGAGTTACCTTACAAGTGGAGAACCAGGTGTTGAAGGTCAGTTCAGTCAGGGTAGATGTGGTCCACTCCCAATAAATCCAATAAGTGTGTCTACAGGTGTGGACCTGTGCAAGGAATGCAGCGGATGATGCCTGCACTCTTGTGGAGTGTGCCATTAACAGCAGGGCTGGAATTTTAGCTAGGTTGTAGCAGGTTCTGATGCAGGATGTGATCCATGTCGAAATACACTGGGTCAAGATGGGGAGCCCTTTAATCCTCTTGGCGATTACAAAAAAGAGCTGTGGTGACATACAAAACGGCCTAGTGCATTCAATATAGAAGGCTAGGGCATGCCTGATGTCAAGGGAATGGAGTGCTCGCTCTTTGTTGCTGGCATGAGGCTTAGGAAAGAATACCGGTAGAAATATGTCCTGATTCACATGAAAATGCAAGATTAGTTTAGGTAGGAACATTGGCTGTGGGCGTAGCTGTACCTTGTCTTTGTAAAAGACCATGTAGGGGGGCTCGGAAGTAAGTGCTCTGAGTTCAGAGACCCTTCTGGCCAAGCTTATGGCCTGCAGAAAAGCCATTTTCCAGGAGAGGTAGGATAAGGGGCAGGTCACCGGTAGCTCGAAAGGGGGGCCCATAAATCTGTAAAGAACCGGGTTAAGGTCCCACTGGGGAACAGGCTGCCTCACCTGGAGATAAAGCCTATCTAAACCCTTAAGGAACCGGTCCACCATGGGATTGCCAAAGACTGACCTGCCCCCCATGCCCAGGTGGAAGGTAAAGATGGCCACCAGGTGCACCTTATTAGAAGATATAACCAGCCCCGGTAGCTTCGGGTACAAGAGGTCGTCTAGCACAAGGGGAATAGAGACTTGTTGCTGTGGAAGTGGAGTGTTACCTTTCTGTCGGGACCAAATGCAGAAACGCTTCCACTTTGCCAGGTACGGGGTACGAGTTGAGGAACTGCCCTAACAGAGTCTGAACACTGGAGTTCAGTTGGGGCCGAAGAGCAGACTCCATTAAGAGGAGCTTGAGACAATAGTGTCTCTCTCTCTCAATTCTGGGCTTGAATCCTCTGCAAATGGTGCACTTAGGGTGACCAGATAGAAAGAGTGAAAAGGACAGGATGGGCTGGTAATAGGTGTCAATATAAGAAAAAGCCCCAAATATCAGGACTCTCCCTATAAAATCAGGACATCTGGTCACCCTAGATGCACTTGTCTTGCAAATGGCCCTCTCCTAAGCACTTCAGACAAGCAGCATGCGGATCCCCTTTGGGTATAGGTTTACTGCACCTCTCGCACGGCTTGAATCCCTGGGGCTGCGGCATGCCCCGGTGCCTGGGGAAAATATTGAGGGGGAACCCCCCCAACTTAAACATACTAACTAATAAAACTGACTAACAATCTAGTGAAAAGTAACAACTATATACACAGAAAAATGCTAGAAAACACTTGCAAAGCAAGAGACCAGTTGCTCCGATGACCATCACTGGTGGTAAGGAGGAAATGGGCAGGCAGCGGGTTGGCAGGGACCTATATACACCGCCATAAAGGTGCCAGTCCCGGGGGCTCCACAGCCGACGTGACGGGTACTGCTAGGGTAAAACCTTCTGATGATCATGCACGCAACGCACGCACACACCGATCCTGAAGGTTTAGGGCCACTTTGTATTATTTAGAAGTTTTGCTTTGTTAACTTGGACCAGACTGAGTCGTTTATGCAGGCTCTGAAGGCTATTCATAGGAGGTACAACCAGTGCTGGGCGGTGTAAAAGCCTGGGTAGAACCAGATGATTTTATACAGCTGAGTTTGAACAGGGGCAGATCAAGCAATCCTATTTTCAGTGGTTGTCTATACAGCATGCGACAGTGAGCCTCTCTACCCCGCTCAACAGACTTTGGCTTTTGCTAGGACTCTACAAATAAGGGTGTAGCTTGAATCCTGGTTTCTTACTCCAGTTTCTGGCCCTGACTCTGGCTCCAACATCTAGGCCTGGCTGTCCACATCCCAGACATGACATTTTCACCATGGCCTACATGTGTCTACAGCTGCATGACCTGTGAGACAAGTTGCAGAAGCTCTGCCTGTAGCATGCCACAGGCTCTGCGATAGCCGAGAGGCATGAGCGGGAGCAGAACCTGCCTCCAGGTTATTAGTTAGGGGAGCTCACAAAGGAGGTTCCACCAGATCGGCGCACCATGGTGTTTGTGTCAGCAGGGCTAAAGACCTCTAGGTAAAAGTTGCCAGGGAGAAAAGCCTCTATGAAAATTAAAGGGGATGAACTGAACGTGTGGACCCATGAAAAGATTAACTTTGTATGTTTGAAAGATCTAGTCCAGGGGCAGGCAAACTTTTTGGCCCAAGGGCCACATCTGGGCATGGAAATTGTATGGTGGGCCATGAATGTTCACAAAATTCGGGTTGGGGGGCAGGAGGGGATGAGGGCTCTGGCTGGGGGTGCGGGCTCTGGGGTGGGACTAGAATGAGGAGTTCAGGGTGTGGGGTGCAGGGGTTGGGGTAGGGGGGCGGGAGAGGGATCAGGACTGGAGGTCAGGGGTGCAGGCTCCGGGTGGTGCTTACCTCAAGCAGCTCCTGGAACATCCCCCCTCTGGCTCCTATGTGGAGGTTCGGCTAGGCGGCTCTGCGCGCTGCCCCATCCTCAGTCGCCACTCCTGCAGCTCCCATTAGACGCAGTTCCCAACCAATGGGAGCTCCGGGGGTGGTGCTTGGGGCGGGGGCAGTGCACGGAGCCCCCTCTCTGCCCCTAAACATAGGAGCCAGAGGAGGGACATGCTGCTGCTGCTGCTTCTTCTGGGAGCCTCAGCATACGCGTGTAGAGCAGCCTCCGACCCCGGTCCCCGGCTGGAGCAGGGCAAGCCCCAGACCCTGCTCCCCAGCAGGAGCTCAAGGGCTGGGTTAAACCAGCGGGAGGGCTGTAGTTTGCCCACCCCTGATCTAGTCCCTCTTGCTTGGACCCCACACAGGCCACTCCTAGAGAGATAGTAATGCAACAACAATCTATTGTCTAGAACAAAAGGCCGTGGTTGATACAAATAAAAACACTTTAAAAAAATCCCAGAAAAAGTCAATTACGACAAGAGAGTCACCACTGAGGGTTGTACTCTACAGGATTTTAAAAGGGACAGCTGTTGGAAACACCCTTTTCCAGTTATTCTTATGGGGCCCAGTAACCATGGGAGGAAAGTTTTTTTATAAAGACTTACTGAAAAATTCCAGTTGAATGTATTCAGTTGGGCCTGAGAAGGACAGCTATCAGCTGCCTTTGTATAAAGAATTTCTTTGTAAGTATTCTTTTACCAACTGTGTGGAGGGTTTACCTGGTACTTTAATGATGATCAGCTGTTTCACTGTGAGCTGGGAAGTTAACAGGTGAGCCAGCCTTCTGATCACTTAGGCACCAATTATATTCCCTGGAGAAGGCTGACTAGGGACTGTGTAGCTAATTAGCTGATCATTCTGGGGGTGGATGAACGAATTAGCCATCAGCTGATGGCTATAAAAGAAGAAACTAGGTGATCATGGCTTAGACTAGATCAGCAGTTCTCCAACTGTGGGTCGGGACCTCAGAGTAGGTCATGACCCCATTTTAATGGGGTTGCCAGGGCTGGCCTTAGTCTTGCTGGGGCTCAGGGCTGAAACCTGAGTCCCAGGGCCAAAGCCCTAGGGCATCAGCTCTGAGTGGCAGGGCTCAGGTTACAGGCCCTCTGTTTGGCACTGAACCCCTTGGGCTTCGGCTTCCCTGCCCAGGCTGGTATGGCTTTGGCTTTGCTGCCCTGCCTGCCCAGTGTGGCAGGACTCAAGCTTTGGACCTCCCCTCCTGGGGTCATGTAGTAATTTTTGTTGTCAGAAGGGGGACATGGTGCAATGAAGTTTGAGAACCCCTGTACTAGATGAGCGTGATAGACTTCAAAGTCAGAAGAGGCCATGAGGTGCGGGTGGAGAGGAGTGGGTTAGCTGAGCCCAGTATACTTTGAGATCCCAAGGGAGAAAGAGCTCTGTTCCTCTGTGGCCCTGTGGGAAAGGGCAAGAAACCACTGAAATACTTTGCTGTACAGGACTGTACTGGGGTTCATGAAAATAATATAAATAAATGATGTGGAGGTAATGTGGCCTCCCTAGGGATATTTCTTGGCCCCAGAGCATGGGGACAGTCCATTACACTGACCAGCAAACTCAAGAAGATTATTGTGGTTGATCTGATGGACTTTGCTTGTGACAGTAATGAAGTTGAGGAAAGCCTCCACTAAGTATGTGTCACAGTTTACGGCTCCTGCACCTCTACTTCCTTTCTATACTTACCTATACTTTCTAAGCAAGCAGAATTTATTCTTAAGGTGAAAGCATTACAGAGAAAACAGCAAAAAAAGTACAAGAACTGGAACACAATAAACTTGCTAGAGAACACCCCCTCTAACAGCCAGGAGCAGTCCCTCACAGGGTTTTCCTTGGGTTTCGAGTTCATCATACCCTTTGCTCAGAATGAGAAAACAGTCTCATAGGGCTTCCGCAGGCAGAAGTCCTTCCAACCCTTCTCTAAGCTTGGGGCCCGCTGTGAACTGGAGGTCTGATCCATTTGCTGGACCAGAAAAAAAAGCCAGGAGTCAGTTTAAACTCAGGTTATTTATCCCAGCATCCTCTCTTTGCTCGTCTGCTCATCTCTGGAAACGCCAGTTTCAACTTTTGAAGGGAACATGAGTAGGTAATCAGCCAGACGGAGGGTTTCCTCCCCAGGGCTGAGCATCAAACAGCTGATAACCAGAGGAAAGACATTAGCATACCCTCTCCGCCTAGCAAATTTACATACAATCACACAGTAACACAAACAATTGCATTTTTAATACAATGGACCCTAAAAGTATTAAAGTGAATTCAATATGGTTTAACTTAATTCAGTAAGGTTTATTCTGGATATTGCATACCTGTCAAAATCTGCATCACCAGAGCTGGAGTTGAATGTATATCGTTCAGACTGTATTCTGTCAGGGAAAAACAAGCCACACAATTGACCTAAAAACAAAAGTACACGGTTCTTTTAAAAAACCCTAGAGGTAAGTTACAGATCACAACCCTGGCACAGGTTGCAGAGGAACAGCCGTGTTAGTCTGTATTCGCAAAAAGAAAAGGAGTACTTGTGGCACCTTAGAGACTAACCAATTTATTTGAGCATGAGCTTTCGTGAGCCACAGCTCACTTCATCAGATGTGTACCGTGGAAACTGCAGCAGACTTTATATACACACAGAGAATATGAAACAATACCTCCTCCCACCCCACTGTCCTGCTGGTAATAGCTTATCTAAAGTGATCAACAGGTGGGCCATTTCCAGCACAAATCCAGGTTTTCTCACCCTCCACCCCCCCACACAAATTCACTCTCCTGCTGGTGCTAGCCCATCCAAAGTGACAACTCTTTACATAATCAAGTCGGGCTATTTCCTGCATAGATCCAGGTTTTCTCACTTCCCCCCCACCCCCATACACACACAAACTCACTCTCCTGCTGGTAATAGCTCATCTAAACTGACCACTCTCCAAGTTTAAATCCAAGTTAAACCAGAATATCTGGGGGGGGGGGGGGTAGGAAAAAACAAGAGGAAACAGGCTACCTTGCATAATGACTTAGCCACTCCCAGTCTCTATTTAAGCCTAAATTAATAGTATCCAATTTGCAAATGAATTCCAATTCAGCAGTTTCTCGCTGGAGTCTGGATTTGAAGTTTTTTTGTTTTAAGATAGCGACCTTCATGTCTGTGATTGCGTGACCAGAGAGATTGAAGTGTTCTCCGACTGGTTTATGAATGTTATAATTCTTGACATCTGATTTGTGTCCATTTATTCTTTTACGTAGAGACTGTCCAGTTTGACCAATGTACATGGCAGAGGGGCATTGCTGGCACATGATGGCATATATCACATTGGTGGATGTGCAGGTGAACGAGCCTCTGATAGTGTGGCTGATGTTATTAGGCCCTGTGATGGTGTCCCCTGAATAGATATGTGGGCACAATTGGCAACGGGCTTTGTTGCAAGGATAAGTTCCTGGGTTAGTGGTTCTGTTGTGTGGTATGTGGTTGTTGGTGAGTATTTGCTTCAGGTTGCATGATTTCAACAATTTCCATCCCACCACCAACCTCAGCCTGGTCCAGTCCACACAAGAGATCCACTTCCTGGACACTACAGTGCTAATAAACAATGGCCACATAAACACCACCCTATACCGGAAACCTACTGACCGCTATTCCTACCTGCATACCTCCAGCTTTCACCCTGACCACACCACACGATCCATCGTCTACAGCCAAGCTCTGCGATACAACCGCATTTGCTCCAACCCCTCAGACAGAGACAAACACCTACAAGATCTCTGTCAAGCTTTCTTACAACTACAATACCCACCTGCGGAAGTAAAGAAACAGATTGATAGAGCCAGAAGAGTTCCCAGAAGTTACCTACTACAGGACAGGCCTAACAAAGAAAATAACAGAACGCCACTAGCCGTCACCTTCAGCCCCCAACTAAAACCCCTCCAACGCATTATTAAGGATCTACAACCTATCCTAAAGGATGACCCAACACTCTCACAAGTCTTGGGAGACAGGCCAGTCCTTGCCTACAGACAGCCCCGCAACCTGAAGCAAATACTCACCAACAACCACATACCACACAACAGAACCACTAACCCAGGAACTTATCCTTGCAACAAAGCCCGTTGCCAATTGTGCCCACATATCTATTCAGGGGACACCATCACAGGGCCTAATAACATCAGCCACACTATCAGAGGCTCGTTCACCTGCACATCCACCAATGTGATATATGCCATCATGTGCCAGCAATGCCCCTCTGCCATGTACATTGGTCAAACTGGACAGTCTCTACGTAAAAGAATAAATGGACACAAATCAGATGTCAAGAATTATAACATTCATAAACCAGTCGGAGAACACTTCAATCTCTCTGGTCACGCAATCACAGACATGAAGGTCGCTATCTTAAAACAAAAAAACTTCAAATCCAGACTCCAGCGAGAAACTGCTGAATTGGAATTCATTTGCAAATTGGATACTATTAATTTAGGCTTAAATAGAGACTGGGAGTGGCTAAGTCATTATGCAAGGTAGCCTGTTTCCTCTTGTTTTTTCCTACCCCCCCCCCCCCCAGATATTCTGGTTTAACTTGGATTTAAACTTGGAGAGTGGTCAGTTTGGATGAGCTATTACCAGCAGGAGAGTGAGTTTGTGTGTGTATGGGGGTGGGGGGGAAGTGAGAAAACCTGGATCTATGCAGGAAATAGCCCGACTTGATTATGTAAAGAGTTGTCACTTTGGATGGGCTAGCACCAGCAGGAGAGTGAATTTGTGTGGGGGGGTGGAGGGTGAGAAAACCTGGATTTGTGCTGGAAATGGCCCACCTGTTGATCACTTTAGATAAGCTATTACCAGCAGGACAGTGGGGTGGGAGGAGGTATTGTTTCATATTCTCTGTGTGTATATAAAGTCTGCTGCAGTTTCCACGGTACACATCTGATGAAGTGAGCTGTGGCTCACGAAAGCTCATGCTCAAATAAATTGGTTAGTCTCTAAGGTGCCACAAGTACTCCTTTTCTTTTTGCGAACCCTGGCACAGTAAATGTATCCTGGTAAGGCCCAAGTCCTTCTAAAAGCTCAGGGTGCCAGCAAAAAATACAGATACCTTGTGGTAGATTTAAATGCTTCTATGCAAGAGGTTTACAGATGAAGAACAGGGCTTTTCCCTCCAGCATTCTACAGTTGGGGGAGAGGGGGAAACAACAGGGTATAAAAAAAAAGAGAGAGAGAGAGAGATGATTTAATCGGCAAGCCTCCTTTTAATAGCCAACCAAAAATATGTCTAGCTGTGTGAAAAGAAACCTGAGCCTTCTAAATCTACTTATGAAATCATCCTCACAGCAGAAGAAGGCTATCCTGTATTCAGCCTTTGAAGATTTACTACCAGTCATCTCAGAAACAGTACCGACTACTTTAAAAGGAAACATCCCTTTGACACAGAACTACGGGCAAGTACTCAAAAAAAAAGAAAGAAATTTATAAAAACCCTCTGTAATAAAATGGTCTCTCAAAAGAAAGAGACATCTGGTGAAACAGTCTGGGGCGGGGAGGGTTATCGGTCAGTCCTCTTAAGTTTTGTTATCCAATAATGGGGCTTTTAGACTAATTGATAATGGAGTATGCAGAAAAAAAAAGTGTACCAGATGTCTGACCACCAGCTGGAGCAGTAAATGGCTCCCCCTCCAATGGAGAAAAATATCAGAACTATAGCAACTTACTTACTGGATGCTGAAAAGAAGAATATTCTCCAAAGGACTGATTTAATCAACAGTGAAAAGGCTAAATTTTACGCTGCTGTGCTTGAAAGGTATTTAACGTATGTAATCCAGTGTGATGTGAATAAAGGGAAAATAAGTCTGTTTCTTCCAGAACAGGAACAGAGTATGACTACCAAACCCCAAGAAACACTCAAATTCTGACACTGTTGCTCAGGAGGTGTTGAACCCTGTAAATGGATGTTATAAGAAAAATGCTGAAGTATGGTTAAATATACTGGGCCATTATAAAAGCATTACTCAGAATGAGAAAGGAACTTTTGTGTACAAAGGATCCGTTGTTGTTAATGGTTCTAACATGCTAGATTTAATCAGGGGTGTCACACAGGCTCATTCCCTTCCTAACAAGGGCATACCTAAAAGGCTGGGATATTTTTATGAAAGCCATGGCTGAACTGAACACACTATCTTCTCTCATGGGCAGCACTACTAACAGAGATCCTTTGGGATGCCCGCAATCTTCTACCGCAGGGCTGGATCAAGAAACACCACTGTCATCACCTCTTTTACCTCCTAAAAAGGGGAAATTAGCTAAAAACAACTTGGCCGAGGGTGTAATCTTCTTCATGTTTGAAGAACATAATTTTAACAGATGTTACTGGTTTTGCTTTAAACATTTTTGAAAAGTACAGAAAACAATGTTCCAGTGTTTGGTTTCTTTGAGCTGCTCCATGTAAAAACCAAAAACCACCAGTCACTTGTCTGTAAACTCAGTAGGAGCTACTTTATTGAGAAAAGCGGTCATGAAAATCATTGCAAGAAACACTTGTCTGGGCTTGCTGAAACATTTTGAGGGGATTTAGACATGCCTGAGATTTTATGGGTTTTTATTTTATTATTTGCATTGTATTTATTTTTACAAGACTCACCACACCTTCTGGTCATTTCGTACTAAATCTCTGGAATACATTTTTTCAATCTGTTCAAAAGCTAAACCCTTGCTATGATGGGGTAAGAACCACACAGTGATTGCTGCCATCAACAGAGAGAGGGGCTTGAAATTGTCCGGTGTGAACTCCTGCTGAGATAGCGCTTTCTTTGTCAGCATCCAAACAACATCTGAGCTAAATTATTGTGTAGTTCTTACGGGGGTGGTGAAGGAATCTGTGTTTCCCTTCCATGTTTGCCTGATTTCTAAAGATGTGCTCTTTAACAAGATGGTCTCTTTCTTACCTCAAGGGCTTGAGGGCTTCCGGGGTGATGCTATCAAACAGCCAATGACTAAGCACTGGAAGCCAGATTTCTGGCCCAGATACATTCTCTGGGGTTTGAAGGTCCTAGTCACACAAGGCCACCTTGATTGGCTCATGCTTTTCATCGGGCCTATGAGGAGACCTAGACTGAGAACAGCTGGTGTAGGGAAGCATAAGCAGGTCTCCGAAGGGACCCAGGGGTTGTCTAACCCCCACTAGTAAAAAAAACACACCTGTGTTGCATACCCTCTGTGGCAGGGTCTCAGGATACAGCCCTGGGTGTGATCTCCAGTCCAGCATTTTCTTTCCTGGGAGAATTGTGAAAACTGGCTGACAGCTTTACAGCAAGCAGTAAATAAAGCAGCAACAAACTGAATCCACTTTAGGCCAGTGTAAAGATTCTGGTTATCAACCCCAACCCATAAATCCACACAAGAAACCTCCAGCCATTTCACTAGGGATGGGGCAAACCTCAACCCTTTGGAATGCTTCTCCGAATCAGTCTGGACTGGGCGCTGCCTACGAACTGACTCCCTGTGGGATTTCCCACACTGGCTTGAAACCCCAGCAACAGTAAAGCGAATGATTATGTTGGCACTCTCTCTAGGTTATTTTGGGGCTAGAAGGTTTCATTTGGAGGGTGGTCCAAACATTTTAGTTTTTGAAAGCTAAAATGACTGGTAGAAGTCAAAAAAAAAAAGCTTTGAAAACACCCTACAAAAAAAACCACCCGGCAGTAAACAAAACTCTTATGGGACTTTGTTTGCCGTGTTGGTCCCAGGACGCTAGAGACAAAGTGGATGAAGTGGTATCTTTTATTGGACCACCTTTTGTGGAGCTCAAAAGCGTGTTTATTTCACGAACAGAAGCTGGTCCAATAAAAGAGATTCCCTCACCCACCTTGTCTCGATATTTTGAAACAGGCAATTAACACCCTAACACTAAGTAAACCACAAAACCGGGGCATTTTGTTCCCAAATGGCTGCCTCATTAATCCAGGGCGGCCTGTTTGAATAGTAGTGGTATTGCTTTTTATGCGGACGTTGCGGGTTCCCAGAAGGAGCACAGGATTGCAGAAGGGATCCTTCAAACTTTCCTGTTCCTGGAAGTTTGAGAGGCTGCTCCATTGGAAAGTGCTGTGGAGGGCCACTTATCAGAAAGCGCGGATTTCCTGGGGGTTGCTTAGTGGTTCTCCATCCTCATATTCAAACACGGGCAAGGAAGCCAGGCCAAAGCATCGGTTAATGATTTAACAACAACAAAAAGACGACCTGCTTCTTCCATGATTCAGTTACATTTGAGGGGCTTTCCCCAATGGGCTCAAACTATCCCAGCTGCCAAACCCCATGACTCTCCGAGTCCTCTGTGGTTGATGTAATGAAGTAGTTCTAGCATGAAAGGTCTTTCCTCACCCTGCACTGCTGATGCTCCAGCTCTCCTGCAAAGGAGAAGTCAGGCTGCAGTGCAAGGGCTCTGTGTTGTGAGCCTCTTGGAGACAGCCTGCAGGAAGGGAGGATGGCCACCTTTGCATCTTCCCCATTCCGGGATGTGCCAGGGGCTGAAACAGTGCTCTGCTAGCATAACTCAGAGCAGCTTCCTAAGTTACAGCAGCCCACCAGGAGTATGGCAGCACTATAGTGCCTTCCCTGGGCCCAGCCCCTGCACTAGTGACCGTGAGGGGGCTTGCATAGGGCCCCCGATACGTACGTACGTATGTACGTACGCGTGTGTGTAGCCATTGAAACCGCTTCAAGCCAGCGCCCCTCGTTCTAGCACCTATGCCTACCTCAGAAGCATACAGGGCTGTGCCAATCTGTTCTGGATTCAAACCAGAGGTTCCTTTGCCATGTCCAGATATTTCCCACCTGATGCTTGCTTTACTACTTCAAAAGATTCCAGTTATTAGCCCTAGAGGTGGAAGGGAGAGTGGGAAGAGGGGATCAGATTGCTCTCCCCACCTGCAGGGGCCCAGACTCTGCCTTCTGCTCAGTAAGCCTGAAATGAACCACCACAGAACGGTCAGGAATGCCAAGTGCAGCCCCAGGCAGAGACAGCCGTGGTGCAAAAGAGGATAGCAGCCACCTTGTTGCAGGGCAGGTATACCCTGTCACCCCTATGGGCATTATGGCCCTGTGGCCAAGTCCAGCAAACTGCTCTTCCTTTCAGGCCAGTATAGCCTAATGGTCTGAGTCAGACGGACTGTCCTTAGATTCAGGGCAGCACAGCCTAGCAGCCTACATCTATAAGGTGGCCCTATAGCCCATGGCAGCATGGCACAATGACTAGAGGCTGGGGGGCTGTCCTAAGAATCAGGGCAGGTAGGACCACCCTTGCATGCTGGACAGTATGGCCTAGTGACCAAAGGAGGGTGGGCTGCCACCTAGGGGTGGGTTGGCAGCTGGGATAGGGGACCCGCGGCCTTCCCTACGCCACTGGGTCCCAACCCAGGACCCTATCAGCAGCAATCGTATCTGCTGCTGAGTCAGTGGAGATATCTCGGAAACACACTGAGACTGTTTCTGGTACCACAACCAGATCAATATCTGGTCTCCCTGGGCTATTTCCTACCTGGTTTTCCTCCCCCATAGCCCACAAGTTCTCCAAGGTAGTTGGAAGGCAAAGCTCCCAACAACTCTTTCCCCTCGTGGGCTTCTGTGGACAGCTGGATATTTACCTGGGTCTCGGTGTGCCTGGCCTCTGAGGTCTGGGATTCCAACAGCTTCCAGACAGGAGCCTACACCACACATCTTCTCTCCACCCCAATCAGGCCAGGCCAAGCTGCTCCCTTTTATACTGTGGTTTCAGTTGGAGCATGCCCAGGATGGGAGAGAGGGCGTGGCTTTCCCCTCATAGTATGGGGTTAACCCCTTCCAGCCCAGTGCAGGGCAGGTGTACCCCATCGCACACCTCTATCAGGACTTTGCCACCTTCTGAGGCAACATCAGTGCCATAAGTATCAGCACCAGCCCTGAGGTACCTACATCCAGGCATTCATGCTTTGATCAGTTTCAGGTGATATGTTAATTAATTTAAGATGGATCCAGCCTGCCTCCCTCCCTGGATCAATGTGCTTTTGCCTTCTCTCAGACATTTCAAGCAGCCAATTGCTTAGAATAGGGGCCCTGGGCGCTGTCCTTGTATGTAACAATGCATGAATACCAAAGAATTTCCTATTTCATCACCTTTCCAGTGCAATTTCCTCTCTGCAGGTTTTCAGCCTGGCTAGCAGCAGGGGCCAACACAGCATTTTTTATTGAGAGGCCTGAAAACCATTGTACTACCCTCACCTTCCAAAAAAATATCACTGACCTGCAGGAAAAAGGGCTAGAAACAATGTAAAAAATAAAGGACAGTTGATTTCTCCTTCACCCTTCTATGTTCCTTGAATACGCAGGGAGGCAAAGGCAAGTTCCAAGTAGCACATCAGCCTGTGATCTCATTAGCTCTCCTAACCGAAGGGACAGGCCTGGCCAGTGCTTGGGACAGAGCCTGCAGAGTGAAGTGGTATTGACAGCTCAGTGTTCAGTATTTCACACTGTACTGACACAGCAGGAGTTGCCTTCTTCTAGCAGAGAAGACTTGGACCACTTCTGCTATGATCAGCGCCAGCTGGACTCAGCCCTTTATGGCTGCAAGCAGTAGGAATTCAGGAAAAAGGAGCGCTGATTTGTTTAGGCATGGTGATGATCAGGACTTGTTTCTCGCCCATTACACATACACCATGACCCCTTTAGAAGCCATGAGTTAGTAGCTATCATGCTGGGAAATTAAACCCAGACAATCGAGACATGAACAACAGGGAACACCTCTATCAGGTTTTTTGTTATTGCCTTCTGAAGCCCTAATACACCAGAACAATAAGTTTGAGTCTCTACCGGTGAGTTTCCAGCTGCAAAATAGGGGTACATGATGTAACCAAGGTCACAGAGAAACCTCCAAGCTAAGAGTAAAACTCAGCAGGCCCTGGATGCTGCAACAGACAGTCCAGACCGCTAAATCATACCACTCATCTGGAAGTTAAGGCCCTGGACCAGCAAAGCACTTGAGCAAGGTAGTACTCCTGCACTTTAAGTTAAGCCTCTACTTAAGGGCTTTGTTGAACAAAGGTCTATGTTTTTAAGTGGGAGTAATTAAGACCCTACTCATTTGACATTTGTCAAACTCGCACAGGCACAGGCTTCCTCCAGGCCCTGGGGATGCTCAACCCACTGTTCTACCCCCACACAACCCTTCCCACCCAGTTCTGCCCCCTCCCCCAAGCATGCCCCAACCCTGTTCCTCCCCCTCCTGCCCAGTACCTCCTGTATGCTGTGGATCAGCTGATTGTGGTGGGCAGGAGGCAGTGGGAGGGGTAGGAGTTGATTGGCGGGGCTGCCAGCAGGTGGGAGGTGCAAGGGGGGAGGGAGCTAGCTGACAGTGGATGCTAAGCACCCGCAAATTTTTTTCTGTGGGTGCTCCAGCCCTATTCTATTCCATACAAGCCTTCTGGTCTTGTTTCCTACTACTGTAACTTGCAGATTCACAAAGTTGCAGAACTTCATGCAAGAAATGAATCCTGCCCATGGCGATCTTGGTTTTGAGGCTCTGTTCCACATTTAGCCCCGAAATGTAGGAGTTGAGATTACGCATAGGAATCCAACCTCACCACGTTTGTTTGGTGGATATTCCTTCCCCAGGAAGGCACTGTGCTCTAGGGCTGATGTAGGTTTCTCTCTCCAGCACCTTCGTGAGCTAGGAGTTAGTGATTTTAAGAGTAGATAACCCTAGCATTTTGAGCTTGGTTTGTTACAGTTTATTTAGGCTCTACCTTCCTTTCCTTGGATTTAGGGAAGGAATGTGTTATATATACACTGTGTAGGAATATAAATGTGGAACAATCACAATGAAGCACTCGTAATGAGAAGATTAAAAGTTATTTGTTATCCTCTCAGCTCCAGCTGCCCTTCTAGTAAGCAGCTTTCCCCCTGTGAATCAGCAGAGCCAGCTGCAGGAGCAGACAGCCTTTCCTACAACAGGACGAGGCGTCAGCTCCGGGAGCCAAACCGCGAGTGTTCTACAGAAAGAGTGCTTTGTGAGGGCTGTGTGAGGCAGTGCAAACAGACGCAGCCACGGCCCAGAAACAGAGACCTCTCCCTCCCGCGACACATGGACCAGAACGATATCAGACCACAGTTGTGGGTTTTTAATAAAAGCGCTTTAAGACATCATGAGCGGCACAAGATGCAGCAGACCTCACCACTTAACAAAACCAAATCAGGGCAGGAGCACACTGCTGGGGGTTTCAGAGAACCAAATATCCTCCCCTCCACCCACCCCTTCAACAGTCAATCACATCAGAAATGAACAGGCTGCTGAGTTACCCATGCCCCTCTAGAATTATGAGGAAGGCTGAATGTAGAGGGATGGAGGCAGCTGGACTAGACCCAGGAAATCAACTGCCAGACTAACATCTTTGATTAAGTAGGTAGGCTGCTCCTAGGGTAAGCGAACCAAGAAGCGTCATGCTAACCTCAGTGGACACAGCATGCTGTGGAATGCCCCAGGACCCACAGGATATTCGTCTCCTCCTCCAACTTTCATGAACTACTGCACAGAACCAGTGGACTGTCTCTGGTACAAGTCACCGCTTAACCCTCACTATTATTGGTTAAGCCTGTTCCCATATCCAGACTGCAGGCTACTAGCAGGGCACATTTGAAGGACCAGGAGCCTTGTTTTAGAACTCCCGACCCAGACCCCCTCACATTACAAGGCAATAAGGGTGTGTATGGGATCTGCTAGACAAATGCATTAGCTAAACAGCTGGTTCAAAGAGAGAGAGGATGATGCCTGTACTAGAGAGTCTCCATGTCTGTTTAAGAGCATGGGTGTGTGGTGAGAGGGGGAAGGGGAACGGCTTGTTCTCAGAATCCCAGCACACAGGCGAGAGCTTTGGAAGATTTTTATCCCTGCACATTGTTCTTTGGGTAGCGCCGGCGGCTCAGTATCTGTAGTGGTCTGGCTTGAAGGGCCCTTCTTTCGGCAATCCCAGGTACTTGGCCTGCTTGTCACTCAGTTTTGTCAGCTTCACGCACAGTTTATCCAGATGAGCGGCCGCCACGGCTTCATCCAGCTGAAAGACAACAAGAAAACGTTAAGCTCGGAGGTTCAGTCCAGTGCTGAAGGCTGGTGGAGTCCATGAAGTGGTGCCCACTGGTGGCCATCACACCAGGGAGGCCCAACCGCCAACCCCAAGGGTTAAATGTAACAGGATCTACAGAGGAGTGAGAATGAGATGGTCCTGCTCTTCCCAGGTCCCCCCCTTTGTCCTGAGTACAGTGATCTCTTTACACCTGAGCAGTCAGTAATGAAATCATTCAGCTGCAGCTTCCCCACATCACCTGGCTCAGTCAATCTAAAGTCCAATCACAAGGCAAGAGATTAACTTGTGGCAGCCTTTCCTGGACTGTACATTTTTGTACCCAATGTAATCTCCATGCATTAGCTCAAGAGCAGGGAGCAAGCTAGTCAGCTAAAAGCAAAAACAAAAAAAGTATCCAGCCTCGTTGTGGTGGACAGAAGAAAAGTTAGGCTGGTAAAGTCAACCATGCTGCCAGCCTCTCTTCCCCAGGCCCTAACAGTATCTCAACAGGGTACTATATTGTCCAACAGGGAGATTTTAGATAAGCCATAAGACTTACAGAAGAGTTCCCCAAAGAAAAGACTATTACCTACCTTTCGTAACAGTTGTTCTTAGAGATGCGTTGCTCATGTCCAATCCAATAGGTGCGTGCGTGCCGCATGCATGATCGTGGGAAGGTTTTACCCTAGCAGTACCCGTCGGATCAGCTGTGGAGCCCCCTGGAGTGGCGCCTTTATGGTGGTGTATATAGGTCCCTTCTGACCTGCAGCCTGCTCAGTTCCTTCTTACCCGAATACTCCAACAGAGGGGAGGTGGGTGGGATTTGGACTAGATATGCGCAATACATCTCGAAGAACAGCAGTTACGAAAGGTAGGTAACCGTCTTTTCTTCGAGTGATTGCTCATGTCCATTCCAATAGGTGACTCCCAAGCAATTTCAACGGAGAAGGGGTTGGAGTTCACCGAGTTGCTGATTGCAATACTGCCCTGCCAAAGGCTGCATTGTCCCTCGCCTGTTGGGTGATGGCGTAGTGCAACGTAAAGGTGTGGATGGAAGACCACGTTGCTGCCTTGCATATGTCTTGGATAGGGACCTGTGCAAGGAATGCGGCAGATGACGTCTGGTCTCTTGTGGAGTGCGCTGTTAACGGCGGGGCTGGAATTTTAGCTCGGTTGTAGCAGGTTCTGATGCCGGACGTGATCCATGACGAAATACACTGGGTCAAGATGGGAAGCCCTTTAATCCTCTCGGCAATTACAAAAAAGAGCTGTGGTGACATACAAAACAGCTTAGTGCATTCAATATAGAAGGCTAGAGCATGCCTGACGTCAAGGGAATGGAGTGTTTGCTCTTTGTTGCTGGCATGAGGCTTAGGAAAGAATACCGGTAGAAATATGCCCTGATTCACATGAAAATGCGAAACTAGCGTAGGTAGGAATCCTGGGTGTGGGCGTAGCTGCACCGTGTCTTTATAAAAGACCACGTAGGGGGGCTCGGAAGTAAGTGCTCTGAGCTAGGAGACTCTTTTGGCCAAGGTTATGGCCACCAGAAAAGCCATCTTCCAGGAGAGGTAGGATAAGGGGCAGGTCACCAGTGGCTCAAAAGGAGGGGCCCATAAATCTGTAAAGAACCAGGTTAAGATCCCACTGGGGAACAGACTGTCTTACCTGGGGATAAAGCCTATCTAAACCCTTAAGGAACCAGCCCACCATGGGATTGCCAAAGACTGACCTGCCCCCACACCCGGGTTGAAGGCCAAGATTGCCGCCAGGTGCACCTTAATAGAAGATATAGCCAGCCCTGGTTGCTTCAGGTAAAAGAGGTTGTCTAGCACAAGGGAAAAAGAAACTTGCTGCTGGGGGTGGGGGGTGTACCCTTCTGTGGGGACCAAAAGGAGAAGCACTTCCACTTCGCCGGGTACGTTGTGCAAGTGGAGGGTTTCCTGCTTCCCAAGAGAACTTTCCTAACAGAGTCCGAACACTGCAGTTCAAGCAGGTTTAGCCATGGAGTTTCCATGCCATGAGGTGGAGACACTCCAGGTTGGGGTGCTGTAGTCTGCCGTGATCCTACGTGATGAGGTCCGGGAGCGTGGGGAGGGCCACGTGGGATGCACCACGCTGGAGTTCTGCCTACTATTCTTGGCAGGGAAGCAGCCCTGCTCTGCCTTCTTCTTTTTGTGCCGCACTGGGGATTGTGAACAGTACTGCACCGATGAGCCGGCCTTCCGCGCAGGGGAGCCGTGTCGATGCTCCTTATGCAAGTCCTTCCTTGGTGCCAAAGCGTCCCGCACCGAGGCCGGTGCGTTATGCACTGAGGCTGCTGGTGCAGACTCTTGAGCCGGTTGGGGTCGAAGCACAGACTCCATTAAAAGGAGCTTGAGGCGATAGTTCTGGGCTTGAATCCTCAGCAAGTGATGCACTTGTCTTGCAAATGGCCTCTCCTAAGCACTCCAGACAAGCAACATGCGGCTCCCATTTGGGCATAGGCTTACCGCACCTCTCGCATGGCTTAAATCCCTGGGGCTGCGGCATGCCCCAGTGACGGGGAAAAATATCGCAGGGGGAACCCCCCCAACTTAAACGTACTAACTAAGAAAACTGTCTAACGATCTAGTGAAAAGTAATAACTATATACACAGAAAAATGCTAGAAAACACTTGCAAAGCAAGAGACCAGTTGCTCCGATGACCGTCACTGGCAGGAAGAAGGAAACGAGCAGGCAGCGGGTCAGCAAGGACCTATACACACCGCCATAAAGGTGCCAGTCCCGGGGGCTCCACAGCCGACCCAACAGGTACCGCTAGAGTAAAACCGTCCGACGACTGCGCACGCGGTGCATGCGCACACCTATTGGAGTGGACATGAGCAATCACTTGAAGACGAACGGAGACTTAACAGGCGTTCCAGTTTGGGTACGTGTAGACTAGGAATATACATGAAGGTGAGCTAACTTGATGTAGACCCTGGAAGGTATAAAACTGTGCCGTCACTAGGGAAAAGAGAGCTAAGCTACAGCAAGGAAGCTAAGCTCAATATGCGTTCCTAGTGAAGTAAGCCCTTGGTGCGTTTTATTCCAGAGGTGGTTCCAATGCAGGGTGTCAAACACACCCAAGTGGTTCAGTATTAATCCCCAAATCTCCAGCACAAAAAGGGCTACAGTAATGAGCCATCCTTTTAGAACAATGCTATTTTCATAAAGCATTTGAAAAAAAAAAAGAAAATGAAGAAGCCCACTCCACAAAAAAAAGTCTTTTGCAATCTATTTGTGCAACGCCCATATTCGGGCTATATATTTGTGCTTTGGGGTTCCTTCGACTGGTTAGGCCATATATCGTCTCCTGTAATGAATGCTACTAACAATATCTGTTCAAGGAAGATTTAAAATACCTGCATTCCTGTTAGAAAAATGGAGGAGAAAAATATATAGGAAGTGGAAGAGGGCTTGAAAAGTAGAGATGAGCAAATCACCAAAGCATGTAAGGGAGCCAAGGGCGCGAAGTGACAATGCTGTGTAAGAGGGTCGCAGGAAAGAAAGATCTAAAAACCTGCAAAAGGGAAGTTAGTGAAGAAGACAGGAATGCTAAAAGATTTAGAAAGTGAGGAGGTAATGGCACCAGTGCTCCAGATGGCTTCAGAATTTGCACTGAAGAAAAAACCTTCTGTAGAGATGCTTGTGGCTGTAATCCAGGAGATGAGGAACAAATGGCAATACCAAAGATGAAAGAAAAAAAAATCTATAGCAAGTTACAGTCTGGATAAAATGCACCTGAATATCAGAGGAACACACAGACTGAAAATAAATCATGGGCGACGAGAGCTATTTGATCAATGTAAAAAGAAGCCCTGTTTTGAAGGAAGAACAAGGAATCATCGTGCTAATCAGCCAGATGTATAACCTGTGCAAAGCACCAAGCCATAAAGTAAGGGGTTTATCAGAACATTTGGAAGAAATGCATCTGAGCACCAACTGTTAGTTTTGAAAAACAGATTTGCTTGGCATGTTCCTGGAAGCAATTACCCTATTTTAGTATAAAAAGGAACAAAGTGATACAGACTAACACACTTCCTGAACTCAGCCACAGTGAAACTGGATGTGACATCAACATTGTTTCATGCACTGCCATGTGCAAACTGCAATAACAACCACTGGGAGCCCCAGCTGATGAGGAAAGTGTCCATTGTAAGATAACCACGTTTCCATTTCCATGAGACGGTTAATATCACATAAAGGAATTCTGAATTCAGGAATAATAGAGGAAAACTATGTGGCGACTATCGAAGTTGTGAACAAACAAGGAACAGAGTGATCAATAAAAGCAGGGATAGGCAATGGAGAAAAAGATCAAACGGTACATTTTATGGATCTACATTCAGATCTAGATTTTCCCCAGAGAAAGGAGTCCGTATACACACCCACCCCTTCCACCCACAGAACCAAGATGAAGCACGATATTTGAGTGAGGAGCACAGTAGGCTATAGGTAATCAAATAAAAATCAATACCAATTAAAGGAGAAGTAAGCAGCCCAGACACAAAACAGAGACCTCTGCTTGATAAGCAGCAGATTTAGAAGAAACTAGTTTGCAGCATGAATCTATTACAAA
Source organism: Caretta caretta (assembly GCF_965140235.1). Lineage (NCBI taxonomy): Eukaryota > Metazoa > Chordata > Testudines > Cheloniidae > Caretta > Caretta caretta. The sequence continues at coordinate 26,863,369 of NC_134218.1, read as the reverse complement.
AAGCAAACGCTGCTATCAGTGTTCACATGCATAGCTGGAGAGGTAGCGATGCCGTTGTGCATAGCTCTGGTGCGATTACTCATGGAACTGTGTTCTGGTCCCTGCAGTTAGGAAGAATACAGCAAAGCTGGAGCAAACCCAAATAATGATAAGAACTGGCAGATAAAGCATCCGGAGAGACTGAAGTAGATAACTTCGTAGCTAGGGCAGCATTAAACCATAAGCACAGGCCCACGCCTCGGGCCCCAGCTCCTGGAAGAGTCCTGCAATGAGGCCTGACTCATTCCTGACTTTCACTATAAAAAGGAAGTTTCTATCTTACAGGCTGCGGAGAACAGCATGAAAACATGACCTGCCTGCCTGGGCCTGCAAAGAGCCTGAAACAATAGCTCTGAAAGGGGTGAAACGTCCTGTGCCTCTCAGTGGGGTGTTAGCTCCATGACCCACTGTTCTAAGGACCTCACCCACCCTATCACAGCAAAGGGCTGTGTGTATGGCAGAAGGTAAAACAGTGCAGAGGACCCAGCCTGCCCTACACACCAAATACACCCCCCTAGAGACTCTCTCTTTCCCTCTTGCTGCCACCACCCCAGCTTGTCCACAGAGGGAAAGGGAAATCCTTCTGCCACCCTTGCTATTCACCAGGGGAGGGTGCCCCTTCTGCTACTCCTGGGGGGCATCAAAAGGCCCCATGTCACCACCCCTGCCTCTCTGGGAGGGAAAGGAGTCCTGGACAGAAGGGGTCCTTTCTGCTGCGGCTATTCCAGGTAGGCGCAAAGCCAGGGCATGGGGGTGGGGCCACAGAGTGGAGTCCTAGGGGACCCCCTGTTGTGGCATGCCTGGGGCCCTGAATTGCCTGGATCCTGCCATGCATATAATGTAGAAGAGTAAGGCAGCAGTTTGTAAGTCCCTACGTTCCCATCTGAAGATGAGAGAACCAGAAGCAAATCACTTGGATTATACTTAGCTCTTCTTTCAGAGACCAGTATCCTCTCCCCATTTTACAAATGGGGAAATGGGGAAGTGAAGTGACTTGCCCTCGGCTGTCACCCCACAGGTCAGTTGCAGAGCCAGGAATAGGACCCCAGTCTCTGGCGCCCTACCCACCAGACCATGCTGCCCTCCTCCTCTAATCAAGAGTTCAGCTAGGGTATTCAGGAAGCATTTTTCCACAGTAAGAGCACCTGGGCAGTGGAAGGAGACAGTCACTGCAGAGACACAGGAACAGGTTCGATAAGCAGTGAACAGGCTTGGAAGTGACAGCAGGCGAGGGGGCCGTTGCATCAGCTGAGTGGCTTTCCCTGGCCCATTTGAAAACAATTTTCAGTTTATTTATTAGAAGCATTTGCTGAAACAGAAAAACTGGCCAAATCTATGCAGAAGAACGCTTCAGTTTACATTTTCAAAAATGCTAAAAAAGAATAAAAAATGTAACCCCCCCCCACTTTCTCTCCAGTGGTGAATAAACAACACGCCCTGTGCACCAAGGGGGTCAGGAGTCACAGGTTTCCCAGGGTAAAAGACGAATCACTGCCACAAAACCCAGAGAGAAGGTGATCCACTTGCAGAGGAGGCGGAACAGAGCCAAGTTTGCTTCCCATGTCCCCAGTGCTATAAACAAAACTCAACAGAAAAGGCCGCTTTCCTCAGGGCTCGGGAAGATGCCCAGAGGAGGCAGCATTCGTGCTGGGGAGGGAGAACTGCTCAGTGCCGCAGACTCCAGCTTCCTGGCCAAGAAGTTCGGCTGGCGGCCCTGTCGGGGAGAGACAGCCCTGTTCAATTTGCACCCCAGCCAGAAAGATGCGAATTGCTGACCGGAAGAGCCACCCCTGACAGGAGCTGCCTTTAGGCTAGTTCACAGCTGCTCCGGTTGCTGGTGCAACAGGCTATAAAAACAGAAAAGCAATTTATCCACTGAGTTCTCACTTTAAACACAAACCGCCTTTGGCTGAGTGAAGGCTGCTGTCAGAGCCATTCCAGTCGCTCCTCTGGCTGGACCCTCTCTCAATGGTCTTGTCACAGCACCAACAGACATGCCAAAACTTCAGGTGACAACAGGGGAACGAAGAGTGTTCACACGGGCAGAGTGAGAACACACGGGGTTTCCTTTACTATATACAGTATCCCAACTGGCTGCTTGACCTAGGCACTCTCCCTCCTCTCCTGGCACCTGGGAGAAAGGAGGTGGTTACTCACCGTGTGCAGTAACGGAGGTTCTTTGAGATGGTTGTCCCTGTGGGTGCTCCACTGTAGGTGTGTTGCACCCCTGCACTTCTAGTCAGAGATCTGCATTAGCAGTGCCCCGGTTGGTTGCTCCAGGCAGCTACCCAGCACATGCAGCCTCCCCCCCCAGTTTCTCTTCAATCCTCTGGGGTAGAGAAGGAACTCTGAAGCAGAGGGGAGGTAGTGGAGCACCCACAGGGACAACCATCTCAAAGAACCTCAGTTACTGCACAAGGTGAGTAACCTTCTCTTCTTCTTCGAGGAGTATCCCTGTGGGTGCTCCACTTTAGATGACTGTGGAGCAGTGCTCTTTGGAGGGGAGGGGCTTCTGAGTTACTGAATGCATGGTGGATAGCACCGAACATCCAAAGTGAGCATCAGCAGCTGAATGTTGCTCTACGGCGTAATGTTTGGTGAATGTGTGGGCTGATGCCCAGGTAGCTGCTTTACAAATGTCAATGATAGGTACGTCTTTGAGAAAAGCTATTGATGCGGATATAGCTCTCGTAGAGTCCATGCAAAGTCCGGAAGGAGGTTCTAGATCGTGTTTTTAATAGAATAATCGGATACAGTCAGAGATCCATTTCGAGAGTCACTGTTTGGAAATGGTTTGGCCTTGGGAATGTTCTGTTGTGGATACAAGTCATTGGGATGATTTTCTGGATGTCTTAGTTCTTTCTATATAGAACGCAAGCGCTCTACGAACATCCAGCGTGTGAAGGGACACTTCCCTGCTGTCAGCATGCGGCTTTGGGAAGAATACAGGTAAGTAGATGGGTTGGTTGAGATGAAAGAAGGAGGCAACCTTGGGTATAAATTTTGGATGTGGACGTAAGATTACCTTGTCCATGAGGAATATGGTATAGGGTGGGTTTACCATTAGGGCACCCAGCTCTCCCACCCTCCTTGCTAACGTGATCACCACTAGGAAGGCGACTTTCATGGATAAGTGTAACAGTGAGCAGGTAGCTAGAGGCTTGAAGGGTTTGCCCACAGGACTACAGAGAACAAGATTGAGGTCCCACATAGGGGTTGGGTCTCTCAGTGTGGGATAAGTATGCTCTATGCCTTTGAGAAGCGTTTAGTTAGAGGAGGGTGGGCGAAGACAGTGAGTCCATCTACCTTAGAGTGGTAAGTGGTATATGCAGATAAGGGCACTCTGAGTGAACTAATGGAAAGGCCGGATTTTTTGAGCATCAGCATGTATTCGTGTATTGTGGGTAGTGGTGCTGATTGTGGGGTAACTTGTATGTCTCTGCACCATATAGAAAAAAGAGTTTCCGCTTATGCATGTATGTTTTTCATGTAGTGAGTCATCAGCTGTTCAGTAAAATAGCCTGTACTTCCCTGGAACAGCATGACTCTAGGTTCGTCATCCATGGATTAGCCACGCCTTGAGATGCAGAATCGGAATGTTGGAGTGGCGGAGGCGTCCTGGGTCAGCAAGTTAGGCACAAGGGGAAGGGTCTGTGGCAGTCTTGCAGCCATCTCATTCAGGTATGGAGACCATGTTTCTTTGGGCCATGTTGGTGCAACTAGAATTACTCTGGATTTGTCCTTTATCTTGAGTATGCAGCTCAATAGTGGAGTTGGGGGGAAAGGCATACATCAGGGGGGCTTCCCATTTCATGAGGAAGGCGTCCCCCAGGGAATTGAGTCCAAGTCCTGCCCAGGAGCAATATTGTAGGCATTTGGCATTGTGATAGGTTGCAGAAAGGTCTACTGAGGGAAAACCCCATTGGAGGAATATAGTTTTCAGGATTCCTGGGTCCAGTTCCCATTCATGCATTTGCGAGAAGTTCCTGCTTAGGTCATCTGCTGAGACATTCTGGCTTCCCAGTAGGTAGGCTGCAATGAGATTTATGTTGTTGGAGATGCACCATTTCCAGAGGTGAACTGCTTCTGCGCAGAGCAGGTAAGATCAGGCCCCGCCTTGGCAATGTATGTAGAACATAAGTTGTCCGTGGGGATCTGGACAGCCTTGTTGCGTATCAGTGGCAGAAAGCGGTGGCATGCATTGCGAACCACCCTGAGTTCCAATAGATTTATGTGTAGGGTGGATTCTGCAAGGGACCACCGGCCCTGGATGCTATTCTCGGACAAGTGTGCTCCCCATCCCATGAGGGAGGCATCCGTGGTGATAGTTACCGATGGGGTATGTTGTGCTGATGTTCCGTTCCAACAAACGTTGGTTTGTTTTGTCCACCATGTGAGTGAGTCTTTTACCCCGCTGGGCATTGTCAGTCGTCTGTGGATGGAATGCTTGTGGGGAGTATAGCCACTACGAAGCCAGGTTTGTCGACACCTCATACAAAGCCTGGCATGCTTCACAATAAACGTGGTGGCTGACATGAGCACTATGAGTTGTAAGCACATTCTGGCGGACGCTTGTGGTATGTTTTTTACCGTTGTAATGAAGTTCATTAGGGTAACAAAGTGTTGTTGAGGGAGTTGTGCCAATGCCGTGATGCAGTCTAGGTGTGCCCCTATAAAGTCCAACTGTTGGGTTGCAATTAGGGTGAATTTCCGAAAGTTGATGTGTAGCCCTAGTTTTCAGAGTAACAGCCATGTTAGTCTGTATTCGCAAAAAGAAAAGGAGTACTTGTGGCACCTTAGAGACTAACCAATTTATTTGAGCATAAGCTTTCGTGAGCTACAGCTCACTTCATCGGATGCATACTGTGGAAAGTGCAGAAGATCTTTTTATACACACAAAGCATGAAAAAATACCTCCCCCCACCCCACTCTCCTGCTGGTGATAGCTTATCTAAAGTGATCACTCTCCTTACAATGTGTATGGATAATCAAGGTGGGCCATTTCCAGCACAAATCCAGGTTCTCAACCCCCGCCCTCCCTGCACAAACCCAGTGTGTGTGTGTGTGGGGGGGGGGGTTGAGAAAACCTGGATTTGTGCTGGAAATGGCCCACCTTGATTATCCATACACATTGTAAGGAGAGTGATCACTTTAGATAAGCTATCACCAGCAGGAGAGTGGGGTGGGGGGAGGTATTTTTTCATGCTTTGTGTGTATAAAAAGATCTTCTACACTTTCCACAGTATGCATCCGATGAAGTGAGCTGTAGCTCACGAAAGCTTATATTCAGGCCCTAGTTTTGTAAACAGGGTTGTAGTGATGTGAAGGGCATCGACTGCAGCCTGGTACGTGGAAGCTTTTAGGAGGCAGTCGTCTAGGTAGGGAAATATTATCACACCCTGTCTGCGAAGGCATGCTGAGATGACGGCAAGGACCTTTGAGAATACCCATGGGGCTGTGGATAATCTGAATGGGAGCACTCAGTACTAGTAGTGGAGGTTCCAGAGTGTGAAACAGAGTATAGCTCACTGTGCACCAGATGAATAGTGATATGGAAATCGGTGTCTTGTATGTTGAGGGCCGAGAGCCAATCTCCTTTCTCCAATGCTGGGATTATGGTTGCTAGGGTTATCATCTTGAAGCGCTGTGTTCTGACGAACTTGTTTAGCTTGCGCAAGTCCAAGACGGGCCTCCATCCGCCTGTTTTCTTCTGGGTGAGAAAGTGTGAATAAAATCTGCTCCCCCTGTGCTTGGCAGGTACAGGTTCTACAGCACCTAGTTGCAGGAGGTGGTTTACTTCCTGCTGTAACAGACGGTTGTGAGATGGGTCCTTGAAGAGGGACGGGGAAGGGGGGTGGGTAGGCGGGATAGAGGTAAAAGGGATAGAATAGCCCTTGCCTATAAATTTCCAGAACCCACTTGTCTGATGTAATCATTGCCCAGAACGGATAGAAGGGTGTTGGGTGGTCCCTAAACAGGCAGGAGGTTATGAGGGACTGTAGCAGTGGTGGGGCTCTCGTGCCCTCGACCAGCACTTCAAAATGCTTGTCTGGAAGTGGATGGTTGAGACGTCGCTGACTGCTCTGGGGCTTGTTGGCATCTTGTCTGATGATGTTTGTGGTGCTGGTTATAATGGCTCTGAGGTTGGGTATACAGAGTAGTGCGGAAGCATTGGGTATAAAATCTGCCCTGTTTCTTTTTGTTCCCAGGGGCATATATTCCGAGGGTTTTCAATGTGGCACGGGAATCCTTGAGAGTGTGTAAGGTTGCATCTCTGCCTTTCGCGAACAGGTTTTGACCTTCAAAAGGTAAGTCCCCCGACTGTCGCCTGAAGTTCCTTGGGGAAGCCTGAAAGGTGGAGCCAGGACACCCTTCGCATGACTACACATGTGGCAATGGAGCGGGCTGCCATGTCAGCGGAGTCCAGGGAAGGAGGGAGCCCTTCTGTTAGGTTAGCTTTATACTGTTCTTTATTTGTTGGAAGATGTTCAATAAAAGTGGTCATTTGTGCAAAAATGTTGTGTGTTCTTGGACGGTAATGCAAAATAGTTTGCTATGTGAAACTGGAGGGTTGCCAAGGAACAGGCCTTCCTGCCAAAGAGGGCTAGGTGCTTCCAATCTTTATCATTAGGGGTGGTCTTAGCCAGCTGTTGCTTTCCCCTTTGATTAACTGCCTCCACCACCAATGAATTAGGGGTGGGGTGAGTGAACAAAACTTGGCTCCCTTAGCTGGGACATAGCCAGTGGTGAGCTGGAGCCAGTTCGCACGAACCAGTTGTTAAATGTTGAAGCTGGTTTAGAACCGGTTGTTAAAGGGGTGGGCAAACTTCGGCCTGCCTGAGCTCTCAGCTGGGGAGGCTCCCCTGAGAATCCCTTTTTAATTTTTACTCACCCAGCGGTGCCCTGGGTCTTCGGTGGCACTGAAAGGCCCACCGCCAAAGTGCCACCGAAGACCCGGAGCAAGTGAAGGAACCGGTTCTTCAACTTTTGGCAGCTCATCACTGGACATAGTACTTCTTGTCTAATCTTTTAGAAGAAGCTGCAGCTGGCAACTGCCAGACAGTTTTTGCTGGGTCCATGATGGCTGCATCGATGGACAGTGCAATCTTGGCAGCAGATGCATGGAGAATATCCATCAGCATATGTAAGTCTCCAGCAGCTCTGCCAAGGAAACGTCGAGGGAGTCAGCCACTCGTTTAAATAATTCCTGGAAGGATTTGAAGTCATCGCCTGATGTGGGAGGAGGCATTGTTTCATCAGGAGACGAAGAGGAGATGTGGGTTGGTGGGGAATGGTGCCACCGTGGTGGCTCTTCAATTACTTCTGCTTCCTCTACGAGAGCTTCTGGGGAGGTTATGGCAGAAGGGGAAGGTGACTGTTGTGATCTGGGTGTTCTGGACCTGGATGGGTTGGAGGGTTGTTGCATGTTCTGGGTTCTGTATAATGCCCATGAGTCCCAATATGGCCAGTTTGGTGGGAGGACTATAGGAGGGGGCATCCATTGCAGAGGTTGCCACGCTATTGGCTGCTGTCGTGAGGGTCTAGGTTTGGGCGAGGAATGGCAAGGGGTGCACATTCCTGCTCCCACTTCCTCCTCGTAGCTGGAGAGAGGAGGGGCTGAGCCAGCAGGCGTATCAGTCATGCTTGGCCCTGATCTGGCTGGGGTACTGTCAATACCAAAGAAAAGCATTCCTGGAGTGGACGTGAGGAAGAGGTCTGCTTGGCTAACAAACTGCTGCGGCACAGGGAAGCTCAGTGCCGACGGAGGAGGCAGGCTCTGATTAGAAATCGTTGTGATTGCTGCCGGTGCCATAGACCTGCTGCAATGTACTGGTGCAGCAGGTGACGCCATTGCACTGCTCGGTGCCGAGGTAGCCTGCCTTCGAGCTAGACCGCAGGGGGTATTTTCCTCCTCGGGCGATCCCGGTGCCGGACGGTCCCCATGCCTCTCGGTCCATGGCTCGAAGTGCCGATGGTACCCGGGCAGATTTGGCAGTCGGAGATTGCCTTTTCTGAGGCTATTCTCGCTGAGGCAAGGAGTGAGACCACTTTTTTGTGGTTTTCTATGGGACTGGGTCCTTTGCAGTGGTTTTTGAAGAGGATCCCATGTCTGATGCAGCTGCGGCTCAGCTGTGGGGAGAGGTCCTGCGATCAGGATCAGAAGCAGGTCAAAGGGATTTCTCCAGCATCGTAAAAGTTTCAATTGCAGATCCCTAGCTTTTCTAGTCCTTGCTGTCGGCTCTTTGCAGTGGTGGCACTTTTGTGCCATGTGTCTCTCTCCCCCAAACAATGGACACACTGCAAGTGACCATCTGAGACTGGGATTCACAGTCTACAGGTCAGACAGTGTTTAAAACCTGGAGAATCAGGCATGCCAGAGAGGCTGTTCACAAAGAAGGAATGAGAATAGTCCCTTCCGAGTGCCTCTGGGCTGTGAGGTGGATAGCCACCTCAGGAGGGAAAAAAGAAAAAAGGTTGTGGTTTTTTTTGGTTGGTTTCAATAGAGAAAAAACAAAGGACAAAGTAAATGAAGGATAAAACTAGGAGGGTTGAACTAAAAGAATAGCAAGGTTTTGATGGCACTGCTGTTGTTCTGACCAAAGCCAATGGCAGTAGAGAAGGAACTGGGGGGCGGTTGGCTGTGTGCACTGGTTGGCCATTCGGAGCGGCATGAGATGGCTGCCATGCGTGCGTGGCCAACCAGGGCACTGCTACTGCAAATCTCCAACTAGAAGCGCAGAGCTGCACAATCAGTTAAAGTGGAGCACCCACAGGGACACTCCTCGAAGAACAACAATTGGTACACAGCCCTTGTTAGAGCAGGCTCCTTGCCCAATTGCAAGCAGACAGTTTAAGGTTCACATTCAAGGTCAGCTTTGAAAGTGTTGATTTCAAGTTATTCTAGGGGAACTGATGCACCCCCACTAGATAAGTACACACACTTGCAAAAAATCATCACGCTACCAACCAAGATCTAAAAAGTATGTCTTCTCTTGCCATGATCACAAAAGGGATTTTTTAAATTCCTGAACAAGCTAACAGAAAAGTTCTTTCTGGATGGGAGAGTAGTTTTCTTGATTACACACAGAAATTCAAAAACATGCACTAGATCATCTGTACAAATCTATCCAATGTTTCTATTGGTAATACTTTAATTTTACCTACATCTTTCTTTTGTTCTGGCACATTAATGCCAACTCCCATTAACCTCCTTGAAAACCTTCCCCTACCGAGTGCCACATTTTTTAACTGGGGTTTCTGGTACTAGGCACTTCCCTAAATCAAACATTGATGCAAATTAGTCCAATCTGAGATACATAAAATGAAGTGTGTGTGGCTTAGTAAGTGGTTAGATCGCAGATCCTCTCCCTTATTCAGTTGGTTTTACTGGGTTTTGTTACTAGGAACAGCATTACAGGGGGCTTGAAGCTGTGTGTTGAGGGGCGGCATTAAAGTAGCATAGCCACTGAATGACTTCATATAAAGGTTTTTTCCTCCCAGGAGAAAGGCAGAGGTGCATTCCCCCACTCTTTGTGGGGGTCAATCACGCCCAATCTCCTCCGAGAACACCTTTCTGGCTCATTATTTTAAATAGGTGGCAGTGGGAGCTTAGAAGTCCTTCAGCAAACCCTTCGTAAGCCATTCCACATCTGTCTAATCTATTGACCAAAGGAAAACCCTTTTTGCATTATCACTTCTGGATCTGGCCATATTTCAAAGGTCCGGGGACTTAACAGCAGAATCTTTCTCAAACAATGACCATCTTGTCCAATTTGCAGGCTTGTTTTCGAAAATTGCAACCAGATGACAGTTTCTTTTGTAAACTTATGACAGTTGTGAAACGATCCAGATTCCTCCCCCCATCAAGAACAAAGAATCCACTGATCATTTTAAGCTGAAAAGAGAAAACCCAGGAGAATTTGTAGCAAATCCAAGTCAGACAGAGATTTTGCAGAGACGTGGTGGACATTTAGGCAATTAAGACCAGATTGTGGCTAGCTCTGCTCAGGTGCGCAAGGGGGATGGGAGGGTTGGAAGCTTTCCCTCTCCCTTCTCCATCCTGCTCCTCACAGGAGCCAGCTGCAATTAGAGACTCACACCACTAGCCATCAAAGGGATAGGGGAGAGCTGGGATGAAGCCAGAGACCTACCCCTGATCCACTAGACACCAAAGCTGGGCAGGCACAGAAAGAACATGCTACGAACACCTTGACGTGTACAGCAATTCTACATGAGCCAAAATACAGGTCATGGATTTAAACCACAGTGTGACCCGCAGCGTTCCTGTCACAAGTTCCAGTCCAACTCTGTTGTGAGCAACATTCTGGCTACAAGAGCAGCCCTACTTCAAAGACTGTCAGTGGTGTATGTTTAGCACCCTTAAAACCAACCACACCCTCATGCAATGAAGCTCCTTTAAGCAAATACCTGATAAAAGAATTAGCTTGTTCACAGGTAAGATGCCATATGTAAATGAGATGTCTGCCTCCTGATGGATCCATTTTATCAGATTGTTCACTGCTTCAGGTAATAGAAACACTGACCTCACAAGGCAACTTGTTTCTAAGGATCCCAATCAACATTAACCTAGCCTCAATACCTGTGAGAGAGGGTTGCATTGCTCCCATTTAACTGCTGGGGAAATGGAGGCAGAGGATACCCAAGGACACATGGCAAAGCTAGGTCAGAGCAGAGAGTTCAAATTTTTTCTTTTCTTTGCAGAAATGTCACAATATATATAAAAAAATGTTTTCAAGTTTCCAAAACTGTACAAATCAGAAGGACACAGCTAGAGTGAGCATATCCTACCCAACAGTCAGAATACCACATGACAACGTCACAGCCTGCTCCCAATCAAAAGTTAAATTGAAAAATTATTTGCCGCTGTGTTTTCAAAAAAATCCAAAACCCACCATTGTGAAAGCGTTTGCAAAAAGCAAAGCACCAGAAATGTAGAAACACTGCAACTAAAGTTTCATACAACTGAAAAATTTGTGAAAATTTTCATTTTCAGATGTGTGTTTTTGGTGCCAAAAGGTTTGAAAAATGTCAACTAGCTCTAGTTGTAGTTAGGGCTAACTGGATAATATTAGAGAGAGAAAAAGGAGGCAAACTTTAGGGAGGGGAAATTTCCCTAACAGTGAGCTGGTAGATTGTGCAATGGCCTCTCAAGGAAAGTGTGCAAATCCTACAGGTTTGGTGATTTCACTGAAAATTACCCAAGACTGGAAGATGTACTATGGAACAACCTTGCACTAGCCAGCCCTGGGGTAGGTCTCATCCACCTTCTGCTTTGTACGGCCATTTTGTCAGCTTCTGAATGAACACATGCCGAAGTCGGACTTTAGCTCTCTAAACTTAGGTTACTTACAAGTCTATTTGAAGGATTGGGTTGGGTTCACCTGTGCAAGTATATGGAAATAATATTAAAACACTGCACCCTAACCCACCTTCTTTGGCAGGATATGGACTCCCACGGGATACTTGTCAGGATTGGTCCACAGCTCAATCTGCGCCAACACCTGATTGGTGAAGGAGTTGCTCATCACAAAGCTGGGGTGACCCATGGCACAGCCCAAGTTGACGAGTCGGCCTTCTGCTAGAAGTATGATGTGGTGGCCATTCTTCAGTGTATACCGGTCCACCTCCACAGGAAACAAAACAAACACCAATGAGACAAGAGCACGGAGGCAGTGTATTCCACCCAAAGTCTGGCAGTCCCCATCCATCCTGCACAGATGACCAGCAGTTAATATACAACTTAGACTTTGACTGTAATTGAGCTTGACACCACACAGCGTCCAAGTCAAAAACATTTGTCTACCCTCTGTAGTCTGGTCTCACCCAGCATGGAACTTAGCAGCTGCTGCTCATTAAGATGGACTTTGAGTCGATCGTTTATCCAGGCCTAGGGTTTCTGCATGTCTACTGCCATTGGAGGGCTACCTAACTCTGGGCTACCTAACAGCACACATCTGACATATGCAGAGCCAGAGTGGTTCTCTGCATACAGCCGAACAGGTGCATCTATGCAGTGTGTCAAGACCACCTGCATACACCTACAGTCTGCCCTCCCTTCACATCACAATCGTCTCACTACATAGACAAGAAGGCAGTTCCACTTTAGATTGCAAACGCAATTAGTTTTGCTTTCTAGCCCCCCACCCCACCCAGGGGCAGCTTTCAACTAGATGATGTGCTCTGCCACAAGTCTCTCCCCAGAAACAAGTGATCTTGCAAGTTCATCTGCCGAGAGGAGTGGACAGCAATATAAGATTGACTGAGATGACGAACAGGGTCTCTTTGCCTGTCCCCAAAAGAATGGGCAAAATCCAGGACTTGTGGTATATTTGTCACATGCTTCTCAATGCAAGAGGTTTACTGGGTGCCGCATGACCATTTATTCAGGCATCGAGGGCACAGGCTAGTCCTGCTATTCATTTCTGCGTTAACACTTTGGCTCCCTCTTTCCTATTGCTTTACCACCTCTGGGAACTTACTTCATTAAAGCCAACAGTGCAATCCTGACCAATTCTGGATCTCAAAGTTATATTGGTGTCATCTCTGGTCACTGCTCAGGCCTTCTGCTGAGTTAGTATGGAATAGATTGGATCTTTGGTATTTATTTGTGTCATTGTTTGGAGGGACGCTGTCACGTTATAGGTCTTTGCCTATGCTATTGATATCTTAAGTTTTTGAAAAGTGAAAGACAAAAACAGTTTCTTGATATTTACACTTTTTAAAATCTTAGCATTTCACTCAGTTTGCACATAAAACACTTTCCGTTTTGATCCGAGTGCTACCATATTTAAGTTTCAAGTCTTCTAAGGCGAAGAGTTAATTTAAATACCACTGTTCTCAGGGGGATTTTTAAAGTTTGAAGAAATATTTCTATTGAGATTTTAAAAAAGCTTGTTTGTACAAAATATAAACTTTTGCATCAAATTTAAACTAACGTGGTCTCTCCCTTTTCATACAAAGGAATTCCATAGGTCGCACTAAAAACCTTACTGGAGAATAGTGATGTAGCTAGGGCATTCTCTCCCTGTGCTTAAATACTAGAGATAGTCTCACTTCAATGCTTTTGTGTAATTTATTTTTAGCACGGTTTGTGTGCAAAGTAAATGTAACTCCCTCAAACAGAAGCCCTAAACAGACTGGCCATAAATCTACCTTCCTACTCCAGTTAGGCTGGGTGGAATTAGCAAGACAGTTCTTTAATGCAGAGGTTCTCAAACTCCGGGTCAGGACCCCAAAGTGGGTCACGCCCCATTTTAATGGGGTCACCAGGGCTGTCATTAAATTTGCTGGGGCCCAGGGCTGAAGCCCTCAAGCTTGGGCACCTCCCAGGGGAGGGGAGAGAGAGAGGGGCTCAGGCTTCGGCCCCCCTTCCTGGAGTCTTGTAGTAATTTTTATTGTTGGAAGGGGGTCATGGTGCAATGTTTGAGAAACCCTGATATAATGCGTAGTTGCAATGTTCCTTCTGGGACAGTAGTTCTCCAGGTGTAATTTGTGGACCATCACTGGTCTGCAGAGCCCTCCCTGGAGCGAAATATTGAAGTGAGAAGGGAGAAGAGGTGATCTATGAAGCACTCATCTGGAGTGGCCAACAGAAGGGAACCGTTTACAAACTGCTATAATGCAGGGAAAAGGATCTCTCTTGGCACTTCCCATCCTGGTGCCAGGCAGAAGCTACAGGAAACTGGTAAGTACAAAGATGGATGTAGCCCCGGGGCTGTACATTCCTCTGGCTTTAACAGGGCCAGCATGTCAGAGGAACCTAGCAAAGTGATTGATCTCAGGCACTAAAGGTCACGTTTTCAGAGGAGCTGAGCATTTGTAAAGATCTTGCCCTAAAGCATTCCAAGTTAGCTAATTGAAAACAGATTTGTCACACTCTTAACCACCCTCTCCTAGCGGCCAGTCTACTCTCCAATGGCACTGCGGCAAGAATGGTCAGCCAAGCAATCAGTCACTGACCTGCAGGCTCCTATAGTGCCTAGCACAGGGTTCAGACCACAGCCTTGGGGAACTGCAGCAACAATAGGGTGGAGCCTGCAACAGTTACTGCCATATTGCTACTGGGGTCCGTTCATGAGTCTTCAGCGCTGGCTGTTTGAGCCCCTTTCCTTAGAGGCCTAGCCAAGCTCTCCTAAACAAAACATTCCGTGAAGGAGCTTCACTCTGGATTTTAAATTGCTTTTCTCCATCTGAAAATAGATTGGACACATAACTTCTCTCCTCTGCGTGTCCCTCCCAATCCCTCTGGATTTTCTTTCTCAACACTGAAAAGGTTTCAGTTACTTTTGTGGAACAGGCTTTCACTCCTAGTTGCTCTGCTCAATCTCCAGGATATCAGCCAGAGTCTGCCCACACCTGAGTGCTCTGCCAGGGCGCTCAGCCACGGCAGGGATGGAACATGGGCAGCATATGACTCGGAGGTTTCGACACAGGAAGGGGATATGGAAGTGGCAAAGACAGCTCAATCGGCTAGGGAGCCAGAGCTCTGGGACCAATAAGGGGCTTCTAGAATCACTGGCACTCTCCAGCTGAATTTTCCTCACTGGTCTGGATGGAAAAGGAAAGACACTGAGGAGACCGGTTGGCTGTGACTGACAGGAAGCTCAAGCCTCCCTCTTCTTGATCCCAGTGCCTTGGGAAAGAGGCAACTCTGTATTTGGCTTGTTGGCAAAGAGGCCCCCTGCTGGTTCCAGTCTATCTGGAGAATCCACCCGGGTGCACTGACACCATGTTCCTTTTAGCCTTCCATTTTGCCAATTCACTCTCTTTTCGGGGGTTACTGGGGACCCTGATAGACGCTGAATCACGTTTTCCTTTTTCCTCCATTCTCCTGCCTCCTCTTAGCACCGAGCTCAGTCATTACCGAGTCCAACCACAGAGGGCTGGTCCCTGCCAGGTGCTGCTGACCCCTGGCTGCTTACTCTGGAGACGGCCCTCCGAAGAATCAGAACAGATGCTCCCAGTATGTCTCAGGCTCTGTATATCAGCTGGGCAGGCAATGACCTGGCTGGATCTTCCCAAGCAAACCGTTATATTAGCCTCAAGACAACCTCAGAGGCCTCATCCACAGGAGCCCAGAGGAAGGTTAAATGCCATTTGTCCTAGCCTCTGAACAGCCAGCTCTATTGGAGGACCCAGCCTGCTTTCGAGAAGTGAGCCAGGCCAGAAGCCAAAGACCATGCTCCATGATGGCACTGCAAACAAACACCCTTCCAAGCTCATCTCCTCCAGACATTATTGAAACTGTCTCCTGTAACGAATGGTCTTTATCCAGTTCACAGCCTAAACTAGCACCATTGTAAGTTCTGGGTCTCTCTTTCCCAAGGTGGTCACAATACAAAGAACAAGCCAAACCATGGCTTCCTAGCCAAAGATGGCCCTGGTCTAACGCGTAGCCATGGTTCCAAATGCCAGGCAATACAACTGTGCATCATTTCTTCTGCCTATTGATCAGATACAGAAGAAAGGAGAACCTGTTCATGTTTCCAACAGCCAGGAGGAAGGCTGGGGGTCTCCAGTTATGGAAAAGATAGTGTCTGAGGGAGAATCAGCCCTCCTATGCATGGGGAAGACACTGATTCTGATTAGTTGCCTCTTCCTCACGCTAGATCCTACTGAGGGCCGACTCACCTGGGGCTTAACATTCACCGTCTCCACTGCGTTATCATTTAGCCACTTCGCATCAACTTCCACGTCAAAGTGGCCGATGTTACATACAATGGAATCGTCCTTCATCTGCTCGAAGTGTCTGCAACGAGAAACCAGGCGCTGTCACAGAGCAGGGCATCGGAGGGTGATGTTCCACTCCACCCGTGCTGGCTGGTAGCACAGCGTCATGCAGGGAGAAAGAGGGAACACAAGGTGAATCCTGAGAAAATGGGCTGGCGGCATCCTGTGGGGACCCAGAGTGTAACCTTGAAAGAGGTTTGGGTGGGGGAGTCACCTCATCAACCACCCCTCGTTAATTTCACCTTATGATGTCAATATTCACAGGCACAAGAGCAGCAAGAGGGCAGTGGGACTGCTCCAGATGGAGAGACTGCAAGCTGGGGCTTGTGGGAGGGGCCAACAGGGTATTTGTCAGGCATGACAGGGGCGATGAGCTTGTTTCATTCCTGTCCCATTAGCTCACAAATGGAATCTCTCTCCCGAGAGCCATGGCAAGATCCTGCAACAGGCAGAACATTCCCCTGGGCCATCACTATAGCAACATCTTCGAATCGCAAACCTTCAACAGAATCAGTCATGTCTCTCCTAATGTTGGGGGCAAGAGTAGCAGCAAGAGTAAGACGCAAGCCAGAGATTCTGGCCCAGCTTCCTCCCGCAGCTCTGCTTGTGTGCCTCAGTCTTGACATACATACCCCCCTCCCCCATTACTCTGGTCCTGGATTCCCCCTCCCCCCAACATCTCTGCCAGTGTCCCTCACCACCAACCCCCAGCATGCCCTGCTATTCCATTCCAGTGTTCCCTACGGCTCCACCAATGCCCCTCACCCCAGATCACAGCACCCCTCTACTCCTCTTGCCTTGCGCCCCCAAACAAACCATGATTGGGATGTACAAAAATCTCCACTGGAGACTGAAATCCTGACCACCTGTGAACAACACCCAACCCCGCAGAGCTGAACAGCCAGCCACTGTGCTGCCAAGCAGAGTCATGTCCATATCTGAACACCAGTCAGTTTCCATTCAGCCAGGGAATGGACAGTACCTGCCCTGCACGATATCACTGCATCCAGTGGTGGTGACAAAAATGTTCCCTTCTTTGCAAGCCTCTTCCATGGTCGTAACCTCATAACCTGAAGGTCAAAAGAAAATGGTCACTCTCTGCCCTGGCAAGAGCCTCCTCTCCCAGCCAACGCCGGCACATGAAGGTAAGAAGCCCAGTTCTGATACTAAACAGGAACTCCAGCACAAGAGGGTATCATCCCCCACCTGTTACTCCTTCATCCTGAGTGTCCATGCAATGCAATTATTGACATAATGCCACATTCTCAAAGGAAGATGTATCTGCAATATTTGCAGGCTCCCCGTCTGAGGGAGCACAAAGCCCTACGTGTGTGTGCGTGGACTCATGCACAGAAATGGGGTGACTGCATGTGGAACAGCCAGGGGGTCCAGGGATCATTGAGTCTGATTTGCTTCCTTGTCAGTCTATGAAGCAGGGGCTTCACCTTCCTTAAGCAGTCTAGAGCATAATGGAGGTGAATGCTTGGCATTCTCAAGCAGAGAGAGTCCCTTAAAGTCTTAACCCAGGATGGAGGTTAGAGCTGTCTGAGCAGAAGGAGCCCACTCAACACCTGGGCTACAGCACCATGAAGCACAGAGGGCCTAACCCAAATGTTTCAACTATGGTGCAACCTCAAATCCAGGTAGCTATTTGGAGAGGAGAACATCAAGCATCCCAACAGGAGCATGTAGTTTAACTCATTAATGACTCCTCTCCCAACAATCAGAAGGGAACAGACCATTATGGACACCATCACACTAGAGGAGTTGCCTCTGTCAGAGGACTAGGGCTATTCATCCTCCTAGTGACTATTGGCCAAACATCACTTAGTACTCTTCAACAGACTACAGAACCCAGAAATGGGTGCACCAAGTTCCGAATCCCCTACCCCAACAATCCGCAGCTGCTCACCTTCCATGGCTGCCTGCAGCGCGTTGATTGGATCAATTTCCGTGATGATGACTCTGGCTCCAAAGTTTCTCAAGGCTTGAGCACAACCTTTGCCAACATCACCGTAGCCTGCCACGACGGCCACTTTCCCAGCAATCATGACATCCGTGGCACGTTTAATGCCATCGATAAGGGACTCTCGGCAACCATAAAGGTTATCAAATTTACTCTGGGGAGGAAAGCAGCTGTTTCAGAAGAGCTGAAGCAAACGCTAGGAGACACACATGCTTCCTATTTACAGAGAAGCTAGACAAACTTATCAAATACCATGAGGCTGATAGTCAGCTAACTGCCTTTAACCACATCAGTGCAACTGAATATGGGTTTGCTTGAATTCCTTTCACTGGCTTTTGAACCCGGCCCAGATGGCTATAGCAGACATCTGCTGTCAGAACCCTCCTCATCCAGGAGTACTCTAATAAGAGGCATTTCATGTGTGTATTGCGCCTGTTGGCTAGTTCTTGGGCTCCTGAAAACAGCCTCCCTGGGATTACTAAAAGTGACGACAACAGAATAAAGCATGGGAGCTTGTCGCATATAGGGGCATGGATAGCAAGAGGCGTCTCTCATATGTATACAGCAGGGAGCTGTTGTTCACTCAGATTCCATGTTAAACATTTGCTACAGACTGTTCCAAATGTCAAGGTGGGACACTGAACAGGCAGCTGTAACAAGACAGTTAGCATCAGGGGTTCTGGAACAATTTTTATAGTGGAGGTGCTGAGAGCCCTTGAACCAAACTGTAAAGCCTGTACTATAATGGAAACCACTTCAAGCCAGGGGGTGCTGCAGCCCGCCACCTGTAGTTCCAGCACCTATGGTTAGCATGCATGCAGATACTTATAACTCTGCTATCTTTGCAGCAGCATCTTTAAGGAACGCGTGTGTGTGCTCTAGAAGTGACAAGCAGCCAACTGCCTGCGTGCATAACTCCAGGATTCCAAGCCACCAGGTCCCAAAGCACATTCCAGACGCTGCTCCCACACCATCTGCAATGAGCTGAAGTTCCACAGAGTCACCTCAGAGGATACTCAGCCAAGGACAATCAGAGTAAAACTGCTACAAGGTACCATGCAGTCAAAGCAAGGAACCCTGGATTTCATTTATCTCACTCCTGCCTTACAAATCAGTGACACGGGTATCTTGGCTGTGAGCAGCCCAACCCTTAATTTAAAACTCAGCTTAGAAACAGAAGCCAAACATAGTGTCATTTCATGTTTTTATCCTCCTGAGCCTAGTGGGCATTTCTTGCTGAAGTGTCTTTCCCTCTTTATGCTCTTTACCTTTTCCTCCCCGCTCTGTGGTTCTGTTTTGACAGGGAAGATGTGAAACTCAATCTGGGCCCTAGATCTCAGTTTGAGAAATTACAGGATGCCAGGAAAGACTCTGGCTGCCCAAGTTTTGCTTTTCTTTACAGGACATGAATAACAAGATCACAGACGAGAAGACAGAGCCAATGAAAACAAGATGACTCCAGTCTCCAAGCCTGTCCTCAAAATGCAGTGGTAAGGTTGAATGGCTAGAACCACCCAAAAGAGGAGATGCATTCTTTTACAACTGAATTACACACCTCTAGCCTGGCCCCTTCACGTGTGCACATCACTTGAGGGATCACGAACTGTGTACCAAATACTGCACTATTATAGTGCCTTCTGTCACCTTAGATCTCAACTTACCTTCAACATACAAACTCTGATCTCAATTTAATGTATAGGGATTATAAACCACAGGGAACAGACCTGACATTGTACATTTGAGAGCACAGAACAGATGGCTGTTAGTGGAATAAAATCAAGAGATAAATCTAAAGAAGCGTAGCATTTTAGGATGGGAACTATCTTGCTGCCCTAGATATGGCCGACACTACCAGCTACTCACTACATAAGAGGAACATTATGCTGAAAGGCAAATGCCACGTTTCAGTCCTATTCCAGACAAAAATAAAACTAAGTGAAAGTTAAGGACTGTCTGCAATTTACTGCTGCAAGATGTTCCTACTCAGAATGTTACAGTTAATAGCTGTGAACAAAAGGCGTGGAACTCAGCAATTCAGATGACTAACCCACTATGGCAGAGTGTGGCTCTCTGTCTCCCTCTCGTAGCTTCTCACAGCCAGCTAGGGATGTAAATATTGTTTAAAAACGTTAACCGGTTAAAAGATTAACGTTATATCGTTTATCCGGTTAACTGCTGGGGCTGGAGTCGCTCCGGCCAATCCTTTGTGGTCACCAAGCTGATGGAGGCTGTTCTTCAGTTGGGAGAGTGAAGAGAAAGTGGGCCAAGTAATAGTTAAGGAAAGAGGGAACTAATGCCCCATAAGACAGCAAGTTAAGGTCCCAGTTCAGCCACCTTAGAGGGCAGCAATACAGTCTGGACAGTGGGACAATAAACTCCCTAGGGGAACCAAATCTATATAGCTAGTACAAAAGCCTGTTCTTCAAACTCTTCTGTGCCCAATGAGAAGCTTCTCCCTTCCCAAGGGCAGAGGCACAGATGGGGAC
The DNA here is from genome assembly GCF_965140235.1 of Caretta caretta. Classification (NCBI taxonomy): domain Eukaryota; kingdom Metazoa; phylum Chordata; order Testudines; family Cheloniidae; genus Caretta; species Caretta caretta. The sequence goes on along the minus strand of NC_134218.1, from coordinate 26,843,128 downwards.
CCAGCGACACAACCCAACGGGTAGAGCAGTGCTGACATGCAGCGTGGCACTGGGCAGCGCCATTTCTCATGGACAAGCTACAAGTCAAAGATTCTCTGCCCTGCAAACACCCACATTGGGACAGAAAATCAGTAAGGGCAAGATTTTCAAAGGTATTCAGGTGCCTAATGCACATCACTCCTGATTTCAGTGGGAGTTCGACACCTAGGCGCTTTTGAAAGATGCCTACCTGCATCTTTAGGCACTTAAATACCTTTTGAAAAACTGGTCCCAAGTTCCCCGCCTCCCTCTAGAGCAGGGGCAGGCAAACTTTTTGGCCTGAGAGCCACATCAGGTTTCCAAAATTGTAGGGAGGGCGAGTTAGGGGAGGCTGTCCTCCCCATACAGCCAGGTGTGGCCCAGCCCCCACAGCTTCTTGCCCCCTGACGGCCCCCGCAAGACTCCTGCCCCATCCAACACCCCCTGTCCCCTGACTGCCCCTGGACCCCCCACCGCCCCATCCCACCCCTCCTCTCATTCCTGACTGCCCCCCCGGGAACCCCTGCCCCATCCAACCACCCCTTCTCCCTGTCCCCTGACTGCCCCCAGAACCCCTGCCCCTGACTGCCCCCTGCCGCCCCATCCAACCCCCACTCCTTCCTGACTGCCCCCCGGGACCCCTGCCCCCATTCAACCCCCGTTTCCCACCCTCTGACCGCCCCGACCCCTATCCACAACCCCCGCCCCCTGACCACCCCCTCGAACTCTCCTACCCTCTCTCCAACCCTCCCTGCCCCGTTACCGCGCTGCCTGGAGCACCGGTGGCTGGCAACGCTACAGCCGCACCCTGCGTGGCACAGGGCACCGGGTCAGGCCGAGCTCTGCAGCTGCGCTGCAGCCCAGGGCATTGCGCCGGCGGTGCAGTGAGCTGAGGCTGCGGGGGAGAGGGGACAGCAGGGGAGGGCCCGGGGGCTAGCCTCCCGGGCCAGGAGCTCAGGGGCCGGGCAGGAGGGTCCCGCGGGCCATAGTTTAGAGCGGAGGCGGGCAGAGTCACCGCCACAATTCAGCAAGAAGCGAAGCAACACGCACTCACCCCCTGCCCCCCAACCCAACGTCACTTCCAGGAATGGCAGGACAGCTTAACTCCCTTGCCCAACCCTGAGCTTGGGCAAGGGACTCTCCTTTGAGAGGCCTGTGGCAGTAGGCAGAAGAGAGACAGCAAGGTGGTCTAGTGGAGCTGGCACTGGACTGGGAGTAGGAAGACCTGGGTTTTAACCTGAGCTCCTCCACTGTCCTACGGTGACACCTTAGGTAAGTCTCTTGACTTCCACGTCTCTGTTTTCCCTCCCGCCCTTTATCTGTCCTGTCTGTTTAGACCAGTGGTTCTCAACCTGTTTACGACTGTGGGCCGCATATGTAGCTCTCTCTGTGTTACGTGAGCCACATCCACTATATATATACACACACACAACCTGTATGGCCCTAAGGATGTCACATGGGCCGCAAGCAGCCCGTGGGCTAAGAACCACTGGTTTAGACTGTAAGCTCTTCAGGGCAAGGATGGTCTCTCACTGTGGGTTGGCACAAGGACTAGCATAATGGAGCCCTGATCGCCACTGACAACTTTGCGTGCTGCTGTAACACAATAAATAAGGGGGAATGTGAATGCTTGGACACAGGCAAGACACTGGTGATTTATTCTACATCGCAATTCTTTTGAAGTTGCAAAAAAACACAAAAAAGTTCATTAAGATGCCACACTGCATTCCTTCCACAGCCTCAGCCCACCCACTCCGTGTCAAGATTAATGAGCCACCAGGCCTGAGAACAGTCAGCCCCATTCCGCAAGCAGTCTAGCGTAGCACACACACACGCCCAGATGCAGTGCAAAGCAGCGGCCTGCGTGGCACTAGCAGATTGCATATCAATGGAACGGGGGGGGGGGGGGGGGAGAAGAGCAGCAGAGCGCTGGCAGCGTTACCTTGGTGACAGAATCATTGACGTTGATGGCTGGCACTTTCAGGCTCCCACTGGCTTTCATCTTATACAGGTTGTGAACCCCGGTAGTCGTCTCCTCCGAGATGCCTTTAATTCCTGCAGGTGAGACCAGAAAAGACATGTTGCAAACTGAAATGTCCAGACTCTGTGGTGGGGCCCAGAGTAGCCTCTGGAAGAATTGTGCCAGTGGGGAGAGGTAAGAGACAAGAACCCCTCTCATATGGGACTGTTTGGGTCTTTAAAGTACAGGTTTACATCCCTGTGTTTACCTGATCCTCTCCCAGTGTAAACAGACTAAGTACGGTCTTCAGGGGGCAGCAGTACTTTCAGCACATAAAGAAGTTACCAAAAAAATAGCTTGAGAAAGTCACAGCTCCCCCAAAATAACTTTGCAGATGGCAGCCAGGGATCTTTGGCAGCTGCAGAAGCATTAATGACTTCAGTCTCAACCCCCCTCTGAAGGCATTATCCCCTGTTTACAGATACGGAAACGGAGACGCAGCAATTACATGACTTACCCAAGGCGTCACAGAGAGGTTGCGGCAGAGCTAAGAATAGAACCCAGTTTTCCAGCCTCCCAATCCTGTGCTTCAACCACCAGACCAGGCTCCCCATTGCCAATATCATACATTTCATATAATTCATCCCACAGTATATTACAAACTCTGCACGCACAAATCCCTTTACCCACCACTGAAATGGAACCACCTCTGGGTTGGAACATGGCAGCTGTTTAACTTATCACAGCAACACTGGACCCTTTAAGACAGAAAGCGAAGAAGAGTACCATACCCAACTAAAACAGCAGACAGGAGTTTAGGGGAAAAGAAAAGGATTTCACAAATTGGAGAGCCCTACGTTGTGAAAAAGGACTAACACATACATGAAGTATCAGGAGGAGCAAGTTAACTAGAAGCTGGTGGAAAATTTTCTATGGAAACTTTTTTCCAGCCAACAGATAAGTTTACAAGAAAAGAAACCAACCAACAATACCACCTTGCATTTAGCTATCTGAAACATTTTGAAACCTTTTTGCAAAGTTTCATTTATAAGGTGTCATAAAAACAGTTTCACAAAAACATTTCAAGTGAAAACTTTTTTGTTTCTTTAAAAGTTTCTTTGCAAAATAGTCTTTCCTGTTTTGGCCAGATCTACATTAACCTGACTGTCAGTATCCCAGGTGAGCTCCTAAGTACCTGGAATAATCGATAGCCTGCACTAAGAAAGCTGCTCAAGACACCTCCCCCTTTACAGTTGCCCCTGCCATCTCTCCAAACACAATTACCTCCATGTCTCTGGAGCCTCATCTTCCTGCAGTGGAGCTGGGGCAGATCAGTGGTGTAACGGAGACAGGCACTGTGTACTGAAGGTACTTCTACACCATCACCATGGTATCTGAGCACCCTACAGGCTTCGTGTATTTATCCTCACAACACCCACGTGAGGTAGGGAAGTGCTATGATCCCCATTTGACAGACTGGGAACTGAGGACCAGAAAGACTAAGACTATGTCCACACTATGCAGCTTTTAGTGACATCGCTGTGCCACTAAAGGTGCGCAGGGTAGCCGTTGTCCGTCAGCAGGAGAGAGCTCTCCTGCCAGCAAAGTGCCATTCACACCGGCACTTCTCGTTGGCAAAACATGTGTCTTTCGGGGGGGTGGTGGTGGTGTTTTTTTTTTTAAAAACACTTCTGAATGACAAAAGTTTTGTCTTTCACTTGCCAGTGTAGACAAAGCCTAAGTGACTTGGCCAAGGTCACACAAGAAGTCTGGGGCAGAAAAGGGAACTGAACCCAGGTCTCGGGAGTCCCAGACTAGCTCCCAAACCACCCTTCCTTTTGGCCACCGAGTGGCCAATAATCTGATTCAGGACATGAGTGGCACTGTCGGCAGGCCCAGGTGATGAAAATGTAATATGGGTAGGTCTCTGTGTTTGTCATGCAGGTCACAGAAGTCACGGATTCCGCGACTTGCCACGACCTCCGTGATTTCTGTGGAGGCCAGTGTGGCTGAGCCCAGGGCTACCCAAACAGCTGGTTCCGGGACAACTGCTCAGGGGGCCCTGGGGCCAGCCCCACCGGCCACTGTTGGAACAGCCCCGCAGCCAGCCACTGCTGGAGTGACCCCAGGGCCAGTCACACTGTCCGCTGCTCAGGCAGCCCTGGGCACAGCTAGCCCCTTGGACCGTCAGAGCAGCAGTTCCTGGGCAGCCAGTGCAGCCACTTCCCCAGGCAGCCCCCAGCTGGTGCTGCGGCTGCCCCCCCCCCCCCACAGCAGCCCCTCCAGATGCCCTCCATCCCCAGCAGCAGCCCCCTTAAGATTTAGTCATGGGTATTTTTAGTATAAGTCATGGACAGGTCATGGGCCCGTGAATTTATTGTATCGCCCATGACCTGTCCATGACTTATACTAAAAATACCCATGACTATATCGTAGCCTTAACTGTGGGACAATAAGCAACAGCTTTATTTTGCTCCTTTACGTTTTCCATATGGGAGGGGACCAAAAACTGAAGTCTACAGGGCAACTGACACCTCATGCCCCCAAAAGACAGATTCCCCAGGTAACCTGTAACAGAGAAATACAGCAGTCAGGCCTTATGATTCCATCAGGATGGGCCTTGCATTGCTAGGTGGTAGCTCTCCATTCAGAGACCAGAGCAAAACTAGGCGGATTTCAGACTGTTGCTCTCTGAAGCTCAGGAAGCCATGCAGAGATGCTAATCCCACAAGCTCACCAGCCACCTGCACCTCCAGCCAAGAGAACGTTCACATGTAGCATTCACAGAAACGGCTTTAAAGAAAACAATTCTTGAGGGAATGAAGCCTGGAGTCAGATTGAGTTATTTTGAAAGGCTGAAGGATGGGACCTGTTTTCCTAGCTGAAGGTCACTCTGGGACAGAAATCTGGATTCACTTAACTCACTGGGATTAAATTTCAACACCTTGATCTCAAATTGCTCCCCAGGGCAGCAAACACCACATGTTTGCCTGCTGTGGGACCATGCTCAGGCTTTAGCAGTAAGAGGGTCATGCTGGCAAGGGCAGCCCAGAAAACATCTCAATTATATAGGAAAATAACCTGGCCCCTCTTAAGCAATTAAACAAACCATTGGCTGGCTGGCAAGAGGGATAGTCTCACGGTGCAACGCTCCTTTCCCAGACAGCATTCTGACGGAGGTCGTATGGTCTTTGAGGTTTTTGTTGTCCCTCCTCCCCCATTTAGTGATTCATGGCCTATGTGCATCCCCGTTCCATGTGAATGTGACAAAGTCCTTCTGGGGGTGGGGAGGGTAACAATTGAACAGCAAGTCCACCCAAGCCTGCTGAGGAGAGGTCCTGGAGGGTAGTGGGAGCTGGAGAATGACCCCACCCTGTACTCACTCTCAGACAACAGCTCCCGTGTCCTAGGGGCTGGCTTTGGCTTCCCACTCCAGTCATACAGGGGCGCAGCACAGCTCAGATTTGGCCTGGCTACCCCACCATCATGATGACGGAGGGGCAGCCAGTCCAAACCCAAGAAGCACCGTGACCCGGCAGATCAGGGATTTGTTGTTTTATTTTGGTGGGTTTTTTTAGCACAGGGATCTACCCAGCACCAGTCAGGTCCTTGTGCCCCTCAGATACCCTCCTCATAGACCACTGTTTGAAAACTCTGCTCAACTTGACTGAGCAGGGGCCTGGGAATCAGGAACACCCAGGTTCAAACTTGTTTCGTCACCAATTCAGTGGCCATGCTCTAAACACCTAACCTCAGTTTTCACCTGTGCAAAGAAGAAGACATGTCTCATAGTGATGTTTCTAAGGACTGGTGCAAGGTCTTGGATGGTGATTTGAAGGGATAAAGTGCTATGCAAATGCTAAATATTCCAACACATCCTTAACACATGATTCAAATCAATGAATGGGTCACTACTCAGGTTTCCTCAGTAGAAGTAACAGTTCACATGTGCCAGAACCAGAGTGGCCTTTTCTTTCCCTACAGACTTTAGCTATTTCACTAAACATCAGATCCATGGGAATTATACCCAAAGGCACAAGGCCAGATGAAAGATCAACATCAGCAGACTCTATGAGCCACACAGGGGAACATTTTCAAATGCACCCAAGTCACTTAGGAGCCTAAATTTCATTGAAAGTCAATAAGACTTGGGCTCTTAAGACACAGAGACACTTTTGAAAGTTTTACCCACAAGGCTTAGGTTTTAATTCGAAATTTCAAGACCGTGGAATTTTTTTTTTTTTTTTTAATTGTGATGTTCTAAAACCCTGGGGAAAAGGAATTCTGTGAAGTGAGACTGACAAGCCACTAGTGCCTGGGAAAAGGACAGTGACTTGGTTAGGTTTGGCACATTTATTCCATCTAAATGACTGCATTGCTCAAGCAGAGCATGGAGCTGGAGACAGTCAATAGGACTGCTGCTGACCCAGGAAAGAAGCTGTGCTTTGACCATTGCTTAATCCTGAGGCCCAGGGACCAGCCGTGGCAGATTTCAAAGGTAAGTGTCTGTGCTGCTCTGTCAAAGACAGCTTCTTCCATCCCCTCGGATGGCAAGTAGAGCAAGGTCCTGGCAATCAGGAGCAGTGGTGTAATTGCAACACCAGGAGTGGGGATAAAGCTAATGAGCTGCCAGGCCACCCAGGATGGAGCAATGGGCTTTGCTCACTCTCAGCTGCCCACAGAAGCTGTGAGTGTGGGAGGTTCACGGGGTTAGTGACAGCACAGAGTATTCCAGGCAGAGGTCACACTGTGAGGGAGGAACTAGTAAGAGGAGCAGAAGTGGTGAGATAGGCCCTGCCTCAGCCTCTCAGCCACAGAAAGGAGCAGCAGGCAGAAGGGGGCCTGGTGGAGCATGGGCGGGGCTATGCTAGGCTGTTTGGGGAGGCATGGCCTCCCCCTGCCTATGATACCCACTGCCCATGCCCACTGGGCTCTGCTAGGATCCTTGAGCTTGGCTGTTTCTTCACTCAGGCTGAAAACAACAACTGTCCCACCAACTGTTCCACTCCCTGGCAGTGCCACAATGAGCATTCACTCTCAGAAGATCACGCAGATCTGCACAAGAGCATCTTCCTTTGCCACTCAGACATGCTCTGATGAAAAGAGGGGCCAGTCACTCATGACCAGCTGAACCAGAGAGGGGATGAGAGAGCAGGGATGTGGCAGGAAAAGGAAGTAAAGAAGAATCCTAGAGAATTCCCAACAGAATTGAGTTAAATGAGGCACCCTTCATGTAGAAGAACCCAGTGTTCATATGCAAGATCTCCCTGAGGTTCTCTTTAAGGGGGGGATGAAGTCAATGATACATAGACCAATTGCCAGCACTGTAGTTTAGACCAGAAGCAATAGGTCTTCTCCTCGCCCCAACATCTGTGGAACACCTGTTACAAAAACAGAGGTCAGCTATTGCCTGGAGTATTCCCTCACTTCAAAAGAAGGAAAGCCAGCAGCTTAATATGCATGTATCTTATGAAGTGGAAAATTCTGCCAACAAATCAAATTTTTCACAGCCCTTGTTTCTGCCTCACATGGAAGTGAAATTGCATAAAATCAAAATGCACTGCAGATTTCCCTCTCACTGCAATCACAAGGGATTCATAAATCAAGACTTGGAGCAGCCCTACCTGAACCTTAGTCTGAGCCATAGCTCGGCAGACACAGCAATGGGCAGTGCAATGCTGCCTTCTAGGGATCCTTTGCAGAGGGACTTTTCTCTTTTTTTTTTTTCCTTTTCTTTTCTTTTTTTCCTTTGGGCGGGGGGTGGGTTCCACTCCCAAAAACACACAAAAGTTTGTGCAAAAAAGTTCAAGACTTTGCCAAACGGCTTCAGGACTTGCACATATGATGGAACAAGAGCTCTAACACCCAAGTGCCTCCAGGGATGCAACCTTGCATTTATGATTTTGGAGACGCTAATGCAAAGACACATCTGTCATAACTTCACTGGAAGATCATGGAAAGAAAACATGCAAATATGGGGAACTCCTGCTTAAACTCAGATTTGGGTAAGAAAGAGCGAGCAGGAAAGAAGGAAGTGAGAAAAAAGAATTCATGATGCAGAGATGGGTTTCAATGCTTTCCCCAGTGAGAAAGGGCCAAACTCGGAGGAGTCCAAACAAGTCTAAATCAAGGAAGAACCTAAAACAGTATCCACTAAACACTGATGGGACCAGAAGAAAGTAAATTTATACCACTGTGGGGCTCATTTACGTCAGCAAGTTTCAACAGTTTAACTTCAGGTGTTCTTTCCAACCCATTTAGTTGAACCGGAGCAAAGGGCTGCATGGACACTTGTTTTGGTTTAAACTAGACTTATTTCTAGTAAGTTGAAACAGATCAGGAATCACAATAAGCTAAACCAAAATAAACCACTCTAACCACAATCAGAGCATCTGCACAGCAATTCGCACCAGTTTCACTAAACCAGTTTGGAAAACGACACAAGTTAAACTGGTGTATGCAGAGGATGCCTTGGATTCTCCCCGGGTCAAATTCAGAGATGATGAGCAAGTTAGATCCCCTGGCATTAAACCAGACCCAACTAAAGCTGAAGAGGAATGAGTAACTCCCACTCTTTCTATGGACTTCTAGGCTCCCCCTCAGATGTACACCTCATCTGAAAGAGGCCATCTCACTTCATATCTACACCTGCACCAACGCCAGTTATGATGTCCTTACACCTTAATCCTAGCATTTCTGTTCCCGCACTAGCAAGGCGATCAGAATCCTGGCTTCTTTCTGTGCTACCCTTATCCTTTCATGTTCCCAGAGGGCACTTTGATTTAATTGTGGTATCAGGGAGTTGAAGCATCTGGTGCAGCCTGGAGAGGAAATGGATGGGGAGCCACCTAGTGGCTGAGCTTCTGTAGAAGCACTCTACATCAGTGTTTTTCAAAGTACAGGTCGCAGCCCAGTACTGGGTCACAGAATGTCAGGCACTGGGTAGCCTTGCTGATTCAAATTACTGTATAATGATTGTTGCCACGGAACAGGCCTAAAGGGCCACGCAGCAGGGACCTGGAGAGGAGAGAGGTAGGTAGGGGGTGGGCGGGAACTGGGGAGGGGAGCAAGTTAGGGCTTGCAGGGCTGCTGCGGGCCTCTCCCCTGGCCCCGGGCTTGTTGCTGCCAACAGGGAGAGAGGGACCCTTCCCCCAGAGCTAGCTGCTTCTGGCGGGGAGAGGGTTGGGTGGAGTCCTCTGGCCCCAGCCCTGAGGCAGCCTGCCTGCACCCCTAACTCCTCATCCCTGGCCCCACCCCAGAGCCCACACCCCCACCCGCCCCGCATCCCAACCCTCTGCCCCAGCCCTGAGTACCCTCCTGCACCTGAACCCCTCATCCCCAGCTCCACCCTAGAGCCTTCACCCGTGCACCCCATGCTCTGCCCTACCTTAACTACACTGCCTTTTTAAGTAGATCAGCAAGGTGAGACAGCAGCTGCTGCCAGCAAGCTCCCTCTGTCCTGAACCCTGTCGTGTCCCCCCAGCTCTATGGAGATGGGGTAAGCGGGGGGCAGGGGCAGGGAGGATGGGGACATCCGGACATTAGCACCCCTCTTCCCGCCACCTACACACACAGCAAGTAGGAGACTCCCAGGAGCAGCTCCAAGGCAGAGGGCAGGAGCTGCACACGGCAGTGGGGGGAGGGACAGCTGAAGTGCCCAGCAATTGGTAGCCTGCTGGACGGCACAAGGAACTTAGGGGAGCTGATGGGGGGGCTGCCGGCCCTCCCTGGTTCCAAGCCCCCCCAGCTCGCTCCAACGGGCTGCTCTTTCCGCAAACAGTGGACAAAGCAGGCGCCTGCCAAACAACGTTATAAGGAAGCATTGCGCAACTTGAAACGAGCATGTTCCCTAATAGATCAGCGATGTAACAATGAACCAACGTTAACCGGGACGACTTTAAGTGAGGAGTTACTGTACCAATGCATGACCTGTACAGGCAGTGCCTTGCTCTTTCTTGCGGTGACCTCAGAACCGCAGCCTAAGCCTCTGTTTTCACGATGGGGGAAAAAAAAATAAAAGGAACGTTTCACGCAGCTCCCACTGAATGTCCTACAGCAGTAAAGCGGTTAAGTGCAGGGTTCTGTTACAGAAAGCGAATTCAAGGCACCTCACTCTAATTCAATGTACGCCTTCCAGGAAAGCTCTCCTACTGTTTAGTCCAATGCTCCCTGGAAGCACAACGGCCACAGACCAACCCCATTAGAGTTTCCACAGAGACCAATCTTTGATTAGTGAGCACTGACGCGCTACAAGGAGCGGAGCTGGTGCAGCGGGTTACTGCAGAAGTCTCGCCTCTGAGGCCCATGACAAAGGGCAACGAGTTGAATGGTCTCAGTTTAGCCCCCAAGGAACACTTCTCCACAACCCAATGACACCTGAGCATTTGGCACAATGGGCAGGTTTCTAAGAGGCAGAGGATGGAATGGCAGGGGTGCTTCAGCTCAGGATGGGGTGCATTAGCAGAACTGTCTGAGGGGCTCTCTGGATGGAGCTAGCACCGGGTGTTGCAGGTAAAGAGGAGGTGTGTTTGCATAACTGCAGAGAAGCAGCTGACCTTCTTCCCTGGTGCAGTGCTGCCAGTCTGTCACTTCGATGAGCGCTAAATTCACTTGTGAGATAAGCCTCGTTCGGTGGTTATGTGTCATTAGCTACCCCCCACATTAACGCCACCCATGCTAATCTATCGTTTCTATGGTATAAACACAATGACCTGCTCTGTCAGTTTCATTCTTCACTACATGATCCCGATCACTACTGATTTCACCAGTCCTTTCGACTGCTGACATTAATAGAGTAAGAGCGTGTCCCCTGTATGTTACATCCTGCAGAAAACTGATCTCAGCTCCTTTCTCTGAAGGAAAGCTGCAGGTGGTCACGGCTTCATCCAGTGACCCCAAACAGAGGCAGCAAAGACAATGTATTAAGGTGAAAAAAGCCCGCAACTGCTAGATTGGGGGGGGGGGGGGGGGAAGAAAAACCCGAACAGCGACTTATGCGATGGGGGGTACTGCCCACACTGGTTTGAAGAGGGCAGAATTGGGCCAGGTGGGCCAAGTCAGCTGATTAAGCAGCAAACAAGGGCAATATAAGCTGTGTGGAGGGAGTTTATTGGGAGGTAGCTCACCTGTGAAGGAAGAGGAGGGGCCTGTATAAAGCCCAGGAGCTCAGAGCAGAAAGGGGCTGGAAAAGTCTGCAGTCACTCCCTGGGAGAAGAGAGGAGTGTCTAGAGGCTGTAGAGACAGCCACTCCCAAGAAGGAGGGAGTTGAGAGGCTGGCAACCCTGGGCAGGGAGTGCTAGATGGTAAGGAAAGGTCTCAGGGAAAAGCAGTAAGGTCTAGAAGGGAACAGACCTCAGCTGCCAACCAGAGGGTCCCTGAGCCAGAACCTGTAGTAGAGGGTGGGCCCAGGCTCCCCTGCCAGTCACTGAGGACATGGCACCATGGGGCAGTGAGTGGGAAGACTGCCTAGGACAGAGGAAGTGGCAATGAGGCAGTGAACGGGAACACTGCTCAAGATTGCTGAAGAATGACTGATAACCCAGAAGGGGAAAACACATATAGTGACCTGGCCAGAGGGCCAAGTCACAAAGAAGCAGCAGCAGCTCATGGAGCGAGAGAGGGGCTGGAGCCAGAGCGAGAAGGACTCAGAGATGGTGTGCAACCATGAGAAGGGGCGTCAACCTCGCAAAGCTAATCCCCAGAACAGCTAGAAGGGGGCACCATCCTACCAGTGAGTTGAGCAACCTGTCACAAGCTAGAGGTCAGCACCACCAAAAGCTCCTATGACAGGTACCCAGGTCATTTCCCACTCCCAGTGTAGGGGCACAGGGAAGGGGGGACAATACAGAGCTGAGCTGAAAACAGAAGTTTGTGTCAATAAGAGGCTAAGTCCTGAATAACCTTTAACAATGTAACAGGCTAGATCAGAGCCTATTGGCACATATCTGTCCTGCCCAACTTGGAGGGAAAGATTCCCACTAAAATGGAAACAGTCTTATTGTCTGGGTGGGGCAGAGTCAAATGTGAATGTCTTTCTCCTTTACAACATCTAATCATAACACAGAGCACAGTTACCTTTCAGGAGCTGTGGGTGTTTGGTATGAACCAGGTTGGTGAGGTCCCCACCGTCATCTAAAATCATGTTCAATGGCTGCCCATCCTTGAAATAGAGGGTCTGCTCGATGCACCACAAGTACTCCTCGTCCGTCTCCCCTTTCCAGGCAAACACTACACCACAATAAACAGAAGGCATAATTAGTTGGGTCGCTTTCACAAGCATGTGTCCATACAAGAGTATAAATCAGAGCTCTGTCAGCAGCACTCAGTACCAGAACCAAACGGTACGGGCTGCCCTAGTAGTCAGGAGTAATCCAGCCTGGAGGCAGTGATAAGAAATTACTCTGCCTTTGCAGCTCAAAATTGAAGGATCTCTTAGAGCGAGCAGGATAGAACTAGCTTTGCCTCAGGTTCCAGGCCACAAAATTATGCAACCTTGGTCAGAGCTTGCCAGACACTACTTCCCTCAAAAGCAAATAAGATGACAGAAAAACAAACCTGTACAGACACACTACCATTCCCCACTTTCTCCCAATTTCAGAGCCACTAACAGCTCTCTCTCCTCCCCAGGCATTTGTGCATTTGGCCTCATGCCTTACGAGGCACCCCAGGCATTCAGCTATTGCAGAGGCGCATTCAGTAATGTTTACGTCTCCTGCCACAGGACACATAATACATTGCAAACTCATGCACTCTTCTTTGTTCAGTACAGGCAAGCAGTCCATCTTGCTACTGCTCCTTCCGCAGATGCACTCAGCGAAGCCACAAGTGAGTTGCCATGTATCTACACACCTTGGGGTCTAGTAGGTTCAATACGCAAAGCAAAAGCTAGAAAACCAAAAGAAGGACTTGAACCCAAAAAGAAAGGAAATTCAAGGCAGAGACTGAGCAGCAAGGCCAACACCCCATCTTTAACGTGCTCTCTGGCAATAGGATTCAACTTCCTGAGCTGGAACCGGAAGAGGAGGGGCCATTCCAACCTTGGAGACTCTGACCACAGCATGAGTGACATCATATGCCAGAAAACCGGACCTTGCCTCCCGATTGGTGCACCACCTGTCCGAGTTCCTTGGCATACAAGGACAGGACAAATTAATGAGAAGGACTAGACAGTTTTAAATTACCACAAACAAAAAAAAAATCCTATCTGGGGAGCCTGACCCCTAATGGCCCATAGGAGTTTAATGGTAACAAGCATTACAGCAGGAATGAAAGAGAATCCCTTCACAAAGGGAGGTAGAAAATGAATTTGGCCATTAATACAGCCTGGTCTCATGCCATGGAATTACTGGCATGCACAGCCATGAGTTTGTACAATTTTTGGCTAACAACGAACTCCAGATTTCTGTAACTTCCCTGTCACACACGAGAATGCCGGCATTATGAAAAACACAGACGTTTGAGATGGACAGTCAAACTGCTTTCGTTTAGTTCATTTCTCAGGTCCGGTCTCTACTACAGACCTGTATTGGCATAACTATGTCACTCGGGGGTGTGAAAAATCCACATTCCTGAGCAGCGACGTTATACCAACCTAACCCCCCGTGTAGACAGCGCTGTGTCAGCAGGAGAGCGTCTTAGGGAGGTGGATTAACTACACCAATGGAAGAGCTCTCTACTGTCAGCTTAGAGAGTCTTCATTAAAAGCAGTTCAGTGGCGGTGCAGCTGTGCCGACGCAGTGTTTTAAGCGTAGATGCCCTCATTCTCAGTTTGGGGATTTAAATCTGTCCCTTAAACATCATTTCCCCTGGGGACAAAGCAACCATAAAGGCAGATGATCAAACGTCCTCTGCACGTTTTCAGCAAGCCTTTGCGGCAAGGTGCCAACATATTCAGAGGATCCGAAAGACTTTACAAAGGTGAATATCACCCCTGCTTTAGAGGTAGGGAACAGGCACAGGGCACTTACATGACTTGTCTTACATGCTAGAGCAAGTCATTGGTGGAGCTGGGACGAGAGCCCAGTAACCCTGCTTCTCACTGCTCTGCTCTAGCCACTAGAAAATGCTGCTCTGTTTGATCAACAGCATTGGCTGCATTGCCCTTTTCATCACCATCACAGTCTGTGTGAAGAGCTGCTGATAAATCACATTTCTGAAAAACACTGAACTGAAACTATTCTGCTTATATGGCATTTTCTCTTCTCAAATTTTACTACTAGAGGCAGGTGCCTGAGCATAGGAGCCATGTTCCTCAAGAGCTCACGACCTGTTGCTTCTCCTCCTTCGCAAAGCCTTAATCAGATGTCTGTGAGCCACAGTCACTTCAGCAAGAACCTACTGTGATCTCAATGGATTAGGTTCACAGGCAGAAAATAAGCATCAGGAGTGGATGAATGTTTAATGAGCAGCTTTCTTGTGCCATTGTGTAGTACAAGAGAAGGAGAAGAAACGGAGGCAGCCACTCCCAACAGATCACTCAGTTTCCCACTGGACATCTGCACTAGGGTGGAGGACAATCCAAGAGGCCAGGGGTGGGCAATAATTTTTGCAGGGGGGGCCACTCCACGAATTTTGGTAAGTCGTCATGGGCTGCACATTTCTAATATATTAATGGAGGGGGTGTGGGGTCTGGGAGAGAGTTTGGGTGCAGGAGGGGGTTCTGACCTGGAGCAGAGGTGCAAGGGAGGGTGAGAGGTCTGGGAGGGCGTTTGCACCAGCCCGGAGCTCCCTCCAGCACCCAGCGTTGGGGTGCAGGCTTTCGGACGGAGTTTGGTGCAGGAGGGGGCTCTGGGCTGGGGTAGGGGTGTGGGAGGGTGTGCGAGGTCCAGGTTTTGGCCGGGAGGTACTTACCACAGGCAGTTCCTGGCCAGCAGCGCAGCAGGGCTCAGGCAGGCTGCCTGCATGCCATGGCCCCACGCTGCTCCCAGAAGCGACTGTGGCCAGCTGGTGCTGGCACATTTCTATGTGCCTCTTGGGGAAGGGGGGCAGTGGGTCTCTGTGCGCTGCCCGCACCCACAAGCACTGCCCCTGCTGCTCCCATTGGCTGGTTTCTGGCCAATGGGAGCTGGGAGGACAGTGCTCGGGGTGGGGGCAGAGCGCAGAGACATCCCAGCAGCAGCCAGCTGCTTCCAGGAGCGGCGTCAGGCAGCCTGCGAGTGCCACGGGACTTTTAGCAGCCCATAGATTGTGAGGGGGCAGCCAAAGAGCCTGGCAGGCTGGACAGAAATGTTAGATGGGCCGGATCCGGCCCACGTTTTGCCCACCCCTGCAACAGGCCCTACAAATCTGCAAATATCTGCGGACCATATTTACAGACCGTCAATTGGAAAAGGATACACATTTTGCATCCCTGCAGGGCTCTAAGTATCACTCTACATGGTTCTTCACCAGCCATTATTTGGTTCTTACCCTTAGAGGGGACTGGGACCCTCAAGTGTCACTCAGTTCTGAGTTGAAAGGAACCCGGATACTTTGAGGGAAATATGGCTGAAACGGTCAACTTTGGGGGTTGATACCCCAAAGAAATTGCCCAGTTTCACATGACTTCCAAATTAAACCATAACGTGGCCACAGGCCCTGCCTGAAACAGAGCCTCAGACTTGCTCTCACCTGGGTCATGTTTCAAATTTGTAACAAAACTCACCTGAAGTGGGTTGCATTGAGCGATTTGCCAACAGGGCTTTAAACATAGAACTGCATGATCCCCGAAACCTACATTTCAATGCAAAGTGCCAACTGTGCTAGCTGGAAAATGCAACACTGGGAAACCCCTAACTACTCAGAGCAAATGGCAGCCACACCAAAAGGGACAGAAATATACAACAGAAAACCCCAATCTTCACATCAGTCAGCAGCAAGACCAGGCAAAAATGTAGAAAGTACAAAAAGCAACCAGGAAACTGGGACTGGCCTTCCTTGCCTCCTCTTTTTGTTATGCAAATGATCCCTCACAAGGTTAGTGAGGTTCTGATGGAGCTTTAGTGCAGTGGATTCAAGCATTTGGAGTTACTGCATGCAAAATGCCTGGGATCGTCAACTGCTGCTCTTCCACTAAAGAAGAAAAGTTACTTAAAGCAGGGACTACTCCCACGCCTGATAAGCCTTGGTCACACTAAGGTATCTTCAGAGCACGTGTTTACATTAAGAAAAGGAGTACTTGTGGCACCTTAGAGACTAACCAATTTATTTGAGCATGAGCTTTCGTGAGCTTGAAGTGAGCTGTAGCTCACGAAAGCTCATGCTCAAATAAATTGGTTAGTCTCTAAGGTGCCACAAGTCCTCCTTTTCTTTTTGCGAATACAGACTAACACGGCTGTTACTCTGAAACCCGTGTTTACATTGGTACCATGGCTTTCAGCTTCTATCACCTTCCAACCTACAGCAGCAGCAAAAGAGCAGAGTTTAGCTGCTAAAGAGTTTCAGGGATGGTAGTCTACACAGCAGGCATAGCTTTGGCCTCAACACATCTCAAATGCTTCCACTGTAGCCAACCAGAAAGGCCACTTCATTGATTATTTTGGGGCCAGCATGTTCTCTTTAGCCAGTTAGCCCTGAGTCTGCTGAAAAGCCCCAGGCACCCCACTCCATAAACACCATATGCAGCTGTCATTTTTATCATCTCTGCCAGTTTAATCACCTTAGGGTTTGTCTACACTGCAGATGGGAATGAGCCTCCAGCCCGGAGAGACAGGCTCACCCGAGCTCCGCTTCAGCTCGCACTAGCGGTGTGGATGTTGCAGCTCTGGGTGGGCTTCAGAGCCCAACCTGCTGTTCTGAGCCACAACGTCCATGCGACTATTTTTAGTGCACCAGTTTCAGCTGAGCTACCGGAGGTGGTCTGCCCAAGCTTGCTCTCAGCTGTGGTATAGACAACCTCAGTGAACAGAACTAAGAAAGCTGCTAACCTAGCTCCTTTAGCTTCTATTGCAGCATCAGTCATTCTCAAGGTAGCTGGATTGCTCTTGGACACAGCCCAGCTTGGATTAAACTCCCTGTGGTGTAACAGACACTACTTCAGAAGGTAATTTCTATCCGGGAGTTTATTCTCAGAGCTTGAGTTGCACATACTTTGATTAGCTAAAACAGGCAGCCTAAACCACTTAGGGCACGGCTACACTTGCAGATGTAGAGTGCTTTGAGTTAAACCAACGAAGTGAGCTGTAGCTCACGAAAGCTCATGCTCAAATAAATTGGTTAGTCTCTAAGGTGCCACAAGTCGTCCTTTTCTTTTTGAGTTAAACCAACCTTCGTAGAGCACAGTAGGGAAAGCGCTGCAGTCTGTCCACACTGACAGCTTCAAGCACACTGGCATGGCCACATTTGCGGCCCTTGCAGCGGCATTGGGAGCGGTGCATTATGGGCAGCTATCCCAGCATGCAAGTGGCTGCAACGTGCTTTTCAAATCCGGGGGGGGGGAGGGGAGGGAGGGGGGAGTGTGACAGGGAGTGTGTTGTGTATATGTCGTGGGAGAGAGAGGGTGTTTTTGGGGGGCTGAGAGCATGTCAGCGTGCTGTCTTGTAAGTTCAGACAGCAGCAGACCCTCCCCCCTGCCCCCTCACCTCTCTCTCTCTCACACACACACAGCATTCCACACTAATGGCTTGCTTTGTCTCGGACAGATAAGCAGCCGGCTGTCAGAAATGGAGCTTTCAAGGGGCATTTCCGCATTCCTGCAGCCGATTCCAAACAATGAGAAGAGTGGCCACTTGACTTAAGGGGATTACGGGGTGTTTCCGGAGGCTGATCAGAGCGCAGTAAAGCAACACCTCGTTCGCACTGGCGCTCCAGCAAGGGCACAGGAAACGTTATTCCACTCGCCGAGGTGCAGTACCAGCAGCCCTGTAGCTGCAGAGTCAGAGCGCTCTACGTGCCTTGCCAGTGTGGATGGGCAGTGAGCTAGTGTGCCCAGGGCTCCTTTATTGCGCTGAAGCTTGCAAGTGTAGCCAAGCCCTTAGTCAGAGTCAAATGAGACCACAGAGGACTTACCAGGAACACCGGCTTTAGCAACAGCAGCAGCAGCATGGTCCTGAGTGGAGAAAATGTTGCAGCTTGACCATTGTACCTGGAACATAACCCAAGAGTAGTTTTACTTGTTGAGCAAACTCCCTAAACAACAGGCAAAATAAAAGTGGTCTTTGTTCTAGTTTTAGCAGCTAAATGAAGAGGAGCAGGGAGGAGAGGAAGTCAGCCCAAATTCCTGCCTCATTCACAACATCTGCAGAGGTTACTGGAGAGACTAGGCACTGAACTAGGACCACTAGAAAAATCACTCAGGGTAGGAGAGCCAGGCTGTTTTAATGTAGGTTCCTTTTCTCAGTGATCAAAACCCACAGTGCATCACATGATCAAACCTCCCAACATGTGAGAGATTCCGCTGGACACACATTCCACTGCAGATACTAAGTTTAGATAGGGCCCTACCAAATTCACAGAGGTGAAAAATGCGTCATGGACAGTGAAATCTGGCCTCCCCCGTGAAATCTGAACTTTTGTTTACTTTTACCCTATACTATGCTCTAGGGTAAAAGCATACAGAAGTACACTGTTTCTCAAACTGGGGGTCCTGACCCAAAAGGGACTGCAAGGCTATTATGAGGGGGGTCATGGTATTGCCACCCTTACTTCTGCACTGCCTTCAGAGCTGGGCGGCCGGGGAGTGGCAGCTGCTGGCTAGACGCCCAGCTCTCTGAAGGCAGTGCCACCATCAACAGCAATGCAGAAGTAAGGGTGGCCTGGTATGGTGTATTGCCACCCTTACTTCTGTGTTGCGGCTGGTGCTGGCACTGCCTTCAGAGAGCTGGGCGTCCGGACAGCTGCTCTCCAGCCACCCAGCTCTGAAGGCAGCGCAGAAGGAAAGGTGACAATACCGTGACACCCTCTTTGGGCGGGACTCCCAGTTTGAGAAATGCTGATGTAAGGGCTTTACATGTTTATATTTTGCTGTTTTTAAATACATATTCACGCTTTGTTACAACACCGTGAAATTTAAGATTTAAATACCTGAAACCATGAAATTCAACATTTTTAAAAAATTCTATAACCATGAAATTTCCAAAAATGGACCGTGAGTTTGGTAGGGACCTAGTTATAGATGTTCACAGAATGCAGAATATGGCAGGGTATTAAAAGTTTAGGTAAAGTATGAAGTGGATACATCTGGAATAGATTTTCAAGGAGCGCCTGTTGTGTTGAGCACAAAACAAGGCACATGCAGAAACTTGGAAAAGCCAGAAATACAGCTGAAATGCCACGTGCAGTTGCAGAGTTTAAGATTTTGCTCACCCAGCTCTTCTCTGCTTCTCCTGCTGGCCTAATTGCTTTCCACAAACAAATCTCATTATAACTAGGTTCAGGCACCTAGAAGAGTACCATAACGTAGCTGGGCTGCACTGAACAGAGTGTTTGTGTGCTTATGTTCATGCACCAACCTATTCTAGAATCTCCTATGCATAATGGAGACACACAAGTCATTGCTGAACAGACTGTTTGCTTTTATTCTTACTGCCCTCTCTAAGGAGCACAGTGGTGAGTTTCTGCATGCTTACTCAAACTAATTAGCTCACTAAGGGAGGCAATCCTTCAATTCTTATACAGGTAGTCCCATTAAAGTCACTGGAATGACCCACGCAAGTATAGGCTGTAGTATCAACCCTTAAGTGTCTCCGTATTTGTGCCTACACAGCAGCTATCTGCCCTTGAAAACAAGCACTCAGATGCACATGTGTAGGTGGTATGTATGCACCACTTTTATGTGCATAATTGGAAGCATCTTGGAAAATCTGACTCGTTTTCTTTCATCAGAGTCAGTTCACCCAGCCTCCTCCTCAATGCTTTTCTCTGAACTCATTCCAATTTGTCACCACGTTCCTGATAATGAGGGACCCACAACCCAAGAATGATATTCCAGGTGTCTCCAACGGGTATGTTAACACTTGGAGGAAAACTCTTACAAACAGTCTACAGGTCACTTTCCAATTATGCACCCTTTGCGACCTGAAAAAAAAAAAAAAATCACAACACACTTCTCTGTTGGAGGTTCTTGTATGGTCCCTGTTACCATGGCATCAGCTGCTCAGAATCAAGAATGTATCTTCAGCACCGCATTGATGGAAGGGGAAGTGCTCTTATCTCCATTGTACAGATGGGAAACTGAGGCATACAGGAACCAAGTGACCTGCTCAAGGTCAAACACAGAATTCAACCTAGGCTTCCAGAATCCCAGCCTAGCACTGTATTCACTGGACTCTCCTTTCCTCCCTAACACTGTCATGCCCAGTTTGAAAGCCAGATGCTGCACTCAGATGGATTCAGAAACTTGTTTGCTGATCTTCAGGTTACATGGATTAGTTTTTAATGCAGATTCATCTGCTTTGGAGGCAGCCACTTGAGGTTCGGTGTTACCAGCAGCCTGATAATAGTGCTGGATGTCATGGCTCAGAACCCTGATCTGACAGCGGCCTTTAGCCATGGTGAGGACATGATGGCTCTCATGCTAGAACAGGTTACGGAGATCACGAGCACCCCTTCCTGGCTGAAATGGGCACTGGAATTAGGATTCTAGAGGAGAAAGGCAATACTTCTGAAGGGAAACAGAAGATGCACCTCATCTGTTTGCAAACAGTCTCTTCAGTAGTCTCTTCAGAAGGGACTGCAGCTGTTTGCTAAGATTTCCTGGTGTAGTGACATAAAACAAAACCAATATTCATGCCACCGTGAAGAGGAAACCCGAGATAATACTTTACCTCAGCACCCAGAGCCACCAGAGTATCTATCAGAACTGCGGTCTGCACAGTCATGTGAAGGCAGCCTGCAATACGCGCTCCCTTCAGTGGCTTCGATGCTGCGTACATCTCCCGCATCTTCATCAGCCCTGGCATCTCATTCTCCGCGATCTCGATGGCCTTGCGACCCCATTCTGCTAGGCTGATGTCAGCTGCAACAGAGGGATGACATGTGGTTGGATTGGGGCTCAAATGCATAAAACCACAGTATCCACTCACGCGCAGGTTGGCATTGGCTGCAACTGCTATGGATCCATGAAGAGACATCCAAGCGGGACATGAAGAAGCAGCTGAGAGAGAGGAGGCCCAGCCCCCCCTTCAGCTCCTAAAGTCTTTGCATAGCGTTGTGTAGGTCTTTAGGCAAGGAAGCCTCTTCAGCAAAGTTTTAGAACCCGCGCTTTCAAATGTACCTAAAGCCAAGCATTTAAGGCCCTTCTCTATGTATGTAAATTAGAAGTGACACAATTTTCAGTATTACCAACACTTTTCACTTACAAGCTTTTCTGTAAGCATTTGCATTCACAAATTTTTGCCCAAGGGTCTAAAACTGAGTGCGCGGATTTATTTTCAGAGTATACAGATGTGTGTGTGTAAGAATACCTCATGCAAGACGCCTAATGAGTTGAAAAGGGCCCAGTTCCGCATCCCTTGCGGCTGTTATGACCAACTTCCCCACCCAAGAAAAAAAATAACAAGATCAAGCCTAGGTAGGATTACTAGACCCTGTGATTCAAAAGGGTCATTTTCCAAGTCCTACAACTAAAAAAAATTAGTAATTTACTCAACTGTGCAAATAAATTTTACACTAGAGAGAGAACTCATAGAAGTTGTCAGAAGTTGTTCTACCCTAAATCCATGGGGTAGAGAACAGGGCTCAAAAAATCAGAGCTCTGGTGCCAATCTTGCCTATGGAGGCAATTCTCTCCATAACAAATCACGTCAACAGGTTATTCCTAAGTACCTTGCACTGTTGGCCTATGCCGAGCGTCGCCTGCCGCCTTGTTATCCAGTTACCTGGCTTAGTCAGGCTCTTAAGGAACCCTTCACAACACTCTTTAGGTCTGGTCTACACCACGGTGGAGGGGGGATCGATCTAAGTTACACAACTTCAGCTACGTGAAAATAACGTAGCTGAAGTCAACGTACTTAGATCTACTTACTGCGGTGAGTCAACTGCTGACACTCCCCCGTCGACTCCGCCTCTCGCTCTGGTGGAGTACCGGAGATGACGGGAGAGCGCTCGGCGGTCGATTTATCGTTTCTAGACTAGACACGATAAATGGACCCCTGCTGGATCGATCGCTGCCCGTAGATCTAGCGGGTAATGTAGACAAGCCCTTAGTCTCAAATCTTGATTAACTTAAAGAATTTTGTGTCCTCAGCAACTTGTCACTTCTCTTCCTCCTTCAGTTAGTAAAATATACACAGATCCCTAGATTAAGGCCAGAAGGTACCGTTGTGATCACTAATCCAGAGGTTCTCTCAACAGGTTTTTTGATGGCCTCAGAATTCAGCTCTTGCTGAATTGCGATCAACTCTTGCTGGTGGCCGCACTGTCACTTTTTCCTAAAATACTTAACTTTAGGAAAAACAAATAAATATGCACATATACACATCCAAATAACTGTAATTTATTTATGTAGGGTGGGTTTTTTGTGTGTGCAGATTCAATAATAAAAATAATGCTGTGAAAACTTATATTTGTATGTTTGTTAATGTCACTTTTCACAGCACACTTAGTAGGGAGCGGAGAGGCTGCGATACATGATACAGTACTTGTATGTTTGTTAATATCACTTATCACAGCCTCCCAGCTAGCTAAGTGTACTGTGAAAAGTGATACTTTCACGTTCGTTAATATCACTTTTCTTAGCAAGCTCCAAGACAAATTAAGCCCTGGATGGGGGGAGGGTTTGAAGGGGAAGGCTGCAGGGGCCAAGGGTGATGGGGGGATGGAGGTGGGGCCAGCATGCTCAGAGCCCAGGGCCGGAGCCGGGCCGCTGAGGCCAGGGGTCAGCACCAGAGGCCAGCTCCTGCCGCTGTGCTGCTGGAGCCCGGTACTGGAGCTGGGGGCCAGCGCCTGCTGCCACACAGCTGGAGCCAGGAGTCTGCACCCAAACCCCCTCAACCAGGCTCCTGAATTCCCGTCGCTGGAACCTGCCGCCCAACTACCCCAGGGCTGAAGCCCGAGCCGCACTGCCCACTTCACCCAAGGTGGGTCACGAACTCACCTTGCTCCTGCAGCACTGTGCCCCACCTTTCTCCAGAGGCGGTACAGGGCGGCACACCGAGGAGCAACAGGAAGGGAGGGGGAGAGGTCAATGTTCTCCTCCCATTCCCCAATCTCAGCCCAGGAAGTTGTCATGGCCACATCTGAGAAATGCTAACTACTCTGAGTTCTTGTATTAACACAGGCCAGAGAGAATTTTACCCAATAATTCCTGAATTAAGTCCATAACTTCTGTTTGTGCTAAAGCCTATATTGTATGTTGTGGACCTCTGACCGTGGCCATTACTGACTGCTTGGGAGCGGGGAAACGCCAGGGGAACTGAGCCCAGGCGATTAATGCCAGTTGAGGTCCTGTTTCATGGGGACTCTGACCAGACAGTAAGAGCTCAAGAGAGATTTCTGAACAAGCGTGGCAGATAATGAGAGATTGGCAGCTTGGCGGTCAGTCACCATCTTTTGGTTCTGTTTGTACAGGGTCTAGCACAATGGGGTCCTTATCCATGATTAGGGCTTGCAGGTGCTATGATAACACAAGTAACAGTGGATTTCAATCGGGCTGAGATGCAAAACTGCTGACAGAAACAGCACTTCGGTTGGCTTCCACTAAACCACCACAGCAGGTTGGAAGGGCTGGTTTGTTCTTTTTGTAGTCGTAGATCCCAAAGCTAGAAGCAACCATTGTGATCATCTGACATCCTATATCACACAGGCCAGAGAATTTACCCACATCATTCCTAGAGACTATCTTTGAGAAAAACAGCCAAACCTGATTTTAAAATTGCCAGTGATGGAAAATTTGCCACATCCCTTGGTAAATTATTCCAATGGTTAATTACTCTTACTGTTAAAAATTTACACCTTATTTCCAGTCTCAATTTAACTAGCTTGAAATTCCACCCATTGGATTGTGTTATACCAGTGGCTTTCAACCTGTGGTCCATTGACCCCTGAGGGTCCACAAAAGGTTGTCATTACCACAGAACTGTGGTTTTCAACCTGTGCTCCGTGGACCCTGAGGACTATTTATAAGATTTACAAAAGGGTCCGCACCTCCATTCGAAATTTTTTAGGGGTCTGCAAATGAAAAATTTTAAAACTACTGTGTTATACCTTTCTTGTCTACGATGAAGAGCCCATTATTAAATATTTGCTCCCCGTGTAGCTACTTACAGACTGTAATCAAGTCACTCATTAATCTTCTATTTGTTAAGCTAAATAGAATCCTCGGACTAGAAGGGATCTCGCAAGGTCATCTAGTCCAGTCCCCTGCACTTAAGAGAGGACTAAGTATTATCTAGATCAGTGGTCTCCCACCTTTTTATGCCCAAGATCACTTTTTGAATCTAAGGGCAACCCAGGATCTAACCTGCCCCTTCCCCAAGGCCCCGCCGCTTCCCCGAAGTCCCACCCCACTCACTCCATCCCCCCATCTCTCCATTACTCGCTCTCCCCCACCCTCACTCACTTTCGCCAGGCTGAAGTAGGGCGTTGGGGTTCAGGAGGGGGTGCAGGCTCTGGGCTAGGGCTGAGGGGTTCGCAGTATGGGAGGGGGCTCTGGGCTGAGCATGGGGAAGAGGGTTAGGATGCAGGAGGGGGTGAGGGGTGCAAGCTGTAGGAGGGAGTTTGGGTGCAGGAGGGGGCTCCGGGCTGGGGCAGTGTTGGAGTGCAGAGTGCAGGCTCTGGAAGGGAGTTTGGGTGCAGGAGGGGGTACAGGGTGCTGGCTCTGGGAGGTGGGTCAGGGCTGGGGCTTCGGGTGCGGATTCAGGGTGCAGAAGGGGGCATGTGGCTCCTGCAAGCACCAGCCCCACCAATGGGAGTTGCGGGGGCGATGCTTGCAGGCAGGAGCAGCGCACAGAGGGAAATCCCTGCCCTCCTGCCCTTGGGGCCACGCTGGCTGCTTCTGAGAGTGGCATGGGGCTGGGATAGGCAGGGATTCTGCATTAGCGTCAGCCACACAGCACCACCGGAGATTGCGATCAACTGGGAGATCCTCTAGGATCGACCAGTCGATCACTATCAACTGGTTGGTGACCACTGATCTAGATCATCCGTGACAGGTGTTTGTCTAACCTGCTCTTAAAAATCTCCAATGATGGAGATTCCACAACCTCTCTGGGGCACTTTATTGCAGTGCTTAACCACCCTGACAGTTACAAAGTTTTTCCTAACTTCCAACGTAAACCTCCCTTGCTGCAATTTAAGCCGATTGCTTCTTGTCCTGTCCTCAGAGGTTAAGGAAAACAATTTTTCTCCCTCTTCGTTGTAACTATCTTTTATGTACCTGAAAACAGTTATGTCCCCTCTCTGTCTTCTCTTTTCCAGACAAAACAAACCCAAATTTTTCGATCTTCCCTCACAGGTCATGTTTTCTAGACCTTTAATCATTTTTGTTGCTCTTCTCTGGACTTTCTCCAAGTTGTCCACAGAACTGGACACAATATTCCAGTTGAGGCCCTATCAGCCTGGATTAGGGTAGAAGAATTACTTCTTGTGTTTTGACAGGTTTCAGAGTGGTAGCCGTGTTAGTCTGTATCAGCAAAAACAAGGAGGAGTCCTTGTGAATTTCATCCTATTTACTTCAGACCATTTCTCCAGTTTGTCCAGATCATTTTGGGTTTTAATTGTATCCTCTAGAGCACGGGTGGGCAAACTTTTTGGCCTGAGGGCCACATCGGAGTATAGAAACTGTATGGCGGGCCATGAATGCTCCCGAAATTGGGGTTTGGGTGTGGGAGGGGGTGAGGGCTCTGGCTGGGGGTGAGGGCTCTGTGGTGGGGCCAGAAGTGAGGTGTTCAGGGTGCAGGAGCGGGCTCCAGGCTGGGGTAAGAGGGTTGGGGTGAGGGCTTTGGCTGGGAGTGCAGGCTCTGGGGTGGGGCTGGGGATGAGAGGTTGGAGGTGCAGCAGGGTACTCCGGGCTGGGACCGAGGGGTTCGGAGGGCGGGAGAAGGATCAGGGCTGGGGCAAGGGGTTGGGGTACAAGGGGAGACTCAGGGATGCAGTCTCTGGATGGCGTTTACCTCAAGCGGCTCCCAGAAGCAGCAGCACGTCCCTCCTCTGGCTCCTACACGGATGCATGGCCAGGCGGCTCTGCTGCGTGCTGCCCCATCCGCAGGCACCACCACTGCAGCTCCCACTGGCCTTGGTTCCTGGCCAATAGGAATTGCAAGGGGCAGTGCTTGGGGTGGGGGCAGTGTGCAGAGCAGAGCCACTTGACTGTCCCTACACATAGGAGCCGGAGAGGGGCCATGCTGTTGCTTCCGGGAGCCACGTGGAGCGACCCCCAACGCTGCTTCCCGGCTGGAGCGGGGCAAGCCCCAGACCACACTCCCCAACAGGCGCTTGAGGGCCGGATTAAGACTGCAGGAGGGCCATAGTTTGCCCACCCCTGCTCTAGAGCATTTGTAATCTCTCCCAAATAGATTGAGCTCCTTGAGTCTATCATAGTAAGGTATGTGTTCGAGTCCTTTAAACACTCTTGTGGCTCTTCTCCGATTCCTCTGATTTATCAACATCCTTCTTGAATTGTGGACACCCGAATTGGTCACAGTATTTCAGCAGCGGTCGCACCAGTGCCAAATAATTTACCTCAAGGTACTTAATTATTTTCTCACTCTTCCTAGTATTTATATCATTTCTACCCCTTTGCCCATTTCTAAAAGATGCAAAAGTTAGCACACGTTTCTCCTGTGGTGTAGCAACAATTTAAAAACAAAACAAACAAAAAAAACCTTTAATTCCAGTTCAGAACATTACGTTCTGTCTTGTTAAAACTGCCCCTTCACTTTCAACTGTGGATGCTTTACTTCAGGTCCCATCCTAAACTGCTGCTGTCTTCCACCCCAGAGTGACTGCTGTGCAAAGCCGATACAACAGTATGCTGGGTTTATAAAGCCATCTGGCCTCCTTCAGGATGAAAGGCACTTGGGACTTGTAGAGAATCTCATTCTTCACAGAGGAATCCCAAAGCCATATCATTTACCTAACGTTTGGATCCAAGGCTGGGAGGTCAGGCATAGCTCTAACTGTACATGGTGGGAGCACAGCTGCTGCCATTCTTCAGTTCCTTCTGAGCTACCACACAACCCCCTTCCTCTCCTGCTGATTTCATGCAATCCGCAGCGCCGGAACAATTTGTGCAGTGGGGCGCTGAGAGCCACTGAACCGACGTGTAAACCCTGTATATGACGGAAACCACTTTCAGGCAGGGGGTGCAGGCACCCCTCGTTCCAGCACCTATGCATGCAACTCAGCAAGTTATGGGCCAATCTCCTATCCCCGAATTTTTTTTTACCCTCCCTAGCTGTCCTGTCCCAGCCTCTCCAAGAAGCGAGCAAGACACTCACGCAAAAAGAAACCCGCCAACGGGCAGAGCAAGTCAGTCGCCTGTGTGTCCCGCGCGCGCGGCCAGGGGCACGCTGGGAAGTGTAGTCTTTTCGGGGCCAGCCGGACACCAGGCAGCGCGGGGTAGAACTGCAAATCCCACGAGCCGCCCGGCCCGACAGGAGGCACGTGGAGCCTGCTCAGCAGCTCCACGCGGATCGCTCTGAAGTCCAGCCACTGCCAGCCCAGGCAGCGCGCGCTCCGAGACAGCAGGCGGGCCGGGGGCTGGCTGGGGAGCGCTGTGATGTACGCGAAACGGCCCCACCCCACAGCTACAGGGGGTCCGGTGGCGTGTGTGTGCAAAGCGAGGGGCCTCCCCTTGCTGCAGGGGGCCAATGGGGGGTTGCAAAGCGGGAGCCAGTGGAGGGAAGGGTGCAAAGCGAGGGGCCTCCGCTGCAGGGGGCTAATGGGGGGGGGGGTTACAAAGCGAGGGGCCTCCCCTATCTGCAAGGGGCCAATGCGGGATGCAAAGCGGGAGCCAGGGAAGGGGAGGATGCAAGGGGAGGGTGCAAAGGGAGGGGCCTCCCCTATCTGCAAGGGGCGAAGCGGGGTGGGTGCAGAGCGAGGGGCTTCTCCAAGCTGCAAGGGAGGTCGGTGCAAAGCGCGGCGCCCTTTGCAGAGTGAGCGCCACGTTTCCCCCGGGTGCAAGGAACTGACACGGGAGAAATTGCTCTGTCCTGTCCCTTGCCACTGAACCGCCCCTATGCAGCGCGGGGCTCTGCCCACAGCGGCACCGGTTTTCACGGCCCCGCGGGGCGCGGATCGGGCCTAGCACAGGCTCACGGAAACCCCCACTTACCGACTTTGTAAGGAAGCTTGTCGGACATGCTGGGGCTCCGGCTTTGCAGACAGCGAGTGCAGGTCAAGGCCTGGGGGAAGGAGCAGGACAGGAGGAGGCGGTAGCGCCGGCGCCGCCAACACTGGCTTTAAATAGACTCGCCTCCTGCTGCATATGCATGAGGCTGCCGATGCCCATGTAGGGAAGGGGGTACCCGCCCCGCACCCTGCCCGCTCAGGTTGTGTAACGGAGGGGAAGACGTACAGGCGCCAGGTGTCTCGTGTAGCGGGGGGCTGAAAGTCCCTGACCCCGCAACTGAGCGCCGTGTGGCCGGACTGTGAAATCACTGGGTCTCCGCCCAGCTGTACGGGCCGTGCTCCAATTATCGGGGGCCCTTACTACGTGTAGGGGCCGCCTCCCTTGCCTCTGGTGGCCCCCTTACTTCTCACGACTGTTTATATTAAAGCAACCCACTTGATATTCAGGACATCGCCCCTCTGCTCCCCCCCCCACACACACACAATTTTCCCCCATAAGTTGAGCATTGTTGCCAAATTTGGCTCCCCTTGCTGGAGCCGGGCCCTATGGGAGATAGGAATAAATTAAGCACCTGCGAGCAGGGCCCTACAGCCAGATTTTTAGTTCTAGCTAGACATCTAGGGATGCAAAGAGGGGCCAGGGAGTTAGGTTAGGTGCCTAACTCCTATTGAAATTTAAAAAAAACAAAAACAAAAAAACCTGCAAAAACTTAGGCACTGAATGAATGTAGGTAGTTACAGGGTTAGGCAGCAACCAAGCAGGAGTTATGCATCTGATGAAGTGAGCTGTAGCTCACGAAAGCTTATGCTCAAATAAATTGGTTAGTCTCTAAGGTGCCACAAGTCCTCCTTTTCTTTTTGTCTCACAATGATGCCTAAAAACAGGATTTAGGTGCCTAAAATCCTTTGTGGATTAACACTCAAGGTACCTATCCTGAATAGGTGCTTTTGAAAACCCCTAGGTGCCTATCTGCATCTTTGTGCACCAAAATACCTTTGCAAATCTGGCCCTTAGACTGTAAGTTTTTCAGGGCAGGGAACATGTCTGCCTCTATGTGCAGCACCTAGCAAAATAGAGCCAGGATCCTGATAGGGGCCAATGTAATACAAATAATAATATTTAAAACAATTACAGATGATTAAGGCCGCAAAGTCAACCACCCAAAAGTTGTGAAATGATAGACTATGAAAACAACCTGGACAACCTTTGGTCTTTCATTGTAGGATCACATGCTGTTTTTTTCCCAACAAGATCCTGTCTCCTTAACCACAAGATCACCTACTTTTAAGGGCCAGGAATGATTATAAATTAAAAAACAGAGGGGTAAAAGGAAACACAAAATAACCATAAAACAAAGAGAAAAAGCCCATGCATCATACACACAAAAACAGAAATATTATTAATAATAGAGTAGGCAAAGGTTAAAGGCTTAAAGTACAAAATGCCTCCTCCAGATGAAACAGAGTTTAAGTTAAAATATTTTAAACAAAACAAACAGTCCAGAAGAGGCCATTTGATTAGTTCCCGGTTCTGCAAAGTTTAGGTAACAAACTTTATGCACTGTGAGCCATCCCATTTAACTGCACTATTACACATATGCTGAACTTTACGCACTGTGAAGGCTTTACAGTCCGAGGGCCTTCATTTACATTCCAATGTCCACTCAATATTTAAAAATAGTAAAAAAACAAACAAACAAACAAAAACCACAAATAAAACATTCAATCAAAATTGTGGGGCCAACAAGATGCATGCCAGACTGTGTCACTTTTAGGTTTTGCGTTTATATTGCATCTGTTCCCCCACCATTCAGCTGTTTATATTGTCTAATTTTGGGTATGGTTACACAGCAAAAGCTGTGCACAGGTTAGTCTACCTGAGCTAGCTTCAATCCAGTAAACACGGGTAACAGCACAACATGGACTCAGAGCAGCCTAGGGAGCCAAACACATACCTAGGGCCTGTTCCAGGCTTGGGCTACTGAAACCCCTGCTGTGCTGTCTTCACTGCTATTGTTACCCAACCTAGCTAAATCAAAGCTTGCTCGTACATAGCTTTTGCTCTGAAGACATTTAGGGACTTATCCTGCAGCTTTTACCAGAGTGGTCCCAATGAAGTCAGTTGAACTACTGCCATGAGCAGAGGCTATACGATTGAGTCTTTGAGCTCTGATCTTCAGAGAGATTCATAGATTTTTAAGGCAGCGGAGGCCATTATAATCATCTAGTCTGACCTCCTGCAGAACACAGGCAAAATCTTGCAAAGACCTTTGCAATGCTTCACGTTTTTTACATTCTGAGCAGTCCCACTGAAATCAACAGGAATACTCACATACGTAAAGCAGCACTGTAGCCAGCATGGGATATTTGGGTGGGCCCCCGACTCAGGGTGGGTGGGCAATTATGGGGGTGGCAATTATGGGGTAGGGCTGGGAGTACAGGAGGGATTGGGGGGGCCGCTTCCTACCACGCCCTGCAGCTGGCCTTGCGGGGGGCGATGGATGGACCCTCTGGCCATGGGCTCCCTGGAGCCCCAGGTGTGCACCCAGCTCTTGGAGGAGATGCTGCTCTCTAGTGCTCATGGCTCCCTTCCAGGTCCCACTGCCCCATGCTGGGCCTGGCTCCCCACGGTGGTGGGCCTGACTTTTTTGAAGATCTCCTCTGCCGCCACTGGCCGCCCGCTCACCCTCCTCCCAGTAGCGGATTAGCCACTGGGCCAACCCAGGGCCCCAGGAAAATGGGCGCTCCCGTGTCCCCACCCGGTCCACCCACCTGGCGGGGAGCGGGTTTTGAGCGAGGAGGTTTGCTCCACTCCACTTGCCCCACCAGCTTACATAAAGTTAAACAAATGCAAAAATATTTGCAGGATCAGGACATTAGATTGTAAGCTCTTGAAAACAGAGGCTTTGCATGTCTATAAAGTACCTAGCATGCTATCAGTACTATATAAGGTCTTGTCTGCACCAGGAGGTGTTTTGCTGGTATAATTATACCAGTATAGTTAACTGGCAAACCC
Organism: Caretta caretta; assembly: GCF_965140235.1. Lineage (NCBI taxonomy): Eukaryota > Metazoa > Chordata > Testudines > Cheloniidae > Caretta > Caretta caretta. The sequence goes on along the minus strand of NC_134218.1, from coordinate 26,811,929 downwards.
TGCCTAGTGTGACACAGTTACACCAGTAAAACTGTGCTTATACTGATATACCTTACAGTGGTTCCCCGAGCAGGCATAAGATATGTTAATATAATAAGCACAGTTATGCTAGTATAACTATATCCACAGTAGGGCTTCTATCCCTATATCTATGTCAGTTAAAAAACTAACACACCTAACAAACATAACTATACCAGATGAAGTGAGCTGTAGCTCACGAAAGCTTATGCTCAAATAAATTTGTTAGTCTCTAAGGTGCCACAAGTCCTCCTTTTCTTTTTGCGAATACAGACTAACACGGCTGCTACTCTTATACCAGCATAATATTTAAGTGTATGCCAGGCCTAAGTAATACATAATATTATTATATAATTCCTACAGATCCAATGGGGTCAAGTGGTTCAAACAAAGCAAATCTGATTTGCTTTTTTCAGCAACTCCTGCCCCTGAGGAGAAAGAACAACAGCTACCTTCCCCATCTCTTGATTTTATTAGTCTGTCTAACTAGCTCATCTATCATACATTTATACCATAGTGGTCACCGTGACGGATCACCCATGGATCAAAGTGGTCAATAATTAAAAAGCCAGAGACCCTAAGAATGCTATTCCGGCAAGTGGTGAAAGTGCAGATTCAACAATTGCTAATGGCTGATCTGAAGGCATGCAGATTAAGTCAGTGGTCTGTTTTGAACTTTAGACTTGGTCGTTATGTATTTTAATTGGCTAACCTGTTATGAATGAGTGTGTTTGCAGCGGAGGTTCAGGGGACAGTCAGACCAGATCAGATCATTGGTCCTCCTAGCCTAGGTTCCTACATTCATTAACAGCCAATGCCTGCAGCTCGACAGGGGACAAAATGCCCTGTAATGAACCAGGCCAGTTAGGCAATACTGTGCACGTTTACATTGGCTTTGCTTTTGTTCCCCTTACCTTGCTCTGTGAAATGCGCTTTTCACAAACATCAGAGGTAAAGCTAAGAGAATAGATTGCAACTAATATTTTATCTGAGGGTATGTCTACACTACGGAATAAGGTCGAATTTATAGAAGTCGGTTTTTTAGAAATCGGTTTTATATATTTGAGTGTGTGTGTCCCCACAGAAAATGCTCTAAGTGCATTAAGTGCATTAACTCGGCGGAGCGCTTCCACAGTACCGAGGCTAGAGTCGACTTCCGGAGCGTTGCACTGTGGGTAGCTATCCCACAGTTCCCGCAGTCTCCGCTGCCCATTGGAATTCTGGGTTGAGATCCCAATGCCTGATGGGGCTAAAACATTGTCGCGGGTGGTTCTGGGTACATATCGTCAGGCCCCCGTTCCCTCCCTCCCTCCGTGAAAGCAAGGGCAGACAATCATTTCGCGCCTTTTTTCCTGAGTTACCTGTGCAGACGTCATACCACGGCAAGCATGGAGCCCGCTCAGGTAACCGTCACCCTATGTCTCCTGGGTGCTGGCAGACGCGGTACGGCTTTGCTGCACAGTAGCAGCAACCCATTGCCTTCTGGCAGCAGACGGTGCAATACGACTGGTAGTCGTCCTCGTCGTGTCCGAGGTGCTCCTGGCCACGTCGGCTGGGAGCGCCTGGGCAGACATGGGCGCAGGGACTAAATTTGGAGTGACTTGACCAGGTCATTCTCTTTAGTCCTGCAGTCAGTCCTATTGAACCGTCTTATGGTGAGCGGGCAGGCGATACAGACTGCTAGCAGTCGTACTGTACCATCTTCTGCCAGGCAGGCAAGAGATGAGGATTCCTAGCAGTCGTATTGTACCATCTTCTGCCAGGCAGGCAAGAGATGAGGATGGCTAGCAGTCGTACTGTACCATCTTCTGCCGAGCAGCCATGAGATGTGGATGGCATGCAGTCCTTCTGCACCGTCTGCTGCCAGCCAAAGATGTAAAAGATAGATGGAGTGGAGCAAAACAAGAAATAGACCAGATTTGTTTTGTACTCATTTGCCTCCTCCCCGTCTAGGGGACTCATTCCTCTAGGTCACACTGCAGTCACTCACAGAGAAGGTGCAGCGAGGTAAATCTAGCCATGTATCAATCAGAGGCCAGGCTAACCTCCTTGTTCCAATAAGAACGATAACTTAGGTGCACCATTTCTTATTGGAACCCTCCGTGAAGTCCTGCCTGAAATACTCCTTGATGTACAGGCACCCCCTTTGTTGATTTTAGCTCCCTGAAGCCAACCCTGTAAGCCGTGTCGTCAGTCGCCCCTCCCTCCGTCAGAGCAACGGCAGACAATCGTTCCGCGCCTTTTTTCTGTGCGGACGCCATACCAAGGCAAGCATGGAGGCCGCTCAGCTCACTTTGGCAATTAGGAGCACATTAAACACCACACGCATTATCCAGCAGTATATGCAGCACCAGAACCTGGCAAAGCGATACCGGGCGAGGAGGCGACGTCAGCGCGGTCACGTGAGTGATAAGGACATGGACACAGATTTCTCTGAAAGCATGGGCCCTGCCAATGCATGCATCATGGTGCTAATGGGGCAGGTTCATGCTGTGGAACGCCGATTCTGGGCTCGGGAAACAAGCACAGACTGGTGGGACCGCATAGTGTTGCAGGTCTGGGACGATTCCCTGTGGCTGCGAAACTTTCGCATGCGTAAGGTCACTTTCATGGAACTTTGTGACTTGCTTTCCCCTGCCCTGAGGCGCATGAATACCAAGATGAGAGCAGCCCTCACAGTTGAGAAGCGAGTGGCGATAGCCCTGTGGAAGCTTGCAACGCTAGACCGCTACCGGTCAGTTGGGAATCAATTTGGAGTGGGCAAATCTACTGTGGGGGCTGCTGTAATGCAAGTAGCCCACGCAATCAAAGATCTGCTGATATCAAGGGTAGTGACCCTGGGAAATGTGCAGGTCATAGTGGATGGCTTTGCTGCAATGGGATTCCCTAACTGTGGTGGGGCTATAGACGGAACCCATATCCCTATCTTGGCACCGGAGCACCAAGCCGCCGAGTACATAAACTGCAAGGGGTACTTTTCGATAGTGCTGCAAGCTCTGGTGGATCACAAGGGACGTTTCACCAACATCAACGTGGAATGGCCGGGAAAGGTGCATGATGCTCGCATCTTCAGGAACTCTGGTCTGTTTCAAAAGCTGCAGGAAGGGACTTTATTCCCAGACCAGAAAATAACTGTTGGGGATGTTGAAATGCCCGTAGTTATCCTTGGGGACCCAGCCTACCCCTTAATGCCATGGCTCATGAAGCCGTACACAGGCAGCCTGGACAGTAGTCAGGAGCTGTTCAACTACAGGCTGAGCAAGTGCAGAATGGTGGTAGAATGTGCATTTGGACGTTTAAAGGCGCGCTGGCGCAGTTTACTGACTCGCTTAGACCTCAGCGAAACCAATATTCCCACTGTTATTACTGCTTGCTGTGTGCTCCACAATATCTGTGAGAGTAAGGGGGAGACGTTTATGGCGGGGTGGGAGGTTGAGGCAAATCGCCTGGCTGCTGGTTACGTGCAGCCAGACACCAGGGCGGTTAGAAGAGCACAGGAGGGCGCGGTACGCATCAGAGAAGCTTTGAAAACCAGTTTCATGACTGGCCAGGCTACGGTTTGAAAGTTCTGTTTGTTTCTCCTTGATGAAACCCCCCGCCCCTTGGTTCACTCTACTTCCCTGTAAGATAACCACCCGCCCCTCCTCCCTTCAATCACCGCTTGCAGAGGCAATAAAGTCATTGTTGCTTCACATTCATGCATTCTTTATTCATTCATCACACAAATAGGGGGATGACTACCAAGGTAGCCCAGGAGGGGTGGTGGAGGAGGGAAGGAAAATGCCACACAGCACTTTAAGCACAGCACTTTAAAAGTTTACAATTTTAAAATTTATTGAATGACAGCCTTCTTTTTTTTGGGCAATCCTCTGTGGTGGAGTGGCTGGTTGGCCGGAGGCCCCCCCACCGCGTTCTTGGGCATCTGGGTGTGGAGGCTATGGAACTTGGGGAGGAGGGCGGTTGGTTACAGAGGGGCTGCAGTGACAGTCTGTGCTCCAGCTGCCTTTGCTGCAGCTCAACCATACACTGGAGCATACTGGTTTGGTCCTGCAGCAGCCTCAGCATTGAATCCTGCCTCCTCTCATCACGCTGCTGCCACATTTGAGCTTCAGCCCTGTCTTCAGCCCGCCACTTACTCTCTTCAGCCCGCCACTTACTCTCTTCAGCCCGCCACCTCTCGTCCCGGTCATTTTGTGCTTTCCTGCACTCTGACATTATTTGCCTCCACGCATTCGTCTGTGCTCTGTCAGTGTGGGAGGACAGCATGAGCTCGGAGAACATTTCATCGCGAGTGCATTTTTTTTTCTTTCTAAGCTTCACTAGCCTCTGGGAAGGAGAAGATCCTGTGATCATTGAAACACATGCAGCCGGTGGAGAAAAATAAAGGGACAGCGGTATTTAAAAAGACACATTTTATAAAACAGTGGCTTCACTCTTTCAGGGTAAACCTTGCTGTTAACATTACATACATAGCACATGTGCTTTCGTTACAAGGTCGCATTTTGCCTCCTCCCACCGCGTGACTACCCCCTCAACCTTCCCCCCTCCCTGTGGCTAACAGCGGGGAACATTTCTGTTTAGCCACAGGCAAACAGCCCAGCAGGAATGGGCTCCTCTGAGTGTCCCCTGAAGAAAACCACTCTGTTTCAACCAGGTGACCATGAATTAGATCTCACTCTCCTGAGGATAACACAGAGAGATAAAGAACGGATGTTGTTTGAATGCCAGCAAATATACACTGCAATGCTTTGTTCTACAATGATTCCCGAGTACGTGTTACTGGCCTGGAGTGGTAAAGTGTCCTACCATGAAGGACGCAATAAGGCTGCCCTCCCCAGAAACCTTTTGCAAAGGCTTTAGGACTACATCTAGGAGAACCGCAAATGCCAGGGCAAAGTAATCCTTTCACATGCTTGCTTTTAAACCATGTATAGTATTTTAAAAGGTACACTCACCAGAGGTCCCTTCTCCGCCTGCTGGGTCCAGGAGGCAGCTTTGGGTGGGTTCGGGGGGTACTGGCTCCAGGTCTAGGGTGAGAAACAGTTCCTGGCTGTCGGGAAAACCGGTTTCTCCGCTTGCTTGCTGTGAGCTATCTACAACCTCCTCAGCATCATCATCTTCTTCATCCCCAAAACCTGCTTCCGTATTGCCTCCATCTCCATTGAAGGAGTCAAACAACACGGCTGGGGTAGTGGTGGCTGAACCCCCTAATATGGCATGCAGCTCATCATAGAAGCGGCATGTTTGGGGCTCTGACCCAGAGCGGCTGTTCGCCTCTCTGGTTTTCTGGTAGGCTTGCCTCAGCTCCTTCAGTTTCACGCGGCACTGCTTCGGGTCCCTGTTATGGCCTCTGTCCTTCATGCCCTGGGAGATTTTGACAAAGGTTTTGGCATTTCGAAAACTGGAACGGAGTTCTGATAGCACGGATTCCTCTCCCCAAACAGCGATCAGATCCCGTACCTCCCGTTCAGTCCATGCTGGAGCTCTTTTGCGATTCTGGGACTCCATCATGGTCACCTGTGCTGATGAGCTCTGCATGGTCACCTGCAGCTTGCCACGCTGGCCAAACAGGAAATGAGATTCAAAAGTTCGCGGTTCTTTTCCTGTCTACCTGGCCAGTGCATCTGAGTTGAGAGTGCTGTCCAGAGCGGTCATAATGGAGCACTCTGGGATAGCTCCCGGAGGCCAATACCATCGAATTGTGTCCACAGTACCCCAAATTCGAGCCGGCAACGCCAATTTAAGCGCTAATCCACTTGTCAGGGGTGGAGTAAGGAAATCGATTTTAAGAGCCCTTTAAGTCGAAATAAAGGGCTTCATTGTGTGGACGGGTGCAGGTTTACATCGATTTAACGCTGCTAAATTCGACCTAAAGTCCTAGTGTAGACCAGGGCTGATAGATTTAGCCTCTTTTTCTGTTTGTGAAATAGCTGCAAGGAGAGGATATTTCCTCAGATGTGTTCATTTTTCAAAAGCTTTTGCTACATTATGTTGCTATTTTTTTTAATTCTGTTAATGGATCACAGTCAGTTTCCTATGAGAATTTTGGATTCAGTATTTGCTGTCAGAGCTGCAGAGGATACTCCATGACTGGTCGTTTAAGTCACAGGGTTCAGTTTCAGTTCCCTGATTGGGTGAGCATGCCAGTATCTCTAGCACAAATCCTCTGAGACACAAATCCCAGCCCTTGCTCCCTGCTGCCTCAATGGAGAATAAACTGGTCTGTATCTGTAGCAAATTAGAACATCCCTATGCTGGTTCAGCTATACACAGGGGTGCTGGAACAATTTTTATAGTGGGGGTGCTGAGAGCCATTAAACCACACTGTAAACCCCATATATAATGGAAACCACTTCAAGCCAGGGGGTGCTGCGGCACCCCCCGCATCCCAAGTTCCAGCACCTATGGCTATATAGGCTAGCACAAAGGGAGCAGAGCCAAGGCTGTGACAATTCCTCATCCACTCCCTGCCTACCTACTCTGGGAGTGGGACAAATAGCAGCATACAGCATCTACTTCTGTATGCCTGGATGCAAGGTCTGGTAGTCTGTGCAGGGGCATAAGAGACTCCCTTATGTGTGGGCACATAATCTGTAAACTTCATAGTCCACATAGGTCTAGGATTTGCCTTGCAAGTCTTCTAGCCCACAGCCTCCCCAGCAAATATGCAGTCAGTCAATTATTGTTTAACAAGTGTCTTTGTGAATTCTCCCACGGTGACCCTTATGCATGGAATGCTCTCCATGAACTAATTGGCAAGGCCAGCAAACTGACCTGATTTAATGCATCTTTGTTCCTTCAAATTCCAGCACAAGACTCATTTCTTCCATGAGGACTATGAGAGATTACCCAACTGATTAAGGGTAGGCTGAGGAGCAGACAGGTACATCTGATGAAGCTACCAGCTCCATCTATTAGAAAGGTTATCTAACACATTCCATTACAAGACCCTGTTTTCAGTAGCTTAAAGTTGCTTATAAGGGGCAGAAGTTGGGGGTGGGAATTGGAACAGAGGGGGACAAGAACAGGTTCCAGGTGGGTTTGATAAGGATGGGGGGGAGGGATAACCATCATGGAGAGATTGACAGGAGCAGAGAAGGTCTGGGGCAGGAGCCATTGTACTGTAGATAGGAGCAGATAGGGATTCGGACAAGAGTCCAAGGGACAGGAGCAGAAAGGTCTATAACCACTCTAGAGCATACTCCTCTCCAGAACCTGAAACCAAACTCAGGATTTCTATGCCTCAATATTCTTGTGCTCTGTGGCAAATAGTTGTGACACTCATTGGCAGAGTGTGTCTCATTCTGCTCTAGTGGCTGAGCCACATATAGGATAACAGCCTACTACTCTTATCAGTTACGCCATTGGCTCAAATGGCAGAGGCCTGTACTGTGAATCTAAAGATCCCAACCCTACTAATGACTGTGAAGATCAATAGAGTTCCACATGATGAACTTTCTGAGTTTTTTAGTTTGCTTTTTTAACAATTTAGGAAATTATGTTTTTTAAAAACCTATAAAAGAACATGATGGTTGCAAAGTCAAGCACTCAACACTTAGAAAATGCTAAAATTAAATCAACCCTAATTTGGCTTCCTTGTAATTAATTCATACCTAACTAGATTTTAAAGCCAGAAGGGACCATTAGATCATATAGCCTGACCTCCTGTATACCACAGGCCAGAGAATTTCACCCAGTTACCCCTGTGCTGAGTGCAACGACTTATTTGACAAAAGCATATGGTGCATGATGTGCATTATAAGAAACATATTGTGCATTATGATAGTCTTTAATTCCATAACCATACACTATTTTTTTCACAGAGCCCCCGCCACATTCAGTGCACAGGATTGGACTGTGCTCTGGGAGCAAATCAGGGTTGTGCGGTGAATGAAGCAGGGACTACTGCAGTAATATAGACAGGATGTTCTCATGACTAAGGCAATTAAATGCCCCCCATGAGAGCTACCATAGAGTTCCTGTGTGATGCTGGGGAAGTCACTTAAACCAGAATCTGCACTAGGGGTCACTAATTGGGTGTTCCTCGTTTTCTGGGTGCTTGTGTTGAGACATCTGAGGCACCCAATATTAGTGGACACATTTGACCTCACACTCTGTGCCTCAGTTCCCCCTCAATAAAATGGTGATATTAATACCCCCTCATCTCATGAAGATAAATTCATTTATTTGTGTGGTACTCAGATATTACAGTGAGAGCAGTACAGAAACACACATGAGAAAATTAACAGTTCTGTACCCAGTGCAGGGTTTGGATGAGATGCAGTAAACAAGGTACCTATGTGTAAGCAGTGTCAGGATGAGCTCCACCCTGACATCCGGTGGTGAGGTGTGGCAAGTTGTGGAAAAGAACTTCAGGGGCCGATCTCATTTGCATAGGCACACCCACCACGCCTAGAATGAGACCATAGCTGCCCTTTGGTCTCTTTGGCTGCTGTGGGATCCCCAGTGTCTCTGTTATTGGGGCAGGAAGAATAAATTGTTATTACCCTGATTATGGGAACTGTGCTTGGAACTGTATGTGGCCTTTTGTTATGATGGAGGGATTCACCATCAACTAAGTAGCACTCGCTAGGCAAGGGTCATGGGTTCCAAAATTGTGTGAATGGAGAGAGGCTGGGGACAAGTACTAATACTTGGTGGCATGGGCCCCTTGGTGAGGGCCTTATATGCTAATTGCACTTCCTCCTCTCTCCACTGTAGAATATCAGAGCTAATTTTGATTTCATTAGAAGTCTAGTTATAGGCTGCTGAGCTCACTTTGGGCTGACAGTGCACCAGCACTGGGGCTCCCCTACTACAAGCTGAATTCACCTAAGAGCTGAAATCACTGAGTGTTGTGTTAAGTAGTGGGGGAGCCGGCTGGTGGAGCAGTTTGTGGATGGCAGGAGCTGCTTGTGGGCCGTGGAGCTGAGCGAAGGAGTTCGTGGGGCGGCTGGTGGAGCGGAGCACAGCTGAACGAAGGAGTTCGTGGGGCGGCTGGCGGAGCGGAGCGCTGCTATGGAGCTATGGGGCGGTCAGCTTCAGATCATGTAAGGTGCCTCTTACCCCCGTCCCATTTCCACCCAGGTTGGGAGGTAAAGCTCCGCAGATAAACTTTCGAACTCTGGGGCTGCCCTGACCAGGGACAGAGACTTTTGGGGCATTGGACTTTTGGGTGATTTGGGGTTGCTGGACTCAAGAACCAAAGGGAAAGGGGCATGCCCCAATTTGCTTGGGGTGGGTTTTTTGCTCATGGGTTGTGTTATGAATCCTGTTGGTGGTGTTTCCCAAACATAATGCCACATTGTTTCTCTCTGTTATTAAAAGGCTTTTGCTACACTCAGACTATGTGCTTGCGAGAGGGGAAGTATTGCCTCTTGGAGGCGCCCAGCGGGGGTGGTATATATTTGTCCCAGGTCACTGGGGGGGGGCTCGAGCCGGTTTGCATTGTGTTATTGGAATGGATCCCCTAGATATTGAACCCGGCCCTTGTTGCTGCCAACTCTGACGGGCAGAAGGGTTACATATGCAACATTTCCTTTTATCCAGTGGACACACACTAAATAATGAGGATAAAAGGAAATATTGAATAGCTACCCATTCAGTGAGAACTGTCCATCCTTTGCACTGAATGAGGCAGGGGTTCTCTGGGAATACTAGTGTCTGATCAGCTGATTAAAGACTATTATAATGCATACACACAAAGGAGCCGAATTTGTGTTGCACAAGCACCTTAGTTCTGGCATTTCCTAACTTATAAGTACTTGACTTTGCAATCTTAATGTTCTTTTAACACAGTGCTTTGGTATGTAATGTATTATGTGCACATGATACTGTATTCACAAAAGTATTTAATGTAACAGTTGTTCATATTTTGAATATAACCATCTCCAATATCCTTCATATGTTGCTTATCTTCCAGGAACTGGAGCTTGTATGAGTTTGCACAGCATCCTCACAATGGGGCTCCAGTCCTGACTGGGTCTTTTAGGTTTTTCAATATAAATAACATAAGTAACCAAACTCTGCTCCCAGTTACACTGACGCTAATCTGCAGCACTTTCATCAGTTTCATTGGTGTTAGTCTACATTTACAATGGTGTAACTAAAAGTAACAGTTGTCCCTCGATGTTAAATTAGGTACAAACCTGTTGCCAAACGTAATTGAAGCTGGATTTCACCACAGCCCATCTAATCAGGACTTCTCTATACCACAGATCCCCATTCCACCGGATTCTGATTGTGTGTGTGTGTTTCTGAGTAGCTGCTGCTTCCTATTAGTAACTCCCCAACAGAGGGCAGAGGTAACCTTTGTTTCAAAGGCCTTGTAAGAGAGGAACTGTCTCCAATTTAGATAAGAGCCTCTATGCTCAAAACATTGTCACTTTCTCTTTTATGCCACTGCCTGATACAAGTAGCAGAGGTGATCCAAGGATTAAAAAATGGCTGGCTTTTTGTTGCATATCCTCAAGTGATTCATTCTCATGTCTAGGGACTTCCAGCTAGTGAAACAAGCATCCGATGAAGTGAGCTGTAGCTCACGAAAGTTTATGCTCAAATAAATTGGTTAGTCTCTAAGGTGCCACAAGTACTCCTTTTCTTTTTGCGGATACAGACTTACACGGCTGCTACTCTGAAAAAAGAACCAGAAGAGAATTCTCTGCTGGAGTCAATGGAACTAGTATAAGGGCTCATTCAAACCAATGTGGGATCCTCAGCAAAGGCATTCAACTAGGCTCTGGTCTAACCTCTGTAAATTAGAGCAGCCCTCTTGCACCAGGGGCTGGTTTGGTTCCTAGCCAGCCCCAGGTTCTGTGGAGGTTTAAAGGTGGCTTAGAACCATCTCTGCTCACAGCTGTGCCAAGCATGAGCTCAATGAAGATGAGGATTGAACCTGGGGTCGCAAGTTTAGCTCAATATGGGTTTTTCCCTAATCCAATCTGGTAAACTGTGAGCACCGCATCTGGTATGTTAAGGGCAGGTGCTGGGACAAATACAAGAGCTCACTGTTTCCTGGCATCAGTACTGTCTTAACTCTGTGATTCGGTATCCAACGTATTTGCTGTAGAACCAATTGCTGCCCCAGAATGAAGTTAAGGTTGGATACGGAGAGCAAATTGTGCAGGGTTTTAAGGCTTTCGGAATGGTTGGATCCCTGAAGTGTTCATTTCCAGACAGTCTAATACTTCAGGTTTTTAAAAGGTGAAGAATATTTGTTCAGAATTTGAAATTATTATTTATTAATTGTGTTACCGTAGCTCATGGGTGGGCAAACTACGGCCCGAAGGATTGCCAGGGAACTGCAGCCAATGGGAGCTTCAGGGGAGGTATCCACAGGCAAGGGCAGCGCGCGGAGCCCTCTGCCGCCTCCCCACAACCCCCAAGGGCCGCAGGGATGTGGTGCCGGCCACTTCCAGGAGCGGCACGGGGCCAGGACAGGCAGGCAGGGAGCCTGGCCTGGTCCCGGTGCACACCACTGCGCACCCCGGAGCCACTGCAGGTAAGCGGCACCAGGCCGGAGCCCGCACCCCAACTCCCTGCCCTGAGCCCCCTGCCTGCACCCCAACCCCCTACCACACCCCACAACCTTGCTGGACCCCAGCCTCCTGCCCCGAGCTCCCTGCCACACCCCAACCCCTTGCCCTGAGCCCCCTCATACACCCTGCACCCCTCCTCTGCCCCAACCCCATGCCCTGAGCCCCTTCCTGCACTTCGCACCCCAGCCCCCTGCCCCAGCCCTACAGTCATGGCCCTGCATGCAATTTCCCCACCCAGATGTAGCCCTCGGGCCAAAAAGTTTGCCCACCTCTGCCGTAGCTCATAGGAGCCTGATCTATATTGAGAGTTTAGGTGTTAGCTGGACTCCAGTGAAACACACTTTCAATCTTAATTTTTTTTTTTTAAATCAAAGTTGATATATTTTGCATCATTTCCCTGAACTTAACTGGATGATTTAGCCTTTTGGATGTAGATCATTTACAGCAAAACAAACCAGGGAACTGCAGGCTTGCCTAGGGCAGAAATCAATAGAGGTCTAAAATGAGATAGGTTTCAGAGTAGCAGCTGTGTTAGTCTGTATTCGCAAAAAGAAAAGGAGGACTTGTGCCACCTTAGAGACTAACAAATTTATTTGAACATAAGCTTTTGTGAGCTACAGCTGCATCCAATGAAGTGAGCTGTAGCTCACGAAAGCTTATACTCAAATAAATTGGTTAGTCTCTAAGGTGCCACAAGTACTCCTTTTCTTTTTTTAAAATGAGATAAAGTCTCCCTCCTTCCACACCATCTGCATTTCTAAAGCACGTCTCACTGTTTGCTGAAATTTTCAAAGGGGCCTTATGGAGATAGGCAAATGATCCTGAATTGAAGTTCAAGGGGATTTGGGTGCTCCAGTCCCTTAGGCTTCTTTGACAGTCCCAACTCGTCTGTCTATGTCCTTTTAAGCAATATAAAGAGTAAATGTATTGGTGGATAAAGGTGCTGGATTCACAGCCTTGTAGTGCGAAGCCCTCTGACCACACAGACAGACTGGAAGCTCCTTCACACCAACTTGCCTCCAGTTTGACCAGAAAGAAGCATCTCCAAAGTGGGAACGAGTTGTTTCATCTCCTTTGCTCATTCAGCCCTCAATTTCTTTGCTCAGGATACCAGCAACCTTATCAATTAGCCAGAGATGCTGATGGTTTCCATGCTATGACCATGTCTTATGGCCTGAGACTCATCTCCCATAAGCCTCCACAGTTATCAGGCTGCAAAGCTTTCACAGATTTAGTTTGTGTAACATTTGTGATCGCTGTGCTGTGAGGTTCAATAACTTACCATTCTTCAGCAATGCCCCATCACCCTGGCTTTCCATTTGCCTTGCAAGTCAGTGATTCTCAAACTTCTTGAGCCTAGAGCTCATTTGTCATCTGCTCCCTCCTCCTTACCAAATTCAGGCAGAGCAGGTTGAAAATAAAAAAAAAAATTATTTTTTAAATCAGTTATTTTCATTCAACAAATTTAGAAAAGGAAAAGTTTTCCATTTTGCAAAGTTTTTATAAACATTTTTATCAAACATGTTGAGTTTTTTCTCCTGCCCTTCCCTTATTTCTCCCCTGAAAAGGGGGTCAGAAGAGGGGACAGAGGGAGAAAGTGAGAGGGAAAGAAACCAAAAAACTGACAATTTTTTATTTGCCACTTTTGTCAACAAAATTGAAAAAATTTGGAAATTTTTTTTTGGCAAAAATTTCTAATTCCAGAAAAGGTCATTTTTCTGCCAAAAAAACCCAACAATAACAACAACAAAAAAACTCTGAAAAATGTGAACTAGCTCTGTGCACAGCCTGATGCTTTCATAAATGTCAGTAAAGGTACCCTCTTCCCCTTCTAGCTAGCTGGTGCTGCTGCAGTTGCTCAGGCTCTGGCTTGACATCTCTCCCTGCTCCTGACCCTACAAGTCACTACCTCCCTAAGGTTAAAATGCATATATTTAGACATGCAGGTTTGAGAATTCTGGCCATGCTGTACTGCTAAGGTTCCTAAGAGAATCTACTGTACAAATGCTCAGCTACAGAACAGAGAACATGTCTCAGCAGATCACTGTAACTGCATGCACTCTCTTTCTGACCTAATTTGTCTCTAAAGAGGCCTCAGCAGAGCAGTGATGATGTTTTTAGGTCCCATTTCATATGGAGAAAAATAATGCTCAACTTCCTGTGCAGGGAGGTGAGAAACAATATTCCCAAAATACACAGTGTCTTTCTGTTTAAAATACATACCTTTCTTGGTGGTGTCATTTCCTTCCCCACATTCTGATTATGCATTGGGGAGCAGTTCAACAACACAGTAGTGCTCAATTGCCATACAAAATAATAACTCATGTGTTAGGTTTCAGAGTAGCAGCCGTGTTAGTCTGTATTTTTTAGTCTCTAAGGTGCCACAAGTACTCCTTTTCTTTTTACTCATGTGTTAGTTTCGCCCCCATTGATTCTCCTGGAAATGATAGTCTCTTATGTCCCTTGAAGTCTTTGTTAGTACTTTCCAACCATTCGGAAGCCAAGTATCTGTGCCTACTGATATCTAGATCCTGAGTAGCCAAACAGGATTTCAAATGATAATTAACAATTAGCATTCACCCACTTCCTTGTGGGATAGCATTATTCCATCTTCAGGGACAAATTGAGTGTGTTCGGACACAGAAAGAATGGCACATAAGAAATTCTGTTATTACAAATGCAAAATTCAAAATCACAAGGGCAGTAAAATGTTAATCAGTTGCCATAATAATTATCTACCTAACAGAGAAGCTGTAAGACTTACTTAATAAATGTTAATAAAGTGCTTTGAAATCCTCAGATGAAAAATGTAGTGGAAATACAAATATTACTATTCCTATTCATCAGCAACTTTCCAAAGTCTGAAAGCACGTGAAAGTGCTAAGTTGCTATTTCATATTTAGACCAGATCAGCAGTAACTGAAAATAGATAAGATCTGATGACTACTCAGGAGCTTATGTGATATTTGGTTGGGGTTCCTAGTCCAATGCCCAAGTAGACAACTGTCCCTATTAGGAAAACTGCTTCCATAACCGGATGTCTGCAGTGGTCTCTTTGGAGCAGGGACCATCTTTTTGTTCTATGTTTGTACAGCAGCTAGCACAATAGGGTCTTGGTTCATGATTGGCCCTCTCAGGGCTGGTCTACACTACCATGGTAAATCAATCTAATTTACGCAACTTCAGTTATGTGAATAACATAACTGAAGTTGACATAGTTAGATCCACTTACTGCAGTGGCTACGCTCTCCCATCTACTTCCCTTATGCTTCTCGGGGAGGTGGAGTACACAAATCAATGAGAGAGTACTCTCCCATCGATTTAGCATGTCTTCACCAGACCTACTAAATAGACACTCTCTGCATTGATTGCAGCAGTGCCAATCTGCCCGTAAGCGTAGACAAGCCCTTACGGCCTACGCTAGTACACATAACAAACAACAAAAATACCTTAACAAAGGTCAAGGAGTCAGGAGACCAGGATGCTGTTTCCAACTCTGCCAATGACTTGCTGTGTGATCTTGAATATGTTATTCAACCTCTCCATGCATCGGTTAAAATGGGGATGATCCTTACCCACTTTTGTGAAGTGCTTGGAGATCAGTGGATGAACATGCAATATATTACAGCAGAACCTCAATTTTAAAAAACACCGATATTATGAATGACCAGTTATACAAACCATTTTTCCTTATGGGGGGGGCAGGAAGGGGGAGGAAATCACATAATGAAAGTGATGTTGATGAAGAAAAAGTCAACATCCCTTCATGTTCTGATACCGTCAGTGCATTGGAAATTGCTTTGTAGTGGTCTGAAGGACAAGAAAAAAGGAATAATGTCACCATACTGCAACTTATGCACAGTACTTACTGTAATTTTGAGATGTTCAGTTTTATGAACTGTTTGATTTTATGAATTCCTCACTCTCCAATTAGTTCATAAAAAAGGATTCTACAGTACTTTTAATTGACAGTCTTGTTGGTGCTCTCAGCAGAAGTCCAGGATTGATCATACCATTTTGGAGACTGAACTATTCTCTCACTCTTCTGCCTTGTTTACACTCTCAGCTGTCTTAAAATTTTCCATGATTGCACTACCAATGGTGCATCTCCATGGGCAGCAGTAATGCAGTCAGTCCATCGGTGTTTTAACTACTGTGCTCCAAACAGAATTAGACAACACAGTCTAAACGTCAGCAATGCTCCCACTGGATCTAACGCAGTGGGGGGAATGTGAGTGTAGACATAGCCATAGAGACAACTCACTTCTCCAGGGGAAGGTTGTGGTACAGTAGGCAGTGTCTGGGAAGGCTGCCCTGCTTCCCTCCTTCTGTAACAGATCTGTGAATGAAAAGGACTTCAGTCTTCAGCGCTCTAAATGCATTTTATTAATTCTTTCTAATGAGGTACACAGATCCATGCAGAACAGAAATCTCTTTTTGAAACTGTATCATTGTGTTTCTAGCTCCAATCTAAGGTCCCCAGTGCTGCTATATTTTTATACTGGAGCTGGCTGGAGCAGCACACTTGAAATCTCTAATGCAATCTTACTATTTTTATTATTGTTTACAGCAGCATCTAGAAGCCCCAATTCAAGCTAGATTCTGCACATATATTGTTATAGAGACCACCTTAAGCACCTTGCCAAAAATCGAACCAGATGGCACTTGATTTGCAAGAAGGCCACGTTCCTTTGAGATTTGCCATTATGAAGACGGATTGCGCCTTCAGAGATAAAAAATGGAATCCTTCAATGCCACTTTTCACAGAATAACCGTACTCTAGCTTCTCCGTATGAAAAGTGTTCAAAGCACTTCTAAACATGCCCATAGCCCCCTCCCACCAGATTCCTGTCTCTGAAGACCCCACTGCCCACACAGAGCCCCCCCAGGATCGCTGTCCGGGAGTCCCCACAGCCCACACAGAGCCCCCCATAATCGCTGCCCGGGGGTCCCCAATGCCCACACAGAGCCCCTCCTCCAGGATCCCTCACTGCCCAAATAGAGGCCCCCAGGATCCCTGTCTGGGGGTGCCCACGGCTCGGCCCCTTCCCGCCCCCTGAGGGAGCCAAGTCAACGCCCAAATCCCAATAGAGGCGAAACACCCCCGCCCCTACAACGGGCCCGGGCCCAGGCCGCGGCCTAGGAGCCGCCCCGCCCCCTCCACGCGCATGCGTAGGGCCCGCGGGGCACGCTGGGAGTTATAGTTTTCGCCCGCCTCCACCTCTCGCCGCCGTCGCTGACTCTGCGCATGCGGATTGTCCACCCGACTTTGCGAAGTCGCTGGCTGAGGTTGGGCTCGGACGGGCTGCCATCTTGGCGGAAGGCTTGGGGAGCTGGCACCGCCGCCCTGACCGGTAAGGAGCCCACCGCGGCGGGAGGTGGCAGCGGAGAAGAGACTGTATCCCTCCCGGTCTCCCCTCGAAGTGGCGCGTCGGCTCCGCCGTCGGAGAGGGGCTCGGGGGTGGGGCAGGCCTGGCCCGGGGGAGCCGCCGCCCCCTCTCCGGGGGTCACAACATGTGCAGTCGGGGAGGGGGGAGGCATTTCGCTCCTTGCCCCGTGGGGGCAGCCCCCAGACCGGCTTCCCGCAGGACGTCTGGTCACAACCCCTCCCCCGTCCTGACCAGTCCCCTCTGGCTGCCAGAGAGCCCTGATCGCTGGCCACAGCCCCCTCTGGCTACCAGAGCCAATGCTCTGACCACCGCCCTCTCCCTGTCCACCCACCAGCCTCCTCTGGCTGCCAGAGCCCTGATCGCTGGCCACAGGCCCGCCCCCAACCAGCCCCCTCTGGCTACCAGAGCCAGTGCTCTGACCACCTCCCTCTCCCTGTCCACCCACCAGCCCCCTCTGGCTGCCAGACCCCAGAGCCCTGATCGTTGGCCACAGGCCCGCCCCCAACCAGCCCCCTCTGGCTACCAGAGCCAGTGCTCTGACCACCTCCCTCTCCCTGTCCACCCACCAGCCTCCTCTGGCTGCCAGACCCCAGAGCCCTGATCGCTGGCCACAGGCCCGCCCCCAACCAGCCCCCTCTGGCTACCAGAGCCAGTGCTCTGACCACCGCCCTCTCCCTGTCCACCCACCAGCCTCCTCTGGCTGCCAGACCCCAGAGCCCTGATCGCTGGCCACAGGCCCGCCCCCAACCAGCCCCCTCTGGCTACCAGAGCCAGTGCTCTGACCACCTCCCTCTCCCTGTCCACCCACCAGCCTCCTCTGGCTGCCAGACCCCAGAGCCCTGATCGTTGGCCACAGGCCCGCCCCCAACCAGCCCCCTCTGGCTACCAGAGCCCTGATCGCTGGCCACAGCCCCCTCTGGCTACCAGAGCCAATGCTCTGACCACCGCCCTCTCCCTGTCCACCCACCAGCCCCCTCTGGCTGCCAGACCCCAGAGCCCTGATCGCTGGCCACAGGCCCGCCCCTAACCAGCCCCCTCTGGCTGCCAGATCCAGTGCTTTGACTACAGCCCTCTCCCTGTCTTGCCACCCCTGTGACCAGCCCCCTCTGGGTGCTAGACTGCGGTGCTCTGATCTCTGGCCACAGCCCCGTCTCCAACCAGCCACTCCAGCTGCTAAACCCTAGTGCCCTGACCTCTGGCGACAGCCCCAACCACAACCAGCCTCCTCTGGCTCTGACCAGTGCTCTGACCACAGACCTCTCCCTGTTCACCCACCAGCCCACTCTGGCTGCTAGACCCCAGTGCCCTGACCTGTGGCCACATAGCACAGTCCTGTCCTGGGGGTGTTCATAGACTGCTGAGTGGTTCTGCATGATTTGCCAGCCCTGGGGGGTTTCCCTCCTCTTCTGGGTTCCTCTCTCCCACAGGATGCCCATTTTATTGAGACCCTCCAGGTGTTTGGCTTGCGTGAACTGATAATTTATTCCCTCCAACTCATTCCTCTCAATTCAGTAATCCTCTAGCTCAGCCCCTTCCCCAGATCTTTGACTACTAGTGCCTCCACTCTATCCTGGTAAGTCTTGCTAGAGCCTCTTTTGCTGCAGCAATCTAACCCGCGTTTACTTGCTTTGTCCTATAAAAAAAATGTAGTGTCGTAAAGTAATGGTCCAAAACATTAAAGCATAAGTGAGTGTAACTGCAATGTGTGTGGTTATTACTATACAGTAATGTAGTATCTTTAATAAGTAAAGTCATTCTAGAATGGCGGCATCGGTGCCTTCACTTTTAGTCTGGAAACATGGATGGGTCTTTGTTACTTAACCCTCCAGTATCTAAATGTGCACCACTGATCTTGTGTGACAACAAAATGTAGGTAGAGGAAGGTTGAAATGATGTGGGAGTCATTATTTAACTGGGTCTGAAATTTTCTGCCACCTGCTTTTCAGGATTTAACTTGTTTTGATAGCTATAATTTAAAATAGGAAAGACAACGCCAGATTGTGAGAGGCAGAAGTAGCATAGGTGTAGAATAAGGGGCCTACCTTGTAATTTGGTATAGTTAGAGACATCCGTTACTCTTTGAATTGGCAAAAGCCTCTCAGCAGAAACTAACTTTTATTGAATCCAAGAAATTAGAGATGGGAAAGGTCTTTTAGGTCATCTTTTCCATTCCTTTGGCTAATACTGGATTGTTTCTTAGAGTGTTTCCCATTATTTTGTCCAGTCTTTATTACTCCGTATCTTCCTCCATTTCCCTTTTACTGGGGGTAATCTTGCCTAATAAATGTAAAGGGCAGTCTAGAAGTAATGAAGGAATTAAGGCAGATTGAACCACTGCTGGTTTGCACTACTTGAAAAACAGGCTTAGAAATTTAGGAATAAAGTCCCACCTTGGCTCCGTCTTCCTGTTCAGATCTCATTGAGGGTGAGACTAAAAAATTGCTTGAAGGCAGTCAATCAGGTTATGCTCTCTCTTCCAGCTGTGAAAGTTGAGAGCTGTTCTACTGACTTAATTGTGGTTACATTGGTTTGTGCTGCTGTAAAAGAGCCAAACACATTCTAGTTTGTGTTCTTAGTTGCAGTTTGACAGTTTTAACCGTCTCTGTGAATAAGTTCACTTCCAAGTTATCATCAGAATAATATCTGCATTATGATTCAAAGTGAATTTTTTCTTACATCTTTTAAACAAAGATATGGTATAGTAGGTATGAAAGAAGTTGAACTGATGGAGTGGAAAATAACTGAGGCTTCTGAATACTAAGTTTGAAAGCTCCTTACAGATTAAACAGTTATCACAGTGTTTAAAGGTGGAGGGAGAGTGGGGGGAGATTATTTATATGAATAAAACTGTTAAGCAATATAGTTTCTGTTTTCTTCTCTCCTGTTTAGGTATTTATATTCTAATTGTTCATGGTTAAGCAGCCATGGGAATTGAGATTTATTTCCTTGTTTTAGAGATTAGACATCTTTCCCAACGTTTTAAAAGAAGAGATGGGATAACAGGCATTACCGAATGTAGTTTAAGAATTACATGCTTTAAAATATGTCAGGAGTCTGCTTTTGGTTTTAAATCTACCATTCCATTTTCTAGGAAAGTTTAAACTAAAATAATTCCAAAAATAAATGATCCATTTCTCATGAGGCCTACAAAATCCATTTGTTTTTTTTCCATCTTCTGACTCATCCAATGGTTAATCGACAAACGCTTCACAGAGATGTGTTGATATCAATTAGCAATGTTAGTGCCCAGACAAATATATTTTATATGAATGGATTATAATGCAGTTAATTTGTTAAATAACACTATTCATGTTAACTTAAACCATCTGTTAAAATGTCTCACATGCTGGTAGTATACAAACAATAAATAATTCCACTTTCATTCAAAACAAATGAGGAAAACAATGTGTATAAAAGAATAAACTGAAAACGATAATAATCTAGCGTATATATGTGCTATAAACTACACTATGGACATTGTGCTTCTAAGTTTGCTTCTCCAGTTCTGTGCTTTTTTCATGCTAGATTTGTAAGTCTGCTGGTCTGATTATCTTTGTGATAGATGATTGTAGTTTGTGTGCCCTCACACTTCAAAAGGGAGTGACATTTAGCACAGCACATGTACATGTAGCTGGGAGAAGAACATTTACAGCTGCTTACTGTAAATGAGCTTTGCCCACATACAGAAGGATTATGATGTGCATGCTTGCTCCAGAAGGCAAAATAGGATGTAATCACAGTTTGCTTATCTATCTTGGAAGTGTTGTTTCTGTTTTTCCAATGTCTGCCACAGAATCAAGCAAATGTGTTGGGGTTGTTTTGTTTTTTTAAAGGTTCCAGACAGTCCATCTGTTTGGCATCGTTCATTTGGCTGTGTTTCAGGCATCTGAACTAATTTGGTGCCCACTTTTGGGAAAAGAAAGGGTAGTCTGCATCCTACTTTTCTTCCTTCTAGAGAAGAAAGTAAATAATCTTGCTTCTTTGTGTAGTGTTTAGAACTTGGGTTGCAGAGGAGAGTTCTTGCCATGTCAAAGGCCTCCAAAGGGATTGTTTTATTTCCTTTAAATCTATATTGAACAATCTGTGATTTTTTTCAGAAAGACTCACTGTAAACTGGAAAAGAAACCTTTGAAAACCTGCAAATGAGGTTCCCATTCTTGGAAAATTTCTTATTACCAAGCTCTATACAAACTTTTTAAAACCTCTGACATTTTTCCTTTAAACTCTTAAATTATAAATGGAATTTCTACACTAACAGTAGTTAGTTCACAGAACACACTAATAAAAATATTGAGGACATAGATTTTCTCTGAGGAAACATGATATGGGGACATTGACATTGGTTATTCTAACTATTTAAACAAGCTTACAATGCTAATATGGAATTTTGGAATGTTCACAAGTAGGGTATTTTCTTCCAGTTCTTTTGTCTAGAAACACTACGAGCTTCTTCCTCACACCTATTTGAGCTGTTCCAAAATGTATAACTAGGATGTGTCTGTTGCCTTGTACATGAATAGAGTTGCTAATGTTTGCATTTAAATAGTTGGTCCTGAAACAAGCATCTTTAATACATGTGCTCCAGTCAAGCAGAGGTAGGGCTTGAAAAATTCACCCACCATTTACCATCGTGAAATGGGGGAAAAGAGTAAATGTGCCTTTTCTTTTCCATTGGTTGAGCAGAACTAGGAAGTGGGGCATCAAATTTGAAGCCTGACCCATTAGCCAGAACATTATATGAAAGCAGACACTTCTGAGCAGGATCCATTGACACCATCCTGTTAAATTTTTTTTACTGCTTTCCTCTTTGTCAGCGGTTAGAAGTTGAAGGGAAGTCTGAGCATCTCACCAAGAGGTTCCACTTGCATCTCACTGTTTTTCATTTCTCATTTGTATTGGTTTCTGGCTAATGGATGTCTAGTAAATTTTTAAGCCCTGGACTAAGGAAAGATAGCCTGCCCTGTGTTTCAAAAGGCCTTGAATGTGGAGGGCATGGGAAAAAGGAGCACTCCCGCTCAAATTCCTTAATCTGGTTATCATCTATTCTATGAATTTGATTAAATTGATAGCCATACAAAATGAACCTTTATCATCAAGAATATTTAGAATTTGTGAATATCTCAGAGAATTAGCAATTTATTTTAAATAAACTGAAGTATTGAGACAGGCTGCTTGTGATTGCTCCTGGGTCAAAAGTCTGTCACAGGACTTATATCCTGGCTATTATGATTACTGAGTGACTTTGGGGCAAGTCACTTATAGCTTCTGCATGGTTGTATCTCAGAACTGAGAATGTGGCTTTGAGCTGCTAACGGAGCAACTAAGGTTTGAGCTTTGTTCCTTCAGCTTCTTTCACTTTATTAGATAGAAAGTGAGCTGCAGACTGGTAAATCGGCATAAACAGCACACATGAGATGTTGGTGAACTTCCTTTGAGAGAGTTCATTTCATTAAAACCCTTGGACATATTTGTGTCTGTGTCCAGCCCTTGTGGCAGTTCTTGTTCTCAGTTTTTTCAAAGAAAAACTTCTTAAGTATGTTCTGATAACCATTTCTCCTGGTTGGCAGTCGGGGTAACTGAGAATCCAAAAATTGGGCATGCTGGTTTGGTCATTTTTAAACATGTAAAGCTTTAAACCAGCTAGACCATGGTGCCTCAGACTCTGCTTCTCTGCCTTGGTAATATTACTGCAACAGTGGAGATCTGAGGAACATGAGCTAGCAATCCCCTGGTTTATTTACAAGGGGCCTTGACAGATTTTTCTTGGTGAGGAGTCCTCAACTGTGAAATCTGTTTCTCACCTTGGTTAGTCAGGGCCTTAATCTGTTGACCTCAGGTCCCATTGGAAGTTTCTCTCTTTCTCACAGGGCTTTTCTGTACAGTCTGTACTGCTATAACTATATTGGTTTGGAAACTGACATAGTTGAAGTGGTATAACCCCCTCATGTGGACACAGTTATTCTGGTATAAAGGTGCTTATATTGATCTAGTTTAGTTATACCAATATAGCTTTGCCCACACTAGGGGAGTGTACTGCTTTAATGTTTTAGAAACCAGCATAGTTAAAGTGGTACAAAAACTATGTGTAAACAAGTCTTCAGGTTTATCTTTGGGCTGGATAGTATGAATAAGTGGCTGGCTGGGGGTGTGAGCCTTGTGAGGGGAATCAGATCGGATTGGAAGAGATGTTTTTTTCCATAGGTCCAAATTGTTTGTTTTGTGTATGCATCCAGGTTACTGGATGACACATTTTTAAACAACCAAAATAAAATAACATTATTTATTTGTATTCATTGGAATGTACATAGGGTATGCCTTGTGTATATATATCCTGTAACCATTATCTCTCTGATCAGTGTCCACTTCCTCCTACTTAGTACTCAGGCACTGTTCATGTTGCTGAGCATTTTTCACACACTTCTCCGTGGTATACAGAACCCTTTCTGAACAGGTGCTTAGTAAACCCTGTGTGCTGAGCATTTTGGCCCTCTGCACTTTCCCTGAACCCTCTCTGTCTATTTCCACACCTAAGAGTGTTGCAAATTTATTAGTTAATCTGTGCTTTGAAGATAGAAAATGCTAAATAGTATTAATATGTACAATTGGCTGTTAGCTGACTTTTAAATGTAATAAAACTTTGACTTACTATTTTAAAGTTGTACTTATTGCATTTTATTTTTTAAAAGTTCCATTGGTGTATCTTGCCTTTGAATTTAAAAAAAAAAGTGTAAAAGGGGTTAACCAGACCCTTTTTATATCCCCCAAAAGCATATTCCATAAATGTGTCACTCAAAACACAAGCTTTTTATCTAGATAATCTTCCCTCAATATGTTTTCAAGTCTACCTTCTGTTTAGGGAAGGAGGAAGCAAATATTCTTATCTGTAGATATGTGTATTCCAGATATTAAGAGCACAGTGTTTAGTGTAACCTGTATGTGGTTAGCTAATCCATACTATGTGCTAACCTCACTTTTTAAGCCAGTAAGATGGAGTGTTTATTTTTCTGTTTTTATATATCATACCACACAGCATCAAATTCATATATAAGTGAATTCCTTAGAGAGAAATCATTCTAAATAGTTAAGGAAGTGTAAGCATTTAAAACTGTTGCTTCATACACTATTTAGAATGATTTCTCTCTAAGATATTTTTATTTGTACCTCTGTCTGTATTCTGAGATGCAGTAACACAAGGAACGCAATCTGAAAATACTCATCTTAACGTCTTAATTTTAAAAATTGTCCCATTTTTACTTGATGTTTATTATGATTAAATGGAGTTTTTTGAATATTTGACCAAATGTAATGACCGCTATTTATGAAGTTTTTCTTCGTAAGTCTATGAAAGGCCGAGCAGAACAGCTTCACAAAATTAGTTTAAAAACCAGTTTTTTCTCTTTATATGTCAAGATTTATGTTTAGATTTACTAGCACTTGTTAGCTGGGAATCCATGTAGATCATTTAATCAAGTATAATGTTAAATTCTTATATAGGTATTTTTGTTTTAAGGTAGTTTCAAAAGAAGTCTTCAGTGCAAAAACACTACTTTATTTTTTTTTTTAGAAGCATTTTTTGATTTAGAGGATTTTTACAAATTCTCACAGAACGAAATGAGTATCTTATAAACTGGAAAACCCAGAGGAATGGACAAACTTACTCTTGTCTCATGAAAATAATAGAGTGGCGTCTCCAAATAAGTCTTTAAGAAGTAATAAGTCTGATCTTTTTCTAATTTTGACTTTTCCCTATTTTATGAGTGTGGGGCTTAGATTTATTTGCTGTCAGTAAGTGTTCATATTAAAAATCTTGATTGTAAATTTTAGTGCTCTTGAAATGTGTTGGATTTGTAACAATGAAGACTGAAGGCGACTATTCATAGAGCAGGTCCAGCTTGGCAGGAGTGGCACAAGTTTTCACACAGTACCCTGCCAGTATTCTTCAACTCTGGTTTGGAGGGAACACCCTTAGAGATTAGGGGCTTTGTCTCCATGTTTGCTTAATCCTTTCTCCTCTTCTGAGACTACAAAAGGATGCCAGTTGCGGTGAAGGGATTTGTAAACACGTGTCCACTGGGAGCTTAACTGAGATTGTCAAATCATAGCTAAGGCTGTATTATTATGGTTGTTGAATTGAACAGAAAGTATGCATCTTACTTTGATTTCTATCTACAAAATGTACCTGTCCATAACAGCAATAGGTGCCTACATTTGCTGTGGAAAAATATGCAATTTAAAAAATGAGATTCAACTTTCTGCCACATTTTCACTTACTGTACGCAAAGAGTACCTTTAGGTGCATATGTGATTAGATGACCAATTTCACTGAAGCAGGAGTGCAGGTGCCTGTAGCTGGAGACAGCTGACTTGCTCTTGGACTCTTTGGCTCTGTCTTCATTAGGAAAAAAGATGTGGTAGCTAACTCAAGGTAAAAGTTCTTATGCAGACAAGGCAGTTCATAGTTTTCCTCCGAGTTAGCAGATTGATTTAGACTTTAACTGGCCCTGCAAACTTGTGTGAAAACTGCAAGCTATTTTCACTAGGATTTTAGCTTGTATTCAGAACACACTTTTTCCACCCTAGTGAAGGTGTGTCTTAGGCTATATCTACACTAGCACTTTTGTCAATAAAAATTTTGTTGGTCAGGGGGTGTGAAAAAACACACGCCTGACCGACATAAGCTTCACCAACAAGTGCTGGTGTGGACAGTGCTATGTCTGTGGGAAACATTCACCTGTCGTCATAGCTACCGCTGCGTGGTGGTGGTGGTGGTTTAATTATGCTGATAGAAAAGCTCTCCCCCATTGGAATAGAGTGGCTATATGGGAGACCTTACAGTGGTACAGCAGCAGCCCTACAGCTACAGATCTTGTGCCACTGTAAGATCTGTAGTGTAGCCATAGCCTTAGGCTGCTCTTGCAGACCAGATCATTCAGAGCAGTAGGGAGAGAAGGCACAAGAAAATAAAGGAGTTTGGGAGATAGAAGGCCAACAAAACTGGGCTGTGTTTTGGGAGGAGGGCCAGTCTGCATTCCTCTTGTGTACATCTCCCTTCCCCATGTATTATTCTTAGTAGTTTAGTCTTTAGTGCAGGTTCCTTATTTCAGCTGTCTGAATGGGGCTAAAGCACTCACTAATAGGAAAAAGGGGAGAAAACATCAAATTGAGGAAGATGATCTGGCCCTCCAATTCACTAGTGAAAACAGTGCCATTAAGACAAAAAACTCCCAATATGCTAAAAAGTGAATGGAAACTCTCTGGGTTTTCGTCTAGTAATTTACAATGTATGGTTTAGTCAGTATGGACCATTTATCATCTTTCTCCTCTACTCAAAAATGGATGAAGTTTTCATAATCTAAATATGTAGAAAAACTTATCCTGGTAGACAGACAGTTGGTGCATTCTTTTAATTAATTGCCAAATAGAATTGTTAGCAAGAAGTTAATATTCATTTTTTCTGAACCTGTTATGGATCTTTATTTCTGCAGTAATTAAAATTTGAACAGTTAATATCCCATTTTCTAATTTCCTGCTAGTACAAAAAATGGAGTACATACAAATTAAAACATACTTGGAATTAAACAAATCTGTTAATTAATGAAAAACTTCAGATGCTTCCTACCTTCATGAAATAAGTGAGACTGTTTTCTTTGGCAATAAGTGCCATTTTTATGGATCAGAATGGCAAACTTCCAGAGCAACATTACATCTAACATTTTAAAGTATCGGTTCTCAACCCTAGGATGCTTGTGGCCCAATCAGCACACAGCTAAGGTGGCCACAAACTGTCTACGTATCATTGTATAGGCAAAAAATATTTACAAATATATCCCCAAGTTGGTGGGTTTTGCATAGGTGGAGAGAGATGCTCCAATTTAACGGAATTTCTTTGCTTTTTTGACATTTCACATCCTATCCTTAACATAATTTATTCTGTACTTCCTCTTCTATAACTCTAATCCTCCTGCCCTGCAATCAGATAGAGCAAATTCCTGGTTATTTACAAGTTAAATTAAAAACAGCAGAAGCAAATAAAGTTTACAGCTAACATTTTCAAAAGTCCCCAAGTGATTTAGCAGACTCAAGGTTTGTCTACACAGGAAAGTTTTACAAATTGTAGTGATATGGTTATGGCCATATAACCTCCTGGGTAGCCATGTATTATGGTATGAACACCATTTTTCAGTTTAGTGTATGTAAAAAGACACTCATACTGGAATAAGACTGTCAACAAAGGGAGTTACACCGGTATAACTGGTAAAACTTTCCCATGTAGACAAGGCTCAAGTCAGGTGCTTTTGTAAACTTTATCCTAGGACTTGTTTTGAAATGGTCAAGGATCTGTGAGTGCCTAATATACCATAGAAAGAACTTTGTAAAGTTGTCAAAATAAATCATCACTACATTTTGGAAAGTTCCTCCAATAGGACCCAGTCCTGAAGATAGCTTTGTCCTATGTTGGTACTGGCTCTGTAGACCAATAGTGCAAATCCTGTGGCAATTAGTGGACTTAAGCAAAAATGAGCTGATGATTTAATCTTTTAAAGCTAATTTAATATATTTAATTTGTCTCATTTTAGCCAAGTGATGCAATTATTTTATTAAATAAAAAATAGATGGAATAGCAAAAATGCAAAGGGAAGATTGGTCATTCTTCAAAGCAATTAAAGATACTGTACTTAGTGATGAGTGACTGAAAATCATGGCTGACTGGTGGGCAGGGTGTAGCTATGGCCTTGTGTGGGTGAGGCTGGGTTTCTTTTGAGAGCTCTGTGTAGAGCTGGGTGAACAGAGGTGTGTATGAACAATTAGTGATGATGAAAGGGTAGAGCAGAGGCAAGTATAAAGGCATGTATCTAACCAAAGTTTGAGCAGTAAATAGGAAGAGAAGATAATAGTGCTTTGGAGGGATAACAGAATCAAACACGCATACCGTACTACACTTACCATAATTAATGAAGGAATATGTTTCTTGTTTTAAGGCTTTTTGTTTGAAAGCTGTATCTGAAGGGTGTGTGAAAGCAGAGGTGGTTGACCTGTGTATTTTTCTGCGTTTGTGTGTGTATTAACATTCTCTAAATTGGTAAGTATTTTTGCAGTAAATTAAACGGTCACACAAAATACAAACCCAGCAGCTTTTCCTCACCCAAATACACAAATTAACAAGTCAGATTTATTCAAACTCAAGCAGTACCCCCCATCTCATGTGCAAGTGCCAGCCTTTATTATGCCCCTCCCTCACCAAAAGGCTGGGTAAACAAAGAGGCCTTACAGTGTCATGCAAGTTAATGGTCTCAAGCTGTTTGAAGTAGAAAACTCAATGCAACCTTAATTATGGAGCCATTCGTGCACCTCCATAATAACTGATTGGTTGAGCTGAAGCATGCATCAAGACCTGTGAATGAGTGCACTCTGAGTATGTTTTCAGTGTAGAGTTAACATGGGTGATCAGCACCTGCGTCTGAGCATCCAGGTTAACCTAGCCTGGGTGTGAGTAGCTATACTGAAAAAGCCATGTTTGAATTACTGCCTCCTCACTGGTGCTGCATTCACTTGTGTGGACTGCTAGGACTTTTGGGGGCATATCTCTTGCTTCTTCATGCTGCAGTAAATTGAGCTACTCTGCTTATTTCTCAGTGACTTGTAGGAGAGCTTGTCTGTCCTTATGAGCACATGGGAGAAATTTTGTGAAGCCATTGGATGATGGTTATCGGCACTCAAATGGTCTAGCCTGTGCCCTCACTGCAAAGTGGGCGGGGATTACAAGCCTGAACCCCAGAATGGGCCAACTAGCTCAGACTAAAAGCACCACTAAACTCTCAATGGAGGCTTTTGGGGGTAGGAGAGAGCTGGATTAGGGGCAACACGCAAGTAAGAGATTGGGTTGACTATACAGTGGAGACCTACCCTGTGTGTGAGAAACAATTGGAGCAGTTCCACGAGGTAGAAGCACCTAGACACTGACAAGTAATAAAAAGTGAAGACATCTTTTTGAGTAAAAAACGTCAACCATGACACCAAAGGACTCTTCAGAGAACAGATTGTGCAGCTTGTCTGTAATCTTAAGGAGTATTATATAAAAATTGTATATGGTTCCTTTTTAAGTACAGGCGTGCTACATGTGCATGGTGACTTTTTTTTAGAGGGACTTGCAGCTGTTGAAGTCACTGGGCTTGTCCAGTGGGGACAGTATGTATAATGATACTGATCTCCTATGTTAAAGCACTTTGAGATCTGTGGATGAAAACCACTATATAAGAACTAGATGCTATTAGTGTGTTCTAGAGATTTTTACTTCAGGTTAATTGATAGTTAACTTGAGATTGTAAACACTTCTGGGAAGGCTAGTTTGGACGCTACACATTTGATTGAAGCTACAAATGTTTGCTGATCCTTATGGTAAAAAAACAATCCATTAACTTGGGATAAAAAAGCATAGTGTAGATGTGCCCATTGGAATTGAATGCAAGCCCTGGGACAAACCGAAGAAGCAGAAGAGAAGACACCATCTGGGACCTATTGAGATAATACCTGACATAATTATGGAGCAAGAAGAAATATAGTGGAAGAATAAATAAAATGAGCAGAGAGATCTCTGGAACCTTTAACCTTTATCTTGTTGTATTCTGCTGCTGTGAAGGAGCAGACTGAAGCAACCAAACTCTAATAGTAGCTCAGTTGTGAAAATTAAATTGGAGTCGCTACTTTCCTCCTCTGTTATTTTGATTAGTAACTTCATAGAAGATATAGTGACCCAAGATATAGTGACCAAGATAGACAGCAGGATGCCTGAATAATTGTGACAAGAAGGGTAGATTGTTTCTTAAGAAGTCTCACTAACTAGTGGACATGGAAGCAAACGACACTACAGGGGATTCAGTGATCTCAAGGATGACTTCAAGAATCTGTTGAGAAATAGATATTCGTGTGACACAATCTTAGCCAGTGTTGTTCTAGTGCCTAGTATGAGCAAAGAAAGAAGCCTGATCTCAATGGATGCACCAGGCTGCTGCTGAGAGGATTGGTTTATTAATGAAGCAACTGTTTGGATTAAGTGATATCCCAGCCAGTTAAGAGATAAGTGGTACTTGGGCTACTGTGCTTCTTTTCTTCCTACTCTTTCCATACAGAACCAATGGTTCTCTGGTCCCATTCAGCCCACTTGCTCAGTTTAGATGTGTATAAAATGGGAACATGTTAAGGGGTGGCACAGTATGTCAGGTTGGGGGCGGGGGGAATACAATCTGAAAATTCGCAAGTGTGGAACAGGGCTCGGGGAGGGATTCCAAAACACACATAATGAAGGCACAACAGATTCACGCAAGTAGTAAGACGTGCTCATTGTGGTTTGTGTGGTTTCTAAGAGATCTGAATGTAAAAAGAATCCTGTTCTGGAAATGAAAAATGGTGAGGTAGCTAAACAAGAATATCCAGTTAGGCAAGGCTTCCCATGAAAGAGGAGGGCAGCAAGAAAACAAAATGAGTTAATGCAAGCTGAAGGGCTTTCACAAGTATATTTTTTGGGAAAATTTCTAATAGTAGAAACTAAGCTTGTTAATTCCTGTTTAAAAATCTGCCCAACATGAAAAATGGGGGCAATTTGAAAATAATGGACAAAGTCTTTGTAACAATAGCTATTGTAAAGCAGGTAAAGAAATACTTGAACAATCTGAATATATACAGATAAAAGGTCTGGAGGACAGTATATCCTGCTGTGCCAAAAGAATTGGCCAATAAATTTACTAAACCTCAAGTTAATTTTGAAAAAGCATAATGAGCTGGAGAAGTACCAGAAAGAGTAATCTTGGCAATTACACTCTAATTTTAACTTCAAAACCTGATATAAATATTCATACCATTTTAAAAAAATCACTAAACATATAAAGAATAATGGAACAGTGAGTAACAAGGAGCAGGGGATTGCAAATTTTGTCAGACAAAGTGCTTTCTTAGATAGAACTATAGAATTAGTGGAAGGAGACTTGGTAGATGATATTTGGAATTTCAGTAAAGCTTTTGTTTGTGTTGCATGAAATCGTATTCACAGAATTCATTCTGATTGGCTTGGATATATGAGCACTGTCCTGTAGATTGAAAAATGACCAAGTCTCTACAAAAAAGGTGGTAATAAAACCGCAGTGGAGCTAGTTTTGGATGAGGGCTTGTCTACACTTAAAATGTTACACTTCAGCATAGACACTGTCTACACCAGTCGGAGGGATTTTCCCCATGGCATAGGCAATCCATCTCCCCAAGAGGCGGTAGCTAGGTATCTACCTAGCGCTGTCTACATGAGGACTTAGGTTGACTTAATTATGCCACTCTGAGATATGGATTTTTCACACCTCTGAGCGGTGTAGTTATCCTTCAAGTACAGAACAGGCCTAAATCTGAGGTGTCACAAGGGAGAATCTTATCTATGTGGGAAAAGTGACCGGAATAGCTGTCATTGACCTAATGCTGTAGTGTAGACCATGCCTCAGAGCTATTGTTTTAGGCTGTATTAATCTCCATTGGGTATTCTCTTTGAGCTGAGAACACCTCATTGAGATGAATGGAGACCGCTTAATACCTCTCTGAATCTGCAACTTTGATGTTTGAAGCCCGCCTTGGGCAGCAATCTGAGAATGAATTGTAAAGTTGTGTGTGTTCTGCTGTACTCTGATTACATTTCTCCAAACTAAGAACAGTCAGAAGGTCTTAAAAACTGTTTTTGAAAAGAGAATAAATTACCCCGGGAATTCCCAGTGAGAGGGGAGGGATGATTGGGGCGCAAGAGTAGGTGGTAATAGGGGAAGAGGGGCTTGGGCCTGCAGAAAGGGATGAAGATGTTATGGGGAGGGGATAAATGGGAATGGATAGTAGGGGCTCAGGTAAGGTGGGAGGGGGTGCAGAGGAGAGGAAGGGTTGGAGAATACGAGGGGCAGCCGAGGAAGTGTGATGTCCTGTCAGCCCTGAATTCTGCCTTCTGTGTGTATGCTAGGATCTAGAAGTGCTTTATCTCTCTCTGCAGGAGTATGAGCCCCTTTCCTCGTCTGCTCCATGTTCTGGGATTTGAATGACCCCGCTCTTCTTGAGATTCTGAGTCCCCCTTCCTGCCCCTCCATGTACACAGGAATCTGTGGTGGGAGGGACTGAAGGTAATGCAAACTTAAACATCTGAAACCCAGAAAACAAGTAGTATTCACGTAACTCCTCTTTGAGGTGGGGGGCCTGGCCAGAGTGCCTGGGGGAGGGGTCTGGTTAGCCGCAGAAGGAGGAGCAGACTTAGTGAACCGGTGGCATAGTCGGGGAAGCTTGGCTCAATTCCCTATCAGTAAAATAGGGATAATAGCAATTCCCTGCCTTACAGGGTAGAGGATAAATATCTTAAAGATTGTGTGGTGCTCAGATTCTGTGGTAGTTGGGGCCATATAAGTGCTTAAGATAGATACATAGGTGTGGAATGAATTCTAGGGAAAGAGAGAAGGGACCATGCAGGGAAAGTTGGCTGCACAGGATGTATTGACCACCAACCCGTTGCTGCTTTCATTTGTATCTGAACAAAACTCAATGTGGAAGATAGAATATTTGGATAAAAAGGGCTGGGAGGGAGAGCCACACCTCATTTCTTACAGTATGTGCTGAGGAGCATATTACAAATGGCCAGGTTTTTATATTTTTTGTCCATTACCACAATAGAGATCATTAACAAGGGTCCAGAGCTGTCTGTCTTCCATGTCCAGGTCTTAATACCAAATTGTGTGAGGAGAAGGAAATCTGAGGATTCCTGGAGGTGCCAGAGTTGCTTTAACATCTTCCCAGAAAAGGCAAGTGGAGGGGCATTGATGACTGCATAAATTGTTAACGTCAAGGGTGATTTCTTGAGTGTACATTGAACAGTCTCCATTGAGAGACTTTGGCATTTTGACCTCTTGAAAGGAAAATTGACAACATCTCATTATTAATCCCAGTGTCCTCTCCAGCTAGACTTAACTAATCATAAGGGTCATGAGTTTAATTTATAGGTTGCAGCCCCAGTCCTGCCTAGAGCATCTAAGAGTAAATTTGCTGAAACTCAACAAGAGAAGACTTCACAGTTGTCTCTCTGTCCCCAAAATGGATCCGCTTTCATGGAGCCAGGTTTTGTGTAAATCCAATGAGTATTGTCTGAAAAAGTAGGTAGAAAACTTCTTGTACTAAGAAATGCTTAACTTGCTTCTGCATGAAGACAGGCCAAATTCCCTCTATTAGCAACTGACCTTGATTAATAGAATGAACTGTATGTAGGCTCCCTGTCATTGTTCCTTGGAAAATGGTCTCCTCCTTTGCCCTTCACAGACCACCCCCCATACTTACCTGCATATTGCCAGACTATGGCAGCAACAGCAGCATTTTCAGCCATCATACAGCAACCACCTGAGAGTACGTCTAGACTGCAAAACAACCCCCCAAATCCAGAAAACCCCCAGCAGCAAGTCTGAGCCCAGGTCTACAGACTTGGGCTTGCACGGCAGCACTAAAAGTAGCAGCGTAGGCTTTACCATTCAGGCTGGAGCTCAGGTCTGAGTCCTAGCCCCCTCACTGAGTTTCATAGCCTGAGCTCCAGCCATACCAGCAGTCCTGCGAGCCCGAGTCTATGCAAAGATAGTTTGTGACCTGTTGTGGGAGGAGTGAGGTGCCAACTTTCAAGTGTTCTTTCCACCCCAGAATTGATGTTAGTACTGTCACTGCAGTTGTGCTGAAAATGTAAGTACCTTCATGGAAGCTTTGAATTTAAGTGTTTAAAATTGGTCTCCGCTTTGATTGAATACAATCATTGTGTTGCAGTCTTATTAAAATCATATATTTTTAAGGCTGGAAGGGACCAATATGATCTAGTCCAACCTCCTGAAAAGCAAAAGCCATAGAATTTTGTCCCAATAATTTCTTCATGACTGCAAACATTTTTAATTGGTTGTAGCTGCACAGGGTGCAGTTTAGTTATTCCTCCACCCGTTCCCCACAATGAATTTGACCCTGTGCGGCACTTCAGCATTTGGGCCTGGATTGACAAAATTTGTTTTTTAGTTGTCCTTTCAGAGCTTGTCATTTTGAGTATTGTCCTGGTGAATCAGTTATAACTAGGCTATTCGTGTATGCAGTATTATGTTTTTCTAAATGACTTGCATCATGACGAGGAAACAACTGAAATAAAAATATACATGCAGTAGTCTGTATGTACCCATATGTTCATCCTTTTTACAAAGCTATGATAAATTTTGTATAAAGTATGCCTTGTGAGGTATCATTTGAAAACTCATCATATGCTGAACATTATTGTCCTGGTAAAAGATATGTGGCAACATTGTGTGTGATGTTATAAAATTCTATTCTATAAGACATGTTCCAGATTTAGAAAAGCAGGCACAAACCAGTTCCTCAGAGGCAGAAGGCAAACTGATGTCTTAGCTAGGGGTCAACATAAGCAAATGGACTATCACCTGGGTAAGTGGCCATTCTTTGGCAGAAAGAAGGGTGTGAGCAATACATTTACATCTTGGCAATAGAACAGCTGGAGGTTCCTGTGCAAACAGACTGTGCTGCCTGAACCCCAGCTGAAGATGATTCTCAAAGAAGAGGGAGAGAGAGGAAAAATGAGGAACAGAGGCCCCAGATTACCCCTCTCCCCTCATCTGTACTCATCTGTACTACACTGGAAAGACAAAGGAAGCATCATTGAAGTGGGGCAGGAAGGGTACTGACTGAAATCCAGCCAGGCTGCTGTAAATATATGATGAGAGAAACCTTTTTGCTTTAAATTCATTTAGCTTGTTAAGTTAGGTATTAGTTTGCATTTTAGCTTTTATTTCTTTGTAACCATTTCTGACTTTTATGCCTGATTACTTGTAATCACTTAATCTATCTTTCCGTAGTTAATAAACTTGTTGTTTTATCTGAATCCATTTTGCGATGAGGTTTGTGCATATAATTTTCTATTAATAAAATGATGGATTATGTATGAGCTTGTATTGTCCAGAAGAAAAGAGCTGGGCAGTACAAGGCGCACATTTCTGGGGACAAGTCTGGGACAGGGAATTTGCTGGTGTCACTCTGCAATATAATTCAGGAGCAGCTGGTTAGACCACTCATATCTCAGCTGGAAGTAATGTACATGCTAGAGGCTGTGTGAGAGTAGTGGTTCTCATGGCAAAGTAGTGCAAAAAGCACCCCAGGAGAAATTGAGGGTACACAGCTGTTCAGCAGTCCAGATTGTACTCTAGGGAATGTCACAATACAATTTTTGTTTTCAGAAATGGCTTTAATTATTTTGTGCAGTGCTTTTGGGGGGCTCTACTTCGGTAGGCTTCAAGAAGCCAGCTGTCTTAATGCTATACATGAAAATTGTACCTTTTTTCTGTACGTATATATGTAAAAATCTAATCAGAACTGGTTTCAGAGTAGCAGCTGTGTTAGTCTAATCAGAACGATCACCCTTTTAACTCTTTCATTCGTTTGCTGTTATTTTCAAGGTACAGAAAATAAATTATAGGCTCCAAATTAGTTTCTTATCTCAGAGTGTGTGTGTAATAAGTGATGCGCTGCCCCTTCCTTCCTCCCCTAATTTATCCAGTTTCTGTCTCCCCATGAGCAGTTCACTGCTGGGTGATAGTATTATGCTACCAAGAGGATATTGTCTAGTCATCATTTTCCCCTTATTTCTCTTCTGTTCCTTTCTTTCCTCTTTTTTCCTCTTTTAATTTTATATGCTGCAGTTCTAATGGTTAAAATGCCTTACTTTTAAATTTTTACTCAGACCAAATCATGCATATCTATAGAAGATGTAATTCATGTCATGTGACCTTGTACTAACTGCATGCAAGCTACAGAATTAGTTTTCTGTGCATAGAAATGTAAATTAATGAATATTACATAAGCTGTTGAATTCAGGAAACTTGTAGTCATCATAATGCAGTTTGGAGTTCAACAAGGCTCTTATAAGGGTATCTTTCTCCAGGCATATAGAGTTGGTTGACCAGTTTTACTAATCTGTATAATCTGTAGAGAGAACATGTCTGATCACTAGGAATTTAGATCAAAAGTTGCAAGTTGGGCCAATTCTGAGTATCTGGTTACAATGTCACTGAAGTATTTTCTCTGTATGTTTCGTAAAGAAGGGCATTCTTTTCCCCCTTTTGGTAATCAGGACATGCATTCCCCCCCCCCCTTTTCCTTATCTAACCCATCAGCTTGTGCTGGGTTCAGAAAGGTTTTCCTGTTCTCACATCCTTCTCTTCAGGTGAGTGTGAGTGTGGAAATTCAGAAAAGCAAAGAAACTCTTGATGACAATCTTGCCAGGAATTGACACTTTTTAGGAAAAGTTGTGGAGAA
Organism: Caretta caretta; assembly: GCF_965140235.1. Taxonomy (NCBI): domain Eukaryota; kingdom Metazoa; phylum Chordata; order Testudines; family Cheloniidae; genus Caretta; species Caretta caretta. The sequence goes on along the minus strand of NC_134218.1, from coordinate 26,775,637 downwards.
GGTGAGTATGGACCCGCAGTCTTCACTGGAGTCCATAAACTTCCTTGATCTTTATCAGTGTAGTTTTACATCTGGGTATTACACAGACAATACTGCTGCTTTTGGATGATCTATTGCTAGTGATGGATGCCAGAAAGGTGTCAGGCTGATGATTTGATTTGTTGCATGTATTGCTTGCTTACTTGCTGGTGGAAGAAATGGGAACAGAGGTTCAGCAGGTGTATAAAGAACCAGACTGTCATCAGTCTCATCCACCACATACAGTTGGGGCAACTGGCTTAAAGGAAAAGTTGCTGTGGTGTGTAACGTGACATTACACATTGGAAAGGTGGGCGGGGGGGAAGCCAGGCCTGTAGGTAGGCTGATCAAGGTGAAGGGACTGCCACCTGTCTCAAAACAATAGGGTGGTTTTGTGTGTGTGTCTCAAAATCTCTATCTCTATATATCTGTATATGTGAGAGAGAGGTAGAAACGCTGCTACTCTTGAAGTAGGAACCTCTTTTCAATACACATTCTTAAGAGTTTTTAAGATCTATTTTAAAACATCAGATGTTTCTTCCATAGGCAGTATACAGTTCGGGAAAATATGGGAGGAGTTGGGCAGGTTTTCACCATTTTCTTCTGCTTTATACTCTTTCCTTTTCTCCATGTTACAGCCACTGTCATCCTGAATGTCAGTGCCTTTTTATTCGAGCACAGGAGAGCAACTCAAAACTTTCCTCTTTTTCTCACTGGTACTTTATTATGGCTCTGAAATTACCAGTGTTGTCTTTGAAGCTGCACCTGACTGATTATACCAGAAGAGTAACTTACACGTTGACTCAGTAAGCAGAGTTAAACTATGATACTGCTTTTCTGTATTGGTTTAAAAAAATTCAAGTATTTGAGACATGTTTTGGTTTCTTTAATAATCATATTATTTAATAATTTAATATTTAACAATTTAATAATAAGCTGAGTTGTACCTGAATCTAGACACTGTAATAGCTGGTTTTATTTGTGCCTATTTCTGAAATGTGATGTTTTCTTCTAAATTACCTGATATAAATAAGTCTTAATTTTAAATTCAGGGGCCAACTGTTGTGTAATAAAACACCAATTATCTTACTTCTGATGCCTCTAATAATGTTTTAAAATTCCTTTTGGCTTGAAAGTGTTCTGGCTTCATCTCAGATGAGCATTATTTTTGAAAAGTTTGAAAAATTTAGAACACTGTTGTTGAATTACAGGGCTGTCTCCTTTCTTCCTTGCACTCAAATCACACTAAGCTCTTTTTAACCACTTACACTGACCTCTTTTTGGGTACTCGTAACTTAAGCATCTGGATTTTAGGTTTTAACTTGTAGTCCTTGAGTACTAGGGCACAGGCTACTTTGAACAAAATAGATCTGTTTAGAAATTAAAACTGATTAACTGGCTGACTGTTGTGGCAGTGTATTGGTTAAGTGAAGTACATATGAAGGCGTGGGTGGGGAAACTGGACAGGCTGCATTTTGCTGTAAAAGCCCTCCTTGATCCTTTCACTGACCCCAGTTACAACCTGATGCAGAAACTCTCCTGAATCCTATTTCTTTCCAAGCATTTTTTTAACTCTTTTTTTACACTAAAAGATTGTAAAAGGCACTCAACTACTATGGGAATTGATAGGTAGAAGACGTAATGTCAAATCTGTTTTGTTTTTCTTAGTATTCTGGTAGTGCCAATAATGTGCTAGATCAGGGATGTACATTTTATTTACAGTCCCTTATGGACTTCCCCTTCTGTTCTTTATGATGTAGGCTACCTCCTGTTTTTGTTATTGTATTGTGTTTTAACATCTGGAAACACAGAATAGAACCAGAATCATATGGCTTACCAGCTCTCCCGGGACTTCAGTTTGTTAACCTCTGTGCTAAACACTTTCTATACACAAGGTAGACAAACTCTGTTGGATAGCTTTTATCTTTTCAGAAATACTTCAAATCAATGGTGTCATACAAATCTCAAGGAGACGGGGAAAGACATAAATGAGACTTTTTAAGGCAGTCCAACCTATCAACCTAAAGTTGGGGTTACATACAATATTGAAACTATTGATACATGGGGCTTGAAAAATTTCCACGATACCTCAGCCTACTCGGCAAGGTGTAATGAACATGTGCCACCACTCTCCGAAGACGAGCATACTTGATTTCCATTGGCACGTTTTCACTCCCACTCAACAAATCAGTTCTTTCACTCCCCCCAAAATATTAATTTTTTCTTTCTCTCCAAAATAAATCCATTCTGTCCCCAGTCAGTCTTTCCCCCTTCCAAATTAATTCTGCCCCTAGATAAAATGAGTTAATGCTGTGCCCAGAGTAAATCCACACTGCTCTCTCCACCACTCCAAAATAGCCTTTTGCAGGGCCTTTCACCTGCTTGTGCCCTTGGCTTTCCAGCTCCACTTTCCACCTGGACTCTCTGCTTCTCACTTCCCACTTTTTCCTCTTAAATGAGAAGTGGCTCAGAAGCTGCTCTTCTCATTTCCTGCCAACTATGTGAAAAGAGGAGTAGCTAAGAAGTCACTCTTCTCCCTGCCTCCTTCCCCTCCTGAAAAAGAGCTAGTGGTGGCTGCTCTGCTGTGTTCCCTCTTGGCCCTCTCTCTTCCTGTCAAATTAGAATCAGTACTTGAGATGATCTGGTCCCTGCCTCCTTGCTCCTCTCCAGAGAAGGAGCCAGTGGTTCAAGGCCAAAAGTTCAACTCGCCCTGCCTGAGTTGGTTTTTCAAGCCCCGATAGCAGTTCTGTTATGGAACTTTCATCTTCAAGCACTTCAAACATCAATCCTCCCAATTCCTATTGCTCAAGTAAGTATTGGCTCCATTTTACAGATGGGGGAAAAGTTAAGCAATAAGGTCAAATGACTTGCCCAAGGCCACCGAAGGAGCCAAGTTCAGAGCTGGAATTAAAACAACTCTTGATTGTGTGTGTGTGTGTGTGGACCAAGTTCCTTACCCCTTTGAAGTTATGGCATTTTGCACACCAGATTGAAGAGGGGTGATATGATAGATTGTATTTGATATGCACAGGATCACATGGAATTTATGGAGCATAATTAGCCACAATTTGCCTTTTTGTCCAGATATTGCATACATCTGTTACGATGCTGCTGCTTTGTGCACCTGAGTTTCATTGACCACCATTTTGCTTGTCCTGCCCTCTTCTGTTCTTCTGTCTTTTCCCTATGCTAGAGAGTTTAATGAATTCCCTGTGTCTGCTCCAGCATTCTGCCCTCAAAAGGCAGCAATTTGATAAGAGAAGGGGGAGTCTTTTCAGACTGAACAGCAGCAAGGACAGGAGAGTAGCAATATCAAGCAATCACTCGCCTGCCTAAAATTTCTGTAGTAGGAGTTCTTCCTTGCATTTTATCGTTTGGTTTGGTTTAGAGGCGGCATGAGGTCCCACTTTACACTGCTCTACACAAGTGAGGCTAAGGAGTTCTGCAGATGGGGAGACTGGCCATTTAAAGGAGTGAAGCAGCAGGGCCAGCTAGCAACAGAGATGCTCCAATACTTGTGCCAAAGACAGGCGTACAGGAGTTATATAGAGTTTTTGAGTCTCACTGGATCTGCTAGCCTCTTGTTCTGTTGCTCCCCAGCTTTGCATGACAGAACTCTGTCTTCAAATAACCACCCTGCTTCAAATAACTCCCATCCTACGTACTTGAATAAGTGCGAACTTCTGAAGGTGAACTGTTCACTTAATGTAGTTTTATCTTCTAAAGTTAATCTTGAATAATGCATCTACTGCCATTACTTTCTTTTCACAAACCTCTTACCTAGAGTCTAACTATTCCTGAGAATGTGTGTGAATTTGAAGGATAAAATTCACAAAGGATAAAAAATGAAAGCTGTCTGTGAATTCCGGAAGTTCCAGAAAATGTTAGGCTGCATAACATTAAAGATTGTCAAATGGTTTAAAATCATTTAGCATTCCTTCAGAATTCAGTGCGTCCTATCTGCCTCTAAATTAGGGAGCACTGCAGAATAGTTTATCTAAATTCCACATACTACAAGGGGCGTGGGTCATGAAGGTGAACTTCCTGGAGAAAATCCTTAACTGTGAGAGGTCAAAAGCAACCATTGATATTACCCAGTCAAGCACTGAATTATTAATTCTGCTGGATGTCTAAAAGCACTGATTCCCTGGTTGTCCTAATGTATCCTTCTCTATGCCAAACAAGACTTCGTGCAATATTCTTCATTTTCAGTTTTTAAGAAATATATTTGATTACTCAGCTGACTTACAATGAAAAGTTTCCTAAATGGTTACCTTTTATATCATAGAGTCATATAACAGTGTTTCAAAGCAAACTGGTTTCTGCTTCTAGCTATCACAGACCCTGGAAAATGTTAATATTTTTATAAAAAATAAATACAAAAATGGAGTCATTATTAGTTGCATAATAGCAAACATGAGGGCCTAGTCACATTCAGTTTACTCAGGGAATTGTTAGTTATAGATATAAGATGTTTTTCTCTTTTATTACAATATTAACAATTAGCATATTTTAAATATTCTAAGCTTTGGTAATTAAGCATTGGAGACAGCAAGAAGACACCCCAGATACTCTGGAATGCCTAATTGTGATAGTAAAATAGCTCTATGCAATCATTACAAAATAAATATATATTTTAAAGGAAATTCAGTTCTTCTTAAAACATTAATCTAAATATAATTCTTCCCTACTTAAGTCTTCTTCCTTGTGTATATTTAGTCATTAGTGGTTCACAGTCATGCTGGAAGGGCATAATGAGTGGGGTCCCACAGGGATCAGTTTTGGATCCGGTTCTGTTCAGTATCTTCTTCAATGATTTAGATAATATCATACAGAGTACACTTATAAAGTCTGCAGACAATACCAACCTGGGAAGGGGTTGCAAGTGCTTTGGAGAATAGGATTAAATTTCAAAATGATCTGGAGAAATGATCTGAAGTAAATAGGATGAAATTCAATAAGGACAAATGGAGTACTTTGCATTTAGGAAGGAACAATCAGTTGCACACATAAAAAATGGGAAATGACTGCCTAGGAAGGAGTACTGTGGAAAGGGATCTGGGGGTCATAGTGGACCACAAGCTAAATATGAGTCAACAGTGTAATGCTGTTGCAAAAAAAGCAAACATCATTCTGGGATGTATTATCAGGAGTGTTGTAAGTAAGACATGAGAAGTAATTTTTCCTCTCTGATTAGGCCTCAGCTGGAGTATTATGTCCAGTTCTGTGCGCCATATTTCAGAAAGGGTGTGGACAAACTGGAGAGAGTCCAGAGAAGAGCAACAAAAATTATTAAAGGTCTAGAAAACATGACCTATGAGGGAAGATTGAAAAAATTGGGTTTGTTTAGTCTGGAAAATGAAAACTGTTATGTCCCCTCTCAGTCTTCTAAGTATGTAAAAGGTTGTTACAAGAAGGAGGAAGAAAAATTGTTCTTAACCTCTGAGGATAGTACAAGAAGCAATGGGCTTAAATTGCAGCAAGGGAGGTTTATGTTGGATGTTAGGAAAAACTTTGTGACTGTCAGGTGGTTAAGCACTGGAATAAAGTGCCCCAGGGAGGTTGTGAAATCTTCTCCATTGGAGATTTTGAAGAGCAGGTTAGACAAACACCTGTCAGGAATAGTCTATATAATTAGTCCTGCCATGAGTGCAGTGGACTGGACTAGATGATCTCTCGAGGTCCCTTCCAGTTCTATGATTATCTGCTGACGTTAGTGGTAGGAAGTTCTTGCTACTGTTAACCCATAAAAGAGCCATGACCTCTAGGGATGAGTAATCTGGATTCTGTCCATTGTGCATCAACAGGATTGTTTATGGAGTTAATTCAGTTACACCTGTGCAACCCAATCTTCACTATTGATGATGATGATGCCCAAGATGGAAAAGTCCGGAAACGATGGAAAGACTTGCAGGGTGTTTTTTATTTTGAAAGCCTGTTTTTGTAAAATTGAGAATGTATGTTTGTTTGTTTTGTTTTGATACAGAAAACATTGATACAATAACATAGAGTTCTATGATGCCAGCTAGGAAGTGAACTACATTCTCTTATTCCTTTAGCATCCATCAACAAAATAGTAAGGACTTGTCTACATGAGAAAATTGTACTAATTTTAACTTAAGATGTGATTTTTAAAGCCCATAGCTCAACCAGTGCAAAAGCTTGTATGGAAACTCTTACTTCAGATGAGACCAGGGTTATTTCAATTTAGGTTAAGTCAGGTGAGAACTGAGTTAAGCTGTTCCAAAAAAGTGCTATACAACCTTTTGTACCTGTTCAACTATACATTGATTTAAAAACAGTTTCAGTTAAACTATTGCAACTTGTGTGTAGACTAGGCCTAATTTCTGGTCAGTTCCACTTGGGCACCCCCCGCAGACTGTGGGGCTGCATGGTTATCGGTGTGGTTGTGTAGTCTTTATTACTGGTGGTGACGTGAGATGGAAAAGAACTGAAGTTGAGTTTGCAAGGCTGACAGTCATCTGATTATTCTTTAATGTATTGGTACGGTAATCATTCAGACAATAAACATATAACCTTCCTATGCTGCTGTTAGTCATTTTCCAGAATAGCTCATGCTTTAATTGGTAAGTGTTCTTATACCAGTTAAAATAGTTAAAAAATGTCGTTTAAAAAAATTAAAATACTTCCCTCTATGACTAATTAATTCTTAATATAGAGGCTTCACACATTGATTGAGGCCACTCAACTGGCACATTAAGTTGATAAGGACATTTTTCATGGGTTCAAGGATCTACCTTAACAGAACGGCTTGCAGAATCCTGCCAAGAGATGCAGGTACAGACCCTTATCTCTGTGCAGGTGTCAGGATCTGTAGTGCACCTGTTTGTAGGACCAGGGCTGACATTTTTTATCTATTTTTGGCAAGCAATTGAAGCTTTTGCAAAAGTTTCTGTTACCTGTTCATCACTGAAAACATGGTTACAGTAGAAATGAAAATATTACAAGGCATAATTCACCTACCTGTCTCAAATCTAATTTTTTAAATGATGTTATGTTGGATTTTTTTTTTCCTTTAGGTTAGGGAAATGATCCAAAGACTTAAATTATACAGCTAAGTTGTTGTTTAGCACAAAATGGGTGGGAATTTTTAATGAATATATTTAATTTGTATTAAACCAGAGGTGTTATGTGCTTAAAAATAAGTCTAACTATTGCCACCAGCTGGGATATTCTTTCTTCCTCAAAGGTTGTTCATTAACAGTTTTGGATTTTTATTTAAGCATTTCATTAGGTTGATTATTATAATTTTTCTAATTCAGTAATGATACTTGATTTGTGTCGTGTTACCCACATGCAACAACAGACCAATGGCTTTTATGAAATTTTAGAAAACATCCAACAAAAGTATCTCAGGTTTCAGATTTGATTGACAGAGCCACCGAAAACTGAGATTTCACTGAAGTTTGGAGAACTACCCAATATACAACAGACTCTGGTCTATCATTTTTAATAATGATTAATGGAATTATAGTCACCTGAAACTCATCAGTAAGCAAGTTGCTTGTAAAAGTTTTAGGTGTTGATCCTGAAAATACTTACACATGTGAATAAATTCCATTTAATTAAATAGGACTGCTCACTACAGTACTTATTCAACCATGCACCGTATTCTCGGTGAAAATGAGGTCACATATTTTCAGGTCTTTTAATACTGAGTATTTTGCAAGCATCTAAATTAAAATTTCCCATGAGAGAGATTTTAGGATTAAATTTTTATGCTTTATGTACTTACTGTCTGTGAATTCAAACATCAGGTAATTATCACATTTAGTAGAGATGCATTATGTGCATGGAAAATAGCAGCTTCACTCTTTAGTGCAAATACCTCCAAGCTGTCTGGTATGTCTGCTTTGGTCTAGACTTTTTGGTCTGCTGCTTTCTTAAAGTATAAAAGATCCTTAAGTTTTTAATTTTGCTAGACTTAAATCGTTGTTCTGATATGAATGGAGCTGCTCTATAAATGTCGATTAAATGTCTTATCCGTTTTAATCAGCCTTCTTTTAAAATATTTACATTGAAAGAACACTCACACTGTACAAGATTATTAGAAAGGTTTGATTCATAACTAGTAAAAACAAATATTAATGGCAGGATATAGTACTGTGACATATAGCGTTGTTGTAGCCGTGTCAATGCCAGGATATTAGAAAATATGGACCAACAGAAGTTAGTCCAATAAAAGATATTACCTCACCCACCTTGCCTCTCTGATACTGTAACAGTCAATAGTACATTAATATTTCTGCTTTGCCATACTTTTCACTTCACACTGTAACCTACAAGCAAGGAAGTTCATGTTGTTTTTATATATTTAGTCTCCTTATCCATATTCTACACTGCACAATACATAATCTAAAATGTTTATTGAATAGACATGTTCATGTGTAATTGAGCCTGCTTGGAGTGTCCTGAAAGTGAACAAACCTGGAACCTTTTGCACTAAGTGCATAAGCATCCACTGCTAAAGGTTTACATCTCTTCGCTGGAAGCTGTGGTAGACTCATTAACATTGTGTATGGCCTAGCCAGTAGAGAAGGGACAGATACCTACTTACCTCCTTGTCCCTTCAGATTGAACAGTGCGCTTTAAAATCTGTGGGAGACTAGCATAACCGGACATTTCCTTCACATCTTCCACTTTTTATTAAATAAGCACCACACATTTATCACTTAGATCTCTTGGCATATCAGAGCCACTGATCTGATGCATTGTTTTTTTCAGGACAGGTACTTTGCCTTTGAATCAGTGGTGTAAGGAGACTCTCTCTCCACTCCAGTGTGCCCTGGGAGTAGACAGAGGAGAGCCCAAAGGTTGAAAGAGCGAGGGAAAACTGTGTTGGAGTTGTGATCTAAATAAAGGGCATCTCCACAGCATGAGAGGAAACTGCTTTGTTTGCTCTTTGAATAGTGCTTTGTAGAGCCAGGAGCCACAGCTGTAGATTGGACCCGATTTAGTACAAACAAAATATTTGTCTTCCACTGAATTTTTATTTGTAAGTTACATTACATTTACAAGATAAATAGCAAGAATAATCTTCTTTTGGGAGTGCAGAGGAAGGGGAGGAGCAGCCATTCTGCCTCTTAATGCTCTTAAAGTGTTTGCCACTGAACTTGACTGTTCAGGATTTCTGGCATCAAGAGGGTGGAGATATCCATACATTAGATGGGTGGCAACCCTTCTGAGGATTAGGAGAACCTTCTTTTTGGGAGTGGGGAAGTAGAGAGGGATGACCACACGAAACAGGAATGATGACAGCCAGGTGTGATGGTGTAGCCCTGGGTACTATGTGACGAGCTAATAAATAGAGTTGATCTTATACCCAGGCAAAATGGAAACATAGTTTCCATCGCAAGGAAAGCAAATGTCTTGTGTTTATCCTCAATATATTGTATATGTATGCCAAAAAATAGAGAATTTGATTTCAGACTCTACTATTGAGTTTTTAATGTCTTCTTTGCTTCCTCATTCAGAGTCAAGGCCCAGCTCATATTATGGCTGGCAGTGGGCCAAGATCAGGAACTGTCAGTGGATTTGCCATGAAATCACAGCTTCAGATTACTGGTAAGTCTTTTAAAAGATTAAATGTTTTCTCCCGGTTCCTGCGGGGGGGAGGTGGATAACAAACAAAAAGGTTGTGTACATAGTTAAGTAATAAGATGCTACTGGCGGTATGTTGTGCTTTGGATGTGAAGAGGACAAGACATTCAACTTTGTTCTGCAATGAAACCAGCAGTGCTGCTGTAATTCCCTGACAGAAATGCCATCTTATTATTTACATCTTTTTGTTAGATGTATCTTTTTCTTCCTAAAGTCTGGTTGATAACATGATAAAAACTAGATGGGAAACTTCTTTATTTTTCTCATATTCCTCCATACACTTATATTTAAAGGGAAATTGTCAGGTTAAGAATTGTATGCATAAAACATTTTCCTTACTGATAACACTTTAAAAATTGAAAAATGATTAAATCTTAATATTTTTATTGCCTTTTATAATATACTCTGAACATTTCAGGTTGAGTAAATTTAAACTGCTCTCTTTCTAATCATGTTCTCTTGTTGATTCTCATGCAGTAGTATGTTATAGCTGTTGGGCTGCAAGTACTATAGGGGAATATTTAAATACAAGGTTTCACATTTAAATTTGGGAATAATACTCTGTTTAAGTACTTGTGAGGCAGGTTGGTTAAAGAGCTCACACAGTGGATTTGTATTTCTCGCTCTCATACACAATGCCTCCCCAGCAGTGCGGCAATTGATAACTTGCCAATTCAGCTTCATTGCTCTAGTGCGTCTGACAATATTAGTGAAATGTCATAAGATCTTTTGCATACTCATGGATGCAGAAGACCTTGCCAGTGGAATTGGTGTGGATTCTCTGCAGAGTAGAGTGAGATGTAGAACCTTTTCTTTGAGTGTGCACCTCTGTGTGTGCCTGCGAGGCGCTCTGTACATGTTCAATGGGGATTTGGAACAGAGATTGTGGTGAATCGACCACTGCACACATTCACTGGCAGTCCTCCCATAGAGATGCTACAGGCCCAGAGGTTACTCCAGCCATGAAACTGGAGGAGTATCCATGGAGCAGCAGCTGCACCTCTGTAACCTATGGAGGAGGATTCCTCTCCACCACCACCCACCTTTTCCCAGAGAGATACAATCCAACTGCTTCATATGGGGTTATGTGCAGAAACTACACAGACTTGAGTTTGGGGAGGATGGAAGGAATAGATTGAAAAAGGCGCACAGAAATAACAAGAAGAGTGACAAAAGAAGGGATAACAGCAGCCAGAGGCAATGCATGTTAGATTGGGACTAATTTTGCCCCCTTACTGAGTGAACCAACAGGAACTGGAAGGAGCACTTCGCCCTCTGCAAGCTGACTTGAAAAAGCAATGATGACAAACTTCAGAGAGCGCTACATTCCCTCTTCCATCTGGCTAAGGAGATCACTGTAAGACCATGGCAAACGTTTTTTGGAAGGGAGTAAAATGTTATGGCAAAAAAATTGAGCATCCACTCTCCACCCAGAAAGGACGGCAGGTTAATTTAAAAAAAAAAAAAGATGAAGACTGTAGTGAGGGATGAGACAAACTGGGATATTTTACATACAAAAAAAGTTATCAGAACGTTAAGGTTTTGAAGTCAAATACTCAAAAGTTAGGAAATGCCAGAAATAATTTTTTTCCAATGCAACCTTAATTCAGACCTCTTCTGAATATGCTTTGTGATAAACTTAAATTGCATGATTGCATGCTATTTTTCCCTCACATTCCACATCCTCTGCTCATTCTCAGATCACACTCCTTCCTGAGACTGTTGTATGAAGACCCCTGCTTCATCTGTTGCAGAAGTTGGAAGATGTGTTCTGAATGAGGCAGGGGACTGCAGGAAGAGGAACGGATGGTCTCATGGTTAAGGCAGTTGAACGCCAACCAGAAGAACTGTAATTTATCCTTTCCTCTTCTGCAAAGCTCCTATTTGGTATTGGCAAGTCACGTAAGCCAATTTTTTTGTAGGTGGCCACTGTGTTCCTCATTGTCTGGATACCCAACTTGGTTTACAAAAGTATTTGGTTTACCAGATGTGGTCACCCCATATCTTGGTTTACCAGAAATGGTTGCCACATCTCAAAAAAGATATATTGGAATTGGGAAAGGTTCAGAAAAGGGCAACAAAAATCGTTAGGGGTATGAAAGGGCTTCTGTATGAGGAGAGATTAGTAAGACTGGCACTTTTTAGCTTGGAAAAGAGACCACTATGGGGAGATATGATTTGAAGTCTATAAAATCATGACTGGTGTAGAGAAAGTAGATAAGGAAGTGTTTACTACTTCTCATAACACAAGAACTAGGGGCCACCAAGTGAAATTAATAGGCAGCAGGTTTAAAACAAATAAAAGGAAGTATTTTTTCACATAACGTACAGTCAACCTGTGGAACTCCTTGCCAGAGGAAGTTGTGAAGGCCAAGACCATAACAGGGTTCAAAAAAGAACTAGATAAATTCATGGAGGAAATCAATAGCTATTAGGTAGGGTGAGTAGGAACGGTGTCCCTAGCCTGTTTGCCAGAAGCTAGGAATGAGCGAGAGGGGATGGATCACTTGATGATTACCTGTTCTGTTCATTCCCTCTGGGGCACCTGGCACTGGCCACTGTTGGAAGATAGGATACTAGGCTAGATGGACCTTTGGTCTGACCCAGTAGAGACATTCTTATGTTCTTCTTACGTCTATGGCTATAGAAGCCCTCTACACCAACATTCCACACAAAGATGGACTACAAGCCGTCAGGAACAGTATCCCCGATAATGTCACGGCAGACCTGGTGGCTGAACTTTGTGACTTTGTTCTCACCCATAACTATTTTACATTTGGGGACAACGTATACCTTCAAATCAGCAGCACTGCTATGGGTACCCGCATGGCCCCACAGTATGCCAACATTTTTATGGCTGACTTAGAACAACGCTTCCTCAGCTCTCATCCCCTAATGCCCCTACTCGACTTGCACTACATTGACGACATCTTCCTCATCTGGACCCATGGAAAAGAAGCCCTTGAGGAATTCTACCATGATTTCAACAATTTCCATCCCACCATCAACCTCAGCCTGGACCAGTCCACACAAGAGATCCACTTCCTGGACACTAAGGTGCTAATAAGCGATGGTCACATAACCACCACCCTATACCGGAAACCTACTGACTGCTGTATTTACCTACATGCCTCCAGCTTTCATCTAGACCATACCACACAATCCATTGTCTACAGCCAAGTTCCACGATACAACCGCATTTGCTCCAACCCCTCAGACAGAGACAAACACCTACAAGATCTCTATCAAGCATTCTTACAACTACAATACCCACCTGCTGAAGTGAAGAAACAGATTGACAGAGCCAGAAGAGTACCCAGAAGTCACCTACTACAGGACAGGCCCAACAAAGAAAATAACAGAACGCCACTAGCCATCACCTTCAGCCCCCAACTAAAACCTCTCCAGCGCATCATCAAGGATCTACAACCTATCCTGAAGGACGACCCATCACTCTCTCAGATCTTGGGAGACAGGCCAGTCCTTGCTTACAGACAGCCCCCCAACCTGAAGCAAATACTCACCAGCAACCACACAACAGAACCACTAACCTAGGAACCTATCCTTGCAACAAAGCCCGTTGCCAACTGTGCCCACATTTCTATTCAGGGGACACCATCATAGGGCCTAATCACATCAGCCACACTATCAGAGGCTCGTTCACCTGCACATCTATCAATGTGATATATACCATCATGTGCCAGCAATGCCCCTCTGCCATGTACATTGGTCAAACTGGACAGTCTCTACGTAAAAGAATAAATGGACACAAATCAGACGTCAAGAACTATAACATTCAAAAACCAGTCGGAGAACACTTCAGTCTCTCTGGTCACTCGATTACAGACGTAAAAGTCACAATATTACAACAAAAAAACTTCAAAAATAAACTCCTACGAGAGACTGCTGAATTGGAATTAATTTGCAAACTGGACACCATTAAATTAGGCTTGAGTAAAGACTGGGAGTGGATGTGTCATTACACAAAGTAAAACTATTTCTCCATGTTTATTTTTCCCCCCTTACTATTCCTCACACGTTCTTGTCAACTGCTGGAAATGGCCCATCTTGATTATCACTACAAAAGGTTTTTTTTCTCTCCTGCTAGTAATAGCTCACCTTAAGTGATCACTCTTGTTACAGTGTGTATGGTAACACCCATTGTTTCATGTTCTCTATGTATATAAAATCGTCCTACTGTATTTTCCACCGCATGCATCCGATGAAGTGGGCTATAGCCCATGAAAGCTTATGCTCAAATAAATTTGTTAGTCTCTAAGGTGCCACAAGTACTTCTGTTCTTTTTGCGGATACAGACTAACACAGCTGCTCCTCTGAAACCTGTCATTATGTTCTTATGTATTCAGCACTCACAAAAGAGGCTGAGGTCAGTGGGCACTGTGCTCTGAACTTAAAGTGCTATAAGATGCTAATTACTCTGAAAAATCAGGCGCCAGGCATCTACAATTGCGCATACAAAATTCATGGACACTTTTGATAATTTTAGCTGATAATTTTAGGAACTGAGACACAGCTATCAGTTGAGGATAATACCATCATCCTCTACCACATGGGGGTGTTGTAAAGATAAGTTTATTAATTCTTGTGAAATACTAAGATGTTACTGTGATGTGTGCCATGAAAACCCATGATGAAATTCATAATTCTGTTTTCAGTGCAACGTTTGAATGTAATGTTGTAAATAAGGCTGCGGAAAAAATAGCATGTGATCGTGTCATTAAAGACTGTATGCATACAATCCAATTAAGAGCTGAATTAAGTGGGAGGGAAGTGTGTGCAGTGGAGTGCTTTTTTATGGATTTTTTTTATAGTAAACATTTCGCGATGTGTAACTAGATATCTTTTAGAGAAGGCAAGGTCAAAGAAATGCACCTGGCACTTAGAGCAGAATGTGGTGAGGTTTGTTATGGCCCTTAGTTCCTGTGCGGGAGTTCACTCCATGTTCTTGGACCAGCCCCAGAAAGCTCTGTCTTCTGAACAGGCGAGCCTTACCCTTACCCTCATTGTAGAATGTCTTGTTGTGCTGGAGGAGTGAAATTGTTGACAGCTGTCTTCATGCAGAGAACTTCTGTGATCTTTTGGATACTCTGGGCTATTGAGAGAAGATAAGGACTGAGACCTCGAACTCGATTTGATATCCTGAGGGAAACTAGTGTAGAGAGCAGAGGACAGGTTTGTTAGGTTTGTGGTCGCTTGTGTTGCTGAGATGTGTTGCAGTGTTCTGTATTGGGAGTTTCTTAAGTGCTGAAGATCAGGCTCAGCCTTATTGTATTGCTGTATTCCAGCCAAGAAGTGACAATGATCTGAGATCAGGCTGAGGTCAAACTATCATTTGCCAGGATGGGATGCCTCTCGCTAATCAGATATGATAGAAAGCATTACTCATGAATGCTGCTATATGAAAGTTTTGTATCAGGGAGGAATCCAAGAGCATTCCTAACAGGTGGATTGAATTGACTAATTGTGGGCGTGTACTTTCAACCAAAGGAGACTGCACTGTAGCTGCAAACTCTTCAAAATGCTTTCCTCTGCCACCCAGTACCACTTCTCCAATTGTTAGGTTCAGCGTTAATCAGCTGTTCTTCATCAACAAGCTGACCTCATCCAAGAATTCGGCCATCTTGTAGTATAGTCGTATGTAGTTCAGGATAGGTAGAGCTGTGTGTCATTGCATATTGATGACTGCCTGTAGCTGTTGAATGGGACCAGAGAGAGAATTGATCCTTGTGTAGGACTCCATAGTAGAGGGGTCTGCTAGTGAAGAGGCAGTTTCCCATTATTACTCATTGGGTGTATCCCTCCATGAGGGATTTGACCCATTTTAGCATATTACCTTGTATGGTTGAGAATGTCAAATGCTGCTGAGAGGCTCAGGAGAATGAGAACAAATATCTGCCTTCTAGCCACTGACATCAGGAGATCATCCATCAAGTGCCACTAAAGCAGTTTCAGTTCCTTGTCCAGGCCTGAATCCAGATTGTTAGGTCGAGGATATTGGCTTCAATTAGATGATCTTGAAGTTGGCCTTTGATTACCTTCTCAATGAGCTTGCTCAGGAATGGAATATTTGACACTGGGCAATAGTTGGCTATAATTGATGTATCCAGGTAGGTTTCTTCATTTTGCTTCCATGCCTCAAGGAAGAAGGAAAGATTTCTTCTCTGAATCAGTGCTCTAGTTGTGCCAGAATGCCTCAGAACACTATTCCAGCACCTTTTTAGGAGCTGGAATTGTGTTCCAATTAGGGCTGTTGATTAATTGCAGAAAACGCACGCGATAACTCAAAAAAATTAATCATTATTTAAAAAATTAATCACGATTAATCAGTTTTAATTGTACTGTTAAACAATAGAATACCAATTAAAATTTATTAAGTATTTTGGATGGTTTTCTACATTTTCAAATATATTGATTTCAATTACAACCCAGTATACAAAGTAGACAATGCTCACTTTATTTTTTATTACAAATATTTGCACTGTAAAAATGGCAAACAAAAGAAATAGTATTTTTCAATTCACCTCATACAAGTACTGTAGTGTAATCTCTTCATCGTGAAAGTGCAACTTACAAATGTAGTTGTTGTTGTTACATAACTGCACTCAAAACCAAAACAATGTAAAACTTTAGAGCCTACAAGTCCACTCAGTCCTACTTCTTGTTCAGGCAATCGCTAAGACAAACAAGTTTGTTTACATTTGCAGGACATAATGCTGCCCGCTTCTTGTTTACAATATCGCCTGAAAGTGAGAACAGGCGTTCGCATGGCACTGTTGTAGCTAGCATTACAAGGTCTTTACATGCCAGGTATGGTAAACATTCATATGCCCCTTCATGCTTTAGCCACCATTCCAGAGGACATGCTGATGATGCTCATTAAAAAAAAAATTACATTAATTTAATTTGTGACTAAACTCCTTGGGGGAGAATTGTATGTCTCCTAGTCTGTTTTACCCACATTCTGCATATATTTCATGTTATAGCAATCTCAAATGATGAGCTAGCACATGTTGTTCGTTTTAAGAACACTTTCACTGCAGATTTGACAAAACGCAAAGAAGGTACCAATGTGAGATTTCTAAAGATAGCTACATCAGTTTACCCAAGGTTTAAGAATCCGAAGTGCCTTCCAAAATCTGAGCGGGACGAGGTGTAGAGCATTCTTTCACAAGTCTTAAAGGAGCAACACTCTGATGCAGAAACTATAGAACCCAACCACCAAAAAAGAGAATCAACCTTCTGCTGGTGGCATCTGATTGACTCAGATAATGAAAATGAACATGCATCAGTCCGCAATGCTTTGGATGGTTATCGAGCAGAACCAGTTATCAGCATGTACGCCTGTCCTCTGGAATGGTGGTTGAAGCATGAAGGGACATATGAATCTTTAATGCATTTGGCGCATAAATGTCTAGCGAAGCCAGCTATGGCAGTACCATGCAAATGCCTGTTCTTGCTTTCAGGTGGTGTTGTAAACAAGAAGCGGGCAGCATTATGTCCTGCAGATGTAAACAGACTTGTTCGTCTGAGTAATTGGCTGAACAAAAAGGAGGACTGAGTGGACTTGTAGGCTCTAAAGTTTTACATTGTTTTATTTTTGAATGCAGTTAGTTTTTGTATGTAATTCTACGTTTGTAAGTTCAGCTTTAATGATCGAGATTGAACTACTGTACTAGTATTAGGTGAATTGAAAAATACTATTTCTTTTGTTTTTTACAGTGAAAACATTTGTAATAAAAATAAATAAAAGTGAGCACTGCACACTTTGTGTATTCTGTGTTGTAATTAAAATCAATATATTTGAAAATGTAGAAAACATCCAAAACTATTTAAATAAATGGAATCCTATTATTGTTTAACAGTGCTATTTAATTTTTTTAATCGCTTGACAGCCCTAGTTCCAATATTTCTGCGGGTCTTAGGCCAGGTATTTCCTTTCTCTCCCCAGCTGCAGAGCATCATCAGAGCTGGCAGGTGTCTGTGCCAGGCTCATGTGGCAGTGGGTCAGCATGGAGGGAGCCAGGAATGCTATAGCTGGGACCAAGTTATGGGGGCTGGAAGCCCAGGGCAGAGCTAGAGCCAGGCTATGTCAGGAGCAGGGTAGTGGGGCTGCCTGGACAGCGGAGCCACCCATGGGGAGCAGGAGCCAGGGACAGGATGGGTTCTGTGCGGAGTCACCTCCTTTTCCCCTGGGCCTCTCCCAGCTCATCTGCTGCCCCTGCCTTTCTCCCAGCTCCCCTGTGCTCCTTCCCGGGTCCTCCCACTGCCCTGTGTTCCAGCACTTCTTTTTTAGGATGCCAGCACTGTCCTGAATGAGGTATTGGCTATTTTGCTTATGAGTGACACCAGTTGCTCATGACTCTTTCACAAGCCATAAAGAGCATGCATCAGATTCAGAGGTCTTGGGTTCAGACTCTTTTTAGGGTATACAGAACTTCTTCATGAGTGAATATATTGAACTCTGAGAATGTAGGCTTGGTGGAAGCAGGTGGGGCAAATCCAGGTTGTATTGAAAGCATTCCTGAATGTGCATAGTCTTTTCAGCAAAACAGGATGATAGTTCTTCCCAGCACTTGGTGCTCAGTTCCAGTACAGACTGTAGACAGTCAGGGTTGATGAAGTAATTTACTTTGGGGCAGGATTACCAGTGGAGGCTGAAAGAAAGATTCTCTTGGCCTGTAGTACAACCTCTGGATAGGCTTAGAGGAATTAATTGTTTCATCCAGTTGTATCAGCTTTTATTTTCTGCCACCGATTGTTGAGTTTCCATCCCTCTCTCTTCATGTGGCACAGGGTGTTGGAAAACTGAGATCACCTGTGGGGCCAAAAGGCAGGAAGGGGCCATCTAGGGACCACGTATTGATGGTCGAGGTTAACATACAATGATGATGATTCACCAGATCCTTGACTCCTTGTCCTGTGAGTGAAGTGCTGTTGTCTTTTAGCATGCTTTTAGAATTTGGTGGAGAGCATGTGTCTTTGTGGTTGAATCAGGATCCTTGGTCTGTCTTGTTAACTGGGAGTTGGAAGAACTCTGACTACTGTGTTAATGAGGTGAAGGCCTGTCCAAGACTGACTGGTTTATGGTGTCCTTGATATTGATTTATTTTAACTCATTTTTGAATGCTTGACTTTGCAACCTTTTAATGTACATCTGACAGTTCTTGTATGTAATTTCCTAACTTTAAAAAACAAACGCGCACGCACACACGCCCCATGAGTCATCAGTGGGACTGGAATCTTTTAGAGCAACAGAATAGACCTCTGTCACTTGAGCTAACTATCTTGTAGCTGTTATAGAAAGCTGTTATCTTCTAAGTGGATCAGCCACGAGAGGAGGATGAAATGCACACTTTGTCCGTGGGTTTCATAACTATTTGATAGAAGGCAAAGGAACGTTGAGACTCAAAAATCCTGAGTTAAGTTTCAGGCTCTAAAGGGAAATGTGCTCTCGAAACCCTCCTACCTCTTTGTTCTCCTCTCCCCTAAGCCTGCCCTCACTTCCAGCCCCTGGCCTCTGCTCCTGTCCCTGTCCCCCGCCTTTGGATCCTCACATATATGCATTAGTCAGGCAGCTTTCTCATTCTCCTCACTTCTGGGCACCAGCAGGGGGAGCTTTGAGAGCAAAGGAGAGATAATCTACCTGCCCTTAGTTCTGATGGCCAGTGCCATCTAGACCCCTGGTAGCTTGGAGGGGCAAGTGCATGGAAGTCCTGCTCAGCCTCTGCAGCCCTAGGATGGCACATGCTCAGTGACTCTGGAGTGCACACATGCTCATCCCCACAGTCAGTAGGTAGGAGCTATGTTGGTTTGAGATACGATCACTGCATATGGAATCTTTGGATAATTTAGCTACCAAACAAGCTTCTACTGAGCATGTGGGAACTGCTCTTTTCAGGACTTACAACTTGGCCAATTTGGGTGGATTTTCACAGGGACAAGGAAAGCATATCCCTGACAACAGTGTGACCCTTCTGTCAAATTCCGAGTCCATGCTCCAAAGCGTGGTAGAGCAGTGGTAGAGCTCAATCAACAGTTGTCAGATATTTAACATGAACAAAACACATTTTCTCTTATCTTTGTGCTTAGAAACAGCAGAACCATGGTTCAGCCTAACAACTATTGTCCCCACATGAAATCAGATGACTGGTTTGCTGACTTTGACCTTCAGGATGCTTATTTCCACATAATAATTTTCCCGAGCCACAGAATGTCTCTCCAGTTTGTTGTAGTGGATCGGCACTATCAGTAAAATGTGCATCCTTTTTTTGTCTGTTTTCCACTCCCAGGGTTTTTACCAAATACATGATTGTGATGACGGCTTACTCAGGAAGAGGGGAATTCATCTTCCCATATCTGGATGACTGGTTACTGAGGGACAAGTCCAGAGAAGAAGTCCTCTCTCATGTTCAGTTCATGTTACGCTTACCGAGTCACCTAGGTCTTATCCCAAATAGTGGGAAGTCAGCACTGGTTCCAACTCAAAAAATCAAGTTCATTGGTACCCTGCTAGATGCTACAAGTTCAAAAGTGTTTTTGCTGACAGACCAGTTCCACATGATTTGCCAGCTATGCCTAACTGTAGTCTCAACCCTCAACTACAGCCCAAGTATGCCTGAGGTTGTTAGGCCATATGGTTGCATGCACACACATAGTCCAATGTGCCAGATTGCACCTTCGTCCTCTTCAACTGTGGCTGAAGTGGGTGTGTCATCCTAGCTATCATCCATTGGACAAACTGATCCAACTTCATGCGTCAATTCTGGGCTCCTTTTGGTGGACAGCTCAGGGCAATTTGTCCCAGGGTATTCCCTTAACTCAGTTCCCACTGACCAGGACTGTTGTCACTGATGTCTCTTTAATAGGTTGGGGAGCACATATGGGGTTGCTGAAAGTTCAAGGCCTGTGATCATAACAGGAAGCTTCTCTGCATATCAGTGTCCTGGAGATTCATGCCATCTACAGTGCCTTTCAGGGCTTTTGAGGTCACATCAGGGACTCGGTGGTGCACAAACTTACCGACAATACCACTATGATGTATTATATGAACAAATAGGGGAGCACACTGCAACATGCTGTGTCAGAGGTGATAGGGCTCTGGGATTTTTGCATCGGGGAAAACGCCCTGTGGCAGATTATTTACCTGGGTTCCAGAATCACCTCGTATGTCACCTCAGTAAAAACTTGTCCCTGAATCACAAGTGGTCTCTGAAGTCCCACGTCTTGCAGTCCATCTTTACAGTTTGGCGCATCCTAAAGATTGATCTCTTCATCTCAAGAGACATCAAAAAATGCATCTGTTTTGCTCTTGAGGGGATCTCAGTCTGGGCTCCCTGATGGATGCTTTTCACCGGAGCTGGGAAATGGCACTCCGTATGCTCTTCCTCCAGTTCCAATCATCCCGCAATCATTCTCAAGATGAAATTGGATTGTCCCAAGTTGATTCCCATTGCTCCAGTGTGGCTGAGACAGTGTTAACAAGGAGTCCAGTGGCACCTTAAAGACTGACAGTTTTATTTGGTCAAAGTCTTTAAGGTGCCACCAGACTCCTCATTGTTTTTGTGGATACAGACTAACACGGCTACTCCTCTGATACTTGAGACAATGTTGGTTCTTTGACCTCTTCACATTATCAGTTCAGCCTCCCATATCTCTTCCTCTTCACCCCAACCTCCTGACTCCACATCAGTCAGATTTTGCATCCAGCGTTCAGCTCCCTGCATCTCACAGCATAGATGCTGCATGGTTAGATGAGATGGAGGAATGATATTTGGAGGTGGTCCGGCAAATCTTGCTTAGTAGTAGGAAGCCCTGCGCTAAAGTGGTCTATTTGGCCAAGTGGAAGTGGTTGTCAGTGTGATTTGTTAGCTTGGTGAGTTCAACCAAAGATGGCTTGTATCCAGGATGTCTTGGATTACCTGAGACACCTCCAGTCTTCTGGTCTTGCATTTAGTTCATCGACTGTGCACCTGGAAGTGACTTTGGAATTTGATTCACCCGTCCATGGGAAGTCAGTGTGTTCGAATTGCAGGGTGGTGACGGTCTTGAAAGGGAAATGCTTGTCTCCACCTGTTGATTAAATAACTGGTTCCTTTGTGGGACCTTAATACTGCTTTAGCAGTTTTTATGGGACCTCTGTTCGAGTCTCTGGCAACTTCTTCTTTCTCCCTTCTGTGTCAGAAAACTGTTTCCCTTGTAGCAATAGCATCTGCAAGGAGAGAGAGAGAATTGCTGGCAGAGCCTCTTTTACGCTCAGTTTTCCAGAGACAAAGTAACCCTGCAGCCGCACCCTACGTTTTTATCTAAAGTGGTTTCTCGGTTTCACTTGAATAGAGTTATTTATCTACCAGGGTTCTTTCCTAAGATGCATTCAACCCCAGATGAGTAGCGTTGTCACACATTGGCTGTCAGGTGATGCTTGGCTTTCTACCTGAATAGAATCTTTCTGCTGTTCTTCTCGTCCATTTGCTTCATATGTGGACCGAATGAAGGGGCAAGTAGCCTCTTCACAGACAACCTCCAGGTGCATAACTTCCTATATCATGACAGCTTACGAAGTATCTCAGACTGTGCCTCCTCAAGGGTGTGAGCTCATTCCACAAAGGCCCAGGCAACATCGATGCCATTTCTAAGGGCTAGTAGTCTACACTGGAAGTGCTAGAGTTGTGCTGCTGAAACGCGTCTGGTGAGGCTGACGGGAGAGAGCTCCACCTCTGCGAGAGGTGGTAGCTCTGGAGGCGAGAAAAGCTCTCCTGCTGACGTAGCGCTGTCCAAGCCAGCACTTAAGGCAGTGTAACTTATGTCATTTAGGGGCATTGATTATTCACACCCCTGAGCAACGCAAGTTATAACAAAGTAAGAGCTAGTGTATACCAAGCCTTAGTGACGTTCCTATACTGGACATTTGTAGGGCTGCCACTTGGTCCTGCGCACCTAGGTTTACAAACCATTTTGCCACTACTGCTGCATCCAGATCAGATGCAAACTTTGGGAAGGCAATCCTGTAGTCCTTTTTTAAATAGACTCCAAGCCCCACTTCCTGTGAGTACTGATTGAGTCACCTGCATGGAATACATGGCTGCATCTACTCAGAGGTGAAAAACAGTTCCATACTTGTTTTGTAATGGTTATTCTTCAAGATGTGACATAGACATGTTATTTCACAACCCATCCTCCATCCTGTCTGCATCAGAGACTGTACTCTTGAAATTCAGTGTGAAAGAACTGATGGGGTTGTAGTAGGAAGAGAGCCTAGGGTAGCACACAGAGGGAACACATGCAGCCAAACATCCGACTACACGGGGTTGGAGTGGCGCGATCCTTACAAAACCAGGGTAGGAGCTAGGGCCACAGGGTGTAATGCGCACCCCTACTGGTGCTGCCAGGCAAAGTTCTCCAGCTTTGGTGTGCTGGGTGCGCCCACTCCTACTTGGAATACACATCTGCATTTGTTACAACCGGAACATGGACAGTCTGACTTAGTGGTCACAGTGGGAGTCTGGCTGGGTCAGATACCAGGAGATCAGAGTCCGAAACAGGCCAGAGGGCAAACCAAGAGTCAGTTGTCAGGAGGCAGGCAGGGTCAGGTTACCAGGAGATCAGAAGCAGAAAACAAACTTGAGAGCAGAACCACAGATTGATAACCAGAGTTAGGCCAAGTCAGGATATCAGGAAGTCAAGCCAGGGGACCAGGAGCAGGAAGGAGAAGGATCACAGTCCAGAGCAAGGTGGATTCCAGTTGCATGGACAGCTTCCTGTTCCGGGTTTGAATAGGAACTGTGGACCAATCAGGACTCCCAGCTTTGGGCCAGTCAGCTTCCAGGATTGAGATCCTCAATCTGAGTTCAGCTCCTATTTTGCCAGCAGTTAGCACATTTCTGTGTGGCAGGTTGGAAGCTACTGGCTCCGAAGAGCCCTGCGGGCCAGGGTTCAAGACCCACGGTCCCTGATAGCATCACATCTTGAACAACAATTACAGTACAAGTAAGTAACTGTTTTTTATCTGAATGCCATGGGGTGACATTAATTTCTTTTGAATAATCAAGGGTAAATATGGGTTGCTGCTGCCAGGATGCTACACAGCTACTAAATGTTGCAGAGTTTAAACACTTAAGGATTCTGATTATAAAGTTTCCTATATAGAAGATTTCACATGCCTTATGTCAAACTTTAAGGGACCCCTCTGATCTTTCGCTAACCAAGAGCTTCAGTCAATGAGCTTCATGTTCAAATAATGGAGGTCCCATTGTCGTAGTAATAGACTAGAGGAAATTTAGATTTTCAGGTAATGAACTTGCAAATAACATGAATTCATCTGTTCCTGAGCACATACAGGTCTTCGAGTCAAATTGCCTCTAAAGAGATTGGCATTGTACACATATGCATATCTAATAATGTTATAAGGAAACTGACAAGCCAAAAAAAGTGTCTAATAATGTGTAAACACACTGGTAAAAGTTAGTGCAAATCTTGTTCTTTGTTCAAATCACCAAAAAACCTAACTCTCTTTGGATGTGCATTTTAAATGCACTGGTGAAATTTTCTACTGGAGTCGTCCTAAGCAATTTCATGTGCGATCTTATCCAGGCAGGGAAGGATGAACCAAGGCAGGCAGCTGCAGTATGAGGCAGGGTCTGAACATTGTAGCCTCTTTGAAGAGGGCAACATGCACCTCCCTAACTAGTATGACCTGGAGACACCAAACACCTTAGCTTCCTGGAGGTCATCTGTAGCTGTTATTTTGTAGCCATGTTAGTGTGAGAAGACTTTCATGTACTCAGCTAGTGTTTGCAAAAAGAAAAGGAGGACTTGTGGCACCTTAGAGACTAACCAATTTATTTATCTCTAAGGTGCCACAAGTACTTCTTTTTTGTTTGTGGATACAGACTAACGCAGCTGATACTCTGAAACCTGTCATCATATCAGCTGGCGTTGGAGCACTGATCTTTCTGCTCTCAGAGCAGCTGAATTCTTCAAATCCAGTGTCTGCGTAAAATTCTTCTTTGATTTGAAATCACAGTACGCAAAAGTGTGATTTGTCATACCAGTGAATCTAGTTCAAGGTAAAGATAATTCTTGTGCAGTAGTCTTGTGGGGTTTATTTTATTTGAGCTGTATTACATATCCGTGTATTTTAGGTTATTACAGCCATAGCTACTTCCAATAGTAAGGAGAACAATGTTGTATGCATTTTTAAAAAATTAGTTTCTTACAGGAATGCAGCTAGTTTTCAAAGTGCATTTTTAACAGTTAGCTTATTGAATAGAATAAAATATTCATTGTTTTCCCCTTTTTTAACAGTTATCTCAGCAAAATTAAAAGAAAATAAAAATAAATGGTTTGGACCTAGCCCTTATGTGGAAATCTCAGTGGATGGACAGTCAAAGAAGACAGAAAAATGCAACAATACAAATAGTCCGAAGTGGAAGCAACATCTTACAGTGTAGGTTTGGAGCTGTTTTTGCTTTACAGATCAATATATGAAATGTAATCATTATTATGTTATAGGCAATTAATGTAAAGAATCATTTCTAAACAGTGTGCTCTGTGTTGTAACAACACAATATGACAAAACCAGTATTTTTCATATTAAAGAAAAAGGTGGTACACTTCTACCCCGCTAGAGCGTGGTCCTCAGGAGCCAAAAAATCTTACTGCGTTATAGGTGAAACCACGTTACATCGAACTTGCTTTGGCCTTTAGCATTTCCGTTACTAACAGTCACTTCCCACCCCCATCCACATTCCTGCCCCCTGATAGGCCCGCTGGGACTCCCACGCCCTATCCAATGCCCCCATCCCCTGACCGTCCCACCCCCAGAACCTCCGAACCATCCAACCCCCCATTCTCCCTGTCCCCTGACCGCCCCCCAAGACCCTCTGCCCCTTATCCAATCCCTCGGCCCCAGGCCAGCACCCTTAACACACCGCTCAGAGCAGCGTGTCAGAGCCAGAAGCACTGATCCGCCGGAGCACGCAGCGCCGCCGACACCCCCCACCCTCCCCCCGGCGCTGCTTTTCCACATTATATCCGAATTCATGTTTTATTGGGTCGCGTTATATCAGGGTAAAGGTGTACTGTAATACGGCTGCTATAATATGGACTGCTGAGGACCTGGGAGTTGGTGCTTCCAGGAAGTTGGGCCCCCACAAGGCAGGCTGCCAAGGAACCAGGCAGGTTTCTTTCATAATTCTACTGGGTCCTGTCAGAATTTTGTCAAAATCAAACCGTCTTTGTGAAATGTTTAGATTTCAATGAATCGACAAATACTAATGAAAACCTTTTCATGTTCTCTGTGTGTGTGTGTGTGTGTGTATATATCTCTTATGTTCCATTCTATGCATCCGATGAAGTGGGCTGTAGCCCACGAAAGCTTATGCTCAAATAAATTTTAGTCTCTAAGGTGCCACAAGTACTCTTGTTCTTTTTGCAGATACAGACTAAACAAGGCTGCTACTCTGAAACCTGATGAAAAGGTGTTTTTCTGGTCCGTTTTAGCTACTAGTTTGCTGTGGTAGCCACAAATTACTTTTTTTCTCCTTGGACGTTCTAAAACTAGTAGAAATGTATGCAGTTTAATTGTTCCTGTTGGTTTCTTCCATGATACCTTAGAGGAGAAAAGAGGCCAAAATAAGCTGATCGTCTTTTAATGTCACTTAACCCTTCGTCTAAAGATCTTCTGTTCTACCTGCTGTGCTGCTGTCATTTCAATAGAATGTGATCGGAATCAGTAAAACGTTAAGGCATGGCCACATGAGCTGGAATTTATAGTAAGGTATTCATAATGTCGTAAAGACCTATTAAAAAAAGCATGTCCCTTCCTCTAAGAAATTAGTCTACGTCAGACCAATAGCGCAGCAAAAATGACATCAAGTGGTAGTGGGCAGAAAGGACAACAAAAGACGATGTTAGACTGCAGGGAGTCTAAGGAAGTGCTTTGCCGGGATAGTGTACCTATTTTTTTTCCCCCTCACTCCCCAGAGAGAGTAGTGAATGAAAAATTAACTTGAAAGGAGACATTTGGAGGAGAGCAGAGATGCTTGGGAATAAATATCACCTCTTTTGTAAAGCAGTTGGAGAATTACTTATGAAAAGTGCTATATAACCGCTAGGTATTAGTCTTACATAATGGATCAGAAACTGTTCCAGATCTAGGTGACAATGTGAAGAAAAAACTGTTGTAAATGGGAGGAGGAGACAGAGAACAGAGGCTTAGGCAGAGTGTAAGACCTAATCAGATGTTGTGGAAATAGCATTTGAGATTCAGAAGCCACATGAGCACTGTGATATTAGTGGTGTTATGGGTGTTATCTATACCAGCAAATATAGGACCCCTAATTCAGCAAGGTAGGAGGTTGCAGAGCAGGTTAGAGGATATGATGATGATATTTTATTTAGACTGGAAACACTTGATACAATGCCTAACAATATCAGTTGGGGCTTCTGTGCTACCATACTGCAAATACATAAAAATAGCCAAGTTTTCTCTACACGGCAGCCTCCACCATTGCCGATGCTGGTAGAGGAGCATTGGTGGAGAATTCTGGGTCTTAATTTTCTTATGGTAGACAATGCTTGAAAAAGACAGCCAGCACAGTAGAGTCTTGCTGGAGAAGAGACGACTGAATGTGAAGTGGAACAAAGTATAAACAGTTGATGGAATTAAGGGGAAAGGGTGATGAGTAGCAGAATAGGTAGACGTTATTTATTTTATGTCAGCAATGTTTTTAGAATGGACTGGATGGGATAGGTGAGTACCAGGAAGATGAGTAGCAGTCAGGATTCACATGTGGGTTTTAACAGTAGAAACAATGTCACAGTATTTTACAAAGGTTAGGAGGAAAAAGCCATGATCCTCAGCTCACCCTTACAGTGTGCAGTGTGACAAATTAATGCCGAAAAGTTCAGGCCTCTAATGCACACACCCTCACAAAGGGAATTCTCCTTCCTTACTGGAGGAAGGCCAGCAGTCCAAATCAAAGTTAGAGAATCAAGTATTTAAAATATATATTTAGCCAAAACCCCCAAACAGACCCCTTTCAGGTAAGGGTATACAGAGTTTAGTAAACTAAACTTAAAGGTCTACAGATGCCCTAGTTGAGCTATAGCCTCCACATATCCCTCTGAGAAAGTAATAGTGGGATAGGGATTTCCTCCCACTTGTAAAAGACTGGGAAAGTATCAGTTTGTCATTCTCAGTTACTGTGGGTTACCATGCCCTAATGTCCAGGTTATTGTTCCTAGATTCTGTAGTAGGTTACAGTGCCTCTCCACTTCCTCCCCTCTAGCAAGTGGCTTTGGAGCGTAGAGAGGGATAGCAACACAAATGGGAAAGAACCAGCAGGCAGTAAAGGGTCTCTTGGCCCACTCTTTATTTATCTCTGTCCTCTCCCCCACCCCACCTCCATTCATAAGGCCAGAAGGTTCCTTAGCGTGCACCAGTCAAAATTTATCCTGGTATCAATACTTGAGATAAATGTGCCTATTTTTCTCGTCGTCAGGGACTCGTAGTTTCTAACTGGGAGAGAGTTTTATCTGAAAGAGTGGCCACCTAAGTATACTGGCCTTCACAGGTAGCCAGGTACAGGCAGGCATAGGTTTTATGATTGAAAGAGGGGACTGAGACAATCAGGGGATATTAGGTCAACAATATTAAAGTCAAAAATATGAAATGTCATCTGACCCTTCAAGTGCCCCGCATGCTTTCACAAGAAGTGCTAATGCTGGTGGACAGTATTTCAAGTGTGGCCCCTCTCAACCTAAAAAGAGAGAGAAAAAATCACATGGCCTAAGGGCTTCTCCCTGAGTTAGAGGGAGGAGTAAGGGCATGCAGATAGCCTTTCTTATTATCCTATGAATGGAATTAATAGAATCAGGCCTTTATTCCAAACTGTGCCTAGTTCTCTGCCCCTCAACCCCCATCTCCCCAAAACTAAAAAATTTCAGAAGGCCACAACAGTTTTTGACCCTAAATATCTCAGTAGATCAAGGAAGAAATCAAAATTCAATATGGAGGCCTTGAAATCTGTATTGGCCACTATCAGCAAAAGAAACTTCATGAAGAATGCCTATCTCATAGTTTCACAGATGCTCCTATATTTTGTTTTTGAACCACAACACTACCAGTACAGGTCCTTGTCCTTTGATTTAGCAACAGCCCAGAAGTATGTTTACCTCACATGTTTACAGAAGTGCTGGTAGTGTTAATAGGAGCTCTCAGCCAGGAGAGGATCCATGTCATCCTCTTCCTGGACAATTTTTTTATCTGAGCCTTATTCAGAACTAGGGTTACGGATAGCACCATCCTATCGCAGGGAAGAAAGGTAAGCAGCAGGATACGAACCCTGGACTTCAGGAAAGCAGACTTCGACTCCCTCAGGGAACGGATGGCCAGGATCCCCTGGGGGACTAACTTGAAGGGGAAAGGAGTCCAGGAGAGCTGGCTGTATTTCAAGGAATCCCTGTTGAGGTTACAGGGACAAACCATCCCGATGAGTCGAAAGAATAGTAAATATGGCAGGCGACCAGCTTGGCTTAATGGTGAAATCCTAGCGGATCTTAAACATAAAAAAGAGGCTTACAAGAAGTGGAAGATTGGACATATGACCAGGGAAGAGTATAAAAATATTGCTCGGGCATGTAGGAATGATATCAGGAGGGCCAAATCGCACCTGGAGCTGCAGCTAGCCAGAGATGTCAAGAGTAACAAGAAGGGTTTCTTCAGGTATGTTGGCAACAAGAAGAAAGCCAAGGAAAGTGTGGGCCCCTTACTGAATGAGGGAGGCAACCTAGTGACAGAGGATGTGGAAAAAGCTAATGTACTCAATGCTTTTTTTGCCTCTGTTTTCACTAACAAGGTCAGCTCCCAGACTGCTGCGCTGGGCATCGCAAAATGGGGAAGAGATGGCCAGCCCTCTGTGGAGATAGAGGTGGTAGGGACTATTTAGAAAAGCTGGACGTGCACAAGTCCATGGGGCCGGACGAGTTGCATCCGAGAGTGCTGAAGGAATTGGCGGCTGTGATTGCAGAGCCATTGGCCATTATCTTTGAAAACTCGTGGCGAACGGGGGAAGTCCCGGATGACTGGAAAAAGGCTTAATGTAGTGCCAATCTTTAAAAAAGGGAAGAAGGAGGATCCTGGGAACTACAGGCCAGTCAGCCTCACCTCAGTCCCTGGAAAAATCATGGAGCAGGTCCTCAAAGAATCAATCCTGAAGCACTTGCATGAGAGGAAAGTGATCAGGAACAGCCAGCATGGATTCACCAAGGGAAGGTCATGCCTGACTAATCTAATCGCCTTTTATGATGAGATTACTGGTTCTGTGGATGAAGGGAAAGCAGTGGATGTATTGTTTCTTGACTTTAGCAAAGCTTTTGACACGGTCTCCCACAGTATTCTTGTCAGCAAGTTAAGGAAGTATGGGCTGGAAGAATGCACTATAAGGTGGGTAGAAAGCTGGCTAGATTGTCGGGCTCAACGGGTAGTGATCAATGGCTCCATGTCTAGTTGGCAGCCGGTATCAAGTGGAGTGCCCCAAGGGTCGGTCCTGGGGCCGGTTTTGTTCAATATCTTCATAAATGATCTGGAGGATGGTGTGGATTGCACTCTCAGCAAATTTGCGGATGATACTAAACTG
The DNA here is from genome assembly GCF_965140235.1 of Caretta caretta. Classification (NCBI taxonomy): domain Eukaryota; kingdom Metazoa; phylum Chordata; order Testudines; family Cheloniidae; genus Caretta; species Caretta caretta. The sequence goes on along the minus strand of NC_134218.1, from coordinate 26,745,341 downwards.
GGAGGAGTGGTAGATACGCTGGAGGGGAGGGATAGGATACAGAAGGACCTAGACAAATTGGAGGATTGGGCCAAAAGAAATCTGATGAGGTTCAATAAGGATAAGTGCAGGGTCCTGCACTTAGGACGGAAGAACCCAATGCACAGCTACAGACTAGGGACTGAATGGCTAGGCAGCAGTTCTGCGGAAAAGGACCTAGGGGTGACAGTGGACGAGAAGCTGGATATGAGTCAGCAGTGTGCCCTTGTTGCCAAGAAGGCCAATGGCATTTTGGGATGTATAAGTAGGGGCATAGCGAGCAGATCGAGGGACGTGATCGTTCCCCTCTATTCGACATTGGTGAGGCCTCATCTGGAGTACTGTGTCCAGTTTTGGGCCCCACACTTCAAGAAGGATGTGGATAAATTGGAGAGAGTCCAGCGAAGGGCAACAAAAATGATTAGGGGTCTGGAACACATGAGTTATGAGGAGAGGCTGAGGGAGCTGGGATTGTTTAGCCTGCAGAAGAGAAGAATGAGGGGGGATTTGATAGCTGCTTTCAACTACCTGAAAGGGGGTTCCAAAGAGGATGGCTCTAGACTGTTCTCAATGGTATCAGATGACAGAACGAGGAGTAATGGTCTCAAGTTGCAGTGGGGGAGGTTTAGATTGGATATTAGGAAAAACTTTTTCACTAAGAGGGTGGTGAAACACTGGAATGCGTTACCTCGGGAGGTGGTAGAATCTCCTTCCTTAGAGGTTTTTAAGGTCAGGCTTGACAAAGCCCTGGCTGGGATGATTTAACTGGGATTTGGTCCTGCTTCAAGCAGGGGGTTGGACTAGATGACCTTCTGGGGTCCCTTCCAACCCTTATATTCTATGATTCTATGATCCTGACAATAAGGGTGCTGCAGACTGAGTCAATTAGATGATCATAATGGTCCCTTCTGGCCTAAATATCTATGAATCTATGAATTAACATAGTCTCAGCAGATTCCCCATCATAGAGTGGAGACAGATAATGTCCTCCACAAAGTTTGTGTGTTGCAGGAAAGATGGGAGAAGCTGAGGAGTCTTATCAAAATCATCAACCACTCAAGGGATGTATTCATTCATACACTTCAATGGCTTCTTGAAAAGACATTCTTAGTGGGCCAGTGCTCACAGGAGGCCACTACAGAGCTTCCTCTTATCCCTCCCTGAACTATCTCTTACCTTCACTGAGGGATGGGTCTCTCTCCCCAGTGGGATTTGCAGGTAATTGAATGAGTGAATAAGGTGAATGAGTCCAAGCAGATTCAAGTTGGGGTTCCCAATAGGACAGTTATCACCACAGATGCAGGCCTGGAGAGATGGGGTGTTCATGTGAGATCAAGATATGTGGTCCAAGTAAAAGAACGAGCACAGTATAAACTGGTGAGAGCTCATGGCAATCCAGTATGGTGTCAAGTCTCTGCTCCCATATCTGGACTCCCTCCTGTGCTCATCATAACAGGCAACACCTCAGCCATGTTATACATCAACAGATATAGCAGAACAAGGATGACTGCCAGTCAAAGCGAAGCTTATCTCCTGATGACTTGGAGAGGAGAGAAGCAGCCAATTCATTCACTCCCTTCCTTCTCATCCAAGGGAAAAAGAATCATATGGCCAACTGGCTCAGCATGCAAAAATTAGATAATTTAGAATTGGACGTATACCCAGAGGCATTTCATTTCCTGGTGAAAGAATTTGGTCTTCTAGCAACAGATCTGTTTGCCTCCCACTTAAATCACAAGGTTTCAGTGTCTTCTCTTTTTGGCCTTCCCTCCACTCTCCTGATCATCTGTAGCATTTTTGTGAGACACAGCACTGGTAGTTCTGATAGCCCTGTACGGGGCAAGAAGGCCTTGGTTCTCTGAGCTCTTCGACATGGCATAAAAACTTCCCATACTCTTTCCATCAAGATGGGACCTAATATTACAAGGGCCAATCATGTATCTGAATCCAGACAGTCTGAGCCTAGCTGCCTGGCTCTTGAATGGAGATTCTTAAGTCAAAAAGGTTGTTCATGACAGGTAAAATACACACTTTTATTTTCCAGAAAGAAAACTAACTCAGTAAATTCAAGAGCCTGTTTGAGCTCTACCCCTTGCTGCCAAGACTAGGGTCTCACCCCTACATGATGTGTGTCCATCAATTCTCTTCAGGATGGACTTAGGTTAGGCCTTGCAGTTCCAAAATTCAAACCTCAAGGTGCTGCATTGTCTCGCATCCTGAGTGCAGTAGGCAGGTGGTAGATTGCATCTTACCCAGGTGCCTGAACTTCTTTTTTCTTTTCTTTTTTCTTGAGAGCAGCATCTCTTCTACATCCTCTTGAAGAGGAGCACAGAGTTATTTCAAGGGATTTTAACCTGGTTCTCAGTGCCAATTGAGACCCTCCATTTGAGCCACTCATGAAGGTGTGTCATTACTTTCTAGCCATTAAGGTAGCCTTTTGGTAGCAACCATGTCAGTTCACGGGGTACCTGAGTTGAGAGTTCTTTTCCTGGAGACTCAGTACTACACCTTCCATAAAGATAAAGTGGTACTCAGAACTTACCCTGCCCTTTATTCCCAAAGAGTGATTCCAGGGTCCCAAACACAAGAAATTGTCCTTCCATCCTTCTGCCCAGCTTCATCTCACCCCAAAGAGAGAATGTGGTATACTTTGAGAGCTCTGTAGATGTCTCAGGTAACATCTCCACTGCACAGCTCAGTTCAGAAAGGCAAATGCTTTTGTTTGTTGCTTTATCATCTGGGGTCAAAAGGGAAAGAAGGCTTCAAAATCTTCCATTTCCAGGTGGCTAAACTATTGTATATCAGAAGCATGCAGAGCAAAAAGCATAAATCCATCTTCAAAATCACTCCCTCATGGCTATGGTGGTTGAAAAGATCATATGCCTCATATGAGGAAATCTGTAAAGCAGCCAGCTGCTCATCTGTTCATACCTTCTCCAAATTCTACAAACTAGATATGCAGTCATCATCTGATGCTGCCTTTGGTAGACAGGTGCTCCTTGCTGTAATATCCCAGTGACTGTTGGGAAAGGGATACACTCTTTGACATCACAAAACTGATGTGTTTATGTGTAGGTGTTAAATACATACATATAACACGTGTATATCGTTCCTCCCCCCTCAGCCTGAGTGGATGCTACTATGAAAATCCCAGTGTCTTAGATCTTTAGATTTCACTACAAATGAGAATAGACAAATATTTTTCTCTAATATTTTGGTTATAGCAATTTTAGGTATTAATTGTAACAGTTAATATCAATTTTCAAGTATGATTAAGTTGATTATTTCTGAGTTTAAGAGGCACACCATCTCCACTTTCTGACCCAAGCATGGACAGTTTTAGCAACAATTTTGATTTCTCTTTATCTTTGACTGGTATCTTGCTTTCCTGTCATCCACATAACAAGAAAATTAATACATTTTAAGCTGTTATTTAAAAAAATCTTCGACGTTTGGTGTGGCAATATTACCATTTTTATTTTCAATAAGCTTTGTTTTTTAAATGAAGGCTGATGTGTATCACAGTTTGTTTGTGACACTTTGCCTAGTGTTCACCATTGTCCTGTTCTCTGTACGTTTCCAACAGAATTGTCACTCCTGTCAGTACATTAAACTTTCGAGTCTGGAGCCATCAGACATTAAAGTCTGATATTCTACTGGGTAGTGCTACTCTGGAGGTTCATGAGACATTGAAATCAAACAATATGAAACGTAAGTATGTAACTAAAAAAATTTACCTTATTTGTGTGAAATTTTCCAGACTTGCATTATATGGTAGTTCAAGGTGCTGTGTTTAACCCTTTCAGGAGTTCCAAACAATAATATGACAATTTATCTAAAGTATATCTTCTCTTTTTTGTTTGCTGATTCTATTTAAGGGCTTTCTCTCGCAATTTATTTCATTCTGGCTGATCATGCAGTGTAGTCTTACTTATAATACACTGTTTTTATAGTGATATTACAAACATGGTATTTTACACCTCACTGGTGTGGAGTAAGAGATGGAATGTGGGAGTGAAAAATCAAACTGAAGATCGGAAAAGAATTATTTTAACGTTAAACATTGTCTGAGTCGTGTTCCTGGCACCAGACACACAAATATGCACGTGAAGGTTGTTTTTGTTTGCTTGTTTGTTTAAATTGATTAGATGCTATATCATTTCAGAATATTCAAATATCTTATGTAGCTGAATATGTGCACCTCCCACGTTGTTTGAAAGGGAAGCACATTGAATACTGTATTACAAAAACCCTCCTCAGAGAATCCACATTACTATTGCACATACCTTTGCATTGGCTCCATTTTGTTTTGGCTTTCCAAAGAGTTATTTGTTTGGGGTTTTTCAAATGTCTGTACTGTAATTGCAGGACTTATTGGTATCCGTGTAACAGTGCAGAGCAGGCCAGTGCCCTGACAGGTGTGTGATTCCACTGCTAAAGTTGGAAGAAAGTTAACTTGGGGACTCTTGCTCTATGTAGCATCAGATATTCTGTTGTGATATTGCAAAGATATTTATCCTAAACTGTGTTCCATTGTGACCCGATGCAGAGGCTTAGCCTGTAAAAGTAAATACCCTTCCTTCTGTAGATACAGGATAAAAGCTTCATGTTTTTAAATGTACATTTTTTCAATGACTGGATAAATATTCTTGTCTGTATATGAAACTTGTATATGCACTTAATGAGGAATATTATGAATTCTGGTTCTTAAAGGTGTTTTGGAGGTCAGCTCTAGGAGTTGTTTGAGAGATGTGGTCCAGTGGTCTAAACACAAGACAGCCAGAAACTCCAGAATTCTGACTTCTGCTCTAATTCTGGTTCTTTCTGTGTTCAAGCCACTTCACAGTTCTACCTCAGTCTCCCCATCTTTAAGGGAATAATGCCTACTTACAGGAGGTTTGGGAGGATTGTTTGCAAAAAGCATAAATATTATTAACATTAGTCCTATGGGGATTCAGAACTGTTCTATTTTATAATACTTTCCTTTGGATTTATGATAATTTCTTTAATAAAATGTAACAATATGTTAACATAAAGGGACGCTTCTAATTTTTCTGTACTTTTTCTTTTCTAGTTGAGCAAGTGGTTGTGACGTTGCAGCTTGTCGGTTACCGAGAACCAGCAGAGGTGATAGGAGACTTGTCTGTTTGTCTGGATGGGATGCAGGTAGATCCTGAGCTCCTGACTAATGGTGATGCCACGACTATAAGAAGTGAGTGTTTATTTAAGTATTATAGGGTGTGTAGTCTCTGCTTATCTAAAGCTGTTTATTGGAAGATAGTACAACATTTTATTTATAATAATTTACAACATTTTATTGATAATAAATACTTATATTGCACTCTTGTAAAGACTAAAGTCTTCCATTAACTTTTGTTTCTTTTGAAGTTTGAATTTGTGATCCATAAAATATCTGAATAAAAGGAGTGATGGGACTTCAAAATATTTTATTTCAAGATTCATTCCAATGTTCAGTCTGACTTTCCTTTCTTTGTGTCATCTGTTTCATTCACAGTTTTCTGAATTCTTTGTTCTTTCTGTTTCATTTTTTTAAAGCTGAACAGATTATTACAGACTCACAGCCAAGTGTGCTAGTTACTTTATTATGCAGCTCGTGTCTGCATGTTTGTAGAATATCAGTAAATGAAATGTTTTTTTCCTAGGAGCCTACCATTTAGGCACTTTGGGTTTCTTATTTCCTCGCAAAGCTTTTTATTTATCTGTAGATTATAAAGTCAGCTGTTTGGGTGTCTGGAGTTGCTCTCTTCTTGTCATTTAACTGTATTTTATCCATGTCTGTCTTTCCCTGTGGTTCTCTTTTTTTTTTTTTTTATGGATCTTAAAGTATGAGCAGCTGACACAGTACTTTGAGTTGGAGCTGCTGTGTACTGCATAGAGATGTCAGATGGACTCTGCCTTCAGCATCTGATAATCTGCAGATTAACTGCATTAATCATTAATTTTTTTACACTCTGCACTTTGAACTAACAGCATATTCCAGTATTCAGATGAGCACTTTCAAGTATGCTCTTTCTGCCAGAAAATAATCTAGAAGCTTGAATAGTGAAATCAGTGTAGCAATAGTCATACTATGACCTAAACTGCCTTAATGTAATTCTGAGGAGACACCATTGTGGGCAGTAGTCTCACATCCTGAATTTTCAGAGTCCCAGTTTTGAAAATGCTTTTACATAGTTCGCCCAGCTCTTCAAGAAGGAGCCACAAATATATTATAATGGAGGTTTTGCAAATCTTTTGGTCCCTACCTCTAACACAAGGGCCCCCCCATGTGTTTTACTTTCATCCTAAGTTCTGTGTGTGTGTTCAGTGCACAGTGCCCTGGAGTCCTGGTCCATGACTGGGGCTCGTAGATATTAGTGCAGTACCAATAATATTGGGCACCTATTCTCTGGACCATGCTACTTTATCTCTCAATCCCAAACTATCTTCCATGCCTTCCTTGATGTCAAAATATGTCTATCCAGCTGTCAAAACCACCAGCTTTCCTAACTGACGTAGTCTTTAACGTAGTTGAACATCATCAGTACGTAAATCTGTGGCATTTGAAAACATAGGAGTAATGCAAAATAATCTGAATTTAATAACAAAATAAAAGGAATACTGTAATTACTGCATTACTCACTTTCATATTTCATTTCTAATTATACTTTTTCTTAATTTATCTAAAGTTGCCACGATGTACAGTGCTGCAGAACACAGGGTGTGGCCTTTTGGATTCGTCAGGGAGAGACAGCTTTTAAATAGTACCTCAGGGTTATGGTAGTCTTGTTTAAAAGTCTTTCAGTTTCGAAGGGCTTGTCTACACCATGGGGTAATGCTGACTACAGGGGTATGATTTCTAAAGCATACTAACATACTCTGTATTAATTGGTCTGTGTAGACCTTGCTGGTTTCAAACAGGACGATGTTAAAGAGCACTAGGGAACCATTAGTGCACGCCAGTAGGGTCTACATGGATCAATTAATGCACAGTACATTTCACTTTAGAAATCAGAACCCCATAGTCTGCATTACCCCACTGTGTAGACAAGCCCTAAATCAAACAGAATCTGAATATGAAGAATCTATAATTGCTGCTTGCTAAAAAGCCCGAAGAGGGAGCACAAATTGCATTCCCAATGTTTTGCTGACCTCTTCAGTGGCAAATAGCTTAATACAATATTTTTAAGATTAAAAACCTTGAAGAATAAGAGCAGCATTTGCAGTTACGCTACAATAAAAATAGGGGTTCTCAGCACTGATGGTTGAGAGCAATAAGATAAAAATTTCTCCTGTAGAGCAGGACAAGGGGCATTGTGAAAGGTTTATCCTTTCTTCGGAGAAGTCCAATATTGGCTGCTGTCGGAGATTATGTACCAGATTAGGTGGATCATTGGCAATTGCAAGCTTGGCAATTCATATGATGCTGTTACTGCAAAACCAAAAGGAGGTGAACAATAAATGTTATGTTAATTTCAAGTGTCATTTAAATATCATAAGAAATCAGAGAGAGAGAATTAGCATATTAGCCTTTTACGTTTACTTACTACTTCTGAAGACGTCTGTGCTCAAACCTGACTCCCTAGTCACAAGTGAAAATAAGTTGTTTTTTGTTGGTATCATCCCTCCCCCTATTTACCATGTTATCACGTTGTGACGGGTTGGATCACAGAAACCCCCTGGGGGCTGCCAATTGATGTGCCAAGACTACTTCTGCCCCTGCTTTCCCTGCCCTCCCAGCTTGGGACTTCAGTGCCCTGCCTGGTTTGAGCCAGGCCCGCTAGCCTGCTGCAAACCCAGACCCAGGTCTGAACCATGTCCCCTAATAGCTGTAGGCTTAAACTGAAAGAAGCTTTAGAAGTGTTCCTGTCTTTAACACTCAGATGCTCAACTCCCAATGGGTCCAAACCCCAAATAAATCTGCTTTAAAGCTTATACAGGGTAAACTCATAAATTGTTCACCGTCTATAACACAGAGAGAGAGAGAGAGATGTACAGCTGTTTGCCCCTCCAGGTTTTAATGCATACTCTGGGTTAATTAATAAGTAAAAAGTGATTTTTATTAAATACAGAAAGTAGGATTTAAGTGGTTCCAAGTAGTAACAGATAGAACAAAGTGAATTACCAAGCAAAATAAAATAGAACATGCAAATCTATGTCTAATACAATAAGAAAACTGAATACAGATAAAAAGAAAAGGAGTACTTGTGGCACCTTAGAGACTAACAAATTTATTTGAGTATTAATAAATTTGTTAGTCTCTAAGGTGCCACAAGTACTCCTTTTTTCTTTTTGCGGATACAGACTAACGCGGCTGCTACTCTGAAACCTGAATACAGATAAAACCTCACACTCAGAGGTGTTCCAGTAAACTTCCTTTTACAGACTAGTCTCCTTCTAGTCTGGGTCTAGCAATCACTCACACCCCCTGTAGTTCCTGACCTTTGTTCCAGTTTCTTTCAGGTAGCCTCTCCACCACAAAGGATCTCTCTTGAGCCAGCTGAAGACAAAATGGAGGGGCCTCTCACAGGCTTAAATAGATTTTCTCTTGTGGATGGAGACTCCCTCCTATGCAAAGTCCAGCTCCAAGGTGGAGTTTTGGAGTCACCTAGGCAAGTCACATGTCCATGCATTACTCAGTTTTTTACTCCTTTTCTTTTTGCGAATACAGACTAACACGGCTGTTACTCTGAAATCAGTTTTTATAGGCAGCAGCCATTGTTTGCATGCTACCTTGAATGTCCTCCTGTAGACTTCTTTTGTGGATTGGAATCTTCCAAGATCCATTGTGCGTTAAGTGCTTCTTGATTGGGCACTTAATTTGCACATTCCTTTCTCAAGAAGCTGACCAAATGCTTTACAAAGGCTACTTAAAAATCAAGCAAGTACACAGCCAATATTCATAACTTCAAATACAAAGATGATACATGCATACAAATAGGATGAATAGATTCAGTAGATCATAACCTTTAGAGACATGTTACATGGCATATGTAGCATAAAACATATTCCAGTTATGTCATATATACATTCATAAGCATATTTCCCTAAAGCCTTATGGGCTGCACCGTCACACACACGTTATCACATAGCTTGCCCAGATGGGAATTTCTTCTAAAGAAAGGACAAGGACTGGAATTGCATGGGATTTGCAGTGCGTGGTCTAGGTATGTTGATAGAATTAGGCAGGAAAACTTGCACGCCTCTTTCTGTACTGCATTTGGTTTGAGCTTGTGCTTCTAGTTTCTCCCTTTCCTGAGCACTGAATTCACTCACTAAATTAAAAAATGTATACTTGTAAATGGAAAGAGGAAAAATTAGGGAAATTAATTTTTATTTTCAAACGCCTAGGAACAATATCAGAAATCGCACAGAGCCTGAAGTACCAGCATAAATGACTAAACTTGATATTGGGCAACTATGAAGTAAAATGTTCAAAAATTTTACCTGTGCTGCCGACTCTGTGTTTAATATGTTTAAGAGTTGGAGGTTAGCAGAATTTTTGATGCTTTTTAAAAATGTGGTTCTGCCCTAAGACACTGTAAAATGACACCACCTTACTCTGCAGATCTACTTCCTGTGTGTATTTAGATTCAGATCTTCTCACTTTTGTGATGAAATAATTTTTTTTTTTTTTTTTTTTTTTACTCCTTTAATCCTGCAGAACCTATACAGCTATGATTAAGTGAGCTGGAATCATTTCCATCTTACGCTTCATCATTCATAAGTTCCAAACAGTTACACCAATGGCAGTAGTACAATGGACTGCACAGATGTTAAATTTTATTGCTGTATAAGCTGGATAGCCCAGGCTCAGTTTGCAGGGCTAGAGGTCAACAACAAAAAAAATCATTATACTTTTAAGTGGAGCATGTTTGTTACAGTAATCAGTAAACATGAAGCCCATGATGCCACTTGTGAGTCCTTTATCAGAGTTAGGTCTTCACTGTACAAACATTATCTGTATCATAGCATCCGAGTAGATCAGCCAAAACAGTCTTCTAATGTCAACTCCACCTTGACTAACTTGGTGACTCTAAATTTTTTATGTAGGGCTGTATAAAACTGACTTAGCTGGCTCATTCTACCAAAGTATTGAGACTAATGCTGAATTCGTAATTCTGAAAGAGATTTCTGCTTTCCTAAGAAAACTTAGAGCCAGATTTAGAACAGTGAAGACAAGAGGAAACAGTGGGTCTCAACGCTTCTTGAGATTTCATGCCTTTTCATGACTCATCAAAAAAATACATTTAAAAATAGGTGCCATTGACATTAATTTTCCTCCTTGTTTTTGGCAGCTATTCCTTCCGGTTATTGCTCCTTACTACTTTGTGGTGTTCTTCACAGCTGTGCCTTGGTAATGTGTGAAATGGATTAATTGAAATGAATTCCTTGATAGAGAATCTTCATTATAGTTTTCATTTAGGTTCCTTTTTTCTTCAAATTAGAGTAAACAAACTTTTGCTTTCATTGAGACCGTGCATTAACTATTCATTCTTTTTAGACAAGTCAAGTATAAAATCAAGAATTCTTTCCAATGTTTTAGAAAGTCACCTCGTGTTATTGGCAGACGTCAGCTATCCTATTCTTAAAGGCTTGCTGGGGGGAGAAAGAAGGAAACAAATATCTAACGTGCTTTACTTTGTTGGTTAATGAGATTCTTTAAGGACCTCTAACTTTAAAAAAAAAAATTTTTTTTAAATGAAAATGCATAGTATCTTTGTCTTCTCCTTACTGTTGTAACCCAGGTTTACAGACTGTGGTGCTCTGTCCCCCTCTAGTAGCTGGACCATGCGTATAGATTTTTTGAGTGCACTAAGGGCCTTGAGCTAACAGACCCAGGTCTTTTATCTCAGGCAGTGGAGGCTCAGGTCCCTGGTTTGACTTCCCACCTGCTCCCCACAGGCATCAAGTTACACTATTATTTTGGATCTTCCTTGAATAAAAGCTCTCCCCCCGTACTGATCCTTCAAGAAAAATAGTCGCCCTCTGCTTAGCTCCCAATCCATAGACCTACAGGTGACTTAAGAAGTTACACATTCAGGGTATGTCTACACTACGGAATAAGGTCGAATTTATAGAAGTCGGTTTTTTAGAAATCTGTTTTATATATTCGAGTGTGTGTGTCCCCACAGAAAATGCTCTAAGTGCATTAAGTGCATTAACTCGGCGGAGCGCTTCCACAGTACCGAGGCTAGAGTCGACTTCCGGAGCGTTGCACTGTGGGTAGCTATCCCACAGTTCCCGCAGTCTCCGCTGCCCATTGGAATTCTGGGTTGAGATCCCAATGCCTGATGGGGCTAAAACATTGTCACGGGTGGTTCTGGGTACATATCATCAGGCCCCCGTTCCCTCCCTCCCTCCATGAAAGCAAGGGCAGATAATCGTTTCGCGCCTTTTTTCCTGAGTTACCTGTGCAGACGCCATACCACGGCAAGCATGGAGCCCTCTCAGGTAACCGTCACCCTATGTCTCCTGGGTGCTGGCAGACGCGGTACGGCTTTGCTGCACAGTAGCAGCAACCCCTTGCCTTGTGATAGCAGACGGTACAGTACAACTGGTAGCCGTCATCGTCCTGTCCGAGGTGCTCCTGGCCACGTCGGCCGGGAGCGCCTGGGCAGACATGGGCGCAGGGACTAAATTTGGAGTGACTTGACCAGGTCATTCTCTTTAGTCCTGCAGTCAGTCCTATTGAACCGTCTTATGGTGAGCGGGCAGGCGATACGGACTGCTAGCAGTCGTACTGTACCATCTTCTGCCAGGCAGGCAAGAGATGAGGATTGCTAGTAGTCGTATTGTACCATCTTCTGCCAGGCAGGCAAGAGATGAGGATGGCTAGCAGTTGTACTGTACCATCTTCTGCCGAGCAGCCATGAGATGTGGATGGCATGCAGTCCTTCTGCACCGTCTGCTGCCAGCCAAAGATGTAAAAGATAGATGGACTGGGTCAAAACAAGAAATAGACCAGATTTGTTTTGTACTCATTTGCCTCCTCCCCTGTCTAGGGGACTCATTCCTCTAGGTCACACTGCAGTCACTCACAGAGAAGGTGCAGCGAGGTAAATCTAGCCATGTATCAATCAGAGGCCAGGCTAACCTCCTTGTTCCAATAAGAACGATAACTTAGGTGCACCATTTCTTATTGGAACCCTCTGTGAAGTCCTGCCTGAAATACTCCTTGATGTAAAGACACCCCCTTTGTTGATTTTAGCTCCCTGAAGCCAACCCTGTAAGCCGTGTCGTCAGTCGCCCCTCCCTCCGTCAGAGCAACGGCAGACAATCGTTCCGCGCCATTTTTCTGTGCGGACGCCATACCAAGGCAAGCATGGAGGCCGCTCAGCTCACTTTGGCAATTAGGAGCACATTAAACACCACACGCATTATCCAGCAGTATATGCAGCACCAGAACCTGGCAAAGCGATACCGGGCGAGGAGGCGACGTCAGCGCGGTCACGTGAGTGATCAGGACATGAACACAGATTTCTCTGAAAGCATGGGCCCTGCCAATGCATGCATCATGGTGCTAATGGGGCAGGTTCATGCTGTGGAACGCCGATTCTGGGCTCGGGAAACAAGCACAGACTGGTGGGACCGCATAGTGTTGCAGGTCTGGGACAATTCCCAGTGGCTGCGAAACTTTCGCATGCGTAAGGGCACTTTCATGGAACTTTGTGACTTGCTTTCCCCTGCCCTGAGGCGCATGAATACCAAGATGAGAGCAGCCCTCACAGTTGAGAAGCGAGTGGCGATAGCCCTGTGGAAGCTTGCAACGCCAGACAGCTACCGGTCAGTTGGGAATCAATTTGGAGTGGGCAAATCTACTGTGGGGGCTGCTGTGATGCAAGTAGCCCACGCAATCAAAGATCATCTGATATCAAGGGTAGTGACCCTGGGAAATGTGCAGGTCATAGTGGATGGCTTTGCTGCAATGGGATTCCCTAACTGTGGTGGGGCTATAGACGGAACCCATATCCCTATCTTGGCACCGGAGCACCAAGCTGCCGAGTACATAAACCGCAAGGGGTACTTTTCGATAGTGCTGCAAGCTCTGGTGGATCACAAGGGACGTTTCACCAACATCAACGTGGGATGGCCGGGAAAGGTGCATGATGCTCGCATCTTCAGGAACTCTGGTCTGTTTCAAAAGCTGCAGGAAGGGACTTTATTCCCAGACCAGAAAATAACCGTTGGGGATGTTGAAATGCCTATATGTATCCTTGGGGACCCAGCCTACCCCTTAATGCCATGGCTCATGAAGCCGTACACAGGCAGCCTGGACAGTAGTCAGGAGCTGTTCAACTACAGGCTGAGCAAGTGCAGAATGGTGGTAGAATGTGCATTTGGACGTTTAAAGGCGCGCTGGCGCAGTTTACTGACTCGCTTAGACCTCAGCGAAACCAATATTCCCACTGTTATTACTGCTTGCTGTGTGCTCCACAATATCTGTGAGAGTAAGGGGGAGACGTTTATGGCGGGGTGGGAGATTGAGGCAAATCACCTTGCTGCTGGTTACGCGCAGCCAGACACCAGGGCAGTTAGAAGAGCACAGGAGGGCGCGGTACGCATCAGAGAAGCTTTGAAAACCAGTTTCATGACTGGCCAGGCTACAGTGTGAAAGTTCTGTTTGTTTCTCCTTGATGAAACCCCCCGCCCCTTGGTTCACTCTACTTCCCTGTAAGCTAACCACCCGCCCCTCCTCCCTTCAATCACCGCTTGCAGAGGCAATAAAGTCATTGTTGCTTCACATTCATGCATTCTTTATTCATTCATCACACAAATAGGGGGATGACTACCAAGGTAGCCCAGGAGGGGTGGTGGAGGAGGGAAGGAAAATGCCACACAGCACTTTAAGCACAGCACTTTAAAAGTTTACAACTTTAAAATTTATTGAATGACAGCCTTCTTTTTTTTGGGCAATCCTCTGGTGGAGTGGCTGGTTGGCCGGAGGCCCCCCCACCGCGTTCTTGGGCGTCTGGGTGTGGAGGCTATGGAACTTGGGGAGGAGGGTGGTTGGTTACAGAGGGGCAGCAGTGGCAGTCTGTGCTCCAGCTGCCTTTGCTGCAGCTCAACCATACACTGGAGCATACTGGTTTGGTCCTGCAGCAGCCTCAGCATTGAATCCTGCCTCCTCTCATCACGCTGCCGCCACATTTGAGCTTCAGCCCTGTCTTCAGCCCGCCACTTACTCTCTTCAGCCCGCCACCTCTCGTCCCGGTCATTTTGTGCTTTCCTGCACTCTGACATTATTTGCCTCCACGCATTCGTCTGTGCTCTGTCAGTGTGGGAGGACAGCATGAGCTCGGAGAACATTTCATCGCGAGTGCGTTGTTTTTTCTTTCTAAGCTTCACTAGCCTCTGGGAAGGAGAAGATCCTGTGATCATTGAAACACATGCAGCTGCTGGAGAAAAAAAAAGGGACAGCGGTATTTAAAAAGACACATTTTATAAAACAGTGGCTACACTCTTTCAGGGTAAACCTTGCTGTTAACATTACATACATAGCACATGTGCTTTCGTTACAAGGTCGCATTTTGCCTCCTCCCACCGCGTGACTACCCCCTCAACCTTCCCCCCTCCCTGTGGCTAACAGCGGGGAACATTTCTGTTTAGCCACAGGCAAACAGCCCAGCAGGAATGGGCTCCTCTGAGTGTCCCCTGAAGAAAACCACTCTGTTTCAACCAGGTGACCATGAATTAGATCTCACTCTCCTGAGGATAACACAGAGAGATAAAGAACGGATGTTGTTTGAATGCCAGCAAATATACACTGCAATGCTTTGTTCTACAATGATTCCCGAGTACGTGTTACTGGCCTGGAGTGGTAAAGTGTCCTACCATGAAGGACGCAATAAGGCTGCCCTCCCCAGAAACCTTTTGCAAAGGCTTTAGGACTACATCTAGGAGAACCGCAAATGCCAGGGCAAAGTAATCCTTTCACATGCTTGCTTTTAAACCATGTATAGTATTTTAAAAGGTACACTCACCAGAGGTCCCTTCTCCGCCTGCTGGGTCCAGGAGGCAGCTTTGGGTGGGTTCGGGGGGTACTGGCTCCAGGTCTAGGGTGAGAAACAGTTCCTGGCTGTCGGGAAAACAGGTTTCTCCGCTTGCTTGCTGTGAGCTATCTACAACCTCCTCCTCATCATCATCTTCTTCGTCCCCAAAACCTGCTTCCGTATTGCCTCCATCTCCATTGAAGGAGTCAAACAACACGGCTGGGGTAGTGGTGGCTGAACCCCCTAAAATGGCATGCAGCTCATCATAGAAGCGGCATGTTTGGGGCTCTGACCCAGAGCGGCTGTTCGCCTCTCTGGTTTTCTGGTAGGCTTGCCTCAGCTCCTTCAGTTTCACGCGGCACTGCTTCGGGTCCCTGTTATGGCCTCTGTCCTTCATGCCCTGGGAGATTTTGACAAAGGTTTTGGCATTTCGAAAACTGGAACGGAGTTCTGATAGCACGGATTCCTCTCCCCAAACAGCGATCAGATCCCGTACCTCCCGTTCAGTCCATGCTGGAGCTCTTTTGCGATTCTGGGACTCCATCATGGTCACCTGTGCTGATGAGCTCTGCATGGTCACCTGCAGCTTGCCACGCTGGCCAAACAGGAAATGAGATTCAAAAGTTCGCGGTTCTTTTCCTGTCTACCTGGCCAGTGCATCTGAGTTGAGAGTGCTGTCCAGAGCGGTCATAATGGAGCACTCTGGGATAGCTCCCGGAGGCCAATACCATCGAATTGTGTCCACAGTACCCCAAATTCGAGCCGGCAACGTCGATTTAAGCGCTAATCCACTTGTCAGGGGTGGAGTAAGGAAATCGATTTTAAGAGCCCTTTAAGTCGAAATAAAGGGCTTCATTGTGTGGACGGGTGCAGGTTTACATCGATTTAATGCTGCTAAAATCGACGTAAAGTCCTAGTGTAGACCAGGGCTCAGTGTTATAACTTCACTGCAGGATCAACGAGGAAGAGCAAGGCTGTAGAGGAACAAACTCTTGTTTAAATACAGATGTTATTGGAAACTAACAAGATAAAAACATAAATATGAAGGGACACTATTTGAGAGGAGGAAAAGTAACCAATACATTCTTATTATGCACTCTAAGGGAATAGATATATGTAGTTGTGGGAAGTACTTGCAATATTCTATATATACGTCGTGTTTTTTCTGTTCTTGGAATTACAATTGCTTGCTTTCTTGATCTGATTAAATTAATATATTATATTACATATGTGCTTATTTCTGCCTAGATTTCTTTTTTTATATTGTCCCCATCATAGTGATATCTGAGCATTTGGTTAACTTTATATTTCTCTGTGGAAGCCAGACATAGGCTAATGTGCAGTCAGTACTACCAACTCACAGTATCACAAGTGCTGTGCTTTGGGGCCAGATTTGTACAAGGCAGTTGCATGAAGAGCTACAAGAAACTCTGGAGTTGAGACTGATATGCTACAGTTCTGTTTGAGGCCACCAGGAACTGCTGTTCTGCTTGGAGAGTAGCCAACTGCTAAAGCTCTCAATGGTTCCTCTGTTATTCTCTCTGAGTAACCTACAGAGCAATGGGGAAAGTGCCCAGGTTAAGAGAGCACCAGAGAGGTGGCCCAGGAAAGCAGCAGGAACCAACCCCACACCTGTTGTCACCAAGGGAGGAATCCATGAAGCAGAGGAAGGAAAAATTCCAGAAGTGCAGCTTTCTTTCTGCTGTCTTATCCTGCCACCTGGAGAGCAGGGAGAGAAGGACATTAAAAATAGTTCTGCAAGGTGGAGTTTGGCGGTGGAAGGTTGCTTGAATCTGTCATGGGGATAGGAAACAAAAGTGATTTCTCATGATTGATGAACTTATGCAATTGGCAATATCACACAGTAGCTGAATAATATTCAGAATCTGTGTTACACCTTTGAGGGGAAAGAATATATTGCTCTTTTCTTGTGCTCCTCAGTACTAATAGCTTAAAATGTGACTGGTACATAGATTTGTGTGAAAGAAGCTTTCACAAATGGGAAGGTGCTCTTCATTTAACCTCAACATTAGAAATGAATTTGAGTGTTGAATATTTTCTACCTTGAAATCTACACTAAATAAGTTCATTGCTTTTCTTTTTCTGGTGTTTAAGGTCCCACGCAGAACGATGGTTCCAGAGCAAGAAGCGACACAAGGTAGGAGTTCGTTTCTTGCCTGAGTTGTTAATGTGCTTCTTTTAGATTATTATAGCTGTGCAGCATCATCATTATACTTAAGCTTGCATTATGACTTTTGTTTAAAGGTCAACCTTTCTAAGTACTCTAAAATCAATATGCTCAATTGGATTCCTTTGAAGTTAGGTGCACCGTGGGAGAGTGCAGGGTAAGGTTAGTAGTCCAAATTTGAGGTCATTCGAGCTAGGGGTTGCAGAGACAAATCCCGAAAAAAATAGCCACTATTTCTAAAATTTACAGCTAAAGAAAGCTTATTCTCAAATAAATTTGTTAGTCTCTAAGGTGCCACAAGTACTCCTTTTCTTTTTATGTTCTTATTAGTGATACAAATTTGGCTTCATTTGACCAAGAGGTTCCTTGAGTTACAAGCCCCCTCCAAAAAAAAAAAAGAGGTTTCCTTCTGCTGCCTTGTATTGTTAAACTGATAAGTACTTAATGATTGAATGAATCCCAGACCTTGCTGAGATTAATGGCTGTGAGTTCACAAGGCTGTGCCTGTGTAACTGATTTGGCCAGTTCTTCCTTAGAATCATAGAATATCAGGGTTGGAAGGGACCCCTGAAGGTCATCTAGTCCAAACCCCTGCTCGAAGCAGGACCAATTCCCAGTTAAATCATCCCAGCCAGGGCTTTGTCAAGCCTGACCTTAAAAACCTCTAAGGAAGGAGATTCTACCACCTCCCGAGGTAACGCATTCCAGTGTTTCACCACCCTCTTAGTGAAAAAGTTTTTCCTAATATCCAATCTAAACCTCCCCCATTGCAACTTGAGACCATTACTCCTCGTTCTGTCATCTGCTACCATTGAGAACAGTCTAGAGCCATCCTCTTTGGAACCCCCTTTCAGGTAGTTGAAAGCAGCTATCAAATCCCCCCTCATTCTTCTCTTCTGCAGGCTAAACAATCCCAGCTCCCTCAGCCTCTCCTCATAAGTCATGTGTTCTAGACCCCTAATCATTTTTGTTGCCCTTCGCTGGACTCTCTCCAATTTATCCACATCCTTCTTGTAGTGTGGGGCCCAAAACTGGACACAGTACTCCAGATGAGGCCTCACCAATGTCGAATAGAGGGGAACGATCACGTCCCTCGATCTGCTCGCTATGCCCCTACTTATACATCCCAAAATGCCATTGGCCTTCTTGGCAACAAGGGCACACTGCTGACTCATATCCAGCTTCTCGTCCACTGTCACCCCTAGGTCCTTTTCCGCAGAACTGCTGCCTAGCCATTCTCCCAGGTCTTGGGCCTTATCCATACACAGACCTGCTCTGGTTAAATAAGGTGGTTTAGTTAAATCAGTGCAAACTCATGTGTTGATATTCTTAATATGGTTTAAAAATGTTTATTTTGGTTTCGTTTAATCCTGCTCCTAATTGATTTAGATTAAATTGAAACAAGTATGTTCATTGCTCCAATACAATTCAGTTCTTATAGGAGGTCTTGATCTTATTGAAACCATCTCTTTCAACATCTGGGGCCAGTTCTGTGAGGGCTCTGAAGACAAAGAACTGAAACTTGGAAATTGACTGTGTGTTCAGTAGACAAGCTACTGCATTTTGAACCAGTTGGATATGTAAAGGGGGATGTTTTCCTTCTTAGGTACCAAGGCTATGTTTCATCCTATCACATGTTGAAAGCCATCTCTGCTGCTGAGGCAATATGTTCTGTATGCCTCCAAACAGAAGGACCTCTCTGCCCTCTGAGAGCTGCTTTTATCAAATATCTGAGCATCTGAATTACTTAAACAATCTCCATACCAGCTACAGTTATATGATGCTCAGTGAGGGTTTAACTTGGGACAGCCTATGTGTTGCTTATATAATGAACTGATTCAGAATGTGTGGATAGCGTAGGTGTTCTTATATATCAAATAACATCTTTTTATACATTGTACCCCCCATCCCAGGCTGATTTTGATAATGTATGCAAGAGTATAAAATATAATGCTCTTGACCTTAATGTTCAAAACCAGAGTAATGTGTTCTGGGACTGAGCGAAAACTAGGCTTTAACGCTAGTAAATTTCAAATCACTTTTGATTAGCACATGATCAAATAGTCACTTATTTTTAAATTCTTTGGGGGCAATAAGGCATAGTAACTTAAATTATCACGAGCACTGTCCCTGATACAGAGCAGAAGTAGTGCTGTATATTTAGGTCAAACATGTATGTAATTAGGCTTGATTCCACATATCTTATGAAATACAACTTGGGTTCCTAGCCTCTTTCTTTTTTTGAATAAAAAATTCCAAGTTGCAAATAGTATGTTTATTATAGAGATACTTGGTTATGATTCCCTAGATGAGATTGCAAGTAGTGGTCCACTGTAAAACTTATTCTGAGCCATCCATACTGGTCAATGAACAATCTACATTTACAGAATTTTATTTTCAGAAGTGTTGAGTCTGATTAGTTTATATAGCAGCGATTCTAATATCTGGTACAAAAAAGGTCTTCAGTTATTGAGTCATTTATATCTGAATTATGACTTATGTAAAAGTTTTTGAAAATCCATGATAGGCAGAGGCAGTGAAGCCTGCAGTTAAAGTTGTCAAACATTTTCCATAAGTCCCTGTTTTCAGTTGCTTGTAATTTTGTCAGATTTGAATAATTCAGGCTGAAATTTTCTATGCTTGGTTTCTGCCTCAGGCTGAATTTTTTTAGAAAGTTTCAGAAAAACAGTTCAACCATTTCCAAAATTAAGATTAAGAAAAAATAGGTAATTTAGCCCTGTTATGTTTTTCTACCCATTTTTCTGAAGAGCACAAGTGCCTCAGTGCTTTAGAGCAAGCACTTGAAATTTGGCACAGGGACTGTGCCAGGGAGAAGTGCCTTTGCTGTCCCTGTGAAAAACCACCCAGCTACATCCGAATTATAAGCCTCTGATTTGAAATGTGTACATGCTAAGTATAGACTTTAAAGAGCTTGCTGCTAAAATCTTCAAACACTGTATGTGCATTGAGAATGGTCCAGTTAGGGTGACTGGTCCCGATTTTAGATGTCCCGATTTTATAGGGACAGTCCCAATTTTTGGGTCTTTTTCTTATATAGGCTCCTATTACACCCCCCCTCCCGTCCCGATTTTTCACACTTGCTGTCTGGTCACCCTAGGTCCAATCCCATGGAGGTCTTAAATGCAATATGTTCTTGAGCGTGTTGCCAAGGTCCATTCAGTCTCCTACATGATAGGCACAGAGCTACAGTTCAAGATAGAAGGTGTGGTCTCTTGTGTTCAGAGCACTGTCCTGGAAACCAGGAGGACTGAGTTCTCCCCAGCATATACATAAGGGGCCAAATTAAAGTTGTACAGATGGCATTAATTTTTCTGGCATTTACTAACTTTCAGTGCTTGACTTGCAACCTTAACATACTTTCAACGTAGTTTTTGTATTTATATATGTGTATTTTAACTCGCTGTTGTGATCGTTATAAACCAGTTCTCCTTAATTTCTGTTTTTGTAAATAGTCTCATTTGTTGGAGGTTATGCAGGGATGCCATCACATAATAATTGTCAAATCAGCGTGACGACCAGTTGGTATGATGGCCAATATATCTTAAAAATTTGTGTTGTCTTAAGGTTTAACAGAACTTTACAATTCAAACGTAAAAAAGCAATGCCATATTGTTACCCATAACAAAGAAAGCTTTCAAATTAAAGCAACCAGTAGGAGCACATTACAAACTCTTTTGAGTACTTTGTGGCTTTCTCTAATGCTTCCTCTTTAATGTTTTTTTCCATTTCTGATGGAAGGAGCTTCACAAATTGTTAGTACCTTGGGAAGATCCTTGTATCAGAAGGGGGCACAAACACTATCTAAAAATCTATGGCAATTCAGTTGTTGGATTATAGAATTGTCATGTGATCCCTTTGGAAATGAAGTTCTTATTTCCTTTTCCAAACCCCTCAGCAATCCATTGTCAAGGAAATTACATTGGTTTTTTAAAAGGAGTGCAGTTAGTTTGGTTTATTACAGAGGCTATATTTACAAGTAAATTTCTCTGATACAGCAAAAATGTGACACTTAGTGTCAGGATTGTTTTACATAATCTTAGCTTGTGATTTCCCTACTATTTAATATTGTTAAACAAGTGTTTCCAGTGTATCTTCTCTTGAATTGCACTTAGCAACCTTAACTCTAAGTTAACAGAAGTTTTTTGTTTGTTTCGATAAATTTAGGCACTGTGTATTAAACAGTCTGAAAAATGGGGATAATGCCTGCTTTTCAGGAATGATGTTAGCTTAATTCCTTAATTTTTATTAAGATCTTTTAGATCTATAAAATGGCACTGGAGAAATACAAATATTGTATAAGTGTAACCTGCAAATACTGAAAATAACTCTAAATTGTGCTTTCCATTTATTAATTTCCCTTTGTGTTTAATTCATAAGTATTTCCTCTGATGATGGATTACTTTATTTATTAAGGTTATGCTGAAAAATTTCATCAGTATCCTAGTACAAAACTGATTTTTATAAGATGTGTTCACACTGGTGTGAAAATCGTTTAATTAAAAAAAAAGTTTTGAAAGCAAACTGAGAATTTTATACAGATTTCCAATCCCCATCTGTTCTGCTGTTTCCAATATTCCTAGTCCATCCTTCCAAACATGGCCTCTTGCTTTTCTTTACCTCTGTTTAAACTCCTCTGCAAGTGCTTCCTGTTAGATATATTGCAACCAACTTAAATTCTGTATAGTCGTATGTCTGGATTGTGAAGAGGTTTATTGCTATAACAAATATATAAACATATTGTACAAAAACTGTTTGTTTTGTATAATATGTTTATAATCTATAAGATTTTCAGAATTTCCTCTATTTAAAGCCATAATAGTTTAACTTTTCAGTTCTAATATCTTCTACAAATTCCTAAGAATTCTTGTTTCTGTTTTTCCCCCACAAAGGGCTAATGCAAATGGCCTTGAAAGCTATGAGGATGCAGGATCCAGTGAAAGCAAGTCTGTTAATGGCAGTGACTCTCCGTTACTCACAAATGGGGTCTTTAAACCTGCTAGGCCTCCCAGGCCCTCCCGACCACCTCCACCCACTCCTCGTAGACCCTCTTCTGCAGCTGGTATGTATTGCAGTGCCAAACATCCATTTAGAAGCTATTTGTAAGTTACATTCTATTTGAACAGTCATGACCATTTCTAATATCTTTTCCTCAGATGTACTGATCACATTTTTTTAACAAGTCCCCTTAAGAAATGCTCTGCCACCGAGAATTGATCTTGCTTCCTGTCTTTGTACATTCTTGCTTAATTGCTATTTTTATCATTAGAAATCTCTCATTTCATGTCTGTGAAAGAACGGCTATATTGCAACCACTAACAAGTGCAGAAAGCCCCCAAAGGGCCTGATCATGCAAATACTACCAAGGATAATGCTTACTACTGTAACATGTCCAATTGACTTTGATGTGACTACACTAGGTAGTAAGTGTTGGAAAGACTGGTATCTAAAACAGCCTTCCTGAGTAGGTAGCAGCATTGGGTCTGGTAGATTACAGTGGGTGTTTGTTACAAATCTGATCATCTACAGTGTCAAAAACTGTCATATAATAGCAAAAGACTGCCAAATTCTTAATATTTTTTTTGCCTTAAAATAGAGTAGACGTTTTGTTACTTTTTATCATATGCCAGTTGCTTACAAAAGGCCATGACATTCAGACTTCTCTGATTAAGTTTAAGTGGCATCCTAGAGTTTCTTAGGAGACATTATCTTGAGCTGTGGACAAGTGTAGGTAGTATCTATGAAATGTATGTATGATGTGTTATATAATCTGTATTCAGAGATAGAGTGCTTAGAAAACCATATTTATAGAAGAAAACGCAATTTTTCTTAAAGGGACGTTTGTGGGAGTCAGTTTCCTCATTGGAGCAAAGACCAGGCCATCCCAGCAGCCCACTGAGAAGTGGGAATAGTATTTGATTGAATAGCCAGTCGCAGGTGCAGCATGGAATCTTCTCAGGAAAGCATCTATAGTGAATGCTGTCCCCTACGGAGCTCAGGAAGTAGATTGAATCAAGACTTGGCTTCTTCTTTTTCATCCACTAAACTACACTGCATCCCTCATTTATAATATTTTAATATAGCTACATGGGCAGTGCGGCTGTTTTATCTCTTACAATGCTGAGATCATTGTTAAGATTATTGCAGTGTTTGTTTAAAAAAAAAAAATACGGCAAATGTGCATCTCAACTTTTCAAACCTACTTATCTTGACCAAATTTTTGTTTTCTGTTTTTTCCTAAATAACAATATGCTGCTGACCAAGTTGAAACTCTAAATGCTTCCCTTTAAAGTTTTCCACCCATTGTTGTTGGGGTTTTTTTCTTCTTTCTCTCGAGTGAAGTTTCTTTCCAGATAGATGTCGTCTAATTTCCTTTTTTGGAAATTTGCATTGTTCATTTGTAAAATAATAAAAACTAAGTTTAAAAAAAAGTTTGTTTAATAAGAAGGGATTTATTTACATACCTTCAATATTTATTGAAAGTAGATAACTTGCTATTATAAAGATAATGAAGTGTTCCATCATAGAAATATAAAAGCTGTCTGCTGGTTCATGATACTACTAGGAATGTAGCATTTCTGCAAGGTAGGAAAGAACTGCCTCTGAGTTCCAGTAAGGTAAAATATGTGGTTTTACACCTACACTTTTTTGACAGTCCTATTTTACTAGCCTTTGTTTTTGTGGATTAACAATTTTCTAAAACAGATTTCTTGGGTTTTAAACAATAATGAGAGAAAACCAACTAAGAACCTTTCTTCCATTTTTGTTTTCTCTGATTTCATAGGATGTGTCAATGGTCCTTCATCTATGTCCATAGAAAATGATGAGTCCAGTGCAGGATCCTCACCAAGTACAACTCCAAATGCACCTTCAGAACAGAGCCTTGAGGGGGCAACAGCTGGAACAACAGTTCCTGCAGCTTCCGCTTTGACCACGCCTCCAGTATCCAGACAAGTTCAGCCAGTAAATCATCCGTCTCAGACACACAGTACTGTCAGTCAGGGTCCTCTTCCACCTGGGTAGGAGTTCAGTACTATTGTACAGTTTAGTTCTGTTTTATCTCACGTAATGCAAACAACCACAGCTTCTGTATTTTGCCTGGTAAGACTATCTGTGTGGTTTGATTGGTTTTCAGGCATAGGTTATGCAAGTAAGAAATTAAATTTGTTGGTATTTCTGTTGTCTTTGATAACATGCCCTCAAACTTTTGAGCTTTTATTCATCTGGCAACCTTTGTCTTCAAATCGGGATGTGATCACTTAGTAGGATATAGGTCTTAGTGAGCTAACATTGTTATTTTGAGGAAAGCAGTTATTGCTTAGGGTAATCAGGATCTAGAAGCCATTCTAAAGTTCTTAATTCCAAATAGCCCAAGTCCTGTGAACACTGTAGCCGTGATCCTACGTAGTCTTCAGTTGTAGAATTTGCCAGAGAATCAACCCCTTGCCACAGAATTGTGCTTCAGAATGTAAGCATTTTTTTCTTCAAAACTGCGTATCTAAACTTCATGATTGTGAAGAAAACCTTTCCAAGGTGACCAGTGTAATTTATTAAGTGTTGCCTGCCTTAATTTGTAGGCAGCCTGAAACAATAACTCTGAGAGTGTGAATTGCCCCATTCACCATACTTGTACGTAAACTCTGAAATCAAATGATAGTACTGGAAATGTCAACCTCGAATATTTCACTGCTGATAATTTCAGCAGAAATGTAAAGCTATTATAGTTATTCCCGAATACCAAGTTGTCTCATTCTTCAGATGTTAAAAGTCCCAAATGCTGTATAACCAGTTACCCACTGACAACTTCTGTGATGCAGATATGTGCTGTCTGCAAAAATCTGTGGCAAAATGAACATTTAGGGACTTAATAAAATTGAATTTAATGACAAAAACTATAACACATGGGGTACAGCTGTTCTAATTGTATTATTAATTTTTAAATTTAATTAAATAAAAAGCTCAGTTTTTTAATTTACCTGTTGTTGCCACAAAATTTACATGCAGTTGGCCACACAGTAAACAGGGTCTTGTGTATATCTTTTATTGCACCAAGATCACAGGTGTGTTGATCCTGGAATACTGCTCAGACCAGCTCCAGTTTAAGGACTTGGGACTCCTAAGATGCTTTCTTTTCAGGACTCATTGCCTGCAGTGCTTTTCCCATTCATCAGGCAGCTCCCAAGATGCTGGCTAAGAAGTGCAATTTTACTAGATTCCCAATCTCTGAAATTTCTAGCATTTCATAGGTGAGGATTTTATTGAATTTCACTCTGTTGCCAGTACACCAAAACACTTAGTAGTAGCCTGGTACAAGAGTCCCCATAGAATGGTTGGGGGAAAGGGGAACAGACAAGTAGGAGAGGATTTGAAAAAATATTTTAATCTGTGGGCACTTTAGTCTTTTCAAGAGTTAACTCCTTTTTGGATCTCCAAACGGAGGGAAAGTTACCAAGAAAACTTAGGACCCTGTCTCTTTGTTCCTGTCCCTGCCCCATCACTGACCACTCTTTCAGTTTCTCTTCCTCTCACTTCCCTAGTCATCCTTTGACCTCTGCCAAACAGCAGACAATGCCATATGCTCTCACTCACATTCAGTCACACATCTGGCAGCTTCCTCTTCATCATAGAGATGCTTCCTGGCTCCATGCCACCAAGTTTTCATCTTTGGTTCGTTCTGCTGTGAGCTATTCACCCATTGCCGCTCTTCAAGTCAAAAGAAGATGGTGTGCAGGGTTGGACTGTCTTCATGGATGGTTTCCTGAAGCGTCCTTCCTTAGCCATAGAGGCACCCTCTTTCCAGACTTTGCCACAACCCGAAGAAACTAGCCTGAAGGCATAAAGCACCTCAAGACTAGATGGTATCCATAGGGTCAAAGAAACATTTTTAGTGTCTTACAGAATTAAAAAGCAGTATTTGTGCTATATGTCTTAAATAGCAAGTTGTATAATTGCATTGAAGTTTGCTGCACTGCAGTAAATAACTAGATGTTTACATTATGCTGATCTTAGAGCCTCAGCATCTGGGCTAGAATAGTTTCCCCACAGTTCTGAACCATTCTGTTAGTTTACTGTGGATAAACTGAGCTGTATGCAGTTTGTCATTCTTTTCCATTTCGTGCCATTTTGTCACCCTCCTATTCTTTCAGATATTTACATTATCTTGCTGTGCATCTAGAGAATTAGTGATAAAGTTTAAAATTTTAAAATAGTTCAGCTCCTAATTACAGTGTCTGCAAAGTTTTATTCGGGTTTATGTGCCAGCTTGCTCTTTTCATATTATGGATCCAGTGCCACTGACATGACATGGATAAAAATTGGATTCAGACTAATTGCTCCTAATTGACTTCTGTCATCGTTGTGGCGCACGCTTCAGATATGGGGTGTTAGTTCTCTTAGTACTTAGTGGGTAGAATTCCATCCCTAGCCTATTTGGAATTTGATTGTTGTTCATTCTGCTTTTGAAGTGTTTGAAAATGTTTCCTTTTAAATTCCCCTTTTAAGTATTATGTTGTACCACTGCCTCCTGTACACAGTTTTAATAGATCCAGTGAACAAGGTACTAGTTATAAAAGTGCTTTGCAAATAATAAATACTTTATACAAAGTAATTATAGTATTTCCGTTAGCTTTAAACGGCAAATGCATGATTTGAATAATTTTCTACCTGAAACTAGAAACACACTGTTGTTGTTCTTCGAGTAGTGTCCATCTGGGTGCTCCACGTCAGGTGTGCATGCGCCCCATGAGCCTTTGATCAGAGATTTTTGATGGTAGTATCTGTTCATCCTGCACATGTGCCCTACATATCCTTATGCCCGGTACCAAAGACCTGGGGCTGCATGGACGAACCACCCTCAGTTCCTTCTCAGCCACCTCAGCCTATGACAGCATCTACCACTCAAAGTTTAGCTTTAGAATGTGCTAGTTTTTAGTTTAGTTTAATGTAGTTATTTACTTCTTTTTTAATTTATGTTTGCACTTTATTTTTTGTGTGAAGCTTGTTTTATGCTTATTTTAATCCTTGGGGTTCATCGCCGGGATATGTCAGGATCTCCAGGATTTAAGTGCTGCTTCACCTACTGGGAGTCTGTTGGACATTCCTGGTGTATTCACTGTTTAGGGGATACTACACTTTTGAGGGAAGTGTGTATCTGCTCAGCCTTTAAAAGCAGAGCTAATAAAACCTGGGAGATTAGAGTCGGGCTCCTAGTGATGGCCTCAAATCCAGGCCAAGAGAACTACCTTGTACATTGGCCTCCAGGTGAGATTAGTGCTTTGTCAATCTTTGCACCGCATTCACCCAGGCCTTTGCAGGACAGACAGTCAGAGATTACTGGAAGGACTCATAAAAGGAAGAGTACAGTTCTCCTCATAAAGCGCCTATATCAAAAAAGCCTGTCTCCTCAGAAGAAGACTGTTGGAGATCTCAGGTCCCGGTCTGGGTACCGCTGAGTCTCCAGACTCCTTTGGTGTACTGTATCTAGGGCTCTGAAGTCTTCCAAAGGTCACGGTATCAAACATGCTTTAATACTAAAGGCATCCTCTGTACTGCCCGAGAATGACCATACTACAAAAGAGTCTAAACCTCTACCTCCAGAAAGGCAGTACCTACAGACCCCATGCTACACTCAGTACCTAAACAAGTCACCCAGGCTCCCTTGGTACCGATGAAGAAACAAGCATCTCACGCTATTTTGGCACCCCCAAAGCAGTCATTGTCTTTGGTACCAGCAACATCCACTAGATGGAATCCACCAAAACAGTTTCAGCCCCTGGTACTGACACTGGAAACTTGCTCCTTTTCAGCACTAATCTACATCAGTCATCGTGGGGGAGTGAGGTTCCTCATTCTCTGTTCCAAAGCAATTAAGTTATGGAACTCTGAAGTATAGCCAACCACATCCTCATTTCAACCTCTTACCTTCCAGGCATACAAAACACCATGGCAGACTCTCCCAGCCGACATTTCTCCTGTGGTTATGAATTGGAACTGGAATTGTGGGGTTCTCAATCACATTGTTCTGGCTTGAGCCCTTCAAGACCTGTATGCTACCACCGCCAATGGGAAATACAAAAAGCTCTGTTTGAGAGGAAGCTTTGGCCTTCACTTCCTCGGGGATGCCTTCCTTGTTCCTTGGTGGAGAGGTCTCTACTATGTATTTTCTCCAATGCCACTGATCGTTGAACAATATCAAATGAGATTGAGCCAAAATCATATTGATTGTTCCAACATGGGTAAGACCAGTCTAGTACCCTTACCTAATTTGTCTAGGTTTTTGTCCAGCATGGAGTCTTCTGCCCATTCCCCATTTGCTATCTCCGGACTTTGTTCAGACTCTTCATTCCAACCTGGAGATTCCTCATCTCAGAGTTTGATGGTTCTTGGATATAGAGACTTTCTGTTCTGCAGAGGTGTGAAAGGTACTATTAAATACTAGAAAAACATCCACACAAAAGTGTTATCTTCAGAAATGAAGGAGATTTCATCACAACTTTCCACTGTTCACTCTCCCATCTCAGCTGTCCTTGATTTACCTGTTGGAATTAAAAAACTCAGGACTCTTTCTGTTCTGTCAAGGTTCATTTATGGCTATAATAACCTTTTATTCCTCAACTGAGGGATTCTCAGTGTTTGCTCATCCCACAAAAGTAAGATTCCTTAAAGAATGGATGCACCTTTTCCCTCCAGTTAGGAACGGTGCTCTCGTATGGGATCTAAACTTGCTCCTTAATTGTCTCATGAAAACCCCCTTTGAGCCAATGGCCACCTGTTCTCTTCTTCCCCTGACATTGAAAGTGCCGTTCTTGTTGGCCATTGTTTCTGCCTGAAGAGTCAGGGAAATGGGCGGTTGAATGGTGGACCCTTCGTTTACAGTTTTTTCAAGGACGCAGTTTCATTGCGACCCTATCTTAAATTTCTACGTAAGGTGTCCTCTGTATTTCACATCAACCAAGTCAATCCATCTCCCAGTTTTTGTCCCAAAGCAAAATCGGACTGATCAGGATGCTACTCTCCATACCTTGGATCTCAGAAGGGCATTAGCTTTCTATTTGGGCAGAACCATTTAGAAAGTCTCCCAAACTGTTTCGATCAGTCAGCAATTGAAGCAAACAGAGGATCCACAATCTCCACCCAAAGATTCTCAAGGATCTCTGGATGCATTATGTAAATTTGTCAGTGTATCCACTCTCCTTCTAGAGTTCTAGCCCATTCTCCATCTACCTCTGTGGCATTAGTCATACACGCTGGAAATCTGCAAGGTTTCAATCTGGACCTTGATACACACTCTTTCCAAAAATTATGTGACAGTTTATTCCTTTAGAACTTATGCTGCAGTTGATAATGTAGTCATATATCTTCAGTATTAGATTCGTCTCCAAAGCTCCTTCCTCCTGATGGGGATACTGCTTGGAAGTCATCTGATGTGGAGCACCCAGTGGGACACTACTCAAAGGAGGAGGAGAGGGTACTCATCTTGTGCAATAATTGGAGTTCAAGATGTGTGTCCCTATGGGTGCTCCACTACCCAGTCTCCTTACTCTTTTTTTAGTGTTTCCTCCACGGGGCTTTGCCGCGGAGAAGGAGCCGAGATGGTTCACCCATGCAGCCCTGTATGTTCTTGACAAAGAGCATGAGAATGTGTAGGGCGCATGCACGGACTGAACAGGTACTACTACCGAAAATCTCTGATCAAAGGCACGTGGGATGTACACGCCTGAAGTGAAGCACCTATAGGGGGACACATCTCAAAGAACTCCACTTACTGCACAAGCTGAGTAACATTTCCTTTTTTAATTCTAGATGGGAGCAAAGGGTGGACCAGCATGGTCGAGTATACTACGTAGATCATGTTGAAAAAAGGACAACATGGGATCGGCCGGAACCTCTTCCCCAAGGGTGAGTCTGTAGAAGACATCTAGCCTCTGGTGATATGTCTAGGCTATAGTTTAGCTCAAGTTAATTGATTATTAATTAACTTGAGCTAGCTGACACTTTGGATATTACACACTTATTCCAAGGCACACACATTTGTGGTTTGTACTAAGCTGAGCCCTAACGTAAATACCAAACACTAGTGGAATGTCCAGATGAGCAGGTATAAACATGTTGGCTAGCTCCAGTTAAATTTCTAGTGTAGATAAACCCCAGGAGACTTTGTGACCCGATTAAGAGCTTGCATGTGCTTTTTTGGACCATCTCTATCCCTATATGAGTGGCACATGCTGGTGCCTTGGAGATGAGGCTCAGATTTTTATTTTTATTTTTTAAATCTTTGGAGAATAAGAGAGAAGAAATGGCTATCTGCATTGTATCTGTTGTGTAGGGTTGGTGGAGAGGGAGAAGGTATAGGAAAAAGAGGAGTAGGGAAGTTTTACTAACAATCAGACACCAAGCAGCTGTGTCTGCTTAATAAGGAAAAAAGGTGCTCAAGATCAGTCATGGGAAAAGAAAATAGATTGTTTGTCTTCCCCACTCTGGGGAAATGAACCAAAACCGAAAAACCACAGCAAAGGCTACCACAAATAACAGCACATGGGTTTTAGCCCCCAAAAATACTATGTTCACTAGCCAGCTCTGAATAAGTGCTTCCCTGATTAGCTCTTTCTCCTGAGGTCTCTGGTTTCTATCCTGTTACCAAAGCTCAGGTTCCCATCTGCTAACCTTGCTGCACACCTGCACCTTAAGCAGAGCTTTGCTAATCATACTCTTCCAGTCATTAATAGACCAGCAGCCAACAGCATTAGCTTTTACACAGGAGCACACATTTGTATATTTGTCCTTTTTCCTGGTTTTCTGGGGTCACTGCATCTTTTAACCAAAAAACTATTTTTTTCCTTCACACTTTATTCGTATCACATTCACACTCTCACTCATGTCACGCACACAAGAAAATGTAGAACTGCTGAGAGAACTGATCTCAAAGGGGAAAATACACTCCCCCACCCCCAACAGACACCAGCCTGTTGCACTATACTTTATGGCTTTTACATTGATATAGTGGAGAGAGTTTATCAGGTATTGATCAATACAGGTATTGCACCAGACCTTGCTCAATACTTGACCACTGCTCATTTGAGTTTTTTGATGAATGTCACTTATTTCAAATTGATATGAAGTGGAAACCAAGTAAAATGTGGGCACTCTTTTGGTTTTCTGAGGTTAGACTAGAAGTGTGCCAGAAAGTGCATGATAGTATCTCACGTTTTGCAGCCAGAGCTGGCAATGTTACTTTAATTTTTTTTTAAAAGAGACCAGTAGACTGCAATTACTTCACGCGTCCATCCTATCCCTCAAATATATAATGTATAACAACAGTAATGACTTATCCAGAGCCAGCCAGATGTATAAAGCAGCTCCTGAGCACCACTTAAAAGCATTGCAAGTAGGTGACTGACTAGATGGTGGTATTGTGGAACAAAGTGAGGCTATGTCTACACTACTGCAGTAAGTCAACCTATGCTACACAACTCCAGCTATGTGAATAATATAGCTGGACTCGAGTTACCGCGGGGTCTACACCGCGGGAGGTCGATGGGAGAAACTCTCCCGTCGACTTACCTTACTCTTCTCGTCGGGGGTAGAGTACGGGGGTAGATAACAGGGGTCAACTGGAGAGCGATCTGTTGTCGATTTGGTAGGTCTTCACTAGACCCGCTAAATCGGCTGCCGGTGAATCGATCTCAGAGACTCAGTCCCAGCTGTAGTGTAGACCTGCCCTGAGAATAATTCTCTCATTTTAGATAGCACTTTTCTCTAGCTCTTTAGATTGTTTCAGCAGGAGCTGTAAGGGGGAGATAGGCACTGACCACATTGAACTTTTCATTTAACAAAGCTCCATGTCCAATTCCATATTTATCTCCTGCTTGCCTTGCTCCTTGTCTGACTCTAAAATCGTTCTGAGGCTTTGAGTGCTGCATGCTGTTGAGACTCCTTGTTTGCATTGTTTAGCTGGGAGCGACGAGTTGACAACATGGGGAGAATTTATTATGTCGACCACTTCACTAGAACGACAACATGGCAACGACCAACATTGGAATCTGTCCGGAATTATGAGCAATGGCAACTTCAACGCAGTCAGCTTCAAGGAGCTATGCAACAGTTTAACCAGAGGTTCATATACGGGGTGAGAAGTCTATTCTGATATAGAGGAAAAAACGTGTTCTGGAGGAGAACCCCCACTCCCAAATTCCACCCATCCACCTCCACTACAAACAGATCAAACTTCCTTCCCCTTCTTGTGCATCCCTTCTGCACAGCTTTGTGAAGGTGCACACACTTGGGCTTGGCAAGGGGCTGCCAGAAGATTGTGCCCTGAAGGATACCAGAGTTAAAGTTGTGCATTCTTTGAGGTGTATAGTGGCTGTGTGTTTGTTTCTCTTGATGTGGGAGTAGAGGGTGGTATGTACAATTGGTAACCTTAATTTATTTCCTTGCTTTTTGTTGTTAGGTATGGCACAACTATAACTGACAAACGGTAGTGTTTGCTGTATTGTATATATCTTGTGAAATATTCCTCATGTAGCAAAGTCCACTGATTTACTGAGAAAGGTCAAAGTGGTGAGAAAATGGTTCAAAACCAGCTGTGGTTTAGATGTTGTGGCCAGCTAGCAGATGTAGTGGCTGTTTATGCTGGTAATGTTTGGAGACTTGTTCAGGTTAATTCTATTTTAGAATTCATTTAAGACTGAATACAATCTTAGTCACTTCACTGTGTTCTGTCTTCTATTGGTTGGCCAAAGATTAGTATGGGAAGTTCACCCAGAGGAAGCAATTGAGGGATTTTATGCAGGTAAAATGCAATTATAGCATGTGATTGGGAGGAAAACAAGGGGAGTTAAGCAATCCAAAATCCACCAAATACTAAGGAATGGTAGACTTTGACTGGACATCTCCAAATACTGCTTGCAGTTAGTTTAGCAAGACAGGTGATGTAGGTTTTTAGTAGCTACTTAAATACTCATGTTAAGCCTCAAAAACAGAGCAGTGTGTTTCCCTGATTGTGTTAGGCTTTCATGTATTGGATTCTGAGGCTGTGTTTACACAAGCACTTCTGTCTGTATAATTAAGTTGCTCGAGGGTGTGATGCCCTGTGTAGCACTAGCAAGAATGCATTTGCTTGACTGATGTTATGGTTAAATTAGAGGTCTGGAAAGCAAATTGGTGGTGGGTGGTCATGATTGATGCACCATTTTTGTGTGTGATCTGCAGAACCAAGACGCTACCCCCACACAGAAGACAGAGTTTGATCCTCTTGGCACCCTGCCACATGGATGGGGTAAGTCTTGTTCAAATGGTGTTTTATAACATAACTTAAACATTAATACATACATCTGGCATTTTTTTACCAAATGTTTTTGATCGTACTTTGCTTTTTTTTCTTTTATGAAATCTGAATTTAAATTCCCTTTTTATTAAATATAATCAAAAGTACTGTTTAAGAACCAGCTTCTGATACGGTGTATATGCAGTTCCATAAATAGATTAAAAAAGTACACCGTATTATTCTGTTACACTTCTAAGTTGCAACTAACTTTCTTTTAGTGTCCTTATCATACAACGTGGACTTTTCCCTGCTGCTGTTACTGTCTTAACCATTTTAGTCATACAGATTGTTTTGTATTGTTTCTGCTAGAGAGCCAGTGCTTGGAAAGTTTTTGTTGGTCTTGAAAGCGTTTGTACAGGTCTGCCAGCCCCTTATTAAAAATATTTCCAGCATAATTTCAGCAGTCAATATCATTGCATTAATTTGTTTGAAAGATAATATAAAAGTTGTCAGGATTTGTCTACACTACAAACTTTGTCGTCATAGCTATAGTGGATTAGCTATACCAGCAGAGCGCCCAAGTGGAGATGCTGATAAGGTGACAGAAGTTCTCCTGCCAGTATAGCTAAACCACCTCCCCAAATGACAGGAACTATGCTGACAGAAGCACTCTTCTGTCGGCATAGTTGTGTCTACACTTGGGGTTTTGCTGGCATAGCTTTGTCAGATGGGGTGTGATGATTTTTTTCCCCCACGCTCCTAAATAATAGACCTATGCTGGCAAAACTTTGTAATGTAGACTAAGCCTTGTATTCAGGTGGTGGGGTGGGGAAAACAAGATGGTAATCAGAATGATGTCAGTTTAAGGTTGAATACCTTTACTTGGCAGATCTAGACATGGATTTTTTTTATAACATTTCAAAAGTTTGATTTGCAATTTTTTAAAGGTTCAAACATTATTATTTGGATTTCTAGTCTTGGATGTATGCAAGATATCAGTGCATTAAACTGGCAGGCCCACATGGCACCTTATTCTACATGTGTGGTATTTCAAAGAACATTGCTAATTAGTTGGTTTGCTCCGCTCCCCCCGGCAAAATCAAATCTCCGTGTACAGTAGAGTTCTGCTACTTTTATAACCTACTTACAAACATGCCTCTGCATGTAGGCGTTTCCTATAAAGCTGGACAGAAATGCTTATTACCTGCCATGGCTTGATTTCAAGGCTCTGTTTTTCTCCTGCAACATCTAAAACATAGTGAGGCGCTTATATGCTGTGCTTATCTAACGTTGTCAAATTGCAGAAGACTGAATCTTGGTGTTAAGTAAAGGAGAAATGGATTTTCAACAGAATGTGTGTATAAGTGTTTGCATATGTGCCTAAACATATTTTAACTGTGTGAGACAATAAACATCCATATTTATTTACTTGGGGTGTAAACATTATTTTTCTCTTGCTGCAGTTTTGGCTCATACTTTAACAGTGGAACGGCTTTCACATTCATACGCTGCCGTACTTGTATACATGTCTGGTGTACCCGGGCACGTTTCTTCATTCTTCCATTAATCAGTTAAACTATATTTGAGGGCCCATGGCAATAATCCAGGGAGTTGGGATTTATAATGGCTCATGATGGAAGATGGTTTTCCTGTGGAGAAAACCACTTCCTTTTTTTCATCTCCAACTAAAAGTAGGTTTTTTTCCCCACCTTTCTCAATGGGAAAATAAATAGTATAATAAATAACTGTACATATGTGGATGTTTTTAAGTATAGTTTTTGTTAAAGATGGAAGGCTCAGATTGATTTAAAAATAAAAAGATCAATATTGGTATTTTAATTTTTAAACAAGGGGGAAATATCTACATGAGCATTCCAGAACAACCAAAAAAAGTAAGAGAAATTAAGGTAAAATGCAAATCTGGTTCTTCCATAAGTTATCTTTCTTTGGGCATCTGCTAAAGAAACCTATTTTTAAAATAATGGGAGGGGGGAAAAAGGCTTTTCTACTTTTATTATTATTATTGTTTGTTGTTGTTATAATTAGTCATAGTAAATATATTCTGCTGTTGCCCAAAAGCCCCACTTGTGTTTGGGGCCCCGTTGTGTTAGGTGCTGTAGAAACACACAAGTGAGACAAGTCCCTAAAGAATATCAGATGAACATCCTGAATGTTGTTTTTTGCTGAGGGTAAGTTACGGTACACTTCAAAACATTACACTAGTACTCGAATTAAAATAGATTTCTGGTGCTGAGAAACTGGTAAGAAATGATGGGTTTGGAGAGATGATGAAGAATCGGATATGTTAAATTTGAGATTGAGGTGCTAAGAGCACCTAAAGAAAACAGACACTGCCACAAGATGTCCAGCTAATTGGTTATTTTAAGCACAGTTAGTGTGAGGAGTAAATTTGCTGGAACTAAAATTTCTTCACTTTTTATTTCTCCTTAGAAAAGAGAACTGACAGCAATGGCAGAGTGTATTTTGTCAATCACAACACACGTATCACACAATGGGAAGACCCCAGAAATCAGGGGTAAGAATTTTTAAATCAGTTAAATAATTTCAAATGGATTTTGAATATAAGTGTTATAATTATTATTATTTTAGTTGAGAGCTTAAGTTCCCTCTAAGCGCGGCCGTGCAGCAGGCTATCAAGGACCGTGCACGCACGCAGCCACAGGGGCCTGGAGAGCATAGAGGTAGGGGGTGGGTGGGGGAGCAAGTTGGGTCGTGCAGGGCTGCGGCGGGGAGAGGCGCCTCTCCCCCAGCCCAGGTGCTGCTGCACAGAGAGGGCTATGGGGAGTTCTCTCTACCCACCACAACTCCGGGGCAGCCTGCACCCCAAACCCCTCATCCCTGGCTCCACCCAGAGTCCTCACCCCCAGCTGGAGCCTTCAGGCCCCACACCCTAAGCCCAACCCTCAGCCCCAAGCCCCCTCGCGCACCCCATACCCTTTGTCCCTGGGCCCATGCCAGAGCCCTCGTCTCCTCCCCCCCCTGCACCCCAAGCCCAACCCTCTGCCCTAGCCCTGAGCCGCCTCCTGTACCCCAAACCCTTCATCCCCAGCCACAGTCCTCAGTCCCCGGCACCCTAACCCTCTGCCCCAGCATTGGGCCCCCTACCTCACTTCAAACCCCTCAGCCCCATCCCCACCATGCATCACCTCCATATTGGTGCACATAACAAAATTCATTCTGCACATGGATGTAAAAAATTAGAGGGAACATTGGTTGAAAGTGAGAATTAGGAGGCATTCTGAAAACTGAAGCCTTGGATTGAACCTTGCTGCCTTCTATCGGCTTTTCAGACAAGACTCACTTACAATGTAGAAAATGATACAGAACTAAAGCAAAAAGAAAAGGAGTACTTGTGGCACCTTAGAGACTAACAAATTTATTTGAGCGTAAGCTTTCATGAGCTACAGCTCACTTCGTTCGGCTGCTACTCTGAAACCAGAACTAAAGCAGAAATTACTAAAAGGAACATTGCTTGCATAACAGGAAAACCGTTAGGAAAGTCCCAGTTAACAGCAACATCTCTTTGCAAAAAAACCCCAAACACACAAACAACTATTACAAAGTCAAAGACCAACCAGAAACGTTTCTAGTAATAGAGAAAATTAAATAGAAATAGCCTTTTAAGCAACCCTGCCCTTAGTGCTTGTAATTCTCACTTTACAGCAGCGGTTCTCAAACTTTAACAGCCCACAAACCCCTTTCACTAAATTGTGAAATCTCGTGAACCCCCTCCTAAAAATGAATATTTCCAGGGATTTAAGTTTAAATTTCCTCAGTGTGATGGATGCACTTGCTTTACTCTGCATAGCTCTTGGAGGTCCAGAACCACTGGACAAAGATAAAGTCTCGGATCTGTTTCTGTATCAAGTCTGTTTTTGTATTTGGTTTTCAGATGTGCAAACAAGAAAAACGCTTTCTCGCATAAGTATGTTGTCGAAAATGGTAACAAAACTGCAGCAGCTTTTTCTGCCAGAAGGGGGTCCTCATTTCTCAAACTCAACCAAAAGTTGATCAGTGACAGATTTCTGAAACTCCTTTTCAGTTCATAATCACAGGAGGTCTCAATCAATTTCTTTTTCCTCCGTGTTCAATATCTGTGTTGAGAAAGTGGTATCATCAAAAAGGTTGCGAATCCAGTCATCGCCTGACATAGCTGGAAAGTATTCCCTGAAAGTTGTGCAAGGTCCTTTTAGGTGTGCAGTTATATTTGTTTTAGTGCACTGATCCAACTGAATTTTATGTTCTGCCAGGAAGTCATGAAGATTACTGAAACACTCAGTTTGATCGTTTTCCAAACAACTTTCCCAGAACTGAAACTTCTTTATCATGGATTCAGCTCCTTCTTGCACGTTGAAAACTGTTATATTGTGGCCTTGAAGAGATAAATTTAGGTCATTAATTCTTGAGAAAATATCTACTAAATAAGCTAGGCTCTGGAGCCAGACATTATTTTCCATACAGCTGGCAAGGTGCAAAGAGTGGCTGTTGGGGGGAAACATAGGATTTCTGTTCTAAGCTCAAACAAGCGCACAAGGATTTTGCCCCGTGAGAGCCATCTAACTTCAGTATGTGTCAACAGACAGTTGTGTATACTACCCATTTCTTCACAAAGTATGTGAAATATTCTGGAATTTGTTGGCCGTGATTTTATGAAGTTCACCATTTTCACTGCATTGTCCAGCACTTCCTTCAGTCCCTCAGGCATGCAATTTGTTGCGAGGGCTTGTCTGTGGATGCTGCAATGAGTCCAAGAGACTTTTGATGCAACCTTTTTTGTTCGAGCTACAAATCCAGTATACTTCCCCGTCATTGATGTGGCCCCATCAATGCAAATGCCTAAGCAACTAAACCAATCTGTTTCCTTTTCTTGAAAATATGCATTAGTCAGTGTGGCAAAGTACCTTGTTCTCAACAGACTCAGTCCTTTTTAGCCTTGGAGACATTGGCTTGGGCAAGGTAAATCCTTACAGGTAACATAGGGTCCGGTTATTCCTTTTCCTGATCCGTCTTTTGTGTTTGTTTTTCTTCCCTTCTGGGGCGGGGGGAGTGTAGTCTCTCTTCCTTGAAGGGTTCGGTGGCTTGCTGCCCTTAGCCTACTGGCAGCTTCCCTCCTCTCACTCTCTCCTCCCTCTCCTTCCACGCTGGGGAGGGTTTAAAAAGGTCTCCACTAGTTGGAGCCAGCTGAACCTAATTAGCTCCCTAGCAACCCCTTCTCCACCTAAACCTTATTTCCCTGTGGTTATTTCCTCAGTGACAGGGAGGGGCCTTTTAATCCCCTGGGTCTAATTACTACCCCTCTCTTTTTTGTAGCTGTTTGTCATGGGTTGACCACATATCCCATTTCCCCCCCGCTCAACACTACAGGGTTGGGCTACTTGGGTCGGAAAGCAGTGCACTCTTGATAGGCCATCCGCATCGCCATGTTGGATTCCAGATCTATGTTGTACTGTGAAGTGGAAGGGTTGAAGCGACAGGAACCATCTCATTACTCTCACATTTTTATCTTTCTTTTGGTGCATCCACTGCAGAGGGGCATGGTCAAG
Source organism: Caretta caretta (assembly GCF_965140235.1). Lineage (NCBI taxonomy): Eukaryota > Metazoa > Chordata > Testudines > Cheloniidae > Caretta > Caretta caretta. Next base: position 26,706,296 of record NC_134218.1, on the reverse strand, counting down.
GGTAAACCTCCATCCCAGTAGATAGTAGCGTAGGCTTTCTACGGCCTCTTTTACCACCAGACATTCCTTTTCCACTCCGGCATACTTCCGTTCCCTAGGCAGGAGCTTCCTACTGAGGAAGAGGACGGGGTGTTCGTCGTCTCCGACCATTTGTGAAAGTACAGCTCCCAACCCTACTTCAGAGGCTTTGGTTTGCAGGATAAACTCCTTCCCCCAGTCTGGTGCTACAAGTTCGGGATCTGTGCACAGGGCCGTCTTCAGATCCCCAAGAGCGCCTTCGTCTGCAGCAGACCAATTTATTATGTCTGGGCCCCTAGCTTTTGTTAGGTCCGTTAGTGGGCATGCCCTGGTGGCGAAGTGGGGAATGAACCATCTATAGTACCCCACTAGTCTCAAGAAGGCTCTGACCTGTTTTTTCCAGAGGGGTCAGGGCCACTTCTGTATAGCTTCTAACTTGTTGAGTTGGGGCTTCACCATGCCCCTCCCCACTATATACCCAAGGTACTTGGCCTCAGCTAACCTGATCGAACATTTGGAGGGATTCGCCATCAGCCCCGCCTTCCTCAGGGTGTCCAGGACTGCTTCCACCTTCTCCAAGTGCGTCTCCCAGTCGGGTCTATATACAATGATGATGTCGAGAGAGGCCACCGCGTACTTGCCATGGGGTCGCAACAGCTTGTCCATGAGTCGTTGAAATGTAGCAGGAGTGCCATGCAACCCAAAGGGGAAGACAGTGTATGGATACAGACCTTCTGGAGTTGCAAAGGCCGTATTTTCTTTGTCGGCCTTGGTCAGTGGGATCTGCCAATAGCCCTTGATCAGGTCAAGGGTAGACATAAACCATGCTTTTCCCAGTCTGTCAGTTAGCTCATCTATCCGGGGTATAGGGTATGCATCAAATTGGGATACCTCATTCAACTTGCTGAAGTTGTTACAGAACGTCCTACTGCCGTCAGGCTTAGACACTAATACCACGGGACTTGACCATTGGCTATGAGATTCTTCAGTGACTCCTAAGGTCAGCATTTTCTGGACCTCTGTCCTGATCTCTTCTCTTTTTTGGCCTCTGGGATCCGGTATGGCTTGATGTTCACTTTCACTCCAGGCTCTGTGAGGATGTGGTGGTGAACCTCAGTATTCCTGCCTGGCTTTTCCAAGAACACATCCTAGTTGCGTTTGATCAGGCTGATCACTTCCAATCGTTGTTCCGGAGTCAACTTCGGAGATATCCCCACCTGGTCGGGCTGGTTGCTTTTAGGGGATGGCGCCCCCAGCGCAACCACCAGAACTTCTCTATCCTACCGAGGTTTCAGCAGATTTATATGTTAGATCTGCTTCAGCTTCTGGCGGCCCGGTTGTCGACTTACAGTCGACTTCTCCTATAGCGTCTATTATTTCATATGGCCCCTGCCACCTGACCAGGAGCTTGCTCTCTGCCGTGGGTATGAGCACCATTATTCAGTCTCCCACCTGGAACTTCTGGGTCGCCTCTTAGCGATTGTAGTATGTCTGTTTCGCCTCTTGTGCCTTCTCCATGTGTTCGTGTACAAGGGGGGGCAACTTGGGCTATCCTGTCTTTCATCTGTAACACATGTTCAATGATGTTTCTCCCTGGGTTCAGCTGTTCTTCCCAGCCCTCTTTAGCCAGGTCCAGTATGCCTCTGGGGTGGCAACCATATAACAGCTCAAAGGGGGAGAATCCCGTGGAAGCCTGGGGTACTTCCTGTACGGCAAACAGCAAGTAGGGCAGCAGAGTGTCCCAGTCTTTTCCACCACGACTAACCACTTTCCGCAACATGTTCTTCTATGTCCTATTGAAGCGTTCGACAAGACCATCGGTCTGGGGATGGTAGACCGATGTCCTGAGGGTCCGTATGTGGAGCATTGTACATAGGTCCTTCATCAGCTTAGACACAAAGGGGGTCCCTTGGTCCGTCAGGATCTCCTTGGGTATCCCTACTCTGGAAATCTGGACTAATTCTTTGGCTATGGTCTTGGTCAGGGCGTTCCGCAGGGGTATGGCCTCGAAGTATCTCGTGGCATAATTTAGTATTACCAGAATATTCTGGTGGTCCCTGGCTGACTTCTCCAATGGCCCTACTAGGTCCATAGCTATTCGCTCAAATGGGATCTCAAGGGCCCCTTTGGTACCTCTACCAATTATTAAGTGTGGACGGGGCCCATGTATCTGGCATTCGGGACAGGACGTACAATATTGTAGGACCGCCGCGTAAATGCCAGGCCAAAAAAACCTCTGCAGGATCTGATCAAGGGTGACCTAGGTGGCCCTGGAACAAATGGCTGTGGGCCAGATCCATCCCGCCCCTCTGATGCTTCTGTGGGACCAAGAGTTGTTCTACAACTTGCTCTTGGACCCGGAGTACTCTGTATAGTAGATCGTTCTTGATCACATAACATGGCCCTGGGCCCTTAACTCTCTTCTCCACAGAGACCCCATTTACCTCGACTGCTTCTTTACGAATATTGTTGTGTATTGGATCATTGGCCTGATCCTGACGAAAATTCCTGAGTGCGATCCCCATTTGTCCAAACTCGGGAGGTCTACCTCAGTCTCCCCTTTGGGGAAAGCCCCTGGGGAACCTGGTTCGACGATATGGTTGTTGATTGCCGGCCCAGTTCCGCTGTTGGTTGAGCCACCTCTTTCCCCTACAAGCGTAGACTTCTGGTATTGGGTCAGGATCTTCGTCCCCCTCCTTTTACCTTCCCTCCGGGGCTTCCCCCGTGGGGAGAACAAATCCTGGTCAAATTCATGGAAGGCCGGGGGGGGGGGGGGGGTAGGGGACTGGGTAGGGGAGTTTCGGAACTACTCCCACCGTCACCTTAGTGGGGTTTTCGCGAACTTCTGTTTTTACGGGGATGGTTGGGTAATAGTTGACATCCCCATGCACACAGGATATTCCTGAGCACTAGGCCCAGGATAGTTGGTCCTGCCCTACCAGCTTCCCCGAGACCAACGTGATTGCACTCCCCGAGTCTTAACAACTCGGTGGTCTCTATACCATTCATCTTAACGGGTTTAGTGTGTCTATGAGGGACCATTGCAACCCCGACTAGACTTATTAGATCACATGGTCCCCCTATATCTCCCAGTTCACATTTCATGGGCTCTTCTAGATTTGGGCATTGGGCAGCGAAATGCCCTAATTTGCCACAGGTGTAACATCAGTACCCCACTAGGGGCAGCCGCCTATCTTTCAGGATGCTGGGCTTTATCCCCCGAGTCTTTATCCCCCAGTCCTCAAGTTTCTCTGGGACCGCCGGCTGCTTTTCCGCCTCCTTCCTCCCATCCATTGTCCGGCCTGGCACTCGGGCAAACCGGGGCCTCGGCACGAAGACTTGTCTCCGATTCTGACGCCTGCCTTCCTTCCCCAGTGATCCGAGAAAGTTCTTGGGCTGCTAAGTGCCTCTCTACGTGGGCAACTAGTTCATCATAGGAGGAGGGATCATTTTGACGGACCCATCCTCGTATGTCCAGCGGCAACCCCCTCATGTACCTGTCCAAGACTAGGATTTCCACTACCTTTTCCGGCCCATGGGTCTCGGGGCGGAGCCACTTCTGGGCAAGGTGGATTAAGTCAAAAAGTTGGGACATTGGTGCTTTGTTGTCCCACTCGTGGAAGCACTGGGCCCTTATGGCTGGCGTCACGCCTGACCTTGCCAAGATTTCCGCCTTCAGCTGGGGGTAATCCATAGCTGCTTCCATGGTCATGTCAAAATAGGCCTTCTGGGCTTCCCCTTACAGAAATGGAGCCAGGATCCCTGCCCACTGGTCTTGGGGCCAGTCCTCCTGTAGAGCCGTTCTCTCGAACGCGAGGAGATATGCTTCTATATCGTCGTCTGTTGTCATCTTCTGTGAATAGTTGTTTACCCGCAGCGGCCGGGTCCCTTGGGGTCCGTGCGTCAGGGCTTTCAACTGGTTCACTGCTTCAGTCAGGGTGGCTCAATCTTGGGCCGCTTGGCTCATCAGTAATTGGTTCATCTCCTGTTGGATATCTACTGCCTCTTGCTGGGTCACCATCTGTACCCTGGTAGCTTCTTGTTGGGCCACAGTGCCTGTATCAATGCCTTCACTACATCCTTTTTAAAGCCCTGCCCTGAGATGGCTTGCCTCCAAGCCTTACTCACTCACCACATCCCACTTCTGACACCACGTGTGGCAAAGTACCTTGTTCTCCTCAGCAGACTCCTTCCTTTTTAGCCTTGGAGACATCGGCCTGAGCAAGGCAAATCCTTACAGGTAGCACAGGGTCCGGTTATTCCTTTCCCTGATCCGTCCCTTGTGTTTGTTTTCCTTCCCTTCTGGGGCGGGGGGAGTGTAGTCTCTCTTCCTTGACGGGTTCGGTGTCTTGCTGCCCTTAGCCTACTGGCAGCTTCCCTCCTTCTCTCACTCTCTCCTCCCTCTCCTTCGATGCTGGGGAGGGTTTAAAAAGGTCTCCACCAGTTGGAGTTGGCTGAACCTAATTAGCTCCCTAGCAACCCCTTCTCCACCTGAACCTTATTTCTCTGTGATTATTTCCTCAGTGGACAAGGAGGGGCCTTTTAATCCTCTGGGACTAATTACTACCCCTCCCTTTTTTGTAGCTGTTTGTCCTGGGTTTACCACATCAGATTGTAGATATCTTCTCCAGTTGTACGTTCTTGCAATGGTCGGCAAAACAAGAAGCCTTCTTCAACCATACTTTCATTCACATAACGTACACACAGTAGCAGAATATCTAGATTAGCTACATCAGTTGATTCATCCAACTGTATAGCATAATGTGGACTATTTTTCACTCTACATACAATTGTGGTCTCTACATTATTTGACATGTCATTAATTCTTCGTGACAGTGTATTATTGAACAAAGGTACCATGTCAATCCTTTCTGCAGCCTTTTCTCCGAGCATGCAATGAACTACGTCTTTTATACATGGACCAATCAAGCTCTCTGCTATGGTATGGGCTTCTGATGCTTTTGCTACTCAGTAGCTCACGCAGTATGATGCTTCAAGGGCATTTTCATTATCAGTACTTGCTTTGGATATAAAACTGGTAATGTCACTTTTCCTCTCAGCTAATTTTCACCTGAAAAAATCAACGGGCTTGTCGAGTTGTGCAGGATGCGTAGTTTCTAAATGGCACTGAAGTAGAGAAAGTTTGAGGTTTCTGTTTGCTAGAACATCACCACAAATCTCTCTCACTGGTTTTGGACATCTTGATCACCAGTGCATGTAAAGCCATATTTTATATAATCATTGTCATATTTTCTTTTCTTTGTAAGTGACTTTCCAGGACCATCATGATCATTAGATTTAGATTTTCCACAGTGTGGACTTGAGGAAACACTAGCGGATTCTTGCGTCTTTACACTTTCCTTTTTCAGCGACTTATCCATTGAACTTGTGTACAAAAGTTCTAATAAAAATAACAGACTGCTAACAACCAACAAACTAGAAAATGAGAAGATTCACTCAAGTCTCACTGAAGCAAAACAGCACTCCAGAGAGAATGACAATTACTGAGGCACCTTAAACACTGCTACACTATCTACAACGTGCTTCCTGCTAGTTTGGCTCGCAAACAGCTTTTCTTCCGCCATAAGGTCCGTCCCTATGAGGGTGCCCTGTGAGGGACAAATTAGCTTGGACCACTCGCCACGTCCAGTGTGGCTCCTGCTCACTCTGCCCGCGATGCCAGCTTCCCCTGTCTGACAAGGACAGGGGTCCAAGCTGCCATCTGTGCGCCTGGGGTCTCAGCTCCTGCCCTGCCCACCATAGGACTCAGGCTACTGGCCCTGCACTGGGGTCTGGGCTGCCAGCTCCGCACTCCGTGGGGCTCCAACTGTTGGACCCCATTGACTACCCCAGTCAACTGAGCTCCACTGAGCTTGGGCTGCAGGTCCCACTGACCGCTGGGGCTCGGGCTGCCAGCCCCAGCTGCCCAGCTCCACTCTCCCTGGGGCTCGGGCTGCCAGCCCCGCAAGGAGCCCTGGGGTTCGGGCTTCCGGCTCCCCCGCTGACAGGGACAGGGCTCGGGCGCCAGTCCCAACTGCCCTCCCCGCTCTCCCGCTGTCTGCCCTGCAACCAGGTCTCACCTGCTGCCTCCAATGCCCAGGGTTCCCTGGCCGCCATTAGTGAAATTTTTCTGGTAAACCCCCAGGGGTTCACGAACCCCAGTTTGGGAACCACTGCTTTACAGCATAGCACTAGAGCAGGGGTTCTCAAATTTCATTGCAGCGCAGTCCCCTTCTGACAACAACAATTACTACACGTCCTCAGGAGGCAAGGACTGAAGTCTGAGCCCGCATGAGCTTGGCTGCACCGGGCAGGAGGGGCCAAAGCCAGCTCTGGCGACCCCATTAAAATAGAGTTGCAACCCACTTTGTGATCCTGACCCACAGTTTGCAAACTGCTGCTCTAGAGCATGAGAACCCAAAAGTTAAACATACTTGTCTTTTTAAATTATTTATTGTCCAAGCTGAAAGAGCTGCATAAAGTAGACAGGAAGCATAAATAACAAATGTTAATTTAAAAAAAAAAATCTGTCAGATTATTAAGATGAAGGTAGAGTGGAACTGAAGTTCCCTTAAAGAAGGTGGAGTATTTCTATATATACTTTTTAGTTTATGAAATATAGAACTTGAGGGAAATGTGCAAGCCTCCTGTTAGGAAATAATACAAATAAGTAGTAACTACAAACTACTGCTCAAAATCTCTTGACCTCCTGATGAGGCATGCAATACCTTCAGAGTGGCTGTGTGGAAACAATATGTTCTGAGAGCAAGAGTTACTGCAGGGATGTTACCATTCAGATCCTCCAGTTATCATCACCGGGACTTCCAGCAAAGTGTGAAATGAGAACCCCTGATATTTTTGATTGTTAAATTTACCACACAATGTTTGAAGCCATCCTAAATGATAATGGGTCAGTATAAAGGAAACAGTATTATTTTGATTTTGCTTTGAAGTTGTCTTACCATTTCTTGGCAATTTTTTCAAAGATCTGTGCAGATATTAATGGGGTGGTAATATCTCTGACATGCTATATCTTTCCTCTTTCTGACCGCCGTAATTATATGAATAATAGCAAATGCTGTTTAATAAAATTACTGTGATTTTTAAAAAATCTGGTTACACTGTCAAACAAAATTCTGTATGTTGAGGAGAGAAAACATCCAGAAACTTTACCAGTTTTCTTCAGATTGCTATTAGATATTGGTTTTTCCTTCTTTGTAGTTGAATTTACCAAGCTGATATTGATTATTCTTGTCTCACTGTGGTATCTGACATTAAAATTTAAGAGTAAAGCCAAGTAGAAACAAATCAAACAGAAAATTCCTCAGAGAAATCACCACAAGTTTTCCAGAATTTCAGCTAATTTGTGTTGTCCCTATCCATGATCAGTTGACAGAATATATTAACTTGATCAATTATCTTTGTATTTTCTTGTGTCCCATAGTCAATTAAACGAGAAACCCTTGCCAGAGGGCTGGGAAATGAGATTTACTGTGGATGGCATTCCCTATTTTGTGGATCACAATAGAAGAACTACAACATATATAGATCCCCGCACTGGAAAATCTGCTCTGTAAGCCTTTATTCAAGAAGACAAACTATATTACACTGAGATTTTTTTACATATGCTTTGTTTAACAGGTATTGCCAAGTATGGTTTTTGGTTTTTTTTTGTTTGGTGTTTTTTTGCAGAAGGTTTTTGGCATACCAGTAGAGCTTTTAATTTCCCATTATCTCTTCTACTGAGGATCTTCAACATCCCTGAATATTTTTTTCCCCCTACGTACACCATATTTTGAATGCTTTACAATTCCTAATTCTTGAGGCCCCTCTGATGGCTTGGATCTTTCCAGCCGAGTACTAGATAAGACTCTTTGGCCTCTAACTAATCCACTCAGTCAATAAAAACTATTGTGCTAATGCTGTGTCCTCCCTTCTCCTTCTGTGTATTTTAGTGTGCAGGTAGATGCAAATTCAGTCCTTTAATATATTCTAGCATCCAGAGAACCAGGAAGTGGATCTATGCAGAATTGACATGCCAATTTAAGTCAGGTTGGATACAAGTAGATTGGAAATTGGGGTTGGCATTTAGTTAATTTATTGAAAGAATCTTCTTGTTAACTTTGGGTCAACAAGACATCATTTTTTAAAAATTGCATATGAACCCAGAATCTTTCTAATAGATGCATTTTGCAAGTTAAAAATAAATGTAAAGTAAATTACTCTTAAGGATTTTTTTAAAAAAAGAAAAAAAAACTTTTGTGAATGATGGCCTTTCCGAAGCATTCACACAATTAGAAAACTGGTTTGTTTAACCAGCCAGGTAAACCACATAGCTTCATAATTGTAGTATTTTGAAGCTGTTATCTTGACTTTCAGCAGCGTTTCAGAAATTTATTTTTTCTTCCTGTTTCCAGAGACAATGGGCCCCAGATAGCCTATGTGCGTGACTTCAAAGCGAAGGTCCAGTATTTCCGGTTCTGGTGTCAGGTAAAAAAAAAAAAAATTAACCTTGGGAATGGCTTTGTTGAAATGTGTCCTCTAAAGCTGCATCCAAACAGCTTCAGCTGGGACCATCTAAAAACATTGGAAGCAATTTAGATTAATACAGCTGGCCAGCATGCACTGGCATAAGCTTTAAAACTGAGTAACTATCAGGCTTCAACATGGTTTTAAAACTTTTTAAAACAAAGAAGCGTTCAGTTTTGTCTTCCACAATTATTTTTGTGGTAACATTTCTAAAAGGCTCAATACAACAGCTTATTTCTGCTCTTCTTGTACAGAAGTTTGCATGAAGACATTTAATGGAATTCAGTGTAGATAATGTGGAGTTAGTTTCTGCTTTAATTCCATACTTATAAGGCAGGAAGTCTAAGTCTTCCTAAGTATTTTTGTACTTTGATATATCCTTGAAGCGTCAAACAAATGTACTATGTGGCAAATTAGCTCATTCTGGTGATTAGACATACATATTGATATGCAGGTCTTTATACTCTCAACTTCCCACATATCAAGAGAATAAATCCCTTGGTCTGTAGCATAAGACCAAAAAAGTCTTAGGCTATGTCTATATTAGATACCTTACAGCAGCACAGCTGAACCACTGCAAGGTCTCCCGTGTAGGTGCTCTGAGCCAACAGGAGCGAGCTCTCTTGTCGGCATAATTAAACCACCCCAACGAGCGGCCATAAATATGTCAGCGGGAGAGCGTCTCCTGCTGACATAGCACTGTACACACTGGTGCGTCTGGTGGTGGTGAAACTTATGTTGGTCAGGGTTTGTTCTTTTGTTTTTTCTCACACCCCGACCAACAAAAGTTGTATGGACAAAAGTACTAGTGTGGACATGGCCTTAGGCTCGAAGGATAACATTCTCAAAAGTGTGAAGTGACTTAAACGCCTGAGGAGCTGTCTACAGGAACAGATAGTTTGCAGCAAGCTGCAGTGTGGTCTACCCTGCACTAACCTACCAAGGACTAGCAGCCTGTATGAACCCTGCTGATGTACATTAACAGTTAATGTACTTTGATCTAGTCCTCTTTGAAAAGGAACCTAGATCAAAGTGCATTAACAGGGTGTTAGCGTGCGTCAGCAGGGTCTGCAAGAACAGTTCATCCACATTGGGCTAGTGCAGGGTAGATCACATCCCCACTTGCCAGGAACCAGTTGTTCATGTAGGCAGGCCCTCAGCTTCATTGACTTTTATAACTTAGGCCAGGTCTACACTACAGAACTCTATTGGTATAACTGTCGCTCAGGGGTGTGAAAAATTTGCACCCTGAGCAATGTAGTTATACCGACCTAATCCCCCCTGTAGATTGAACCTATGTAGACAGGAGAGCTTCTCCCATTGATGTACCTACTGCCTCTCAGGAAGGTGGATTAACTACACTGATGGGAGAAGGTTTCCCATAGGCATAGTAACATCTTCACTAAAGCGCTACAGTGGCGCAGCTGCACCACTGTAGCGCTTTAGTGAAGACAAGCCCTTAAGCCAGTGGTCCCCAAACTGTGGGATGTGCCCCCTGCGAGGGGAACATCTTCGGGGGGGGGGGCCCAGGCCGGCCTCCATGGGGGGCAGAGAGGGAGCACCACCCAGCTCTGCTCCGGCCCCTGCACACAGTACCAGCTCCACTCCTGGCCCAAGCCCTGCTCCCAGCTGTGGCTAGGCTCCCCGTTCTCGGCTGCTAGCTCCTGGCCGCAGCCCCCAGCCTGGCCACGACTCCGCTCCTGACCCAGGGGGGTATGGACACATTCCATTCCTGGGGAGGAGGGGGGCACAAGAGGAAAAGTTTGGGCACCAATGTCTTAGGCTCATAAGTCACTCAGGATCTACTTCGAAAATTAACAGAGACACTGGCATCGATAATTTTGCAGTTTGTATTTTTTGTGAGGAAAATAAATTTAAATATATATCAGTTTAAAACTGAACAGCTTTCAATTAAATTTGGGTGAGCAGTTTGTCTTGTTGAGAAGGGACTATAGATCTAGGCAAATTATCACATTGTGCTAGGTTATTATATTAGAACCTGTTTAAAACTATATCATGGGATCATACGTGTCGTAGTGATATCAAAAGCAAATATTTATATTACCATAGTGCCTTAGGCCCCATTGTGCTAGGTGTTGTACAATGAACAAAAGGACAGTCCTACCGCCCCCAGTTTTGATTTTGTTTTTCTGTTTCACATAGGCCAGACAGATTCACCAGTCCCTTTTCTAATTTCTGTTAATTTTGTCTGAATGCTTATTCAAAACACTTATTTAAAAGCTGTGTATATATATATTTCACTTTTGAAACATTTTGCATTTCAGCAACTGGCTATGCCACAACACATAAAGATTACAGTGTCCAGAAAGACATTGTTTGAGGACTCATTTCAGCAGGTATTGTATTGTTAACACATGCTTGCTTGCTTGCTTGCTTTTGTATACAAAGCTGTACAGGGCAAATTTTTTGAACTTTGTAGCTGAAAGAGAACATCACCCTTAATCTTTCGATATCTTAGGACTTGTCTACACTACCCGCCGGATTGGCGGGCAGCAATCAATCGAGCAGGGGTCAATTTATCACGCGATAAATCAAGTCTCTCCCATTGACTCCGGTACTCCACCAGAATGAGAAGCACAAACAGAGTCGATGGGAGAGCGTCAGCTGTCGACTTACCGCAGTGAAGACACCATGGTCAGTAGATCTAAGTACATCAACTTCGCTATTCACATAGCTGAAGTTGTGTATCTTGGATCGACCCCATGCAGTAGTGTAGACAAGCCTCATTAATGATGGTTAAAGTGATGATTTTTTTAAAAAGCACTCATTATGCTATTCCTGGAGTAGATGCATAATTGGATACACAAGACAATGTTAAAAACTTAGCATACAGCTGATATCTCTGTTTGGTGCTTGTGTGTATCAAAAAGATTACATCGTAATTGTTTTGCCTCTCTTCTACTGCTCTGACAAGAATACATGTATCATTAACTGGTGTTTTAATTATTCGGGTTTGCTATACAGAAAACCACAGTCTTTAGCTGGAAATAAATCCTTTTAAAGAGTATTTAAAAGGTTTTTAAGAAAAATAAATCTTCCTTCAAATGATAGTCCACATGGATTCGACTTCTGGTGTGCATACACATTCTTTTGGCCAGCAGTGTCTGTGGGGGCCACACCTGCACCTTAGACATCCTTCCTTTCCTCCGTCCTCCCCAGAAAAAAAAACACTAGAGGGCATAAAGAGTGGAGAGGGCCCAACCATCCCTCCGTTCCTTTTTTCTGCCTGTAGCAATGAGACAGAACTACTGCAATATCTCCTGCTTGATGCACTATATTTAATTTTTTTCTTGGCTAGTTCATCAGTTCGTACAGTTTTCCTTGTTATAATGTCCACTGCCATTTTAAAAAAAAACTAAAACAAAAACAAACTTTTTTTCTGTTAGGTTAAGAGACAACACCTCGTACTAGGGTCTAGCTGCTATGAATGAAACAAAGTCTTCAGCATTCAAAATCTGCTGTTCTTGTGACACAGCTATTCTGCTTTAATGGTGATCACTGCCCGTGCCTTTTTTTGCCTTGGAGAGGGGTACATCCCCAATAAATGCTCGATCTGTCACTCCTCCAAGAGACCACAGAAAGCAGGAGGTCCATCTCAAACTTTTTCTTCTGGAGTGCTCAGTGAGTGCCTTCTCAAGACTTGGTGGGCCCTTTCTTCTCAGCTTCTAAGAGTCGTCTTCTTCTTCTAGTGCTCCTGTGAGCTGTAGCTCAGCTTCAAGCTCCCTGGCTAACTCTTCATTGAAGAGATCAAACCCTTTAGCTGCTAAGACCTCTTCCATCCAGTCATCAGAAAGGGGTAGGAGTGCAGTGAGTGCAGACCTAGGTCACCATCTCTGGTGCCTACTAAAAGGAGGCAAAAAACTTCACCAAGCCACTGTTTAACCTCATGCTGCAATTCATGGTCCAAATTGAGTCTCTCTGATGCCTCCGCAAGACCAGTCACCAGGTATCTACGGTACTACTTGAAACTACTACTTATTCTGGGACTCCAGACAGGGTATCTCCTCTTTTGGAGGAAAAACTTCCTGTCCTTCTGAACGTAGCAAGGAGTTATTCCCCATCCATTCACCTCACAGTCACTCTTATGGGCCATACTGGTCTGAGAGGGACTTCAGGACTCTCCATTACAAACATAGACCCCGGGGGTCTCCTGGGGAATATTGACCAAGTTATCCAACCCTATCGCCCCAGCCCCTTACCTCTGCAATGTGCAGTCTTTCCCTTATTGGGCTCCTCGGGGTATTCAATTTCCTTCCTTTACGGGATGTTGTAGGTCTACTTAAGAGGACCAGTTGTACAGTCCCATTCTCTGTACTGGCAAGATCATAATAGCAAGAAAGAACATCTGCAGGATGCAGAAGGGCAATTGATTCCAGTAGCAGTATCCTCTTCCTTACCAGACAAGGCAGTAGTCTCTTCTATTCCTAGCAAGCCTGATGATTTTAAGATTTTTCCAGGTCTTTTATGTGATATGGCAGAGATCTTGGAGATTCCTGTGGAGGTAGTTCAAGCAAATTTCAAAAAATATTGGATATTCTGCACTCCTCCATACCTGGTAGACTTGCTATACCTATTAATGAAGGGCTTTTGGAACTGGCAAAAGAAAAAAACTGTGGCAGACCACAGAATCAGTGGTATCCATGGCTTAAAGAGCAGATAGATTTTGTCAGATCCTTTCCCAAGTGGTTGAATATTTCTACACCCACCCAGTTCCAGGATCCCTGGTATTGATGGTGGTGCACGGGCGGTCCAATAACAACACAAAGAAACTTGCATTTTTTGGAAGGAAGACCTATTCCTCTGCAAGTCTGCAGATGTGTATTTCAAACTATCAGGCACTTTTGTCAATACATGACTACATCAGTTGGGAGAAGGTATCACAATTTTATAGGACGGCTCTCACAAGAATGTAGAGAGGGTTTGAAATCCATTTTGTCTGAAGGTCAGCCCGAACATTCCTCAGGCTGTTGCGTGCTTATGATACAGTAGCATGTTCAATGGCTACTTCCATCACAATGCACAAGGCTTCATGGCTCCATTCTTCTGGAATACTAAACAAGGTCCAAACAATGATTGAGGACCTCCCATTTGAAGGTTTGCGACCTATTTAATGCCCGTACTGATGAAGCCTTGCATCCTTTGAAGGATTCAAGAGCCATTTTCTTCTCCTTGGGACTACATGCCAGTGTCTCGTAGGAAACAGGCCAGATCCAAAGCTTCATGAGACAGAGACCCTCTGCTTATTACTACAATCCAGAGAGGACACTGAAGCCACTAAATAGGGAGCAGACATTCCAATGCAGGAGACTTTCTGTCTTTTCCTTCTCTACTGTATGTCCCATGTGTACTTGACAGCAGTAAGTTTGACACCATTGTTGAGAACTAGTCCGAACCATTCCAAGATCTCTCTTTTCCCCCCATTTGGCAACTGCCATTTTATTTTGGGAAGCCTGGACTCTGATTACCTTACACCAGTAGGTCTTCAAAATTTATAAGCAAAGGGGTATTTTATCCAATTTCAGTCACTTACTATCCCTACTCTCTTTCCCCATCCATCTTCAAGGACCCCTCTCACAAGACATTATTAAAACAAGAAGTGGATTCCCGTCTAAATTTCAGAACAGTGGAAGAGGTGCTTCTGGAATTCAGAGGGAAGAGGTTTTACTTCCATTATTTCTTTAACCCCGAAGAACAAGGGAGACTGGTACATGCTTCTAGATTTGAGAGATCCAACAAGTTCAACCATCACTTCAAATTCAGGATGGTAACTCTGGCAACCCTAATTCCCTCCTTAGATCTCCACGGCTGGCTTGTGGCTCTTGGCCTGCAAGATGCCTACTTTCACATTTTTGACTCACCTGGCACATAGAAAATAACCCAGATTCCAAATAGGAGCCTCTCACTACCAGTACAGAGTCCTGTCCTGTCGTCTTTCAGTAGCACCAAGAATTTTCATTAATAGCGGTTGAATTTCATGGAAGTATAGAATTTAGCATCGCAACTGCGGATAGCTAGGAAAGCTCTTAAAATATGGCTTTCATTCCAAATTCAAGGTCTCATGGGAGAGCACAAACTGGTTGTCCTTGGACAAAGATTTATATGAAATCACCACATCGACTGGATTGTTGTGAATGTCTGCTGTCTGACCAAATCAGCACAGTCACAAATTTGGTATTATGCCAAAAATAGCACTAAGGAAATTGCTTTGTAGAATCCAACTTTCTTCTTGGAACCAGAAATAAATATGGCCTGTCTGCAAAGATGAGTTTTATCTTGAAAATTATATTGCATCTACTTGTGGGCAGAAACTGTGGAATGGAAAATGTGAATTTGTAAACACATTTTAAAGAATTTATATTGTGGCTTTTTTAGTTGTTTAGCATGTCTGTTAGAGACTTCTCTCGTATTCTTCCTGGCTAGCTTACTATTTAGTGTGACATCTTGGTGGTCCTCAATAGCCCCATTTTCTTTTTGGATTAGCCACTGATTTGGGGTCCAGATTTTCATCCTTTTTATAGTTGAAAGACTATACTTGTTAGACTAATACATTCCATTTAACAATTCTTGTATTCCTTTCTGTCTCACTTTTACACCTTTCATCTTCTGATCCGCTGGATAGAAATGTTTCTGCCAAGCCCTCAAACATTTCCTTAAATATTGCTTTATTCACTGCACCTAGTTCACTTCATGGTCAATGAAAAATGTGATTTACACACTACTGGATAGCAAATAGTAATATTCCAAGACCAGCTGCTTTTATTCTTTATAACCATGTTTTTTCTTTCACTAAGATAATGAGCTTCAGCCCTCAGGATCTGCGAAGACGCCTGTGGGTCATTTTTCCTGGAGAAGAAGGTTTAGATTATGGAGGTGTTGCAAGGTAAACTAAAGAAATGTGTGTTTCACATAACAAATCAATCTGAACACCTCATTCTATGAATATTTGGTGTGAAAGATTCCCACAAGGAGATGTTTTGTTTGCTGTCTTTTTAATATGCCAATGAGAGTTTTCCCCTCTCTCTCTCTCTAATATCACCTCTCCGATTCTAAAATGCATTGTGAAAACTATTGTAGGAGGATGCGTCTTCCTGTGTGAACATATATAAAGTTTAAAGTGCCTCAATAAAGTTTAGAGCAAGCATTTATGCAACTCTGCACAACTCATAAGACAAAACCATGAACTGCAGATTAGAGATTTATTGAAATACCTACTAAATGCTTTCTTATTCATTATTCTCAAAATTTGCTCCATGTGCAAGTCTTTTTATAGTACTTAAAATGAATATGCACAGACTACTTGCAGATCTGTTTTTGCTATACTTTGGGTTTTTTTATATGCAACATTACAAATTTAACCTTATTTAGTATTGTCAATGTGATGTAAAATGCAAGATGACAATATTGTGACGGGAGAGACAGTAGTATATTTCATGCGATTTGCTTTTTAACCTTGGGATTATACTTGAATTTTAATTTGAAAATAAATATCAAACACACATGCTTCCTACCAGGAAATTCTAATTTGTATTTAGTCTTAAGGTTAAAAAGTGAATTCTTGAACTTATGCTCCCAGCAAAGAATTGGAACCAAGTTGTAGTATAATATGGATACCTCTTCCGCAAAAGGTGATAGTGATAATTTTTTTAAAATATGAACCTGTCAGAATTGATCTCTACCAGATTTCCTGCTTCTCTTAGAAAAGCAGCCCTTGTAAATATCTGCCACAGAAAAAAGAAATTAACTTTCTAAACGAGAAATGCTCACTGAACTTAAGCACCCAGGCATACGTTAATGGGTACAATAAACTAAAGCTTAATTCAGTGATGACCTCATTTGAGAACTAGCCAACTCTGGGCAGTAGACGTTCTACTTTTTTGAGCTGCATTAGTAAACCATGTAGCGTACTGACACCTACTGTCTGTTAGCAATTGGTAACTTAATAATTTTCTGGACAGGCCAGTTTTACCAGTTGAGCACCAGCCAATCCCTAAAATAATTTTTAGCATATGTAGTAGCAAGGATACTTTCTAATGTCATCCCATTTTCTTTTGAAGTCTTCATGATTTTTTTGTTTTTTGTGTGGTTTCAGGGAATGGTTCTTTCTGTTGTCACATGAAGTGTTGAATCCAATGTATTGCCTGTTTGAATATGCAGGGAAGGATAACTACTGCTTACAGATAAACCCAGCTTCTTACATTAATCCAGACCACCTGAAATACTTCCGTTTTATTGGCAGATTTATTGCCATGGTAAGTTCAGATAATCAGTGCTCATCCACCATAGTGTGTGTTTATTTTTAAATGGTTAGTTTAAAACACAGCAGTTGTTTCAAATCAAGAGATGAACTATTTAGTGCTTTGTTGCCAGATGGCTGGCTGTAACAGCTAATACATTCAGATCACATTTTGAGGTGTGCCATTAGTAGTGATGGTATTACAGAACATCTTACAACACCTTTGGGCTCCAGGGTTTATTTGATACACTATACTGTAATATTAGGTAACCAAGCATCCTTTGGATCATTCCTGGTCTGTTTTCATGTTTTTTAGGCTTTGTTCCATGTGAGATTCATAGATACAGGTTTCTCTTTGCCATTCTATAAGCGTATCCTAAACAAGCCAACAGGACTCAAGGATTTAGAATCTGTTGATCCAGAATTTTACAACTCTCTCATCTGGGTAAAGTGAGTTTCTAACTTTTTCATTCGTTCTTTAAATAAAAATCCAGATGTTTTTGATGTTTCATTTTATTTGTGTAATTTAGATGTAAATTTGAAATGTTTTGCAGACAGATTTTGAATAACAGAACTGTATAAATTGCAGACCAGCACTGAACTTCTTGCATTTTACTATAATTCCAACCTACATGTTCAGTAGTTCGGTAATGCTAAGGTTAACTGTCCTCCATAATTCACTAAATATTGCATAAACTAGAATTCTGTTTCTGCTTGTTTTCCCGTTGAATTAATCTGAGCATAAGCAGTCTTACACATTGTTGGAAATAGAAATGTCTGAATAGATAATCAAATATTGTTTCCCTAACAGTAGATTCAATATTTAAAAAAAAAACATCTTCAGTGTAAGTTAATGTAAAAGGTGTTTCAGTGGAATCAGCTAATACCCAAACCCAGTATTACTTTCTTTTCAAAAAATTCTTTTCTTTTTATGAAAAAACAAAACCAAAAATAGGCCAAGTATTAGGATGTCTGAAATGAACAGTTAGTGGATCTCAACTTATCCTCACTTCCATCTAATCCTTCATCAGTCACCCCATCCAAATTCTACTTGTCTCATAAAACTTTCAAAAAAATATACTCTATAGTGTGTAAAAAAAAAAAAAAAAAAAAAAAAATTTCTAAAGCATTTAAAGCACTTCAAAGTTAAACTTGATTAAAACCCCTCTGCCTCTTCGTATCCTTGACTCCTCTGCTTCCTTGCACCCCCTCCTTTGACCCCATGACCTTTCACCTCTTTTCTCTCCCATCTATGCCCTCTCAATATCCTGTCCATGCTCTATGCACCCGTACCTCATAGTTTTCCCCTACCTTGAAGGGCCCTTCTCCCCTGCAAGGGAGACAAAACAAATTTAGAGTTTGTTGTCCCAAGTCATTTTGGAAAGTTGAGTAAAAACAAGTTATAAAACTTCAGGTGTATTTTGAAAACATCATAACTTTAAGATTTTTTTTTAAGCAAACTTCCAGAAAAAACTCTATTCTTGATTGAGGTGTAATATTAAAAATTTCAGTAAGATTAATTACTTTCTGGGGAAAGTGGAGGAAGATTTGAAAATAATGCCAAAAAATGGAAAGCTAGATTCAACCTGATGATTAACAAGGAGCTGATCCATAATAATGTAAATATAAGAGAAAAATGGGCCCTGTGGATGTCATCAGTAGCAAAAACTATAGGATTGTAGTTATTATTTATAAAGCATCTGCATTGCTGGAGCACTCAAGATGCTTTATTTTATAATAAAATAATATGAAGAATGTAGTTTTAAAATGCCTTATAAACTTAACAAATAAAAACAGGGAGGAGTCTCTTTAAAATGAAGGAAATGGAAACTGGGAGTAGGAAACAATAATTACAAGTCTTTTAAGGGTCAAACTTAAAAACACTTTTTGGAATAATAAATTTTAATAAAAAGACAATACTTACTTAGTTCTACTTGAGTGCAGGGGACTGGACTGGAAGACCCCTTGAAGTTCCTTCCAGTCTACATTCCTATGATTCTGTGACACTGAGCTATATTTAAAACTAGGGAGAAATTGATTGAGACAGGTTTCATAAAGAAGTCAGTCCCACACCTGCAGAGTCACCACAGAAAGGCCCAGTGGCTTAGCAGTTTAAGACTGAGTGAAGGGAACTTTAGCTAGTAATTGGGGTTTGAGCAAGGTACCCATGAAACTGAGGCTTAGAAAGGAAGTATAATCACTAGAGCTTATATATTTATCGGCTTTAAAGTCAAAAGTTCCATCATAAAATCAGCTTGGTATATCATCATCAGCTAAAGGGGGGGAATGCAGGGATGCATTTTTTGATACAGTACGATCACGTTAACTCCAGATATCAAGTACTTCATTCTGCATAAGCTGAAAATGGCAGAAAAGCCCTGCTGAAAGACCTACAAGAGGGAAATAACAATAAATGATCCTTGTAATCATGAGAGGGCATGTGTTGCTGATGCAAAGCCATCCAACTAAATTACTGTTTAGCCTGCACACATTGTACAAGTAGAAAAGTGTACATGTAGCATCAGAGACATAGCTTTTATTGGAAAGTAGTCAAAAGTGATTCTTAACTTGAGTCATGAACTCCGAAAAAGTTTATTTAATAAGACTCTTGATAAAAACCTCATCTAATTGGCACAGGATTTCTTTGCAGTTCTTTACAATACGTGGTGTTTGCTTCTTGCAGAGAAAACAATATTGAAGAATGTGGCTTGGAAATGTATTTCTCAGTGGATAAAGAAATTCTAGGCGAAATAAAGAGCCATGATTTGAAACCTAATGGTAGCAACCTTCTGGTCACAGAAGAAAATAAAGACGAATATATTAGGTAAGAACAAATGAAGTTTTTTTTAATCTATTCCTTTACCTCCATCTATTTCTTTCCCTAGTTAAAGCAGGAGTTGAATTTGTCTAGCTACATAATTTAAAGCCCACAGAAATACTTTAAATGAACAACTCATAATGTTAGCAGCAAGTGACTGTTCTGGATGTTGTTTCTGAAAAGTGACTTTTAAAAGAAGCTGAAGAGCCACTTTTATACTGAAGATGTTCAAGCTTAATGTCCAATATGCTCTGATAGTCAAAAATCTGAATGTTAGATTATAAACCATTTCAGAGTCTACTGAGATACTAGCCTACCACTTTTATACTGTCAGATTTAAAACTTTTGTTTACATGTCATGTGTTTTTTAATGTTTCTTTCTTATTGTCTGTTTATCAAAAATATGTTTAGAAGTTCTGTTCTCAGCCGGTTGTCTGTCTGTAGTGCAGTCAAAATGCTTATTTTGTGATGTCACAGTCAGAGGTCTGGAAAACATGGTGGTAAATATGAGATTGACTTCACCACAGGAACATTCTGAAGCTGTGTTGGGTGGGAGGGATTCTTTATTTGAAAAAGACACTGTTATGTTGAATACTAGCAAAGGGAATGCAGGAGTGTATGGGCCAAGTAAACTTGTTAATATTGAAGTCAATTCCTCCAAATTTGCTGTAGTACGAAAACCCTCCTTACAGATATGGACTTTCTGAAATAATACCTTACACCAGTGATGTGTATTGGAGGCAGAGAATAAACTCAATCTCATTTTTTCATTTCTAAATGATTTATTCTATTAAGATTACTGTTGGTTGGCAGGTCTTGGTATAATTACATGACTGAGCTGTGATGGTGTCAAACATTTCTAAATAAATAACACTAAGTCACACAAAGGGTAACACATTAGATAGGGAACACTTTTATATTTTGGAAGATATTAATAGAAAAACCCCTGAACAGAATCTGCAAAAAAAACCCTTCTCTTCTAGCTTCCAGCAGCCCAGGTAAAGCTTGAATTCCTATTGCACTCCCACTTCTCTGTCTCTTCCTCTGTACCCTGCTTTGTCTCCTGAGTTGCTAGGATTGATATCCGAAATTAGCCTTCTCTCCTCTAGACTCCAATTCTCCAGGTTAGGCTTGAATTCAGCATAATATCTGCTTCTCCCTGGGTTCAGGTTCTCCGGGTCTCCTGCCTGCTTTTCACCCTTTTATTTATGGAGAGTGGAATTTCTGACACAGAGCAAAGTTTCATGATTAACAGACACAAATATGGAACTTTCCAAATGGACATAGTCGTTTCTTGGTAAGCTAGCAGTCCTCATTATCTTCACCAGTACAACTTGACCTAGTTTTTCCCTTTTCATGGTTAATGACTGAGATTTCTGGGGAGAATATTGGACAAAAATACAGTTTTTTGCTTTTTTCTTGAATACCTGGGGACTGCTGTGCACTCATTAGTATAATTGCTGGATAGATACCGCCTTCTCTTTGGTCGTGTAAGCTTTTTCTTAGCGGAATGGTCAGAAATGAAAGGTTTTAACTTTCACTTCAATGCTGGTTTGCACTGTATTGAGATAAGGTTACAAATTATGTGGTGTTTTGTCCTCAGAACTTTCCATAATACTCTTTAACATAGTTCACAGTTCATCACAAAGTGGGCTAACAAAAGAAATGTGGATCTGGGCAGCTTGGGACAGTTTAAATGACAGATTACCTTATCTTTTTCCTTTTCCAGGTTGGTAGCAGAATGGAGACTTTCCCGAGGTGTTGAAGAACAGACACAGGCTTTCTTTGAAGGCTTCAATGAAATTCTTCCACAGCAGTACTTGCAGTACTTTGATGCCAAGGAACTAGAGGTGAGGGACTTATTTGGGTATGGGTAAGTACGGTTGCAATTAAAGTGAACAAGACTCAGTGGGAGTCCAGCCCTCAATTTGCAAAACAGAGCTGTGTGATTGTTGAAGAAACTGTTGGTTAGTGGTGAAAATTTTTCCTAAACAGTTTCTTTAGTTAATACATTTCCCCCAGGAAGCATTTTTTATTTAAAAACAAAAATATGGAAAAGTTATATACACAGAAGAGAGCAGTGTTACTGTTCACACTGGGTAGTCATTTTTAATATTTCTTTTAACCGAGCTCTATATTTGAGGTCCAAAAACAGGCAGTTGTTCATCTTTTCATTAGGGAAGATTATCCCATTCTGTCTGGTTTCTTCATAATCAGAGATTACCCTTTCCTATAGTAGGTCTGAATAAAGCTCTGTGTCTGTGAGGTCACCAGCATTACTGCTTATTGATAGGTGGAAGCAAGCAGCTACTTTAAAATAAAAAGTGAATATACAGTCATAGTAGGTGTTTCCAAGTGCAAGCACAGATGTCCTTTGCTGCCACTGTATAGAAGCCATTGAAACAAAATATTAGCTTATACTTCTATATTCTCCCCCGAAAAAGGTGCTTTTATGCGGAATGCAAGAGATTGACTTGAATGACTGGCAGAGACACACCATCTATCGGCACTACACCAGGACCAGCAAACACATTATGTGGTTTTGGCAGGTTTGTGGTTGATTTTTCCTTTATCTTTAAAAGTAAGAATTACAGAAGGAGTGGGACGATGCTACAGCACGATGAGTAAAAACCAAAATCACAAAGCAAGTCTGTGCTACCATAATAGGTCCAGTTCCACTTTATTTGTGCAAAGTAATGCACATTGGAAAACATAATCCCAACTATACATACAAAAAGATGGAGTCTAAATTAGTTGTTACCACTCAAGAAAGAGATCTTGGAGTCATGGTTGGCTCTCTGAAAACGTCTGCTCAATGTGCGGTGGCAATCAAATAAACTAACAGAATGATGGAACCACTGGGAAAGGGATGGATAGGACAGTAATTATCTTAATGCCACCATATAAATCCATGGTACACCCACACCTTAAGTACTGCATGCAGTTCTGGTCACCCCATCAAAAAAAAAGATATATTAGAATTGAAAAAAGTATAAAGAAGGGCAACAAATTTGGTTACGGGGATGGAACAGCTTCCATATGAAGCAAGAGAGTAAAAAGACTGGCTGTTCAGCTTAGAAAAGAGACGACTAAGGGGGAATATGACAGAGGTCTATGAAATCATAACTGCTGTGGGGAAAGTGAATAAGGAAGTGTTGCTTACCCCGTCATATAACACACATACTAGGGGTCATCCAATGAAATTATTAAGCAGCAGGTTTAAAATTAACAAAAGGAACATAAGAACGAACACACTGGATCAGACTAATGATCCACCTAGCCCAGTCTCCTGTCTTCTGCCTGTTCTGTTCATTCCCTCTGAAGCACCTGGCATTGGCCACGGACAGAAGACAGGAGACTGGGCTAGGTGGATCATTAGTCTGATCCAGTGTGTTCGTTCTTATGCTCTTTATGTTAGGCTATCATGCAGCCAGACAAAATGATCTGGCTGACACCTTCCTCCATTCTCCGGTAGTCAGACAAGCAGAATGAAAATACCAGGTTCCATCCCAGGATTTGAGCAGTTCTATCTACACCCACTCCTGACTTTTTAGATGGATCCATAATGAATGAGAGAATTTGTCAGAGCTGTGCTAGGTCACCCCAAGACAGACACTAAAAAGCTTGGTGTTTTTGGCGGAAAAATTTATTCCAAGGAAATCTATAACTTCAGATTGCCAACCATCACACCTGATTGTTGCAGTATGACTTCTCCAAGTAGGAAGCCATATCCTGTTTAGTCACCAAGCTGCCTGAAGATTCAAGGGAGCAGTTTCAGTCACTCATGGCTGAGGATTGCCTCATAGCTTATTCAGTGCTGCACACTTCTCAGTCTATGGCAACGGATGTAATGATGCAATTCTTGGGAATCCCAGTAGAGGTGCAACAAACGATTAAGGGGCTTCCCCTTAGAAAGGTGTGCCTTGTTCTTTTCCAGAACAGATAAGACTGCACACTCTAAAGCACTCCATAGAAATAGAGAACACAGCAATGGCTGAAGTGTTAAATGCCTTTTTTGTTTGTTTTCAGCAAAAAGATTAGCAGTGATCAGACGAATAACATAGTAAACATCAGTGTAAATGGGATAGTTTCTAAGGCTAAATCTGGGAAAGAACAATTTAAGAATTACTGTACTTAGACAAGTTAGATGTCTTCAAGTTGGCAGTGCCAGACAAAATACATCCTGGAATACTTAAGAAACTGACTGAAGAGATCTCTGAGCCATTAGCAATTGTTGAGAACTCATGGAGGACTGCAGAGATCCCAGATGACTGGAAAAGGGCAAATATAGTACCTATCTATAAAGTGGGAATAAGGACAACCCAGGGAATTATAGACCTGTCAGCTTAACTTCAGTACCTGGAAAAATTATGGAGCAAATAAACAATTAATTTGTAAGCACCTAGAAGATAATAAGGTGATAAATAACAGTCAACATGAATTTGTCAAGAACAAATCATGTCACACCAACCTAATATCTTTCCTTGACAGAGTAACAAACCTTGTAGATGGGGGGGAGCAGTTGATGTGATATATCTCAATTTTCTTAAGGTTTTTGCTACTGTCTCTCATGACCTTCTCATAAGCAAACTAGGGAAATTTGCCTAGATGAAACTACTATATGGTGAGTGCACGATTGGTTGGACAGTTGTACTGTTTTAGTTCACTGTCACGTTGAAAGGTCATATCAAGTGGGGTCCCACAGGGATCTGTCCTAGGTCTTGTTCTATTCAGTATCTTCATGAATGATTTGGACAATGGCATAAAGAGTGCACTTATAAAGTTTGCGGTTCTAGGAGGGGTTACAAGCACTTTGGAGAACAGGATTGGAATTCTATATGATTACAAACTGGAGAAATAGTCTGAAATAAATAGGCTAAAATTCAGTTGGGACAAATGCAAAGTAGTACACTTAGGAAGGAAGAATTGATTGCACAAATACAAAATGGAAAATGACTGCCTAGGAAGGAGTACTGCAGAGAAGGATCTGGGGTTATAGTGGATCATAAACAAAATGAGAATCAACACTTGCAAAAAAAGCAAACATCACATGAGAAGTAATTCTTCCACTCTACTCAACACTGTTAAGATCTCAACTGGAGTATTGAGTCCAGTTCTGGGCACCACACTTCAGAAAAGATGTGGACAGATTGGAGAAAGTCCAGAGAAGAACAACAAAAATGATTAAAGGTCTAGAAAACATGACCTATGTGGAAAAATCTAAAACACTGGGTTTCTTTAGTCAGAAGAAGAGAAGACTGAGGGGGGAAGTACCTAAAGGGTTGCTCTAAAGAAGAGGGTGATAAATTGTTCTCCTTATCCACTGAGAACAGGAAAGAAGTAATTGCCTTTAATTGCAGCATGGGAGATTTAAATTAG
This sequence comes from Caretta caretta, assembly GCF_965140235.1. Classification (NCBI taxonomy): domain Eukaryota; kingdom Metazoa; phylum Chordata; order Testudines; family Cheloniidae; genus Caretta; species Caretta caretta. Next base: position 26,681,298 of record NC_134218.1, on the reverse strand, counting down.
ACATTAGGAAACTGTCAGGGCAGTTAAGCACTGGAATGGATTACCTAGGAAGGTTGTTGAATCTCTGTCATTGGATGTTTTTAAGATCAGGTTAGACAAACCCCTGTCAGGGGATGGGCTAGATAATAGGTGGTCCTGCCTCAGTGCAGGGGACTGGACTAGATGACCTCTTGAGGTCCCTTCCAGGCCTGCATTTCTATGATTCTCTGATAAGAATAGTTCTGAAGTGCTTGGGACTCTACACCCCCACAATGAAAAGGACACTATATCATCCTCTATACCAGCCTAGACAGCAATATTACCATCAGGCAGACCAACCTAAGAAGAGGAAAAGATCACAGAGGAGGCAGCAGATGCCTGCCTTTTCCTCAGGTAAAGGCATCCCCAGTCCTCAAAATAGCAGATTTGACTCATTTGAGGACAGCGTGCCAGTTGACCTGGATCCATCTGGCCCTTTCCTGCCTTTCTGGAACAGTTTACCCCATTTCCTGCAGACGTTTGTAGAGCAACAGCATGGTCCTCGGTCTGTACTTTTACCAGACATTCCAGACTGTTGCTTCAAGGAAAGATCCAGATGTAGGCAAGGCAGTCCTACAGTCCCTCTTCTGATGAGACTTGGAGCCCCACCTCCTGAGGTAACAGCTTGGGAGTCACCTACAATGTAATGGACATATGTAAGCACTCAAAGAAGAAAAAGCAGTTAGTGACCTTCTTGTGACTGCTGTTTTTCTAAATGTGTTGCATGTGTCTGTTACACGACCCACCCTTCTACCCCAGTGCATCAGAGTCTACCACTGGATTCTAGAGCAAAGGAACTGGAGGAGGGGTGAGGCTTTTCTGCCCTCTGAGGAGCTGAGCAGTGGGCAGGGCTGCCCAGTGGGTACTGCTGGGGAAAATTCTCCAGCACCAGTGCAGATGCCTACAGTGTAATGGACATATGCAACACAACTCAGAACAACAGTTAGGAGAAAGTAAGTAGCCTTTCTTTCTATCAAAGAACTTGCAGCAAAGCCCACCCTTCTATCATGCATCTTATTAATAAAGCCCTACACAGATCAGGAAAACATACTACCTGCTAAAAGAAAGAAATGGCCATAAGGTGTGAAGAAGTAGTTGCCCTAGCAGTGCTGATGGTTTTCAGCTTTATGATAAAGTATTTCACAACTTCTGCTGGGATGGACCTAAGATCAGAGAGACTTGTTAACAGGTTTCCTCAATTTAGGAGTAAAAACCTGCCTTGTAGGGGCAGCTAGTGACTGGCGCTACTGACCATTCTGAACCCCAAAGCACTGAAGGTACTCCAGTATCCTGCCCAGCTGTCCCTCTGCGTCCCCGGGGCTTTATTACAAAGTGTGAATCTGAAATGGAGACAGAGCATTAGTGATGCTACTCTCAGTCCCTGCATACAGCAAGCCTGGAAATACGTATTTTCCTGCAGGTGCTGGAGACATTAATTCCCTTATGACTGCCATGACCCTTGGAGAACTAGATGTTTGGCTGTTGGCAATAGGCACTACAGCTTAGTTATTCAACCGGAGTTTAATTTTTCTGTTATCAAAATTACATTCTGCTCTCTTCCCTCCTCCCCCAATATATGAATACTGCCACCAACATGGGAATATAGTCCCAGGAAGGGTATGTTTCCTGTTACACCAGTAGAAAGCCGATCTTTCAGTCAGACGTTAGCATATCAAATGTTGGATACTGAGTGTCTGATCTTCAAAATGAAGATTAGAACGGTGTAGTATTAAATGATGATCACCTTTTGGACAGTTAGTATTTTAGAATATTTTTCAGAAACCTATTTTCTGTCTTTCCTAAAATAAAAATATTTAGGAGCTATCTTGATGCGCTCCAAAGAAAATTCTGGTAGTCACTTATGCAGACAGAAACTCAACATGTTCTTAATTCTGAATAAAGAAACCAAGTAACTTAAATGTAACATAACATGTAACTTTTTATGTTCCTCTTCACCTAACTCATGTTCTTTCGGGCAAGTAATTTAACCTCTCTATTCAGTGCCTTATTTGTGAAATGGGGATCATAATGCTTCCCTAACTTTGTAAGGTGCTGAGAGAGACTTTATTCATGCATACTATTACTGCTCCAGAGGATTTTCACAGTAATATAACTAATTGGTTAATTTATGGTCATAGATGTTCTTTGTGAAAATAATTGTGTGTAGAAGGCGCACCTACATATCTGTTTTATATTCGTTCCCTTTCAGTTTGTGAAAGAAATAGACAATGAGAAGAGAATGCGACTATTGCAGTTTGTTACAGGAACATGCAGATTACCAGTTGGAGGATTTGCTGACCTCATGGGTATGTAGAATAATCCTTCTAATGTATTAGCTCATTTTTTAAAAGGACAAATTGTATTTTGTGATTGTTTATGAACAGCTTTTTTGTAATGAATCAAATCAAATACATTTCACTAGCTATTCTCATAATTCCCCATTATATTTCAACCATGGCAGGGTGGAGAAAAACATACTGATCTCGAGTGCTCCCAGACTGCCTTCAAAACCATTTCTTTAAGTTTGTGCACTTCAACATGTAAATGGTTTGATCTGGCTGGAGATGAGTGATTGAAGGCAGACTTCTTTATTCTTCTATTGCCAGTAAAGATAATCTTGTCTTTTTGGGGTGCTTTAGATTTGATGTGTAGAATATTATGTACTGCATTAAGGAAAGCTAGCTATGTCCCACACTTTCTCATGCCAGTTGCAAATATGGGTATCACTTTAAAATACTTGATTTTTATTGCAGGGAGCAATGGACCCCAAAAGTTTTGTATTGAAAAAGTTGGAAAAGAAAACTGGTTACCCAGAAGTCATACTTGGTGAGTACTCGTTAGATTAGAATATTATTGTCCTTCTAATAATCCTTTGTTAGACTACCTTAATATTTTAGCAAGGGTTAATATAGCAACAGTTTATTTTGGGACTCTAAGCATAAGTGATGCTCAGAAATATATAGGGGTCCAGAGATTACAAAGAAAAATTAACTCTGGCCTGGAATCTGCTTTACAGCCATAATCACCCTGTATTCTGCAAATCCTACATTAGCTTTAGCGAAAGTGGAGAATGCCCAGGACCTTTTGGAGTCGAGCCTTAAGTATGGATAATCATTTTGAACTGAATCGTAGTTTAGTATAGAATCAAAACAATTTTATAGTTCTTACTCTAAACCTTAGTGATCCACATATTTGTTTCCAGTGGGTAATCAACCATTTATTTTTTTAACTTGATTTACATTTTTATTGCCCTCCATTTGTTTTTCTGGCCAGCTGTAGCAAACAATACCCTCTGCAAAAGTGGAACTGCCTGTAAAAGGAAACTGACCCCACACTTCAAGAAGGATGTGGGAAAATTGGAAAGAGACCAGCGGAGGGCAACAAAAATGATTAGGGGGCTGGAGCACATGACTTACGAGGAGAAGGCTGAGGGAACTGGGATTATTTAGTGTGCAGACAAGAAGAATGGGGGAGGGGGTTGATAGCTGCTTTCAACTACCTGAAAGGGGGTTCCAAAGAGAATGTATCTAGACTGTTCTCAGTGGTACCAGATGACAGAACAAGGAGTAATGGTCTCAAGTCTAGGTTGGATATTAGGAAAAACTTTTTCACTAGAGGGTGGTGAAGCACTGGAATGGGTTATCTAGGGAGGTGGTAGAATCTCCTTCCTAAGAGGTTTTTAAGGTCAGGCTTGACAAAGCCGTGGCTGGGATGATTTAGTTGGGGATTGGTTCTGCTTTGAGCAGGGGGTTGGACTAGATGACCTCCTGAGGTCCCTTCCAACCCTGATATTCTATGATGAGCATCACATAATCCTAGTTATTTTCCTTCTACAGCTAGATCCAGATAGAAAGCATTTCTTCCGGCACTGGTTGTGCCTCAGTTGATAGTTTGGTGCTTGGCATGTTTTGATGGACATGTTAGGAGTCCAGTATTTATATTGCATGAAATGTATGAATGCTTTGGAGTATGGCAGGGAAGGCACAAATGATATTGAGACTGCTTTTTGGAGTGTGGTATGGGGGATACATTAGACTAGTGCTCTACAGCTGAGATAGATGTTTCAGTAAAAATAAAGTATTGACACAAAATGGAGCCAGGATAGTCAGAAATTATGAATAGCTGTAACTCTGACTTCAAGTTTCAGAGTAACAGCCGTATTAGTCTGTATTCGCAAAAAGAAAAGGAGTACTTGTGGCACCTTAGAGACTAACCAATTTATTTGAGCATAAGCTTTCGTGAGCTACAGCTCACTTCATGCGATGAAGTGAGCTTTAGCTCACGAAAGCTTATGCTCAAATAAATTGGTTAGTCTCTAAGGTGCCACAAGTACTCCTTTTCTTTTTCTGACTTCAAGTTGTTTCTTATATAGCAATTTTTTTCCTTGTAACTGCACTTTCTATAAATAAAGCTTTAATCTTAGCTCATAGCCAGCTGTCTTTTGTAAGAATATCCTTGGGCAAGTCACCTGCAGTCATTGAACCTGGAACCTCCAGATCTAAAAGCATGAGCTTCTACTGCTTGAGCTAAAAGACAAAATCTGTTAGCACAGAGGCAAGGACCCGTAACTCTGTCTATGTGGTGCAGTCACTATCAGGAGACAGTGTCATGCTGTTAGTGTAGGTTACATAAACATCTGGCCAAAGGAATGTCTCAATTAGTTGCCAGTTTCGAAAGCTGTAAGGGTCTCTGGAATTGTTTCCTACTGTGGTAAATCTTATATAAAGATGATTGAATGCCAGCACAGTCTGACTGTTGCCATTTTAACATACTAAATTTGTTCCTTCCTGCATCAAGAGAAGCTCAAATTTTTCATGACTTTAAAGTTTAGTTGATTATTATATATTGTTAGAATCCTGCCCTTATTCACTCCAAAATAACTTGAACCTTTCAACAGCCAGAACCTGTCTTTAACGTACAGCACGGTCTCCATATTCTGTGGCATTGTCGTACAGCATACTGAAAATTCTATGGCAGCTTCATTTATTTTTTTTTTTTAATACTGTGAATAAATCATGAGGATCTGTTTGTTATGATATTTAAATTCTCTGCCTGTAAAGGCATGGGGAGGCAGTTCGGGATTGGGTAAGCATTTTAGCTTTATATTCCTGCTAAAATGTTTAGCAGTGAAATAGTTGAGTGTGGACATTGAAACATATAGATGCCAATTTTAGAATCGACATATCATTGAGATAAAGTCAATTGAAACCTCACAAAGCTGCTGTCTGCAAATTGAGGGAGAGAATACTGCTTCTCTTTTATACGTGAGTCGCATTTTCAAGGTTATTTTCTCAAAAATGTATTTAATTTAAAGTTGAAAGTCAGACAAATATACTGTGGCAAGGGGTAGTTGTCTCTGCAAATTCTACAGCTGCACAACTTAGACTACACAGCTATTGTGTAACTTAATTTAAAAATTGCATATAAACTTACTTCCAAAAAAGTCAGCATTAATCTGGTCTCATTCCATCAATCACAATGCATTTATATTAGAAAATTTCCCCTTTGACTTAAAAAAATAAAAACAGAAAAGATGCAACTTACTCTCTTTGGTAGACCCTTTCCTTCAGCCATTTTCATTTTTCTCAGGGGGAAAAAAATAAGCAGTTTTAAGTAGAGTAATATTACCAGTGCATACACTTTTAAAAGTGACTAATGATTTTGGGTGCCCAGCTTAACACTTTAAAGGGATCAGATTTTTAGTTAGTGGATAAGTGCGCCACACTTCTGGAAATCCAATCTCTTTCAAGTGTGTCAAGATTTGCACCCAAAAATAGGGACATCTGAAATCACTGGTCACCTTTTGAAAATGTGTAGACCCAGGCTATCAGTGGATTTTTTTTCTTTCTCCATCTAAATATAAAATAAATAGCTGTGTAATAAGTGTGATTTCCACTCTGGATAGTGGGGAGTTGAGTACCCTGGATTTATGTTCAAGGTGCATCTGTTAGTAAAATGATTGGTTTTGTTGTGTTTTAATTTTTTTAAATTCTTTTTTAGAAGTTGTTTAATTTTTATTTTCAGTTTCAATCGCTTGGACCTGCCACCCTACAAGAGTTATGAGCAGTTGAAGGAAAAATTATTATTTGCAATTGAAGAAACAGAAGGATTTGGGCAAGAGTAATCACATGTGTGAATTTGCACCCCGAAGAACATGAACTTGTGTGATGTATGTTCTTCTCTTCCTCTGCTTGTTGCACATCTCATTGTAAAGTAAACTTGACTAGGATTTATTTAAACAATTACTAGTGTGTAAGTAAATGGATGTTATCCTGAGACTTTATCCCCACTAACTCTGGATTTCTACAGAGCCCTTCCAGAAATCAAATCAGCAAATTATTCATCTACAAATGAAATGTGACCTAACTAGAGATTTAATACAGCTCTCAGCTCTGCTTTGTTTCACAATTCATTAATTAGAATGTGTCCTCCTTAATGACAGTTTTTTAAAAACTGGGCTCTGTCTTTCCTTTTTAATAGCATTTCTTCTGCTACTGATGCACTGGGAAGTGCAATGCTGCAGCATCCTCATAAGCCTCTTTACAACAGTGTTATTAGAGCCAGCTTGTAGCCAGCCTCTGGGTACTATGAGCAGATCCATTGCTTGGCTGTTGTTTCTTACTCAAGTGTGGCCTGACTGTTTGTTTGTTTTTTCCCCTCCTGGAGCTTGTTCACGTTTCATTTTGATTCAGATCATTGCTAAGGGGGGGTGTAGAACTACTGCACATGTCCAGAGTATAGCTTGTTTTGTTTTTTAAATCCTGTTAATTCTGGCATGATAACCTGTCTGAGGTTGTTGCCATGTTTGAGCGCCCTCTCCTATCTCAGAAGAATTTTGATCCATTTCCATATAATACACACACTTAATGTCAGATACAATATTAACACTGTGGTACTTCAACACTCATTTTGCAAAAGATGAGACCATCTGGGATTTCAAGTAAATGCACTGAATACATTTGCAGATTGCTGTTTCTTATCAAATGAGTTAATGGAAAGTAGACTTGATGTTGCTGTTAAGTGCCCAATCAAATAGTTTTCTTCTAGGATTTTATCCTGTTGTCAGGAAGAGGTATACCATGTAACTGGATTCTAAAACATGGCTATAAAGCAGCCTCAAAATTGTATTGCTTTATAATTTTAGTGGAGAACGGATGTGCTATAATTGGCTAAGAAATAGTCAGTCCTAGAAAGTTTAGTCAAGGATTGCAGACGTCCAAATGTTGATATATCAGTAAATTCAGTAACTCCGTAGAGGTTAGAACTAATGTGTTCAGACTAACTCGGCCCTGAGTTGCTTCTGAGCAGTAACTTCTGTAGTGTGTGTTCTTTCTGATTTGGACGGATAACACCTTTCGCTTCCTGTTATCTGTTAGTATTACAATTTTCTAACAGCATACAATAGTATTTTACATTATACTTCCTCTTTTGGAATTAATGCACTTTCTGTATATGGTCAGCTCTCTCCCTGGCCTTCCTTCCTCCGGATGATTAAACTTCAATGGGATGAGTTTCTAACTATGGGAAGAGAGATGACGCTTGAAACGGCAGTAGTGCATGTTAATGCATACCTGCTTCTGCCTCCAGAGTGTCACAGTGCCCTTTGGAAGGCTTCTAATATTAGAGTTGGAAGAGGACAGATGGGCACTGTCCAATCGAACTTTCATCTGGGAAGAAAATGTTTCTTAACATTTATTGTGAGGGCTTTTCTGTACCAGGTCATGCAAAGGGATCAGTTGTTCCTCAGCATGTGCTTGTAAGAAGGGGGAATGGCTTAGACCTCTAGTGTTTTTACTTTCTTTGCCATGCATAGTCCAAGAAATGCATGTAAACATGTTGCTGGTTTTAGAGAAACTGACCCACTTTTATCTTTTCCCTGGTGGATGAGAAGTGAACTGACTTTATCTTACCTGGAGGAATGTCTGCCAACTCCCAAAACATCTGATGAATATCTTGCAACATATGGCTCATGGAACAAAAGCCTGATAAATATTTTCTGTTGATGATTCTTACAATGAAGCCTAGTTATCTAACATATTTACGAGAAAGATTAGATTAAGTGAGATAATGGGAGATTAAGCTATGGAAAATAGTTTTTGTGTTCTGCATAATGATTCATGTTTCATGTAGGGACCTAGATATATTAATGTATAAATATCACCCAGAAGGCTTTCTGCCCTATATTTTTAAAATAAAGAATAGTTATAGTTGAAATAGCCATAGCCCTAGTTCTATAGGGTGAGGCTGTTTAATATTTTTATGGTTGAAATGTTTAGTTCAGGAAAAAGGTAAATGCTTGTATATATTTTTGCAGTCCGGGGTCTCACTTATTCCATTTCTTCCTTTAATTTAAATGGCATGTTTATATGTCTTTACTGCTGTATTAGGGAAGGGGAAAGGGGGCTGGATATCCCAAGCACCAGAAGTCATGTTATAAAATATTGCAAATAAGAAATATTTCACTGAAAAATTAATCTGTAAAATGAAATATTGAATTTTGGCCAAAATGTTAACATTTAAAAATAGGTTTATAGTAAATGTTTAAATTAGCAATATTTATGAAAACCATACTAAAAATTGCTTTTAAAATACATTCTGCTTTGTAAGCATTGTAAATGCTAACAGATCTGTTAATTTTTTACAGCATGTTTTGTTGAAATAAAAAGGAATTAATACGAGCAATTAATGCTCTCTTCTGCTCTTTACGGGGATCTGGGGAAACCATCATGTGTGCAAGCACACGGTTTGGCACACCAGGTGATGGGCAGAGTGACTTTGGACTCCAAGTGATCTTTGGTAGAGATTAATGAACATGTATCTGCCTTTCTTAAGTTGATTTAGCAGCCTGTAAATTGCAGTAAACTGATACTTTGTCTATACTGTATGCATGTGAGAATGTCAGTGGATCCAGTTACATAAGATTTACAATAACGCTATTTAGGATTTGGCTTTATGAAGATGTTAATTTTGATTAACATAAGTTCAGTGGATCAAAATTGTTACCGCTAACACAGTCTGGTATTTCTGGGTAGTTCAGAAAATGTTAACATATTAATGAAATGTGTCGTAAAAGAGTCATGACTTAAAATTTGCTGCAGTATAAATAGGGCCTACCAAATTTACGGTCCATTTTGGTCAATTTCAGTCACAGGATTTTTAAAATTATAAATTTTATGATTTCAGCTATTTAAATCTGAATTTTCATGGTGTTGTAGTTGTAGGGGGCCTGACCCAAAAAGGAGTTGGGGGGGGGGGTCGCAATGTTATTGTAGAGGGGGTTGCGGTACTGCTACCCTTATTTCTGCTCTGCTGCCGGTGGCAGCGCAGCCTTCAGAGCTGGGCATCCGGAGAGCAGCCGCTGCTGGCCAGGAGCCCAGCTCTGTAGACAGAGCCGCTGCCAGCAGCAGCGCAGAAGTAAGGATGGCCTGGTATGGTATTGCTACGCTTACTTCTGCGCTGCTGCCTACTGAGCTGGGACCTCAGTCAGCAGATGCCACTCTCCAGCTGCCCCCCTCTGGCGGCAGCAGGACAGAAGTAAAGGTGGTATGATATGGCATTGCCACCCTTACTTCTGCCCTGCTGCTGGCAGGGCGCTGCCTTCAGAGCTGGGCACCCAGCCAACAGCTGCCACTCTCCAGCCACCCAGCTCTGAAGGTAGTGCAGAAGTAAGGGTGGCAATACAGCAACCCCCATAAAATAGCCTTATGACACCCCCCCCCCCCCCGCAACTCCCTTTTGGGTCAGGACTCCCAATTTGAGAAACACTGGTCTCACCTGTGAAATCTGTTTAGTGTAAGGTAAAAGCACACACAAGACCAGATTTCACTGAGGGCTGGGGGGAGGTTGGGGAGACAAGATTTCACTGTCTGTGATGGGTTTTTATCATGGCCGTGAATTTGGTAGGGCTCTAAGTATAAAATTTTATATATATATTTTTTTTTTTTAATTTATCCAGTTGATTTGTGTAAAAGAAAAAATAATTTGTGACCAAATATATTGCAGTTTTTAATATATGACAAAAAAGCAAACTGTGGTATAACTCACCATTTATTTGTTTCATGTTTTCCTAACATTCTGCACTGGATTTGTAATCTAAACATCTTCCACTCCGTTGGTATCTCCAGCCCCCCTTCCTGTTTTTGTGTGTGTGTGGTGGCTTTTCATTTTCTTTCAGAATCATAGTTTGTAAATATGTGCTCTAGTGAACTAGTATATGAACTAGGATCAGCAGCACTGGATTGTAAAATACTGTACTGAAATTCCATTGTTGAATTTTCCTTGAACTGTAATTTTAAATACTCAGGTAACTGTAAAAGTATCTCAGAAAGTCAAATACTTTTATAAAAGTACTTCAAGAGCTGGTCTTCCTGTCATCATTTCCTTTCCTGATATGAAACTTAAGTTTGTAATTACATGTTCCCTTTAGCAGTGGAAGCTGTAAGGTTGGTTTGTTGTCAGTTCACTTCTAGGAACGGTTCTGCCATGGTTAATCTCAAAGGAACTCAGCAGTGTGATCACATTATTGTGGGTTTTATGATTGGTTTCATCACAGCCAGATGTCCCATGTCCTGACTTTTAGGAATTATTTTATTTAAAGTTTAGTGCTGTACCTGGATCCTGTGCCTAGAGCATAGTGAGAATGATGGTCCGAAGAAGCAAGATCTAGGTCACTGGGCTGCTTGGAGGAAAGGGGCAAGGCATTGGTGGGGGGGAGATAGGATTAAATGAGCTGTCATTCACCTTGGCTCTACACTACAGAAGTAACCAAGGTGAAATATGATTGTGACCCAACTGTTTATAATTTCTTCTTGCCTGAGTGGACAGGAGGGGAAAAAAATCTACTAAGGAACAAAGCTTTAGTATAAGAATCTCCCCAGGGTTGAATCTCAGTCTCCCAGTGGGATCACAGCCAGAGTTTATGGTACTAATCTGTACTTAAATATGGTAACTTTTGTAATGTAGAAAGGGCCTTGGATGTAGCCCTCATCTTTATCAACATTTGCCATGACATGAGATTTTGCTGATGTTTCTGTGATGAAGCCTCTGCTCCTTAGATCTTTATTTACAAAAATGAAGTGAAAAAATGATATGTTAGTGGGTCCAGTTGCCCTTTTTTGTTTTTCTTGTACATCACCACCTGGTTTGGTACAAATTGACGCAACTGAGTCTCCTCAGGAGTGACCCAAGACCAGAATACTAGGGGTGTGGCAGACAAAGTGCATATGGGATGAGAAGTGAAGATGAAGACACGCAAGACTAAAATCGGAGAGGGGTGTTGCAGTCCAGGATTGAGGTGCATTAGTCTATACTAGAGATGGCAACTAATTAATTAGATTCAGTCTAATTAGTGACATTATAATTAGTCTAATTTCAATTAGCTATGTAATTACATTCTTTGCTATGATTTAGCACTTCACGTCTGGGCTGATCACCTAATGAGATTCTTCTTCGAGTGATTGCTCATATTGATTCCAATTAGGTGTGCGCACTGCGTGCACAGTCGGAAAGTTTCTCCCCTAGCAGCACCTGCTGGGTCGGCTGTGGAGCCCCCTGGAGTGGTACCTCCATGGCGCTCAATATATGACCCTGCCGACCCGGCACTGCCTCAGTGCCTTCTTACCGCCAGTGACGGTCGTTGGAACTGTGCCATCTTGCTTTGCAAGCTCTCCACCTTTCCCTAGCTTCTCTTTCGGACTGTTTGTATTTTACAGTTGTTCAGTTAGTTCTTAGTTATTGTAGTTCTAGTTAGTAGTTAGCTAGCTGTCGGGCTGGGCGGTTTACCCTCCACCCCGAATGCTTTCTCCTTGGGGGACTTGCCTGCCTAAATCCCAGGGGTTCAAGTCCTGCAACAAGCCCATGCCAACAGGCGACCCTGATGACGCTTATTTAAAGTGTCTCTGGGGAAAGCACATCCGTCAGAAAGGTGCAGGATTTGTAAGGGCTTTCAGCCCCGAACCAAGGAAGAGCGTGACTTTAGATTGAAGCAGCTCCTTATGGAGGCGGCACTTTGACCGCAACCCGGATTGGTGCAGCAGGACTCTGCACCAAGTTCCTCAGTGCACAGTGCCCCAACGGCAGTGGTGGAGGCGACACTGTGAAAGGACTCTGGTAGAGACCCACGGCATTGTCACTCCCCGGCACCAAAGACGGCAGGACTGGCCTGGCACCGATCCCATTCACTGAGGTGGTAGTCGGAGGACCCTATGGTGGACATCCCGGCACCAGCAGGACCATCCACGGTCGCTGTACCCCTCGTCAAAACTATACAAGCCAATGCAAAGACCATTTGGCAGATCCTGGCCTTCATTCCCTCTCACCGCTAAGGGTGTGGAGAAGAATTACTTTGTGCCCTCCAAGGGGTTCGACTACCTGTTCACATGCCCACAGCCTTGCTCATTGGTGGTGTCAAAGTTTGACTCAGACTCACAATTTATCAGACCACTCTGTTTTAGTAGCAAAGCTGCTCTGCTAATACATTTAGAAGTGAGCCCCCCGAGTGGGGCTTGTGTCTTTTAATTTATACAGTTTTTTGGAGAACAAGTTACAGAGAAGTTACAGACAAAAGAAGAAAAAGATTTTAGTCACCACCCTTCGAGATCCCTGAGACCAGTCACGTATATTCAATTACCTGCCACCCTTAACAATCTCCTTTAACAGCTTCCAGTTAATTTAACTAATTGCCCTTCACACCTTCCATTCTGATGCCTGCTTCTTAGACGTGCTGGCTCTATCTTAATTGCTTCTCCATTCAAAAGCTAACTGTCCCTACGTGTGCTCCCTCAGATACTTTGTAACATGTTTTGGCATGCCCTCTCATATACAATGTATCCAGCATGTCCCCTTATACAATGTTATACTTCCATAGTAGTGTCAGCAGTAAATGAGAGGGACAGTCAAGGTCAGCAAGTCCCAGCACCTAAATCTAAGGACGCCAAGCGCCTGGACTTATTCAGATGCAAAGTTTACTCCACCGGGGGCTTGCAATTTAGGATTGCCAACTAGCAGCCAATCCTGAGCAGGTACAGTTTTAACTCCTGCAACTCGATGCTGAATTTTAGGGAGCTGGTACCAGCAGAGACCAGGGAGGAGTTTGGAGCTACGTAGAGGAGGGCAAGGCAGTGGCATGGAGCTCTTTACAGGCCTTACTGGACACTGTGGACTCGGCAGCGTGCACCTTGTCCTCAGGGATAGTTATGTGGCGTAGTTCATGGCTGCAGGCCTCAGGGCTCCCGCCCGAGGTTCAGCAAACTATGCAAGACCTACCCTTTGAGGGGGTGGGCCTGTTTGCTGAACAGACGGACTCCAGACTGCATAGCCTCGAAGACTCCAGGGTGACAATGAAATCTTTGGTTATGCATACTGCGGCAACCCAACGAAAGCCCTTTAAGCCCCAACCGCCGCAACAGTGCCTGTATCCTCAGCCAAGGCAGGATGTTTACAGGTGCAGGAGTAGGAATGACAGGTGTAAGCCTTCCCATTTCCTGTCCAGTCAGGGCCAGGGCCAGACTAAGCCTTCGTCGGGCTCAAAACACATTTTGAAGATGTGCCCAAGGATGGAGCACCTGTCTCAATGCCAGATCCTTCCCTGTGGTTGTATTTTTTGGAACCATCGATCCCACTTCTACCATGCATGGTCCCAAATAACTTCGGACCGTTGGGTTCTTCACACGGTAGAAATGGGATATTCTCTCAAATTCTGCTCCTACCCTCCCTCCCAACCCCCTTCCCCGTCCCTCTTCGGGGACCTTTCTCACGAGCATCTCCTTATCCAGGAGGTGCAGGCACTCCTCGCCATGGGAGTGATGGAGGAGGTTCCTCAGGGGCTAAGGGGCAAGGGATTTTATTCCCGCTATTTCCTAATCCCCAAGGCAAAGGCGGGAGGGTGGGGTCTCCAATCCATTCTAGACCTGCGAGGACTCAACAAGTTCATGGTAAAGCTGAAGTTCTGCATGGTCTCCCTCAATACAATCATCCTTCCCTGAATCCAGGAGACTGGTTTGCCGCCTTTGACGTGACAGATGCATACTTTCACATAGCGATTCACCCTGCTCACAGACCCTTCTTGAGGTTTGTGATCGACCAAAAACGTTATCAGTTCATGATCCTTCCCTTCGGCCTGTCGACAGCCTAACGAGTGCTGACTAAGTTGATGGTGGTGGTAGCCAGGCCTTTCAGTCTCATCTGCAAGCCCAGCACGTGGCAGTCATGACAGACAATACCACAGGTATACCCTTACCTAGATGACTAGCTACTCAGAGCTCACCAGAGAGCAGATGGGGTCACAGGTCAGCCTGGTCACATCCACTTTCGAGAGATTCTGTCTCCTCCGCAGAGTGAACAAGTCAATCTTGTCACTGACCCAGAGAATAGAATTTATCGGGACAGTGTTGGACTCGGTCCAGGCAAGAGCATGTCTGCCAGAGTCCCGATTACAAACCATGTCATGCATCATTCAGTGCATGAGAGAGTACCCAACTACTACAGCGAGGAATTGCCTCAGTCTCCTCGGTCACATGGCCACCTGCACATATGTGGTATGGCTGCCAGGCTGAAGCCCAGGCCTCTACAGACGTGGCTCACTTCGACATACTCCCTGCGGCTCAACAGTCTGAGCTTAGTGGTTGTGATATCACAGAAGGACCTAGAGTCACTCCAGGGGTGGCTCAATGCTTGGATAGTCTGCGAGGGAGTCCCTCAACTCTCCTTGTCTCTAGTTACAGACGTGTCAGCTCGTGGTTGGGGCGCACATCTGGGAGATCTCCGAATGCAGGGCCTCGGCACAGGATGAGTTCTCTCTCTCCATTTCCCTATCAAGGAGCTCAGAGTGGTGCGACTCACATGCCAGGCCTTTGTCTAGTCTGCAAGCCCAACATGTGGCAGTCGTGACGGACAACATCACTGCAATATTTTACATCAACAAGCAGGGTGGTTGTCCTTGCCCCTCTGCCACGAGGCTCTCAGGCTCTAGGAATTCTGTATAGCCCACTCCATTCACCTGGAAGCATCATATCTGCCAGGAGTCCAGAACATACTGGCTTACCACCTCAGCAGGTCCTTCCACAGCCACAAATGGTCCATCTGGGTGGATGTCATTCACTCCATTTTCCAGAGGTGGGGATTTTCCCAGGTCGACCTGTTGGCCACTTGGAGCAACAGGAAGTGCCCAGTGTTTTGTTCCCTCCAGAAAAGCAGCCTGGGCTCAATTGCAGACACATTCCTGCTACCCTGGGAAGGCAGTCTCCTCTGCGCCTCTCCCCCAATCCCTCTCATGCACAAGGTCCTGCTCAAGATCCTCACAGGTGGGGTGCCAGCCCCTGAGATCTCCCTGATACAGCAAGCCAATCCCTGGTATAAAAAAAAAAACACTAATGTAGAGTCTCATGAATCCAGGGAAGGTAGTTTGAGCATTTAAAGCAGGGGTGGGCAAACTTTTTGGCCTGAGGGCCACATCAGGGTTGTGAAACTATATGGAGGGCCGGGTAGGGAAGGCTGTGCCTCCCCAAACAGCCTGGGCCCTGCCCCCTCCCACTTCCTGCCCCCCTCAGAACCTCCAATCCAGCCACCACCACCACCCCCTATTCAACTCCCTTCGCCTCCCTGTCCCCTGACTGCCCCAACCTGAATCCACACCCCGCCCCCTGACAGGCCCCCTGCGACTCCCATGCCTATCCAACACCCCCTGTTCCCCATCCCTTGGCTGCCCCACACCAGAACCTCCATCCTATCCAACCGCTCCCTGTCTCCTGACTGCCACCCTGGGACCCCCTATCCCTTATCCAACCTCCCCATCCCCTTACCCTGCTGCTCAGAGCAGCAGGAACTCGCAGCCCCCCCACTCTGCCTGGCAGGAGCAGCAGGCCAGGGCGCTGGTGGTGTGGTGAGGTGAGGCTGTGGGGGAGGGGGGATGGCCTCAAGGGCTGGGCAGGACGGTCCCGTGGGCTGGATGTGGCCCACAGACCCTAGTTTGCCCACCTCTGGTTTAAAGAGTCAGAGCAGATCTGGATGTAAGTTAAATCCTTGCTCATCTGAAGTAGACCAGTTACAAAACATAGCTGGCATGAATTGTTTCAAGAACCAGTGTAAAAGATCTACTCTGGCCAATGTGGAAAAGGCATTAGTTAGTCTGTGGTCCAGAGGTGTGACCTGGTCATCTATTGCAAGAAGGCAGCTGAGGGTTTGGAAATCTGATTTGAGTGTTTCAGCTGTGTTAGAAAATACCATCAATGTCATAAGACATACGATTGCAGTAAGTGTCCCTGGGATGTTGGACTGCAAGGCTAAGACCACTATCTTCTCAGCAGTGCAGGCTGAGGCCTGATTTGTCTTTTGTAGGGTGTAATGGAGGCCAAGTTGCACCCAAATTCTGAATGGTACAACTCTTTTTTTTTTCCTTGGGACACACCCCCTCCCCCCTACAGCCATTCTAAAGCATAGCTGTCATCACACAATTGAGAATAAACCTCCTTCCTACGCTCCTGTTACTGCTGCTGTGACAGAGAGGGCAGAATAAACTCATACTGAAGACGAAACTAGAATACTGGCTAATGGAGGAAGGCAGTGAATAGCACCAGAAAGCTGTGGATGTATTGACAGACTGACAGACTCAGACCGGGAGCTACAGGAGTCTCGTAGAAGGCAACTATACTGGCCACTGGATGAACAGGTTTCTGTTCCCTGAGTGACCAGAGCAGGGGCTGCCCTAGAGCAATCAAGAACTGGTGAGAACCAATTAAGACAGGCAAGCTAATTAAGACACCTGGAGCCAATTAAAAACAAACTAGAATCAATTATGGCAGGCAGACTAATCAGGACACCTGGTTTAAAAAGGACTTCCTAGCATGGGGAAAAGAATGTGAACCAGTCACTCCTTGATCTGCACAAGCTGGCAACTGACAAGAATGACCCTCATTTGTGTGACTTCATTGAAACTCACCCCATGGGGGGGGGGGGTGTGCATACAAGGAGCAGGGAGGGAGAGGGCGTGCTGCTGGAGGAACTGAGGAGTACAAGCGTCATCAGGCTTCAGGAGGAGGATCCTGTGGTGAGGGTAAAGAAGGTGTTGGGAGGGAAGTAGCCCTGGGAGTTGTAGCTGTCATGCAGCTGTTAAAAGAGACCCTGTAGACAGTTGCAATCCACAGGGCCCTGGGCTGGAACCCGGAGTAGAGAGTGGGCCTGGGCTCCCCCCATCTCCTCCCACCTCCCTATTTGAGGCAAGAGGAGGTGACCTGGCCTGTGGGTCCCATGAGAGAGGAAGGTCCCTGGCCTATCCCCCAACCCACTAGATGGGTCAGCAGAGACTACGGGGATTGTTCTCCTCCTTTTCCCCATGCTGGCCAGTGATGAGGTTAGCTGAGTGAACAGCAGGTTTGAGCCCTAGCAAAAGTGGCCAAACTGAGGGCTGCCGTGAATCTCTGAGGCAAGAAAATCCACCAATAAGCACAGGACCCACCAAGGCAGAGGATGGATTTTGTCACATGCAGTAGGTAGAAATTCAGTGGGACAAATCCAAGAGCAATAGACCTGGCGTATTGCATGTTAGCAGAGTACAGTAACTCCTCACTTAACGTCGTCCTGGTTAACATTGTTTCACTGTCTCCTTGCTGATCAATTAGGGAACATGGTTGTTTAAAGTTGTGCAATCCTCCCTTATAACATTGCTTGGCAGCCACCTGCTTTGTCCACTGCTTGCAGGAAGAGCACCCTGTTGGAGTGAGCTGGGGGGGGGGGGAGGGGGGCTGGAACCAGGGTGGACCAGCAGCCCCCCTCAGCTCCCCGCTCCCCTAAGTTCCCTGTGCGGCAGCCACCCAACTGGCTATCAATTGCTGGGCAGTTCAGCTGTCCCTCCCCCCACTGCCGTGTGCTGCTCCTGCCCTCTGCCTTGGGTCTGCTCCTGGGAACCTCCTGCTTGCGGTGCAAGGGGGTGGGGGAGGGAAGAGGGGGCTAATGTCAGGGTGTCCCCTTCCCCCAGCTCCTTTACCCCATCCAGAGAGCGGGGGGTGGGGGGACACGGCAGGGCTCGGGACAGAGGGAGCTTGCTGGCAGCAGCTGCTGTCTCCAGTTACTTCAAAAGGCAGTGGACAGTAACTCCTCATTTAACGGTGTAGTTCTGTTCCTGGAAAATGCGACTTTAAGCGAAACGATGTTAAGCAAATCCAATTTCCCCATAAGAATTAATGTAAATGGGGGCGGTTAGGTTCCAGGGAAATTTTTTTCACCAGACAAGACTATATATATATATATATATATATACACAGAGAGAGAGAGAGAGAGAGTATAAGTTTTAAACAAACAACATAATACTGTGCACAACAATGATGGTTGTGTAGCTTGGTTGAGGGGGAGTCAGCGGGTGGGATATTCCCCAGGGAATGCCTTACTGCTAAGTGATGAAGGAGCACTCGGCTGAGCCCTCAAGGGTTAACACATCGTTGTTAATGTAGCCTCACACTCTACAAGGCAGCACAAATGGAGGGAGGGGAGACAGCATGGCAGACAGAGAGACACACCGTGCGTGTGAGAGAGAGATGTGCATTGCCCCTTTAAGTACGCTGACCCCATTCTAAGTACATTGCCTTTTTAAATCTATCAGGAAGTTGAGATGGCAGCTGCAGCCAGCAAGCTCCCTCTGTCCTGAGCCTTGTCGTGTCTCCTCCCTGCTCCCCCCATCCATAGAGCAGGGGGGAGACATCCTGACATTAGCCCCCCTCGACCCCTCCTCCCCCCGCAAGCAGGAGGCTCCCGGGAGCAGCCCCAAGGCAGAGGGCAGGAGCAGCATATGGCAGTAGGGGGAGGGACAGCTGAACTGCCGGCAATTGGTAGCCTGCTCGGGGAACTTAGGGGAAACTTAGGGGAGCTGATGGGGGGCTGCTGGTCCACCCTGGTTCCAAGCCCCCCCAGCTCGCTCCAGTGGGCTGCTTTTCCTGCAAGCAGTGGACAAAGCAAGGGGCTGCCAAACAATTATAAGGGAGCATTGCGCAACTTTAAAGGAGCCTGTTCCCTAATTGATCAGCAATGAAACAAAGTTAACTGGGATGACTTTAAGTGAGGAGTTACTGTACTTAGAGTGGGGTCAGCGTACTTAAAGGGGCAATGCAGTCTGTCTGTCTCTGCTGTGCTGGGTCTCCTCCCTCTATGTATGCGTGCTGCCTTGTAGAGTGTGAGGCTACATTAATAACGATGTGTTAACCCTTAAGGGCTCAACCCAGTACTTGTTCATCACTTAGCAGTAAGGCATTCCCTGGGGAATATCCCACCCGTTGACTCCTCCTCAACCAAGCTACACAATCATCATTGCTGTGCACAGTATTACATTGTTTAAAACTTATACTCTGTGTGTGTGTGTGTGTGTGTGTGTGTGTGTGATATATATATATATATAATGTGTGTATGTCTTTTGTGTGGCAAAATTTTTTTCCCTGGCACCTAACTCCCCCTATTTACATTAATTCTTATGGGAAAATTGGATTTGCTTAACATCATTTCGCTTAAAGTAGCATTTTTCAGGAACAGAACTACACCGTTAAGCTAGGAGTTACTGTACAGCAGTTTCTTTGCCAAAGGGTGATTCAAAAAGAGGTCTGGGCCAAAATCCCTGAGGTTCCTGAGAGGCTTACTCTGCTTCCCACAGCTGCCTTGCCCTTGTTCCAGGAGGGGCTGGGGCTTGCAGCCTCAGAAGCAGTGGAATGCACGTGTATCCAGAAGTGGTTCCATGCTCCGGGGCAGGTGCATTGGGAGTGGAAGATTTTGCATCTGCTTTACAATAGCTTAAATGGGGGTCTGTAGGGGAAGGACTGGCTGAGAAGCAGAGGAAGTCCCCAGAAAGAGCAAACTGGTGGGGAGGAGAGAAACGGGAGTGGAGTTGGCTCTGCTCCCATCCCTCAGCCCACAGGTCCTTGGGTGCAACTGGTTAAAGCTCAGGTCTTTCACAAGTTAGTGCTCCAGGACTCAAGCTGCTGCCACCTCCCAGAACTAGGGTAGGTTTCTCTCCACTTGGGAAACCAACAGCAGCCCGAGACTCACCTAGGAACTCATCTACATTTGGGTGAGGGCACTTGGAGCAGGAGGCTGCTGCTGGGATGGGATGGAGGCTTTGCCAGGACACATTTGTATCTATCCCACGCCAGGCCTCCCTGAAAAACCCCTGAGTTGTTTATGGAGCTCAAGGCTCTTGGGTTTCAAAGAGGCTCTTGGGCCAAGGGCTGCTCTGCTGGAGCTCCTTCCCCTTGCTTAGCTCTCATGTAGCAGTGCTGTGCGCTATGCAGGCTGGGGAGCGGGGGCGTCCAGTAAGCGCGGTGCACTTTGGGGGTGAGAGCTTCTGTGGAGATCTGGAAGAGATTTTATGACGATATGTACAGCTAAGTCATCAGTGCATAGTAGAGGGTAAGAAACGGCAGGTGATAAACCAGCCCAGCATGGTCTAGTGGATGAAGCACGATGCTGGGCCTTAGGAGACCTGGGTTCTGTTCCCAGCTCTGTCCATGGGTGACCTTGGGGAAGCCGCTTCACTTCTCTGTGCCTTGGTTTCTGTAAAATGGGAACAGTGCTCCTGCTCTCCCTTGTAACGTGCTTTGTGAGCACTAGGTGGTGGTATTCTTCAGACCACTCAGACCTACTTCCCCCCCTTCCCCTCCAAGCCAAGAGGTACATGCTTAGCCCCCGATGGGAGAGGTTGGCTTGTGTTACAGTTTGTGTTGCCAAGAGGGGAGGGGTGCTGCCTGTGAGAAATCAGGAAATGTTTCTGGATCCTGGTCTCTTCCCCCTGCGTGAGAGGTTTGGGCTGGGCCTTTCTTCCTGCAAATGCTGCACTAATGGACAGCAGAGATGCTGTGAGGGGTGTAGAGAGGCAAGCGGGGCCATGACAGAATCATGTGTATCACACACACACAGAACATGTAACCTATCAAGAATGTTGATATCCTGTCCATGCTTTGCCATTTGGATGGGCTTCTTGACTCCCCAAAGTGCCATTAACCTGCTAGTCAGTAGAGGTAGCTGTTCCTGCATCAAAAGAGCGCTGGAGTTTTCTGGTACCTGGCTCTGCCCCTGGGCGACCTTGAAAAAAGCTTTTAAAAACAGCTGCCCAGGATTCTCTTCTTACCACAGGGTTGGATGCGTAACACAGTAGAGCTGTGATAAAAAGCCAGCAGATGGTGCCAGGGAGAGTGGATGGGGCGTTTCCATGTGAGTCAGCCCAAAACGGCCCAGGAGGAGGCTGCTTGTACTGATCTCTCCAGCATGGATCAGCCAAGCACTTGAACCTAGGCCCTTTAGGGGTATAAAGCACAGGTCTCTACCCTCTGTGTTAAGGGAATGCCTCTGTGAGCTGCTAGCTAAAGTAGACACTGAGCCTCTTACCTGAGCCAGCCACGAGAAAGGGCCATATGGCACACACTGAACTACTGGTTTTACACAGACAGCAGTTTGTGTATAGCCTTAAACTGACATGTGGGACTAACCAGGTGAGGCCAGTTCTTCAGCAGGCTCCTTTGCTTGCCCTGCCCTTCATCTGTCTGTGTTTAGACTGCACGGCCTCCAAGGCATGGATTGTGTCTCTTCGGTGTTCATACAGCACCCAGCACAATGGGCCCTAATCCCAGCTATGCCCTGGGCACCGCCATAAAATAACTATTTACTACTAATAAAGAATAGATTGAAAGGAGCACAGTCCACTGAAAAGCCAGGTGTTGCTGCAGCTGCGTTGGTCCCAGGTCTTAGAGAGACAAGGTGGGTGAGGACCTTTCCCAGAACTGAGAAAGAGCTCTGTGTAGCTCAAAAATTTCTCTCCCCCTCCAACAGAAGTTGGTCTGATTAAAGATATTACCTCCCCCACCTTGCCTCTCTAGGCTGTCGCCTGAACATTTATGAGTAGCACACAAGATCCTTATAAGTAAAATGTGCTAGAGGGAGAAAAAAATCTCTGCTCAGGTTGCGTTTAGTCTGTTTCACCCTGTGCAGAGTCTGTTTCACCCTGTCACCCCTGGAGTTAGTCAGTTTCTCCTGTTGTGTTTGTGGGAGAGAACAACACAGTCCGAACATGTTGGTAAAATCACTGCCCCAGACAGCGAGATGCCGGGGCAAGTGCACAGAAAGGTGTGGTGTTTGTGTTTTTAAAATGGGCAGTTCTGCCATTGGAAGAAAAAAATCATTTGAAATCCAACGAAAAATAGCCAACTTAAGCAAAAAATAACAGCAGTAATTTCCACCTCATTCCACTACTGCAGAGCGCTGCCTGTTGGCTCCCCTCCAGCTCAGAAGCTGGCCTGGGGCGTGGGGCCTCAACACAAATAGCTGCTGCCTGTAACTTTCTCTGACCTGCATTGTGGATGTGTGGTTGTAACGTTACCACACAGGTACAGCTGCAAGTCCTCCTTGATTAAGAGGAAAATAAGCATTACAAAGAGTGAGCCGTGCTGTGGAACTGGAAGTAGGTGTGTAATTAAACACTCTGGGCTGCCAGCTCAGGGGGGTTTCCCCAGTCTTGCTCTACTTGGTGGTTTTCTTGAAGCCCAAGCTCCAGGAGTCATGTGACTGCACATGACTCTCAGCTTTCTTTTTTAACCAGGTACGTGTTTAGCCCTCATGGCTGGAGAAAAGCATGTAAATGTGAAGTGAATGCACTCCAAAGGCTGAGAAACCAGAGACAAATCAACTCCCACCCCAAACTTTTTTAAAAGCTCAGGAGTTTTAAGCCAGTCTTGGGATTTTGGGGGCCTGGTTTATGATTTATGAGGAGAGGCTGAGGGAACTGGGATTTGACTTATGAGGAGAGGCTGAGGGAACTGGGATTGTTTAGACTGCAGAAGAGAAGAATGAGGGGGGATTTGATAGCTGCTTTCAACTACCTGAGAGGTGGTTCCAGAGAGGATGGTTCTAGACTATTCTCAGTGGTAGAAGAGGACAGGACAAGGAGTAATGGTCTCAAGTTGCAGTGGGGGAGGTTTAGGTTGGATATTAGGAAAAACTTTTTCACTAAGAGGGTGGTGAAACACTGGAAGGCGTTACCTAGGGCGGTGGTAGAATCTCCTTCCTAAGAGGTTTTTAAGGTCAGGCTTGACAAAGCCCTGGCTGGGATGATTTAATTGGGGATTGGTCCTGCTTTGAGCAGGGGGTTGGACTAGATGACCTCCTGAGGTCCCTTCCAACCCTGATATTCTATGATTCTATGATTCTATTTCTGAACGCTTGAGGTGGGTGATCCTGTGTGCTTCTGAGCCAAAGGAGTATGGTGCTTCCGGGGCTTCAGCGGGCCTGTTAAGGTACGTCTCCACCGCACAAATCTGACAGTAGCGGGTAGAGGACATACACTGCGGTCCCCCAGCACAGGTATAAACAGCACTATGGCCACTGAGGCGCTGCTTAGGCAGGTAAAGACACACCTGAATCCTGTGGTTATGTATCCTACCTCCCTACACACCCAAGCCAGGCCTACCAAGTCTCCACTGCTATTTTTAGCAGCATTCTGTCCTGCTGACTCTCAGGGAAAGGCTCTGGCAGGAAGGAGACAGCAGGAAAAGGCTCCCTACATCCACCATTTCACTGATGGGCACAGCCACACACTACAGTGTGGACACAGCCTGCTTGTCACACACCCTACACCACAGTACGAGTGGCGTGCACTGTAGACCTAGCCTCAGTGTTATCTAGTAAACCCGGACAATGTGCTAGGCGCTGTACAAACATATGAGACAATCCCTGCTCAGAAGAGCTCTCTGGCTAAGGAGAAAGCAATCCAAGGAAAGCCCTGAGGAAGCTCTCCCATTCTCATTTTTTACGTGTGTTTCCCTTCTTGTGGGTCATTACAGAAGAGCTGAGACTGGGGATCTCAAAGGAGTCTTTGCAAAAAGAAAAGGAGTACTTGTGGCACCTTAGAGACTAACCAATTTATTTGAGCATAAGCTTTCGTGAGCTACAGCTCACTTCATCGGATGTCTTTGGGAGTTAGGCACCGAACTCCCACTGGAATCTGGATGCCAACGTCCCAGCCTGAACCCTTAGCGGTGGCTCAGCTATGAAGGGAGGTGGTTTGGTGCACTGGACTGGGGAGGGCGTTCCATGCCACAGGGGGTGGATGGAAAATGGCACAGGGGCAGGCATGGGCGAGGCAGATGAATGGGGCATTAAGTAATGCCTAGAGAACTGAAAGGGCTATTGTACAGAGCCATGACAGGCAGCATTGTACCCTTCCCCCACAACGCAGCTGATGGCATGAGGCATTCAGGAGGAGACGGCTCGCTGCAGTTCATTGAACTAGTTATGCGCTCTGAATAGGACAGCCTATGCCACTAGCCGGAATGGTTACATGCCTCCAGGTGACTGGGACTCTGTGAAGGATTTAAGTGGGTAAACAGGAAGTAATAAAGCCAGAGCCCCTTGATCCCAGAAGCTGAGCAGCGCCCGGCCTTGTCAGACTAGCTTGGCAAAAGCATGTGCTGCAGGAAATGGCGTTGCTGATTCCGAAGGTGGCCAACGCGAACACACACTCCCCAGCATGGTGTGAGGGGTGCTGGGCTGTCTTTCAAACGGCTTGGAAATCTGAGACCCTTCAAATCTGGGGTCATCAAAGACCCTCATGGTGGTTTTTGCAGGTGCAGGATTCCCCACCTCCATGTCTTGGTCAAACTGCATTTTGAGTAATTACATTCTTCCTGCCTAAAATTGCGTCTGTAGTTTCACTGACTAGATACTGTGTTCTTCACTGCCTGTCCTAAACTGCTGTGCAGCTTTTCTCTAGGCTGTTAAATAACTGTTATGTTGACTCTGGGGGGCAGCTGCATTTCAGCACTAGGGGAAACGATGTTTGGGATGGAAGTTTGGGATGTGTCAGGCCCAGGTACAAGGTCTTATATGGAGACGAGTACAGTATTACTCATAGTTATGATGCCTCTGACAGCCCCTCTACAGATGGATCACTAGGAGGCAGCATTGCACTTCGATCCCATTTGGCTGCGTTCACTAAGTGCTGAATGAGTAAGGGGCGTGGCTGCAGTCCCTCCCTGCCACCATCCTATGCACTTTTCATCTGCCAGACAAACAACGCCCTATGTCTTGTGCACATCACTAGTGGCCTGGTGGGTCTTATTGCTGCAGCCCTTGTCCTGCTCCCTCCAGCCCCTGCATCTGTCACTGTACTCCCTTACGTCTCGGCGTAGGGACTCAGGGCTCCTCTGGGCTGGGTCACTGTCTATAAAATGTCCAGCTGCTCCTGTCCGAGGCACTGCTAGACATGAAGGAGATGGATGCTAGAGTGAGATGTGAGATCCTTGGGCAGCTGCCAGGAGGGCTGAAGAGGGGGGAGGAAAAGGGGGAAGTAACAAGGTTCTGGGCTCAGGAGGCCCCCAAAACATCTGTAACATCTGGGTAAATGATTAAATGGGGGGAAGCAAATGATGTACCAGGGCCTGAAATTTCTCTCCAGGGGCCTGGCTGCCAGCACCTGCTGGTCATTCCCCAGTTACATTCCTCATCCCTCCTTGTACCTTCCCCTTGTCTTGGATGCACAATGCCTCAGAGCCAGTTGCACCTGGGCCTCCGGCTGGCCAACCAGGGCCTTGGGCAGACCCCAGGACAAGTGCCTGTTGAGTGCTGAAGGGCCAGTGGGACGCTGTCCTCTTGCCCTTCAGGGCGCTTGAGTGCCACTATTAGCGTTGCTTCTTTCTAGAGCTCCAGGGTTAATTCCTGGCCGTGGCCAGCGGGACTCTAAGCAACCCTCCGTGTCAGCTGGCAGAGGGACTCCCGCCCTGGGGCTCCAGTCAGACCTGACACGCTCACCAAACCTGCTGCATTGCTGTCCTCACACTCAGCTGTAAGGTGTGCAGTGCAAAGGGTCAGAGTGACACACAGATCGTTAATGACACCGCAGGACGGACGGATGGGTGGTGTGGAAGGAGTTATGTAGGTGCACTGGAAATACATTTGTTTTAGGGGCAGACTGGGTAAGCAAGCTTGTCCTAGACAAAAGAATGCCGCTTTGCCTGCATCTCTGATGTAAACCGAACAGGGTCTTGCCAGACTCAATGGGCAGTTCATCCGCATTTGTGGGAAACAGCCATTAGTTATCAAGAGGCTAAGGAACCAGCCTGTCGTCAGCCCATTGGAGCACACCGGGCAGTCTGAACCCAGGGATTATCCTGTCTCTTGAGACAAAGACAATGAACTTTGGGGAATATAAGAAGCAGAAGGGTATCTGATTATCGATCACTGTGGGAAACAAGGGGCTCTTCGCATCTAAGAACGGTGGGTCCCCAGTGTTGTGGGTCGGGGACAGTGAGTAGTTGAAGGTGAGACAATTGCTGTAGACAAAGCTTGGAGCCTGCTAAGGTTACATGTCGTCTCTTTACAGTGTGTTACACTTTTGTTTTTTTGTCAACTATTTTCTGTTTCCATTACCTCTGAGTTTGAATTCAGGCTCAAGCCAACCCCCCCTTCTATCTACACACAAATCATGCTAACCAGCCAGGGCTTAGATCCAGGGTACTAGGATCCCGTGGGGGTGGAGGGGCTGAGCCTGAATCAAGCCAGAACCCAGGGTTCAAGCTCTATCGCTTCACTTTGTAGAACCTGCCCCATTATACCTGTGCTCTGGGAATCCACCAAAAGTATTCTACAATCCCAAGGGCCAACTTCCTTTGTCCTCTGATTTGGTGGACAGTCAAGTTTTCCCACACTGCACCACGAACAAAGGGCTAGACGGCCACATTTGGGGAGGAGGCTAGGAAGACTGGGATATGGATGATTGGACTCAGGCCCACATAATGCAGCTTAGACACTGGAGCCATAGCTTGGGACCCAAGGTTCAACAATTCCTAACCTGGGGTTACAAATGAGTGTAAATGTTCAAACCCTAGGTTAACAAACCCAGGGTCTGCTAACTGGAGTTCTACCAATCCTGGGCTTACGTTGTAGTGTAGATATACCCTACTAGTGTGAGGGTGTTTCTGCCAAAGGAACAATTTCATGCAATTTGTCACCTGTCTGTCCCTCCACTCTCACCCTTCAGCTACGATCTGTGTATGCCTGAAGTTGTTAGGTCACTTGGCTGCATGAACTTAAATGGCACCTTTTTCCTCTACAGGGCTGTTCTCTGCTTTTCTTGTTGCTTTGAAATCTGCAAGGTAAGTGAGCCGCAGGCCTTAATGGCACAGCCCCCAGATATGCAGTTTTTCAAAGACAAAGTGGCTCTATAGCTGCATCCAAATTTTTTGTCTAAAGTGGTTTCAGAGTTACACCTGAGCCACATAATATACTTTACTGGCATACTTTCCTAACCACATTCAAACGCAGATGAGCAGCACCTACACTGGATGTGAGATGATGCTTGGCGTTTTTATTCATCACCTTTCATTCATCACCTTGACTTTTTGTCTTCTATGTGGATCAAATTAAGGGTCCGGTGGTTTCCATGCCAATGATTTCTAGGTGGATAACTTCCTGAATTATGACGGCTTATGGAGTAACTCAGACCATACCTTTACAGAGGCTACGGGCTCCTGCAACGAGGGCCCAAGCGCCTTCAGTTGCATTCCTCAGCAATGTTTTGATATTGAAGAAATGCAGGGTTGCTACCTGCTCTTCTGTACATACTTTTACCAAGCACTATGGTATCACAGCTGTATCTAGATCAGATGCAAACTTGGGGAAGGCACTTAGTTCCGTAGCCATTCTCTAATTACACCGAGTCCCACCTCCTACCAAGATGGCTTGTGAGCGACCAGTGGAATACACATCTGTAAGTACTTGAAGAAATAAACGATTACCTACCGGTTCTAGAACTGTGGTTCTCTGAGTTGTGGGTGCAGATTTATATTCCACAACCCACCCTCCATCCCCTCTGCACCAGTTTCAACTCTTCGTGTACAATGCAAAGGAACTGAGGCGGGTCAGGAGGTGCTGCCCTTCAATAGTTATGGGAGGGGCGACAGGACCAGAGGGCACAAGTGCTGCCCCGAAGGGTACTGCCAGCAGAGTTCTCTGGCTTCAGTGCACTACGCCTATATGGAATACACGTCTGCACCCACATCTCAAAGAACAAGTTACAGTAAAGGTCGGTAAGTGGCTTTCTTAGGCACTCTGGAGAGTTCCTGATCTGCTGTTTGAATGCAGAAAGGGGATGGGAAGAGTCTGCTGACACCCCTCAAGTAGTGCAAGGGCAGCCCCTACCCCTGTATCATTACAGGAAATGCTGGGGGAGATGAATTCTCAACATGTGTCGTAGCTCAAGGTCTGTGCAGAAGGTGATTATCTGTGCAATACAGTGAAGCTCAGGAGGGGATGGCATGGGGCTTTTATATGGTTACTCTCGATTCTGTAGGCAGTTTGATGCAGGAACTGAGTCCATTAATCTCCCCATCTCTGGATGTAACATCAGTATTTCCCTGCTCATTGCAGATGGTGGAGGATTTGACTGGAATGCGCCATGGGAGCTGTGAGAATCCTGATGGCTTAGATGCCTGGAATTGAGCATGCAGCATGGTGCTTTTGCATTCTCTTTCTGTGTTGAAAGAATAATGGCTGAGCTGATCATGTGTCTCCTGACTGGGAGAGCTGTATGAATTATTCATTACAAATAATTTCTCCTGTGGATTTTTATTGTTCGTGAATTACGTGTCACCCCATTGTGATTTTTATTCACTGGTTTGGTGAGAGAGATTGCATTTTGGTCTCTAATTTGTTTGCAAATTAATTGCAGTGAGCATTCAATACTCATTATTAGAGCTGATCAAAAACGGGTGAAAAAATTTTGCAAAAGTAGTTTTATGATTTTTCATTGAATTTTAAAAGTTTCAAGCAAAGTGGCCTGGCTCTGTTTGGTGTTCAGGCAGTGTGCCCTCTTGTGTTTCAAAAGATCAATGAAATTCACAATTGTCCGATGACTCCATAGTTAGGGCCCTACCAAATTCACAGCAATGAAAAACGGACCATGAAATCTGGTCTTTTGTATTCTTTTACCCTATACTATATAGATTTCACGGCGAAGACCAGCGTTTCTAAAAATGGGGGATTCTGACCCAAAAGAGAGTTGCAGAGGGTCACAAGGTTATTTTAGGGGGTCGCAGTATTGCCACCTTTACTTCCGTGCTGCCTTCAGAGCAGGGCGGCCAGAGAGCTGTGGCTGTTGGCCGGGTGCCCAGCTCTGAAGGCAGCGCCCCGCCGGCAGCAGCGCAGAAGTAAAGGTAGTGGTACCACAATCCCCCCTCCCAAACACAATAACCTTGTGACCCCACTCACAATGCTTTTTCGGGTCAGGACCCCTACAATTACAATATCGTGACATTTCAGATTTAAATACCTGAAATCATTAAATTTACAATTTTTAAAATCCTCCGATAGTGTAATTGATCAAAATAGACTGTGAATCCGGTTGGGCCCTACCCATAGTGTAACAGATAAAGCTCTTCAAAATGGTGGCAGGCCTCCTCTCTGGAGTGATTGTTCTTCCTAGTAGTTATTTGTACCAGTATTCAGGATTCTGTGAACAACGTGGTGAATAAAACACTCATTTACAGAAATCATGAACTCATCCAATCAATGACAGAGATGGAATGCAGTCAGAACATGAAACAGAGCAAGTCTTCATAAACTAAACTCAGCCAAGGTGAATAAGGCATTTTCCTAGTCAGTGGACTTGTACTCCAGAGCTGAATTCTGCCATATGGCCTTTATATTGCCTTCTCAGTCCCTATCCCCAGCGTGAATTTTCTTCCCTGAGGCTAACAGCATGGTCATTCCTTGAGCCTGGGAACCCAACTATCTATCTATTTTAGGTACATCCGTGCCCCATTCTCAATCTTGAATGTATTTATCCTCACAATACAAGTGCTGGTTTCAGAGTAGCAGCCGTGTGAGTCTGTATTCACAAAAAGAAAAGGAGTACTTGTGGCACCTTATTGAATTTTCCACTGAATGCATCCGATGAAGTGAGCTGTAGCTCACGAAAGCTTATGCTCAAATAAATTTGTTAGTCTCTAAGGTGCCACAAGTACTCCTTTTCTTAATACAAGTGCTATTATCCCCATTGTACAGAATGGGAATTAAGGCACAAAGAGACTAAGGCTATGGCTATACTAGACCTTCCAGCAGCACCACTGTACTGATACAGCTGCACCACCGTAAAATCTCCAGTGTAGCTGCTCTATGCCGATGGGAGGGAGCTCTCCCATGGACATAATTAAACCACCCCCAACAAGAAGTAAGAGTGTGTGTGCTGGGGGACCACATGTCTTGACTGTCAAAGAGGCACAACTGAACAATCAGCCACCGGAATGTGATGTATTTTGGAGAAGGGTGTCTTCTTAGCCACGCCACTTGGTCTCACCCAGCCGGCAGGACTTCAGGCAGGCTCCAGCTTGGCACTCTGAACTGGGCAAGGCAGAACCTTAGACTAGATGATCCCAAGACTCCAGTTGGCCCAGAAATGTCTACAAGGGCGAGGGAGGGACCCTACAAAACAGCCCCCACCAGACCCCTGTAGCCCCCCCAGGCCACGTCCCCAGACCTCCGTACCCCCCCCACCCAGGTACCCCTCCCCAGCCAGCGCCCCAGAACCCAGTGTCCCCCCCAACCCAGGTACCCCTCCCCAGCCAGCCCCCCAGACCCCTGTGCCCCCCCCAGCCAGCCCCTCCGACCCAGGTACCCCTCCCGAGCCGGCGCCCCCAGAGCCCTGTGTCCCCCCAGCCAGCCCCTCCAACCCAGGTACCCCTGCCCAGCCTGTGCCCCCAGAGCCCTGTGTCCCCCCAGCCAGCCCCTCCAACCCAGGTACCCCTCCCGAGCCGGCGCCCCCAGAGCCCTGTCCCCCCAGCCAGCCCCTCCGACCCAGGTACCCCTCCCGAGCCGGCGCCCCAGAGCCCTGTGCCCCCCCAGCCAGCCCCTCCAACCCAGGTACCCCTCCCCAGCCGGCGCCCCCAGAGCCCTGTGCCCCCCCAGCCAGCCCCTCCAATCCAGGTACCCCTCCCCAGCCGGCGCCCCCAGAGCCCTGTGCCCCCCCAGCCAGCGCCTCCAACCCAGGTACCCCTGCCCAGCCTGTGCCCCCAGAGCCCTGTGCCCCCGCAGCCAGCCCCTCCGACCCAGGTACCCCTCCCCAGCCTGTGCCCCCAGAGCCCTGTGCCCCCCCAGCCAGCCCCTCCGACCCAGGTACCCCTCCCGAGCCGGCGCCCCCAGAGCCCTGTGCCCCCGCAGCCAGCCCCTCCAACCCAGGTACCCCTGCCCAGCCTGTGCCCCCAGAGCCCTGTGCCCCCCCAGCCAGCGCCCCAAGACCCAGGTAGCGAAGAAACCCCTAGGCGACCCCACCCGTGACAACCGAGGCATTCCCCCCAAACACTTCCGGGGCAACCAGCAGCGGTGGAAATGACGACACCCGCTCCCTTGGCTCGAGTCGAACCCCCCGCTCGCTGCCTCAGCCCATTGGCCGATGGAGCTGCCCATCCCCAGCTCGGGGCCGCGCATGCGTGCTGGTGCTGTGACGGGTCTGCGTGCCGCTGGGGACCGGTTGCTGCTTCAGGCGAAGATCCCCCAACATGGTGAGTGGAGGGCGGGGCCGCACCCCTGCCCCGCGGCCGCCGTCTCACCTGCGGCAGGGGCGGGGCTGGGGCAGAGGGGCCGGGCCGCAGCCCAGGGCGTTGGTTCGAGACCCCGTGTCAGCCCAAGGAGCCCTGGGCTCGGGGACCCGGGTGCGGAGTTAAAGGCGGGGCCGGGGGTTGTGGGGGGAACCTGGAGCCACATGAGGGGGGTTGGGGGCCTGAGGCTCACGGGAGGGAAGTGGGGGCTCCCTGGGGGGCTCAGTCAGGAGGGGTCACCTCAGATCAGTCCGGAGTGACAGCACCACACCATTAGTTATGGGGATCAGTTAAACCGCATTCAGCCCCTGCGTGAGCACCCTCATTCCGAACAAAAGGGGCCTTAAATTGGGTTAGTCTGAGTCACTTCCAAAGTGAATGAAGACAAACTGAATTAAGGCCACTGTAATTCTCGATATCAGCAGCCACACAGGGGTTGAATGGGGTTTAGCGAATCCACTTCAAATTCACAGCTTTAGTTAATTCGGAGCGATTCATTTTCCTGCTGTCCCCATCTGTACGAGCCCTCCGAAGTGGACTTCAGGGTACGTCTGGGCAGCAACATAAGCCCAGGGTTAGTAGAACTGGAGTGAGCGGCCCCTGGGTTTGTTAATCTAGGCATAGGGCCGACTCCGTGGGTGCCCCAGCCCTGGAGCACCCATGGAAAAAAATTAGTGGGTGCTGAGCACCCACTGACAGCCAGCTCCCCCCTCGCACTGCCAGTGCCTCCTGCCCGCCCAGATCAGCTGCTTCAGGGCATGCAGGAGGCTCTGGGAGGGAGCGGGAGGAGTGGGGACCTGGCACGCTCAGGGAATGGAGGGGAAGAGGCGGGGTTGGGGGCAAGGGATGGGGCGGGAGCAGGAAAAGGCAGGATGGGGGTTTGGGGGAAGGGATGGGGCGGGGTCAGGGCCTGGGGCAGGAACAGGAAAAGGCAGGATGGGGGCTTGGGGGAAGGGGTTGGATGGGAGTGGGGTCTCGGGTGGAGCAGAGCGGTGGATTGAGCACCCTCCCGGGCCTGGAGGAAGCCAGCGCTTATGAATCTAGGGCTTGAATATTTGCATTTATTTGTAACCCCCAGGTTAGGAATTGTTGAACCCTGGGTCCTGCATAACATAGACAAGGGGCTCCAGTGTCTACACTGCATGATGCCGGCCCGAGTCCAGCCACCCATATCCAGACTTTTTAGTGCCCTCCCAAATTGTGGCAGCTCTACGCCTTTGTTCGTGGTGCAGTGTGAGAAAACTTGATTGTCCTCCATACTTGACTCCCCAAAGGACCAAAAGAGTTGGCCCATGGGATTGTGGGATACCCTTGGCAAACTCCCAGAGCACAAGTCCAGTGGGGCTGTATCTACCCTTCAAAGTAATAGGGCTTGAACCCTGGGTCTCAGCTTTACTCAGGCTCGGACCCTCCACCCCGATGGGCTCCTGGTAGCCTGCGTCTGAGCCCTGGGTTAGCACAATTTGTATGTAGACAGAAGGGGAGTTAGGCTTGAGCCTGAGTTTGAACCCTGGGCTTACACGGCAGTGTAGATTGCACTCCTTGATAATCTGTACACTATTCCCTGATAACCAGAAATTTCTACGCTTAAACTCTGTACCATTCACTATTTTTTTAAAACACCATCTTAATAAAATTTTTATACCCTCTTGTGGGCTTCCAGAGCCCAGGTACCAGCCCAAGCCTAAACATCTACCCTGCAGTTTTGTAGCCCCACAGCCCAGTGAGCCTTAGTCTGCTGAAAAGGACCAGCCACAGGTGTTTTATTGCAGTGTAGACATATCCTCAGAGTCCTAGATTTCAAGGCCTGAAAGGACCACAATGATTATTGAGTTTGACCTCCTGCATAACACAGACCATAAAATTCTACACAGTAACTCTTACAAGGGAAGGAATTATTCTTCCATGATACATAATTGAATGCTATCAAGCCAATAATTTGTGAGTGAGCACCTTACAAAGGAAGACAAGTGAAATCCCTGTTTTACACATGGGGAAATGAAGAGGTTCTGTAAATTTTCCAAGACCACACAGGGAGTCAGTGACACAGCCAGGGATAGAACCCAGACTCCTAACTCCCAGTCCAATGCACTATCCCTTAACTGCATGGCTTTGGGTGAGCGAAAAAAAAAAATCTCATTTTAATTAATGCCATTGACTGTATGGCTTGGGTGTCTTTTTTCAAAGAAGCGTGGGCACTGGGATGTACCAAGTCAACAGGGATGTTGGTCTACGAGGTGCTTCCCCTGAGGAAATCTTAGGGATTGGGAGGGAAGGGTTATTATTGTTGTTTTTTATTGTAATTCTATTAAAGGAGACACTGAAAACAGACTTTTACAAAGATCACCATAAACTGTTTCTGTTTACAAAAAATACAGCTGAAATATTTTCTTAAGAAACAGATGTTTCCCTGCATTGCAGATGAGAACCTGAAAATGAAACAGTCTACAGCTGGGATTTTCAGTTGAGCCCAAGGGAGTTAGGCACCCAACTCCTATTGAATTGGTGTTTGAGCACCACACTCCCTTTGATCCTTTTAAAATCTCAGTCTGGGTGTGAGCTAAAAACAAAGAGAGAGTGACTAGTCTTGCTTGCTATGTGAGAAGAAATGCAAAATTAGATGATGATCTGCACGGATGGATCCTTATGCTCAGGCAACACTCTTTGGAAGTCAGTAGGGCCCGGATGCCTGGAACAGGTTGTAGGGTTGGGGCTTTAAACAGGAATAATAGCACTTACTTTCAGATTTAATAGCAGTCACCAGCTGTTTATTTTTCCACTTCTCCAGCATACAACTCATTTGTTACAATCTCCTTTTAGTTACCATTCCGTTTCCTTCATTTTGAAATTTGCACTGTGATTTTCCATGCCTGATAATCATTTTAAAATAGCTCTTGATTTTCCGTGCTGGATAAGACAAACTGTAGTTTGCAGACACAAAACAAATCCAATGTTGTATGGTTCCCATAGTTGGCAGCAGTTAGTATTGTTTTAGACGTAGTTGCCTAGTCTCCTGTGCAGTTGTTTCCTTGTTCCTGTGAAGACAAGCATGTTTCTTTGTTTGTAGAAGTCTGTTTTGCCCGACATTGCATTATGGAGCTCGGTCAGTCAAGGTGCTGAGTGCCCCAGCCCCCCATTCTCTTTAATGGGAGTTCACAGTGCCCAGCACCTCTCAAGGAGCGCTCGGCACCATGCAGAATCACACCTCGGCCACTCAGATCATTAGGCTCCATTATCGAGATCCCCAGTGAGTTGTAATTGATGTAAGAGCGAGCATTGCTAAGAAAACTTTCAAAATCTTTCAGAGTTGACACTAATTTTACAGAGACAACAAACGGATAATAATACCTTTGCAGATTTCTTTGTATATTGACTTTTTAACGTAGTAGAATAAACTGTTAGCAATAGATAACAATAGCCCATCCACCATGAATCGTTATTGTAGGCTAATGGTTGTAAACCAGACTCTTTCCCCTCGTTTGCTTTGTTTATTGCCTTTAGCATATTTTTGATAAATGGAATTTAACCCAAAACTCGATGTTTTTTCTTTCTTGTTTGTAAATTCCATGTATTTTTTCAAAACAAGTGCTGCAGCCCTGTCCTTTGTATAACTGTAAAATAGTAAGAAGAAGTGCTAGCAGCCCTAATGAGCAATCCCACAGTAACAAAATAGTGTGTGTGTGGCCTTGTGTCCATGAGCGAACCTGTAATGAGAAACCAGTGTTGCAGTGAGGGATGTATTGGGGAACAGGTTTCAGGCTTCCAAAGGCTTGTTATGGCAAATGACTGATGGACAACAAGGGGCTTGAAAACAACTAAAAAGGCCTTGGTAATATGATGGTGCAAAAGATAGCTGTGCTTTGCTCTGAGAAAATGAGTAATATCTATTGGAATCATCTTGGCTCAGTTGTATTTCCAGATATATTATTACAAAGCATTATTTGAAGGCAGATTGCACCTTCAAGACATCATGTTGCCTAATCTTTTGTTTGTTTGTTTGTTTGTTTGTTTGTTTTTTTCAGGCTGAGGTGGAAGAAACACTGAAGCGAATTCAGAGCCAAAAGGGCGTCCAAGGAATCATTGTTGTTAATTCGGAAGGTATTGTGCCACTCTGGCTATATTTCCTAAGGATGTTACTTTTTCAGAACAGGGCACTTTAAAGATCAATGTATTTGCTATTTAGAAAGAGATTAAATGTCTCTCTAGATATGTTTTCTTCCCTTAGAGAGGCAGGTTAAGTCAAGCTGTCTCTCTGCAAGCCTATTGAAGTCAGTGGCATTGAGCGGATGTATCTGAGAGCAAAATTTGCCCCCATGCATTTTAAGAATAACTTTACAGCCAAGAGGAAAAATATCAGTGTATAGAATGTAGAACAAGGCAAGCTCATTTTGTCAGTACAATGAAAAGGTTTTTCTGATCATATGTAATGTACAGTAAATCTTCTAACACTTAATTTTAATTTAACTGATAAGTGTCTTAGAAAAAAGACATTTGGTAAATACGTGGAGGCTCTATTGAAGATCTGATAATTGGTGACCTCATTTACAAATCAGCACTCGGCTTTCCCTTCCTTGGTAGTGCTGGTGTCTTAGGACTGGGAGGAAGGTCAAATGTTTGGGTTGTGCTTGTGGGGTATACATCTTCAGTGTACTAGAAAAACAGATAGATCAAATGTTAGCAATTTGCTACTGCATCCGTCCCATACTACAACGTACGACAAATGTGGATTGAGTTTGGCTTTTTGGCTTCTGCCAGGGCACTGGTACTGGAAAGCCCCCTCAGGAGGAGGTTGTGGAGCAGGAGAGCAACTGCTACCTCCCCATCCTTACGGATCGGTCCTAACCAAGGTGATGCACAGAGTCAGTGCATCCCGTCAGCAGCCTCCAGCGGACCGGCTCATATGGCGCCTGGCTATAAAGCACTCCCTCCCTCCCTGCTCCCCCTCCCCCCCCCCCCGAGAAAAACAATGAAAAAATCTCAATGTTACACAAGCCTATGGAGGGCTCTGGTCCCAGTGGTGGTGAGCAACTCTTCTCTGCTACCATCTATGTTCCTTGAGGGCTTTTCTTATATGTTCTCTTTTTTGTATGTATTAGTGGCTCCTAGTGGAAGTTTCTCCTTGTTTCCAGCTGCTCTTTGGAAGGAAGGCTGGCGGTCTGCAGAAGCAGCCAGCCCCTCCCCCCCCACATGTTTCTGCACCACTCACAGAAGGGTTTCTAGTCACACTTTGTTTCAAAAAAATTTTTTTTAAATATGCTAAATTTTAAGCATAAAATCTACTGAGGTTTAAAGGGACTGTACAGATGTGTCTAGTGGGTAGCCAGGAATTAAGTTAGTCTCAGAGGTTACCATCATTAACTATCTCACCACACTTACCTTCTCTCTTTGCAGGTATTCCTATCAAAAGCACGGTGGACAACTCCACAACAGTGCAATACGCAGGCCTAATGCACAGCTTCATCATGAAGGCAAGGAGCACTGTGCGAGACATTGATCCCCAGAACGACCTGACATTCCTGCGAATCCGCTCCAAGAAAAACGAGATCATGATTGCTCCAGGTAAAAGCCCCTCAGCATCAGGCTTCAAAGCCTCCTGTTGAAATTCCTTTCTCGCGGCATGTGTCTCATCCTTCCCTGTCAAGCTTTCCATGGCACAAAATCTATACAGCCTGAAGAAGTGAATCCTACCAGTGACTGGGGGAGGGATAACTCAGTGGTTTGAGCATTGGCTTGCTAAACCCAGAGTTATGAGTTCAATCCTTGAGGGGGCCATTTAGGGATCTGGGGCAAAAATTGGGGATTGGTCCTGCTTTTAGCAGGGAGTTGGACTAGATGACCTCCTGAGGTCCTTTCCAACCCTGATATTCTATGATTCTGTGACTGTCTAATTTAGTATGCTGTAGCCAAAGAATTTCTGGTGGTATACTCGGTTCAGAGATGGGTCTATTTCTGTTAAACTGAGCCTCCCTCTTCATGGTGGGGTGTGGGAAGGAATCAGTTTTCCCATCTCACTGCCAGTCAAACTGTACATTTGAAAGAAGGTTCTCTTGTGTTTTGCCTTCTTCAAGATAAGATCAGAAGAGTCTGAAATTAGCGGAACACATTTTATGAGCTGCTTCAGGCCAGCACTGCTAGCATAACTACTGAAACGAACCAGAGTGGGAGGCTGGCGTCTTTCTCAGAATTGGAGGAGCACGCATATTGTTACAGTACTTGCTGGTCCTAGAATCTCTCAATTTGAGTCTGTGTCTGCACTAGACTCTGTTAATTTTTCGCCACTGGTCAGAGCGTGTCTAGACAATGTAGTGGTTAAAACACCAGTAGCCTGGAAACACTGGAACTTGCAATGATGTAGCATTGGTGGGACATGTCGAGAGAAAATGCCTCATGCCAAGGAGGCCAGAATGTTTCATGAAATCACCAGATAGTGTCACGGAGGGAACTGGTGCAATATGAGTGCAGTTCACCCAGGTGTAGAGGGCTCATATATGCCCCTCCACATCACTTAAGACCTGTGGTGGAGCTGTGATGAGTAGGGAGCTGTTCACGATGAGTGACTGCACAGGGCAAGGGGTCCTCTTTGTATAACAACCTATTTGTGCTGGCAAAGAGGCGCTGGTTGTGGCTGCAGTGGGGGAATGGCTGAGAGATTTATGCTTATGTGGATCTATTGGTCCAGAATCCCCACGCGGAAGATGCAGAGGGGTAGTGGGTGTTGTTCCAGAATGTAGGAATGTGCATTAAATTACATCAGCTTGGTACATCCCGTTCTCTAGAGAGGCTGGAACTATTCCCCCACAGTAGGATTAGAGAGACTGACCTGATTTATCCATGGGAAATACCTGTCAAGCCCCCCTCGCTCACTAAGGAACACTTGCTGTCAGGTATTTTTATTTTCTCACACTACTTTAAAATTGAAGTGGAGCTGATGAACATTTAAGTAGGTGACATTTACTGTCACTAGTCAATGTCTGATAAACGTGCAAGGTAAAAAACAAAACAAGAAAACAACTTTTCTTAATCTGTGAATGAGCATTAGCAATGGAGGAATAACTTCCTTTTTTTCCCTTGCAGATAAAGACTATTTCCTGATCGTCATCCAGAATCCAACAGAATGAGATTGTCCTAAATTAGTATGGTTTTTCCCCCAGTACCCAATATTTTTAAATTTAATAGCCAAAAACAAAGCATTAGGGTTAATTCTATTGTGCCACCTTAATAATGACCAGGAGGACCACCTTGTGCTCTTTTGTTGTTTACAAAGAAGTAAAAGTACCTTTCTTTTGTATCACTAAAATGGCATTCCGTGGAAGGGGTCTGAGGATTGAAATCAAGTGACTTGGGCAGTCAGAAATGGACAGATTTCTTTTAGTGTTCAAGAAGATAATATAATAGAAATTCTAATAGTGTGATCTAAAAAATGAATCTTTGTGGTTTGCACACTCCTGTCAATTCTGACTGAAGTATGGTTTTACCTTCTTGGTTTTGAATGACTGTAAATATGAAGCTTGATGACTCATAACTTACCTTCTTGTTTTTTGGGTTTTTTTTGTTGCCGCTTTTATGATTTATTTTGAAAAGGTCTTGCCTTATCAAATCAATAAAAGTGTCATCAATGATTATTTTTGTCATGTCTCTATTCCTTCTCTTGTGAAATTTTCAATGGCCCTTTGATGACTGAACTTCTTACTGCAAATCTTTAGAAGCTCTGAACTCTCCCTGAGGATGTCCCTACCTCACAATGTTATCTCTCTGAATGGTGACTTTTTCGAAGCGAACGGGCTCTGTACTAGTAGTGGCCCATTATTTTCATCCATTTTCACCCTATGCACTTGCTTTTAAACCAGGGACAAAGAAGAAAAATACAATTGACTTATTAGGGGTTTGTCCTGAGTAACAGCAGCAGGATTTCATCTGTTGGAATTGCCGTTCCAGTACAGTCCAATAATCTGTCTAATCAGGTATTCAGTCTTGAGGTATTCAGGATTTGGTTTGTAAACAATTGAGGCATACAAATTGGATACCTACCTGTGCAAATGGTTACAGTAACCTGCAAACATGATGTGAATATACAATTGCAGTAATTCTTCAGGTGAATTAGATGCACAAATGCATGTGTCAGAGCATGCCTCTTGTTTTAAAAACAAGGCTCTGAATTTCGAATGAGTATTTTAAAATCTTGTTTTATCTGCCTCAATACCCTATATAGTGAGTTCTCGTGGTAACTATATATAGATAATTTTTTTAAAATGTTGACTTTAGTTTTGCACATCCTCTTGTCCCTGTATTATGGGAAAGGGTAAATAGGGATACCTAAGTGGACTTCTCTGTACCATTTATTATGTCTGATTTTACTCTTCTTTACAAATGAAATATCCCTGATTTTTAATCTCTCCTATATGAGAGACCATTCGTCTTCCAG
The DNA here is from genome assembly GCF_965140235.1 of Caretta caretta. Classification (NCBI taxonomy): domain Eukaryota; kingdom Metazoa; phylum Chordata; order Testudines; family Cheloniidae; genus Caretta; species Caretta caretta. Next base: position 26,641,311 of record NC_134218.1, on the reverse strand, counting down.
GTGTGTGTTCACTTATCCTTTTTTGACAGGTTTCAGAGTAACAGCCATGTTAGTCTGTATTCGCAAAAAGAAAAGGAGTACCTGTGGCACCTTAGAGACTAACCAATTTACTTGAGCATAAGCTTTCGTGAGCTACAGCTCACTTCATCGGATGCATACTATGGAAAGTACAGAAGACGTTTTTATACACACAAACCATGAAAAAATGGGTGTTTATCACTACAAAAGGTTTTCTCTCCCCCCACCCCACTCTCCTGCTGATAATAGCTTATGTAAAGTGATCACTCTCCTTATCAATCAAGGTGGGCCATTTCCAGCACAAATCCAGGGTTTAACAAGAACGTCTGAGGGGGGAGGGGGGGATATGAAAAAACAAGGGGAAATAGGTTACCTTGCATAATAACTTAGCCACTCCCAGTCTCTATTCAAGCCTAAGTCATTATGCAAGGTAACCTATTTCCCCTTGTTCTTTCCTACCCCCCCGCCCCGACGTTCTTGTTAAACCCTGGATTTGTGCTGGAAATGGCCCACCTTGATTATCATACACATTGTAAGGACAGTGATCACTTTAGATAAGCTATTACCAGCAGGGGAGTGGGGTGGGGGGGGGAGAGAACCTTTTGTAGTGATAAACACCCATTTTTTCATGGTTTGTGTGTATAAAAACGTCTTCTGTACTTTCCACAGTATGCATCCGATGAAGTGAGCTGTCGCTCACGAAAGCTTATGCTCAAATAAATTGGTTAGTCTCTAAGGTGCCACAAGTACTCCTTTTCTTTTTGAGAAAACTATTCAGCATGAAGATGTGCCATTGATGGCCTTAATGGCCTCTGTAATAGTCCCAGTATGTATGTTTGTTCCCTACCTTGGTCACAGTTTTGGCTGGCACAACCTATTGAATGCTATTTGTTAGTCATGTTGGCAACCATCGTTTGTGCTAGGGGCTATCATATATGTGTATAGACCAGGGGTGGCCAAACCGTGACTCACAAGCCACATGCTGCTCTTTTATAGTTAAAGTGTGGCTCCCAGAGCCCCCCAGACCCGACCCCCTCATTCTTCGCCTTCCAGACTGCAGCGTGGGAGCTCGGGGCTACTGCCCTGCAGCAGTGCTGGGGGACTAGAGGCTACTGCCAGAGATAACTGGTACCTGCTGAGAGTGGGTGGCACAATTTAAAGGTTAAGCCATTGGGGGGGGTGAGGAACTGGAGTCACACACCTCCAGGCATGTGCCCCCTCTTACCCTCAGTGGTCTCTCCCTGCAGCTCCCAGCTGTTTGCTGCTGCCTCTCACCACCTAAAGCAGCAACCCTTCCCTGCAGTCCCAAGCGGTTTACTGCTGCCTCTCCCCACAGCTGGCTCCAGCAGCTGCCATGCAGGGAGGGGTCCTGGGCACATCATGTGACCGAGTGGAGCCAGCAAACCCTGGCAAAAATCAGGGGTGGGGGCACAGTGTGCCCCAGCTCTCAAATTTCTGAAGATTGTTGTATGGAGGACCGGTAAGTTTGGCCATCCCAATATAGATGGTGGGATGTGTAGGACAGCCCCTAGCACATTTTAGTTAGTGTGTGGGGGTGTAGCTAGATAGGAAGACAGTCCCTGCCCCCAGGAGTTCACAATATAAGAATAGGGTTGTCAACCCTCCTGGTATGGCCGGGAGTCTCCCGGAATCAGGCTCGATTGGCTTCAGTAGCCTTCAGGAAATCTAGGAGATTTTAGGCTGCTAAAAGTGTGGCAGCACAGCAGGGCTAAGGCAGGCTCCCTACCTGTCCTGGCTCTGCGCCGCTCCCAGAAGCGGCCCGCATGTCCAGCAGCGGCTCCTAGAAGGAGGCAAAGCCAGGGTTGTCTCTGCAGGCTGCCCCCATCCCGATTGCGGACTCTGCAGCTCCCATTGGCCAGGAATGGGGAACCATGGCCAAATGGGAGCTGCGAGGGTGATACTTGCAGGCAGAGGCAGCGCACAGAGCTGCCTGGCCGCCCATGAGCCTAGGAGCCACTGCTGGACATGCCGCTGCTTCCAGGAGCCGCCTGAGGTAAGCACTGCCTGGCCGGAGCCTGCACCCTGAACCCCCGCCTGCACCCCAAACCACTTACCCCACCCCAACCCCCTGCCCTAGTCTCAGCCCGGAGCCCCCTCCACACTCGGCCCCAGCCCAGAGCCAGCCCGCACCTCGTCCTGCACCACTGCCCCAGCCCTGTGAAAGTGAGTGAGGGTGGGGGAGAGTGAGCGATGGAGGGAGGGAAGCTAGAGTGAGTGGGGGCGGAGCCTCAGAAAAGGGAGGGGAAGGGGCAGGGCATGGGTGTTTGGATTTGTGTGATTAGACAGTTGTCAACTCTATATAAGAGCAGTAAACATCTTGTTCTTAATGGGTTACTAATTCAGAACCCATCATTTGATAGCAGCCTTCAACTACCTAAAGGTGGGTTCCAAAGAGGATGGAGCTCGGCTGTTCTCAGTGATGCAGATAACAGAACAAGGAGCAATGGTCTCAAGTTGCAGTGGGGGAGCTCTAGGTTGGATATTAGGAAAAACTATTTCACTAGGAGGGTGGTGAAGCACTGGAATGGGTTACCTAGGGAGGTGATGGAATCTCCCTCCTTGGAGGTTTTTAAGGCCCATCTTGACAAACCCTGGCTGGGATGATTTAGTTGGCTTTGAGCAGGGGGTTGGACAAGATGACCTCCTGAAGGCTCTTCCAACTCTAATCTATGATTTTATGATTGTGCACAAGCTGTTGAAACTGTCCACTGCTGTGTGTTGTAGTTAGGGCCTCGTGTACTACTTGGCACAATAGGACACAGTTCTGCAGCAAAGTTAATTTATTATTGTAGCTCCATGAAATACTCTTCATCCCCCTCCCCCCAGCTCATAGTTTGAAGATACTCAATGATGTGCAGTTAACCAGTGATTATGTTCAGCAATGATTATTTTAGATGGTGGATTTTTCTTTTTTTTTGCACTGCATATTGTGGATGACTCAGCTCTGGATATCAGCAGTTATGATGTTGCCTGAACAGTTCCCATCTCGTGTGTGCCAGGGAAGAGGGGAGCTTGCAAACAGCTCCATCTTCTCAGCTCCCCAGGCCTCAGCTGCTGCTCTGTTCTCTAGGCAGTATAGTTTCCCTGTTTGCACTTCTGGCTTCCCCTGCTCCAGAGCTTCAAATTGGACTCGAACTCTGGCTCCTTACCCCCCTTACTGCCTGGTATTAGGGTTGCCAGGCATCCAGTTTTCAACCAGAATGCCCGGTTGAAAAGGGACCCTGGCGGATCTGGTCAGCACCCTTGACCAATCTGTTAAAAGTCTGGTCAGCAGCGCAGCGGGGCTAAGGCAGGCTCCCAGCCTGCCCTGGTTCTGTGCAGCTCCCTGGAAATGGCCAGCATGTCCCCGCAGCCCCTAGGCACAGGGGTGATCAGGGAAGCTCTGAATGCTGCCCCCGTGCTGGCACTACAGGTCCGATTGGCCAGGAACCGTGGCCAATGGGAGCTGTGGGGCCAGTGCCTGTGGTCGCGGGCAGCGTGCACCGTACAGACCCGCCTGGCCGCGCCTCTGCCTAGGGGCCGCAGGGACATGCTGGCCGCTTCTGGAGAACTGCACAGAGCCAGGTCAGGCAGAGAGCTTGCCTTAGCCCTGCTGCGCCACCAACTGGGAGGTAAGCACCGCCCGGTTGGAGCCCAATGCACCCCTGCTCCAGGTCAGAACCCTCTCCTGCACCCAAACTCCTTTCCAGAGCCCACACCCTGCATCCCCTGCTGCACCCCAATACCCTTCCCCAGCCCTGAGCACCCTCCTGTACCCCAAACAGCTCATCCCTGGCCCCACCACAGAGCCCACATTCCCAGCCAGAGCCTTCACCCCCCTAACCTTCTGCCCCAGACCTGAGCCCCTTCCTGTACTCCAAACTTCTTGGTCCCAGCACTAATCCCCTTCCTGCACCCTGAACCCCTCATTTTTGGCCCCACCCCAGAGCCCACACTCCCAGCTGGAGTCCTCACCCATTCCCACACCCCAACCCCTTGCGCCAGCCCAGTGAAAATGAGTGAGGGTGAGGGAAAGCAAGCAATGGAAGGAGAGAGGCTGGAGGGAGGGGGGCCTCAGAGAAGGGGCAGGGGCGGGGCTTCAGGGAAGCAGGGTCAGGGGGCAGGGTAAGGGTGTTCAATTTTGTGCTCTTAGAGAGTTGGCAACCCTAGCCTAGTTCTAGAATAGTGAAGGGAACAGGCATTGTGATTATGTGGGGAAAGGTGCGGAGCCAGAGGTGGTTGCAGGCAGGTCCCTGAAAACAAAAGCCAAGTGCCTGGCTGCAGCAAAATACTGAGTTCTACAGCAAAAAGGCTGAATTCCGTGGTATGTTTGGAAAACTGCCAAATTCAGTGGCTGCAAAATGATAGAGTCTGCAGGGCTCTTTGCAGTGAGATGACTAGGGCAGTTCACACCTCTCAGAACCATTTTTGGGGGCTCTTTGCAGACTCAGGCTGGCATCAATTTACAATTTTTGAGATTATCTTTGCAAAGATAAGGGCTAGAAACTTTTTTTTTTTTTTTTAAGACAAGCTGAGATTCTGTAGCTCCACACTGCACGAAGGGGCAGAAGCTGCAGCAAATTTCATTATTACAGAATACATGAAACTCTGGTCTTAGTAGTTTGCATTTGACTATACTGAATGTCTCAACTGCCATGTTGTTTGTTTTTCTATGTCCATCAGCTGGTCCCCATGCACCATAATTCTGACCAAACATGTTTAATCTAAATAATTTTTTTAAATCAAATTTTGGGTCAGGTGCGCAAATGTTGTAAACAAGGGTCTTCTATGTACCCAGTCCTGCCTAGGTAGCTTACCAAATGTGTTGCCTGTTATCTTTGATTCCTATCTCCGATGTGATGGGAGCTCATTTACAATTTGTTAGGAAACCTGGTTGCTAATTATTGTAGAGTATGCCAGTCCTCAAAACTCAGTACCCCTCCTCTTTAATGAGTCTCTGTAGCTTCAACCATGCATCAGGCAGTGGCTTCATAGAAACGGTTACATTACATTTTGCAGCTAGAGCAGGAGATTACATACTGCATGTATATGGTCATAACTTATCTGAATTGAATTTTCACTCCATCAAACAATGTTGAACAGGCTGGGGTCTCAGTGTTTCAACTGAAGGTGGAGACAAGATAGAAGAAAACAATTTAGTACAAGCCTCATGAATATGCGTTATCGTTCATAACCAGATAAATGTTTCTGGCTGGAGATTACGGCCTGTTCTTTGGTTTTCACACATTGTTGGCAATGTTACTGCTGTGCATAGTAAAAAATTTCTTTAATGCAGTATTCAGTAACTTGGTTTTAGTAGGTTTCAGAGGAACAGCCGTGTTAGTCTGTATTCGCAAAAAGAAAAGGAGGACTTGTGGCACCTTAGAGACTAACCAATTTATTTGAGCATGAGCTTTCGTGAGCTAGCTCATGCTCAAATAAATTGGTTAGTCTCTAAGGTGCCACAAGTACTCCTTTTCTTTTTGGTTTTAGTATGTTCCCTTAGGATAATTAGCCTTTCTGATGGTCTTGCATCTGTTTTAAAAAAAAAAATACCCAGTAGCTCTGCTGCAGAATTAAGGGCCCAGTCTGACAAAGTGATGCACACTTCTTGTGAGGTGCTGAGCACCAGCAGTGAAATCAATAGGGTCCCTCAAAGGGCTTTTGGTGCCTAACTCTCACTGATTTCAATGGGCATTAGGTGCCTAAATCTCTTTGAGGATCTAGGCCTCTGTGTTCAAAGGCAGAAAGAAGGTCACAAAGGCAGGAAAGAATGTTCAGTGCAGGTAAAGAACATCACAGGTTATGGGAGTGACACCTCGTTTCCTGGCTTTGATGATAGTTCTTTCACAAGGGCTGTTTCCTGTGAAAAGTTAGCAGCAGCTGCAAAAGGAGGAAGATAAATATGAAAATAGGTATTGTAGCCCCAGTCCTTGACTCTGGCTGAAAAGTGGTTGAAGCATCTTGGGTGGAGGCACAAAGTTAGGATTTACCTTGTACTCCCCTGCACCTACAGTTGGTCTGTGCTAGGCTAGTCCCTGGGGATAAATTGCTGTTCTAATTTGTACCAGCTACGAGAGCCACAAGTGGCAATTATGGCAGCCTGAGATTGCTGAGGTGCAAGGAAGACCTACTCCAGGCCTACACTAGCAAAGTACTCCTAGTACGGTCACAGATTATCAGCAAAACTGTACCTTTGCCGTATAACTGCGTCTGCACTACGGGCTTCTGCAGCCCCAACCATGTTGGTTAGGGACCACATCACCTCACACCCCTGTCCAACGTAGCTTTGCTGATAAATGTTTCTAGTGTAGACCTGGCCTTACTCTCTCCTCCTCTCTTCTGGTTTAAGGAGGTGGCGTACAAGGCCCAAAGGCCTAATCTACACTCAAATTTTAACAGCATGGCTAAATCAGTGAGGGTGTGATTTTATTTTTAAACTGGGATAGCTCTATCAGTAAAAGCCCCCGTCTAGATGCAGTTATACCAGTATATCTGCTTATAACGGTGTCGAAAAATACAGCAGTCCCCTGCACCAGCATAAATAATACTGTTATAAGCAATTCACAGACAAAACTGCGTCCAAACCAGAAGGTTCGCCCATATATAAACAAAGCCTAAATTGGTTCTAGGTCACCCAAGGATCCTCCTATACTAGCTAGTAGGAATAGCTGGACCCCTCCCTCCTATACTTTTGTGTCTTTGTTTTTAATCTAATCTCATTCCCACTGAAGTTGTTGGGAGATTTGCCGGTGGCTTCAATAGGAGCAGAACAAAGCCCTGGATTACTGTACTGCTTTTCAGGAAGGCTGAAGGCTATTGGAATTTAGAGATGCAGAAATCACTAGAAATGTTATACTGTTGTGTTAGCCGTAGAACCTCATTTATCTGAGCCTCTCTTATGCAAAAGCACCCACTATAGGAAGCTGGATTGTCATCTCCTGGCATGCCTGAATAAATATCAGGTCTCCTGATTTATTTGGATGGAGCTTTATAGAATTACTGTCCCAATGCCACAACCAGATCTGCATGGGCGGACTTTGGGGCACTGAAAGGGACTGATTACATAGATTTGACTGCGGGATCTGGGACCAAATCAATAAGCAAGAAAGCTAACTCCTTCCTAATGAAAAGAAGAAAACTCCACACAAAAAAGGAACTTGCCTGTGTATGCAGGGCATACAGCTATTTAGTTTGCTTGGTCAAATTCACTACGACTAGTTTGCTTTTCTGTGTTAAGGTTTAAGGAACCTCCAACTTTAAATCCTATATGCGGGGGGGAGGTCTTTGCTTGTATTTTTAACATCACCTTAGGTTTAGTCAAACTCAATTCAAAGAGTCAAGCTTACTTTTCACTACTTAAGATTTTTTTTTTTATATATTTTATCTTGGACATTGAAAATCAGTTATGTCAGTTTCTTCTGTTTATAATCAATTTCAGTTCATCCAATATAAACACTAGAAGAGATCATTTGTTTTAAAACAGCTGTTCCTTTGGGATTTTTTTTTCTGTTAATGGTAACATTTCTACTATTTTAGGTTTTGCCAGCTTTGAGAAGTGTCCGTTTTAAAAAAGATTGGGATGTTTAATGGAATGGCGTTAGTGTCAATATTTTTATCCTTGAATACTATACACACACACAGAGTTCTTGATGAAGATAGTTTGTAAACAATGATACATTAAAGCAGCATAACATTGCCTTTGCTGCAGCATATGCTTACAAGGAAAATTAAATAGCTTAATTTTTCAGGAAGTAGCATATTTTCCTTTTTAAATGTAGTCATATTATGCTCTTTAAAATGTTCAAAACAGAAGTAGCTGTAAACTTACCAGGCAAAATAAAAGCATGACAGACTGATTAGTTCATAAATTGTAGAGACACGAGGCAGGTGAAATAATATCTACTCCTGAGGGAATTCTGCTCCAAAAGAAATTTAAAATTCTGCACCAAAAAAAAAAAATTCTGCACACGATATTTTAAAATTCTGCATATTTTATTTGTCAATAAATAAATGTGGAGGCTCCAGCATGGCAATGGGAAGCACAAGCCACTGGCTGCTCACGAGATCACCCTACAGGCCCCCCCGCCACTTTCCCAGACAGGGACTTGCTGGTGAGACTACACACAGTGCAAGGGCCAGGCCTCCCCCAGAAACACTGTGGGGCCCTGCCCCTCAGTGCCAGGCACACTAAGATAAAGAGCATGAGGGACAGAGTCTGGCATGCACACCAGCCCTGGCACCTGATCCAGCTGTGGGCAGGCAGGCTCAGTCCCGCAGGATCCAAGTGTGGAGGGGCTTAGTGTGAGGGCATCCCAGAATGTGGTGAGAGGGTTCTGTGTGGGGCAGTCAGAGTTTGGGGGTGGATCTGGATGCACAGGGGCTTACTGGCGGGGAGGGGGGGGTTCTGAGTGCAGGGGGAATGGGACTCTGCAAGGTGAAGGTGGTTGGGGCTCAACAGGGGGGCAAAGGCAGGGTATAGAAGGCTGAGCGGGGAGGGGGTCTGGGTGTTAGGGGAGTGGAGCTTGGTAGGGTGGGGATCTGAGTGTACCCAGTTGGGACTCAGGAGGTGGGGGTCCAGGTACAGGGGACTTCTCAGGGTGTTCCAGATGTAGGGGGTGTGGGGCTCATTGGGGTGGTGGTTTGAGTGCAGGGTGGTGGTCTGGGTGCAGGGGGAGGGGCTCAGTAGGGGGTTTGGGTGCGGGGTGTGTGGCTTGGTGGGGATTCTGGGTATGGGGGGTCTGGATGTACGGTAGTTGGGCAGATGGGAGAGCAGCTCCCCATAGATTGGCTCCTCCCCCTGCAGCTGGGGAGTGATGGGGGCAGGAAGCAGGGGAGATATGCAGTGGGGGGGAAGATTACGGGGGTGGGTCTGACCTTGCCCACATTGCTCCTTGCAGAGGAAGAAGTCTCATCCTTCCCTGCCCCCAGCCCAGCCCAGCCAGCCAGGACTAGCAGCTGAGGGGACATGAATTCTGTGCACACGCAGTGGTGCAGAATTCCCCCAGGAGTAAATATCTTTTATATGTTGGACCAATAAAAGATATTACCTTGTCTCTCTAATATCCTGCAACCAACACGGCTATAACCCTGCAAACATAAATTATAGATGAATGCATCCGATGAAGTGAGCTGTAGCTCACGAAAGCTTATGCTCAAATAAATTGGTTAGTCTCTAAGGTGCCACAAGTACTCCTTTTCTTTTTGCAAATACAAACTAACACGGCTGCTACTCTGAAATCTGTCATGAATTATAGAGACAGCCATGAAGAGTACAAATATTTGAACAGATCCACAACCCTAGTTCATGTCTTGTTTTATCAAGCTCAGGGGTTCCCAAACTTGCTCAGTCTGGACTGCACTGCAATAGATTGTCTCATGGACGTTTCATCTCCCCTCCCCTTCAGAATCACATCCATCCCTGTGCTGACTACAGCAATTACTTAAGTGAAAAAGCAGTCGTCTTCTTCTCCTATGAATTTCTTTGGCAAAGTTTGACAGCTGGCTGCCAGCCTGATGTCAACCCCCCTCCTTTTTCAACTGGTGTTGGTACTAGCCATGATGAAGTTAACTGTGTGTGTGGGGCGGGGTGGAAGCAATAACGTTATTAATGTATTTGGGCTTGAATTTTCAAAGGTGAGGGAGGAAGTCAGGTACCCAATTCTCATTGGCACCTTGCTCCTTGCTGATTTCCAGCCCAAATATCTTTAGCTATCCCTACAGAAGAAGCAACGTCAGCTTTCCATAGACTGCAGCTTGGGAACCATTGATCTTCCTGGTCTGTCTTAATAAATAATACAGTGTGGTTGATAGTAAAGAGGCTAGATGAACAATTTACCAATCATATTATTGACTGGAAATGACCTTACTGCCAACTTCAAAGTAGTTATCTATAATATTTATAGAAGTGCCAGTCACTGTAATATCTAGGCATGGATTAATAACAATACTTCTCTCGTGCTTTCCATCTGGAGAGCTCAAAGCACCCTGTAGCTATTAGTGAATAAAAGCCACACCATCAGAAAATGTACCTACTATTGTTACAAGAAGCCTCAAGGTAACTAGAACAGAAAGAGATCAGAGACAAGAATTATTTCACACAAACACCCCCCATCTCCATAGTTTACATATTCTGTGCATTTGACACACTTGATATATAGTCAGTATCACTCTCTTGTTGATGGTCAGTTGCACTTCCTGTCTCTTTTGCTAGCCTGATGACCTTGCTCCCATACTCTGCACTTGGAGTGAGTTCACATTCATACTCTTCTCCGAGAATATTTCCCACTAACAGCAGCAGGCAGCTGTGTGCACAGAGTAAGAGAAGTGGGGAGAAAGGACGAATCAAAGAATGGCCCTGCAGAGAAGGGCCCATCTTTTAAAGTGTTTGCAGGGTTGAGGCCTGTTTTGGTGGTGGTAAGCTCAGGGCCAGCCAGAAGAGCTTCACACTTCAACGGAGGAGGGGAACCCCCCCCCGGAATTTGTTAAATTACTTTAAAAAATGTTATAAGACTACACTCATTAAAGAAAGCACTATCAGAAAGTAGAATTATTTCAGCTTAGTCTGTAATGATGCCTCTGGGTGGGTCATCTACGAGGATTGAATGCAGGATCTTTGGATCCAAGATCAAAAGCATCCATTGCGTGAGCTGAAGAACTAGGTCTGCTAGCCCAGAGGCAGTCACAGGATCATAAACCGCAGCGTGCTGTCATCCACTAGGAGACAAAGAGCTATGCTGTGTCAGCATGAGTTGCAAGTCCAAAATTCAAGATGACAACGTCCCTTTGAGGTTCACAGTTGTACTGGTGAGGCTCAGAGAAACTGAGGGTTTTGTCCCAGGCCACAGGACAAGAGCGTGGCTGGGCTGGAATGTCATATTGCTCATCCTAAGCATATAAAGAATATGAAATCTAATAATAATGATGATGATGATGAATAATTTCCATGGGATTTTTTTTGGCATCCTCCTGAGTTTTGAGTTTATTAAGTGGAAACCACCTGCCCCCAATTTGGATCTGACCATTTTAGTCTTCAATACGCACAAAATGTGGGCTGCTCAGAGAGGATTCATCCCCTCCCACTAAGGCCATGTCTACGCTACCATTTTTGTCAGTATAACTTATGTCGCTCGGGGGGGGGGGGGTGAAAAAAACCACACCCCTGCGGGACATAAGTTCTCCTGACAGAAGCACTGGTGTGGAAGCTCTGCCGCCGACATAGCTACTGCCACTAGTGGAGGTGGTTTATTATGTCGATGGGGGACATAGAGCAGCTACCTGAGTGACCTCACGGTGATGCAGCTGCATCGGGACAGCCGTGCTGCCATAAGCTCACTAGTGTAGACTTGGTCTAAAACCCCCCTCTTTCCCCTTCTGCCCTTCTCCTCCTCAGCCTCCTCTGTGTCACACCCACTTTCCAGCTGCACTCAAATTCTTGCTCCAGGAATCTCCTGTTGCAGACTTGCCCCATTCTCTTCAGTCACCTGCCAGTCCCTGTCCCATTCTACTCCATCTCAACAGCCTGCCTTCTGGGCCCCCACATTTCCTTGCCCCTATTCTCTGCACTTCCTGTCCGACTCCTTCCTGTTCCCCATCTGCCTCGCAGTTTCCAAACCACGGAGTCCAAGGGGCAGCCTGGCTTCAGTCCCACAAGAAGCAGGGAGAAATGGTGGGCAGCTGCAGTAGGATATAAGCCCAGGCCTGCTTGGCAAAGGAGGTATGGAAGCAGCAGCCGCCTTAACTGAGGACACGATGGATGTGAGGTCATCATGCTAGCGAATGCCCTTAGTATGAGGTAGCTTGGGCCTCCAGTCCCCTCGAAAGTAATGGAGCCTGTGGCCATTGTGAATCACCTGTGCAGGGAAGAGATCCCTCCCCCCAAAAAAGAGAGACAAGAGGAGAAACAGAAACCTGTGACCCAGCAGGAGACAGACGGCCAGGAAGAGGAGTAGAGGCCGGGCGGGGGTCTGTGGCCCAGCAGCGGAGGAGATAAGAGTGGGGGAGAAGAGACCTGGGGGGGAGAAGAGACCTGTGGCTCAGCAAGGAAGAAGCACTAGAGTGGAGTAGAGGCCTGGGGTCTCAGGGGGATGGGGAGGGGGGGAAACAAAGGCTGTGGGGGGATTTGGAGGGGGGAAGTAGAGGTCGGGGTGGGATATAGAGGGTGGAAGTAGAGGCCGGGGGAGGTATGGAGGAGGGAAGTAGAGGCGTGTGGGAGGGATATGGAGGGGGAGAGAAGAGCTTGTGATCGGGGGGGGGGGAGAATATAGAGGGGTGAAGTAGAGGCCTGTGGGGGGGAATTTGGAGGGGGGAAGTAGAGCCTGGGGGGCAGAGAATATAGAGGGGGGAAGTAGAGGCATGGGGAGTGTCAAGTTTCCTTTCCCACTCTGAACTCTAGGGACCTGCATGAAAACCTCCTAAGCTTATTTTTACCAGCTAAGGTTAAAACTTCCCCAAGGTACAAACTATTTTACCTTTTGCCCTTGGACTTCATTGCTGCCACCACCAAGCATCTAACAAATATATAACAGGGAAAGAGCCCTCTTGGAAATGTCTTTCCCCCCAAAATCCTCCCCAAACCCTACACCCCCTTTCCTGGGGAAGGCTTGATAAAAATCCTCACCAATTTGCATAGGTGAACACAGACCCAAACCCTTGGATCTTAAGAACAATGAAAAAGCAATCAGGTTCTTAAAAGAAGAATTTTAATTGAAGTAAAAGAATCACCTCTGTAAAATCAGGATGGTAAATATCTTACAGGGTAATCGGATTCAAAACATAGAGAATCCCTCTAGGCAAAACCTTAAGTTACAAAAAGACACAAAAGCAGGAATATCCATTCCATTCAGTACAGCTTATTTTCTCAGCCATTTAAATAAAACAGAATCTAACACATATCTAGCTAGATTACTTACTAAGTTCTAAGACTCTATTCCTTTTCTGTTCCCGGCAAAAGCATCACACAGGTAGAGAGAGCCTTTGTTTCTCCCCCCTCCAGCTTTGAAAGTATCTTGTCTCCTCATTGGTCATTCTGGTCAGGTGCCAGCGAGGTTATCCTAACTTCTTAACCCTTTACAGGTGAAAGGGTTTTTCCTTTGGCCAGGAGGGATTTTAAAGGTGTTTACCCTTCCCTTTATATTTATGACAGGGAGGTATGGAGGAAGGAAATAGAGGCCCGTGGGGGGGATTTGGAGGGAGAAGTAGAGCCTGTCTGAGGGTGGGGGAATATAGAGAGGGGAAGTAGAGACCTATAGGGAGGATTTGGAGGGGGGAAATAGAGCCTATGGTCTGTGGGGGGGGATATAGAGGGGGGAAGTAGAGGACTGGGGAGGTATGAAGGAGGGAAATAGAGGCCTGTGGAGGGGATATGGAAGGGGGAAGTAGAGACTGTGGGAGGATATGAAGAGGGGAAGTAGAGCCTGTGGTCTGGGAGGGGTGGGAAGTAGGGTCCTGGGGAGGTAGGGAGGAGGAAAGTAGAGGCCTGTGGGGGAGATATAGAAGGGGAAAGTAGAGACTGTAGTCTGGGGTGGGGGGGAGTAGCACCCTTTGATGGACACCCAGCTGGCCAGTTAGCTCTAAAATCCCTCTTGGTCTTTTCTCTGCTTGCTTTACCTGTAAAGGGTTAACAAGCCCACAGGTAAAAGAAAAGGAGTGGGCACCTGACCAAAAGAGCCAATGGGAAGGTAGAACTTTTTAAAATTGGGAAAGAAACTAACATGGCTGTTCCTCTGAAACCTTTCCTTTTGTCTGTTGCTCTCCTGGCTGAAGAGAGAGGGCAGCAGGAATGCTGTGTAAAGTTTGAACCAGATATGAAAATCATCAGATCATATCTAGAACTACTTTTAACAACCCAAAGGTGTAAGTAGATCAGAATGTTTAGCTAGACGTGATCAGGTTTATTTCTGTGTATTTTTTAAGGCTTGTGGATCTCCTCTGTGCTAACCCCAGATGCTTTTGTTTGCTTGTAACCTTTAAGCTGAACCCCCAAGAAAGCTATTTTGGGTGCTTGCTTTTTGGAATTGCTCTTTTAAAATCTAGGAAAAGCCTAAGTTCCAGATGTATTTTCTTTGTTTTTAAAAAAAATTACTTTTTTTTTAAGAACAGGATTGGATTTTTGGTGTCCTAAGAGGTTTGTGCATATGTTGTTTGATTAGCTGGTAGCCACAGCTAATTTCCTTTGTTTCTTTCTCAGCTCTTCCCTGGAGGGGTGGTGAAAGGGCTTGAGGGTACCCCACAGGGAGGAATTCCCAAGTGCTCTTTCCTGGGTTCAAAGGGGTTTTTTGCCTTTGGGTGGTGGCAGCATTTACCACAACAAGGTCAGAGAGAAGCTGTAACCTTGGAAGTTTAATACAAGCCTGGAGTGGCAAGTATTAATTTTTAAAATCCTTGTGGGTCCCTACTTCCTGAACTTGGAGTGACAGAGTGGGGATTGAGCCTTGACATGGTGGCAGAGCAGTGGGATCATTTTGAACCAGAAGCACAGACCTCAGGATTTTTTAAGGACACATTTTTCCTTTTGTCTGCTTGAAAGCCAGGGAGGTTTTTGCTTTGCTTTGCTTCCTGTGGGGGAACAGGCACACCAAAGGAGCGAGGGAGTCCAACAAGCAGTTATTTTGTCTGTTTTCCAACTTTGTGGCAACGAAATAATTAGGCTAGAGTAGGGCAGTCTGTGCATGAGGTTGAGGTTAGGCACTGAAACCCTAGAGAAACCAGTCTTCCCAAAGCGGCACGCCACAGAGAAGACAGACCCAGCTCAAGTCCAGACATCCAGCCCCATGTCAGAAATGAAGGGTGGGGATGGGGGACCGGGAACTTCCCATGAGGGAAGGGTCAGCCCTCCCCCGACCAAGATCCAGGTGCCAAGCTGGAGGGATGCCCCTAACCCAGACCAAGTTCTGACTGTGGAAGACCGGGATTTCTTCCTACAGATGATGCGCTTGGAAGCGGAGGACAAAAGAGTGGCGAAGCGCTTGGAGTTGGAAGCGGAGGAGAGGAGAGAGGCAAAATGCTTGGAGGCGGAAATGCAGGCGAAGCGCTTGGAGGTGGAGTTAGAGATGACGCGCTTAGAGCTGGAAAAGGCTTAGCTGGGTCCACTAGGTAACTCTAACAGTCCTTCAACAGGTACCGCTCCCCATTCCAAGGTAGGCCATGATACAGAGGCCTTCTTAGAAAATTTAGAAAGGACCTGCCTTGGGTACAACACCCTTATAGACCAGTATATGGTGGAGCTGAGGTCGCAACTCAGTGGCCCCTTAGCAGGACGCATGAACATGTACGAACTTGTTAAACAAGAGGCCAGAATTAGAATGGGGCTAATGCCCGAGCATGCCCGTCGGCGGTTTGGAGCCCTAAGGTGGAAACCAGACGTGGCATTTTCCCGACACGCTGACCACATTGTAAAAAATTGAGATGCCTGGATATCAGGAGCAAGCGTTAAATCTTGGGAAGATCTGTCTCTCCTAATGCAAATGGAGCAGTTCTCAGAGGGTGTCCCTGAGGAAATAGAAAGGTACATCCTAGATGGGAAGCCCAAAACTGTAATTGAGGCAGGGGAGATCGGACCCAAATGGGTGGAGGTGGCGGAGAATAAGAAAGCTAGTAACAGTTGGAGTGGATACCAGAAGGGGCAACCTGAGACAACACCCCACCATTGGGCTCATCCCAAAGCACCACTTCGCAAGGAGGAGGCCTCCACACAGCCATGGAGACCCCAGATGCTCTCTCGTCCCACCACCCCACTCTCCAGCCACCCACCTCGCCACAGTCAGCTGGGCGATGCTTTAAATGTAATGAGCTGGGGCATGTGAAGGCCAACTGCCCCAAGAGCGCCAGCTGACTACAGCTCATTGCCTCGGAGTCCCACCAAGAGCCTTCAGGCCCAGATGTCTCGCAAATACCCCAGAGTGAAGGGAAACTGTGAATGTCGGTAGGAGGGAGATTACTGCTTGGAGAGACATTGGGCACAGGTGTCAGCTATCCACCAATCCCTGGTGGACCCCAAATTCATTGATCCAGAGGCCCAAGTGATGGTGCAACCCTTTAAGTCCAACTCTTTTAATGTGCCTACAGCCAAGTTGCCTGTCCAGTAAAGGGGCTGGTCAGGGATATGGACTTTTGCAGTCTATAATGATTATCCCATTCCCATGCTGCTGGGAGAAGACTTAGCCAACCATATGAGGCTAACAAAAAGGGTGGGGTTGATCACCTGCAGCCAGGCTAAACAGGCCTCCACACCAAACTCCATTCCTGAGCCTCCTACAGAAACCCAGCCAGAGGTGGTGGAATGAGACTCCACACCAGAGTCTATGGCAGCAGTTGTAGATCCAGTTCCTAGAACCCAGCCAGAACCAGCCCAAGGATCAGAACTGGTGGAGCAGTCAGCACCAGAGCCCATGCTTGCAACTCCACCAGAGTCAAGGGAGCCAGCACCAAGGGGCGCCACAGAGCCTGCACCTGCAGCAGCAGCTAGACTGGTGCAAAAGGCTTAGCTGGAGCCGGAAATACCACCTAGTGTACCAGTGGAGAGTGGTTCACAGTCAACAGAAACAACCCCATCACCTGCATCACTTCCAGTGGGACCAAGCCCAAGTCCACAATCCAACGAGGAACTAATGTCCCCAGCATCGAGGGAGAAGTTCCAGGCAGAGCAGGAAGTGGATGAGAGACTCAAGGGAGCTTGGACGGCAGCACAGAAGGACCCACCACCTCTCAGGTCTTCTAACAGGTCCAGGTTTGTTATAGAAGGAGGACTCTTATACAAGGAGACTCTTTCTGGTGGGCACAAGGAGGACTGGCATCCTCAGAGACACTTGGTAGTTCCAACTAAGTATAGGGAAAAGCTCTTGAGCTTAGCCCACGATCGCCCTAGTGGCCATGCTGGGGTGAACAGGACGAAGGACCGTTTGGGGAAGTCATTCCACTGGGAGGGGATGGGCAAGGACATTTCTACCTATGTCCAGTCTATCATTTTTGCCAGGGTAGGTTGGCCCTCCAACATCCTTACAGATTTGGGAACTAAATGCCTGGCAGGGACCATTAAAAGTCTTTGGGAAGCTCATGGGGTGAACCATTTGGTTGCCACCCCTTACCACCATCAAACAAATGGCCTAGTGGAAAAGTTTATTGGGACTTTGAGGGCCATGATATGCAAATTTGTGAATGAGCACTCCAGTGATTGGGACCTAGTGTTGCAGCAGTTGCTCTTTGCCTCTTTGCCTACGTCCCAGTTTGGGATTTTCACCCTTTGAACTCATTTATGGCCATGAAGTTAAGGGGCCATTACAGTTGGTGAAGCAGCAATGGGAGGGGGTTACATCTTCTCCAGGAACTAACATTTTGGACTTTGTAACCAACCTGCAAAAAACTCTCTAGCCCTTGCTCGAGAAAACCTACAGGATGCTCAACAAGAGCAAAAGGCCTAGTATGATAAACATGCTAGAGAGCATTCCTTCAGAGTAGGTGACCAAGTCATGGTCCTGAAAGCACTCCAGGCGAATAAGATGGAAGCATTGTGGGAGGGGCCATTTACGGTCCAAGAGCTCCTGGGAGCTGTTAATTACCTCATAGTGTTCCCAGACCCTACCCTCAAATCAAAAGCATACCATGTTAATTCTCTAAAGCAGTGTTTCCGAAACTTGAGATGCCACTTGTTCAGGCCAGGCCGGTTTGTTTACCTGTTGCATCCGCAGGTTCAGCCGATTGCGGCTCCCACTGGCTGCAGTTCGCCGCTCCTGGCCAATGGGGGCTGTGGGAAGCGGCGGCTGGTACGTCCCTCAGCCCGCACCACTTCCCTCAGCCCCCATTGGCCTGCAGCGGCGAACCGCGGCCAGTGGGAGCCGCGATCGGCCGAACCTGCAGATGCAGCAGGTAAACAAACCGGCCTGGCCCGCCAGGGGCTTTCCCTGAACAAGCGGCATCCCAAGTTTGGGAAACACTGCTCTAAAGCCCTTTTATTCCTGAGAAATCAAAGTTCTCCAGTTTACAGCCCAGGAGAGAGACGACGCTGAGTGGCCTGAAGGGGTCTACTATGATGGAAAAAGCAATGGTGGCTTGGAAGAGGTGAGCTTTTCCGTGACTCTTGGGTGTAAGCACTGACAGCAAATTCAGGAGCTGTGCACCAGCTTTGCACCAATGTTTCCAGCCACCTCAGGATGGACAGAACAGGCATACCACTCCATTGACACAGGTGATGCTCGCCCAATTAGAGCCCAACCCTACCGGATGGCTCCTCAAGTATGGCAACACCCATTTTTTTCATGTTCTGTTTGTGTGTGTGTGTGTGTGTGTATATATCTATCTATCTTCCTCCTGTATTTTCCACTGCATGCATCCGATGAAGTGGGTTTTAGCTCACAAAAGCTTATGCCCAAATAAATTTGTTTGTCTCTAAGGTGCCACAAGTACTCCTTGTTCTTTTTGCTGATACAGACTAACTGGGCTACCACTCTGAAAAGGGAAGGTAGAACTTTTAAAAACTGGGAAAAAAACTTTCCTTTTGTCTGTTGCTCTCCTGGCTGAAGAGATGGGGCAGCAGGAATACTGTGTAAAGTTTGAACCAGATATGAATATCATCAGATCATATCTAGAACTACTTTTAACAACCCAAAGGTGTAAGTAGATCAGAATGTTTAGCTAGACGCGATCACGTTTATTTCTGTGTATTTTTTTAAGGCTGGTGGATCTCCTCTGTGCTAACCCCAGATGCTTTTGTTTGCTTGCAACCTTTAAGCTGATACCCAAGAAAGCTATTTTGGATGCTTGCTTTTTGGAATTGCTCTTTTAAAATCTAGGAAAAGCCTAAGTTCCAGATGTATTTTCTTTGTTTTTAAAAAAATTTACTTTTTTTTTAAGAACAGGATTGGATTTTTGGTGTCCTAAGAGGTTTGTGCATATGTTTGATTAGCTGGTAGCCACAGCTAATTTCCTTTGTTTCTTTCTCAGCTCTTCCCCAGAGGGCGGCTGCAAGGGCTTGAGGGTACCCCACAGGGAGGAATTCCCAAATGCTCTTTCCTGGGTTCAAAAGGGTTTTTTTGCCTTTGGGTGGTGGCAGCATTTACCACGCCAAGGTCAGAAAGAAGCTGTAACCTTGGGAGTTTAATACAAGCCTGGAGTGGTAAGTATTAATTTTTAAAATCCTTGTGGGTCACTACTTCCTGAACTCGGAGTGACAGAGTGGGGATTCAGCCTCGAGGGGGAGGAATATAGAGGGGGAAAGTAGAGGCCTGGGGAGGCATGGAGGAGGGAAGTAGAGGCCTTGGGTGGGAGGGATATAGAGGGGGGAAGTAGAGACTGTGGTTTGGGTGGGGATATAGAAGGGGGACATAGAGGACTGGGGAGGTATGGAGAGGGGGAAGTAGAGCCTGTGGGGGGGAGGGGGGATATGGAAGGGGAAAGTAGAACCTGTGTTTGGGGGGGATATAGAAGGGGGACGTAGAGGTCTGGGGAAGTAGAGCCGGGGAGGGGGAATATGGAAGGAGGGAAGTAGAGCCTGTGTTCTGGGGGGGTGACGGGGATGTAGAGGCCTGGGAGGGGATATGGAGGGGGGGACGTAGAGGCCGGGGGGGATATGGAAGGGGGAAAGCAGAGCCTGTGTTCTGGGGGGGTGATGGGGATGTAGAGGCCTGCGGGGGGATATGGAGGGGGGGACGTAGAGGCCGGGGGGGGATATGGAAGGGGGAAAGCAGAGCCTGTGTTCTGGGGGGGTGACGGGGATGTAGAGGCCTGGGGGGGGATATGGAGGGGGGGACGTAGAGGCCGGGGGGGATATGGAAGGGGGAAAGCAGAGCCTGTGTTCTGGGGGGGTGACGGGGATGTAGAGGCCTGGGGGGGGATATGGAGGGGGGGACGTAGAGGCCGGGGGGGGATATGGAAGGGGGAAAGCAGAGCCTGTGTTCTGGGGGGGTGACGGGGATGTAGAGGCCTGGGGGGGGATATGGAGGGGGGGACGTAGAGGCCGGGGGGGATATGGAAGGGGGAAAGCAGAGCCTGTGTTCTGGGGGGGTGATGGGGATATGGAGGGGGGGACGTAGAGGCCGGGGGGGATATGGAAGGGGGAAAGCAGAGCCTGTGTTCTGGGGGGGTGACGGGGATGTAGAGGCCTGGGGGGGGATATGGAGGGGGAAAGTAGAGCGGGGGGGGGGAGATGGAAGGGGAAGTAGAGCCTGTGGTCCAGCAGGGGGAAGCCTTGAGGGGGGAGTAAGGGCCAGGGCTACAGCGGAGGAGGCGAGGGGAAGTGAATAGTGGCCGGTGGCCCAGGTCGAGGGAGGCCCTGGAGAGGACGAGGGGCCTCTGGGCCAGGAGGGAGGCGCGAGTCGAGGGCCTGTGGCCTTGCAGCGGGAGGGGGAGCAAGGGCCTGGCGGAGACAAGGAGGGGGCGTAGGGGATGAGGAGGGGCGGGGTCACTGCAGGCGAAGGGTGTCGGCCAAACGCGCTTTGCGCCTCCCCTTTAAGGGCCGGCGGTGACGTCACCGCCGCGGGCTCGAGGCGGGCAGTTGCTCCCGGAGCCCGGGTGCCGGACGGCGGCTGAGGTGCTGAACGGGCGCCCCGGGCACCTGCACCAGGAGCCCCCCCCCCTCTCCGCGCGCCCCGCTGCCCCTCGCGCCGCGCCCGGGGCTGTCGGGCTCCCGCCCCGAGCGGCTCTCGCTGCAGCGCTGCGCGGAGCCCGGCCGGCCGCGATGCCGTCGGACCGGCCCTTCAAGCAGCGGCGGAGCTTCGGTGAGTGCGGCGGGGGGACCGAGCCCCGGGGCCCCTCGGTCCGAGCCCCGCCCGGCTGCCCGCGCCGCGCCCCGGCCCGCCGGTGGGAGCGGGGGTGGATGAGGGGGCTCAGCCGCCGCTCGCCCGGGGAGCGACCCGCGCCAGGGGCGCTGGAACAGTTTGTGGGAGGGGCTGAGAGCCACTGACCCAAACTGTACCCCCGGGATAGGCTGGAAACCGCTTCAGCCCCCCAGTCCCAGCACCTGTGCGCCGCGACCCCCGCCCCTGCTGGTCTGGCCTGGGGCAGGATCCGCCCCCCCGGCCATGGGGCCATCCGTGGGACCCAGAGCAGGGGCCCGAGAGCCAGCCAGCCAAGCTCCTGGGGTGCCCTGCCAGTGCGCGGGGGTGCGGGCGAGACCCTGCGCTGATCTGCCTCTACGGTGCAGCCCTGGTGTCGCTGAGTTTTCCACTTCGAAACCCGTGCAGAGCCGGTGCTCCATGGGCAGCCTGTCACCTGTCCTAAGGGACCACCCTGTTCTCTCCCCCGCATCCCAGGCAGCTCCTCTCCACCTTTATTGTTATTAGAAGGCCACCTCCGATGAGCAGCCATTTATTTATAATTTTTTCTGGGCTGGTTCCTGCAGTGGTGGCTTAAGACAGGTTTTATTGTCTGTTTATCCTTTAAGAGCGCTGTGCGTTCAGGGGTTCAGCTCTTGGGGGGGGCTAGGAGCTTGGCTGCGGCGTGGCTGTAGCAAGGTGGTGTGCCTCTTTGTTTTGTTTTCAAATTGAAGTTCAGTTGTGCAGAGAAGGGGATGAGAAGGGAGGAAGGAAGCCAGAGGTAATTAGCAGCTGCAGCCGTGCCCTAGTGGTGATGTAATCCCTGCAACAACAACAAAAAAAATGTTGATTTGCTCAAGTCACTGCAATGGTGGGGCATGGAGTGCCGGCTCCGAGTGCCAAGTTCATGAAGCAAGGAACCTAGAAGGAGCCAATATTTAATGGGTGGTCTCCAGCACATTTTTTCAGGGGAGGTAGTAATGATGCTATAAGCGGTTTGCTTTTCCTTCAGTGATAATCTTCCTGTTCCTGTTGGATCAGGGGGAGCAAACGTGGTTCCTTTTACTGTTTGTCATTTTTAAAGACTCTATGCTTTCCTTGATGTGCACTTAGAAATCTGTGTGCAGTGTAGTGAGTAATGTTTTTTTTTTTTAAATCCATTGTATTGTGTAGCTATTCCAGTTGTTGCTTCTTTTTAGAGGCTCACAAAAATACCCACAAATCTGCAGCAGTTATCTCTCTTAACAGTCGCTCTTGATGGATAATACTGTTCCTACGTCCTTAATACAGCACACGAGTATTGCTACATGTCCAGTAACTTGTTTTTTTTTTCTCTGCCACCTCCTTTCAGAAAGAGAGGTTTTCTTAAGCAAAGATGATGTCAAGACCCCAGCCCATCTATTTATGATGTATTCTGAAAGCTTCCTCTCTAATCCCAGAAGGCAATCAGTTAAGGTCTAAAACAAGCTTTCCAAATCATGGAGTCTGTCCTATTCAAAAAAGAAGGGGATTGCTGCCTTGCGGTCTGTTGTGTCACTGATGTGGTTGGCAAAATGCGTGAGAAGCAGTAATATGTTCTTATGTTCCCTTGTGCACCATGTAATAAGTATAGGAAACAAATCTGTGATGTAAATGAGTATGCTGTAAATATATTGACAGTAATGGAAGGCATGCTTGGTTTTACATTTGAGTTAAATTTAACTTCCTGTAACTTAGTGTCGTATTGTTAGAAATAAGTGATAGTCCTGATCTTATATTTCCATTCTTT
The DNA here is from genome assembly GCF_965140235.1 of Caretta caretta. Lineage (NCBI taxonomy): Eukaryota > Metazoa > Chordata > Testudines > Cheloniidae > Caretta > Caretta caretta. Next base: position 26,618,781 of record NC_134218.1, on the reverse strand, counting down.
TGAGGAAAATACTGATAAGGCGGGCTTACATTTCATCCTGTTTTCTCTGCTAGGGGATAAAGAATTGCTGATGTCAGATCAGTAATTTTTCTTTTACCTTAAATGTTCTGCTTCAGGGAGGAGAGAGTTAATAATTGCTGTACGTAGAGTTTTCATAAACCTCCATTTATGACCTTGAATTTCCCAATTCTGACAGATAAATGGAACCCAGGAATTTTGATGATGGGCACTTTAAAATGCAAGTAATAAATACAATGAGAGTATATGAAATGTAGGCCATGATGAATGTACCAGGCCTCAACTGGCATAGTGAACGAGGCTTGAGAACACACTGGCCTGGAAAAATTTAGTTTTAAGATGGGCCTTAGTTGTAATTTTCAGCTCCAGCTCTTACTTAGCTCATGGGAGTTGTTCTGGCTTGGGGCCCATCGCTAATATATAAACAAGCCTTGGAGGACCAGACTTACAAAAATGTTGTGCAGAAATGCATTTTGGTACAATTATGACAGTTACGTGTGCAGAACAGGTATCTGCAAAAACAGATGACAACTGTGTGTTTGAAATTACACACATGCACCTACCTTATGTGTGAATATGGTGGGGGTAATTGCATGTGCAAATTAATCACACCCACATTCTTGTATACATGTTTTAAATGTGTGCCACTATTTTTAAATATCTGTTCCAAAAGGGTAAAGGTGGTTCTCTCTTTATGCAATATCTACGTATATATTTTATTTGAACTTAGCTCTTTGTATTTGTCCTTTTGAAAAACTTTACCATGCAAGTCCCAAATCGGGGGCTTGGGCGTGGTTTACCATGAGCAAAAGAGTCCTGTCTTGAAGTGTGTTCTAGTGGATAAGGCACCGGATTGGGACCTGAGACTTGCATTCTGTATTCAGCTGTACCACCAACTTGCTGCGTGACTTTTTCTTCAGTGCCTCAGTTTCCCAGTTGGCAAAATAGGACTAATGCTGCTTACTCTTCTTTATAAGGTTTTTTGAAATTTTTCCATCACTTTTCATCAATACATTTAGCCTTTATGACCTGGGTGCCTTTTCCAACCTTTCAACCCTAGTGAGATGAACAGAGCCTTCCCTTTACTTTTAGAGATCCTGTTGGTACTGTTCTTCCTGAAAATATTTTTGAAGTTCAGAATGTATATTGCTCAAACCATACAGCTGTTTTTTGTAACAATGCACAGAAGGCGCTGTGATGATGCAGATATTTAATAATAATAAGAAAATTAAAATAAAGCGATAGGCAGACTGAAGGAAGGCAGAAAGCAAGAGAACAGTAAAACTGCTATAAACGTGTAATGTTTGACCAGAATGTTATTTATGGGTATCAGTGAAAGCTGTTGAAACTGTCTGAAACGTCTTTTTCTTCAGCCTTTTTCCATAGGCAGTAATTTGTCATGCTGTAGGTTCATGGAAGTTTTCCATGCCAGCGTGCAATATCGACTGTTTGTTTTTATATTTTTATTATGATAATAGAGGCCTCCGTCAGGAGTCTTGTGCTAGGCACTGCAGAAACATGCATGAGGAGACAGCCCCACCTCATAGTTTACACAATAAACTCCCCCCCGCCCCCAGTCAAAATGCTGATCTGACTCTCAAATCACCAGACTCTTGGGAACTATAATTTTTTAAAAATAGCTTGTTATCACAAAACCTTATGTTCTTGGACACATGCCTGCTCTTTGTATAATGCAGCTAATCAAAGGTGACTCTAAACAAACAAGAATAGCATACATGATATGTGCTTGGTTGGGCTGTTGCTGTATTTTATACTCTTTCTTTAATTGCATATCAAAAGCTGATAAAGTCCTTCAGAAAAACATGTTGATTCCTTTAGCAAATGCCTGCTTGTAATGTGTTGGGGGCAGCTGCTTATGCTTCAGAAACCATGGACAGACCTGCTAACTATAGTTTGCTCAGCCTTAATGAAGGCCCCCCCCAAAAAAGGCTCCTTGTGTTTGAAAGAAAACAGGATTAAAATAGCCGGGTAGGGGTGGGGTAGGGAGGTTGGATCAGGCAGCTGCAAGTGCTGCTTGTTTCTGTGTACTTTCCATTTGCCCTTTTGCTCCCTCAGCTGACTGGCTGACTGAGCACTTTGGGAGAGGAGGATCGGGTGGCCCATGCATCTGCATTGGTTCAGGGCTGGAAGTCTGTTGGAGAAAGTAAATACAGCATGTTTTCTTCTTGGAATCCTTGCACAACTGGAGTAGGAAGCGATTGTTTACAGTGTAGGGGGGGAGGATGCTATGGAAAACATCTCCACCCAAGCTATATTCCCAGCATGTCTCTCTTCAGAAGACTCAAAGTTACAGAAGTCTACCAGTCTCAAAAAGTGAGGAGCAAAGTTATGAAAATAACTGATTACTAAACACACACACACTGTCCTTCTAATCTAGTGCTTTGCATGTGATTTGCTTTTTGTGACATATCGCCCTTGCTTGTTGACATTGGTTGTATGATTCCTGGATGCGATCTTGTGGAGTATTCCACTGCCCCTTGGGTCATATACCGCTTTTCCTATCATTTATTTCCCCCCTTTTTAGTGTTCTTAAGATTAAGGTTTAATTTTTCCACAAATTTCCTCTTGTTCCTAATAGCTTGCCAGACTGTTTTCAGCTATAACCCTGGGAGTGATTCTGCATTTCTGGACTGATGGATTATGATGGGGAATCTTGAGTGACTGGACAGAGGTCCCCAAAGCCATTTTGGGGTAACCCTGAGAGACTTTTGGAAACTAACAGACGTAACATCTCTGCTATCAACTGGACTTACAAAGGCTGACTCACCTGTTATATACTTTACCTTCTCATATTTTTCTTAGCTAATAAATCTTTAGTTTAGTTACTAGAGAAATTGGCTGTCAGCATTGTCTTTGGTGTGTGTGATCTGGAGCATCTGTTGATCTGGGGTGAGTGACTGAACCTTTGGGGTTGGAAGAACCTGAGGTGAGGTGATTTTTAGTTTTAGTAACCTTTTATAAAGAAGTCCAGTTTGTCTGAATGGCAAGATGTGCTGGAACGCCAAAGAGGACCCTCTGTGGTAAGGCTAATGTAGTAATCCAGGAGTGCATGCTTTTTACTGGTTTGATAAAATCTAATTATCGAATATACCACCAGTTTGGCTGTCTGCCGTTTTCTGCCAGCCTGACCTGAGTGGCATCTCAGTTCTGAGTCACATATCCGACTGCATGACAGAGGTAATGGACTAACTTCTCTTGGTGAGAGAGACAAGCTTTCAAGTTTACACAGAACTCTTCTTCAGGTCTGGAAAATGTACTCAGAGTGTCACAGCTAAATATAAGGTAGAACAGATTGTTTAGCATAAGTAGTTAAAACGTAAAAAGTGAAGTGGCCAGTTAACACCGTTCTAGTCATAGTAGGAGTGGCAGTTCATGGTAGATCAGGTCTTTCCTTTAGACTTACTTTTCTTTCCAGCTAGCAAATTCTTTAAGATATACACTCAGCTATTTTAATAAAATAAATTTAGTATTTAGTATTTTCTTTTCTTTCTGCCATTCTGCCTCCCTGCTATTCCTGCCTTCCTCCTGGAAGCTTGAAAACATCACTTTTTCTTATTTAGTTCATCAGTTTCCCTTTGGATGGCTGTGTCTTGAACAGAATGGCTCCCACTTACAAAAGTGTTGAACTTATCCCTGTATGCAGGCCTGGTCCTGCATGCCCTTTCACAGACTCCAGCAGGGTGTCTGCAGGTACAGGACTTGCAGAGCCAGGCCCTGAGAATTGTTTGCTTTGCTGGTGAAAGGTATTGGCGTCTGAAGGCCTCCAAGCCAAGGTACAGCAGCTGTGCAAGCTTCTCCCACTGGCAGGGCAGCCTCAATCCTGGTCTGGAGGGACTATCCTTTGAATACTTTTGTCATTAATCTCCTTAGCCCATTGACTCCTTGGTACATCTGCTGAAGCAGCCAATGTAGGTGCCCTACAAGACCAGCTCTAGGCACTAGCAAAGCAAGCATGTGCTTGGGGTGGCACGATTCCAGGGGCGGCATTCTGGCCATCCTTTTTTTTTTTTTTTTCCTTGGGCAGTTGTGCTCTTGGAGCGGCAAATTTTTTGCTTGGGGTGGCAAAAAACCTAGAGGCGGCCCTGGTGCCATACGTAGGTGAGGTGGACGCTTGGAAGAAGGACCTGAAACTAGTCCGCCAAATTCAGTGTAGTAGTTTGGCCCAAGCTTTGGTTACTTTTATTAGTTGTGTGGTTCTCTTATGTATGTAGCGTAGCTGTAGCCGTGTTGGTCCCAGGATATTAGCGACAAGGTGGGTGAAGTAATATATCTTTTATTGGACCAACTTTCAAGCATTCCAGCCGCACAGAGCTCTTCTTCAGGTCTGGAAAAGGTACTTCCAGTATCACCGCAAAATGCAAGGTGGGACAGATTGTTTATCACAAGTAGTTAGCACATATTGTAAGGGACCATTCAAGGTAGAGTGGCTCGTTAACGTCTCTGCCTAGGGCTCTACCAAATTCACGGACACAAAAAACGCATCACAGATAGTGAAATATGATCCCTCTCCCTCCCACCCTCGTAAAATCTACTCTTCTGTGTGTTTTTACCCTATACTGTACAAATTTCATGGGGGAGACCAGGGTTTATCAAATTGGGGGTCCTGACCCAAAGGGGAGTTGCAAGGGGGGGGGTCGCAAATTTATTTTAGGGGGGTTGTGGTATTGCAACCCTTACTTCTGTGCTACCTTCAGTCCTGGGCAACTGGAGAGCGGCAGCTGTTGGCTGGGTGCCCAGCTCTGAAGGCAGCGCCCTGCCAGCAGCAGAGCAGAAGTAAGGGTGGCATTGCCATATGATGCCATCCTTACTGCCGCACTGTTACCTTCAGAGCTGGGTAGCTGGAGAGTGTCGGCTGCTGACTGGGCCCAGCTCTGCAGGCAGCAGCACAGAAGTAAAGGTGGCAATACCATACCATGCCATCCATACTTCTGCGCTGCTGGTGGTGGAAGCTCTGCCTTCAGAGCTGGGCTCCTGGCCAGCAGTCGCCGCTCTCCAGTTGCCCAGCTCTGAAGGCAGCACCGCCGCCAGCAGCAGCCCAGAAGTAAGGGTAGCAATACCACAAAACTCTCCTACAACAACCTTGCAACGCCCCCCTCCCCCCCACACCTCTTTTTTGGGTCAGGACCCCTACAATTACAACACTGAAATTTCAGATTTAAATACCTATGACCGTGAAATTGACCAAAAAGGACTGTGAATTTGGTAGGCCCCTAATCATAGGACAAAAAGGGGGTGTTTGGGTGACAGATTGTTGAAATGGATTTATGGTTTATTACATCACATCCATTATTGCAACGATCTGTTGGTCTAATAAAAGATATTACCTCACCCACATCCTGCAGGGGGCAACCAGAGCAAGGTGATAGCCACATCAGCAAATCACATCAGACTACCTTAGCCATATTCCAGGCTGTGGGTCACATGTTCCCATCCCAGATCCATTTCTCTGGCTGATCATCAGCCTTTAGCACTGGGAATCCAAACCCTTCTTTTATTTTTGTTTGTTGAAAAGGTAGTTGTTGATACAGAAAACATGTAGGGTCAAATTCTGCCCTGTGTGGAGTGGTAAGGATCCTGCTAACTGGGACAGGTTTTCCCATGGTGAGGTTGAAGGAGGTGGCTGGGAGTAATGGTGAGAACTAAATGTAGCTCCCTGTCTTTGAATTAGCTTTCCCTTGCTTTGTATGTTGCACATGCGCACACACACTGAAAACTCTGCTATAGAGAAATAGCTTGATTAGTTGGAGCAAGGCTCACTGTTATTTTCAGTTTAGGCAGGACTTTAGTTGAGTGCAGAATTTTAAAGCCACGCTTGTTTATATAGATCTGTTAATAGCAATGACGATAGAGGTTATCTCCACCACGGTTTTATGTTGTATGATGCAAGGTTGATGATTAATGATGCTAACAAAATACTGAGTACAAGAAAAACTAAACACATCTCTCTCATTCCAGTTAAATCAATATCCATGTTCCAGAAGTCTGTCTGATAACAAGAGCACAGGACACAAACTACAAACTTGACTGCAAGGAAAAATAAGGCTTGAATGTCTGTCATTTGTTCTTTGGAGGCGTATGTTGCGGTCAGACAGATCTGTTGCTCCAGTGACTCAGCAACAGGAAAAGGGTGATCCAATGAATGGGGCTCCAGGCTAGGAGGCAGGAGACTTGGGAGCTGTTCCTGCCTCTGCTACTGGCTTTGTGTGCCATAGGGGAAGTGGCATCACTTCCTGTCTGTTTCTCCATCTTGGAGACACATGTCCACCTCTGAAAAGCGTGGTCCGTGGATGAATGGTGCTGTATAAGGGTACTGATGATCATCAGTTGTGCAGAAATTATTTGATGCTTTTTGTGCTCAGTTAGATGGCTTGGAGATATGTTGGCAAAGGCAAAAAAGAAGAGTAAACTTGAGACTTTAAAGGCTGGATTTTTCAATAGGTTTACCCAGAATAGGCCCTGAAAATGTGTGCATGCAGTCTGGCATGTTTGTGTGCAAAGCAAATAGTTCAGATCCTCTCTAGTAATTACTAAATGTGAGTTTTTGCACATATGGATTTGAGCTGGTCTGTGCTTAAAATATTGCCCTAGAAATGAAACAGTTTCTTTGTCCATTAGGTTAGAAGCTGTCCTGGGCACTGGGCCTCTGTGCTACTGTTTGTTTTGCTCTTGATATTGGTAAGTTTTAAAGCTGTCTGTTTGGAAGTGGTTTTCTGCTTTGAAGAAGTAACCTTTAAGTTTATAAATATCTTGAAAATAAAGAGACAGAGGAGCAGTCCAGCAAAAGCTACAGAGAGGCACTTGCAGATGACAACCTTTTGTTTGTTTTTCAGGGAGGGAACTTGCTCTTCCCCTGTCTTTGAAATAGGAACAATGATATCGACTGAGTTAAAGCCCAGCTAATCTGTATCCAGAGCACTTTTGTAAATTATCCAAACCCAGTTCAAACACTGCAGAGACCATTAGATGGGCTGGAGATAGTGCGTTCCAACTTCGGTTTTCCAGACGTTTGTCGTCTTGTTCCACAGCCCATCCATGTCTTAAACTTTCTTTGCTCCCCACTTTTCATGGGAAAAGTCTGTGTTTGCCACGCAGATTAGTTCCATGCTGTCTCTTGTACTGAGGCATGTGGGGATTTGGTGAGAGGAATGAACATATATATTAGGAAAAATCATTTCTGGTTGAGAATCTAGTGGTTTTTTAACGTATCTGAGCACCACACACCCATCCTTTTCCTAGCATGAGCCTAGATGCTGCCAGCTCCACTTACCTAGAGTGGCTCCAGGGTGGCAGCGGTATGCACCGAGGCCAGGGCAGACTCCCTGCCTGCTCTGGCTGTGCTCCACTCCAGGAAGCAGCCGGAACCAGATCCCGGGGGAGGGGGCAGAGGGCTCCATGTTGCTCTCACTTCCAGGTATCTCCCCCGAAGCTCCCATTGGCCAAGGTTAACCGTTCCTGGCCAATGGGAGCTGCAGTTGGCGGTGCCTGGAAGCAAGAGCAATGCATGGAGTCCTCTGCACACCCCACCCCCCGGTTGCAGGGACATGATTCCACACGGGGGTGATCCCATGGCTGGATTCGGCCCGTGGGCTGTAGTTTGCCCACCCCTGGCCTGGAGGTAGGCAGAGGAGCACTGGGAGGGGTGGGGGGCAGAGGGAGCTTGGCGGGCCGCACGAAAGAACCCTTTGGGCCGCATGTTTGAGACCCCTGATTTATTTCATTGCTGAGAATCGGGACTCGTGATGCTCCCACTACCACCACATGCCCTCCTGTTGTCTTCTGCTCTTTTACTCTTTCCTCTCCCTTCTACTTGCAGTCTAATCACTTTCCACTGAGAAAGGTAATAGCTACAAGACGATGATGGATTCAGTTCCAGTCTGTATCTGCTTCCCTTCATTCATTCCTCCTGATTTCAGGCTGCCTGACTCATGTGGCAGCATTTTGTAAATTGCCTTCTGCAAAGAGGCAGGTGAGCGTTTTCCTCTGCTCTCCAGTAACTTATGTAGGTTAAGCTTTTATATGGTCGTGTGAGAGAAATGGAGCAGTGAAGCTTCAACTACATTGAGCAGATGTCACTTAACCACAACTTGGTGCAGAACCCCCGAGGGATAGATTAAGAATCCTTTTCAGAGGTATATTAATAATGACTGATGTTTCTGTAATTCCTCACATCTAAATGGATCCAGAAGTGCTTTTCAGAATGTACTGTCTCGGTTCATATTTTAAAATGCATACTGGAACATACAATATTTATGTGGCTATAAATTAGTTATAGGGGTTCTGCGACACGCATACAGTAGTGTGTAGAGCAACTATGTGAATTGTGTTGGTGTAAAAACACATACATGTATAGTGCCTGTGTGTATTCTCTATATAATGTTAGGGAGAATACGTGATGGAATGGTGTGGTACAATGGTTACAGTGACATGAGTTTGGGTTGCACGACTTATTTGTGAACTGGCTCATTATTTATGAGCAAAGCCACCAATGTAGGTTTGCCAATTCTAAACATTCAAAAATCATGTCTGGCCCCCAAAATAACAAGATTGGCTTAAAGTCCATGAGACTGTAAGACAGGGGTAGGCAACCTATGGCACACGTGCCAAAGGCGGCACGTGAGGTGATTTTCAGTGGCACTCACGCTGCCCAGGTCCTGGCCACCAGTCCAGGGGCTCTGCATTTTAATTGAGTTTTAAATGAAGCTTTTTAAACATTTTAAAAAACCTTATTTACTTTACATACAACAATAGTTTAGTTATATATTAAAGTCTTATAGAAAGAGACCTTCTAAAAACATTGAAATGTATTACTGGCATGCGAAACCTTAAATTAGAGTGAATAAATGAAGACTCGGCACACCACTTGTGAAAGGTTGCCGACCCCTGCTCTAAGAAAATAATAAATTGGGGGTTCTTTATTTACATTCTGGTTTTTGAGCTCTTGGGGCGCGCACAAGTCATCTTTTTTTCCTCAGGCTTTTCTCCACAGCCTTGAGGGCTAGAAAGTTACGTATGTGTAAAAATGAAATTGCATGAGAATCTCAGTTCGCTTGACTCCAGGAGCTGATTTGACCAGTAACATGACACCCACTCTCTAAGTGCTTTTACATTGATTGTGGGTGACAGAGACAGTCTGTGCATCCCATTGTAGCAATAGCTTTAAAATACTCACAGCTTAAAAATATCTGACCTCTTCCCAGTGTTTCTGACAGCCGTCAGCAAATTAAAATGGAAAGAAATTAAACAACCAGATTTGATGCTCCCTATTTCTGGATGGAGTGTTTATTTTTTTATTTTATACCTCAGTCAGTTTAGACAATGGAAGTACAGGTCACTTTAAACATTTGTTTTAGAATCAGTCTCCCTTCCCTTCCGTTAGCACAACGCAGCTGCTTTGGGATTCTCTGCAGAGGGAGCAACCTGCACTTTTTTCATTGAAATACAATCATTCCTTGAAAACTAACACTTTTTTGTACTACCCCTGCATTCCAGCCCTGCCCTAAGTTGTCATTGTCCCCTTGCTTGTTCTCTGAATTACTTCATTTTGTGCACTCTGTAAATGCTGCTGTAGTGGCTGTAAACGCCCTAGTAGCTGAAGTGGCAGTTGGAAGAGAAATAAGCCGTTTTCCTTGTTTATGTAATGTTACAAGAATATTCCTGGCTTCCAAAGGGGTTTAGCAATAAAGTCTCACCTGGCAGAACCAATCAGAAGCTTATGTGTTCTTCTTGTTGCCATGTTGAACTCTTACACCATGGAGAGCTATCCGAAGGTCTAATCTCCTAATTATTAATGTATGTGTGAGCAAGGAAACAGGCTGCTTTCACTCAGCCTGTGTGCTCAGGATCTTAATGTTTCACTCAGGAGTCTCAGTGACATCTGAGTTTGGTGCTCCTCTTGTTGGTCCCAGGAGCATTCCTGAGCTGCTGACATGCCCCTTCAGTGAGCAGGCCTCGGAAAGTGTGTGTAGCTGCAGCTCTGATAATGTAAAGGTTTCTGGTTTTGTGACATGTAGGTCAAGGATAAATTGTCTGGGATCCTTGCATTAATTAACTGCAATTAACAAACACTGCCACCTGTCTACAGAGGTCTGATGGCACTTGCTGCTTTTGCCCAGTAGCTGCTGTCCTTAGCATGCAGATCTTTCCACTCTGCCATGTGAAAACTCATCCAAACGCCTGTTAAACAGATGTGTTTTATACTGTGCCCTGAAGCCGAGTGAATTTTCAGAAGAAAGGGTGCTGCACTGCACAAACCCTGAAGCGATCAGTCCCAGGAACTGACAGCAGTCAAGACGTGATGGGACACAAAGATAGAGGTGACTTCTTAACTAATCTGCAGCTAGACCTTGCAGATTCTGACCACCAGCCCTTGGAATTTCACCCCAAGGTGAAGGGACATCCAGAAAAGCCCAGCATGAGCGCGACGCAGAAGTCTGCTTGCTTAGTTGGAATGGGCAGCAGCTCCCAGTGCTAGCTGAAGCCTCTGTGTGGTGCCTGCTGGGTAGCCCTTGGTATAGTGTATTATAGAGTGACAAAGGCAGGGCTGTGACAGATCTGGATTGGAGAGGAAAGGCTGCAGCTTCTTAGCCAGCTCTGTAATGTAGGTACTTACATGGTCCCCATCACCACAGTAGCTGAGCTTCTCATGGTCTTCGATGTTCTTATCCTCACAATACCCCTGGGAGGGAGGGCAGAGCTGTTGTTCCAATTCTGCAGATAGGATACTAAGGCAAAGAAAGACCCAGTGCCTTGGCCAAGGTGCCATGCACAGTCTGTTGCGGAGTGGAGAATTGAACTTGGGTCTCCGATGGCCCAGGTTAGCACCCTAACCACTAGGCCATCCTTCTCTCTGGGCCACATGCAGAGAGAGCACCACTGTGGCATGCTGTTGCTACCTGATAAGAGCAGCAGCTGAGACACATCTTGGCAAAGGAAGGGCACTGCCCCCCTTCCCCGCTGCCAGGTAGAAGGGGCAGCCATAACGCCTGCCTGCTTCTAGGGATAGGGTTCTCTGCCAATTAGCATTGCTTCAGGATTGAGTTGAAAGAGACTTTGTCTCCAGCTAATAAAGAGGGGGTCTGAAGTGCTCAGAAGACATGGTGTATGTGCTGAAGTTTCTGATGGACTTGGCGGTGGGAGCACCTATGTGCACTAGTCTGACACCATAATGAAATTATTTACATTGTTAGTCCTAAGGAATAATAAAATGCCGGTGTTCAGAATCTGCCGTAACAGAATGTTTCTCCTTCTGACTCTCTGATGATCTCTTAGCAACTGATTTCAAAGGGGGACTTAAGTCTTGCTAAATCGGCATATGCAGCTGCCTGGGGTTGTATGTAATTATCTGAATCTCACATTGAAATAGTGGCGGCTGTGGCACAAATGCACTTCGGACTTGATCCTGTATGTTGACTTAGAGTGCGGCCAACAACTCTTGCTGGTGGCTGCTCTGAGAATTTTTCCTAAAATACTTTAGGAAAAACAAACAAATATGCACATATATATACCTGTCCATATCATTTAAATTTATTTAGGTAGGTTTTTATTGCAGACTCAATAATAAAAATAATGTACAGTTTCTCTATTCTTTACTGGACCTAACCAGAATAGAAACAAAAATATGGTGCTTGCATGTTTTGATTTTTTTTTTTTTTTTTTTTTAGATTGCTAGTTAGTAAGTCTGCTACTGTGAAAAGTGATACTTGTTTCGTATCACTTTTCACAGCAGGCTTACTCGGCCCTGGCATGCTGGGGGACAAATTAAGCCCTGGATGAGAAGGAGGGAGGGGGGGCCGGGGCAATGGGGGTCTGGAGGAGGCAGCAGGGGTCAAGGTGATGGCTCCCAAAACCTTGCGGCTGGGGGACAGAGCTCTCTGCCACATGGCTAGAGTCTGCCGCCCACCACCCCAGGGCAGAAGCCTGAGCCACGCCACCCCGGGAAGGTGGGGAACTCTCACTGGTTTCCTGCTCCTTTGTGTTTGTTTGTGGCTTCGGAAGGGAGCAGGGACCAACCCCTGAAGGCAGCCCCAGGGGAGGAGCTGCGGCTTTGCCAACACCGCCCCCCGCCCCTCTCCCCCAGCTCAGGCGGCTGTGGCTGCAAGAAAAGCCCCTGGTGGCCGCATTTGAGAAACACTGCTCTAGGGTCTATGGAATGGGTGTGTTGCTAGGGTTGTGTCTTAGTGTTTGGATAAACATGAATAAACCCAAATATCTTGGTATTAACATTTGGCTTTTATGGATATAAAAGGGCTATTTTCCCCAAGGGGAGGCACTTTTGGGGTGAAATATCATGAGATCTGGTTGTCTTGTGATATTTTCACCATCCAGGAACTGGAATACCACCCTGCTTTATTTGGCCCCATAAATGGCTCTCAGAAGCATTAATAAAAGCTCCAAAAGATGAAAAACATAAAACAAACATTAGAAACATAACTGCTTTATCTTGTGCATACCTGCTGATTGGTATAGGATGGGCTGTTTAGCCTTTCCTAAGAATGGAGCAGGTGGTCACTCTGTTTTCTAAACTGATCGAGAGTCTGTGTTCTCCATTGATCGCTCCCCGCATTGCCCAGCAATGTGTTTGGTGGCTATGTGTGGGGCATCCATTTTGGTAGTCCCATTGTTTCTAAAGGTACTGAAGGAATGGGGAACGTCCTGAGCCAACGGCGGCTCTGAAATTCTCAGATAAATATGGAAAATCTGAATTTTTGCATGTTGCTTTCACTGGAATAAGAGCCACGCCTTGTGGGAAATCAGATTTTGAAGAGCACAGAACTGAAATGGAGAAGATGTTTGTGCAAAAATTTCCTCTCCTTCACCTCTTTCTCTCTCTGTTTTGTCCTGCTTCAGTGGTAAGATTGGGAGTGAATTCTCTCATGGCCAACAGAAGGTGCTCGTAGCTGTAAATTGGTGATGGTGAGCCAAGTGGTTCTTGTCAAGAAGCATCATTTAGGATGCCAGATTGGGCTGTAAGTAGGCTGTGGCATCTAAAACCCTGCTAGCGGGTATCAAAGTTGAGGCCAGTTCTTCATTTGGGGAAGCAACATGGGTGTGTAGATGGAATGTGGGCCTGGGAGCCAGGAAGTTGGGGGTTGAAACCTTCATAAATTAGGACCCAGAAGTTTGGGCTGTTGCCTGACTCGGAAAAGGACTCGGTGTTGGGTTCTCAGCACTCTTGGAAATCAGAGTGGTTGCTAGGTCTGGATTTAGGAGACTGACTTTATATTCCTGCTCCTGAAAATCCAGGTGCCCTGTGGAATATTTTAAATCACTTCACCTAGCTGTCTCTCCCCATTTTATGCAATGGGATAATGCGTCCCCATCTCTCAGAGGTGTTCAGTATTGTAGAAAGTTTTGGAGCTATGAAGGGCTGTGGAAGTGCTAAGTGGTCTTCTGTACATTTGGAGCTTGTCTGTCTGCCTGTCTTATGGTTCCGCTTGTTTGATCCCAGTATTAATAAATATTGCTTCCATTTCTGCTTCTGTCTGCAACACGTCCCTCTCTTTCGAGTTCAGCTCTTATGGATATTGTTTTGTTTTGGTCTGAAACACCCATCTGTGCTGGTTCAAACTCCCTTCTCAAAGCTTTGTTCTCTTTCCTTCCCAGCGGATCGTTCGAAAGAGGTGCAGCAGATCCGAGAGCAACATCCAAGCAAAATCCCGGTAAGTGCCAGACCTCCTCTTGTGTTTCTTGTTCAATTATTTTGACTGGGTATCTGAGCAGAGCTGTCTCTTAGACAGTGCTGGGTAGGGCACAGCCCTTGCAGCCAGTAGCTAAGGTTATAATGATTTGGCCCCCAAAGCCAACGCTCAACTGTTTAAATGACTTTTCTCTCGTCTTTTTTGTGTACATGAGCTGCTCAGTGCTAGAGAACCTCATTGTGAACAGAACAAACCAATGGCCATTACTGTTTCTGCTTCCTGCACCAGCCTTACTAAGGGATCTGATCTACAAACTATCTGAGAACAAGACTTTAAAATTCCCTGCTTGATTATTGCAGTAACTGACCCTTTAACCTGTCCTGGGTAATTTGGCCCCTCCTTTCAGCCTGATCAACTGAGGACAGGGGGAGGGTATCTTCTATTTAAAAGAGTTTTGTCTGGATAATTCTTTGCATCCTCTGCCCCCCATCAATTGCATAATTGGACATAACATGGCCTAATAGAACATACAGATGACACCCAGGATTGAATGGCATCGAAGCGAAGTGCTGGCCAAAAGCCTTGCTATTGACACACCAGAAGGTGTTCAAGAGCCTCTGTTGCTTTTTGACTGTCTAGACTTGTCCCTGTTAGATTATGTCCTGGCTTCCCGCACGTTTCTTAGGATATTGTCAGCAATTGAAGGATTCATGTGCACTCTCACTCCCTCACTTCCTTTTCTCTCTGGCCTGTCTGAACTTGTTCTAGCCCCTCAGTGGGGAGGAATAGTCTCTGCTCAGGAGCTGCTTGCTTTTTGAACTCCACTAAAACAGGCCCAGGACTGGCTTGAATTGGCATGCGTGATGCTGGGGCACATGCCACATGAAAGTATAGGGTCTGCTTCTTGCCTGGTTGGCATCTGTCTTTGGACGGCCTCAGACTTGTGGTTCCATCTCATCTGGGTTCAGTTCCCAGCTCAGACTCTTTATGTGACCTTAGGCAAAGTCACTGAATCGCTGTCTCGGTTGGGGATACTACTGCTTCCCTCCTCCCACACGTTGTCTGTCTTGTCTACTTGCATGGTAAGCTCTTTAAGACAGGAACTGCTTCTTGTTCTGTGTGTCCCATGCCTCCTGCCATGGGCAATTTCACCCCATTATTAATACAGGGATGGTACTTAGCTCATAGGCATAGCACCTTACGCTCAAGAATCTGCAAGTCAAAGCACTTCACAAATACTAATTTGTCCATCCTGCAAATAGGTAACTATCCGTTTTAAGTGTAGTGAGACTGTTGTATAGGGAGGTTATGTGACTTGCCCAATGCCACAAAGTGGCAGAGCCAGGAATAGAGTCTGGGAAACCTTAATTGCCAATCTTGTGCTCTTGCCTTGAGTGAAAAAATCCATCTCTACAGTTAGAGTGCTTTGGGAGCCATGTTATTGTAATTTGTATTACACTATCAACTGAAATCTGCAGCTGAAATGAGAGTCTCAGTTTCAAGTGGACAGGAGTTACTTGACACGGCAGGAAATCGAAGTACGTTTGCCTCAGCAAAACTTTTTGCTAATGGAAAGAATTAACAATATGATTCTCTATGAAGAGGAGCGTTAGGTTTGTATTAGCGTTGCTCCTGAAGGTCTAACCAAAACTAAAGGTAGGTAACACATCATGCAGATGGTTCCGATTTACCCTATCTAATGAAGTGCTTGTAGGTTACTGTGTGTTGGGTTTAGCCCTTGTAGAAGAAACCTTGGCATAGTGAGTGAACAGGCAGGGTGCTAGGGTCCCCCCCATCCACATTCAGTCCAAGATCTGGCTAAGACCCTTGTCACAAGTGAAGAGCACTATTTACTGCATGGTCTGCTTCCCCAGAAAAGCATTTGAGATGAGCAAGGAGGATCAAATCCACTACCCTGGGAAATTTTCCTACCTCTTCCCGTGACTGCTTTGAACGACATCCCTCTTGCTGGAGTAGTTAAGATGATGTGATTTTCACTATCTGATAGTTGCTATCCTTCTCTAATTCCCAGTCTGAGATCTCTCTGGTAAAGTCACCTTGGTATTTCCTTTTGCTTTTTAACAGCACCTGAAGGAGATAGAATCATAGAATATAAGGGTTGGAAGGGACCCCAGAAGGTCATCTAGTCCAACCCCCTGCTCAAAGCAGGACCAATTCCCAGTTAAATCATCCCAGCCAGGGCTTTGTCAAGCCTGACCTTAAAAACCTCTAAGGAAGGAGATTCTACCACCTCCCTAGGTAACGCATTCCAGTGTTTCACCACCCTCTTAGTGAAAAAGTTTTTCCTAATATCCAATCTAAACCTCCCCCACTGCAGCTTGAGACCATTACTCCTCGTTCTGTCATCTGATACCATTGAGAACAGTCTAGAGCCATCCTCTTTGGAACCCCCTTTCAGGTAGTTGAAAACAGCTATCAAATCCCCCCTCATTCTTCTCTTCTGCAGGCTAAACAATCCCAGCTCCCTCAGCCTCTCCTCATAACTCATGTGTTCCAGACCCCTAATCATTTTTGTTGCCCTTCGCTGGACTCTCTCCAATTTATCCACATCCTTCTTGAAGTGTGGGGCCCAAAACTGGACACAGTACTCCAGATGAGGCCTCACCAATGTTGAATAGAGGGGAACGATCACGTCCCTCGATCTGCTCGCTATGCCCCTACTTATACATCCCAAAATGCCATTGGCCTTCTTGGCAACAAGGGCACACTGCTGACTCATATCCAGCTTCTCGTCCACTGTCACCCCTAGGTCCTTTTCCGCAGAACTGCTGCCTAGCCATTCGGTCCCTAGTCTGTAGCTGTGCATTGGGTTCTTCCGTCCTAAGTGCAGGACCCTGCACTTATCCTTATTGAACCTCATCAGATTTCTTTTGGCCCAATCCTCCAATTTGTCTAGGTCCTTCTGTATCCTATCCCTCCCCTCCAGCGTATCTACCACTCCTCCCAGTTTAGTATCATCCGCAAATTTGCTGAGAGTGCAATCCACACCATCCTCCAGATCATTTATGAAGATATTGAACAAAACCGGCCCCAGGACCGACCCTTGGGGCACTCCACTTGATACCGGCTGCCAACCAGACATGGAGCCATTGATCACTACCCGTTGAGCCCGACAATCTAGCCAGCTTTCTACCCACCTTGTAGTAGATGATGGAGCGTGTTTGATTTGTGGTTATACTCCTGGGACGATTCTGCACCAAAAAATTAAAAACTCTGCAAATTTTATTTGTCAAAATAGTGCAATATAATCACACCAGTTTTAATTGTTTTGGTAAGTTATTTAAACTACAATACAGAAAAAAGTCACAATAACTGTTCAACATTTCCTAAACATATGGAAGTTTAGTTACAAACATTTGGTAACTAATACCCTGCATTCCGGTTATAATCCTGGATTTTCATTTAAATTACATTACAGAACAGTGCCAAAAAAAAAAAGAAAAAGTAGAATGTCATTTTAAATTGCTCAGACTTTCAAACATAAGTCATACAGTTTTGCTAATCATTGTCCTGGACCTGGCTGGGTATTTTGGGAAGTGCTTGGTCCTGATTGTCCTGACATTTTATTGACTGCTTGGTAAATGTTTTATTTGCCTTCAGTCTTTTTTTTAAATGGGTTAGTAAAACAAATCCTGAGCTTAATCTAACCCATTGTGCCACTTTGGCACAGAAAAAAAGTGAGAAAGCACATAAATCTTCCTAGTTGATTCCCTTACTGTCATTTTTAAGGCTTTACATCATTCTGGCAATGTAGGGGCCTTAAAACTTTTACAGGTTTTATGCTCCTGGGGGAATAGACTGAGAATGGGAACAGTTAACTAACAATAGAAACATTAAAAATGTTACTGTGCAGGCAGGCTGCTACATTTCGGCCTCTGGAATGAGATCAATTAACCATTGACAGCAACGTTAACAAAATGTGGGGGTTATTTTACGAAAGCAATTTTTCTTTAATTAAAAACAAACAATTTTCAGTAACATGATACGAATATTTAATTAAGTGTGTTTTTGATTCTCAAGAAGTAACAGACGTTACTAGGCAAGCAGGCTGCTATATTTCTGCCTCAGAGAATGATCAATTAGCTAGTAGGCAGGCTGCTACATTTCTGCCTCAGGGACAGAGCATTTCTTGTGCATAATAAATAGACCTCCCACCCTCCATGCCCGGCGAGCTGCAGTAGCAAGCAAGAGTCCCCCTCGCTTGTTGGCCAGCCCCACCCCCTGACAGTGATCAATGTCTCCCCCACAGGCACGCACGCCCAGCCCCTTTCCCCCACAGTGATTTGCCTGTCTTAGGCTGCTCCAGGCACACTGGAACAGACGCGCTGACTGGGCTGCCAGGGAAGAGGCATGTATCCCCCGGCAGCTTTATTTTGCATTTTTCTGTGTCCCCCCGCAGAAAATATGTAGTACATATGAATTCTGTCAGGAGTAGTGGTTTCAGAAAAGGTATTTCTCTCCTCCACACAGAGACTTCCCTGTGAGATGGGGAGGATTTTAGGTGTGTATTTCACTTGCTCTGCATTGTCTGATTGACGCTACTTCCTAGTTTGCAGGTCTGAGTTTCAAAGAATGCATTTTAATCACACAGTTAAGGGCAATGACATTCTAAAATGTAGCTCTGCACAGATACTGAAGATCCCTTGGCACTTCTGATAAAAAGAGGCTTGAGCCAGGGTCTTTAGGCAATATTTTTCTTTCCCCTCACTCTTAATGTGTGTGCCAGTTGGCTGTCTTGCTCCTCCCCAGAGGACTCTTCAGGTCCGCGACGAAAGTTCCATCTCTGACTATGTGAATGTAAAGGATATATGAATAAAGCAATAGAATTATTCTCAGAAATGCAGTTGGCATACTTAGTAAACTGAAAATAAATCCTAAATTGGCAATCCCAGTTAACTGTCTGATCACTGCTTATCAGATCTGCATGGAAAATGCAGAGTACAAAAGCATTTTGCATCCTTCGGACCTGGGAATCTCTTATCTAGCTCCTGAAGTATATCCTCCTTCAGTATGGAATACAATGACCTTTAAACAGTGTGCACCAGTGCTACACAACTGTTCCTAAAAGGGCAATTAACCCCTGGAACAGGGCTGTGGTGGATTCTCTGGCAATTTTAAAATCAGATTGGATCTTTTGCTATAAGACCTTGCTCTAGTGAGACTGGAATCAATTCAGGGAGGCCTGTGATATACAGCAGTTCAAATGCAACCATCCATTCTGGCTTTATAATCTGTGGATGAAGTGTCCTATCGAAATTGCTGGCTGGAATTTAATTCCCTAAACAAAACTTAGCGGGACACTGAGGTTAGCAGTTAAGGTGCTAGGGGATCTTTCTGGGCAATAAGTTGTCAGCATGTCAACTTTTCTCATCCAGGAGCTGGTACCAGCCGCAAAGGCTCTCTCAACAGACCTGTGGAGAAGAGTGCCCGCCCCGAGTCACCAAACCCATTTCTTGCAGCTGCTTTTCTTTGGGCTCCCATCCAAATTCCGATAAGAAAACTCTACAGCCGTGCATCTCTGACTGACTGTGCTTCCAGGCTGCTTATCTGTCCAAACTCTACTGCCAACCCAAAACATACTTCAGCACTTCTACTGATTGAGTAGAATCTTCTTCCTCTGGTCTCCTCCAATACTTTCCACATCAGGCTGCTCACTTACCCTGTCTTTCCTTTCCTTCTGGTTTTCCATACCCCCAGCGCCATCGCTCCTTGCTGAACTGGCCATGGTTGCCGGCTTCCAAATATATAACCACGTGGAATTCTCTTGTGTAAATTCCCTGCAGTCTCATGGAGTCATGGCATGAAGGTAATCAGTGGCGGTTGACTTGAGTCCATCTCCCCTCCCTCCAGCTCCCCTGTGCACAGCTGGGTTCTAGTAGCTGATTTATGGCATAGTGTGGGGTGCTAATGGGATAGGATATCTTTCCTGCCGTTCCCAGAGAAACGTGAGCTGGTCACATGCTGCTTTCTCAGAAACAGCACAGAGAGCCCTTGTGGCTAGTGAACTCCAAAGACGCGTTAATGCGTTTTAACAAAGTACTGCCCGTTCACCGTTCAACTTTATCTGCGTGGCTCTTAGTGCAGTATGCAGGGAAATGACTAGCAAAGCTGAAAGTTGCTCTTGTTGTTTTTGAGGGGTGCTTAACATCCATTGTTCAAGTTTTTTTTAATGCCTGTAGTCACATCACTCTGGGCTGTGATCTTGTCACATCTCAAAAGCAAAGCATACTAAGGTCATTGTTTAGATGGGAAACCCAAGGAAATCCCCGATTTCTAAGCGGCTACCATCCTACTGGGCTCCTGCCCCAGTTTGGTATTAGGCAGTGCTTTTGTTGGGAAGTGCCAGTTCAGATGTAAGACAGAGCTCCTGTTCACACTGAGCCTGATTTTTAACTAGGCCTCAGCCCTTCTGCTATTGCACATTTTTTTTTGTGCTTGCAAGTAGATTCAGGTGCAGTTATGTTGTCCGGTTTCTAAATGGGAGTGATTGTGGGCCCAGTTGATTCCAGTTTTTCACCTGCATTTAATTGTGGATACAAAATTGCTCCAGTAATGTTGGGGGGGGGTCTCTGAAAATTTAGGCATGTATCGATAATACTGCATCAACACTATTGTAAGGTAGTGTTTGGGACCATTTAACTGATGATTCCTTGTGCCGAGTCCTTTTGCACTGCAGTGAACCTGGTACTTGAGCTTTGTGAGGTTTTGACTTCCTTGGGGGAGTACAACAGGCTTGTTTTCTGTCCAGCCTGAGCAGTAGATGGCTTCTAAGGATTTGGCCAAGCTACTCTCCCTCTGCTCCAAAACAAATTCATTGTTTTTCTCCATAGGCTCTTCCCTTGGGTCTGAGTCAATGCTCTTTAGGCAGCCACTCCAGATTCCAAGCCTGTTCATGGGAGGCTTGTGCGGCTTAAAATATCTTCTGAGCGAGCTGCTGTATTCCGCTCAGCATGCAAGTCTGTGGCTACAGTAGGAAACCTGCCTCCCAAAGGAATGTGATGTATATGCCCTGCATAATACACTGTCTTCATACAATGTATTTATGTGCTTCTGAGGGGTGCTCAGAGACTTGGGGGAAAAGGGCAATATCTGAACTGGAGTAGAGTGAAATAGGATATTTACCCCTCTTCAGTACAGAGTGGGCTGGGACAAACCACCATTAGAACAGAGAGGCCAAGGATTAGATGGGCCATGAAAATATTGGGTTTGTTTAGTCTGGAAAAGAAAAGGCTGAAAGGGGACATAAGTTTTCAAGTTTGTTACAAGGAGGAGGGAGAAAAATCGTTGTTCTTAACCTCTGAGAATAAGACAAGAAGCAATAGGCTTAAATTGCAGCCAGGGAGGTTTAGGTTGAACATTAGGAAAAACTTCCTAACTGTGGGGGGGGGGGAAGCAAGCACTGGAATAAATTGCCTAGCGTGGTTGTGGAATCTCTTTCATTGGAGATTTTTAAGAGCAGGTTAGACAAACATCTGTCATGGATGGTCCTGCCATGAGTGCAGTGGACTGGACTAGATGACCTCTCGAGGTCCCTTCCAGTCCTATGATTCTATGAAGATGGCAATATCCCCTCTTGCCCCCAAAACCAGGGCGAGGAGGTGTGAGGCTGCACCTGTTATTTGTAGTGTTGGCTCAGGGCTCTGCCCTTCAGGGGCTCTGTTCAGGGCCTTTCACCTGCACTTCATTCCCATTATTTCTAAGGTAACACCCCGATGCCTTGATCAGGATCTGGGCTGCTTTGTGCTAAGCACTATACAGAGTAGACACTGAGAAACGTGAAATCTAAGATGATGAGCAACGTGCAAAAGGAGGAAGGAGGCACTTTTATATGCTTCTTTTGTGGCCCTTTTAGGGTGTAAACTTTGGTTTTATAATTCCATCCGTAGCTGGTAAGGCATGTTCCAGTCGCCTCCCTTGAAACAAAATCCCTAGAAGTTGTTGCTTGTCATGTAAAACGACAGACCATAAGCTGGAGGCACTAACCAGCTGCTGCCCCAGCAGCCAGGCATCTTTCTCAGGCTGGTGTCATTGTAATCGAGATGCCAGTCTGTATCTGATGCAGTGGCTGATAATTAGAGATGTCTGACTCCATTCCTGTTCGACATGATTGAGAACCAAGCCACAGCCAGATGAATGGACCATGTCCATAAAGAAAAGTAATGCAGGCACTAGAGAGTGCAGAGTTGTGCTATTGTTCTCTGGTCTGTAGTCCTAGCATATGAATTACCTATGCCTGCAGGATCTGCTGCTGTTTGCATCTATTTGAATCCCAGACAATAACTAGAGCAGCATCCATACATGCAGATCCTCTTATTTTGGCTGCCACTTTCTAATAGCTTCTTCCCTGCAGTCAAAGAACTTGGCTGTCAAAGTGAAGTGCAGATGGAAAGGAAGGGAGGGAGCAACCATAAAAAAGGGACCATTCTTTAGAGCCCACCCCCCTTTGCAATTCCAAGATTCTCCCTAAATTCTCTTTTGGTTTGTCACAGAAAATCAGCCCACCAGAAAATCTTGTAACCTCAAGGGGACCCCAGGCCTGTCTTATGTAAGGGTCAGTGCTGTCATCGGACCTTGTAATAGAGCAGTCCTCTGCTAGATTCAGCATTCTGTTCAGCACCATAGTTCTGCCCCTCTATCCGTCATGGAGAGGCTCTGTGACGAGGGTGGAAATGGATTGACTGGTCTCAGGGCTCATGTGGGAGGTTAGAGCCTGTGACATGCCTGGTGAATAGTCAGTGATTGTCTCATGACCTATAACTTCACTCCCTTGGACACACTGATCTGGGGAATGTTTTCAAAGGTACAGAGGGCAGTCGGGCATGCAACTTCCTCTGGAAGCCTCTGAAAATCATCTCTGTTATTCAGATGCAAGCTCAGTCAACCCAGTGTGTGTCTGAGTGGAAGGTGGTGATGAAGTTCCAGTTGACCTGCTGGAGGGTTGGAGGAGGCCTGGCTGGCCAAGATGCTAGGTAGAAGTTACCAGCATGTTTGTAGTATTATAGTTTCATAATGAATTTGAGATGAGCCAGTTTTAGTGAGAACGGGGAGCAGTGCACCCAGTGGGACCCGAATGCATCCCACGATCATGCATGTGTCCTGTTCAGCTGAGTGTTGGTGGAGCAGGGGCTCTCAACCTTTTTCATATTGGGATCTGCCTAGCACCCTCCTCCCACTCCAGACTACATCTGTCTGGGGTCTGGCCAAGACCACCTCATCCTTTAGCAACCTCAGATGGGCAGGGTGGTTCTGACACCTGTCTGCACCTGCAGGTTCAGGACCCCAATCTAGAGTAACAGCAGGGTACGTGACGAACAGGCACAGGGTGAGAGAATGCCTTGATCTGGAGGCTGTGCTGTCCTCTTGCCCAGGTATGGTACAGCTGGAAAAGTCCAGCCAGGATCTAAAGGCTCAGACAAGTCCAGAAGTGTAGAGAGTTCCAGACTCTACTGCCAACCATGTCTTCCATAGAGATGAGCTTGCGTGGGCTGTGCTGTGTGGGGGATTGGAGCCAGGATTGTCTTTTTGTTCTGTGTTTGTACAGTGCCTAACACACTGATCCTGATTCAGATCAGCACTCTTGCATGCTACAATAATGCAGATAACTAATAATCCTCCCACAGGCAGATAAGAATGGACGGACGGCCATACTGGATCAGACCAATGGTCCATCTAGCCCAGTATCCTGTCTCTGGCAGTGACTGGTGATGGATGATTCAGAGGGAATGAACAGATCAAGGCAATTTACTGAGTGATCTATCCCGTCGTCCAGTCCCAGTTTCTGGCAATCAGAGGCTTAGGGACACCCAGAGCATGGGGTTGCGTTGTTAAGTGAGGTGAACAGGAGCATTCCTGTGCACAGCGGTGTTCGGAAAGTTGCAATAAAGCTGTGGATTAAGCTAAAAAGAGGGAAGCTTCAATCCCAGCTGAATGACTTCTCGGACCTTGCTGAGGAGAAGTGAGTCGGACTCCGCTCTAGATTATCCAAAGTCCATCCTCTCCCTCTCAACCGGCCGTTCTGACTGACTGGTTTCGAGACTGTAATGCCCTGCACCCTCGTAGGACACTACAGCTGGCTGTCAGTAGGCATTATCTGAAAGATGCACACTGCTCTTTGTAACCTTTCCTCACAAAGCCCCTTAGCTGTTGCTACTGTCTGAATCCCTTCAGACTAAGGGGCACCCCTGAGCTTGGGTGAGTAGTCCTAGCTCCACTGACTTACACAGAGCTGTGACAATCTAGAACATAGTGAATTCCCTGGAGACTTGTCTTGCATGTCATGATCAGGAAGTCCTAAAATCCCACCAGTCAGGGATGGGAAAGACCCCGTTCGCTTCTCATGTCTCTCACTCCAGGCCCGGATTTATTCCCTGGTGCAATGACTTGAGTGACAGGGATTCCTTCCATGATGGCCTTTGGGGGATTATTCCCCAGTTGAGTAAATCTCTTTCATGGCAAGTGTTCCCTGCTAGTCTGCTTTTTGCTCCATTTTCATCCCCTCTTGCTCCTAATTACATTTGAACTCCCCCAGGTTTTTGTACCATACATGTTGCTAGGGGGGTGTCTGAGTGCCTTTCTCTCCTGTATCAGCAAGGACAGCACGGGAAGCATGTCAGCGAGGCCCAGCCGGTGGGAGGGGGGAGCAGAGACCCTTTCTCAGCTTGCTGGATCTTGATCAGAGGTTCCAGGGAGTTTGTCTGCTTCCCTCTTCACCACATGTTAAGCTCAGCCAAAACCACCCTTCTGAACCGACCGGGAACAGTCACTTCTGCTGCACTAGTGTGTCTCTGTCCCTGTGCAGCTGTTATCTGCCTGTTTCCCTATACTGCTGACCCAATGACAAGAATGATGAAAGAGGGACCAGACCCTTGTGCTCCCCAAACATGGAGTGAGAGCTGATCCCCTTCATGAGCTAAAGGAACAAATGACGAGGGGGTCAAACAGTCTTATCTAAGATGAAACAAGTTAGTGTCTTTCGTTAGTCTTTCTGGATTGATGTTCATATTGAGCTAGTGCCATGCTGTCCTTGCATATTGCAGGATTACACAGATCGTGCAACAAGGGGTAATAACTGTAAATGTTTTATTTCAGATTATTATAATGGGTGGCTTTACAAAAGCAGAATATAGTGTATGAATTAAAGTGCCTGTATCCTGGAGGGTGGGGGCAGAATTAAGGTGGTTGAAATTCTAAGGTGAATGTTAACGTATCAGTATTGTTAACTGAGAGTCTGGAGCTGTAGTGGTAATGGAATATTTATTTAAGTTACCTTGACTGGCTACAGCCATACTTCTTAAGGCCTAGGGTATTTGAATTATAAAGTTCTTGTTATGTGTGTTGTACAAGGGTCATATGTAGCATAGCAATCTCCGTTGTCAGCTAACCTGTATAATAATTAAAACCCCTTTGTTAAACATTTGACTGTAACTTGCAGTAAGTTTTAAAAAATAAACAATAAAATTAAAGGGACAAGATAGGTGAGGTAATATCTTTTATTGGAACAACTTCTGTTGATGAGAGACAAGCTTTCGAGCTACACAGAGCTCTTCAGGTCTGGGAAATGTACTCAGTGTTGCAGCTAAATACAAACTGGAACACATAGTTTAGAATAAGCAGTTAACACATTTCAAGGGATCACTCAAAGGTAAGTGGCCAGTTAACATCCCTCTGGGTGTGTGGGGGGGGGGGGGGGGGGAAGGGGAGGGAGATGTCAGTGTTATAGATGGTTGTAATAAGCCATAAATCCAGTGTCTCTATTCAGTCCAAGAGTTTTAGCGTCTAGCAAAATTAAA
This sequence comes from Caretta caretta, assembly GCF_965140235.1. Classification (NCBI taxonomy): domain Eukaryota; kingdom Metazoa; phylum Chordata; order Testudines; family Cheloniidae; genus Caretta; species Caretta caretta. The sequence continues at coordinate 26,593,295 of NC_134218.1, read as the reverse complement.
CTTTCGAGCCTGGGAGCTTAAATTCATTTCTTTCACCAACAGAAGTTGGTCCAATAAAAGATACTGCCTCCCCCACCTTGTGTGTCTAATATCCTGGGACCAACACTGTATGTAATAAAATTAATGGCGATCAAACCAAACAAGTTTGGGCTAGATGAGAACTTTTCCAAAATCGGGGTCTGCTGCATCCTGAGGGCTCGATAGGTTTGGACTCCTGTCTCAGTCATGCTATTATGAAGTAATTTCCTATCATGCAAAGGGAGTGGTTACTGAATGAACAAGCACTCTGCAAAACTGTCGTTGGGTTTTTGTGGAGGAATCTCTGCTAGGCAGCATGTTCTGTTTGTTGCATTTGTAATTAGCCAGAGGAATCTACCCCTAAACATTCATGACAACTTTTGTGGAGAACAAGAGTCTTCAGTTAAATTCAAAACTAATTTTTACTGCACAGACTATAAACATCTCATAAGAGATTTATAGCAGTAAGTAAAAAACGTGCTGTGGACACAACCCTAAGTAAGTTCTCCTGCACCTTCTAAATCTAGCCTTTCCCCCTGTGGCATGCCCCAGGAGCTTCAGAAGTGTCTCTTCAGAGCCCTCCTTGACACTATTTTGTGTGGCCCCAGTGGCCTAATGGATAAAGCATTGGCCTCCTAAGCCAGAGATTGTTGGTTTAAGTCCCATGTGGGGTGAACAGCTACTTTCTTTCTCTTTATTGCCACTCATCTTCCCTTTCATTTTTCTCTCTTCCTCAGAAGTGGGGATAAAGACCTATCCAGCCACACATTCATTTCCCCTTTGGATTAGGGATGAATGGGAGGAGGGAATGACCAGCTCCTATCTGCCCAGGGGACTTAAGGAAGAATCTCCAGCTTCATTTTTGCTTTCATTTGAGATACTGTGATGTGATTTTATTTTGAAATGCATGCAAAAAATTACTACTACAAAACAGCCTCTTACCACCAGCACCCTCCCCTTGCTTGCATCCTGCATCTGATCCCAGTTTTCCTCATCGTTTCTCTTTCTACAGTATTCATTTTCTTCCATGGTTTTATTTTTAAAGACATTTTGAAGTTGCTATTCTTGTGGATTTTTAAGTACTTTTTTTTTTTCTGGTGTGTGTTTCTGGCTACCTCATTTTAATTTGTTATTTTTTCCTCAAAAGTCCTGGAATTCTTACAAGAGAGAGATTTTGAGACTAAACCATTTTTGTGCCTAGATGGAAAGATGCCCATTGGTTTGTAATTTTGTTTTGTTTTGTTTTCCCTAATGTGCCCCACCTTCACATTCTCACTGTGCCTCTCCATTGGGGCTTGAGGATCCAACTGTGAGTCTGCAATTTTATTCCTCTAGCACAAACGTATAACATGTGAGAATCCATACTGAGGATTGAGGTATTGAAATGCATGTTCAGTTTCATATAATATATGTAATCTAATATGCAAATATTCCCCTCTCCTTCCCAAATCACCTTTATGCATCCGATGAAGTGAGCTGTAGCTCACGAAAGCTTATGCTCAAATAAATTGGTTAGTCTCTAAGGTGCCACAAGTACTTTTTCTTTTTGCGGATACAGACTAACACGGCTGCTACTCTGAAACCTACAATAAAAGGTTACTGTGTGAGGCTTCCTGTTTGTAAGTGGGGAGAGGAGCAGAGGCCTGAGGCTGCAATGTGCAGGGGAGGAGACTGAAATTCTTCTCTTACCTCTGTTCTGTCAGTAAAATGGAGCTGTTTCTTTAGATTTCTTTAATTATTTTAAAGAGGAAGAATAAGTGATGAAGTTTTAAAGAAACAAATCTTGGCCTTTTTTCTTTACTGTGTTTTTTTTGTTTATTTCAAAAATCTCTGTCTATAGTCTGTGATGCTTTAGAGGAAGCAGCTTTCATATAACTCTCTAAACTGAAATTAAGGTTTGTAGCATGACAGGGTGGAGGGAAATCGATGGATACTAACAGGGAAATACCCTGACGCTAGTTGCTGGCAGCTGGGAAGAGGATCCATGAAAATATCAGCATGAACTTCCAAATACTTTCCTTCTTTTTAATAAACACCCTGCATGGTCCTAGCACTGAAAGGTGGGAGGAGACCTCAAGAAGGCAGCCAGTGCAGCCCCCTGTGCTGAAGCAGGATTTGGGAATTGCTGTAACATCAACAGGTATCAAAGACTCTTGGTGGCCTCTGCATCTTCTGGCCTTGGGAGATGGTGCTAGGCTGGGGCAGTAGAAGGGAAGGGTCACTTATATACACAGTCTACTCTCAGACCACTGGGAAAAATTCCTGCTTCTCCTGGCTGCCTAAGCTACTTCCGGCTTTCCGTCCTGGCCTTCTCCACCTCAGACGCTCTCCTCTGTGCTGCCATTTGCTGACTAGTTGGAATCCAGTGGCCCACTTCCAGTTTGCGGATGGAAATACTGAAACCAGGCCAGAAGGGAAAGAGTCCAGATGGCTGTACAAGGAGTGAGGAGACTATTGCAGAGATTTTGTGCCTGGAACGCTATTGTATTGTGCCCTTGCGGGGTCAGAAACCGTGACTCGCCCTTCAGGGTTTCAGCAGCATGGGCCCTGGTCCTAAATGCAGTGCTGGACAGAGCAACTCCCCACTGTCCATTTCTTAGTGCTCTCTGAACCTCGCTGATCACTTGCATCTCAAACCGCTCTTCTTCTGTGCACTGCATCCCTACTCTGTTCTCTTCCCATTGCCTGGCAGTTGTGGCTGGTGTCATCTGAAAGCGGGCAGGCACCCTACAGGTGGCTAGTCCTAGATCCTATTGTCTGCCTTGATAGAGGGTAAGCTAAAATCCCCACTCTGGCCCGGGGAGGCGTTTCTAGTGGGATATTTAATGCAGAGTTTGGTTGCTCCACGCCCGTTTGCTTGTTTTGCCCCATTGGGATGTGGGAACTGCCCTGTTCAGTAGGGAGTGAGGCTCCAAGGGAAGCGATACAGGTTGGGGCCTTCAGTCAGTTTTCTGTCTGCTCCAAGCCCCTTCCAGCTGCGTGCTGTAATATCTTACCTGTGCTCTTCCTGCCTGCTGACTGCAGGCTGCTGAACTCCGGTGCTCACCATGGCTCTGCCAGGTGTGATGCTTGCTCTGCTCCCATGGAGGGGCCAAGAATGCCCCTCTGGGATGTGCAAAACAAAGTAACCTCATCAGAGAGTCAGGAAACTGATAGCAGGGATCAGACCAGAAAATAACGGGGTAGTACTTGATCTCTTCCTAAATCCCAGGCCCTGCCCTCAGGCCCAGAGTAGCTGGGTATTCTGCTAAAACAGTCAGTGAAATAGTTGTGTGGTGACATGTAGTCATTAGTAGCTTTCAGTATCAACCACACCCCATTTGTATAACCAGGGTAGCCAATGTCTGGTGTGCAGCTGTTTTTCCAGGCTATTTGCAGAGTCAGGAAAACAGCACTGCATTGCTTCACATTAGGGAGGGTTCCTTCACAGCCCTGTGAGCTAAAATCTTGCCTAACAGAAGCTCAGATTCTTCAGAAACTCTGGATCCTCCTTGAGCCGAGTGCTGGTTGCCCTAGAGCCAGTCCAGTCCAGCCCAGCCTGGGCTGCAGTGTGCTCTTTAGGGGAGAGATTTTTGTCTGAGCGTGATGGTAGACAGTCATCAGTCCATTGCATGGTTTGTATGCAGTGGGAAGGGCATGCCACAGATTCCCTGTAACTGGATTGTGTGATGAGACTAAAGTCTCTAAACTGGGGGGCGTGTCCAGCTCTGTGCCTGGTGTGCCTTTTCTGCATATCTTTGACTTCTAAGCTCTCTTCCATCTGCAGAACAGACAGCTGGTTGTGTTCATTCCAGTGCACACGCAACTGGGAGCCCCACCTCATGCTCTCAGAGCAAATGTAAAGTTGCCACTTCTTGGTATTGATCTAAAATAAGTCATTCAGTGGAGGGGCGCTGGGGGGAGATTCTCGGTACCGTGGGGCTCAGGGATAAAACGTTCAGGAGGGAAACTTGCTGAAAAACTTTGTTGCTGGAGGAGCTGCTGCTCTTCTCCGGCTTTCAGAGGGTTAATGCAGGCACTTACCTTCATGGAGATGGTGGCACCCGTTATAGTGGCCTTTTGGCAGCTGCAGGTTGGGCCTGACTCTGCCCTTTTCTCTCACCAGGTCATCATTGAAAGATACAAGGGGGAAAAGCAGCTGCCTGTGCTGGATAAGACCAAATTTCTAGTCCCTGACCACGTCAATATGAGTGAATTGGTAAAAATTATCCGGTAAGTGAAACAGCCCAAAGTGAATGTGCCATGAACCCTCCTGTCCCGCCTTGGCAGTGTGACCTGCGCAGGATGGGGCGGCTGTGCTGGGTGGGGAAAACAGGTACTGGCCAGTGATGTTGGGGAAGGGAGCAATGGACAAGCTGCCTGGCTGTCACTAGTGGTGGATGGATTCTAGGGCCTGGGAGGGGTTCAGAACCGAGGCCGTGCAGCCATCTCCTACAAAAGGAAGCAATGTGTCTGCTGCCTGGTGTGATGGGCTTGGGCTATACTAAAGCACCAGCATCCTCCTCCCTCCATCCCCATCCTCCTGCTATGGGTGCCTGTGCTGAGCTTCCAATAGCTGAGCTAGGAGCAAAGCCATCTCCTCCTCTCCAATTCCTTGCCCTTTGCCGTGCACTGGGAGGCCAGAGTGTGATAGTCGTCATTCTTCTGGCTGGCAAGAGAGGGGTTCTTGGGAGGGCAGCATGGGGGTGGGAGAGCCTTATTCTGCAGCATGCCCTGCATTGATGGCACATGAGTTGGCTCCCTGATAACGGAGGTGGGAGCAGAAAGGGAGGGCTGTGCCCCAGGCCACAGGGCGGGTTGATTTCTAAGCCAGGATTGGAGCTCGGGAGTTGCCGACTCCCCTTCCAGCGCTCAGATCCCTTGATGCTGCCTTGCTTGGAAAGCCCGCTCAGCGAGCGTAGCTCTGAGGCCATAAGCATTGTGTGAGGATGCTGCTAGTCTCGTGGAGCTGCCCAGGGGAAGGGGTACAATGGGAGAGGGTGCAGCAGGCTGGGATGGAGAGTCTTTCAGGAGGCAGTAAGGGCTGGCACCACAAAAGGACTTAGGCACCTAAGTTCCACTTTAGTGGGCAGGGAGTGCTCTGACCACGAGCTCAGCGTTGCTCTCTCTGGCCCAGGAATTGTATCTGCAGTGGAACAGCTTCAACACGGGGCCACAGAGAGAGTGAGCAGGAGAGTGACTGAATAGTCTGGTGGTTAGAGCCCTCACCTGGGAAGTGGGAGATCCCGGATCCACTTCCCCTGCCCCAGTAATTCTTTTCATGATCCACCATGGAGCGATTGAGGGAGTCCACATCACAATAGCCCAGGTGGCAGATCCCGCTTCAAATCCTTCCTGCCGTCCGGTGGAGGGGAGACTTGAACCAGACCTCTCCCACGGGCCAGGTCTGTGCCTGAATCACTGGGCTGAAAGGGAGATGTTCCTTTCAGAGCAGGGCGGGACACCCCCTTGATTTGGCATCTCCCATTGGCTAGCTGAGGTGAGGCACCCTGTTGCTCCCTGTTAGTTGTACTGGGAGGCCGGGCGCCCGGCTCAGGCTTCGGGGATCCTTTGTGAATCCTGCCCTAAATACTGTATTACCAGGAGCCCTGGGAACGCGAGGGGGCTGAGCGTGATGGCTCAAACCTGGAGAGAGCTTGGCCTGAGAGGGCAGCTGGTACCATCCTGCCAGAAGCTGTGGTGCTTGGGGGACCACGGCAGAAAGGGTCCCGAGTCCCTCGGTTGCACCAGCACCAGAGCAGCTCAGCCCTTCCCCCCAGAAGCACGGGGAGGGCCACGTATCTGAGCAAGAGCCTTGGTAGAAGGTGGCCCTGGCTGGGCAAGCTGGAATAGGCCCAGCTTAGTGGGAAAAGGTTCCCTTCCCACAAGGGCAGTTCTGGGTCACACCAGGGAGGCTGAGTTCCCGGGCCTGGCCTTGTTGAACAGATGGGGGCCTCCAGCCCGCCAGCTCCTCTGGGAGGTCACTGCTCTGTTGCCTTCCCTGCCATTCCTCGTTTGGTCTAACCACCCCTCCCTTGTCTGTCGCCCTCAGGCGCCGCCTGCAGCTGAACCCTACCCAGGCCTTCTTCCTGCTGGTGAACCAGCACAGCATGGTGAGTGTCTCCACCCCCATCTCGGAGATCTACGAGCAGGAGAAGGACGAGGACGGTTTCCTCTACATGGTCTATGCCTCGCAGGAGACCTTCGGCTACTGAGACAGATGCACAGCACGCAGGGACAAACTGAAACTGTTGCACACGGCCCCCACCCCCTCACCCTGGGAAGATGACGTGGCCAGAGGCTCACGGCGCAGGAGCTGTGCAGACACCCCTCTCCCCGTCCCCATCAACTTCACCCCTGTAAAGGCACAGACAAAGCTAGTGCGGTGTGTTTGACTCATGCCTCCCCTCCCTTTATGTAGTTTGGCCCTATCCCCCTGCCCCATGTACAGCACTAATCCCTCACCTCCCCATCCCACCTCCTCCTCAGCAGGAACTTCAGCTGCTCTCACTGTGCTGTGTGTGTGTAATTGTTCTTAGTCTAATGCCAAATCAGCTGGGGCTGGTGATGGGGAATCGAAGGAGGGGGCCCATCTCCTTGACCTGTAGTGCGGGGAGGGGCTTGTCCTCTGAAAATCTAATAAAGGACAGGAAGTCTGCAAAAAAAAACAAGCCAACAAACAAACAAAATCATTGCTCTTGAGTTTTGATTGATTTTAATTACACGCATATCAAATTCTTGGTGCTACCGAGTAGGTGTAGGCGTCTGTAGGACTGTGGATAATGTATATCTGTTAGATTTATTTTATTATTGTTTTTTATTTTTTAACCAGGGGGTGGGAGGGAATAATTTGCCTGTATTCTGTAGATAAATAAACTGAGCTTCTTTGCACTTTAAAATGTAGCAGAGTGGAGTTAGTCTAATTTATACAGCTCTGACACATACAGCACTGCTTCTCTGGCAACTTTTGGACCTTGATTTCCTTTGTTCTTCTTTGAATTGTTCAAAAAAAAAACAAAAACAACCCCTCCCCTTCCCCTTCTCTCCATTGCATGGGGTGTTTTGGTCCCGTTGTGGCAGAGACCCTTTACTTGAGGAATGTACTGATTTACATTTTTTCCTTTTTTCATGTATTCTACCAAAAGAAATGTATATGAAAAAACCCCACCCAGTTAAAGCGATACAAAAGTCTATATACATATACATACAAATAAATATGAATTCAAGTTGTGTCTTGCAGGAATGTTCTTTTCCCGTCTCATTCATTTTCACTGTGAGCATCCCCCAGCAGTTGCGGAGGGGGAGATCCAAAGCCCATGGTGATAGCTGAGCCATGCCAGCTGCACCTAGGTTTAAACAAGGCCTGTGTGGCCAAGGGCGTCAGTGTTGCCTAGGGGACAGAACACAGCGGTGGCACGCAGGAGTCCTGGATTCTATTCCTGACTCTGCCACTGCCATGCTGGATGACCTTGGACCAGACACTTCAGCGGCTTGTGCCTCTGTTTCCCCATATGTAAAATGGGATAATGATCCTGCCCTACTTTGTAAAGTGCCGACTTCTATTGCTGAAAAGTGCTCTGTAAACACTAAGGATTACATACTTCTCCTGTGCTCAGTTCTAGGGAGTCCACTTCTGAACCAAGCCATTAAGCTGCATTGGCGTCTGCAGACCAGAGAAGGCCTGTGTGCAGTGGGGGAGGGAAATGAGGCTGCTCGCTTGCTAACTCATACCTTGTTTAAACCTGCTGGCAGATTCATGTAGGATCCCTGCTAATGGCCTGACTTCCTCTACAACAAAGGGGCCTGATTCTTCTCTCCCACTGGTCTCAGGCAGAAGTAACCCCCCTGAATTCACTGGAATTACCCTAGTGCCAGAGGAAGATTGGGCCTAGGGGAGGAAGCCATTAGAATCCCCCACTTTTCTCCCAGGCAGGATTGGTCCTTATTCATATTCTTGTGCTCAATCACATGCTAGTTTTAGATGGGTCCCCCAAGCCAAGGGGTTTGCGTCCCTTGGCCAGCAGTTTCAGGTTGTGCTGCAGCTCACTGCTCAGAAGCCTCGCTTAATGCTGAGCCTAACTTATCCCCCTTTTTAAAAAATCTTCATCCAACTCCTACTACTCCTCCCACTCCAAAGTCTGTGCTTGGAAAAGTTACCAGGTGTCTCCTCACTCCAAGCCAATAGGGAAGCTAAGGGCCAGGGAGAAGCTGGGGTAAGAATCTCCCATCCCCGGGGGGCTGAAATTCCTCTGAAGATGCTTCCCCTTGGTGCCATTCAGTCGCTTTGATGTAAGCTGCTGGCTAGTGGGTGTCTGGTACGTTTGAAGCCTTACTCAGTCCTGGCTTCTGGAACAGAGAAGGCACTTTATTCACGGCTCTTCTTTCAGAGCAGCTGTAAGGAGGAACGGGGGTGATGGGGATCACACTGCTTTACTGGAGCTGTTCCCCCAACCTTTAATTTCTGGTCCCCTTTCCCTGTGACTAACGCCTGCCTTCCGTTGCTGCTGCTCCTACCTTCCATTGCAATGTCAGAGTAAAACCAACCCACGTCTTGTTCCTTTCACTGCTGGCTACAACATTGCCTCAGTGCACTAAGTGGCATTTTGTCCCAAAGCTCCAGGAGTCATATGATTATGTGAGAATCTCAATGGAAAATCAAAGTGTGTTTCTAGCCCTTGGGGCAGTGGAGAAAAACTTGGGGGGGGGATGTGAGTTAGGCCCAAAGCAGAAGGCCAAGAACAGATGTGAGGTTCTGTCTGGCTTAGAAATCATGAGATTTTAAAGAACAATCTCATGCTCGTTCAGTGCTCAGGCCTGGCAACATGCACCTGGGGTCCTGCATGGTGGCACAGAGTGGCTGGGTGAGGGGGTGACTCTTACAATTGCACTGTGCTGTTAAGGGAAGCCCTGAGCAGGAGCAGCTGCCTCGTATCGGGGTTGTAGTTTGGAAAGTTTCCTCACAACCACGTGGGCTAGCCACTTAAAACTGGAAGCTTAAATGCTGCCAACGCCACTGCTCTGGGCATGATTTCTCACCCGTTTGACCCCTCTCCTCCAGTGTTTTTCAAGCCCTGGCTTATATCAACCTAAATAATTCCTCTCCTGCCATCCTACTGTTAATATATTTGTAGAGACTGTCCTCACTGTCACTGCTTCACCCTGCTATACAGTCTTTTAAAAGGCACAGCCAGGCCCACGGCCACTTGAAAATACTGCAGCCGCACTGACCTTTTCACCGAGCCCTCAGCCCGCCCGCCCACCCACTCTGCATCTTGCTGAGAACCAGCAGCTCGTGATGGAGCATAGCATTGCAGCATAGGCCACTCTGCCTGTGCAACCCCAAACTGTACTGGCCTCTTACCACCATCTTGCATTATGGTGTCACGTAAGAGTTACCAGCAGACCCCCATGGGCTAGGTCTCACAACGCTGGTTATTCTTCCCCTCACATGTGGACCTGCAGCTTCCCAAACCGAATCATAGTTGTCTCTTGCTCCCCTGTGTTCTGTCTCCCCTCACGGGCACGTTGAGCCCTCTGCAGTCCATGTTGGCTTGGTGGTTCATTACCTTGCTGCTTATGCTCCCTGCCACATCATTAATGATGACGTTAACAAATCCTGGTCCTAACACCAATCCCTGCCATTCATATGCACCTACTTTCCCCTCCCGCTCGCTCCCAGCCCCCGGGCCAATAGATCCACTGGCTTGCTTGTGCCCTGCTGTTTAGTGGCCGTCAGCCTCTTTTCAATTTCTACCGGACTATGAGCCATACCAAACCCATCTGAACTGGCGTAAGGTTGCAATCTGGTGTAGCGTGTGACTGCGCTGCTGAGTTTAGCGTGTTGTTGTAACCATGGCCCCAGGGTGTGAGGGACTGTTTATTGCACCAGCTGCTGTTGGGGCCAGGTCCAAGGGTTCAAACTCACAATGATGGGCAGCAGAGCGCTGTGTAAGCTTGAAAGGTGGTCCAATAACAATTATTACCTCACCCAGCCGCTCTCTGCTCCAGCAGGGGCATTTACAGGCGACCCATCACCAGGCTCAGGCCGCGGTAGACCCGGCCGGTCCATTATCGCTGACCCTTTCATGGCCCTCGTCTTAATCAGTTCATGCACCAACCCCTAAAAGCAGCTTATTTGTTGGGCAAGCTGGTTACCCACCATCACGCACAGTTCAAGCTGCCATGCACGAGTAAATCGCGCTGGGTGAAAAATTTGTATAGGGCCTTGTACATTTGCCTCCCTTGCCCCCTACAAAAAAAATGGGGGGGGGGGTGTGCGTGCGGGCGTGCACAACTATTTGCATGATTGGGTCAAATTTGGTGACAAAGTTTGAAACAAAAATTTCAGAAGTGGCCAAAAAAACCGGTTGCATGACTGTTACTTTGCTGGTGTAGCAGTCGCACAAAAAATTGTTGGCTCATAGTCATGCAGCTCAATTGTCACACTTGCTCTCTCACAGACACCCCCACCCTGCCATTTGTTACCAAAGGGGGTCGGCCTTGCCAGGCGCATGTTGTGTGCCACTTTGACACAGCCCTACCCATTTGCTGGCCTCTTTTCCTGTGCGTGTCTGTCATTCTTCGTGCCTTCAAGCTCATTCTGGTAGCCCTCAAGGGTGCGCCGGGGATGCCCTGCTTGCTTCAGTCCCACTCCCATATGCTGGACATAGCAGGCGGGTGAGCCCTTGGAGCATGGCTCCTGCTGGATAAGGGCTGAGCTCAAGTTTTGTGGGAGGTGGGGGACGGGACGACACACACACACTTTGTGGCAGGTGCATGAGGCGAGTGCGGGCCCCGGAATTGGAAACCTGCTTGTGCCCATTGTGCTAAGCCATTGGGTCACAGTACAGCCTGATCTGCAAGTTCAGCTCTGGCAGCCACCAGCCACAAAGCCCCGCCCGACCCCTGGCCCAACTCGCCATCTGAGGGCACTGGGGGTGCAGCTCCGTGCACCACAGCCAGGGAACTGGCCAGCCAGGTGTGGTAGGGCGCTGCCCTTGTCCTGACACAGCCCCATCCACGACTCCCTGGCATAGTACAATCGCCCCTGCCTTGCTCTCCCCCGCCTGGCCAAGGAGCCTCCTGAGGGATTTTCCCACACTCTTACTTTTTGTTGTGTAGATTATTTTAGTGGTTTACTGTGACATTTAGTATTTTCTGCCCAATTGGCACCATTGAGTAAAATGGCTGGCCAGGGCCTCACCCTGCCTCATGCTTGGGCATCTGCCTTGGTGCTCTGCATCATGCCTGGCATGTGTGAAGGCCTGAGTGGCCCCTGCTAGCAGCCACCTCTGCCCCCAGGCCTGCCCCTTGAGTTGCCAGCACTTCTCCCATCTGACTCACTGTGCCAGGGCAGTTGCTTCACGCTTCTTTTTTTTTTTTGGGGGGGGGGCAAGTTCCAGTAAAGCTCTATATTGTGAAAGCATCCAAAGGGCCCAGTCAGAGCCCTCCCCCAAGAGTGTCAGGTGCTGTATAAATACAGCACGGAACACAATCCCTGCTGTGACAGGCTCCACAGTCTAAAGCAGGGGTCGGCAACCTTTGAGAAGTGGCGTGCCAAGTCTTCATTTATTTACTGTAATTTAAGGTTTCGCGTGCCTGTAATACATTTTACATTTACAGGGGGTGGCGGACGGAACCCCAGCCTGGCTGCTTTTATGAAGGGAGTTTGTCACTTTAGACCAGGGGTCAGCAACCTGCGGCACACGTGCGGCCCTCTGCCGGTCTCGGGTTCCATGTGCCGGCCCCTGCCAGCCGGGGTCCCGGCCGCTGGCCCCGCTCAGCCCGCTGCCAGGCTGGGGTTCTGTCCACTGGCCCCTGCCAGCCGGGGTCCCGGCCGCTGGCCCCGCTCAGCCCGCTGCCAGGCTGGGGTTCTGTCCACTGGCCCCTGCCAGCCGGGGTCCCGGCCGCTGGCCCCGCTCAGCCCGCTGCCAGGCTGGGGTTCTGTCCACTGGCCCCTGCCAGCCAGGGTCCCGCCTGCCGGCCCCGCTCAGCCTGCTGCCGGCCTGGGGTTCCGTTCATCGCAGTGGGCTGAGCGGGGCCGGTGGCCGGGACCCCAGCTGGCAGCAGAGAGCCACTAAAAATCAGCTCACGTGCTGCCTTTCGCATGTGTGTCGTAGATTGCCGACCCCTGCTCTAAAGTGACAAACTCCCTTCATGGGAGCAGCCGATGGAGGCACCCTTCACCCAGGCCTGCGCCTCACTGAGCCTGAATGAGCTGCCAGGCAGCCCACATGGGGCATGCTTCTGGCCCCGCTAGGTTTCAGTGGAGGAAGGGCTCCTAGTGGGCGAGTAAAAGTCCCTGCCCCGAGCGGCCTGGGAAGCTGTGCAGGGAAATAAGCTTTAAGAACAGCAAGCCCCACGCGACCCTAGGAGCATTTAGACCACCCCCCGATAATGCACCTCTTTATTCCCAGCTGCCTAATGCTGCCCAGCTGACCTTTTCGCAGGGCCTAGTCCCCCTATGAGCTGTTTTGATGTGCCCCCCCTTGCTGTCTCCTCATTAAAACAACACAGTCCCACTAGTTAAGGGGTGCTGGGGGGATAGGCAGAGAGTTTTACAGCAGTTTTTACAAAGGAGCATGTGTAGACCCTAAATGAGGGGGATTTACAGACTCTAATAGGAATAATGCTTTCATGCACTTAAAAACATACAGGTGTCAGCTAGGCAATCGCTTTCTGTTCAGACTCTCCCAGAAGAGCTGGAAACCTGAACATAAGAACAGCCATGCTGGGTCAGACCAAAGGTCCATTTAGCCCAGCGTCCTGTCTTCCGCCAGTGACCAATGTTAGGTGCTTCAGAAGAAACGAACAGAACAGGTAATCACTCAGTGTCCCATCCTGTCGGCCATGCCCTGCTTCTGGCAATCAGAGGCTAGAGACACTGGGGTTGCATCCCTGACCATCTTGGCAACAGCCAGTCATGGACCCATCCTCCGTTAACTGACCTAGTTCTTTTTTTAACCCAGTTATAGGTTTGGCCTTTACAGCATGCCCTGGCAACAAGTTCCACAGGTTGACTGCATTGTGTGAAGAAATACTTCTTTTTGTGTATTTTAAATCTGCTGTCTATGAATTTTATCAGGTGACCCATGGCTCTTGTATTATGTGAACAAATAAACACCACTTCCCTAGTCACTTTTTTGTCACCATTCACGATTTTATAGCTCTCTATCATACACCCCCTTAGTTGTCTCTTTTCCAAGCTGAAAAGTCCCCATCTTTTTAATCTCTCTTCCGACAGAAGCTGGTCCACACTCTTAATAATTTTTGTTGCCCTTCTATGATGCATGGCTAGAAAGGGTTAAACATCCTGAAAAATAAAGAACCATCAAAAGACATGGGGGAAGATGATGTTTGTGGTTTTGTGTATTTAAATATGTATGAGTAGGGTCGACAGTGTAATTAACAGTTCCTGCCTATGCTGTATTCTGATCATTCAGAGATCAAAAGAACATCCTAGCATTTAAATGAATTGTAAACACGGGATATCTCTGTGTTCATCTCTCTTTGAGATGTATAGCAAATAATCTGTGAATGGTGGAGGAACAAGCAAATTGCCTTATGTTAATTCTATAGCTAAGTACTGGTGATGGACCTCCTTCAAAGTCATCCTAATTACCTTTTGTTCCAAATGGAACTCCCAACTTGTCAAAGAGGACATGAAATTGTATAAAAGATCCTGGGGCCCTGATTCTGTCATCTCAAATCTGCTTAAGCTTCATCAGGGGAAGTCTGAGTGGCAAGGCTGAGGTCCCAGTTATGCTGTTACACCCTTGTCATAAATATAAAGGGAAGGGTAAACACCTTTAAAATCTCTCCTGGCCAGAGGAAAAACCCTTTCACTTGTAAAGGGTTAAGAAGCTAGGATAACCTCGCTGGCACCTGACCAAAATGACCAATGAGGAGACAAGATATTTTAAAAGCTGGAGGGGGGAGAAACGAAGGCTCTCTCTGTCTGTGTGATGCTTTTTGAGGATGATACTAAACTGGGAGGAGTGGTAGATACGCTGGAGGGCAGGGATAGGATACAGAGGGACCTAGACAAATTGGAGGATTGGGCCAAAAGAAATCTGATGAGATTCAATAAGGATAAGTGCAGGGTCCTGCACTTAGGACGCAAGAACCCAATGCACAGCTACAGACTAGGGACCGAATGGCTAGGCAGCAGTTCTGTGGAAAAGGACCTAGGAGTGACAGTGGACAAGAGGCTGGATATGAGTCAGCAGTGTGCCCTTGTTGCCAAGAAGGCCAACGGCATTTTGGGATGTATAAGTAGGGGCATAGTGAGCAGATCGAGGGACGTGATCGTCCCCCTCTATTCGACATTGGTGAGGCCTCATCTGGAGTACTGTGTCCAGTTTTGGGCCCCACACTTCAAGAAGGATGTGGATAAATTGGAAAGAGTCCAGCGAAGGGCAACAAAAATGATTAGGGGTCTGGAACACATGACTTATGAGGAGAGGCTGAGGGAACTGGGATTGTTTAGTCTGCAGAAGAGAAGAATGAGGGGGGATTTGATAGCTGCTTTCAACTACCTGAGAGGTGGTTCCAGAGAGGATGGTTCTAGACTATTCTCAGTGGTAGAAGAGGACAGGACAAGGAGTAATGGTCTCAAGTTGCAGTGGGGGAGGTTTAGGTTGGATATTAGGAAAAACTTTTTCACTAGGAGGGTGGTGAAACACTGGAATGCGTTGCCTAGGGAGGTGGTGGAATCTCCTTCCTTAGAAGTTTTTAAGGTCAGCCTTGACAAAGCCCTGGCTGGGATGATTTAATTGGGGATTGGTCCTGCTTTTGAGCAGGGGGTTGGACTAGATGACCTCCTGAGGTCCCTTCCAACCCTGATATTCTATGATTCTATGATTTTGCTGGGAACAGAAAAGGAATGGAGTCTTAGAACTTAGTAAGTAATCTAGCTAGATATGCGTTAGATTCTGTTTTGTTTAAATGGCTGATAAAATAGCTGTGCTGAATGGAATGGATATTCCTGTTTTTGTGTCTTTTTGTAACTTAAGGTTTTGCCTAGAGGGATTCTCTATGTTTTGAATCCGATTACCCTGTAAGATATTTACCATCCTGCTTTTACAGAGGTGATTCTTTTACTTTTTCTTCTATTAAAATTCTTCTTTTAAGAACCTGATTGCTTTTTCATTGTTCTTAAGATCCAAGGGTTTGGGTCTGTGTTCACCTACGCAAATTGGTGAGGATTTTTATCAAGCCTTCCCCAGGAAAGGGGGTGTAGGGTTTGGGGAGGATTTTTCGGGGGAAGGACGTTTCCAAGTGGGCTCTCTCCCTGTTATATATTTGTTGGATTATTGCTGCCACCACCAAGTGTCTAAGGGGAAAAGGTAAAATAGTTTGTACCTTGGGGAAGTTTTAACCTAAGCTGGTAAAAATAAGCTTATGGGGTTTTCATGCAGATCCCCCCCCCACATCTGTACCCTAGAGTTCAGAGAGGGGAAGGAACCTTGACAGCCATGAATATGATATTTGGACATTGGACTATAACCTATGAACTGAATTCTAAAGGCACTCTTTGTAACTACAAAGCTCACCATCTCTATGAATCTAAACCTCAATTAACTGAACTCATGTCTGTATGTATATTGATCTTTTAACCATTCTCTCTCTCTTTTGTTGAATAAATTTTAGTTTAGTTAATAAGAATTGGCTGCAGTGTGGTATTTTGGGTAAGATCCAAAACTATACTGATCTGGTGACGTGGCTGACCCTTTGGGGTCAGAAGAACATTTTGTAGATGTGAGCAGAGTTTAAAATAACTTCTCAGTGTACTGGACCTAGGTGCTGATTGGGAGCCAGAGACTGAATGCAATAAAGGGGACTAGGTGTTTTTTTTTTTTTTGCTTTTGGATAACCAGAGTGGGGGATCAGAAGCAGTTTGTGACTGATTGGGAGGTTTAACTTCAGTGTTACCCACCAGCCTTGGGAGTATCTGCTCCCCCTTTTGCAGCCTGCCCTGACCTTGACATTACCAGTAAGGGCTGCCCAGGGCACCCCCAGTCACATTGGCATAGTCGGCAGGATCCACAAAACCAGATCACTTGGGTTTTGGATCAGAACCCCAAGTTATTCCAAATTTTAAATTTAAAATAGAGAGGGTTAAAGTTAGTCACAATGAGTGATCCACAATCATATGAAGCTATGAATACAAAAGACCTTAAAACAACTGCAAGCCCCAGAAGATTTGTGCTCACAGAAGGCTTTATCCTTTAAGAAGAAAGCCACTGATCAAGAACTGAAAAATCTGCTAATGGACCTTGACCAGAAAGAGGGTAACCAAATATACCCCAACACTACCACCTTTTATGTGAATGCTGTTACTGTGAGCTCAGGAGGAGGTAACACCATAAATGGTGCCAATCCTATGTATGGGGGCGGTAATAGGAAATTCCTAAAGAGTGTAAAAATCAATGGTAAAAGCTTCTAACATCACTCTAGTTAAAGCAGATTTTGTCAGAGAGGACGATTATTTACCAGATAAGAGTGTGAATATTGTAATCCTTTATGAGTTTATTGCGAGTGTGCCTTTAGCCGAAATCCACATTGAATGGAATGGTATTAGTTATAGTTGGTGTAAGGAAGCTATTGCCTACAGATCTTTTTATTGGGAATGACATTAAAGCGATGTTTAATCAGAGTAAGGTCATAACCGAGTCCCAGAAAAAGTATAAATGTGAATCCTCTGTATTGTCTGTAACAGACAGGGAAATTTGTGAAAGGGGCGGGGAAGGGGGGGGGGTTTGACTCTAAGAAGTTGCATGTGTTTAACCAGGTATGCTATAACTAGGAAGAGTTTCTCTAGCCTTGGGATTGTGGAAAATAGCTGTTTGTCCAGTCAGAAAAGCAGTTTATATGGTGAAGAAATTTCTGAATGTCTGTCTAGTGTCTCAGAAGTGAGTCTAGGACTAGATGATGCGCAGAAAGAATCTCCGGGAAACACTTCTTTGGAGCACATTAATGTTGATGGTCAGTTTGAAGCCCTAACTGAGGAAGGTAAGGGTAGATTTCTGGTGGGTGATGGCAAGTGAAGTTTGTAAAAGTGAGCCTGAACCAGGTAAAAGTGATGTGCTTAAAGTAGCTCTGTCTGATGAGCCACTGTTTGTGGAAAGCAAGAATTTATTTGTTGAAGGAAAAACTGTTTCCAATTGTGTGCCTAATGAAGGAGAACGCACCTCCAGCCCTTTGTCTGTGGAGCAGACAGAAGGTGCCTCAGCCTATGAAGGCTGAGGATATTTCAGTTGTCCCAGAGGTGGTTCTGGACTTAACTGAAACTGAGGAAGAAAGCATTCCTAAGCTTGTATGTGGTAACCTGGTAACATTGCCAGTGAGGAAAGATTGGGTTACTGTTTTTTCAGAGCAGAACAGCCTTATAACTGAACCCACAAGGATGCAGGGGAGAGCAGGCAAACTCTCAGCTCTAGCTATTTTGGATATGACTTGTAGTCTCCTAGTGGACTTGACATCTGATTGCGGCTCCCACTGACCGCGGTTCGCCGCTCCAGGCCAATGGGGGCTGCGGGAAGGGCGGCCAGCACATTCCTCAGCCCATGCTGCTTCCCACAGCCCCCCTTGGCCTGGAACGGAGAACTGCGGCCAGTGGGAGCCGCGATCAGCCGAACGTGCGGACACGGCAGGTAAACAAATCGTCCGGCCCGCCAGGGGGCTTACCCCAGCGGGCCGCGTACCAAAGGTTGCTGATCCCTGGTTTAATAGGTTATTGCTTTAACATAGAAGATGCCCAGAGATTATAGTGATGGGCATCAGTATAAAGCTCCAAGCTAGAAGGCAAATAGTGCCATGCCCCAAGCCAGCTCTCTGCAGGCCACTGGTGATCCCTAGAGCAGTTTGGGACCCTCAAGCACCAATGTTAAATCACTCACTTTCTGAAATTACACAAGATGTAGATGTGAGGACCAGATTGCAAGTGAGATTCAAAATCCACCCTCCAATGCTGGAAGCTAATGTAGCTGCCCAGAATAAGACCTGCTAGTATAAGGCCATGGAGCTGAAAGCAGCAAAAATGTCATTGCAAGAGAAAATCCATTACACGTTCCATGATGGGGGAGTCCCAGCCAGAGGGCAGTTTGTGCCCCACACATTGGAGCTGCCACTCAAACATTCAGCT
This sequence comes from Caretta caretta, assembly GCF_965140235.1. Taxonomy (NCBI): domain Eukaryota; kingdom Metazoa; phylum Chordata; order Testudines; family Cheloniidae; genus Caretta; species Caretta caretta. The sequence continues at coordinate 26,575,153 of NC_134218.1, read as the reverse complement.
GGCCAGCTCCAGCATCCGACAGGCTGCATAGAGCCTTTTCTGCAACATGGTGGGGGTTTAAAGCAATTAAGCCAAGGCTGCGAAAACGTGACCCCAGCCGCAGGCCTGGAGAGATCTCAGTTAAGATTTCAGCCATTCTGAGGGGAAAAAGGTGGGTGTTTCTGATTTTGACCCCAATAGACACACATGTAAGCTCTGTTTCATACCCATGACTCACCCCTCCCTCCAGCCCAGATGGGGCCCAGTTCTTGGAGGAAACATGCCCATTCTGGGTAATCCGACAGAAAGAGATCGAGGCTGCTGGGCTTCCCTGTGTGTCTAATTCTGCAAACCTCAAGGATGTCCAAGATGGGCAGAAATGTTTTCTAAAAAAGCATCAGCAAAGGGTCAGCCAATTACTCTAGGTTTTATATAATCCGCCAGAGCAGCTGGGTCTGAACTCAGGATCCTGCCTTCCACAGGTCAGGGGGAGGTGCCTCATGAGAAGAAGCCCGTGCCAGGCAATCCGCTTTGGAACAAAACAAACCTCCTTTATCCCACACTGAGACCCTGTAACACATGGGAGAGAAAGTGGCTGCTGCCATGACAACTGCCCATGGCAGGACACTGCAGCTCCAGGGCTCCCGTGTGCCAGCCGAGATTAGGATTAAGAGGATGAAAGGGGGAAGGGGGGGGAAGAGGGAGACCCATGGTAAAACTGGGACACATTTCAACTAGGCAGGGAAGCCAGACTGTCAGTTACATTAACGAATGGCTTTAGCAGAGCTCTGAGTGGCTTGAAAGCTTGTCTCCCCCTCCCCAGCAGAACTTGCTCCAATAAAGGCTGTCCCCTCACTCAACTTGTCATTCTAATAGTGCCCAAGTCTCACCCCCAAAGAGCACTCTGGGACACCTGTTGCCATGGCAGTATCTCCTGCCGTCACTTGCTCTGACTTGGCCTTTGGAGGCTGCCATTTGGGCAGGACTAACCAGCTCGCCCTCGCAGAGCAGGAAAAGCTGATGACTTGGAAGGCCGAGTTTCAGACAACTTTCAAGGGTGCAAATTCAGTCGGCCTAAGCACCTGTGCTGGGACCATACCGGCCGGGAATCTAGCCCAAAGCCACCTGCTTGCCCCACTCCTGGAAGTTGGTCCTGCTCCCTTCCTGCCAGATAGGGCAGCCTCTGGGCTCCTTACCTAGAATTACATTAAGCACAATTTAAGGCAATTCAGACCTTGGAAGAAGAAGAGTCCTGGATTTATTTAAACCGCGGGACCCTGAGGTTTCCTCCAAGCACAAGCCCAAAACAATGGCCTGGGGCAGAGGGTAAGGAGCCCCTCGTCCCCGCAGCATCACTGCTGCACAGAGCACTCGGGAAGCATTTGAAACTTGCATGATTTATTATCCACTTTGTGATGTGTCCCAAACACCTGAGAGCCGAGGGGAGAGCTGGTTCTGAGCGCCCTTCTGCAGCTGGGGCCAGGAGCCGGTCTCTTCCGGGGGAATTCCCACGCGGGAGCGGCTGGGTGTTGTGTACAGCAGGTTGGACTTGGCCCAAAACCGCCTGCCCAAGTGCCAACAGTAGTGCAGTAAGGCAAGAGTTTGTAGTTTTCTTACAAAAAGCCATTTGAACACCGGCCTGACGAGACAGCAAATGTAGGAGAAAGGGCACCACGGCCAGCGGAGTGACTCTGCAAAAGGGGCCTGGGCAGGGGTGTGCATGACCATGTCTCAATCGTTCTCTGCTTAACGTGCTCGGTCTAAAACCAAAACGATGAAAGGGGGTTTCGAATGAGCAGCCCTTCGCGCCCCCTTGGGTTCTGAGAGGTGAGCTGGGTTCTCTCTGGCTTGTGTTGCCGGCACCAGTGCCAAGGACCCTGGCTCGGATCCTGCTTGGTTTCTTGGAGCTGTGTCAGGTCTGAAGAGTTAAGAGCAGCAGCAAAACTTATCTTGGTCCCTACAGCGGGTGGCTCTGGCACACAGGGACCAGCGCTGGGGAGTGAGATGCCGTTTTTGCATAGTCACTTTTCCGAGAGTAGCCCCATTTTAATGCTGCTCTAGGTGCGAGGGAATAACACTTTGAGTAAATGTCTCTCCTTGCTAAGTGGCTGCAGCCCATTTGGAGCCCAGGCACCCCAAAGTACTAAGAGGCGCCTTCTGGTTTGGATTTGTATTTCTAGAGAGAGGAATTCTCCCTCCTGGCCTCTCTCCCAAAATCCCAGAGCGGGGCAGCTCAAGGATCTAAACACAAGCCCCAAATAATAAAAGAGGGGGTGGGGTGACACTCTGTATTCCACATGCAGCCACGCTCTGCATGGATTCAATAAGTGATGTTATTTCTAATATTTTGTCCGTTCCCCTGAAACCTCCCAGTGCTGCTGTCCAGCTTCCAAAGGGATGGTCTCTCTTTTCCCTTAAAGGGAAACCCCCAGACTATCCCCAACCCTCCCTCTCCCTGCATTCACTTCCCTTCCCCCTCTTCCTGGTGGTTTGTGTTTCAGTTTGGTGATTTTACTGTACATCCCTCCCAGACGGTTCATGCTATCACTTTCTCTCTGCTATGGAAAGCCAATAGGTTGTCCCCTGGATCCTCTATTCACTGCAGGAGCTGTCCACTGTTTAAGAGACACTCTGATTTCCAGATGCAACGACAGAATGAAGAAACAAGTGTCTAAGTCAGTCAAAGCCAAGTCCCCAGAGCTTGCTGCATGCCAAGCAGGAGCATTACTGAGGAAAGCAATGAAGGAGGAGGAACAAAAGCAGTCTATGAAGAGATTTCCAGTGGCATTCAGTTCCAGAAAGAGAAACATACATCTCCAGTGATTTTCCCCACAAGTGATGATAATAAATTAAAGGGTTTATGGCCTTAACTCTCTGGGCCTGAGATGCAGCCCTGGGACTGCCCAGGACTGATGGTTGGTGTTGTAGCAGAAAGCACAGCTGAAGGAGGAAGGGAGGTGCTTCAACAGAGGCCACGTGGCCCTAGCAGCGCAGGTTTTGGCCAGTTCTTATGGTCTTGGCTCTGAACTCAACGTCACTGCCAAAGAGGGTAATCCTATCCAAACCTCAGCCCTTTCTTCCTCCACAGTAGGTAACATCCCACCAGTCAGACCACTCTCAGGGAACCCTCCCCACCCACCCCAAGCTTTGCGTGTTTTGTATAGAGGTCCATCCCCCAAGTCATGCAGGGCAGGGTGATTATTTCAGAACCAGCATGGCCTCCGTCCCGTCTTTCCTTGTCAAGTACAGGCCGTGAGTGAGGTAGTACTCTCGCCGGAGGAAGGCGTAGAAATAATCAGAGATGAGCAGGATCTGCAGAAGTGAAACATACAGGGTGTAAGTGACGCTTCATACCAAAGACTAGCTAGTTTTACAGACCACTGATGCAAAGCTCTCTTTCCCATATCATTCCCAACCTTGTCTCTCATTCAGGAGAGCAGTGACGACCCAATCCAACCTCTCCCAACTCAGAACCCCACGCTGATTACTTCTAATGGTCTTTAGTTTAAAGTCTGATCACTTCTGAGTTACTGTTTTATTCAGAGAGGCCAAGAGCCTAGGAAGGACTAGAAGAAAAGCCACAAATGCTCAGGGTCTAATACAAAATGAAACGAGATAGAGGCTTTTGGAACTTCAATGTTTCCAATACACATTGTACTGACGGGTAAATTACAGGAAGACTAAGGCCCAGCTTTTTAAAGGTATTTAGGTGTCGCATACTGAGCGAAGCAATGCCTATACACCTTTCAAAATTTGGGCCTAAGTGATTTGCCCAGGTTAGTATAGCAAGTCAGTGGCAGAGTGGGAAAGAGATCACAGGAGTCCCAGCCACTAACAACTACCCTCCCTCCCAAATGAATCTATATTTTGCAGTGAGGCCCCACTGTGCTGGGTCCTGTACAAGTGTACTTTACAAGGCACCGTTGTTTGTGAAAACTCAAGAGCTGACTCAATGAACAGTTCCATGGGGAAGGCCTGAACTCCAGCATTTAGGGAGGGCTTGTTTTCTGTAACTGCCAACCCGGGCAGCTCCCACAACAAGGACTGGCTTTCGGTGAGTGCCAAAGTTTGGTCATTCTTAAAACACTATTTATTATTTACCCACTTGCCATTCATCCACTGATACCATTTTCCCCCTATCTGCCCATCAGCGCTTGGATGCAGTCTGCCTGGGAACAAAGCAGTCACATTCACCAGTGACCCTGACCCATTCTGGAGCTGGAGGCCTTTATAGCACTGTACAGGGGTAGCAATCACTGTAACCACCGAACAACAGTGTGTCACAGCTGCAAAGCACTTCCCGCGCATTCATTATGCTACTCAGTGAATTCATTCAAGAGGGAATTTCACCTGACAGCCCTTCTGGGTGCTGACTGGATCAAGGGAATGGGGTGATGGGCTGGGTGTGAGAGGTACGAAGGGAGCTGCACTGTCAGCAGGCGGCAGCTTGGTGGTGGGGCAGGTCATGTGGCTGCAGATGGGCGGGCTGGGGCGGGTCTGATGGAGTGGGAAGTGCAGGGGATTGCGGAAGTTTGGGTGGTCAGTGGGGCTGGCGGAGACGGAAGGGGAAAGCACAAGGCAGCAGAGAGCTGGGGCAAGGCTGGGAGAGAAGGAGCTGGGAGGCAGTGCCTGAAGTGGGGTGTGGAAGAAGGCTGGAGAAGGCTGGCTGTGCCCAAGGAGAAGAGAAAGCAGCAGCCAGGTGCAGCTGCTGTCAGGCTGCAGTGCCAACAGGAGCACAGCTACCCTTTGATCCGAGGCCCTCAGCAGCACCTCGCTGCAATGACATGTTGCAATCATGGACTTAACATTCCCCACACACCTACAGGAGGTGCATACTTTACACACGGCTGTATTTGAGGCACAGATGGCTTGTGTGTCTTGCCTATAGCCACAGACAGAAGCTGTGTCAAAGCTGCGTTCAGGAGTCTGTCAACAGCATACACCCATCGCCATGGTATTTGAGCACAAGTTCCTGGCTTCCGGTCACAGGCTCAGATCTCCCGCTCTCTCCCGCAGTGCTCACTTCACTAAGATGAGCCAACACTTCCCTGGAAGGCTGTAAAAGCCTTTTGATCTGAAAAAACAATTCGGCTTCCAGGTCCTACATCCCCTTCCCCACCCTGACTCTTTATCCCTGAAGAGATCTGCAGCTTAAGGAGCTCATCTCTAACACCCTGCGACAACACAGCGGCTTGCTGAAAAGGATGACGCTGCTCCCAGCCAAGGCAGATTCCTTCAAGCAGGGGCTAGGGCACAGCTTGTTGGACAGGCCGCTCTCACTAGTGAACAGCCACACAGGAGGTGTCAACAACCTCAAGCAAAAGAGGTTCTAAGTTCCATGCGCGGCAGTGGCAAAGACACCCGTAGTTAATGTTATCTGCTTCCAGGGGAAATCAGTGTTCCCTTGCATGAAGGATGCTGACAACAGGTGATCCCCCAGGGCTGCAACACCTTCCAGGAAGGTAATCTACTCATTAGCTGCACCAGCACAAAGCTTCCACTAATCTTCCCTTCGACTGGCAGCCTTGCTTATGCATGGACATGCCAAGACACAAGCCTGGACCTTATGTGTAGTAAATACACACCCTCTTTCCAGGGGGTTTCTTCCTGGAATATTTATTTTCTCTAGCACAGATGGGGAAATAATTCCCATCCATTGTCACCACAAACATCTCCAGCTGTATGGAACTTTTAGGAGCCCCAAGTAGCAAACTAATTAAGTAATGAGTAATTAACTCCTGGAAGGAGGACTCATTTCTTGGAGGACAGAATTAAGGAGGTAAACAGATCATTAGGTTGAAACACACACTATGTCTGAGCCAGCGAAGATAAGAGGGAGAACACCCAGGGAACCATTTACTAACAATGGACAAGATTAGTTATGGATGTAAAGATGAGGTAAGGAGTAGGTCGAATGTGGACATGCATGGACAGACCATGCTGCACAGGGACTGGTTCCTGCAAAGTAAACACGCCAGTCCAAAAATGTATGATGTAATATATAGTAAATGCAATGAGATGTGTAAATGTATATGAAGGGAAAGGATTTCTGTGTAACTTTGGGTGTGTGGTACACCCTATACCCATTGATGGATACGTCCATCAATGGCTATTAGCCAGGATGGGCAGGGATGGTGTCCCTAGCCCCTGTTGCCAGAAGCTGGGAATGGGCGACTGGGGATGGATTGCTTGATGATTACCTGTTCTGTTCATTCCCTCTGAAGCACCTGGCATTGGCCACTGTCAGAAGACAGGATACTGGGCTAGATGGACAATTGATCTGACGCAGCATGGCCGTTCTTATGTACTCATTATGCTTGAGTCTGATCATCTCAGAGAAGTTTTGCTGTATGCCAAATAAAGACACCTGAGTGATGAAATCTGGAGTCAAACTGTGTTTTTTTGGATCCCAGAGAACTGGATGAAGTTTTCTCCCGGTACTGGACAAGGTGTCTGAATAAGCTGAAAAAGATCTCAGAGGGAATCCCAACACCACAGACTCGCTGCACTGGAAGAAGCTAATGCTCCGTCTCATGTGGCATCCCATCTCTAATAATGGGCAAAGCTGGATGCTTCAGAAGAAAGTGTAAAACCCAAAATACCACCCTTCGCTCTGCAACGTCTTATGGGGGGGGAGTTTCTGTCAAACTCCACTTGTTTAAGCCTTGAGAGCTGGCGATTTTCAATTGGTTAAAGTCCTGAGCAGGGAAGCTACACGTGTTTAATTTAGGCCATTTCCCTTTCCTAGCATCTTGCTAAGAAATACCTGGGCAGAGGAAGGAAGAAAAGTGACTCAGGAAGGGTTTGCAGTCGTACTGGCCACAAGGGTGACCTGTCAGACACTGCAATATTCTAGTAAAAGAGAGACGCACATGACAGCTGGTCCCACTCTCTCCAGAGCTGCCAGTAACAGCCACCTCAGGTTTTCCCCACAGGGTAATTTCAGTGATGACAGGAATGCCTAGCACTTACATGATACTCTTCTTTTGCAGGGTGCTGTACAGACATTAATGAAGCCTCAGAACAGTCCCATTTCACAGTTGGGGAAACAGAAGTTAAGTGGCTTTCTCCAGACCCCACACCAAGCCATGGCAGTGCCAGGACTAGAACTCAGAACCTAGGCAAGTCACAGCCCCTGCGTTCCCCAGATTCTCCATATGAGGTTAAATCACCTCAGCCATGAGATTGTGAGGCTCAATTCATTAACATCTGGAAAACGCTTCAACAGCCTCATACAGAGGCACCACAGAAATGTATAATATTGTCTATAAATCTGCCTTGTCCTGAACTACCAGGTTAGTCCACAAATCACTCACAATCACTCATTTGCTGCAAGACTTGTTTTGGCCCATGACTGAAATATTCACATCTTCCAACTGTTAAAAGCATGAGCGCTCCTGTGAACACACAGCTCTGCTGCAGCCAAACAACTCTGAGAGCGGCATCATATGTGCAATGAGAAAACATCTCCGTGCTAGAGAGCTGAGAGTCCCTGGATGGCATTTCTACCTCTCAGCTATCCTTGGAAGTGTAACGTGGGGCTCTATGGGGCAATACACCTCTCTGCCTGCAGCATCCTCTTGCTATTAATGACAGGGCAGACCGACTGTAAGGGCCAGTCTACACTGCGAAACAGAACGGGGACAATTGTGTTGTAACTGGTTTCCATCACAGGTTGTATGTGTAATTTTGCTGGCGCCCTAAGGAGTCCCAGAGGTGTGGCAGAATTGTTGGTGAGGGAGGCAGTGTTGCCTAGTGGCCAGAACTCTGGACTGGGACTCAGGAGGCCTAGGATCTATTCCTGCCTCTGCCAAAGGGCAGTTGGGTGACCTCGGGCAAGTTATTTCACTGCTCTGTGCCTCAGTTTCCCCATCTGTAAAATAGGGATAAGGAAACTGACCTCATTTGTAAAATGCTTTGCGATCTACTAACAAAAAGCGATACATCAGAGCTAGGTACTATTACTAGTGACAGTGCATTTTAATGTGCACCAACCAGGCTGTCTGCTGAAATAAATACACAAGTGAGTGGGTGCTCTGATGAGCACACATTAAGTTCAAGGTCAGATTGTTCCGGGGCTGAATCTCCCATGTGTGACAGCACAGCGAATAGGCTGCCAGCCCCAAGGAGGGACTGGCACTGCAAAGCTCAGATGGGAGGGTGGGGGGGCACATGGCCACAGGGTGGGTAATCTTTCCCTCCAATAGCACAGTCCCCTATCACACAGGCACTTCTCACCTGCCTCCCTTCAGATTTCACCCCCTCATGGAGCATGCAGGGATACTTCCCACAGGAACAGCACAGCTATATTAAAAGCCCTAGAGTCACCACTACCTAGAATACAAATTTTATACAGTGGCCATCTTAGAAAGTCGATAATCAGTTACCACACAGCAGTATACTTAGAACAGGAGGTAAGCGGGGTATCTTAGACACCATGGTACGGTATCTCTTGGGAAGTGCTGATTTTAATGGAACCTTTTTAATGCACAGAAGGGGTCTGAGTTATGACTGCTGCAGGGAACATAACTTTGACTTCTTGATTTCTGTGCCTTTATAATCTAAGCCACAGTGTTATATTAATACAGCTTTTTGCATGCAACAATAGCGCTAATCTGGCATTGATTAGCATGTGAGTAACGGTTAAAACAATACTGCTGCCCTGACAGAAGGACAGAACAGGTAGAATCCCAGGGTGGGCCAACTCCCTGCAACCCTCAACCCCAAGTAGGGGGGAGGGCTTCTCCCTGGAAAAGGCAGGCCCAAGAGGGGACTGAAGCTCACAAAATAATGGTAAAAGTAATCCAAGACCATGGCCAAGGCGCTGTCGGAATATCAGCCCTCACCATTCTCCAGTGAGGTGGGTGAGTGTTGTTATCCATCGTCTACAGATGAAGACTCTAAGGCACAAAGAGATGAAGCGATTTGGCTACAGTAACTCCTCAGTACACTGTGACTGTACAATGCCCTGACTGGGGCCGTTACATGTTGCTCTCACATAAATTCTTAAAAACGCCCATGACAGAGCCAAGGCTAGATCTCAGGGCTTCCTGAATCCCAACCTTTTGCTCCTTTGCCATTCCTCACAGCCCTTCGCCTTTCTGAGAAGCGAGGCCAGTCACTTCAGATAACCAGCTCTGGCCAAGTCAAGCTGCAGATGTCCTGGCTTCCCTGCCAGTGTGAATGAAGACATCACAAATGCCAAAAACAAAGGCACAAGAAACAACCCTTTGGGAATCCCTATTTTCATTCCTTCCCTTTATGGACCTCGGTGACATGTCGCTCTCACGGACAGTAACCAAAGCGCTAGCCACAGCTCCTTTTTGGGAAGGCTCCCAAAGAAGTCCGCCTGTGACATTACAGCAACATGTTAGCTCTTGTTAAAACAGCCAAGAGTTATGGGATCTTACAAAGAGGTGGTTTATTTCCCATACCCTTTAAACTTTGTGCTGATACACTGCAGCTTGTGAAAAACTGCTGCACGCACCTTACACTAAAAGCCCACGGGTTAAAAGAAGACAGCACCCCGGGGAACAGATGTGATGTGAACGTGGGTAACAGGCAACTTCTAATGTATCTTGAGCAGGACAGCAAAAGCTTTAAACTGCTTCCTGTGTGTTGTTTGAATTTAGCCTTAGGGTTTTTGCTTAGAGATTGCTCTTGTTCTTCCTTTAGAAAATGAATACAATCCAGTAGAGGTTTTAGGAGCCCGTATGATTCTGAGACACACAGCAACCAACCATTGCTCCTTCAACTACACAGAGCGTGAGAGGCTGCTACTTGTGGGGAAGGTTCCAATCTACCCCCCATCCCAACTTTAGCCTAAAACTTGCTCCGGATATAAATAAATAATAATAAAAAAAATCCGCCATCTTTTCTGGCTTCTCCTCAAAACTGAAATCTCCAAGCAATCTGCAGAGTTTGGATTAAAGTGGTCTAAGCCCTACTGTATTTCACTTTAAGGCATAAAATGCATTCAACTGATTGAAGAACCGTTAAAGAAATACAAACATAACTAAAGGAAAGTTGTGCAAATCTTGTCTTTACACAATCTTGCCACTGTTAACACAAGAGCCTTCTCCTGTGCAGCCCTTGGAGTCCTGTACCTGAACGTCTCATCCACTTATATTCTAACATAACTCATAACTCCTCCACTTTCATAACCTACCTGAAAATGGATCTTTTCTCCTTGTTTAATATATCTGATTTCTCTCTGTCTTTACTTGTTATTTACACTCTGAAAAGCATTTTAAGACACAGATGAAAGAATTTTCACAAAACAAAGGTTAACTTTGTATTCTATTTTGTGTTAAAATGCATTTGATCAATGGATTTAATGCAATATAAACTGAAGATCCTCCTTTGTTAAGGAAATAACTTTGTGAGATAGATGATTCTCATATGACAAACACATACTTCCTGGGTGATGAGATGACTAAGGAAACATTTTCAAAAGCGCCCAAGTCCTGTTGATCTTCTCTGAGACTCTGGCTCTTAAGTAACTTAGGTGCTTTTGAAATTGTACTTAAGTCTCATAAGGCCTGTACAAAAGTCTCATAATGGCCCTTTTGCCATTGACCTCAATGGATGCAGATATGTAGTATTTATAGCTTTATGACCACCCTAGGTATTATTTTTTATGTAACTGCTGTTATTCTTGGTAATGCATCTTGCTGAGGAGGGGGAAGTTTCCAAACTGGCCAGCTGCATTTGTAAGTCTACATGAAAACAACTCAAGATAACTGTTAAATGACAGAAAACCACTGCTCCCCCCAGACCACATCAGTGGGCAAATAATTAGTTGCCTTCAACTCAAGCTTTGCTGGCTTGCTGTATCACTGGCTAGGAAATCTGTGCACAAGGATCTCAAGAAAGGTTTACACAGCAACACTCTGGAGGGGTAAAAGGGTTTTTGGCAGTTCAGCAAACAAAGGTCGCACACAGACAATTCATGCTCTTGCATTACTATCACGTTATTTTTCACCCTGTTGGCTCCCCAGGCATGCTGCAAACTGAAATGGAGATGGAGACTATATACAAGGGAGAACTCCATCCACTAGTGAAGTGATGATAAGATGCAGGGTGAAACAAGGAAGCTGTTTAACAACATGCAGCAAAGCTATACAACCGGTTAGCAAGTGAAGAAGAATTCTTTGTCTTGCTGAAACTGCAAGGGAATTAAAGAGAGCAGAACATAATTACCCATGCTGGAATGTGGCCAAGTCACTTTTACGACCGTTCCCTCTCCAAAGATTTCCATGCAAACTTTAATGATCACAAGTGGCCAGGACCTCAACAGCACCTGCAACAGCCTAGTACCATGCCGATGTATTGGTTCTGCACTCACTCAGAAAGAAGCAGTGTCACCATGGCCCACAGGCAGCACCTAGGCATCCCTTGGAGGTCTCCTATTCAAGCACTGACCTGGCCTGACCTTCTAACAACATCACAGCACAAAGTGATATTGTCTGCTGCCTGACCCTACTTAATCAAACTGAAGGTGCCAGGCAGAAAAACGGATTCCAATTTGTTTTCTTGAATGTAATAGCAAAATAATTCTAGATACCTTGCAGACACAGCACCCTCCCAAAAATAAATAAAAGGATAGATGTCCAAGGAACTGCTCATTTCAGGACAGCAATTATTTCTGTTTAAAGCTTTAATGGGTATTGTGTGTTTGTGTTTTGGAACTTTAAGAGGATGGCTGGCCAGAATGCAGCTTGGTCAGTCATTAACAGCCCTCTGATGACTGCAACATACTATCTGCAGGACAGCACTGAAGGCCAGAATTATTAAAGCCTAGGGATGCCCCAGTTTTGAGAACCTGAAAGTCAAGACAGGAAGGGAATCCTTAAAAAGCCAACAGGAATGCTGAGGTCACAGACAAGACTGCTTTGGTGCTACCCTTCCTGCCTTTTAAAGCAGACCTGACAAGAAAAGCTGAGAGAGTAACTAATTTTTCAATTTGCTGTCAATTCCAGGAATAGGGTTGAACTCAAAACAAACTTTTTCAGAATTTTCAGTGAATTGAAAAAGTCAGAAAAATTCCATTTTGGATCAGACAAAACCGTTTTGGGTATTTTAAACTTTGTTTTTATAAAGGGAAAGGAAATGAAGGCCTAGATGGTGGTGACATCCCTTATGCCCAATAGCCCAGTAGGATTGGCACTCACTTGGGATGGGAGAGGGTACTCCCCTAGGGGAGTACCCTAACCACCAGGATATGGAGTCACTCTCTCCCCGTCTGGCACATTAGCCATTCAAGAATTTTATACAAAGTGGAACAGCTTCAACAGGACAGCCAGAGAGAATCCCACCCCAGGATACCCTATAGTCTAGGGGTTAGGGCACTAACCTGGGGGAAGCCTGGGTTCAAGTCCCTACAACTCCAGAGCAGGTTTCAAACGTGGGTCTCCCACATCCCCAGTGAGAGCCCTAACTACAGGGCTAGTGGTAGGGGGGAAAGTGATGGCAGCTCCTCCCCTCCTCCATTTTGTGAATAGCACCTTATTCCTCTTGTGAATCTAGCCCCACAAAATGAAATGTTTTGTTTTGATACAATTTGTTCTGACATTTCTGGAATTTTTCTTTTTTTAATTTCAGCTGAAACGAGCTGCCAATCTGACCTGAAACTGCATTCTTTGGGGAAAAAACAAGTTTTGTCTGAAGCATTTCACTCAGCTCTACTGAAAAGTGACAAGACTGAGGATGAGCACTGCAGAGGGTCTTCTGTTGACTGAGTCTCCCACCAGACTCTGCCAACAGGGAAAGAATCACAGAAAGGGGTGATGGTCATGCGAAGGGATACAACATTCAGGGATCTATGTGGGAGAAGGACTATGTGCCAATATGTGGCATGTGACACTGGGCAGTTCTCGCTAACAGCGGGGAAGCTGGTCTCTGTAGCTCTTATGCTATCTGCAACAGAAAATCCCCGCTCTTGATGTCAAGTCATAAAAGCAGCCAAGACTGTGGATGCCTCTCTAACAAGTTAGGGATGCTACACATCACATCACATTCTGCTGAACAGAATGCCAAGTGAAGATTCAAGGTACCCGACTGGTGAATGTTGTTGACTTGTAGGCAAGGCTCTCCCAGAGGCTTTATAGCATGTTTGTAAGCAAGAGTCTTATGATGCGTTGTAGTAACGTTAAGAGTGGAAAAGTACTGGCTTATGACAACCTTTGTCATATTTCCTAAGACTAATATGTATTTTTAAACATACTAACCACAATAACAGAGGTATGAGTTAGCCAAATGTGAAGGACAAATCACAGATGTTCAGTCATGTAGTTAGACATTTATAAATGTAATGAGTTAGGAAATATACTAAAATAAAATATTTGCAGGCTGGGGGAAAAAAACCTACAGTAATGAAACTTAAACAAGTTGGGTATAATAGACAAAACCAAGACAGTATTTAAAAAAAACTGTCATCAGGTTGCAAGGCATGGTTCTACAAACTTGGTAATATATACTTCTCTTTTGTGTTAACCATCGCTTAATAAATCAAATCAAGCTAAGTTACTTAAGGTCCCCTTACTTAATTATATTCAAACCTGTAATACTTAATTAAATTGATTAAAAATGTATAGGGCATTTATTATCTAGTAATACTCTATACATTCCAACTGAACCAACGTCATCAGTAAAGAGATCCCTGCTTTCAGCTTGCAATACTCATGCTATTGCATGGCAATTCCTGGAGATTAATGACCTGAGGGGAGCAGTTCACGTGACTATTAACCCCAGAAAAACCCTGAAGTTACTGCCAAGTCAGCATATTCCTGTCCCAAAAAGGGAGACATTGCAGCATTTCTTAAAGATTTCTAGGATGAACGGTTCACACTGGCAGAAAGCTCAGCAAGCCCCACTGTGGGTACCTTCCAGCTGCATGAGTAATACAGTGTAAAGAACCCAACGTTTAGAACCAAGAATAAAAATGGAAAAGTTACCGAGAGAATGAGAGTGAACTGAAAAGGGAAGCGAGCGTGCCTTTGCCATTATAAATAAGGCGACAGAGACAGGAAGGTACAACTCTCACTGGGGCAACTCCTACCCTATCATGAGTGCTTAGGGCTTGGGTGCAATGGAACTGATGTGGCTCTGTCTGCATGGAGGATCAGGGAGTTCACATACAGGGTTCCACACATTCTACCTTCCACTAAGCACAGAGGGTCCCTGCATCCCAGCGCATGGGAGATTGCGGGGTAAGGTAGGTCAAGTCAGATGGGGAGACTACAGGGATCCACTGGACATAAACATGTGTGGGAGGGGAAAAAAGGGAGGCACGCAGTAGGAGTGCCTACAGAACTCCGTCTGCAGCTCTGAGGGCTTAGTGACAGCTAGAGAACCACTCTATCATCTGTTTGTGACCTGAAGGGCAAAGGAAACATCTTGCTTTTAGAAAAGGAGTACTTGTGGCATCTTAGAGACTAACAAATTTATCTGAGCATGCTTGGGGGTCGCAAAGTTATGCGACCCCCGAGCATGCTCAAATAAATTTATTAGTCTCTAAGGTGCCACAAGTACTCCTTTTCTTTTTGTGAATACAGACTAACACAGCTGCTACTCTGAAATCTTGCTTTTAGTGAGTCATCACTTTTAATAATGCGCTAACTTGCTATGTCAGGTATTGGGAACATTGTTGAGGCAATCCAACTCCCTGACTCCAGCTGAGATATGGGTCTTTCCACAAACTAAACCCATCCCTTCCAGCAATAGGGACAATTTCCCTCATGGTGCCGTGTTACAAACAAGCAGAATCTCACTGGATGTGAGAAGATTGCTGCCTACCATTGTTTCATTGGAGGTCCCACTGGACCTGTAGGCTACACTTCAACAGCAGGAATGGTGGGCATGTTAACGTGCGCAGATGGAGTCTGCCACTCAGCAGACAAATGTGCTTCCTACAGTGATCATCAGTCAACTATTAATTTTCAGTCCCAGCTGGGACCGTTAAGACATCAGCACGATTAAATCACCATCCTTAGCATCACTAAGTGCTATCCACGTCTAACAGCAGTAAGTGGACACTGGTGCTGACTCAGACCACACACCTGTGTTTGGGCTTGTTTCTGGACAGAAGCACTAGTGGGAGCATAAGAAGGAGGCCTGCCTACCCTTCTGTTGTGTCTCCCCAGCCCACCAGAAAGAAAGATACATTAGTCAATGTGGGCCACTGATTCCTGTCTTAAACCTGATGATCCTTCCAGCTAGCAGGCAAATACTCCTGCTCTGTATGTCCACATCAACTTTCATCCAGGATCACAAAGTGCTTTCCAACTGTTAATTTAAGTCAGTCCCCGCAACACCCCTGTGAGACAGGTAAGTATTATTCCCATTTTACAGAGGGAGAAACGGAGGCAGAAAGAATGGAAATGACTTGCCTAAAGTTACAGACAGAGGAAGAATTGGGAACAAAATTCAGGAATTCATGACTTTCAACCTTGTGGTCCTCTCTCCAAATCATCTCTGCTGATTTGGACAGCCTTTCCTTGCACACCTACTCCTCTGCACAAGAGGTGAAACTGCTTACTGCACTAGGGATTGGTTGTTTCTGACAGGTGTTCAGAAAAGTGTTTGGGAGAACAGACAGCCAAAACTTCTGAGCATAGAAATTGCACAAGAAACTATGGAAGTCTGAAGTGATCCAGTAAGACTGAGAACACAACCCTCTATGCATTTTCTTTCCATTTACAAAGCTACATGAAATTGCAATTTTACTGCTCCCCTCATACATTAGCAACGTGCATATTTAGAGGGCTAAAGAACCACCATCTGCCCCTGATTTCTCCTATGACCCACTGATTATGCTCTTTTGATCAGTATCTTTATAGCCATTACCCCCACTCTTACCACTGTTTGCTTTCAGGTTTCAGAACTTTCACCCTTTATAAATCTACTGTGTTTCAACTGCACAAAAGGCTCATTTCTGGCCTCTCAGTAAGCTTGCCTGTCTAGTACAAGGTGACGCACACACACCCAGAGTGCCAAAATGTTAGAGGTGGTCTAATTTTTAACATGAAAAGAACATTCAGTTTCTTCAAAGGGCGAACAAAGTCTAATTGTTCTGCATGTGAAATTGACGCAAGGCTCGGTGAAGATCAGCAATATGAAATGGCTTAGTTACTCCTTTAAGTTTTCTGCACACAAGCTGTAAATGGGAGAAGTGTGGATGAAGTTTGGGGGATCTGTCTATTGCCGGCAAATACTAGTTTACAAAGAGGAAAAAGAAATTAGCAGGTTGCCGAAATAGTGGACAAGGGTCTCAATCCCATGAGGTGCTGAGCATGTTCAATCTCAGTGAAGTCAATGGGAACTGGGGATGACCAGCACCTTGCAGAACTTGAGCTCAAGAGGAGGAAAGAAGATTATCTGGGTGCTTTTGGGTATTAACTTTCCTTTTTAGGACGTTAACTTAAATAGAAGCTTTTACTGCTGTTTTACAAATCTGCCAGCTTCCAAACCAGGCACCTGGGATCCTTCCTCTGTTTCCAAGCTACAGGCTGTATATTTTGCAGCATAAACTGCACAGAACATTAAGATATGGTTCAAGTAATCAGACAGAACAGTTCTGCTTCTTCTTAATGTGTCAGAGCCTCGTGACTAAGCTCTTGGCAGTGACGATCTCAGCTTGACAAGAGAGCCAGGATGCTTGCTACAATCAGTGCAGGATGCACAAAATGGACCATATTCTATAACAAAGGAGTTTTCAACCTTTTTCTTTCTGAGCCCCCCCCCCAGCACGCTATAAAAGCCTCCATGGCCCACCTCTACCACAACTGTTTTTATGCATATACAGTAGATTAAAAGCCAGGGCTGGCACTAGAGGGTATCAAGCAGAGCAACACCCTGTGGCCCTGCACCACAGGACGCCCTGCAAAGCGGAGTTGCTCGGGCTTTGGCTTCAGCCTCCCACAGCTTGGGCTTCGGCTTTCTGCCCCGAGCCCCAGTGAGTCTAATGCTGGCCCTGTTTCTGGTTTATTTTGGAGGATCCCTTGAAACCTGATCATGGCCCCCCAGGGGGCCCCGGACCCCTAGTTGAGAGCCAGATATCGCTTATTTGACAGTCATGTAACCAGGCACCCAGCTGTGCTGCACAAGTGTTGCCAATTGCCTCATTTTACTAACCTGCCCTACATTGAACGTCAACGTGATGGCATAATAAAAATTGGAATTGGCGCTTCCTGCATAAATCCAGAGATGCCAGAGCACTGGGAACAGCAGGGAGCAGACAATGAGCACGCAGGAGAGGATAAAGATGTTCCGAAGGACTGTAAGAAAAAACAAGGATATTATAACAGTGTAGTTGAGATACTAACAAGCAGCTGACCTCATGTCATCTGAGGATGGTGCTTAGCATGTCTACAGCACCACCCAGCAACTTGGAGGCACTAATTAGAGGGTGTTTCTCTCCACCAGCACAACCTTTCATAATGATAAATATTTGCTATAATAATCCCGCTATTGCGGATAATAAAACAACTGGGATTTTTCTTTAAAAGAAAATAATTTTGCCTGTTTAATTTTAGATTGAATCCCCCCTTTTGCGGCTCTTGCTTCTACTTCCTGGTTTCCAGCAAGTGCTGCTCTGATGACAGCAAAAGCGAGAGACCCCTCAACAGCAGCAGGGGCAGCGTCTCTGGGTTATTCAAGAGCCATTAAAGCTCATTCTCTGAGAGGGATATTACACCTCACCCCAGCATCCAATCAGGTTACTGTGCTTACCTACAGGAGAGCCGAAGTGATCAATTATTGAAGGTACCCAAATCACTTTGGATTAGCCTGGAACCCAGGGGAGCTTTCCAACTGGCTGCCAATGTTGTCATAAAGGATGCAGACCATTCTCCCCTTAATATATTAATTCCCTTTTCATAACTATAATAGGACATTGCAGGATAATAGAATCATAGAAGTGTAGGACTGGAAAAGACTTCAACAGGCCATGTAATCCACCCTTCTGCACTTAAGGCAGGACTACGTAATAACTAGACCATTCCTGACCAGTGTTTGTCTAACCTGTTCTTAAAAGCCTCCAGTGAGGTACTGAACCATGATTGTCCTTCTCGGGTAGCCATGGTCCCTTGGCTGTATGTGCCTGGAGCTCCCAGCTCACCCACGCTGAACCAAGATGTTTTGGAAACGTGCTGCCTTGGTCTATCAGGCCTGGCTGCCTAAGGGATCAAGTCTAACTGATGGAGTTACTGGGCTATATTATCAAGGCTGTTTTATCCTCTGCTATAGTAATTCCAAGACTGGAGGAGCAGCTGTCCTCAAAGGAGGTAAAAAGCCCCACCTACTAGTAGCTAGTGCTGCTACAGAGAACCAGCCATGGGTCACTATAATGAAGCCCTGACTACATAACCTTTCAATCCTCTTCATTCTTCTTCTTGTTCCTTTTTGAGGTTTTAGGATTAGCTTGGATTTTCAAACAACATAACTTGTAATGATTTCAAAAGCTTCATAGAAATAACTGGAGCGGAGAGGCGAGGGTGTGAGTCTTGTGAACCAAACCCCCCAGTTTTGGATTACAAAAGCCAAAGGGAAACAAAGATGGGAGGTTTCACATTTCCAGGCCTAACTAGGCCCCTTTGTCTTAAGGCTGAAATTGCTTATTAAGGAAATTGAGGTCTTGTTTGGGTTAGCAATGGATTGACACAATCCAAAGAACAGCCAGGCAGGGTTGGCTGGTACTGACTGCCGTAGCCACCCCAAACCAGTCACTCCAGGAAGCAACACAAATTTTCCTGGAATGTTACACTGCCAGGCTCATTAGCTGCTGAAACATTATCTCAGCAGACATTGAAAGTCATCCTGAGGTGGTACGTCATGGAATAGGAGCCTGTGAAAATGAGCTGTAAGCTACCTGACAGTTATACCAAGTCCAATGCTCAGGGGCTAGAAACGGTCTTTGTGGTCTAAGAGAGGCTAAGCAATGGCTTGGCTAAATGGGGTGATCCAGTCAGCACACATTTTGAATGTGATATCTCTCACACAACAAACTGACAACTGTGAATTATCATTTGTATTACTGTAGCACCTAGGAGCCCCCCTCATCCTGGACCAGGACACCAATGTTCCAGGCACTGTACAAAACACAGAACTAAGTGTTAGAATGGAGAGTTTAGTGACTGGATTAACTGTGGGACTGGTGCTCAGATTACCAGAGCCAGAAACTGAGATTAGAGACACTCCCAACCCAATTCAAAGGGGGCCTGTACTTTATATCAATGATATAATGATAAATACTTTGCACTCATGAAGCATCCTTCATGCAAGGATCTCAAAGAGCTTTACAGACAAGCAATTAATCCTCAGAACAACCTGGGCAAGGAAGGAGGGAAAGTCGCTCACAGAAGTCAGAAACTCTCCCCACAAAGTTCATGGTTTGTATTGATCAGACTTGTTTCCTTCCAAGCAATGGACAGTCCAAGTGGGACAGTGCCCCCTGTGGCATGCAGTTGTATTGCATAGCCCCAGGCCTCTTCCTGTTTTCCTATCTTCATCCTGCAATGAAGAGTTTTGGGGCAGGTCTACTCTTAAAACACTTCACTGGCGCAGTTGCACTGCTGTAGCGCTTAAGTGAAGATGCTTCTACTCTGATGGGAGAGCTTCTCCCGTCGGCGTAGTTAACTCACCTCCATGAGAGCAGTAGTTATGTCAATGGGAGAAGCTCTCCTGCCGACATAGCACTCTCAACCCTGGGGGTTAGGTCGGTATAACTACATTGCTCAGGAGTGTGGATTTTGCATACTCCTGAGCGATGCTGTTATACCGATGTAAGTCTGGAGTGTAGAGCTGACCTAAGCCCCTCACCTCAGCCATGTCAACAAACCAAGGTTTGGATTGAGAGTGCCGCAGGGACTGTGGAAGAATGGAGGGAGGGAAGAATCAAACACAAAGAACTTACATCTGTAAAGGTGGCTCCAGAGCGGAAGGAAGGCCATGTACAGCGCTACGTCTCCCACGGTTGGGTAGGACTTGAAGATAGAAATGATGGCAAGCTGAACGAACAAGAAGAAGATGGGGTGCTCCCTAGAGAAAGGAAAAAGGCAGTGACCGGATATAACAGGTACTGGAGGAGCAGCAGCATTTGTCTCTGAAAGCTGGTGCCCAGGATTGGCAGGACACATGAACATACACGCTCTTGATCTGTTTCCCCAGCAAATCTCCCAGTGCGCTGGGATGCAAGCATTGAGTCAACTTGCAGAGGAGTATTCCAAGGGCATTTGTGTACCTACACATGGATACTTTGGGCACATACACATTGCACACATTTACACAATCATCCTGTTGTGTCCAGGCCTTTCAAGTGCTGCCTTCTGTTGTGGTAGGAAGAGCAACCAACGCTACTTCACTCGGAGATGCTTTTGCCCCACAAGGACTGTTTTGAGAAGCTCCCTGCCTGACAGATTCACCCTATGGCATATGAGAACAGCAGCTGAATACATTCCAAGTCATCATATAACAGTACCATCTGAAAACCAGACAGAATGGCACAGTTCTTATCACAACCCTTTAGTAACTTTCCTGAACCTTTTACTTTACTTTTGCAATGAAGGACTTTACAGAACTGGCTTTGAGTGTCCTGATGTCCAATCCACAGCATGATCCATCTTAACTGCCAGCTGTGATCAAGCATCCCCTCCAGCTGCCCCCCCACTCCCAAGTCCATGTTTTTGACTACTGTATGACATAACCCTACCTATGGGTCAATATGTATTAGGGTAAGAATTCAGCATCTCCTCAATCAGAAATATTCAGCCAGCTTCCTGCATAACTACTCCAACACAAGCATATGCATGGGTATTTTACAATTCACATTCCACAAATAGACCTCTTCCTCCAGGAATGAAAGTATGTGTCACAGACAAAGGCTGTAGGCGAAAATAATGACCTATATATTGAATTTATGACAGTGCAAGCATTTGGTACATGTGTAAGAGACATATTTACAAGGATCTCCACAGTGCAGCTTTCTGCCTGTTTTACAAGCATAAGTAGTTGTAGCCGTGTCGGACCTGAAGAAGAGCACTGCGTGGTTCAAAAGCTTTTCTCTCTCATCAACAGAGCTTGTTCCAATAAGAGATATTACCTCACTCACCTGGTCTCCCTTACAAGCATGAGACAGAGGGCCAGAGTATGTAGAAAGCATCAGGCTCTAAAGCACAGTTTGTTTTTAATTAGGGTTGTTGATTAACTGCAGTTAACTCACATGATTAAAAATTAATCACAATTAATCGCTGTTTTAATCACACTGTTAAAACAACAGAATACCAATTGAAATTATTTAAATATTTTGCATATTATTCTACATACTTTATATATATTCTATTCTGTGTTGTAATTGAAATTAGTGTATATTATTTTTGAATACAAATATTTGCACTGTAAAAATGATAAACAAAAGAAACAGTATTTTTCAATTCACCTCATACAAGTTCTGTAGTGCAATCTCTTTGTCGTGAAAGTGGAACTTAAAAATGCAGATTTTTTTGTTGTTACATAACTGCACTCAAAAACAAAACAATATAAAACTTCAGAGCCTACAAGTCCACTCAGTCCTACTTCTGTTCATCCAATCGCTCAGACAAAAGTTTGTTTACATTTACAGGCGAAAATGTTGCCCTCGTCTTATTTACAAAGTCACCACAAAGTGAGAACAGACATTTGGCATGGCACATTTGTAGCCAGCATTCCAAGGTATTTATGTGCCAGATATGCTAAACATTCATATGCTCCTTCATGCTTCGGCCACCATTCCAGAGGACGTTTCCATGCTGATGATGCTCATTTAAAAAAAAATAGCGTTAATGAAATTTGTGACTGAACTCCTTGAGGGAGAATTGTACGTCCCCTGTTCTGTTTTACCTGCATTTTGTCATACAGTTCATGTTACAGCAGTCTCGGATGATGACCCAGCACATGTTCGTTTTAAGAGCATGTTCACAGCAGAGTTGACAAAACGCAAAGAAGGTACCAATGTGAGATTTCTAAGGATAGACACAGCACTTGACACAAGGTTTAAGAATCTGAAGTGCCTTTCAAAATCTGAGAGGGACAAGGTGTGGAGCATGCTTTCAGAAGTCTTAAAAGAGCAACACTCCGATGTGGAAACTACAGAACCCGAACCACCAAAAAAGAAAATCAACCTTCTACTGGTGGCATCTGACTCAGATAATGAAAATGAACATGCGTTGGTCCACACTGCTTTGGACTGTTATCCAGCAAAACCCGTCACCAGCATGGATACATATCCCCTGGAATGGTTGTTGAAGCAGGAAGGGATATGAATATTTAGTGCACCTGGCAAGTAAATATCTTACAATGCTGGCTACAACAGTGCCATGAGAATGCCTGTTCTCACTTTCAGGTGACACTGTAAACAAGACCTGGGCAGCATTATCTCCTGCAAATGTAAACAATCTTGTTTGTCTGAGCAATTGGCTGAACAAGAAATAGGACTGAGTGGGCTTGCAGGCTCTAAAATTTTACATCATTTTATTTTTGAATGCAGTTTTTTTTTTGGTACACAATTCTACATTTGTAAGTTCAACTTTCATGATAAAGGGATTGCACTACAGTACTTGTATTAGGTGAATTGAAAAAATACTATTTCTTTTGTTTTTTTACAGTGCAAATACTTGTAATAAAAAAATATAAAGTGAGCACTGTACACTTTGTATTCCATGTTGTAATTGAAATCAATATATTTGAAAACGTACAAAACATCCAAAAATATTTAAATAAATGGTATTCTATTATTGTTTAACAGTGCGATTAATTGCACGATTAATTTTTAATTGTGCCATTAATCACAATTATATTTTTAATCTCATGACAGCCCTATTTTTAATTCAAACGAACTGGCTTTGCAGTACTGAAAAAAAATTAAAATAAAGAAGAGAGACACTGAATGTTCCAGAATGACCTTCATATTTGACTTTCAGACTATGGCACTGGAACCTTGCATGCTTTAGGCACAATGAGAGCTTTTTTTTTTTTTTTGGTCTTTAGAGCTGTTTATACAACATTCAAAAAGCAAGGCTGAAACTGGACTGACATGTTCTTAAAAAGAGAGGACTCCTAAAGCACAGACAGCAGCCAGTTCCCAGACAGCTGTAAGAACGGGCCCAGCACAGCTATTCTTGGTACTGGTGAAGAAGGGGCGAGGATGCTGTGAAATATCCTGGAGAAGTGGTTCACCGCAGCAGCCTCTTGGGCAGGGGCAGGCAAACTTTTTGGCCTGAGGGCCACATCAGGAAATTGTATGGAGGGCCGGTTAGGGGAGGCTGTGCCTTTCCAAACAGCCAGGCATGACCTGGCCCCTGCCCCCATCCCCCGCTTCTCACCCCCTGATGCCCCCTCCCCCAGACTCCTGCCCCATCCAACCCCCCTGTTCCCTGATAGCCCCCCCGGGACTTCTGCCCCATCCCACCCCCCTGTTCCCTGATGGCCCCCTGGGACTTCTGCCCCATCCCACCCCCCTGTTCCCTGATGGCCCCCCCGGGACTCCTGCCCCATCCCCCCCTCCGTTCCCTGATGGCCCCCCCGGGACTCCTGCCCCATCCACCCCCCCGTTCCCTGATGGCCCCCCCGACCCCTGCCCCATCCACACACCCCAGCTCCCTGTCCCCTGACTGCCCCCAGAACCCCTGCCCCTGACTGCTCCCTGCTGCCCCATCCTCTCCTCCTCTCATTCCTGACTGCCCCCCTGGGACCCCTGCCCCGTCCAACCACCCCTTCTCCCTGTCCCCTGACTGTTCCTGGAACCCCTGCCCCTGACTGCCCCCATTCAACCTCCCTGTTCCCCGCCCTCTGACCGCCCCGACCCCATCCACACCCCACGCCCCCTGACCACACACCCCCACTCCCTGCTCCTTACAGCGCTGCCTGGAGCACCGGTGGCTGGTGGTGCAGCTGCACCAGGACAGGCAGCCGCGCTGCCCGGAGCCAGCCACGCACCGCGCAGCACGGAGCACCGGCTCAGGCCACGGCTCTGCAGCTGCGCTGCCCCAGGAGCTTGCAGCCCCACCGCCCAGAGCATCGCGCCGGTGGCGCAGTGAGCTGAGGCTGCGGGGGAGAGGGGACAGCAGGGGAGGGGCCGGGGGCTAGCCTCCCGGACCAGGAGCTCAGGGGGCCAGGCAGGAGGGTCCCACTGGCCAGATGTGGCCCGTGGGCCATATAGTTTGCCCACCTCTGGTCTTGGGAAACGCTGGTCCTGGGAAGCCCTGCATAGGGATGCTGGAAAGACTGCAAAAGTGGGGGGGAACAACTGGAGTTGTGACTCTTATGCGCCAGGTCACAACGCCACTCACTCTAATTTGGCCCAGCTGCCCTCTGTCATGCCAGCAGGGAAGGGACTTTGCCATTACGCCACCCAGCTCTGATCCAGGGCCAAGTGGGGGGCCTGGACCCTCAGGGCCCCCACTCGTGCCCCTGCCAAGCCTAAGTTCTCAAAAGTGGAGGGGCACCGGCACTCCCCACTCCTCCCCCCGGCTCTAGCACCTATGGCCCCACAGTGATGCTAATGCCTTACAGCCAAGAGATACGGAGATGTTTCCTCACCCTGAATTCGCAGGGCACGGTTGTGTTTGCCTGTCACCACCCATGATCACACACTATTCTTAGCCTTCCAGACTGGCAGACAGGGAGGGAATGGCATGGCTCCAACAGAGGCAGGAAACACACATCAGCTATTACCTCAGAAAACTGCCTGCACTTCTAGGGCAATCTGCAATGAAACAATCTTCATAGCTCCATAGCAGAAGAGGACAGTGCATGCTAGGAGGGGAGAAGTGTGGGAGCTTCCACGATTCCCCATACAGGAGCAGCAACAGTCCCAAGCCTTGACACAGGCAACGAGGGCAGCACCTTCTTCAGAAAACTAGGTATTAAGACGATCTTGTCCTTGCACAGAGCATTTCATGAAAACACTTTACAAACATTAATGGACTGAGCCGCACACAGCTTCTGCCTTGAAGGTGGTATATTCTTATCCCCATTTTATCAATGGGGAAACTAAGGCACGGGATGAAGTAGCAAAATTGTTCCAGGCCACAGAGCTGATTCAGAGCCAGGAACAGAATCCATGAAGTCCTGGCAACCAGTCCCTTGCTCTAACCATTCTGCAGTATTACCTCCCTGGAATGTTTGAGTATCTTGTACATCCCAGTGTTACATGAAGCAATGTGCTTCTCTACAGAAAAGGCTGCATCCCACTATTCTAGAGAACAAGTAAAAAGGTTCTTAAAGGATATGCAGGGTTCTTAAAGGATATGAGGTACATTTTCAGTACACCAAAGACTTAACACCCTTCCCTCCTTGAGAGAAGAGCACCGTCACTTTAGGAAGTGAGAAGGAAAGAGCTGATATAAAACCTAATTCTGCTCTTTTTCATTTCACAGCTCCAGATGTCCGACACTGACCTACACGGGTCTTTACTGGACAGTAACATAACAGCGGGCTTTGTGGGCCGAAATCATTTTTGGTGTAGGAAGTATATCAAGAAGAGAAAGCCTCTATCATTCCCACTCCTGCCAACAGAGACAGAACAGTAGCGACTCCTTAGGTTGGCAGATCACAGAGACAAAAGGGATAGCAAATAAATACACTTACTTTAGCTTTACTGCTAAAGGAATGGTGTAGAAGAAGACATTGATCTGAAATACACACACGAAGAACAGACTGAAGTGTTCAAACATCTCTGCAAAGAAGTACCAGAAGAGGCCAATGTTGGGAGTCAGATCTGGAACGGAAAGGCTGAAATTTAAAGAGAAAAATCAAGGTAACATTTTAAAGCAGTTGGTATTTGACTTATTTGCTTCTATGAAATTACTGAATCATTGTGTGCCACTGGAAGGAAATGTGGTGGTGGGGTGCTATGTCTTACAATGCATTGTGAGGAAACCAAAGGGGAGAAAACTCAGGGAGGGAAGTCACCCTCCATAATTGGCGTCAGTCCTTCTAACTGTCAGCACTAGTTGCATCTTTAACTAGTCGGAGAAAGTTCATCGCAGAAGTACAAAACTGAAGGTGACACATGAAACTGAGGCAGAGTGTACAAGAAAAAGGCTGTATCCACTTATTGAACATCTATGATCCCCAAGATATTTAAACGTCATCATCATCATTTTTCCTTAATGTCTCTTTAAGGCCATTTTATACAGTTAAACACACTTACAGCTTTACTCCTGTGGAGTCCACCAACAGTGACACCTACTGGTCAATTTGGCTAATCCAAAGCACATGCCAAGAAACTTCTAGTTAATTAAAGGGAGGCTGAAGAAACTCAGGACCTTCTCTCCACCTAGTCAGTCTTCTCTAGTTCAGTGGCTCTCAACCTTTCCAGACGACTGTACCCCTTGCAGGAGTCTGATTTGTCTTGTGTACCCCAAGTTTCACCTCACTTAAAAACCACTTGCTTACAAAATCAGACAACAAAATACAAAAGTGTCACAGCACACGGTTACTGAAAAATTGTTTACTCTCATTTTTACCATATAATGATAAAATAAATCAACTGGAATATAAATATTGTACTTATATTTCAGTGTATAGTACATAGAGCAGTATAAACAAGTCACTGTCTGTATGAAATTTTAGTTTGAACTGACTTTGCTAGGGCTTTTTATGTAGCCTGTTGTAAAATTAGGCAAATATCTAGATGAGTTGACGTCCCCTTGGAAGACCGCTGTACACTTAATGTACCCCTTGTTAAGTGCCACTGCTTTAGTTCTTGCTGTGATGGTTTAATGGAACTTGGGTTATATATTTTTGTTCTTAGTGTGTGGGTTTGTTTCCCCTGCATTGCTGGTACATTTTTCCTGAGACTGAAAGCTCTTTGGGACAGGGAATGGGTCTCTGGTATGCATGGATAATGCCTATCATAGTATGGGCATTCCCAGAAAACAAATTACAACTACTTACATGAAACCATACACAGATGGGATAAAGTCCCAGGAGTTGAGGAGGAAGAATGAGAGGCAGACAATCACCACCAAGCTACAGAGATACAGCGCTGCATATTGCGTGGTGTACAACCAGAAGCCTTTGCTTTTCAGTTTCACTGGTATGAACTGACTCTGGAAACAAAACACAAACAAGGAAGATAAGAGGACATCCTGTGGCCTTCTATTAACAAGACCTGCCCTGCTGACAGAAAGCAGCAAATACTGGCCCTGCTACAATGGGAGTAGCAGCATTCAGCACACTCTGCTCCAGTGTGCTCTGCCTTGGCCAATCAAATCACACGCTCTGCCCAGTACTTTCAGAACTGTGCCTGAAAAGTCAGGTAATTTCGCATTCAAGTAACCATAAGGGACCATGTGGTGTGTGTGATTCCCTGATGTATGTGCAGAATTTTGGTAACTCTGCAGCCAAGCAGGCACGCCAGGTTTGGAAATCTGGGTCACCTCTGACAGAAGCTCTACCAGAATTCAGCAGCTCTAAATCAGTGAAGCTGCTTTGCCATTTGGCACCCACATTTGTACTGTACATGCCTTGCCAGGGTCCTGAGAGGCTATTCTGACTCATGGCTGTAAAGGGCTCTGATGGAAGGGTGCTCTGTTCCTCTGAATCATGGCAGATTTAACATCAGAAAACTTTCTGGAACATCTCAAGCCAATTTACACAGACTTCTTGGCAGGATAGACAGAAAGTGCAGGAGAGCACCCATTTAATTCTGCACTGCCTCCCTTGTGAGGTTTGTAAAGTTCAACAAGAAATCCTGATAAACAGAACATCCTTTGGCAGCTCTGAATGCTTTTGAAAGTCCCCTTATAAACCCAAAGTCATTAGATGTTCGCATATCATCCCAGGTAACCATCTCTGGAAACACTACGCTTATGCTCTGCCACTGCCATGCAGATGTTTTGCTTAAAATAAAGAGAAGTGCATAACTGGGACCATATGCAGGGAACTCACTGCTCCCCAAAGAACAGCAGGGTCTCTTTTCAGATTTAACAAATAGTTTTGACTTTGTAGATGCTCCATTACAGCAAAGATTTAAAACAACAATGAAATTTTCTGGATGTTTTGGAGAAAAATGAAAGACATTTACACGGGGGAAGGAGGAAGAGTCTGTAAGTGACTCTTCTCCATTTTCTTTCAGAGTTAAAGAAATTGAAAATGGGCTTCAGGGAAATCTGTAATGAACATCCACTGTAAAATCACAGAGGGAGTCATGTCAGTAGAAAAGTATGACGGACAGTCATCTGGGACCTGGCAAGATTTTTTCAGACACTACTGATAAATCTCTGTACAGATGCTGGGTAAGAGTCCTTTCACTAGCATCCAAAGCCTTTCCTTGGAGCATCCCCTTGCTTTCCCAGCTAGATGAAATGAGCAACTGATCAGTTTCCATATGGCCCTTTATGATTTAGGCTCTCGGTCAAGTCACCTCTCACAACATCAGCAGAAGACTTAAGACAGGTATAAAGCCACCTGAAACCCCAGACAAAGGGACAGGAAAGGGAGATACTGAATACCATGGTGATGGGTACGGTAGGAGCACCTAGAGCAGAGGTGGGCAAACTGTGGCCCGCAGGACCCTCCTGCCCGGCCCCTGAGCTCCTGGCCTGGGAGACTAGCCCCGCCCCACCCCGCGCAGCCTCAGCTCACTGCGCTGCCGGCGCAATGCTCTGGGCGGCGGGGCTGTGAGCTCCTGGGACAGCGCAGCTGCAGAGCCGTGGCCTGAGCCGGTGCTCTGCGCTGCGCCGTGCGTGGCTGGCTGCTGCCTGTCCTGGTGCAGCTGCACCACCAGCCACCGGTGCTCCAGGCAGCGCAGTAAGGGGGCAGGGGGGTTGAATAGAGGGCAGGGGAGTTCGGGGGGTGGTCAGGGGGCATGGGTGTGGATGGGGTTGGGGCGGTCAGTGAACAGGGGGGTTGAATGGGGGTAGTCAGGAATGAGAGGAAGGGTTGGATGGGGCAGTGGGGGCAGTCAGGGGACAGGGAGCGGGTGGGGTGTGTGTGTGTGGATGGGGCAGGAGTCTCGGGAGGGGGAGGGGGGGCCAGGCCACGCCTGGCTGTTTGCGGACCAGCCCTCCATACAATTTCCAAAACCTGATGCGGCCATAAGGCCAAAAAGTTTGCATGCCCCTGACCTAGAGAAACAGATTAGATTAGTAGGGAGACACCCATTTCCAGTGAATTATCATTTCTTCCAGTGAACATGAATAGTCTCTTTACACCATCCTCTCTATTCCACAGCTTTGTGCTCTCTGCAGTAGCTATCAGCATGCATTTGTCTTTTACATCATTACCAAAGAGTTGCCTTCGCTTTAATACCCCTTTCCAGTCTTGGGAAGGTGGCTCTTGGCCTATTGATGAATTAATCTGCTTTGCGGCTCAGTGTTCGTCTTGCAGTACTTTGGGCATCCATGAATAATTAAGGATACCATCTTCTTCAGAATCCCTGGTGCAATCTGATCAACATTCTGTTAATGGAGGAGGAATGAGGCTGGGGAAAGCAGATGTTTGCAAGTACCGCAAGTGTATGCCTGGCACTGTGGGGCAAGTTAGACATTATCACTGCCTTTTGCAGTGCATTGTTGGGCCTGGATAATTCAGGCAAAAGGACTGTCACTATACCTCATGGCACTGAGGCGGAGTCACTATAGAAGAAACTCTGCTGCTCCAAAATTCTCTTTGGTGGTCACATAACACCAAACCCAGCTTTGTGTTTCAGTAAGGAGAACTGCCTGCAAATTTGCAGGCAGGGAGTAAATGAGTTTCTGCTTTCCTCCTCCTATCCATGTGACTCCTGCAAGATGTTAAACCTCCACTGGCCTGGGGAAGGATGAGATTTTTTTTTTTCCTTCCAGATTTTGAGAACTGGCCACTGATTCTCACAGCAACCATCTCCTCCCACCACCTAGACACAGGACCACCATTGCTGGCTGATAGGAATTGGCCCTGCATAGGATGTCAGAGGTTACAGCCAATACAGTTACTCTTAAGAGACTATTTACCTGTAGAAGATACAGCAATGCTGGTGCAAACAAGGTGAGAGGATACAATGACTGATATGTTGCTAAAGCCAGGAATATAGCACTGAGGAGGTTACTACCTGCAGGGAAGAAACAAACCTCAGTTAACAAACCATGATCATAAAGAGGGTCATATTCAAAGAGTCCTTTAAATATGGAGTCACTGCTCAAATTGGAGGAAGTACTGCACAGTACCAGCTGTGATCATCGGAACATCACAACTAATTAGAAGGGGTAAAAATAACTATTTCAGCATGTTCTGGAGCTAGTCCCTCTCTATATTACAGGGACATTGAGACAAGAAGAATGGCTCTGACAAACAGCCAATAGCACGAAACAATAATTGATGCAAGTGGTTTATATCCCTATAATCTACCTAGAGAGATTCATATAACCCAAGTCTCATACATAGAGGTCAGTCATTATTTATGTGGGAGAATGTGTAGTCTGGAGTCATTTCTGCATGAAGCAGCTGTTCTACTAACACTGTGCACTTGAGAGCCCGTTTTCACTGGAATGTCTCAGAGTGCTCTGCGAACATTACTTGAGCCTCACAAGTCAGGGTAGGGAAGTAGCATTAGCCCTATTTTACAGATGTGGAAATTTAGGCACAGAGCTGAATTAAAAATGTTAAAAGTGACCTCTAATTTTGAATGCCTACATTTTTGGTTGCCCAATTTCAGACACCTTTGGGCTGAGCTAACTGCTGAGTACCTGCACTGCTCATCAACTTCAACTGAAATTGTGGGTGCTCAGATCAGGCCCAAGGCATCTCCAGTTGGACACCAATAAAAGAAAGCACCCCAGACCAGGAGCTACTTCTGAACATTTTGGCCTAATTAATTTGTTCAAAGTTAGTGGCAAAGAAAGGACTGGAAAGCAGGAGTCGTGGCTCAGTCCAAAGGGCTAACCAGTCTATCACACTAGTTCACTCCGCATCACAAACAGAAATAAGCTTCTCTCCTTCACTTCCATCCTCTTTAAGAGAATGAGCAGCACAGACCCTTCACTGGGATTTCTAAAATGAAGAATCCTCTCCCTTTCACAACTACATTCTCCTAGACAGAAACCTACATGTCCTCTGCTTCAGCGAGTATTAGATTAGAGATATCTATGTGCAATGGCTTGCTATGCAGAAATCTATTGTTATATCAAAAACTTCCAAGAAAATCTTTTACCCATAATCCGAGTCTCCCCCTGAACACACTTTCAACACTAGAGGTTGCCACATACTGATTCAGGAAACAAGCACATGGGACAATTACTACAGAGCAGTGTTTCTTAACCTTTTGATACTGGGGACTGGCTTGTTGTCTTTCTAAAATATGTCAGGGAGCTCTGAAGGACTGGCGTCAGTTCATGGACCAGTCGTTGGGAAACACTGCTATAGAGCAGCTCACTGGGAATTATTCGACTTTGTGTATCACTAAGTAGGTGAACAATTATAGAGCAATACACCAAAGTGGATCTTGTTCACTTATTTTTGCAAATGTAGTTTCAAATATAAACGCTCCTGCTTCAATGGCATAGTCCAACCACTAACCAAATAGGGGTGTAGGAAGAACCTTCCCTTACAGGTATATTAGCTTGTAATTGTTTATTCTGAAGTTTGTCCCTTCTTCCTCTGAGGCATCTGGTACTGGCCACTATTGGACACAAGATAACAGAATAGACTGACCACTGGTCTGGGCCACTAGAGAAATCCCTATCTTCTTATGAGAATATTACAGAGCCGCCCAGATGCTCTGCTGATGCTGACTTAGACTAGAAAGAGAAATTTAGCTTTAACTATGAGATTAAAGGAACATTATGCCAGTGTCCCTAATTTTTTTAAATAGTAGAAGATATAGAATAGATTACACTAGGCTGGCAGCTACCTTAGAGTTCATCTGCTCCTGCTGCTTCTCTCTCCTCTGAAGCTACAGATGTCTGTAACACCACAATTTGCCGATATCAAACAAGGTTATGATTGCAGGTGAGAGTTAAACAATAGAAACAGGTGAACTCTCATGCAAATATCCTTAAGAAGAAGAAGAAGAAGAAGAAAAAAAAAAGGAAGTAACAGTGCCCCACCTCCTCCCCAAAATATAAAAGACAGAGGCAGACTGGTTTCTAAATAGAAAAATAATCAAAGTTGTCCAAGAGAGGGCACCAGCCATAAGAATCAATCAATATTTAGGGAACGTCTTCACTGCATTGTGAACTTGTGTCACTGAGATCCAGGCTTGTGGACTCATTTCCCAGGCTGCGCTCAAGCGGCCACACTGATTGTAAATAACTGCAATTGCTGGACTTGAATCTAATAGCTGTTCCAATGGGTCCACAGTGCACCATGCAGACCTTTTGACTGGGGACTGTGGCTTGAGCTGTGTCCACACTGCAAAATGACAGGGGTTGGACTCGAGTCACTGCAGGACTCGGGCTCTGACCCTCCCACACCTACCAGGGTGTTAGGACCCAGGGTCCCAAGTCCTTGCTGACCCGATTCAGACTGTGTGTGTCTGTGTGGATGGAAGGATGGCTTCAGCTCAAACGTGAGTCCGAGCCTGAGCTGAGCGTGTAGTGTAGACACACCTCACAAGACCAGAGACTTTTACACATATTGGGATGACAGACCTTGTACTTAACTATGCATTTGCCTTTTGCTTCAGTGATTCAAAGCAGACCTTTGACATTGCCTTGACCCAGTCTGTGGTGTGTCTAGTATTAACTGCATTTCCAATAGCTCACAGTTCAAATATTTATAGAAAGATGTGAGCCGGGGCAAGATTGTCCCAGTGCATTACCTTTTATTGTAGCCAAAATGAAGAATGCAATGACAGTATTGTTGATGGCACAGGTGGACTTTGCAACACAAGACATCACTGTGTACGGATTTAAGAGATAACTGAAAAAGAATAAAAACTCAATTACACTCATGCCATTAAACAAAAAAGAAAAAAAAAAAAAAAGAAAAATACCAAAGCAAAGGGAGAAATATCAAAGGAAAATGGAAACGATGTGCTGTTTCTTTTTGATTATTTAAAATGTTTACATTGTATGGTTTCCTCTCAACCTCAAAGGGATGCAGCTGAATTGATGCCTTTCAAATGGTGCAAAATCAGATGCTGCACTTGTATGTAAACAGGACTTCATGTCATGGCTAAGGATGGGATGATTGTGGGAGAGCAGAGTGGGAAGTAGGAGATGACAGAAGGAAAAGAGCTCATTTAAAATGCAATTCTGTTCTGAAACGTGATCAAATAAAAATGGCCCTCGTTACTCAGCTGGTCTGCTCCCCCTTTGTATTCGAAGTCACATATGCTGACTTTAGTGACTGAAATAAGTTCCTGCTGCATTTTTTACTCCTGTTAGCCCTGAGGAGCCAACATGGCTAAACAGACAGCAAGATGGATTCTATTCCTTCTTGTGCATAAACAGAACTATTTCCTATGTCCAAGTCCATTACACCTGTGCAACCCCACTGAAGGCAATGTGACTGCATAGGTGCCCAGCAGGGCCTAATTTGGTCTGACAAACCTTTATTGCAGGTGGGATGTGCAAGAAGCAGAGAACCCAGGCTGATGCTCAGATCCCAGGGTAACTCTGCAGGGCTAGCAGTTTAAAATTTTTACTTGTAAACTGAGCACATCTGAGCTGTAATCACTGAGAGATAGCAAACACAGAACCCCACAATGCTCTTTGAGAGTCACTCTTCAGAATGCAACTATATTTTAAAGATACCAGCTCCTCTCTGAAAATTTGAAATGAATGATGCAGCGGTCTAATTTATCTGGGCTCCAAGGAGCAAAGAAACGCTCTGATAGTTTATTGATTCAATAAACAAGACAGCAGATCAACCAACCTCCATTGTAACAAGTCAGTCCTTGGAGACAGGAGAGGGGATTATGATTTGCCAGCTGTTCTCTCCTATGAATATTTATCATACTACTGGGTTCTCACAGTCCAAGGTTGGCCTTTTCATAGGCCTGAAGTTAATGGCTACTTCAAATACCAGAGAGATATTACATGCAGCAGGTTATGCTAAGATGCAGTTCCAGTATTCCTTTGTGATATTGTGCACCAAGTGTAATAAAAAGGAGAAATAGTCTACCTTGTTAAGAAAAAAAAGAGGAAAGTTTCAACTTTCTCACCCTGGGGGAGTTGGTGGTTTACTGACCTATACAATTCATATCAGGACAGGAAAGAATCATTAATGTTTCTTTTATGAAAAACCTTCTTCTGATCAAAGAACATCAATGGTAAGGGAAAGCCAAGAGGCAGATCCCTTTTGATTAATTCCAGACTCCAGGTTTATCTGATTTATTCAGATCAAGAAAGATAGATTTGTTTCTTTTCATTTTAAGTACCTGCCTCCTATACTGTGTTTTAATTAGAGTTTTACTTACTCCAAAAACTTAGAGCATGTGGTCTGAATAATGGGGTTTTTTATAATGTCTCAGAGGAATGTTATTAAAGATGACTAGGTGAAAACTGAGTACCCCAGACCCTTAAAAATAATTTCTGGGTTTTCAAAACAGTCATGTCCTGGGAATACCTTGCCCAATTACCCCTAAACTTTCACCAAAAAAAAAAAAAAAAAAAGCTCTCTTCTGGAAGGGGAACACAACAGACATTTTGGATGCACTGGTTTAGTTTTGAAGAAGTTAGAAGATGGGAAAAATTGGGCTTTTAACACAAACCTAAACAACAGAGACACTACAATCTCTCCATATTAGAGACTGTACATTGTCAACCCCAAAAGAAAGGGGTTGAAAAAAAATTTATTTTACTATGTGAAACAAATTTGGAGAAGCATTAGCTGTCTGTTGCTCGACTATGGAGATACAGTGCTTGGCACATTTTTTCTGTGTACCTAGAAAGAGAAAGCAACTAAAGAGAATACTTAACTAAAATGCTGAAACCCCTACACAGAAAAATTAAAACATGGGATGATTTGGAATCTAAGTTTCTTGCATCTGCTTACAAGAAGCAATACTTACAACAGTGCTACCTTGAGGGGGATGTAGTGCATTTCCATCGGGGTCCGGATGAGTTCAGCCACATCTGATGCATACCGATCCAGTTCTATTAGAAGTTTCTGTTTTTTAAACTGAACAAGAGAGAATGACCGAAAGCTGTCAGACATGGAAATACACTGTATCTATCTAGGGTCTTCAACCATGTCCATCACCATGATGTCTATATAGAGATGCTAGTCACCTGATACTTAGGACAAAGGTATGCTTAACAAGCCCAATTTTGACTCCCCTCCCTACTGACTTTGCCTGACCCAAACCATTCTGCTTGAAATTGCAGAGACATGATTGAATGCCAGACTTGGATTTTTCTGTCAAGTCAGGGAAATCAGAAGAGGCACTGGGGAGATATAGGAGCTCAAATAAAAACAAAGTGTTCGCACTTCCTGGACAATTTCCTAATGCTTTTTCAGCTCATAGCTCCAAAATAGCTTCCAGTTTAGTTTATTTTGTTGCCCTAAGTAACGGTAATAGTGATATTTGCTCTATTTGCGTGTGCAACGAGGGAGTTATTGAATCAGTTATTAAGAGTCATTTCGATGTACATTTTGAATGCCCAGTGTGTTTTCAAATGCAACATGGCAGCTTTTGTGCACTCTCTAAAGCCTGCATTGTCACCAAAGAATGGTGAACTTTACAAAACCCCCAATGTAACATCTAAGTTCTACACAAACAAAGCCATTCACTATGCTATACTCAGGATTGTGCATCTCTGTGTATGCACGTTGCTTCAGAGCATCTGTCAGAGATCTCCTCTGGGCACCCAAAATATATTTCATATCTCCCCCACTAAAAATATATGTTCTCCAGAGAAGTGAAAAAGGTGATCTGTAAATCTACTGAAACTTCCCACAGAGAGTCTGAAGAACTGCTGTACTGGTGAGGATTTTTAGACACCAGGAACCATATCACCTTGTGCTATTATTTCTTCAGCTCTCCCAAGCTAAGCAAGGTTAGGCCAGGTCCCTGCTTAGATGAGAGACCTCCAATGAACACATAGGTGCTGCAGAAAATGGTAGTACCCTTCCTTTAAATTGGTAATGAATCAATGTCCCAGCATGATACTAGGGAACACTGTGCTGCCGTTACAGACACAGAGTCTCCTATTTGCAAAGATTGCCTCAATTAAGTTATTTATGAAAGAAAGCACACCTTCCTCAGGGAGAGCCACTAGCTTCAAATTCCATATATTAATATTCTGAAGGGAATGATAGGGATTAAATCACTCTGGTGTCAGATTTCTTGCCCAGTGCAGCAGAATTATCGGTCCTCCACCATTCTGGATTATGTGAACTCAAACTACAAGCTTCTTTACAGCTAATAAACCTTATAGTTACTGTTAGGTACTTTTTGGTCTGTAAATTAACCATGCTGTGTGTGGAGACAAAGCCAACCATGTGAGTAACTGGTTAAAAGCTGTAGTGGGAACAGGCCTAAGACTGAGAGCTCCACTGTCCTGCCAAATCCCTACAGCAGTAATTAGTTTTGCACACCTAAAATTCTCACTACAACTGAAAAGGAGTCCTCAATTCCTGTCTTAAACTGTTGTATCCCATCACTGTGTATGGTCAACCAGCTGCCATGTTTCACCCCAGAAGAGGCTGCATTTCACTTATGGTTGACCTGATCCCAAGGCATACTTTCAATATCAGTTTCTCAAATGCTTGAAGATCCTTTCAGATGAAAGGAGGTATGCATGTGAGAGATAATCATAAAAACTATGAGTGCACAGCCATTACGTTAACTTGAGTAACACCACAATACCTACATCATGCTTAGAAGCCACCCCCATGAAACACATGTAACAGCAGAAGTTAACAGGGTCCATGGAGACTCATCCACATTCTGCATCCATGTTTGCTGACCTTTTTGCGGATTTCGTAGCTATTGCTAATCAGTAGATATTGCTAATCAGTAGCATTGTCTGAGTAGACCTGAACTTGCTTCACATTTTCATTTAATGAAATACACTTGCACTGGTCGAGAGAACAAAGATCGGCAGATTCTGCAAGTCTGCTTACCACAACTTTGTTGAAGTCCTGGACGGCCAAGTAGAGGGCAACAGCAGTTAGCACATCAGTTATCTAAAGAAAGGAAAGCAGGAAAAGACTGACTGGTCACTCAAACAAGGAAAACAGTAGCAAATGCAACCACCACATGCCATACTGCACCAATACTCTGAATTGAACATTCACCATAGTTACTATTGGTAATAGTTCAGGGTGTGAGATGGAAACATCTCTGCAGATTCTAGCCCTGTGGGTCTTAAGCTATGGCAAATGAAGTAGCAGTGTTTCTTTAAGCCCTTCCTGGTGGGTACAGAGAAGTGAATATTTTGAGAAGCAAGAAGTGGGGGACTGGAAGAGGAGAAATTGTTCACAAAATAGGAGGTCTCTCATCAAGTGGCCCAAAAGATAAGAGAGTTACAGAACCACTGATCTAGCCACAGCAGAGACAGCATGTTAGACACTGCACATATGGCTAAGAACACATTCACCAATGAACCAGAAGAGCAGCCTCCTGAATTGACCCACTGCTCACCAGATAACAGTATCAATTGTCTAGGGCTCATAGCAAATAATTTGAAATGGTTGCCATACATGTGTTATAATCAATTTTTAGCCCTTGTGAGAGGTGCTAGATTGCCTTTGTCATCAGAGCTGCAGAGAATAGATGCAATTAGCTGGGTGATTTTTGTTTATTTGTATTATGGAATAGACAAAATAATTTACTGTTACACATGAGTGTTTTTAACTCTAATGTGCTCAGACAGAACCTGCTCCTACTCCCACTAAACTCCCCAGAGCATTGCCATTGATTTCTATAAGAAGCTCACAATTTGAAAGTATAATCTCTACATACTTCACTAAAAGTCACTTGCAGTGGAAAACCAGAGTTTGTACCCTATTTATTTAGGACAGTGGTTTTCAACCTGGGAGTCTGCAGACCATATCTAAAATTTCCAAAGGGATCCAAACCTCCATTTTAAATTTTTTTAGGGATCTGCAAATGAAAAAATGTTGAAAACCACTGCTATAGGGCACAAAACTCTCCCTCCCCTACCTTTTCAGGTCAGCGTTAGGGGTTTGTGTCAAGTCCCTGTTTTTCCCCTTGATGACATTTATCCAGGCAGGAAGTTCTAATGAAGATTAGTATTTGGAGGGAGAGGGAGGTGCAAACTGAGCATGCTTATGTATAGACATGTCTTTCTTTCTAAATAGCTCTTGGGCTCATTGGGGCCTAATCCACATAGCTGCTGATTGCCCTTAATTCTCACTGACGTGAATGGAAGCTGTGGGAACTGCGCACTCTCAACACTTCACTGATCTCAATGATCCCTCAGCTGGGCTAGGATTTGGTGGATAAAAATCAATAATTTAAAAAAATTAAATATATTTTTGCTTTTAAAAAGAAGGGCATTCCTGGAACAGGTTATTTTGTTTTTTAAAATAAGATTGAAGCAACACTTACCATGAACACCAATTCAGAATATTCAATCAGGAAATGAAACAAGTATATTATTAACGGGGTCTAAGAGAGAGTGAAAGAGAAAGACACAGTCAAATGTTATCAATCCCCTACAAACTCAGGCCCCAATCCTGCA
This sequence comes from Caretta caretta, assembly GCF_965140235.1. NCBI lineage: Eukaryota > Metazoa > Chordata > Testudines > Cheloniidae > Caretta > Caretta caretta. Next base: position 26,536,562 of record NC_134218.1, on the reverse strand, counting down.
AACTCTTAGTACCATGAGAAGTACGAATTACTTTACTGAGACTATTCACAACATTAAGAGCTATACTCAGTAGCATTCACAAAATCAGGCCATTAAAAAGGAAAGAAAATGTTTGCCCCAAGAAGGCAATGAATTAATCAGTTTATAGGGTGTCACTACACTGATGCTGGCACCACAGGTTTATTTCTGAACCCTTCTCCTCCAGCTGACCATAGCCTTGATCTTGCAAGCATTTACACTTTTATGCATATGAGCTTTGCTGGCGTATATACACTGCAGCTGGGATCTGTGATTCCCAGCATGGGTAGACAGACTTGCGCTAGCTCACCCTGAGCTAGCATGCTAAAAATAGCAGCGTGGATGTTGTTGCGTAGGTGGCAGCTCAGACTAGCTGCCCGCATCCAAGCCCACCCAATCCACTGGTCCAAGTTCAAGCAGCTAGCTCAAGCCGCTGCCCATGCCACAACATCTACAATGCTACGTTTAGCATGTTAGCTCGAGCTGAGCTAGCGTGAGTCTGTCTGCCCATGCTAGGAATCATACCTCCCAGCTGCAATGTCCACATACAAACTACCCATGTGAACAAATTTTCTCAGATGCATAAGTGCTTGAAGGATAAAGGCCCTCACATGGAGGAGCAGGAAGAGCACCAGGATGTCAAAGGTGGCATTGATATTACTGCAAAATATAGGAGGGACATGCAGGAGCACACCACCCAATAACCGTACCAGTGTTACTAGTGCTAGCCTGGATGACACACAGCACATGCATGATCACGGATAACCCAACACCAATATGTTGATGATGCCTGTGAATTGAGTCATAACCTGATGATTGTTTCTTATCTTGATACACTAGTGCATTACGTTTAGAAAATGAAAATAATTCTGTCCAGAACAATTCTGTTCAGACTGCCAATAACACCGATATCTGCATTTCTATGATCTCTTTTCTACTAGGAAAATTTGCATGTGAACAGAATATTTGCAGCTAATGAAGTCCCCTGGTCTTAATTTTGCATATGCAGTAATAATCACCAGTTACAATGTCAATCAATTTTGCAGCAGCCAGCTGTGCTGTCATGAACGGTACTTTGTAGCAGGGCTACTCAATGCATATATTTGTTACACAGACAACTACATGATTCTGAAGTTTATAAATCAAGTTATTTATTTTTTGAAATTCACACAGTAGTACACACACACATAGCTGGACATTTAAAGGCACTGTGTACGTATATAAGATAAAATAGTATGAATTATTATCCTAGAAAAATGAAACATGTTCACTTACTTCATGGAAGACATCTCCAGAATAGGGTGAGACACCCAAATCCAGCAAAGCTAGCCCTTCAACAACTGAAACACACAAGATATCCACGTTAGGATTCTGTGGACTGGAGATATAGCAAATCTCACAAATGGCAGAATTATAGCTTTTAAAATATCTGTGATCATAAGAATTTCAAAATGAATCTCTGTCTGAACAGATCACACAAAATCATACAAAACTGACAGAGCAACTAGAATTAGGTGTTTTCTGGTTTATTTCTACCATGCAAATTTGTCAAAACTGACACCACCTGCTATGATGTAATGATTTGTTTCAGGCAGTTAAAAATATTACAGTTGGAATGTTTTTCAATTAACTGTACACAGAATTCTCATGTGTCTGATTGATAAGGCATGCTACTGTCTCTGATTTTCTCACATTAATTTCTTCTGAAATAACAGCCACACCCACAAAACTAATACCTAGTCCATGCTGATAAAAGCTTCCATTCCCTAAGCAGGCATCAAGCCATTAGTAAGTTGCACATCTTGAAGGGAAACTACATTTTGAATGGAACTACTGTGTTTGGCTAGAGAGACATGGGACAGCCTTGAAAGTCACTTTTACAGTCCTGAACCAGATGCACACAATACAAAAAAATTATATTAATAATTATTATAGGTGGGGCTGGTAGCACTGCCTATTTTTAAGGCTGCCCACCACTTCCAATTATAAGACCCTGTTTCCAGTTGCTTACAATTCGGACAAACTTCAAGCATTCAGACTGAAATTTTCCTTAATAGGTGCATACCTCAGGCTAAATGTTTTAAGGAAATTTCAGCTAAAATGGTTCAGCTGTTTCCAAGAATGGGGCTTCTGAAAAAAATATGTAGTTTTGCCCACATTAAAAAATTCTGGCGACCTTTTCTTTGAGAAACTCTGTGTTCTTATCAATGGCTATTAGCAAAGATAATCAAGGATGAAATCCCATTTTCCGGGTGTCCCTACACCTCCAACTTGCAGAAGCTGGGACTGGATGAGAGGGGACGGAATCACTCAAAATGGCCCTATTCTGTTCATTCTCTCTAAAGCGTCTGGCACTGGCCACTTTTAGAAGACAGGATACTGGGTTAGATGGATCACTGGTTTGACTCAGTGTGGCTGTTCTTATCCCCATGCTTTAGTGCACGGTCTTGAAATTTGGCAGCAGAGCCTTAGTGTCAGGGATGTGTCTTTTGTTGAACCAGTGAAAGTTTGGCCAAGTTATAAGCCTTTGAAAGATCATAGATCACACATGTTCAGTAAGGACTTGCTAGAGCTTCACAGTTAAATTTCTCAAAGACTCCATCTGCACTGAGCATGCTCCAGCATGGAGCTGAGCACAACCTTCCTTGTAATTGCAGCTCAGGGATGCTGCAACATGGGCACTGGAATTGAGACGGTCTCTCCTGTGCTCTCAATGACCTCCATGCTGGGCTCAGGACATGGTGGATGAAAAAAAAAAATTAGTAATTAAAAAACTGACTTTTTTATATAAAAGTACATATATTTTTGCTTTGAAAAATAAAGCAATTTAAAATTAAATATGAAGTTAAGACAACTTGTTAAGGCCTAAACTTACTGTACTCTTAAAATTAAAGAAAAATAATATTAAGCTGTACATGATTGCTGCTGATGCTTTAAAGAAAGTCAAACCACTGAACTGGTGGAAGTCACTGGCCAAGCACCTGGAACCAGTTTGGTGAAGTGCTAAACCAGCTTTAGATAGCATTGGTCTCTTCCACAGGTACAGAGACTATTTTCTTCATTTCAGATCATTCAACTCGTTTAGTTCAAAGGTTATTTCATTCAATGTTAAAAAGCCAGCTAGGAAAGCTTGTTTTACTCTTCCAATATATGAATAAAAAATAGGCGTGAGGATGAAATCTACTAGTTGTAAAATCTTGAAGAATATGGGCTCAGATCCACAAAGGGACTTAAGTGTTGCAATGCTGAGAGTTGTGGCGCCTAACTTTCAGGCACCTAGAAAACCACTGGAACAACAGTGGGATCCACAAAGCCTGAGTTAGGCACCTAGGCTCCGAATGGGAAGAGACAGGCACCTATAGAATGCAATCCATAAAAGCCAGCAAGCTTTGTGGCTTCCCACCTTGGCTAGCCAATGGAAGAGGACAAGAAGAGGGGCATATACTAAAACTCTCCTCTCTCAGCCAGAGTTAGCTACCACTTTCTGCTAGTGATCCACAACTAGGAACCTCTCTCCTGGAGTCAGGCGGCTTAGGTGTCTAAGCCGTTTCTTCCGAGAACAAGCCGTGGCCGACGCTGTAGAGTTAGGTCAACAACTCTGTAAGCGTCTACGCTACAGCATTGCTCCCACTGATGTGGGTCACCCACTACACCAACCTAATAACTCCACCTCCGCAAGAGGCATAGTGCTTAGGTCAATGTAGTGAGGTCGATGCAGCATCAGCGTAGACACTGTTGTTTACATCACCCCAGGCTCCGGCTGTCAGCCCAGGGTGACCATATGTCAATGTAACTTAAATCAACTTAATTTTGTAATATAGGCTTTCCCTGTGTTAGGCACCTATCATGCACCACACAAAATAGCAGGAGGTGGTGGTGCTGCCCACCTTATCACTTTAAGCCTAGTGGGATGTGGGAGACCCAGGTTCAATTTGCCTCCCCTCCCTGTAGCCAAAGAGAGAGAAAAGACTTGAACAGGGTCTCCCACCTCCAGGAGAACTCTCTAAACAGGGGCCTATTCTGGGGTGGGGCTCACAAGCTGTTCCAGACCAGAAAAGAAGAGATGGCATCAAGCCTCTTTTGGCCACTGAATCGGGTTTTATAAGAAGAACCAGAAACAGTGAAATTACTCTGAGATTTCTTGTCTCCCCCCACCCCCGCGACTGCCAGCTCCAGTCCAAGGGCTTCTGCAAAGAGCCTCGGCCTCCTGCCTACAGGGGGTACTTTGATCCCGTCTCTACTCTCACGCCCAGGGTTTGCACCCAGCGACAAACACACGCGCCGGTTTCCAGCTCGAGAGAGCCGCATCTTGCAGGGCTCTAGCCCCTCGCAGCTTAGCCCCAACGCCCCCGGCCCAGGAAGTCCTGCTGGCAGGGGCCTGTCACGCTGCTTGTCTGCAAAGCGCTGCACGCTCGGGACCGCGTGTTAACCGACACTCCTGTCAGCGAGGCTCACGGCCCTGCAGGGCTCGCCTCCGGCCGGGGCAGCCTATTCATCCAGCCCGGGGCGGTGCCGGGTGCTGGGGGGCTGCTCCCCCGGGGCCGGGGGGGAGGAGGGGGTCCGGGGGGGTGCTCCCCCGGGGCCGGGGGGGAGGAGGGGGGCCGGGGGGGGGCGCGGGGCGGTGCTCCCCCGGGGCCGGGGGGGAGGAGGGGATCCGGGGGGGGGCGGTGCTCCCTCGGGACCGGGGGGGAGGAGGGGGTCCGGGGGGGTGCTCCCCCGGGGCCGGGAGGGAGGAGGGGGGCCGGGGGGAGGGGTGCGGGGCGGTGCTCCCTCGGGGCCGGGGGGGAGGAGGGGGTCCGGGGGGGGCGGTGCTCCCTCGGGGCCGGGAGGGAGGAGGGGGTCCGGGGGGAGGGGTGCGGGGCGGTGCTCCCCCGGGGCCGGGGGGGAGGAGGGGGTCCGGGGGGGGCGCGGGGCGGTGCTCCCCCGGGGCCGGGGGGGAGGCGGTGCTCCCTCGGGACCGGGGGGAGGAGGGGGGCGGTGCTCCGCCGGAGGGAGGCTGCTGCCCCGTAGGTCTCACCTCGCTTCCAGGCGTTTACAGGGGACGCCACCTCGACCCGCTCGGAGATGAACCCGGCCAGGCTGGAGCGATACAGCACGGCACGGACCGTGACGGCCACCACAATCCCCAGCACCAAGGGAGCTGCCATCTTAGCGGGGGAACAACGACCTCGGCGCGGGTTGTAGTTCCCAGCTTGGGCTAAGGAGCGGGGCTCCTATGGGTCAGTCTCGTACAAAAGACTACAACTCCCAAGATCCTCTGCTACGCAGTCGCCTTCCGCTTCCCGACACATCGCTCAAGCTACGGGCAGTGCAATGGGACAAGCCTAGGAGGGATGCGAATTAGTGGGTGGGTCCCCAGACCAGCTGCTTCCAATCCCTGCTGAGTGCGGTTGCAACACTTAGGGCAGAGAGGAGCCCTTCAACCTCAAGGGGCTTCCAGGGAGAGTGCCCCTGGTTAGAGCCCTGCAAATCTATTTGTGGACTGACAGGTTTCAGAGGAACAGCCGTGTTAGTCTGTATTCGCAAAAAGAAAAGGAGTACTTGTGGCACCTTAGAGACTAACCAATTTATTTGAGCATGAGCTTTCGTGAGCTACAGCTCACTTCATCAGATGTTTACCGTGGAAACTGCAGCAGACTTTATATACACACAGAGAATATGAAACAATACCTCCTCCCACCCCACTGTCCTGCTGGTAATAGCTTATCTAAAGTGATCAACAGGTGGGCCATTTCCAGCACAAATCCAGGTTGGATTTGTGCTGGAAATGGCCCACCTGTTGATCACTTTAGATAAGCTATTACCAGCAGGACAGTGGGGTGGGAGGAGGTATTGTTTCATATTCTCTGTGTGTATATAAAGTCTGCTGCAGTTTCCACGGTAAACATCTGATGAAGTGAGCTGTAGCTCACGAAAGCTCATGCTCAAATAAATTGGTTAGTCTCTAAGGTGCCACAAGTACTCCTTTTCTATTTGTGGACTGTGCTTGCAGATCGGATGCAGATACACATTTCGTATCCATGGAGGGGTCTACCCATGGTTCTGCTCTCTTCTAGCCCTCTTCCTGGCTTCTCATTGCAGCAGCCTGGTGGGTGGCTCTCCCCTCTGCCATGGCCACAACCACTGCTCCCCCTCTCTGGATGAAGCACTCTCAGTAGGGTTGCCAACTTTCTATTTGCAGAAAACCAAACACCATTGCCCCAACCCCTGCCCTGAGCCCCCGTCCCGTCTCCAAGGTCCCTCCCCCTGCTCGCCCCATCCCTCTGTCACTCACTTTCCCCTACCTTCACTCACTTGCTCATTTTCACGGGGCTGGGGCAGAGGAACGGGAGGAGATGAGGGCTCTGGCTGGGGATGCAGGCTCTGGGGTAGGACCAGAAATAAGAGGATCAGGGTATAGGAGGGGGCTCTGGGCTGGAGCAGGAGATTGGGATGGGGGGGGGTGAGGGCTCTGGCTGGGGGTGCAGGCTCTGCGGTGGGGAGGGGGATGAGACATTTAGGGCGAAGGAGGGGGCTCAGGGCTGGGGCAGGGGTGCTGGCTCTGGTGTGGGGCCAGAGATGAGGGGTTCAAAGTGCAGGAGGGGGTTCCAGGCTGGGGCAGGTGGTTGGGGTGCATGAGGGGTTGCAGGAGGGGGTGTGGGCTCTGGGAGGGAGTTTGGGTGTGGGAGGGGTCTCAGGTAGGCAGTTGGGGTGCAGGCTCCAGGAGGGAGTTGGAGTGCGAGCGGGGGTTTGTGGTGCGGGGCGGGCTCCAGGTGGCACTTACCTGAGGTGGCTCCTGGAAGTGGCGACGTCCTCTGGCTCCTAGGCCCAGGGGCTGTCAGGGAGGCTCTGCGCCCTGCCCTTGGCCCACAGGCAGCGCCCCCGCAGCTCCCATTGGCTGTGGTTCCTGATCAATGGGAGCTGGCAAGCTGTGGAGCTGGCTCTCAGGGCGGGGGCAGCACCAGGAACCCCCTGACCGCTCCTACACCTAGGGACATGTCGCCGCTTCTGGGTACTGCGCGGATCCAAGGAGCCTGCCTTAGCCCCTCTGTGCCTCTGACCAGACTTTGAATGTGCCAGTTAGCGGCCACCAGGGTCCCTTTTTGACCAGGTGTTCTGGTCAAAAACCGGACACCTGGCAACCCTAAGGCCTGGTCTACACTATGAATCTAGGTCAAATTTAGCAGCGTTACCTCAGTTTAACACTGCACCTGTCCACACGACAAAGCCCTTTTTTCCGACTTAAAGGGCTCTTACAATCGATTACTCCACGCCGACGAGGGGATTAGCGCTGAAATCAGCCTTGCTGGGTCGAATTTGGGGTACTCTGGATCCAATTCGACGGTATTGGCCTCCGGGAGCTATCCCAGAGTGCTCAGTTGTGACCGCTCTAGACAGCGCTCTCAACTCAGATGCACTGGCCAGGTAGACAGGAAAAGGCCCGCGAACTTTTGAATCTCATTTCCTGTTTGGCCAGAGTGGCGAGCTCACCTGCACAGGTGACCATGCAGTCCCAGAATCGCTGAAGAGCTCCAGCATGGTCCACCCGGGAGGTACGGGATCTGATCACTGTATGGGGAGACGAATCTGTGCTGGCAGAATGCCATTTGAAAAGACGAAATGCCAAAATATTTGAAAAAATCTCCAGTGGCATGAAGGACAGAGGCTATAACAGGGACCCGCAGCAGTGCTGCGTGAAAATTAAGGAGCTCAGGCAAGCCTACCAAAAAACCAGAGAGGCAAACGGCCGCTCCGATTCAGAGCCCCAGACATGCCGCTTCTATGATGAGCTGCATGCCATTCTAGGGGGTGCAGCTACCACTACCCCAACCCTGTGCTTTGACTCTGTCCAAGGCAACACGGAAGCGGGTTTTGAGGGTGAGGAAGATGATAGCTCACAGCAAGGAAGCGGAGAAACCGGTTTCCCCAACAGCCAGGATCTGTTTGTCACCCTGACCTGGAGCCTGTACCCCCCAAACCCACCCAAGGCGGGCTCCCGGACCCTGAAGGCGGAGAAGGGACCTCTGGTGAGTGTACCTTTGTAAATATTATACATGGTTTAAAAGCAAGCGTGTTTAATGATTAATTTGCCCTGGCATTCGTGGCCAGTAAAGCTACTGGAAAAGTCTGCTAACGTGTCTGGGGATGAAGCGGAAATCCTCCAGGGTCATCTCCATAAAGCTCTCCTGGATGTACTCCCAAAGCCTTTGCAAAAGGTTTCTGGGGAGGGCAGTCTTATTCCATCCTCCTCGGTAGGACACTTTACCACGCCAAGCCAGTAGCACGTAGTCGGGAATAATTGCAGAACAAAGCATTGCAGCGTATGGTCCCGGTGTTTGCTGGCATTCAAAAAACATCCATTCTTTATCTCTCTGTGTTACCCTCAGAAGAGTGATATCATTCATGGCCACCTGGTTGAAATAGGGTGGTTTTAGTAAGCAGACATTCAGAGGTGCCCGTTCCTGCTGGGCTGTTTGCCTGTGGCTGAACAGAAATCTTCCCCGCTGTTAGCCACATGGTGGGGGGAGGGGTGAAGCCATCATCCCAGAGAATTGGGTGTGGGGAAGGGGGTTATTTGGGTTTCTGCTGCATGTTAACCCGGAAACCGCAGCCCCTCCTTTTAAAATGCCAACCCATTTTAAATGGCCAACCCAACAGCTACTTCGTATGAGAAATGAGGGTGCTGCTGTTTGAAACCATTTCCACATGTTATGAAAGTTAAAGAAGCCAAAAGACTGTGGCTTACCATGGCTGCCTGCAAGCCGAATTCTGTTGCCCGGCCCTGCGGGAGTGATCTCTCACACCAAACCGGCATACCCTCAATAAGAGGCAAAATGCAACCTTGTAATGAAAGCACATGTGCTATGTAATGTTAACAGCAAGGTTTACCATGAAAGAGTGTACCCATTGTTCTATAAAATGTGTCTTTTTAACTACCACTCTCCCTTTTTTTCCCTCCACCAGCTGCATATGTTTCTCCTTCCCAGAGGCTAGCGAAGATTAGAAGGCAAAAAAAAGCACTCGTGATGAAATATTCTCTGACCTCATGCTGTCCTCCCACACTGACAGAGCACAGCAAATTACGTGGAGACAGACAATCTCAGAGTGCAGGAAAACACAATATGACTGCGAGGAGAGGTGGCGGGCTGAAGATGGTAGGTGGCGTCAGCTTGCTGAAAGAAGGCAGAAGTCAATGCTCAGGCTTCTGGAGGATCAAACTCATATACTCCAGCATATCGTTGAGCTGCAGGAAGGGCAGCAGGACCACAGACCGCCGCTACAGCCCCTGTGTATCCAACCGCCCTCCTCCCCAAGTTCCATAGCCTCCTCACCCAGATGCCCAAGAATGCAGTGGGGGGGCCCCCTCTGGCCACCCAGCCACTCCACCCCAGAGGATTGCCCAAGCAACAGAAGGCTGGCATTCAATAAGTTTTAAAGTGCTGTGTGGCCTTGTCCTTCCCTCCTCCACCACCCCTCCCGAGCTACCTTGGCAGTTATCCTCCTATTTGTGTGATGAATAAATAAAGAATGCATGAATGTGAAGCAACAATGACTTTATTGCCTCTGCAAGCGGTGATTGAAGCGGGGAGGGGAGGGCGCTTAGCTTACAGGAAAGTAGAGTGAACCTGGGAGTGGGGGGGGTTTCTGTCAAGGAGAAACAAACAGAACTTTCACACCATAGCCTGGCCATTCCTGAAACTGGTTCTCAAAGCTTCTCTGATGTGTATCGCACCCTCCTGTACTCTTCTAACCGCCCCGTGTAAGGCTGCGCATAATCAGCAGCCAGGCGATTTGCCTTAACCTCCCACCCGCCATAAACGTTTCCCCCTTACTGTCACAGATATTGTGGAGCACACAGCAAGCAGTAATAACAGTGGGAATATTGGTTTCGCTGAGGTCTAAACGAGTCAGTAAACTGCTCCAGCGCACTTTTAAACGCCCAAATGCACATTCTACCACCATTCTGCACTTGCTCAGCCTATAGTTGAACAGCTCCTGACTACTGTCCAGGCTGCTTGTGTATGGCTTTATGAGCCATGGCATTAAGGGGTAGGCTGGGTCCCCAAGGATAACTATAGGCATTTCAACATCCCCAATGGTTATTTTCTGGTCTGGAAAGTAAGTCCTTTGCTGCAGCTGTTGAAACAGACCAGAGTTCCTCAAGATGTGAGCATCCTGTACCTTTCCTGGCCATCCCACATTGATGTTGGTGAAATGTCCCTTGTAATCCACCAGTGCTTGCAGCACCATTGAAAAGTACCCCTTTCGGTTTATGAACTCGCTGCCTTGGTGCTCCGGTGCCAAGATAGGGATATGGGTTCCATCTATCGCCCCACCACAGTTAGGGAATCCCATTGCAGCAAAGCCATCCACTATGACCTGCACATTTCCCAGAGTCACTACCCGTGATATCAGCAGCTCAGTGATTGCGTGGGCTGCTTGCATCACAGCAGCCCCCACAGTAGATTTGCCCACTCCAAATTGATTCCCGACTGACTGGTAGCTGTCTGGCATTGCAAGCTTCCACAGGGCTATCGCCACTCGCTTCTCAACTGTGAGGGCTGCTCTCATCTTGGTATTCTTGCGTTTCAGGGCAGGGGAAAGTAAGTCACAAAGTTCCATGAAAGTGCCCTTATGCATGCGAAAGTTTTGCAGCCACTGGGAATCGTCCCAGACCTGTAACACTATGCGGTCCCACCAGTCTGTGCTTGTTTCCTGGGCCCAGAATCGGTGTTCCAGGCCATGAACCTGCCCAACTGACAACATGATGGGCACATTGCAGGGGCCCGTACTTTGTGAGAAGTCTATGTCCATGTCCTCATCACTCTTGTCACCGCGCTGCAGTTGCCTCCTCCTCTCCTGGTTTTCCTTTTCTTGCAGGTTATGGTTCTGCATATCCTTCTGAATAATGCGTACGGTGTTTGCAGTGCTCATAATTGCCACGGTGATCTGAGCGGGTTCCATATTCCCAGTGCTACGGCATCTGCGCTGAAAAAAGGCGCAAAACGATTGTCTGCCGTTGCTCTGATCAAGGGAGGGGCGACTGACAACATGGCTTACAGGGTTGGCTTACAGGGAATTAAAATCAACAAAGGGAGTGGCTTTGCATCAAGGAGAAACAGAATGCCCCCCCCCCCAAGGATAGAACTCAAAACCCTGGGTTTAGCAGGCCGTTGATTTCACAGAGGGAGGAGAAAATGAATACAAATGAATAAAAAACGAATCTGGTCTATTTCTTGTTTTGATCCACTTCATCTATCTTTATACATCTTGCTGGCAGCAGACGGTGCAGTACAACTGCTAGCCATCATCATCTCCTGGGTGCTCGGCAGAAGACAGTGCAGTACGACTGCCAGCAGGACTGAATCTCCATGAGACGAAACTTAAAAGGGAAATGACCTGGCTGAGTCACTCCCATGTCTGCCCAGGCGCCCCTGACCGACTTCACCGAGATCGGCTAAAAGAGCACCGTGGAGTACAGCGGCGATGGCTACCAGTCATACTGCACTGTCTGCTGCCAAAAGGCAATGAGCTGCTGCTGTGTAGCAATGCAGTACCGCGTCTGCCAGCACCCAGGAGACATACAGTGACAGTGAGCTGAGCGGGCTCCATGCTTGCCGTGGTATGGCGTCTGCAGGGGTAACCCAGGAAAAAAGGCGCGAAACGAGTGTCTGCCATTGCTTTCACGGAGGGAGGGAGGGAAGGGAGAGCCTGATGATATGTACCCAGACCCACCCACGACAATGTTTTTGCCCCATCAGGCATGGGGATTTCTACCCAGAATTCAAATGAGCGGCAGAGACTGCGGGAATTGTGGGATAGCTACCCACAGTGCAATGCTCTGGAAGTCAACGATTGCCTCAGTACTGTGGACGCACTCCGCCGACTAAATGCACTTAGAGCATTTGTGTGGGGACACACAGAATTGACTTTATAAAAACGCTTTCTACAAAACCGACTTCTATAAATTCGACCTAATTTCGTAGTGTAGACATACCCTCCCTATTCTTAATGTTCAACAAGATTCTCAGAGGAATCAACTTCCAGCTGCCATCTGTCTGCCTCCTGGCCCCATTGCACCCAACAAGACTCTGGGGCATATACCTCAGGTGGGATAAGAGCACTGAACTGCTCTCTGCACAGGTTGAGAGACCATTGCAGACTAGGTGCCCTTCAGAGGTCCCAGAAAGGAGGAAAAGTATTGAGGTCAACAAGAGATGAGTGGCTGGTCACACAGACAAACAAAACCTGTTTGGCTGAGTTTCCCTTTTCACCCTGGGCATGAAAGCTCATTCCAGTAAGGACATAGCTTCCCTCAGCTCAGGACAAGGCCATCTCAGAGTTCAGCTCTGCCAGGCAGCAACCATGGATCTCCATCCAGCCCTTCATTCACCAGTATGTGAGTGCCTCTGGAACTGTGGGCTTTGGGCTTAGAGTCTTGGGAACCATTGTCCAAGAGGTTCCATGGTCTGCTGTCCAGGTGCTGGTATGGGTACTGCTAGGCATAGCCCATTGTGTTTCTCTCTCACACATCCAGAAACATTTTGGTCTTACTTGTAAATACAGTTTCTGAGTGGGATACTCCCCCCCCCCCCAGTCTGTAAACCCATCTGAGTCTCCGTCCAGGTAGTGTTGGGTTAGATTGGTAGAAGCAGTGCAAATTCTTTCCAGGGGCACCAAAATCTCAAAAAGGAAGTGGGGAAAAAAAACAGTTCATTCCAAAATTGGTGGAGGGGCCTCACGCAGAAAATGAATCTACAAGGATAAAAACCCAAATCCCACCTTTTCTAGTTTATCCTTCAGATGCTGATAAACAACCTGCCTGTAGGATAAACCTGGGCTGGAAGAGCTTTGTGTATGGCTGCTGCTTTGACGACAGGTGGCATCGTGTCCTTATTCTGCAGACCTTCCATAGAGGAGATCTCTAAGCCACAGCCAGCCAGCCAGCCACTGTAATCCATTTAATTCCTGTCATCTCTAGGTTGCAGAGACAGTATGGGGTTTGGAAATTATGTCCTTTATTTCTTTGCTGAATCAAGGTACTCAAGCCCTTTCATGTTTGAAGGAAATGATTCTAAAGAGCACAATTTTTATTCAGATCTCCTCAAAACCCAAGCACTGTTATATCCTTCCACAGACCACTGGTGATTTAGGATTGGATCTCAATGTTTTGTGAAGCGATGTATAAAGGTGGGTAGTTTGCCCTTTATGAATAAGTAAGATATATTTTCTTAATTTAGAGGCTTATAACTAGCAAATGGAAAACTCTGATGTTAGATATTCCTGGATATTTGTTAAGAAAGCTCTTTGGATTACATTTTCTGGTACTTTTGCCAAAACTAGGAGACCAATCATTTAGTCCGGAAACAAGAAGAAGAAAGGACTTAAGTAATCTGTTAAAAAAACATGAAAGACAGGGTAAAAACCTCAGCCCCTCTGTTCTACTCAGATGTTAGAAAACAGAGACATACTTCACATGGTGGTAAATACTAAATCAGCCAAAGAAAATACTTATTTTCATAGCATCCAGTCGTCCTGTGGAATTCTCGGTCAAATAATGTGGCCACATTTATAAATCCTGACCACAATATTCGTACTGTAGTTATACAATCTTAGATCTAGATTGTAGAACTGTGGCCACTTGTGGGGATGGAGAGGGAGAAATGCACCATTTCTGCGCCTCTGCAGTTGCTGAGAAAGGCAGAATGCTTCTGGGACAAAGTCAGCACAGGTAAGAGCCTTTAAAAGGGTGCTGCATGCTTTCTCCCCACCACCAGCCGACAAGGGTTAATGGGTGTAGAAAGTAGATTGTTAGCCCTTTGGGGCAGGGGCCATCTCTTTGTTCTGTGTTTGTACAGCGCCTAGAACAGAGAGGCCCTCATTCATGATCAGAGCCCCTAGATGCTACCACAATACAAACAGTAATAATAATATGGTAGGCAGGGACCTGCAAACCTCCAGCCACTCCCCATTTGGGGCATGGAGCACTTCTAACGGAGCTCACCCATCTGCCCCATAGTCCGTCTGCTTCCCACATGGGTGTACAAAGAGCAGATGGCTCCCTGCATCCTGGTTACATTCCCCCTTTTGTGCCTGTACAATGGCAGATACAATCTGGCCAGAAAATAATACGGATTATCCATTCTCATGCTTCAGGGGAACACAGTTCACTCAGTCAAGCAGGAAACGTTCCTTCCAAGGACCAGAGATGGCTTGGTGCATCATGATGGCGGTGGAAGCAATTTGTAGAGTTTGCCTCCTATTAGCATTGGGTATTGCATGGGCACTGCTGGAAGCAGCATACTGGACTAAATGGCCCCAAGGATGGATCAGGGCTGACAAATCCTAGGAGTCAGATTTGATTTATTCTGTAAAGAGCGAGTAGAAAATGCTGACTGTTTTGTTTGCAGCACAGCACCTTGCTCACATTTGTGAACCATGTTCCCCTGAGATTTCTGATCAGACTCACATTTGTCCTTTCTAGAACTGGTCGCTAACTGAATAACACAATTCTGAACCAGCTTCCTGGATAGCAATCCCCAAAGAACCCTACTTTGCTGGATAGCCAGAATACAGCGTCATGATTAAACCCACCACATTGATGTTGATTTTGACAGCCTCAGATATACCATGTGCACTGTGCAGAAGCACGGACTGACTCGCCCCTGAGAGATGAGGGGGAATAGAAATAACCCAGAGACGAGCCCTTAAGTCAGATGGAAAATCATGCCCCTAGCAGTTTTTCCTTAATTGGAGCACAAAAGCCAACTATAGATAAAGGTCAAAATAGTAATTCATGACAAATGCAGCCATTATTTCTGGAGCATAGGTTTGCTCAGATACTCCTCCAGTAGGAGATCCCAGGGCTAATCAACACCTTGGTCCCTTGCAGTTATTAAAGACCCATGGTTCTTTTCACAAGACTTTGGGAATTGCCCCAGTTTCCTGCCACAGGTGTACAGGAAAGATCAATTTCTTCCTCCTTAAAACTCCCTCATTTGGAGACGTTATTTTGTGCTTCATCTCCTGAAGAACCTGTTGTGTACCTTGCTGATGCAGAAAGTTTGCTACCTACAAATGTTACAGTATTATTAAAAATGGACATTAAAATGGCGCCTTTCATCCCAAGGTCCCAAAGCATTTGAGGAGTTTCACAGATTGGCTAGGTATGTACTGAGCTTTTTGTTAAAATCATTTTACTACTATCAGTGGCTGGAATGCTGGAAGTGCTTGCAGGCCCAGACAAAATGCCAGTGGCTGGTCTACATTTGGGCTCCCCCTAACTCTACCACCAATGGAAGATCTCAGTTTAAAGCTCCTGTAGGCAAGGCTATAGTTTAAAGCTCCTGTAGGCAAGGCTATTCACTATAGCCTCGTTAGGAATTAGTTAGTTAATCCAATAGCCTTGTGTAAACGAGAGTACTCTGGTATTGCCAGCAGTGGTGAACGCTGCCGAGCATGCCTGTAACGCACCACACAACCACACACAAAAGTGCCCGCAGTGGTGCACAGGGCTTCACATCACCATTGTGAATGCAGTTGGGCAGTGTTTACACTGAACTTTTTAGCATAGGTGCCAACTCTGTGGGTGCTCCGGGGCTGGAGCAACCACAGGGAAAAAATGGTGGGTGCTGAGCACCCATTGGCAGCCCCCCATCAGCTCCCTCCCACCCCCCTCAGCACTTCATGCCTGCTGGGGGGCCCTGCAGATCAGCACCTCCCCATCCCAGCCTGTACCTCCCACTCACCGCGATCAGTTGTTTTGCTGAGTGCAGGAGGTTGGGAGGGAGGGGAAGAAGTGAGGACCCGTTGCGCTCCGGGGAAGGGGGTGGAGAGGGGTGAGAAGAGGCAGGGTGGCAGCAGGGCCTGGAGCAGAGCCGGAAGGTCAAGCACCCCCCGGCACATTGGAAAGTCGGTGGCCTGTACTTTTTAGCTTTGTCCTTGTAGGTTGTAACCTGCCATCTGCCTTGGGTAGTCCCTCCATTGTTTGTAGCTGTCTCATCTTCATAAAGGGGCTTGATTGCTCCTTCTGTGTGGTATGTGAACACTTTGGGCTGGAGGTGTGATTTCCAGCTAAAGGAGACATACTGGCTGTGACCCTGAGGGCACCCTAATGCCAGAAGGCAAGGAGTTCTCTGGTATGTAGCAGCGAGTCTCAGCTGGTCTGACCATCTCAGTGCACCTCACACACTGTGGTCATGATATTTATCCGAAACGCGACGTGTAATATAGCATTGGAAAACCAGTAACTCACTGATCATTCATATTCTTGCATGGTGTGTGTACAGTTAACCGACAAAGAATGATACAGATGTGCTGGAAATATGTGACTAAAATGTGTTTAAACTAGGCAAAGGAAAAGGGCTGACACCCCAAGTGAGATGTGGCCAAGAACAGTGGGCTATTCATTTGTATTGGAGATTGGAGGAAGGTCATCTGCATTGATGACCAATCTCCCCAATCACCAGTGGAGGAGAAGCCAGCATGGTGTCTACACCCAGCAGAGGAAAGGAACCTTCTTCTGAAGTGTATCCCAGATAACACATTTCTAAGGTTTACTGGACTATACAGAGATGGGGAGAGAACCTCAAAGTTATCCATCACCTAAGGAGACAAAAAAAACCCAAGAACTGTGAACTCTACCTTTGGATCCTGGCTAAGGACTACCCAGCCATGCTGGAAGATTGACTATGGTGAGGAAATGTCTGTGAACAAAAGACACTAATTCTTTTGGTTGAGTTTCAGCCTTAGTAGCATATTTTCACTTTTGTTTGTTTGTAACCATCTCTATCCTTATTCCTTCTACTCGGTACCAGTTAAACCGATGCCCTTTTGTTAACAAACATCTTTGACTTTTACGGTAAGCCAGCTCAGTGCTATGATTGAAGGGGTGGGTGTTTTAACCCCCAGTTAAGCTAAAAGGCTGCTGCGTACCGTCTCTTTAAAGGAGCCATGAACTGGATACGGTTTTGGGAGCTCTACAGTGAGAGAGGATGTGCACCGCAGAAGGACATGTTGTGGGAACAACTCGGGGATGGAAGGGTTGTTGAGGTCCCCCCGCAAAGAGCAACTAGGCAGTGGAAGCCTTGCTGAGAGCTCCATGCGTGTCAGATAGCAATAGGTGTCAGGGCGGTGAGCCACAGCAGTGTAGCACTCTAGGCACCCAGAGTTACAAGGCCACTGTTGATTGAACCCCTTAATGGCCCAGGTGAATCTCAAATGTCACACCAGGGTTAGCTCTAATGCACTAAAAATAGAGCACAGCATGGGCGGTGGTGGCTGCCCAGAGTACATCCCCATCTGAGACACCAGGCAAGCGTTTGGGACCCGCTGCTTTTCGACGCTTACAGTGCACTGTTTTTAGCACGCTAGCTCCATCAGAGCTAGCGCAGGCCTGTCTCCTCGAGCTGGAAATTACACCCCCCATCTCAAAGTGTGGATGTACCCTTAGGATTTGTCAGAGCCCGGGGCACATTCACTGAGTAAGTCTGTGAGTGTCTCTGAATCAAAGACTCACCTGAGGACAGCCATTGGCACCTTTCCATGTAACGAAGTCACACACACACACACGCGTGTGCCAGTTGAGGCAGTAATACTGTACTGACCCTACCAGTTCCACAAGTGAAGGGTAAACGAGAGCAAGAGCTGTAAGGCACGTGTCCAAGGTAGACGCAATCAGCTCAGGGTAAAGCTGCAAGTTACAGCACACACTCATGTTCCGGAATCCTACTGGTAATCAGATTGGAACAGGATGAGTTTTCATTTCTATTACATTCTTGCTCCAAGGTTTTCGAAAAAACATTTTGCAAGATGGTCATGGTGTTGTGATCCCAGGGCACGACTCAGTGTTTGAATCTGAATCTTTCCGAAAAGTTACGTTTCGTTACTCTTCTGTTCCAAATGAAAATACACTGTTACTGTGCAGTCCTTGTATGCAGTATGGGCAGTTATAGTGTTCTGCTATCAAAGTCGTGCATTCCCTGCATTGTGCATGTGTGCAGTGTGGCAGAGCTCCGACCTTGTCCCCGTGGGTCCTGCGCTTCCAGGCAATTTATGCTAGCCTCAGAGGCTCACTGTGACCCTCCACGTAGCCCTTCTCTCTCTAGGGCCAGGGTACAGTCTACTGAGCCCTTTTCATCATAAGCCGGCAAGAAGGTTGGTGAGAGAACTCCCACAGTCTCTGTTGTCCCTATGAGCTATATTCAAGAACAGTTTAGCTTCCTGTCCCGACAGGGGCCTGTCTTCCCCTCCCAGATAGTGTTTCTGTAGTGGCAGGTTGGGGGGAACCTGGGCCCATCCTCTACTCCGGGTTCCGGCCCAGGGACCCTACTGGTAGCAGCTGTTGGCAGCCGACCTTTCACTGCCAGAGTTGTTACATTTCCCTGGGCCACTTCCCCACAGCTCCCCCACTTCTCTCTCTTAACACCTTCTTCACCCTTACCTTAGGGCTCCCTTTCCAGTGCTTTGAGGGTGTCTTCATTACCCAGCCCTTCAGCTGCACTTCCTCTCTTCTGGTTCCCTGGCTCTCTTCGGCCTGACTGGAGTGAGCCCTTTTATAGTATCAGAGGGGCCTTAATTAGAGTCAGGTGTTCACATTAGCCTAACTGCTTCAACTGACTCTTTGCAGGCTAATTGGAGTCATGTGTCCACCATAGCCTGAAGCAGCCCCTGCTCTGGTCAGTCAGGGAACAGAAAACTGCTTATCCAATGTCCAGTATATCTGCCTTCGAATACTCTGCTGTACCCAACTGGCCTGAGTCTATCACAGTAGGGGTTATATTATTCTGCTATGAAGGACTAATTAATCAGCCCATTATTTAGGTCCTGATCTTACACCATTAAAGTCAATGAACAGAGCATCAAGATATTCTTCAACGATTAGCAAAATGTAATTAGTTTTTCAGGCATTACGTGAGTGGAAGGGATGGATGGAAAAAGAAAGGTATTGAGCAGAGTACTGAAGTATGAGTAATCTAGATAGCCTGCAAACACAAATACACCTTTTCAATATGCTATTCATCTCTCTCTCGCTTCTTAACCACACTACCCAGTGCATGAATAATTCTCTTTCAGGTCAGTATTGTGCAATCCATTTACATAATAGGCAGTTTATTCAGGGTGTAACTTTTTTTTTTTAACAAAAGCATAAAAAACTGGGTTAGTGCTTTTGTTGTGTGGCGTGTAGTTGCTGGTGAGTATTTGCTTCAGGTTGGGGGGCTGGCTGTAAGCGAGGACTTGCCTTTCTCCCACAGTCTGTGGAGTAAGGGATCGTCCTTCAGGATAGGTTGTAGATCCTTGATGATGCGCTGGAGAGGTTTTAGTTGGGGGCTGAAGGTGATGGCTAGTGGCTTTCTGTTACTTTCTTTGTTGGACCTCTCCTGTAGTAGGTGACTTCTGGGTACCCTTCTGGGGTACCTCACCAGCAACTACACACCACGCAACAAAAACACTACCTCAGGAACCAATCCCTGCAACAAACCCTGTGGCCAACTCTGTCCACATATCTATTCAGGGGACACCATCATAGTACCTAACCACATCAGCCACACCATCAGAGGCTCATTCACCTGCACATCTACCAATGTGATATATACCATCATGTGCCAGCAATGCCCCTCTGCCATGGACGTTGGCCAAACCGGACAGTCTCTACGCAGAAGAATAAATGGACACAAATCAGACATCAAGAATTATAACATTCAAAAACCAGTAGGAGAGCACTTCAATCTCCCTGGACATTCAATAACAGACTTAAACACAGCAATTCTTCAACAACAAAAAATCAAAAACAGACTTCAACGAGAAATTGCAGAGCTGGAATTAATTTGCAAACTGGACACCATCAAATTAGGCCTGAATAAAGACGGAGTGGATGGGTCACTACAAAAAGTAATTTTCCCTCTGCTGATACTCACACCTTCTTGTCAACTGTTGGAAATGAGCGATATTCACCTTGATTGCATTGGCTTCGTTAGCACTATAGAAGTAATTTTCCCTCTCTTGATATTCACCCCTTCTTGCCAACTGTTGAGAATAGGCTACTTTCACCTTAATTGAATTGGCCTGGTTAGCACTGACCCCCCACACTTGGTAAGGCAACTTCCATCTTTTCGTGTGCTGTATATATATACTGATTACTGTATTTTTCACTCCATGCATCTGATGAAGTGGGTTTTAGCCCACAGAAGCTTATGCCCAAATAAATTTGCTAGTCTCTAAGGTGCCACAAGGACTCCTTGTTATTTATAGGACTGTCATCCCAGTGTTGTAACAATACTTTATCTTCCCATAGCATCTTTCATCCAGAAGTTTCCCAGAACTGTTTGTCTGTCTGTCTATTTGATCTCCCAGCAGCACGGTACCTGAGTGCAGATTACTATGCATGGCAACTACTATGCTCACCACTGATATACAGCCCCCAGGTTGTAGAAACCTTTATTCAGGTGGAGGGTCATCCACTGCACGGCACTGGATGTAGGGAGCAGAAACGGAAGGGAAGGTTAAGATGTACGTCTGGGATGTGTGTGCCATTCCACCATAAATGAAGGTTTTAAGCTACATAGGATCTTTTTCTTCTACAGAAGGAATTCAGCGTTGGCCACAGTGGGGCTCTTATTTGATGCCAAGGGAAGTTGACTGATGGAAGAGAAGCAGGCACTGCATCTGCTAAAACTGAAAGTTCCTTTTCCTTAGTGTTCACAAGCCAGGATGGGAACACGTGGCTGAGACAGACAGAGCTGTATCTCCCATGGGAAGGAAAAGAAATGCGGAGGGAAATCAGAACGCCTCTGGAACCATATACCCAGTTGAAGGCTAACAAAGCTTCAAGCTGCCTCAATGCCACACAGGCTCATCCTCAGCCCACCCACACATCTTGAATGTGTTCTCGGTGTTCTGCTCTGACAAGCGCTCACATCACAATACCAGCCTCTCTGCCATCTTTCAAATTCTCACCTAGTCACTTAATTAGCACCCTGCTACTTCTCCAGCTGCAGTGCATCCTCAGTGCTCCCACAACGGCACCGTGGTGTTTAATGAACCCTTGGCTGCGGTAAATTCTTATTCATAGCCTAGTGGTCAGTATGCCTGGGCCCTGCCTGTTCTACAGTTTCCCCTACTGCTCCCACAGGGTGGGCTGCAATGCTGAATTTTGGGTCCAGTGTTCATCAGCATAGACAAGGCATCCACCTGTTGAAAGCTGCAACTTGATCCCTCATGCAGCGTGCTTGAGCGTTATCGTGATCTCCATCCAGCCTCCGTACAGCCTGCTCCTCATCCAGCCTGGAGGAAGCTGTTACCTGCTATGAAAGGGAATCAGATTTTTGAAAATTGGCTGGTTGCCACTGGGGAAAAAAGGCTTCCTGGCAGCAGTAATAGCCAAGGACAGCCCCTTTGAATGCCCTGCTATGGCTTTGGAGTGCTGCCTTCCCATCACAAGGGACTTTTATCTCATCTGGACCTTTCAATGATGACCCACCACCTCGGTGGGACCACAGCACTGATGAATGCTTCAAGCCCTGCTGAGTTGGAGTGGACAAAACAGCTCCTCGGAAAAACGTTAGAGCTAGTGGTACAATCTTCTCTTTCTGTAGAGCCATATCAAGTCCCTGATCAATAAGCCTGATTGACTGGCCCAGGTCTCTCTCTAGATACCAGACATCGTTGCCATTGAGAGCACTGTGGAGGCCATGTGGACCCCAGGTGGATGCACAATTGGCAATTACATTAATACAGAGAGAAACTCCGGGAGCCAACGAGTTTCTTTGAAATGATGCAGTACAATAGGTCTTCAGGGCCGAGCCTGCAAGCCGTACGTGTGTTGCTTTCAGCCCCAAGCTGAGCAATGGCTGCTTGCTTTGCAGGATCTGGCCCTTATTTTGCATAGTGTCTAAACTATAGCCCAAAATTGAAGAGGTGCAGGGGGAGAGGAGAGAGAGACCAGGGCTATGAGCGTGGGGAGGAGGTCCAAAAACAGCAAGGGAAATTTTGAATGGAGCCATATCTCCTGCCGCGGAGAAAAGGCAGAAACAGTAGCTGATCCTTTTTAGTGGGCCCAGATGTGGCCTCCAAGCTTTCATGCCGTCCTGGCTGGAAGACGGATGCATGGCAGCGAAAACCTCTTTGTCAGAAACGCAATTCCTTCCAGTCCCCCTAAGGGAATGGGTTGATGCAGAGAGCATGCTAAGAGACTTCTACAACAAAAAGACTCAGTCCTAGCTCCGCTGAGCTGTGCGCCCCTCCTCACCTCACCTCAGCAACCAGAGAAAGTGCAGCTCTTCTTCTTACCGGCCGCCGGACCAGAACCACGGTGCCACCTTGAGAGAGAAATCTTCCTCTAATTGTCCCGCCTCAAAGAATACAATGCAGAGAGATGCCAAATCCCACAGGTCTTAGTCTCATCTTAAAACCACCAGAGTGCAGCCCAAAGCATAGCCAAGCTTAAGCCAAGAGATCCAATTCTGACAGAACTGGAGGACGGACAATATGGGACACTTCCAGCTATCGTCATTGGGGATAGCAGCCCCCTGGTCCAAGCCAGAGCGGATATAGAATGGTTGAAGTAGCAGCCATCCATGGATGCGGCTGATCAAAGTGATCAGTAGAGCAGGAGTAGGAAGCTCCTTCAGCTGGTTCCAAACCCAGCTGCCATGAGCTTTCACTAGCAATGGTTCTCACCCCACAGCCATAGCGAGGGGACCCTTCCAAACTGAACTAAACCTACAGAATGGGAGGCTACACCTTTGAGAGCCAAGACCAACCCTTCTCAAGGTCACAAAATGCCCAGACATAGAGGAGCGAGGAAGCTGGTGATTTGTCTGGATCTATCATTTGGTGTTAAGTATGCATTCATCTTTTAAAAGGAAAATAAGTGGAGGGCATAAGATGGGAGGATGTGTGGGCTGTTTATTTAATACTCCAGCAGGAAACTTCCAGGCATGAGGAAGAGGGGGAGCTCTACAGCAAAGCAAAGAGAGACAGGGGGCTTGTCTACATGGCAAGTTGCTGCGCTGCGAGCCAGGGTGTGAATCTACTGTGGGCCAGCTTCCTGCCCAGTGACGTCCTGCGTAGACCCTGCTCCAGCACAGTGAAAGTCCCGGAGAGCAGCTCAGCTGTAGCAGGCATGTTGGTGTGTTGTGGAGTCACACCCTGGCTCGCAGAACAGTAACTGAGAGTTTGCCAGGAAGGTGGGGTGGGAGGGGTTAATCCACATCTTGTCCAAATTAATACACTTTGAAAATATTTGCGTTCACATGACCCAATTCATTGCAGTGCACTGACCCCACATTTATCGCAAGCTCTAGAGGCCTCTTTCAAATTGAACTAACTTGGCTGTGAAGTGAGTTAATCTGGTCTATAGTTTGTGTGCATGCGAGGCTGCCGAGCACTGCTTTGGCAGTCCTCCAATGGCTATCCCACGCAGCTCTGCAGGCAGCTATTACAGATGTGTCTATTTACCTCTGCGTCCTCCCTTGCTCTGGGGTCAAGTTGACCAGATGTCCCCTCTCCTGTTTATAAGATGGTGCAGAGCCAGATTTTTGTCCATCTGCTCCTGGATTCTAGTTTTATCACGATTTCTGTGATAATACTCCAGAAGCCCAGCAACATGCCTCGAGCAGCCACCTTGAGCCGCACTGAGACCCCGAGAAGAAGCATAGGTGCAGGACACTTTTGTGGCCAGCCCCCTCAATAAAGATCTTTGTGGGCATACCTAGGCAGACATCCATGAGGGGCCACAACCGGGCTGCTCCACATGGCTGGATGACGAGCAAACAGTTCAGCAGCACCAACATGAAAACGAGGGCTAACTGGGAGATGTCCAGCAGGGGACGTGTCACCTGTCTATTTTGGGGGGAGCTGCACCAGATTTTACACAACTGGACCACCCACGTCGCTCGTGGAGCCTTGTGGTTACCTTCCCCCATCAGAGGATGACCAACAAGACTCATTGGGGCATACACACTAGGGGGCCAGTGAAGAGATCTCCCTGGAAAGCCAGGCTCTGTTTGGGACTCAGGACCCTGATGCCAGCCAGGTAGAAGGTGAGCCCAATCCCTGCCTCATAACAACCAGCCCCAATTCCCAGGTAGGAAACCAGATGTGGACTGAGGATGCTGATCCTATGGAGTGACCCTCGGCATGAAAGATTTTAATAATTTACTATTTACGTTTTAATTTATTATGATGATGCAGCACTGGTTTGCTAGCTTCTGTCCCAGGTGCTCCCCCAGCTGCAGCCATTGTAGATGGGTATGAGCTAGAAGGCTTTCTGAGTCCAAGATCCCTGCCTCCCTCCTTCAGCCCACGCTGTCCATTCTCCCACCCATGCCCCTCTCTTAAATGGTGTCTACTCACAGCCAGGCAATCGACCTCTGTCTCAAGCTAAAGCCCCATCTACCGACTGTTTTCAGGCCCATGCCGCGGAAGGCACATGCCCATGATGTACCTATTTGCCTTTTGCATTTCCACAGCTGTCCTGCCCGACGTACACCACCCTCTCCCTAAGCCCCGTTCACCACCTTAAAGTGGCAGCTGGCAAGCATGATGCAGCCCTTGCCTCTACCCCACCCCATCCCGTGGCAGAGTTGAAGAAGAAAACATTCTTTTGTGTAAACTGCCAAGTTTACTGAGACAGGGGTTACAGGAAAGGAAGTTTGGTTGGTGTCCTCGCTGCACATGAGGCAGACAGGGACATTGTGGCCCTGTGAAGCCACACAGAGTACAGCTCCCCGTAAATGTCCTGGAACATGCATTCTTTCAGACTGGTAACAAGGAATGCTTCCGGCAATCGCTGCAGAACCCTAGCTGTTTTCTCTGCACTTTCAACATGGCTGCAGGAGAGAGAACGCAAAATCTCAGACTGAGAAATGTTTCTGTTTTTGTTTGGCGATTATGAGGAATAGCTGCCTGGCCAGCCGCATCGGCAGAGCTCGTGACTCCCTTCCACTCCTGCAACACTTCTGGAGGGACCCACCTTGGGGAAAGACTTGGCAGAGTAGCCATTCTCTGCCTCCCAGTCTCCTGCCTCAGTGCAGTGTCATGAAGAGTCAGGAGAGCCCAAAAGGAACATAAAAGGGATTGACCTTCAGCTCGCCCCAGATTCATTCCACTAACCTCTCCGACCCCGTACAGGAACCTCCAAGGCACAGCAAAACTGCAAAGCCAGGCCAGGAACATAATTCCCAACCCCTTCCCCACCCCTGCGCGCCAAGGCACAATGGCAAAGCTGTACAGCACGGACACAAAATCCCAGCGCACGCACCACTTTCCATCTCCCAGGTTCCCCCAAGCCGGGGAAGAATCTCAGGGAGGTAAAGGCAGAAATGGATGTAAAAAAAAATGTTATTACAGCCTCTCTAACAGTTTGGCATTTTTGGTAATACTCTCCACAGCTACGGCCCCTCCACTGGCCAGACCCTCAAGGGCAGGGCCCTTTTCAATGGCAGACAGGAGACCCTGGAAGACTCCTGATGAAGTGTTTGCAGACATCACCACAGAGCCCTCCCCAGAACACCTGAAGAACCCAGAGCGATGGTGGCAGCATCTGCGGACTGAGGGGGAATCCGACAAGGAGGCTTCCAGGGAGATGGCTGCAGTGGCAAAGGACAGTGGGTGGCAGTTGCCAGGGAAAGCATTGCCATGGCCAAAGATAGTATGGAAAGAGGCAGAGAGATGCAGAGCCAATACAAAGCCAGACTTCCCTGCTGCGGCACATGGTATTATCAGGGAAGCAGGCGCTGCCCTACCTGCAAACCCGCACCTAGCCATGTTATGCAGCCTTGGGACAACACAGGCTTCTGGGAACAGCTACAGCTCCTCCCTGTTGTACCCACGCTGCATTGCTCCCAGAGGCTGCACCCCTCCCAGACACCGAGAACGGTGATGACTGGGACCCCAGCTCTTTTGAAACCTTTACTACCCCTGGTAAAGTCAAGCCTCAGCACTTCAAGCCAGAAGGCCCATGAACCAGAAGAGGCAGACACGAGACAAAGTCACAGGTGAGTTTAAGCCTGGTATTATGCCCTGCCCTGTCGCACTTTACTGTTCTGTTTCACTTCTGGTGCAATGGAAGGGCTCTTTGGAGGCAGAGAATTGGCAGATTTTAATACGTTGTGTCATACTTAAAAGCTGTTTCATTTTCATTTCCTTTGAAGGTTGGTTTCTGTTCACTACTTAATCGATTGTTACGTAATAACAACCTACAAACTGTCATTCATAAGGAGTATTTTACACGGAAAATCATTACTTTACCACTAATTGATAAGGTTTTAAACATACATGCAGACAGACACAAAGTACAACTGGGATTGTCACAATGCTGCATTTCCACAGCCCATAAAACACGGAACTGTCCAAAAAGACTTCCAAACTCTGCTCTCCCCCTCCCAGTTTAACAGCTGGAGGTTCAGCTGCACAGTTTCAGGCCTGAGACGCAGCACAAGAGCAATAGGCATCCTGGACAATATTTGCCCCAGTCATTTGCATTTTGTACTGGACGCTTTGCTGGCCACTCAAACTGCTGAGCAAGTCTCTGCGCCTCAGCATCCCACCTATCGCTAAGGATTTCTCCCTCACTCTCACAAATATTGTGCAAAATACAATATGCTGCTATGATCGTTGGCACTTTTTTCCTGCTGCTGCCACCCTAACCCACAAACAGCACCATCTCCCTTTCAAATGGCCAAATGTACATGCCACTGTCATTCTGCAGCAGGTAGTTAAACAATTCCTTCCTTCTGTCCAATGGGCCTGTGAATGGCTTCCTTAGCCAGGGAAGCATGGGGTAAACCAGGTGTCCCAGGATAACTGGAGCAGTGTCCATTATTGTGCATAGTGTTTCTGGGGGCAAATAGCCCATTTTCCACTAATTTAAATAGAGCTGAGGTCCAAAACATCCTGGCATCATGGACCTTCCCAGGCCACCCAGCATTTATGCCCATGCACCTGCCATAGTGGTTGACAAGCAGCCCTTTGAGCACCACGGAGAAATACCCCTTTCTGTTTACAAATTCTGAGCCTGATGGGCGGGGACAAATAATAGGCTTGTGGCCCGTTTGCCCCAGTACCGTTTGGAGATCCCATGTGTGCAAAGCCATCAATAACCTCTGGACACCGCATGCTGGTACACTGCCACTGTAGCTCCGGGATCAGTACTGTACATAGCTCCAGAAACGTTGCCATCCGCATCCTGGAAATTCTCTCGCTGCTGCTGGTCATCCCAGATCTGCAGAATGATTCTTTCCCACCAATCTGTACTGGTCTCCCCAGCCCAGAAATGGCTCTGCAGGGCATGAAGCTGCTCCAGAAACCAGTCCTGTACTATCAGTGGCTCAAGACGTTCCTCTTCTACTTCGTCCGCATCCTGGTTCTGCCACCACGGAAGACTGTCCTGCTGCTGGAGGAGATGCTGCTGCATATTACCCGCTCAGTGGTGCGGCTGGCCAAGTCCCAAGCTGAATTCATAGGCGCCGACTCCGTGGGTGCTCCAGGGCTGAAATACCCCGGGAACTGAGGAAGCCGGCACCTATGGCTGAATTAATCGGGCTTGGAGGGCTGAAATACAGCCCAGGCAGCCCCTGCATATTGGAGGCTGCCAGCATAACAGCATGGCGCATGGTTGGGTCCATGCTGGCCGACCACAACTTGAAAATGGCGCTAGCCTGCCCACAAAGAGTACCAGGCAGGGACAGATGAATCATGGGAACTTTTAAAAAATTTAAACTCTCCTGGCTTCTGCTCTGCAGCCCACAATGCCCAGAAAGAAAAATCCCAGAATGCACCCTGCTCAACTGCGAAGCAAAGGAGCATGGGATACCCGCTGAGAACACCATGCTTTCAGGTCGCTGCAAACTGCCACATGTCTACAGTGATGTGCAGTGAATGAGGGTGCACCGTCCCGTGGGCCGGCTGTTAGTGCGGCTTGCAGAATGCATGTTACTTGACACGCAGAGAAAAGCTGTGGATTAGTCGCCCTCCCCGCTGCCCTGTGTAGACAAGCCCCAAGTTCTGCATCTCTAAGGAGAATGCTGTTTTCTTTGTTGTCAGAAAGTTCCTTGTTCAGAATGAGAACTGGGCACCTCTCTTTGTGATTCTTTGCCTTGGTCAGATGACAGCTCCAGCCCGTTTGAGCATGATCTCTGTGCCAATGGTGCCAGCCTCTCCCTCCCCACTCCCCAGCCCTCTCCACACCCGGCACCTCCTCCTCCCCCGCCCCACGCAGTGCCCAGCCCCCGCTCCAGCCATGCCCCACGCTGGGGAAGCAGTGCACTGGTAGTGCTCCCCCCGCCGCGGGGGTGTCAGCCCCTCTGCCCCGCGCCTTGCCGCCAGGCGGGACTTTTGACCGATGAAATGGCCGAATCTCCAGCTGGCTTTGTCTCTCTTGGGGATCCTGTGGATCGCTGCTCTCCTCTTCTTGGGGGCGAGGAGGAGACTGGAGGTGGCAGGACCCGAAGGGCAGATGCCAAAGGTAACGAGCACCTGCTTCTCTTCGGGGACTGGTGGCTGGGGTCCAGCCTGGATCGGCGTGAGGGGGCTTTGCAAGAGCACTGTGGTGTGCCCAGCTGTCCCGCAGGCTAGAGCCCCTGCAAGTGGCCGTGGGGAAATGCCCCGAGCACACATGCAGCTTTGAGAACAGTCACGTGTGGGAGAACCGCTTGGTTCGGTGCCCTCCCTCCCCCTGTGCTCATGCTGTACGCCAGGCTTGGGGAACTGAGTGCCAACTTCTTTGCAACAGTTTCCCAGTGAAGTTCTTTAGGCTCTTACTTCCCGTAGAGAAGGCAACCAAACCAGGGCATGATGCACTGAGAGCATCATCACCAGTGCCTTACATTTCTCCATTAAACTCCTGCCACCATCTCTTCCAGTCCCCCCTGCCAAGGGTTTTTAATGTAGGGCTGGAGGAGCAAACAGGATTGCAGGGCAGCCTAGCGATAGCCCAAAGGCCAGCCGCGTTTGCTGTGATGGGGCTGGAGATTAGCTCGCTGGGTTCCTTGCAATCTGCGGGAGTTTTGCCTGAGTAAAACCTGAAGTGCTCTGCATCTCTGAAAATCAAGCCCAGAATGACACTGACGCCCCTGTCCTGGGCCAGACACTCTGAGTAAGGGGCTTCAGCAGCGATTGGCGGGGGGCAGAGTAAAGCAACCAGGACGGTCATGATGGAGGCTGGAACTCTGTCCTCACCTCACACCTGTGGGGAAGACAGGCCTTCAGACACCCCCTCCTGCCTGCATTGCACTGTCCAGCCCAGGAGCAAGGAACCATTTCACCCCTTAGTGCTGGGGGGAGCTGAAGCCCAGAACAGGGAAGTAACTTACCTGAAATCATCCAGTGAGTTGGCGCCAGGGTGGAGAATAGAAGTCAGATCCTGACTCCCAGCTCTGTGCTCTGATCCCCGAAACAGCCCTTTCCAGATCCATGGCGGGAGGAGGCAGGGGGCAGGAGGGACTCTAGCCTCCTGCAGGAGACCCAAGGCCATTTATTTTCATTAAATATGTAAACTAAATAATGAAATTAATAAATTTTCAAGCCGAACGTACATTAATTTTAATGAACAATGCCACATTATGCAGTATTCATTTTTGAAAGTTTATAATAAGTGATGCTCCGGGGGGAGGGGACAGGGAGCACAAGGTGGAAGTTTCGCCTCGAGCGCAAAATATCCTTGCACCGACCCTGGCTGGAAGGGACCTCAAGGAGCATTTAGATCATTGTCCTGCTCTGAGACAGGATTAAGGATACTTGTCCAACCTGTTCTTAAAAACCTCTAGTGACAGGGGTTCCAAAACCTCCCTAGGTCACCTGTTCCTGTGCTTAACTATCCTCAACTTTCCTAATATCAAATCAAAATCTCCCTTGCTGCAAACTAAGTGGACTGCTTCTTGTCCGACCCTCAGTGGACATGGAGAGCAAACGATCACTGTCCTCTTTATAACTCCTTTTTACATATTTGAGGTTTTATCCATGTAGACTTTTTTAATACTTCTCTACCTATAGGGAGGGTTGTGAGGATTGTGACATGTCCAGGCACTATGGCAACAGGGCCATACAAGCACCCAAGGTGGCTCGGGTCACAGCTAGGATTAGACCACTGGAATCTCTGCTTTGCAGAGCTGTGCTAAAACCACCATGTCCTTATGGAAGGGCTGGAAGAATGACCCTATTTTGTGAATAAGTGATTATGTGGCTTTGGCATTCCAGCAGGTCTCTTAGCCTTAGGTGGATCACTCTCCTCCTCCTCCCTGCCCCGCTCTCTAACCCACCGAACAGTTCCACAAGTTCCATCCCACTTCCATGGGACTCTCACGTCCCTAGGGTAGTGAATCTACACCAAAATAACCAACTCTCGACTAAGGCTATGTCTACACTTGTGTGCGTGGCCCAATACTGGCTCATGTAAATGCTCCCTTGGGCTCCCCACACCTGTGCCTGAGAGTCCACATATGCTGTGCTGGATGCAGGTATAAAGCTGCTTAGAGGCGTATACCTGTGTCCACACTGCCACTATAGGTATGAGACATTAGTTCTACCATTACAGGGGTGGTATCTCAGGGTTCTGTGTATCACAGGGAGACACTCTAGGAACTGTTTTGTTGTGGGTTGTTGGTCCTGTCCCCACCTTGATGCAGTTGCTGATAGTAGTTCCCGATGGCAGTTCCTGACCACGTCACCCCTCCTTGTTATTCCCTACAAAACTGTGTAGAAGACATGGAGCAATGGGATGACGATGTGGTTCTACTCCTGCTCCTCATTGTGGGATAAATGGTCATGCAGTACAACAGGTGCTCAGTGTGGTGCTGGATAGAACTTGGGCAGCATTTACTGATCTGTCAAAGATGGCGGACCTTGAGGGTCAATGACAATTCATTTGGATTATACCGGACAGATAAGGTGAATGCCAATATAGCCACAGTAGGCCCTCGTGTGGAGCACTTAAACTTTTAACATGAGCTTATGACGGTTTGCTTTTGCAGTGGAGGGGATAGTATTGCAGCTATGGTGGTTTTGGACTTTTATTGTCAGCAGAGCTAGATGCAATCAATGGCTGTTACAGAGCACTGATCCCTGGTACAGTTTAAACTGCTTAAAGTCTTGGGGGCAGAAGGGAGATGCTTCTGTACAAGGTACTGGCAGATGTTGTTATTGACAGTATATTCCCCCTCTTGCTTGGTTACTCTTCTTGGGGTTTGATTTTCAACATGTTTGATAAAGCCACTAAGAGACTGATCAACCCCTTTTCTGTGTTTTAGGCATCTGCTATGTTGAAAAATAGTAGTATTTTTTAACGCACATAATGGCTACGCTGCACTACCCCATCCCTCCCATGTATCCGTAGGACTTCAGAAAGATTTTAACACGGGGAAGAAGAGACTCAAATCGTATTTGCATGATCATGGTGCCAGATTTTTACACACCATTCCATTGTGTAGGAAGCTTGCAGCCCATTCCAGAACCCAAAGACACCTTCAGTTCGTCATCATTGGGAAGGAGGCCGCACACCCAGCGAAACAAAGCACAATTATTAGAAGTCTAAGGTAGAAGTTGTCATGGAAAGATCAACATATTTATAAACAAATTCACTGGTCACAATGGAGAACACTGCAGCTTGTGCCTGTCTCCTTCCCCTCCTCATCAGAAGGGGTGAGCAACAGAGGAAGAGGACTCAGTGAAACCTGGGGACTTCTCTTGCAAGGAGCATCAGAGGCTGATTTTTGGTGGTATTCCAGGACTCCTGCAGGCTCAGCGTTCGCCTCCTGATTGGCCAGTTGGTTAATGCTCCAGTGCTCTACTCACACAGTGGTGAGTGAGGGGAGAACTGGGTTTCAGAGAGGCTTGTCCAGAGGGCGTGTACTGAAGGAAAAGGCACAATGTGCCACCGTAATAAAGAATTGACCACATGGGGCAGGTTGTTACAAATTGGCAATTCAGAAACATACTCAGAGGCACAGATAGCTTTGCTGAAAAGTGCCACATGGCAATACGTTCTCCTGCTGATCCTAAGCAAATTTTATCTTGTTCTGTCTGCAGCAAACAAGCTGAGTTTGGACAGATGCCGTTGGTCACAATGCCCTCCTCCCAACAGAGCCAGAAACTGCCACAATAACTTAAACCTTCAAACACTGGGCCAGCCCTGGCATCTCCTTGATGCCTCCTGAGTTTTGGAATGCGGAGCCAAACTCCCTCCTCAACATTAATAACTTTATCATGGCAAGGGAGCCTCTCCACAGCTAAGGTTGCAACCACTTTTGATTGTAAGCTCTTAATTTATACCCGCTGTAACTTGGGCTTGGAAAATTACTTTGGCTGGAAATTGCCTGGTTTACTGTCAAGGTAAAGGAGATTCCTTCAGACTTTGCAGAAACAGACTCAGCTCAGGTGGTCTGAGTTACCAGTCATTGCAGAAACATACACTTCTCTCTATTGTTTCCTTAGTCTATATATTGCAGCATGGCCCAGAAGCCCAAATCAGGCTCAAGGTCTCACTGTTCTAGGTGCAGCACAAATACAGATGAAGAGACAAAGCCACCATGCCAAGGGGGCTGCCATCTTCATTCCCTCCCCAAAGGGGACAAATGAGGCACAGAGGAAAGTTGTGGCAGACTCAGGAATAGAACTGGCACCTCAGCAGACCCCTTGCTATCCACTAGACAATGATGCTTCTCATTCCCTTTGGTTTAAATCTCTATACTTGGTTATAACTAACTATAAAACATGGCTAGTGATCCATGCTCACTTTGTTAACATGCTCTGAGGACTGCAGATGACAGAGCTCTGTGCAAGGGCAAACTAGTATTGCTAGTCACATTCGGCAGTCACTAACAGATGCTTACCTGCAATGGTAGTCAAGGTAAGATGGGCTGTGCTCATATGCATGGTTGGTTTTGCTGTTTATTGACATGATGGTGCATTTATCTTTTCAGGGGCAGATAGGAGACAGTGAGCACAGCAAAGATAGTGGGAAGAGGTGTTCCTTGTTCCCAGTACACTTTGCAGATGTGTGTATACTCCTGCGGCCAGTCACCAGCTAGCATGACATCAAAGGGTTGTGGACCACAACATGACTACCAGGGGAAGGCGAAGGGGCTGGAGGAGCAAGCAGCAGTCTCACTGTGGCCTGGCTAGGCAGATAATACCACGTTTTGCACAGCTTCCTGAATCATAGAACCATGATACAATTAGATAGAACTGGATACAATTAACTTAGGCTTGGTAGAGATGGGGAGTGGATGGGTCATTACACAAAGTAAAACTATTTCCCCATGTTTATTCCACCCCCACTCCCCACCATTCCTCAGACGTTCTTGTCAACTGCTGGAAATGGCCCACCTTGTTTATCACTACAAAAGTTACAAAAGGTTTTCCCACCCCCACCCCCACCCCCGCTCCGCTCTCCTGCTGGTAATAGCTCACCTTAAGTGATCACTCTGGTTACAGTGTGTATGGTAACACCCATTGTTTCATGTTCTCTACGTATATAAATCTCCCCACTGTATTTTCCACTGAATGCATCCGATGAAGTGAACTGTAGCTCATGAAAGCTTATGCTCAAATAAATGTGTTAGTCTCTAAGGTGCCACAAGTCCTCCTTTTCTTTTTGTGAATACAGACTAACATGGCTGCTACTCTGAAACCTGTCATTATGCAAGGCTCTGAATTTAGACGTATGGAATGGAAATCTATCAACTTCATGAAAAAACTCGTACAGATACAGACAGACATCATCTTCCTTTCCAAATGCAAACAGATGGACATCATACCAAAAGGACTGAAGGTAAAAAATCCATTACAATCTACATACCACACAGACTATGCTGACAGCTTGTGCCACACGCTCTCAAAGAAACTGCGGAACCACCTGATCAACATCCTCTATAGCAAACAGGGAAAGATTAAGAATGAGCTCTCAAAACTGGATACTCTCAGAAAAAAACAACCTTCCACACAAACTTCCTCGTGGCTGGACTTTACAAAAACTAGACAAGCCATTTACAACACACTTTGCTTCTCTACAAAAGAAAAACGACACTAAACTCTCTAAACTACTATATGCCACAAGGGGCTACAACAGTGGTTCCCTTAACCCACCCAGCAATATTGTTAATCTATCCAACTATACTCTTAGCCCAGCAGAAGAATCTGTCCTATCTCGGGGCCTCTCCTTCTGCCCCTCCACCCCCACGAACATGATACAGTTCTGTGGCGACCTAGAATCCTATTTTCGACGTCTCCGACTCAAGGAATATTTCCAACACACCTCTGAACAACATACTAACCCACAGAGACCTTCCTACCAAGACTACAAAAAGAAGGATTCTGGGTGGACTCCTCCTGAAGGTCGAAACAACAGACTGGACTGCTACATAGAGTGCTTCCGCCGACGTGCACGGGCTGAAATTGTGGAAAAGCAGCATCACTTGCCCCATAACCTCAGCCGTGCAGAACACAATGCCATCCACAGCTTCAGAAACAACTCTGACATCATAATCAAAAAGGCTGACAAAGGAGGTACTGTCGTCATCATGAATAGATCGGAATATGAACAAGAGGCTGCTAGGCAGCTCTCCAACACCACTTTCTACAAGCCATTACCCTCTGATCCCACTGAGGGTTACCAAAAGAAACTACATCATTTGCTCAAGAAACTCCCTGAAAAAGCACAAGATCAAATCCGCACAGACACACCCCTGGAACCCCGAGCAGGGGTATTCTATCTGCTACCCAAGATCCATAAACCTGGAAATCCTGGACGCCCCATCGTCTCAGGCATTGGCACCCTGACAGCAGGATTGTCTGGCTATGTAGACTCCCTCCTCAGGCCCTACACTACCAGCACTCCCAGCTACCTTCGAGACACCACTGACTTCCTGAGGAAACTACAATCCATCGGTGATCTTCCTGATAACACCATCCTGGCCACTATGGATGTAGAAGCCCTCTACACCAACATTCCACACAAAGATGGGACTACAAGCCGTCAGGAACAGTATCCCCGATAATGTCACGGCAAACCTGGTGGCTGAACTTTGTGACTTTGTCCTCACCCATAACTATTTCACATTTGGGGACAGTGTATACCTTCAGATCAGCGGCACTGCTCTGGGTACCCGCATGGCCCCACAGTATGCCAACATTTTTATGGCTGACTTAGAACAACGCTTCCTCAGCTCTCGTCCCCTAATGCCCCTACTCTACTTGCGCTATATTGATGACATCTTCATCATCTGGACCCATGGAAAAGAAGCCCCTGAGGAATTCCACCATGATTTCAACAATTTCCATCCCACCATCAACCTCAGCCTGGTCCAGTCCACACAAGAGATCCACTTCCTGGACACTACAGTGCTAATAAGCGATGGTCACATAAACACCACCCTATACCGGAAACCTTCCGACCGCTATTCCTACCTAAATGCCTCCAGCTTTCATCCAGACCACACCACACGATCCATCGTCTACAGTCAAGCTCTACTTCTTTTTTCATAGAACCATAGAATCAGACGGGACCACAAGGGTCATCTCATCTAACTACCTGGCAAGATGCAGGATTTGAAGCTATCAAACGGACTAGTACACAGTGATTTCCCACTACAGTTCATCAATTGCTGGTACAGCTCTCAGAGTAGCAGCCGTGTGAGTCTGTATTCGCAAAAAGAAAAGGAGGACTTGTGGCACCTTAGAGACTAACAAATGTATTTGAGCATAAGTTTTTGTGAGCTACAGCTCACTTCATCGGATGCATTCAGTGGAAAATACAGTGGGGAGATTTATATACACAGAGAACATGAAACAATGGGTGTTACCATACACACTGTAACCAGAGTGATCACTTAAGATGAGCTATTACCAGCAGGAGAGCGGGGGGCGGGGTGGGTGACCAGAGAGATTGAAGTGTTCTCCGACTGGTTTTTGAATGTTATAATTCTTGATGTCTGATTTGTGTCCATTTATTCTTTTACGTAGAGACTGTCCAGTTTGACCAATGTACATGGCAGAGGGGCATTGCTGGCACACGATGGTATATATCACATTGGTAGATGTGCAGATGAACAAGCCTCTGATATTGTGGCTGATGTGGCTTGATTATCACTACAAAAAGCTCCTCTCCCTGCCCTCCCACCCCCCCACCCCCGCTCTCCTGCTGGTAATAGCTCACCTTAAGTGATCACTCTGGTTACAGTGTGTATGGTAACACCCATTGTTTCATGTTCTCTATGTATATAAATCTCCCCACTGTATTTTCCACTGAATGCATCCGATGAAGTGAGCTGTAGCTCACAAAAGCTTATGCTTAAATACATGTGTCAGTCTCTAAGGTGCCACAAGTCCTCCTTTTCTTTTTGGTACAGCTCTGACTTCAGTGGAGTTGCAGCCACTTACACAAGGTCTGAATTTGACCTTGAAAGGCTGAAGCTCAGCTACTCATATCTAAGGAGCAAACTGTTTCATGACCACTCCAAGAGGAGACACTTTGATCTAGAAAAGATGATAAAACGTTTAAGTAGCAGCTGCCCTTAATTATTTGAAAGATAAAAATTAAATTAAAAGAGAATATTTCAACTGGTAGTCATCATGAGGTAAAATAGTGTATAATAATATACAAATAAAAATATAAAAATGAAACAACGTTGAAGCAAATTTCAGAATTCTGAAATACGTTTTTTCCCCCCAAAACCTAATTTTTTCTGAAATTCCAACTCATGGGAAATTTCTAGAATATTCATTTTGGTTCTGATTCAAACCGAAGATGAATTTTTTTGAAGTGTCAATATTTCCCACAAACTGAAAATTCCAAATTTTGACCAGGTACACACGAGTTCCTGTCCAGGGCTTTGACACCAGACAGTCTTCTTCCCTTTCCATGTGGCTATTGGGTAATTGTTGTATTAGGTAACTGAGCAAGTCTGTCAAGTAAAATCAAAGAGGTCACTGAGGTAGATGCACCTGTTGACTGAGGCAGCTAACTGTAATAAGCCTGCTTTCATAGATTAGGAAATAACAGGGCAGGCTGATAAGACAAGGAGACCCTGCAGAGAGGGTGAATGATCTGGAAGGGAGTGGAGGAGCTCTGCATTACATTGCCATTGTTTCCCTGATCTCAGTGCAATTACTGAACCCTTTGGAAACTAAAGCAAATCTTGAGTTTGTGGAAAAGCAATTTGCTTTTTTGGTAACTGTCCAGATTCCCAATTCTGGCCTTTTTATGAATGGTCTTGAGAGCTTTACTTACACAGACACACTGGATGTATTTGATGGGATTGCAAGCACCAGAAACACAGGCAAGCTGGAAGGTCACATGCCGCATGAGAAGGGTTGAAAGCGGAGAGCCACGGTGAATGTTGCTGCTGTACCTATGTGCTGTGTGCACGCTCTGTGCTGTGTTTGTGAGTGGCGTCCTTTCCTGTAACTAACCCTTAGAAATACATTGGGGGGTTGGGGGCGGGGACTGAAAAGTGAAGATGGGGGAGGGGCATTTTCCCTGTGTTACAGGAGACTGAGGTAAGACGGTGAAGCACTGAACAAGCCCACCCCATCCTGCTTGCATGGCCGTATGAACTGCACCCTCTGACCTGGTGTCCCCCTGGAGGGAAGAGCTCTCTGACCCCAGTAGGCAACAGGTTAGCCCACGCTGTTGTGAGGCAGCGTGACATCGTCAGCCATCTATGACGTCACATCCCTTGCACACGCAGACGCTAAAATGAGCTTCTTTATTCCCACCCACTGGGCTTCTCTGAGTGCAAGGGCTGCTCTGAGAGCGAGGCAGAGTCCAGGCCATGGGCTGGCTCCACCCCAACTGCACTGGCCAGTAGAAGAACAAATGTTGAACACCTTCCTATACACCATCCCTTGTGCCTTCTCCTGGGGAGATAGAGCTCCATGCCGCCTCCAAAATGGGCTGATGCCATGCAAACCCTAGAAGCCTTCCTCAGCATAGAGGAGATCCATATTCACCTTCTTGCCAAGCCGTATGGTTAAGGACCCTGGGCAAGACAATTGTGTTATTTGTGTTGCCCTCCAGCCGTAGGGTCCCATCTCACAGCACATGGGAAGGGCCATCGTGGGAGCCACAGGTGCCGACTCCATGAGTGCTCCAGGGCTGAAGCACCCACCAAAAAAAAAAAATAGTGAGTGCTCAGCACCCACTAGCCACAGCTGGTTGGCGGCTCGGGGAGGGCGGAGAGCAGCGAGGGGCAGGCAGGGGTCCTCAGGGGAGAAGGTGCAGCAAGAGTGGAGCACCCCTGGGGAAAAATAAAGTCAGCACCTATGGTGGGAGTGATGCCTTTTCCGCAGTTGCAGATGGGGTAGTGGAAGTGGTGATGTGATAACTAGGCCTACAGATTTACCCTAATTAGGAGCTCACTTGTGAAGAGTGAGTGAAAGTTCACAAAGTGGCACAAGAAAGGGTCAGAAGGGCTTCAGAGTACAACAAGGCCTCCTGCTAGAACTCAAGGACTGTGTTAAGATCTCACATCTTGAACAAGAGAAGTGTGGGACTGGAAATCAATTGGTGTGTCAGAAATTAAGCCTAATTGGTGGACAAAATAATGAGTGTGGTGGGCTATTCTGTCCATCACTCCCTTTGGCGGTCCTTAAAAAGAGCCTTTGGGGGGAAAGGCTGGCTACTGTGACACTGGCTAACTAGAAGAAGGGGAAGGAACCACCACTGAATCCTGGGACTCAGCCTGACACATTGTGCTGATCCTGAGAGATATCCTGACCAGACCAGGCCAAAGAGAGGGGCCTAGATGACATGGTCACCTCCCCCAGCTCTGGGCTGAATCCTGACCACCAGTGGTCTGAGAGACTTTGTCACTCCCCACCCCCAATGTGTCCTTCTCTTTCCTATCGTTCTCCTTTTGCCTTCTCTCTAATAAAAGTCTGGCTCAGCTGGTGAAAACTGTATATTTTGCAACATTGCTGTAAGTCCATAACCGGAAAGAGGCAGCTGAATGAAAATCCCCTAAACAGCCCCATGTTTGCCAGATATCGGAATGACTTATAAGTCTGTGGCTGTGTTTTTCCACCAGTAAAACTGCAAGTAAGTCAACACCAAAGACAGAAGCTGCATTTTCTCTTTGCTGTTCTTTCCTCTCCCCTCTTGTGTATATTAGTCTTGTTTTATTTTCCAGAAAACAGGATCTAACTTCAACAGCAATAACAACAGCTCCAGCTCAGCCAATGTCTCTTTTTGCCAAAAAATTTGGTAGTCAGAGGTCTCTGCATGCCAAACGCTAAGCCTTGTTTAAAACTGTTAATGTTGGGCCGTTTCAGGGTCATGGTAACACCTTTGCCTCTTTGGTTCCCTTTATTCCATCTAAGTTGATGCAACAGTGGCTCTGCTCTGTAATTCAGGAGTACAGTTTGTAGGAATACATTGGTTTAATTTAATAGGGGGCTTCAAGAAAAAACAAGCATAAGGAAAAACAGCTCCAGCTAAGCCACTTCACTGTAAACACTGGAGGGCTGTTAAGGGGCAATGCCCCAACTGTTCGCTTTTCAGATTTTATGCCTCCCCAGCCAACCTTCAAAATGAGCTTTGTATGGAAGGGTCAAAACCCAGGAACACAGAAGAAAAAGAAGAAGAGGACTATAGCAACTTAAAGACAAATGGAAAGAGAATCATATAGAGGAACCCAGAGTAAGATCCAGGCACCCACTGGGGTGTTGGAAGAAGCTTGGCCTGACTGTGTTACCATCAGTGATGGTAAGCTGTTGGGGAAGATAGGCATGTTTGTAGATGGTTAAAACCCTTCTCTCTCTAAATGCTTTGTTCCTACTGTGAAAACAAGCAATACTTTGCTGTAAGAGCAGGCTGTCTGGTCACGATACTCACCACTAATCACAAACTCCCAGAGGGAAGGACTGCAGAGGTCTGAACTCAGTGGACCTGCTGGGTAAGCATAGCAGATAGGCAGCATCTTGTAGCCCAGGGTCCTGTCTAATGGTGAGGAAATTGTGGAATTTCACCCTTGAGGTATAAAAGCACAAGGCCAATGGTAATGCCCAAAGAGGTGCACTCCTAGAGAGCAGAAAGGGGACAGATGGTGCTAGCCCTGCAACTGTGACAATCATTTTTATTTGTACTGTGGTATCCCCAATCAGGGATCACGGCCCTATTATGCTAGGCGCTGTACAAATGCAGACCAAAAAGCACAGTCCCTAATCCAAGCTCCAGTGTGGCCTTACTGGAACTTTCTTGCACTGTAATCTTTAAAATGTTTTAAATGTAACAATATGCCCAACTCCTACAACAATTGATTTCTATGCGTCTATTGTCTGGCTGCACCTGAGAAAACACATTACAGTTGTCATCCTGATTCTGTGCTTTTGTTATGCCAAAAGCAAATTATAGTATTGGCTCCTGCTTTTTTAAATTTAAGTGCCATTGTTCACAACACCAGAAGAACAAAGCACAAGGCGGCAGAAGTTAATGTTCCCTTCAGACAGAAGTTCACTGTGCAATGCTTTTCGAGAACAGCTATCTACTTCTACAAGAGCGTTTAAATATTATCATGGTGATTTTAAGGGGACAGCAACTTAAAAAATAATTAGACCGCTGTCGGAAAATGGTGTAATCACTTTCACTGTGTCTCCTGAACAGCCATTTTGTTTTCCCTTGTTGTTTGTGTGGATCTTTCCCCACAGCAACAAGCGACAGAAGAGCATAGGAAGAGGGGACTGTGAAACCATAATAATCCCTTGTAGAGACACAGATGCAGGTGCCAGACTTGCAACTACATTTGACTCAGTGTTTGAAACTGACTAGATTTCAAGCAGATGGTGCCATCAGGATGCATCTTTCAAAGTGTTATGTTCATGGCATACACAGTGAGAAGTTAGCGTGTAACACTTTGTGGTTCAACCCAGACCAGTAAGGGAGTTGTCATAACCTGCCCTGTAACTCTGGTTCCTTCTGTGCTGTGCAACAGCGGCTTAGAGCCCTTATAATGTAACATTGATTTTTTTTTTAAATGTCTCCAGAGGCAATCCTGGCAATTACAGGCCAGTACTCCTAGCTTCAGTACCAGGTAAATTGGTTGAAATGATAGTAAAGAACAGAATTATTAGATACACAGATGAACACAATTTGTCAGGGAAGAGTCAACATGGCTTTAGTAAAGGGAAATCATGCCACACCAATTAGAATTCTGTGAGGGGACCAACAAATGTGGACAAGGGTGATCCAATGGATATAGTGTACTTAGACCTTCCAAAAGCCTTTGACAAGGTCCTCATAAAAGGATCTTAAGAAAATTAAAGTAGTCATGGGAGAAGATGGAAGGTCCTCTCATGGATCAGTAAATGGTTAAAAGATAGGAAACAAAAGGGTAGGAATAAATGGTCAGTTTTCACAATGGAGAGAGGTAAATAGCGGGGACCCCCAAGGATCTGTATTGGGACCTGAGCTGTTCAACCTATTCATAAATGGTCTGGAAAAAGGGGTAAACAGTGAGGTTTCAAAATTTGCCAATGATCCAAAATTATTACCCAAGATATTAAGTGATAATACCTCATCAAAAAAATGAAACCTGGTTTCTTTGTGGGACCTATTTTCCATAAAACTATGTTGAGCGGCATTGATTATATCCCTATCCTTTAGTTCTTTATAGATTGAATCCTGTAGCAGCTTTTCCATTATTTTGCCTGGGGTTGATGTCAAGCCAAACAGCCTATAATTACTGGAGTCATCCTGCTTGGCCATTTTGAATACTAGCATGACATTATCACTCTGCCAAGCTTCTGGAATTACCCTGCTACTCCAAGATGTATTAAAAACTAACGTAAATGGGCAAGAGATCTCCTCAAACAACTCTTTGGCTGTTCTCTCAGGTAAAGATGACAACTGGAAGAAGAGCTCCGTGTGAGCTTGAAAGATTGCCAAGAAACAATATTATCCCCTGGGACCAACATGGCTACCACAACACTGCATACAGAGATTATTCTAGAAATTAATGGTGCAAGTTCTACTGATTCAGAAAAAATTGGAAAACCACAATGGGGAAAATGGTGGACTGGGGGCTTGTCTAATATGGAGAGTTAGTGTACAGTAAGTTAGGCTGTAAATCTACAATGCATTAGTCTGTTGCACGCTAACTGGCCATGACAGAGTCCGTGGCATGGAGAGAAAGGTGCAAATGGGGGCAGGGAAAGAATGAAAACCCCTGAAATGGGGTGAGGCAGGAATGGGGGGGAATACTAAGAACTCCGAGTCCTGGTGAGGGGTCAATTGAGGGAACCAAACAGAACCCCCGCATGGGGAAAATGGGGTTGCACACAGAGCTGCTTGTATGAGGAAAAATGGAGGACCATGGTAGGGAAAAACAGAGAGGAGCTGCAGGGAGTCCCTGAAATATAGGGGCATAGGAAGATAGCCCACAGGGAGCTCCCAATGTGAGCAAGGAGCTCAGCCTATACAAGCTATAAAGTGCGTGACTCTTTAGTAGGGATCTTGGGTACAAGTTACCAGGGCCTGCTGATTTAAAAATGTTTATCCCTAGTAGATATATAACATCCGCCATAGTCACTAATGAACTGGAAAGTACTTCATTGTCTTGCAACCAGTATACCATCCTGTTTCTTTCCAAATACAGCACAGCAATATTTACTGAACACTTTCACCTCTTCTGCATCATTAACAAATTTACCATCTCCCACTAGTAAGATGGTATAATGGGCCTATATCAGTTAGAATTTCTTTTGTTCCTGACATACTTAAACTGCTTTCTATTATCCTTAGTCATCAATATAAGTTAGAAAATGTAGAAAATTTATAAGGGAAGCTAAAGACAGGGAAATATCCATAAGGCTGACTTCCCTCTTTTTCCAAATCTCATATATTTTATATATATTATCTATAATTATTTTTAATTGCTGCCTTCACTTCCCCCCTGAACAGGATGGGACAATGGCTACATTGCAGCACCACAGAATTTAAACCTGAAACTATGGGCTGTCTATCTGCCTCCAATCATGGAGACAATTAATCAGTTGAATAACAGTCCCATTGAATTCAAAGGGATTATTCACGTGAGTAAGGTTACTCACACGCATGAGTGTTGGGATCAGGCCCAGTACTAGTATAAAAAAAACCCCCAAAACATTAGAGAACATGGGTTCTAGATATCAAAGACAGACATTGGCTGACAGTCCTATGCCAAGCCAGTGGCAGGTAAACACTGAATGAAACATTTGTAAGGCACCCATTCAGTGTGTTTCTCGTTGTCTGTAACTGGAAAACCATCATTTTGAATAATGGTGCAGTGATTGGAGCTGCGTGGAGAGTTCAGCGATTAACAAGAAACTGCAACAGCATATTTTAAAAGAGACTGTCTTTCTACTGAATGATTCATTGATTTCCAGTGCTATTAAAATCTCGTAAATATCAGCGATTTCTGAACATCCCTGTGATAATCTTCTCTTACCACTGATGTTACATAAATGCTACTTTCCATTCACTCTCCAAAGTGAAGCTCTTAGCTGTGACCATGTACAGAGTCAATCATTTTTCTGTCTGTTTTCAAGTGAAGATCTATTTTTAGTCTGGCCACACAATGACTGTCGCATGCTATTGTAGCCTCTTAAACACGTCTTCACTGATGTTATCTCCAGCACTCCACAAAAGGAGTAAGAAGCCCGTTCCTAGGGGCATTGGACCAGGATGGGGTGTGTGTGTGGGAGCACGCCCCCTCTCCCCACTTTTTCACAGGCCATAAGGGTGAGTGACAGAGGGAGGGGACGGAGAGGAGTGAGCGGGGAGGGGGCAGGGTCTTGTCGGGGGAATGGACGGTGGGGGCAGGGCCTTGGTTCGGGCACCTGTGGGCCCCCTCCTCCCCAATTTTAAGGCGCTTCCTCTGCTCCTAGTAGAGCAGCATTTTTAAAGCAGAAGGTTTGGTATTTTTGTTTGTTCAGGACAAGATTTTTATTTGCCCAACATGCCCATGCAGGGTGGTAAATCAGCACAAAGTGCCTGGTTATCTTTACCTGTGAGGCACAGCACAGCTCACAAAGGAGGAGAGCAGGAAGAATGAAGCCGCTACGCCCCTGACATGCAGATAGCAAAAAGCGGTGGGCAGGCAAGGGAAAGGAATGTACAGAGCCTAGCCCCCACATGTTGCAAAGCAGCGATGAGCAGTGCTTCAAGTGGTCTGAAAAAAGTGTGTGTGTGGGGCGTGGGGGAAGGTCTTTCACAATGTGGGAGCAGTAGCTTTAGAAGACAGTCCTTCAAGTGCAACCCTCAGCAAGTCAGTTCCATTACATTTTTTCCCCTGGGTTTGCAATCCACTTTAAGCATTCGTGACCAGCAGAGCTGCCTGGTGTGGAAAGGGAAGTAACCCATCACTGGATGAGGGCAGCAGCAGATCAGGGAAAGAGGGCAACCAGGGAAGAAACTGTGAATACTTTAGTGTTTGCCAGTTTGAGACATTGGCACAATAAAAAGCACAACATGGAGAAAGCAATTCTGTGGAGGCCTTCCAAATTATAGCACAGTTTGTGCTGTGGCTGCTCCTATGTAAATATCCCACCCCAAACAGTGAGGGTCCCAGAAGCTTATAGACCTCAGCAGCAGCATTTAGTACATGGTGTCATATGTTCATTCAGATATTCCCATAAATCACCTACTACCTAGTGGGGTTGGTTCCAAAGTAACCACTGCCATGGGCATTACGTGGTCATGTTGTGGCATTTGCTATGGACAAGCACCAGCAAACGCTGGATTC
The DNA here is from genome assembly GCF_965140235.1 of Caretta caretta. Taxonomy (NCBI): domain Eukaryota; kingdom Metazoa; phylum Chordata; order Testudines; family Cheloniidae; genus Caretta; species Caretta caretta. The sequence continues at coordinate 26,491,854 of NC_134218.1, read as the reverse complement.
AAAGGAACGGAAACAAGGACCTAGCTGGCACAATGTTAATTTAAATTAATGATGGATTTTCCATGCACAAAGAGTCAAGGATGCCCCTTTTAGGGCTAGCCGAAGTGCTGAACACTCAGGGCGTTACTTAAAGCCAGTAGGAGCTTGGGAAACTCGGCAACTCTGAAAATCCGGCCCATGAGAGAGAAAGCCCTGCATGACCCTCACTGTACAATAAGTGCCCCTCATCTGCAGCCCTGTAGAACACAAGCAGGCTGCCTTCTTCTGTGTGGGAGAGCAGCACATACATAGCATTGGTTCTTGATTTGTTTTCAGACAGGCAGGGAGAGGAAAACTGTCTGTTTTCAGAGGCTGGAGCAAGATAGTGGAGACCATAGAGACTAGGGCCCAGATCCACAAATGTTCACAGAGGTCTCGGTGCTTATGTCTGGGCTTTAGGCACCCCCATGATCCACAAAACCCCTGTTTGGCTGCCACGAACCCTGTGGACACCTAAACTCACTCGGTGTCTCAATTTTCACTGTAAAAGGCACCTAGGTTTTGCCTCTAGGCACGGGCACTGCTGTTTCCCTCTAGGTGCCTGGATGCTTATCACGAGCCGGGGGGAGACAGGCACTTCTCCACCAAGCTCACCCATGGGCCACAATCTGGTAGGCTTGCTCAGAGGCCACCTACTGGATAAGGTCTCCCACTTCTCAAGGGACGGCCCTAATCACGGAGCTAAAGTTATAAAGGTCACCACCTTCTCCTTTGCCTGTAGTGAGGCCAATGCCTGACTCATTCAGACAGGAACGAACTCTGGCTCCTATCCTGCCTGGTGCCAGGCAGCGGGTTTCCATTAGTGGATTGCTAGATACCTTCTGCATCCAAACTCAGAGAGAAGCAAGGCTGAGAACACATCCCTCGTCAGTATCTACATTGGCTAACTTAGGCAGCTCCCCAGCTAGTGCGCTGGCTTGTGCAGATTGCATTGTAAGGCGCGTCTCTTCCTGTTCATTGTACAGAAGCCTACAGGCCTACCGCAGGCTGTGTGGACTGCAGCGTTGTTCTTGTGATTTTCTAGGCCCCTAAGCCCCTTTGTGGATCCAGGCCTCAGAGTGTTGTGGAGAGAGCATCTTGTCCCCAAACCCCCTTCCTGTATAAGCCTCCTTGTTTCCCCAGGAGATTCAGACTTTCAGAAGGGAACACAAAAGATCAGGAGTTTCCCCCAAGGAAACAGAAGGCTCAACTTGTCTGAATCACCCTGTAACTGACCAAGCAAGGCAGCAGCCAAGGGGTTGGTTTTAAACCCAGACTAATGAGCTCCAATCCATCCACCACAACCATAGTCCATTCATAAGGTAACTGGACCACTAAGGACCTCAAGTTGTCAGAGCCTTTGATCTAGGCTCCACCTCCAACAGCCTAGTGCTTCTACCTTTGCAAAGGGCATCACCTTCAATACAGCCACAGCTCCTGCCAGCTCAGCGTCCCCCCATCACAGGGCAGGGCTGGAAGGACCCCGCATCCCAGAGGCGAGAGCGCCATGTGCCCAACTGAGCCCCTGCAATTACATGCCCATGTTCCCCATGGCAAAGGATACTGTCAAGCAGCAACCCCCATTGCTGTTTTAGTCTATGCATCGTGGTGGATCTTTTGTTGACTTAACTTTCGGGCCAGTTTCCCTCCCACCCCACAGACAATGCTTCGGTGATTGTTGCCAGTGGTAACTGCTGCTTGGAGAGGAGCCAGAGGAAAGCACTTTATCACAGCGAAGCAGGAGAAAAACAAGGTTTCACGCACATGCTCCCACCTGCCCCCAGCCCTCCAGCTGCCCAGTGCAGAATTCTTCCCATCGCTGTAATTACCAGCCTGCGTTCATGGCTGAGCACTTCCAAGGACTTGCTGGTGGGGCTTGAGCACAGACAGTGCATCTCCGTCAGTGTATCTGAGGTGCTTGGATTCCTGGCTGAGGGTAACTGGTGCTGGACCCAGGACCCCAATCCTGCCCCTCAAGGACCAGTCTGAGCAATGCAGTTGGAGGTTTTGGAACTTTGCGGCGGGGGAAGGGCTATAGCTGCCTAGGTGGCCATGGCTCCTCATCATCAGGGACGAAGGCCAGGGCAGGACGATTTGTGCAGAAGTGGACCTTCTAGCTTGAAGCCCCCATAGAGCAGCATGTGGTATGTGAGAGGGCTCCCCACCCCTTACACAGCCTCCTGGCATCCTACTGGCTCCCGGGCAGCAGAACTGGGGCAGTTGGTGTCTCCACAGCTGTCAGTCAGCTGCAGAGACTCCACCCACCCCCACAAGAATGCCAGACAGTCCACTGCCGTATATAGGGATAGGGAGCAGGGCCAAAGCCATAGGCTACCTTGGGTGGGAGGAGGGGAAAAGGGTGTGCAGCCACAGAGCAACTCATGGCTATAGCCAAGAGGTCCTGGCTCATGTAGGTCCACCTGTGGGTGCTAAGTTGGGCTGCGCCTTAGCTCCCAGCCCACCCACTGACAGGGTCAAGATTTACCCCTGGGAAATAACGGAGAGAAGAGTGAGGGGCTAGGAAAAAGGGACGATGCCGCATTTCTCCGAATACAGTGTGTACATGTTGCATGGCCATTTTGAAGTGTATGATCATCACTGCAACGCCGTTACCAGGGGACCTTTCCATTACAATCACGCTATGAAGTAGTTCTTTTGTCATGACGTTTCCTGTTATTGTGAGAACAGCTCCTGCCCTTTTTGATCCTGATTATTTTGCTAAATTAATTTGCCATAATGTACGGGAGCAGTTTAGACTATTTCCCCATCAGCAAACACACAAGTAAAGCAGCATTAGAGGCTTCTAACTGAGAGAGCAGTTGCCTCAATGAGCTTCAGGGTAAGAGGTCCTTATAGCGGGCCAGATTCTCAGCTGGTGTCTGGCTCTTGAGCAAGGCAGTGCTATGCCAATTAACAGCTGCTGAGAATCTGGCCCAGTGCCTTTAAGGCAGGGGTCCCCAACGCAGAGCCGGCGGGCGCAATAGCGTCTGTCGGGGCAGTTGTGTGCGCCCGCAAGACACTGCGCCGCCGAAAAACCGCTGGCAGAGAACCGCCTGCCAAAATACCGCCTAGAAGCTTTAAGGTGTTCTGCATAATACTTTCTCCCTCCACAGACCAATCCCCACGTTAGGTGATACTAACCGTACAAAGAATAATGAAGTGCTTAAAATAATCAAACAGGATCTAAATTTTAAATAGTCAGCTACTCAACTCTATGTGCTTGACTAAATTTAGTATGTCTTTATTCGTGTAGAAACACCTGAGCACTCATCTTCGCCCCATTATTCTCCTGCTTCTGACTAGGGGTTTTAAAGCTGCACAGCTCCCTGCCTTAGGTTGTGTCATAGGCCTAGTGGTCAGCACCTGTGCTTTGCTTTCTCCCTGAGAGCTAGGCAGTCTATTGCCAGTAATTACTAGTGTCACACAATCCTTCAAAGCCAGGCTTTGCCTTTATTCTTAAGGGGAAAGCATTACAGAGCAAATAAAATAAATAAATAAAATAAAATCAATATAAATTCCACTACACCTGCTAAAAGCTTATCAGTCTTATAGGGCCCTTGTAGGTCAAAGTCTTTCCAACCCTTCCAGAAGAGTTCGGTCCTTTGGACCTGTCCGTTTGCTGGATCAGACAGAACCCCCTGAATCAGTTTCAGCACAGTTGGTTTTTTTAAGCCAAAAGCTGTTTTCTTAGTCTCTGGAAACCCACTTAGAACCCATATGTGCGACTGTCTCCAGAGTGTGGAACCTCTGACACACCAGGCTGCAATCCAGACCAGCGAGGGGCTGGGTCACCACTTGTTCTACAACCTGGGGTACATCACAACATTTTGCTGCTGTAGCTCCCAACCTGGGCTCCTCACAAATGGCATGCGGGTCACCCCCTGAGTGTCTGTGCACAGCCATAGCCCTGGTCCAGCCGCTCTGAGCCCAGCAGCCTCTTGGCAAATGGTAGCCACACTCTGGCTTACAGCAGCCTTGGTTACTACTACTTCCCCTTAGACACCCCCATGGTTTTAGTTTCTGAAGCAGCTGGGGTACCTCACCCCCCACATGGTAGAACACACACAATCCCACCATGATACATAAACTTAATGCAATATGTTCCCCTAAAGATACTGCATGTAGTTGCAATCTGTCACATCACAGCCTGACAATTACACTCAGGCCAAGCCAGAGCAAGGCTGTAGAACAGGCCAGAGGTGCATCTGTGGGAGCCACAGGACTAGGTGATTGGGGCAGGTCAGGGCTAAGGTGCATTAGCCCAGCTGTGAGAGGTCCCTCCCAGGACTGCAATGACAGGAAGTGCTATGAGTCAGGACACTGCACAGGCAAAGCTGTGTGTATAGGAAGCCTGCGCGCAGCTGGGCTCGAAGCCATGCTATTTGTGCACTTTAATGACAGTGTCCATTGATAATAAGAGCTCAATGCATCGTGTGGAACTAGCACTACGATGAAGCTGCAGAACAAAACTCAGAGCAAGCACAGTCAGCTGGGAAACATCTTCATTCAACTCTCTCTATTAAACCGTTGCCAGTAGCAATGGGGACTCAGGCGTGCAGCAAATCAGCAGTGAGAGCACAATGCTGTAACGCCTTGCAGAGACCTCAGTATTCGAGACCTCCTGCGTTGTTATACATTCAGTTTTTGTCTAATGGTGATGCACAGGTATGCATGACATAGAGAGTCCGCCATCTCAGCTCTCTTTGGTACAAGGGGATGCTTACTGGCTTGTGAGTCATTGGCCATCATGGGAGAAAAAAAACCCATTGTTATGAAGCTGACTAAGGAAATGCAGAACGGGAAGATATTCAGGGCAAGGACTAGGTCTGTACAATGACTAGTGCAATAGGGCACCAAGCCTGATGGGTGCCTCTGGGTCTGTTTACACTGCAAATGGACACCTGCAGCTGGCCTGGGTCCATGGGGCTCTGGCTCACAGGGCCGTAATATTGTGGTGTAGATAGTCAGGCTCAAGATGGAGCTAAAGCATTAGGATCCCACAAGAGGAGAGGGTCCTGGAGCAGAAGCCCACTTGTCTACACTGCAATTTCATAGCCCTGCAGCTGAGCCAGCTGACACATGCCAGCAGCAGGTGTTTAATTGCAAGGTAGGCCCTCTTGGTCCTACTGTAACGTACCAATAATAAATGTAGGTTATTCCATACAAGGCAAGAGTGGATGTGGTGGGAAAGATGTCCTGCATATACTGCAGGGATGATGGTGAGCTGAATCAAAACAAAAAAAGGGGAACCATTAACTTGAGAAGCACCACAGTATACTTATGCCCTATCGTACAAGTGTATGAGATGGGTCATATGGGATACATGCATCAAATTAGCTTGATGCAGAAGAAGAAGATGAGGGAAACTAAATAAGATGGCTATTAATACTGCCCGAGGAGAAATCATAGCCCAATCCAATTCATTCAGCACTGCATGGACTGGATCCAAAACTCATTGAAATTAATAGGAGTCTATTGACTTCCCTGGGGTTCAAATCAGACCCCCATCTGAACAAGGATAATCCATAGCTAGGTATCATGTCCCATGGTTACCAACACTATGCAAGCATTTGGTAATTCTCTTCCCCCATCCCAGCAAGGTGGATTCTGGACTCAAAACATTTGTATAAAGTCTGTAAACACTTTAAACAAGATATAAAATGCACAGGGGCAATTGGGTGTTTTCTCTTTTCACAGCAGGAAAGCTGCACCACCTTTTGCTTAACAGTGGAGGGACAAGTAAATAGTAGACTTCAACGCAAAGCTAAAGTGACCTAGTCTATTTAATACTTTGCTCCGATCCTGAATGTCTGAAAGAGTCATGAATCAAAATTTCTCTGGGGAAAGTGACAAACGCACCTGTAATTCCACATGGGCAGTTCAACTTCAACTGCAAACTGGGGGAGTTAGAGCATTTAATGAGTATAATTAATTTTGACCGCTATAATCCTTTCAGGGGTCAGGAATATTTCTGGTGACATGAAAAGAAATTCTTTCAGAAATAAGCAGGAATGTAAGTTAAACCTCTCTAACGGCGACTGTGAATGTCACACAGATTATTCCTAGCCAGGGTGGGAAACCTGCCTTGGACACAATAATCAGCTCAAATCTTTGCCGTAAGAGAATTCAGCATCTTGGTGCATCTCTGCACTTCCTGATTACATGTGGGATTGAAAGTTTTGCTCTTTTCCCCTGGAGATCTCACAGCCCATAGGTGATGCTTCTCTTAAGAGCAATGACGGAAGATTAGAGCAGCGTGGCAGCCTTTGTAGAGGTTCTCCCAGCTACTTTCTATTTACTAGGTCCCTTTTTCTCTCATTATGGCAGGAGTGACAGTCTGGCCTGCCTGCCACACATCAGCACCTGCAGGAGCTCTACAAGCATATTACATGAAAACAACCAAAACAAAAACAGATTGATCAGTACTAGAATTAAAGTAAATCCAGAGTATAAATGCCACAGGTCAGTAGAGTAGCAGACGAAGGAATTGGTCAGGGTAGCCCTGAAAAACATCCCATGCCTATCTTAGGCCTAATTCCAGCCGACAGCAGCTAAATTAGCTGGAGTGCACGTAAATTGAACTTTGCCAGTGTGACTGATTTGTTAAATCCACCTGTTCTCTTGTCTCATACTTGGAATGTAAGTCCTGCGAGATGGAGACCTCTTGGCACCATTGGCTTGTACATCTAGCATGATGAGGGCCCAGATCAGCTGCTGCAATACAAGTTAATACTTTTTCAAAAGCAGAAGGGCAGAGAGACCCCAAGACAGGCTGTTAACCAGACAAGGCTGGACAGCTTGTGGGAAGCTGATCTAAGGCAATCCATCCAGATCCCCACATTACCGGGGGTCAGAAGACCCTTCCTCCTGTTCCCAGCTCTTTTAGCACTGCAGCTGCTCCTGGATAGCACCCCCTACGCAGCCCTACACCGCACCTGCCACAGAAGAATTCTCCCCAGCCACTGGCAGCCCCTATCCATTATCAGAGGGGGGAACTTTATCTACCTTCCCCCGTGGGACACTACGGAGAACCTTTACTGGTTACAAGTCCCAGAATGAAGGAATCTCTTTCCAGCACCCTTTGCTGTCAGCCTTCCTGGATGATGGACGATAACATTTGATTGTTGACAGACAGGACAACCATGGCCCACAAATAAGGGGAGAGAAAAGATCAGCAAAGACAGAAAATGCAACTGCTGTCTCTGGCATTGACTTTCACTTGCAACCTCACTACTTGAGGAGCACCGGCTCGGTACATGGTTTTACCAGCCACTCTGCAACCTGGCAAACTTGTACCAGCACTGGGCTGTTTAGGGCAGTGCTTTTAGCTGCTTAGAGGCTTACAGCAGTGTTGCAAAATAGGCAGTCTTGGCCAGCTAAGCCAGACTTACTAGACAGAAGAAAAGAGCAGAGGGACAGGAAAGAAGAAATAAGGTGGGGATGGAAAAGGACAGATGGGGGCAGGGCAGGCAGAAAGACTCACATCCTAGGTGGGGTCTGGGATTCAGAAGGAGCCAGTGGAAGTGGCGATGTCCTCTAGGTCCCTCTCTTGGCTGGGTTGATCCGGACATCTCTCTGGAGTAGGACAGAGTCCCAGCAGTGGCATGGTGGATCCTGGGCTCCCTGGAGACAGCGAGAGTGGCAGCCATAACAACAGTGAAGCTCTTTCTGTCAGTGACTGCTGCGTTCATGCTCACTTTGCTTTTAAGGGAGGGAGTGAGGGGCAGAATAGCCCAGCCTCATTATTCTGTCTACCAGGTATACCTAATTTCTGACATGCCTGTTTTGATTCACTGATCTCAGGTCCCACATGCCTCTTGTTTGAAACATGATCTTAAACAGTCCTTGGGCTATAGCCGGAGGCCCTTTTGCACCTTAGCCAATCACGTGATGATTGATGTAAGCTTTTTTTTTTTTTGGGGGGGGGGGGGGGCTGTTGATAAGATATTCCACTTTCCCCCACAGTTGAGCCTATGCATTTACCCCCAATTACTACAAGAGACCATCACTGCAAATAAGGCGGTGAAGTTTATTGATTGGATTAATACAAGTGCCATCAGACATTAAGCACTCCACAAATTCATGCAGCTGAAGTTTTGTGACCCCATAATTTTGCAGTGGGAAGGCACATGCATCTGATTGTGCTGGAAGTGAGTGAATTTGCAATGGATTGAGAGGCTCTTTCGTTAGGGTCTATTGCATACTCACCTGCTAACATATGCTGTCGACTGGATGAGACACACAGAATCCTGCCTCCCGCTTCGGCGAATACTTAATGCTTCAGAGAAATGACAAGGGACATCATAGTGCTCCTGACCCATTGAGCAGCACTGCTGAGTGGGTATAAGAATGCCCATGGCAATCAATCAGTTTGCTCACAGAATGATGGGATTTGATTACTTTCACTCAAATACAGTGCTTTTCACCAGGTAAAATGCCTCACTAATATAAATGGAAGAGCTCACCCTCTGGATACTGTGACGAAGTGGGACTGTTCTTAATGTTTTCTCTGAATATTGTGGGGGTGCCTCAGTTTCCCCTATGCAGTTCTTAAGTATCCAGGTGGTGGGATAAGGGTGTATGATCATTGCAGAGCCCTAGAGGGCAGGTGTGTGCAGGGGTCTGGACACAGAGAATGGCCAACACCGTTTCCTGGCAACTGATGGCCTGGCCCTTCCCCACTGCAAAGTGATAGCTAAAGGGTTAAAGACAAAGAGATCAGGTGACCTCCTGGCCCGGGAAAGGGACAAAGCCCAGAGGAGGAGGGGTGGGAGAGAGTTTCAGTTTGGGCTGGCTGGGGACATGGAGTGAAGTGCAGACGGGGTTGTCTGGCTCACTGCCCCCCAAAATGGACCCGGCTGAGGGGTCCTGTTCTCTGTACCTACAAGCTCTGTGTTAGACCATGTTTCTGTCATCTAATAAACCTCTGTTTTACTGGCTGGCTGAGAGTCCCGTCTGGCTGCGAAGTTGGGGTGCAGGACCCTCTGGCTTCCCCAGGACTCCGCCTGGGCGGACTCACTGTGGGAAGCGCATGGAGGGGCAGAGGATGCTGAATGCTCCGAGGTCAGACCCAGGAAGGTGGAAGCTGTGTGTCCTGGAGACAGTCTGCTCGCAGAGAGGAGACCTCACCAGAGTCCTGACTGGCTTCGTAGGGAGCAGTTCCAGAGCATCGCCCTGGGACTCCGTGACAGTTACCAACTGGGATATAGATACAATGGACCTCCATCCTAGAGAGCAGATCTGTTTGTTTGCAGGGAACTTGCCTGATGAACGGTATTCAAGTAACCTGCACCCCTGCTAAAAACAGCATGAAGCAGAGGTGCCCCCATTGCTGTGATTGAGCCCTTGTCTTCAGGCAGGAGCAGACCATTCACAAGAGGACAGAGATGGGACATTAATATCTCAGTTATCAGACTGAGGCAGGTTAAAGGATATTTATCAAATGGCTGTTTTAAAATGTGCTACAATGTGTTTCTGGCCACTTCAGCAGAGAGTGCCTTGATAAGCAGGCAGGTGAAATACATACCTGGAGAAACACCTCATGGGGGTTTGCAGAGCACCCAACAGGGTTTGCAGGGGTGGATTCAGCCATTAGTGACAGCCTAGCCTGAGTAAAGGGAAACAGCAGAAGCAGGGCAGACCGAGATCAATTTAAGAACTGAATCTGCTCCCCTCATCTATGCAACCCACTGAAGAGCTATTGAACCAGATCCTCAGAGGTTACAAACTGGCATAGAACTATGTTGATTTACACCAGGTTTGTGTTTGGCTCTGTACTTTGTCCTTCTGTAACCCCTTCCATCCACAGACCTAAGAGCACTTTACCAACTACAGCTATTAACAAATTATATCTCAACACCCCTGTGAGGCAGAAAATTAACATGTCAGTTTTGCAGATGGGGAAGCGAAAAGGCTAAGGCACATCTTCAGGCTGAGTGCAGGAGCACTTATCACAATTGTGCATGCTCCACTTCATATGAATATTTAAATAGCCATTGAAGCAGGGACTCCTAAGTCTCCCAGGCAGAGCACTAACCACTAGACTGCACAGTCACACACTCTCTGACGCAATGAATAGTGAGGTATTTTATACCAAGTGGAACAACTTCACCAGGACAAATTGAGAGAGACTCACCCCATAATTCCCCATAGCCCAACTCAGTAAGGAAGCAGGAGACCAAACTTCAAAGCCCTGCTCCAAATCAGGCAGAGTGGGGATTTGAACCCTGCTTTCCCATATCCCAGCTGAGTTCTTGACCCACTGGGCTATTGGGAAGGAGGAGAAATTACCACCTGTCATGAATATGCGTGGGGGGGAAAGAGTAGCAATCTTTATGTATGCCAGCCATTCAGTAATATAAAATCCCTCCTTGGCAGCTGTACTGGATTGCCTTACCTGTAAAGGGTTAAGCAGTTCAAATAACCTAGTTGGCACCTGACCAGAAGGACCAATGAGGAAGAAAGATACTTTCAAATCTTGTGGGGGGAGGATTTATTTGTTGTTCTCTCTCTGGACGGAGGGAGAAGCCAAGCAGGTAAAATATCTCCTGAAACATACCTGGAATAATCCATCTAAAACCACAGAAACCGAGTAGGACAAGGAAATGCATTAGGTTATCTCTTGTTTTGGCTTGTGAATTTCCCTATGCTAAAAAGGTAGTTTCATTCCTGTTTTGTAATTGTGAAGCTGAGCCCAGAGGGGAATCCTCTGTGTTTTAAAATCTTATTACCCTGTAAAAGTTACCTTCCATCCTGATTTTGCAGGTGTGAGTCTTTTACTTTTTTCTTTATAAATAAAGTTTTTCTTTTAAGAACTTGATTGATTTCAGTGTCCTGAAGACAAAGGGTCTGGTCTGTGCTCACACTGCTAAGGCAACTTGTTGGTATTTTATTCTCAAGCCTCCCCAGGAAAGGGGAGGACAGGGCTTGGGGGGATAGGGATTCCAAATGACTCTTCCCTAAATATGTTGTGTAAATCACTTGGTGGTGGCAGCAGTTCAGTCTAAGGAATTGGTGCCTTTAGAGAAGTTTTAACTTGAGCTGGTAGAATATAAGTTTAGGGGGTCTTTCATGCAGGTCCCCACATCTGTATCCCAGAGTTCAAAGTGAGGGGGGGGAACCCTGACACCACCACACCTCAGATGTGTTTTGTGCAGTGCCCAGTGGACCTGCTCTGAGACGGCCTCTAAACACACCTCTGAGATGGGGACCTACAAGCAGGATAGGCAGGGAAATGCCTAGCTGAGGATTCTGCTAGGGTTTAAGCACAGAGCAGCTTGGCAGGGTCAGGACTTAGACCTGGCGCACACACCCACCAGCAGAAGTTTAGGTGCCTAAGGGATTTTAGTATCAGAAATTTAAGCACGTAGGGAATTTAGGTACCAACAGGGTTAGGGGGGCACCTAAGCAGCAGTTTTGAGGATCTAAATTTTGGACTTAGGCACCTAAACCCTTTATGGAGCTAGCTCCAGGCCATCTTTCCTCTCACATAATCAGACCAGACATGTCATGTTTAGGCAATACAAATGCAGCAACATCATATGAATGGCTTGATTTCCATCACCTCCCAATCCCATTCACCACAGTTCTGTTTCATGGCTGAGAAAGCAGTTTCCACTCCTTTGTCTACCTACCCCACTCCAGGACTTGTGCAATATTCCTTGTTTACTCCTGCACAGAGCACCAGCTGCAGGCCCATGTGCCACTGAACCCTCGGTGTTTGCATGGAGCTCAAGGGATGCTTTGAGGTGGCGAATTCATACCAGCCTGAGAGAGTTTAGCAGACAGCCCCCCCAGCTCAGTCACAAAACCCCACTACTCCAAATGTCACCAATCCATTGCCAGAGTGACCAGACCACCACAGAGAGGATGGTAGGGGGAAAGAAAAAAAAAACAACAAAACAACAACCCAGAAATAACAAAGTCACTGTAAAAAAGTGGGGTAGGTAATCAGTCTTTAGTACCATTATCTACACCCAAAGTCTTCAGCCCCATTTCCATACAAGTTCACAGTCTCCTAGGGAGGCGGGTCCAGCCTATACCCCCTCCCTCCAAAGTCAGTACCTTTTGTCCAAGGTGATTGCTTCCCCTCCTGACCCTTTCTGGGGCAGCTTTCCCCCCTTAGTGTGCCTACCACATCCCAACCTCTTTGGGTGTTACCTTTCCTGCTCTAGGCTGTGCTGCATCTCTCTTTTAGAAGACCCACCCCCTCCCACTCTCAGCAGCCTTAGAAAGTTGGGTCATTGGGACCAGCTGTGTCGGATTGGGGGTTTTTCTCCCACTGTGGGACAGTTCACTCTGTCACAGATGCAGAGGCTTTGTGCTAGCCCTAAATTCCACTTAAACCAGGGGCCAAAGGCTCATGCTGGCTCTCTGCACAGAGCTGAATTTCGGCTTTGCTAAGCACCTGAGCAGCCTTTAACCAGCTACTAAATCTTCCCAACCAGCTACTAAACTTTCCTGGCCAATGTAAACCACCCACCCACCCTCCTTCCAGCCTAAACAGAGCTCAGTTGTTGCAGTCTTGCATAGACTAGAAGGGACCAGCACGACCATCTAGTCTGAACACCTGCACGTTGCAGGCCACAGAACCTCGCCCACCCACTCCTGTAATAGACCCCTAACCTCTGGCTGAGTTATTGACGTCCTCACATCATGATTTAAAGACTTCCAGTTACATAGAACCCACCATTTACACCAGCTTAAACCTGCAAGTGACCCATGCCCCATGCTGAAGAGGAAGGTTGACCCTCACCCCAGGCCTCTGCCAATCTGACCTAGGGGAAAATTCCTTCCAGACCCCAAATATGGTGATCAGTTAGACTCTGAGCATGCAGGCAAGATCCACCAGCCAGACATCAGGGAAAGAATTCTCTGAGGTAACCCAGTGCCTTCCCCATCTAGCATCCTATTTCTGGCCATTGGAGATATTTGCTACTAGCAATTGCAGATCAGCTATATGCCATTGTAGGCAGTCCCATCACAGAATCATAGAATTGTAGGACTGGAAGGAATCTCAAGAGGTCATCTAGTTCAGTCCCCTGCACTTGAACAGGACTAAGTATTATCTAAACCATCCTTGACAGGTGTTTGTCTAACCTGCTCTTAAAAATCTCCAATGATGAAGATTCCATAAACTTCCTAGGCAATTTATTCCACTACTTAACCACCCTGACAGTTAGGAAGTTTTTCCTAATGTCCAACCTAAACCACCCAACTGCAATTTAAGCCCATTGCTTCTTGTCCTATCCTCAGAGGTTAAGGAGAACAATATTTCTCCCTCCTCCTAGTAGCAATCTTTTATGTACTTGAAAACTGTTTTCATGTCCCCCTCAGTCTTCTCTTCTCCAAACTAAACAAACCCAATTTTTTCAGTCTTCCTTAGGTTATTTTTCTAGACCTTTAATCATTTTATTGCTCTTCTCTGGACTTTCTCCAATTTGTCCACATCTTTCCTGAAGTGTGGCACCCAGAACTGGACATAATACTTCAGTTGAGGCCTAATCAGTGCATAGTACAGTGGAAGAATTGTTGTGTCTTGCTTACAACACTCTTGCTAATACATTCCAGAATGATGTTTGCTTTTTTTGCAACAGTGTTACACTGTTGACTGATCTTTAGCTTGTGATCCACTTTGACCCCCAGATCCCTTTCCTCAGTACTCCATCCTAGGCAGTCATGTCCCATTTTGTATGTGTGCAAAGGATTGTTTCTTCCTCCATGGAGTACTTTTCATTTGTCCTTATTAAATTTCATCCTATTTACTTCAGACCATTTCTCCAGTTTTGTCCAGATCAGTTTGAATTTTAAACCTATCCTCCAAAGCACTTGCAACCCCTCCCAGCTTGGTATCTTCTATGCCATTGTCTAAATCAGGGATTCTCAAACTTCATTGCACCGCAACCCCCTTCTGACAAGAAAAATTACTACATGGCCCCAGGAGGAGGGTGTGACATTCTGTACCTCAGGGGAACACCCTGCACCCCCATGTTCATCCTTATAATATGATTGTGTGGTATCTAATTCAAAGTTTGTCATGTCAGGTGCCTTCGGAAGGCTCACGATGTACTGAGCATTGTTGTTATAGTAATGTTATACGTTGTAATTTCATGTATATAGTTATGAGGCTGAAAATGTGTCCTCATCACTTAAAACAAGCCCAGGCAAAACTCTCCAGGAGCAGAGGGGCAGTTCACACCTTATCAGAGCATGTGTGGGACAAACCCAGCACAGCCTCACAGGAACAAAGGATCTATTGGACTCTCGAGTGATTCACCCCCCTTCCCTTGGTCAGTTTGGGACTATGATGAGGTAATGCTCACCTGACTCTGAAGGGGGGGGCAAAGCCAAGAGGGAAGAAAGGACATGATAAAAGGGAGAGACTTTTGCCATGCTCTTCCTCCTTCTTCCACCTCTATCTACAGACACCACCACAAAGCGCTGATCAAAGGGGACAACCTGGCTGAAGGGCAACCAGCCAGCATGTGGTGAGAAGCATCTAAGTTTGTAAGGGCACTGAAAATGTTCAGATCAGCTTAGAATGCATTTTGCTTTTATTTCATTTGACCAAATCTGACCTGTTGTGCTTTTGACTTATAATCACTTACAATCTATCTTTTGTAGTTAATAAATCTGTTAGTTTATTCCACCCGAAGCAGTGCATTTGGTTTGAAGCATGTCAGAGACTCCCCTTGGGATAACAAGCCTGATACATAGCAATTTCTTTGTTAAATTGATGAACTCTTATAAGCTTCCGAGATCCAGCGAGCATAACTGGACACTGCAAGATGGAGGTTCCTAGGGTTGTGTCTGGGACCGGAGATATTGGTTAGTGTCATTCGGTTGCACGATCCAAGCAGCGGCTGGCCAAAAGCACTCACTCATACAGCTGGGACCAGCTTACATGCTAGAGGCTGTGCGTGAATGGCCTGGGAGTGGGGGTTCTCACAGCAGAGCAGGGTAAGTCTGGCTCCCAGAGTCGAGGATTGGAGTGACCTAGCAGATCACCAGTCCAGATTACACCAGGGAAACATCACAGTGACATAGCGAGCAGGGTTTATGTATGGCTTGTTACTCCAAGTGGAGTTTGTGATGGGTTCAGTCACAGAGACCCCCTTGAGACTGTCACCGGATGTGCCAAGATTACCTCTGAACCTGTTTTCCCTGCCAGCTTGGGACTCCAGAAACCTGTTTTGTTGAGCCAGACACATTAGCCTGCTGCAATCCAGACCCAGGGTCTGGTCCTTGCCCCCAAAAGCTGCAGACTTTAACCAAAAACTGTTCAGCATGTCACCTATCTCCAGCACCCAGACACCCAGCTCCCAGTGGGATCCAAACCCCAAATAAATCTGTTTTACTCTGTATAAAGCTTATACAGGGTATCTGTTTTACTCTGTATAAAGCTTATACAGGGTAAACTCATAAATTGTCCACCTCTATAACACTGATAGAGAGATATGCACAGCTGTTTGCTCCCCCAGGTGTTAATCACTTACTCTGGGTTTATCAATAAACAAAAGTGATTTCATTAAGTATAAAAAGTAGGATTTAAGTGGTTCCAAGTAATAACAGACAGAACAAAATAAGTTACCAAGCAAAATAAAACAAAACACGCAAGTCTAAGTCTAATATATTAAGAAACTGCATACAGGTAAATCTCACCCTCAGGGATGTTCCAATAAGCTTCTTTCATAGACTAGACTCCTTCCTAGTCTGGGCACAATCCTTTCCCCTGGTACAAAGTCCTTGTCAGTTCCAGCTCACGTGGTAACTAGGAGATTTTTCATGACTGGCAGCCCCCTTTGTTCTGCTCCACCCCCTTTTATATCTTTGGCACAAGGCAGGAATCCTTTGTCTCTCTCTGGGTTCCCACCCCTCCTTCTCAATGGAAAAGTATCAGGTTTAAGCTGGATTCCAGTATCATGTGACATTTTCACATGTCCTGTGAGACTTCATTACCTACTAGCTGGCACACAGGTATACAGGAAGGCTTACAAGTAAACAGAGCCATCTACAACCAATTGTCCTAGTCAATGGGAGCCATCAAGATTCTAAACCACCATTAATGGCCCACATTTTGCATAACTACAGTAGGACCTCAGAGTTATTTTCATATTCCTAGTTTCAGGTACAAGAAAGATACATTCATACAGATAGGATGACCACACTCAGTAGATTATAAGCTTTGTAATGATACCTTACAAGAAAACTTTTGCATAAAGCATATGCCAGTTACATCATATCGACACTTATAAACATATTTTTATAAAACATATGGAGTGCAACGTCACAGAGTTCACACTTTAAGCACTGATATTTGTGATTATAAGTGAGTCTTAAGTGCAGTGGCTAAGAACAGTCAGGAGGAGGTCACAGTTTTGTTATTTTCTGTTTGCTTCTTTCGGGAAAGGGAAGTAGGAACAGAAAAGCAGAAAGATGGGTGAAAGCAGTGAAACAATTGTGAAGTTGGAGCTTTTTAGGCTGCAGGTTGCAGAAAAAGAGAGGGAGCACCAGAGATTCTTGCAACTGAAAGAACTGGAGATAAAAGAAAAAAGAGAGAGAGAGAGAGAACACCAGCTGGACCTGCCAGAGAAACAGACCTAGAGGCCCCCAAACCCAACAACTCCTATCGCTCCAGCAAATCCACAAGTGGGAACACTTATGTCCTGCATACAGTGAGGAAGATGATATTGCTGAATATCTGACTACCTTTGCAAGGCTGTGTGTAATTCATGAAATCCCTGACGATAAGACAGTTCCTACCCTGATTGCAAAATTAACTGGTAAAGCTTGAAATGTATTCAATGGAATGCTTATTGAAGATGCTTTAGACTATTGTAAATTTAAAAATACTGTTTTGTGAAGTTTTCAGATTACCCCCAAAACATATAGAATTAAATTTAGGAATCTTAAAAGGGATTTTGGGATGAGTAATGGGGAATACGTAAAGAAAATGAAAGATTTGTTGAGAAAATGGGTGAGGGGTAAAGAGGTGGCAAGTTTTGAAGGAATACTTGATCTTGTTACTCAAGAGCATTTCCTAAGCATATGTAAGGCCAAAGTAAAGCAGTGTCTAGGGGATAAAAATGTAAAGACTGTGGCTGAGGTGATGTTATTAAGCCGATGGGAGAGCTCTCTCCTGTCACCTTAGAGTGTCTTCATCAGACGTGCTACAAGTGTGCAAGTTTGTAGGGTAGGCCTGCCCTCTGTGATTCAGCTTAATCACCTCCCACTGTTTTTAGTTCCTGGAGGAGCTGTGGTAACCCTCCCCACATGGAGTAGAACACAATCAAACCCAAACCATTAATAGATTTAGTACAATATGCTCCCCAAAGATATTGCATACAACTGTCATATCTATACACAGTGATCAAGTCACCTCTCAACCTGCTCTTTGACGAGCTGAATAGGCTGAAAGCCTTCAGCCTCACATTGTAAGGCTTGTTTTCCATCTCCTCAGTCATGTCTGTGGTCCTCCGTTGAACTCTATCCAGTATTTCCACATCCTTCTCAAAGCACAAACACTGGTATTCGACATGCTGTGTGAACAGATAGGAAAGACCAGGATGAAGATGATGCCCGGGTTACGGGCTGGAGTGACAGACAGGATGGAGTAGTGTCCACAGTGACTGAAAAAGGAGGAGTGGGGAGGGGGGTTTTATGGGATGGGGGAGATTAGGATCTCTATATTAGTTATGTTGACCTTGTGTGGCTAGCTAGACAGCCACAAGGAGGTGTCAGAGAAACAGGCCAGGCGTTGGACTGAAGGAGACATGTCTGGGGTAGAGATGTAGATCTGTGAGTTGTTGGCCTAGAGATGGCAGTTGAATTTGTGTTTGGGGGTGAGATTACTCAGGGATAAAGTGAAGACTGAATAGAGAAGAGGACCAAGGACTGAGCCCAGTGGAACCCCCTCAGAAATTTAGAAGGGGGATGTGGAGGATCCTCTGATGGACACACTGAGGGAGCAATTAGAGAGGTAGGAGAAGCAGGAGAGCACACTATCATGGCAGCCAAGGGGACAAAAGTGTGGTTGATGGGGTTGCAGGCAGACGACTGGCCAAGGAGAATGAGGATGGAGTCCTAGTTCTGACCTCTGGCAAGGAAGACATCACTGGAGACTTTGGTGAGAGTGTTTTTTCCATTCTCCTTTTGGCCCGCTATCAACTCGAGACCACTGTCTGCCAAAGCATCATCCCATTCCCCTGCCCAGGGCATATCCCTTGGGCCTTGGTCTATTAATCACAATTTTAGGTCAGGGGAGCAGCGTTTATGAAATTGCTCCAGACTTATAAGCCTCTTTAACATGTGGAGCTCCCCAACCAGCCTCCCCTCATTTTCACATGTAACCCCTTATCTGGATTGCCCCTCAATATAGCTCACATCCCTTTCCTCTGACCCCCCTGGGGTTTCTTCCTGTATGCCTCAGGTGTCAGTTTGAACTTTTGTAGCACAGCCTGTTTACAGTGTCCATAACTGCCTACAGACCTCCGTAGGCATCTGGGTGAACGCGTCTAGTGCCTGGAGAGCCACTGGACCTGGTCCTTGTCAGCCACTCAGTTTAACTTACAGCTCCGCTCAAAAGCATTTATAGACTCATCCATACCATCCCCATCCCTATAGCGAGGTAACCATTCAGAATTGATGCACCTGCGGGGCCAGGTGACTGTGGTCTGGTCCCACCTACCGCTAAGGGTGCTGCTCGCATGCTGTCTCCATGTCCAGTCCATGTGGCCCCCGCTCTCTCTCGTGCACTGAGCCATCTGGCCTCCAGTTGCAGCTGATCTCTCTGAAGCTATAGTGGTTTTTTTCTGAATCTGCAGTCTCTCCCCCTCCAGCCTGTGCTTAGAGCTGACACGCTGTGGTCCTGACTGCCTAGCCACAGGAACCAATGCTGACCCCTCAGGTTCCATTTGTAGCCTAAACGTATGCTGTCTCAGAACTCCAGCTGTGTAGGGGCTCTGGTTTTCCAGTTTAACTCTTCAGGTATATGTGAGGGTGAAAGCCAACAGACACACAGACAGACTTTGCACAGGATTCTAGACACCATTACTCTTTATTTAGCAGCACGAGACAGACACAGATTTAGACAAAAATAATAAACACACCAATATGCATTTCCGTGCCTCAGTTTCCTCACCAGTCTGGAGAGTTCTTGGAGATTGGGCAGAGTCTTCTGAGGTGTCCAGGATTCCCTTCCTGCAGCTCATGGTTTCATTTCAGAATCACAGAGCCTGTCCACGTAAGCTCACCTTCTCTGATCTTGGCTGGTCCCTCTGTTGAACCAGACCCCGCCCCTCCCACAATGAAAGCATGCAAATCTCTTCCTACATTCTGCCAAAATCTTCATACAGGTCTCTCTGAGTCCATCGACTTTATGTGTCCTCCCCACCTCAAAACCAACAAATAACAATCCTGGTTCTTTAGTTTTGCTGATGGTGATTTTCCACTTCCCACTTTACCAGCCCCTTTCAGAAAATCTTGATCAAATTGGTTTCCCCAGTCAGGCAACCTCCTTAGCGTACCAATTGTTTGATTACAGAACAATCATGGCAAGTATTGTCCCTGATCTGGCAGGGACATGCTACAGCACATCAGCAAATTGTAGATTCCACATCCACATAGAGGCATTCCATGATACAACCATTTCATAATAACAACGCCATGAAGCAACCAGAACTCATATGACAGATTCCAGGAAGAGGCCATTGGAGACTTTGCTCAGAACACTTTTGCAAGAAAGATACAATTTCTATCAGACAAAAGATGTGTGTGTGTGTGTGTATATATATATATATAAAACCAAAATGGGATGTGGAAGGCAGATATAGAAATAAAGAGGAGATAGAAATGGTGAGATCTTTAAAGGAGAATAAATAACAAGGTAGCAAGCTTCTAAGCCACCAAACAGGTACTTCTAAAGTGCAATTTGCTGTAATCATTGGTGATAATCACTTGCAGTAAGTAGGTATGACCTTCTACCAGATGGATCACAGTAGAGAACAGTGACAAATATGCTATTACAGCAGAATTACATCATTTCTGATATGTTCAACGTAAGCCTAAGAATTTTACAAAGCAAAGAGCAAGGGTCTGGAACAAAGTTATTTTTATGTAGCCAGTGCAGCAGCCATTATGTGCTCAGCAGCAGCTCACACACTGCCCTAGACATTAGAACCAGTTTTTTTTTTTTTTTTTTGCCAAAGGCTTAATCTTTATTGTATTTGCTTATATATAAAATGCCCCTCCAGTGCTCAGGGCATTGTATAATCTTGGCACAGAGTGCAAACGGTGGGCCTGTCCTGCTATCAATACAACACACACTCACAAGAGACCTCCACCCTTCCAGGAGTTTTCCTTCATTCTTAGGAAACAGCAGATGTAAACCTTAGCCAGAACTCCCTCCTGAGTCGGCTCTTGGTAGGGTTTCTCCATGCATGACCTCTTCATCCCTCCCCCAAAGCTTTCCATTGCCTTAGAGCAGTGGTTTTCAAACTTTTAAGGCTGCATATCCCTTTCCAAATAATGTAGTCTACCATGTACTCCCATCTGAGATAGGGTCATAATATACCTATGATTAGCTTGCCAAGTCTTACTAAATAAAGTGCGTTGTCTGCCATTACAGGATATTTCTTGCGTATCCCCGACAAGAACATTCATACCACTAAGGGTCTGCGTACCCCAGCTTGAAAACCACATCCTTAGAGTGACACTCAACCAGTTAACTCCTCCACTAGGGCTAAGGAAGCCCAGTATGACTGCCAAGGTGAATCAGTAAAATCAAGAGATACAGGGAGGCTGTTAGCTGGCAGTTGCTACAAAGGAGAAGGCTCTTGCACCAACAGTGACAAGGTTGTGAAAAGGGATGCTGGTGCCAAAGGAGCAGAAGGAGATGGGGAGGGGAGATGAGGAAGACGAGAGCCTTAAGACAGGATGGGGAACATTCATGGAGGGTTTTAAAATCTTGAACTGGATCCTGAAGTGAATCCCAATGTAACTGCGTTTGAGGGTGAAGATGATATGGTCCCACTTCTTCACCTGTACAGTGGTCGCAGCATTCTGCTCACACCAGCTGATGTTGGGAAGATCACAGAACACGGCACTTCAATAGCCAAGGTGAGAAAAACTGAAGAGGTGGTTGAGAATTTCGGTAGAGATGGAGTAGAGCAGCCACAGACAATGCTGCAGAGGGGGAGTTACAGACATGGAAGATGTGATGGAAGAAGAAATGTTCAGGGTCAGGAATGATGCCAAAGCTATGGAGAGCTGAGGCAAGGGGAAAATCTGTGTCAAGGAGGGTGTTAAAGGAAATAGATCGATCTTGAGGAGGCTTCTCTTGCCCAGGAGAAGCACTTTCGTCTTCACACTATTTTGTTAAATAAAGTTTAGATGAAGCCACAACTTTAGTTGATCATGACAGGTGGCGTGGGTGAACAAGGAGAACTGACTAATGGTGTCTGGCAACTCCTGCCATCCTTGGGCAGGGATTGAGCCACCCCATGCTCAGCACAGGACTCAAGAGTTGACTGCAAAGGTCACTTTAAGCCAAATTTACATCTCATGGTCCTGGAGCAAACCAAGGGCCAGGTCACCCCCTGGCACAAGCCTGAGCAGCTTCAGGGCTGCACAAACTTGGGCTGGTCTATAATAGCCCCAGAGGGGATGTCATGGTGACTGAGGATTACTAGACTGCACTGGCCACCCTTGGCCCTTTTAGTCACACCCTCATACCAAGGGCTGAAGGGGTTGGCATAAAGGTGGTCCACACCACCCAGGGGTTCCCCTACATTGTGGGAATTCCCATGTAGCTGCTGATGCCAACTTTATGGCTGCTTGCCACTGCTTGTACAGGGCCAGGCGTTGACCTATAGGGAGTCAGAGGCCTGAAAGAACTAACCTGGCCCCTCCACCCAAGTGGGAGGGAGGGGATTTGAAAACAGACTGGAAAATGGTCAAATCTAACCCTAAAGGCCAGCCAAATCAAGGAGGAGAGATTTAAAGTGCAGGAAAGGCCAAGCACCCAGGCTCAGGGCACCACCCATGGGATCGCTGGGCAGCAGCAGAGTTACCCGGGGCCAGCCACCTTCTTCCAGAAAAGCATTTCAAACGCAGAGACAGGACTTGCCCTCCAGTGGCTCACCTGGTGGGGCCGGGGGGAATGCTGGGGGACCTCAGGGGGCAGTTTTCTGTCTAGTTCTGCCAAGCCCCGGATTGCTGGACTCGGAACCTCTCCCCCCACCTCCCCTTCGCTCCAGCCTCTGGCTGCTTGCTCCGATCTGCATGTGAGCTTGGCTCGGGCCCCAGCGGCTCTGCCGGCTGACGGCGAGTGCGTGGGAAGCCCGGCTCCAGCATCGCCGCCTTGCAGCCCTGCAGGCAGGACAGTGAAGCGCAGCCGGCTCCGTTCCGCGGCAGCCCAGGGTGAGCGCGCAGCAGGGGCCAGAGCCGCAGCGCCGAGCAGGGAGCTGGGTGCAAACTCCAGAGTTGCTTCCGCCGCTCGGATGCGCCTGGGAGCTGTCTGCAGCCGGGCGAGGGAGACAGCTCTCGGCCAGGCACCGCTTGCCTGCGCTCTTGGGAAGAGTTGGCGCTGGAAGACGGCGAGAGCCCCTGCCGTCAGCCTGAGCACCGCCGCGGGGCGTTCCGCAGCTCCGGGCGGCGTGTCAGAGAGGCGTATCATAGCCCTGCACAGCTGGTGAGGAGGCGGGAGAGGCGCGTGGGGCCAGAGCCCCGAGCGGGATGGGTGCGGGGGCTGCGTGCGGGGGCTGCAGGGTGTTTCCGCGCGGGCACGTGGGGGGGAGACAGGGAGTGGGACCGCTCGCTGCTGGAGTGCGCCTGTTGTGGGACGCTCCCAGTCCCAGTGCAACAACCGGGAGGTCTTTGTGGGGCTGCCTGTGTGTGTGTGTGTGAGAGAGAGAGAGAGACCCTGAATGTACAAGCCCAGCGTATGTTACCCTCAGTGTAGTGGTTCTGTTTGTGTGTATGCCCATCTCTGTGTCTTGGGGGGAGTGAGTGTGAGAGAAAGAGAGTGAGTGTGTTTGAGAGTGTGTGTGTGAGAGAGAGAGAGAGAGGGAGACAGTGTATGTTGGGGAGTGAGTGTGTGTGAGAGAGGGAGAGTGTGTGTGTTGGGGGAGTGTGTGCATGTGAGAGAGAGAGAGAGATTGTGTGTTGGAGGAGTGTGTGTGTGTGTGTGTGTGTGTGAGGGGGAGTGTGTGACTGTGTGTGAGAGAGAGGGAGACAGTGTATGTTGGGGAGTGAGTGTGTGAGAGAGTGTGTGTGTGTGTGTGTTGGGGCAGTGTGTGTGTGTGTGTGTGTGAGAGAGAGAGAGATTGTGTGTTGGAGGAGTGTGTGTGTGTGTGTATGTCGGGGGAGTGAGTGTGTGTGTGAGAGAGAGAGAGTTTGTGTGTTGGAGGAGTGTGTGTGTGTGTCGGGGGAGTGAGTGTGTGCCTGAGTGAGTGTATTAGTGCGCTGTCTCTCTCAGAAGAGGCACCAGGACACAGACACGCTCCCCTTGACCCCCACTGCAGCTCAGCAGAGACCAGGTACAAAGGCTGAGGGAGAGGGACACTCCGACATAAGCAACGTCCCCCCTCCGCCCCCCACTCCCACAGGCTCCAGCTCCTGAGCTTGGTCAGGGATGGCTCCATGGATGGGGGGCGGGGGGTGAGGCAGGAGCAGTGGGGGCTAGAGATGGCCGTGAAGCAGGGCAGTGGGGGAGTAGGTGCCCCCCCTGCAGCTCAGTCTGTCCACTCTCTCCAGGTGCTGCTGCACCTGCCTGGTTCCCTCTAAGCCCCACTGGCTGTCGGAAGGTCAGATGAGGAGGTACCAGCACGATGCCACATTGAGTACCATGCCCTGGGCAGCAGCCCAGACTGCTCTCCCCTAAGGCCGGCCCGGGTAATATCTGTGTGTGTGTGTGTGTGTGTGTGTGTGTGTGTGTGCGTGGCGCGCGCATGTGCATGTCTCACTGAGTGTAAAAACTTTGTGTGTGTACGTGTGACTCAGCAAGTGTAAAATCTGTGTGTGGGTGTGTGCGTGCCACTCCCCAAGTGTAATATTCTCAACGTATGTGTTTGTGATCCAACAGGAAGTGGCCTAGGCCCTTCTCTGGGGGATCCTCCTGATCACTGCAGGAAGCCTGGCCATGCCAGCCCTGTCTGTGTGTGCGCATCGTGCACCGATGTGACCCGTTTGTCTGGATATTTGCCCATGGCTCGCCCCTCTCAGGTGGAGTTTCTGGAGACTCAGCATGTGAGGAGTCAGAGAACCAGCACCTGAAGAGAACTGGAGGAGCCCAGCTCACGACCCTGTCCCAGCCCGTCTGCCTTGTGAAGAGAAGAACCTGGCCAATGTTGGGTAACAGCAGCAGCCCCAATTGCACTCTCTCCAGCCCACCTCTTCTGGGGGAGATCTGCAAGCTCTTCGTCATGGTCCTGCTGATCGTTGCCATCACCCTGGGCAATGTGGTGAGCCTCCTGGTCTTCCTGCAAGCCAGGCAGTTCAGGACCTCTCAGGGCTACCTGAAAACCTCCTTGGCCCTGGCTGACCTGGCTGTGGGGTTCATTGTGGTGCCCTACTCCATATACAGGGAGGCGAGCAGTCTAGCCTCTGGCATGGGGCAGGGAAGCAGCAGTTACTCTATCCCATCCTTGCCCTGCTTCATCACCGGACCCATCTTCGCCGGCTGCACCTTCGTCTCCATCACCACCATCTTCCTGCTGTCAGTGGAGAGGAGCGTGGCGGTGCTGAAGCCCCTGCACAAGAGGGCGGTGATTACCAAGCGGCGGACGGTCTGGCTCATCCTGCTCTCGTGGTCCGTGAGCTTCTTGCTGGCAATAGTGCCTATGATCTCCAGGTCGGACATCACCTTGCAGTATAACCCCTGCAGCAAGATGTGCACCTACACCTTCCCAGCAGGCAGGCTGCCTGGCTCCGCCTGGAACGTCATGCTGCTCTTCCCAGCCTTTGACTTCTCCCTGCTGGGGGGCACTTTCGTCATCAACTTCATCACCTTCGCCGCCATCCACCAGTACTGCAAGGCCCGCAGGCAGCTGGGCAGTGAGGCACAGCATGGCAGCCACCTCTCCTCTGACATCACCGCGGCCAAGACCATTGGCATCCTGACCTTTACCTTCTCGGCCTCCTTCAGCCCTGTCGCCGTCTTCGTGGTGGGCTCCGTGCTGGGCTACCAGTGGTGTCAGTTCTCCTTCTACGCCTTCTGGATTCTGACCTCCAACAGCTGCTGGAACGTGGCCATCTACAGCGCCTGGGACCCCAAGTTCCGGCAAGGAGTCAGGGAGCTGTTCAGCAAGCCGGTGCTGAACTCTGCCTCCCAGCGCCCCAGCCGCTCCACGGAAGGGGACAGCTCAGCTCCAGCCTGTGTGGCTGTCCTCAAGGAGATGTTTCACCCAGAGAATGCCTGATGTGAGCTCTACGCACAACACTTTGCCAGGAAGGCCCCTGTGTTCCTATCATACAGGCGCCTGCAGCCACAGGAAGTCAGTGCAATCTGGGTTTGTGCCAGCAGCTCAGCTCTGCCCCACCAGCTGGGGCTGATGGGGAAGCCTTTATTAGGCTACTTATTTTTGCAGAGCGATGTCATGAGCTGGGATCTTGGGGAAAGGCATATTTTCAGTGCTGTTATGTGTGTATGGATAACTCGGTAACCATTTAACTCTTGCAGAGACAGGTTTTCTACCCCATGGATTGAAATTGCAGGAGTACATGGCAAAAACATAAAGAAGGAGGGGGCAAAATAAGGTTTCAGACTGTTTGTGACAGCACTAATCTTCCAGAAATGGATGGAAATATGTTTGTCAGGGTTCCTTCCCCACTCTGAACTCTAGGGTACTGATGTGGGGACCGGCATGAAAGACCCCCTAAGCTTATTCTTACCAGCTTAGGTTAAAAACTTCCCCAAGGTACAAACTTTGCCTTGGCCTTGAACCCTATGCTGCCACCACCAAGCTTCTTACACAAAGACCAGGGAAAGAGCCCACTTGGAGACATCTTTCCCCAAAATATCCCCCCAAGCCCAACACCCCCTTTCCTGGGGAAGGCTTGATAATAATCCTCACCAATTTGTACAGGTGAACACAGACCCAAACCCTTGGATCTTAAGAACAATGAAAAATCAATCAAGGTCTAAAAAGAAGAATTTTAATTAAAGAAAAGGTAAAGGAATCACCTCTGTAAAATCAGGATGGAAAATACTTTACAGGGTATTCAGATTCAAAACACAGAGGATCCCCCTCTGGGCAAAACCTTAAAGTTACAGAAAACAGGAATAAACCTCCCTCTTAATACAGGGAAAATTCACATAAAACAAAAGATAAACTAATCCGCCTTGCCTGGCTTACCTATACTGGTTACAATATTGGAGACTTGGATTAGGATGGGTTGGAGAAGATGGATTTCTGTCTGGCCTCTCTCAGTCCCAAGAGAGAACAACCACGTAAACAAAGAGCACAAACAAAAACCTCCCCCCCCCCCATCCCCCTGCAAGGTTTGAAAGTATCTTGTTTCCTTATTGGACTTTTGGGTCAGATGCCAGCCAGGTTAGCTGAGCTTCTTAACCCTTTACAGGTAACAGGATGTTGCCTCTGGCCAGGAGGGATTTTATAGCACTGTATACAGAAAGGTGGTTACCCTTCCTTTAATATTTATGACAATGTCTCTGCTCTGTGCTGAGCTACAGGGTGGCCATATAATGTAAGGAATCCACCATACCATGTAATTAACATCCCTTACATTGTTATTGCTAATTTTAAAATGGTTTTTAGAGAGGCCATAAATGTGCAAGATCCTTTACAACTAGGGGGAAAACAGATTTCCCTACCCTGAGCCAACTTCTCTCTTTCCCCCAACCACTCACACTTCCACTCTTATAACACCAATAAAGCATTGGCAGGGTTTACCTTGAAGGTCCTGTGTACAGTAACAGGCTTACAGTGGCACAGCTGTTAGATGAGATAAAACTCTGGACAGCGGATCAGGTAAGAAAAGGAGAATGCAATTCTGGGGCCTGCGGTGTGAAGTGGTGCTCGCTGATGTTGACAGAGTGGAAAACATTGCTGGAAGAAGGAGGTTTTAAGTCTTCTGTGAAATGCTGCTCTATAGCTGTTGTTTGTAGAATGCCTATTTGACATGCCACGGGACAGATACAGTATCTTTGGGGGACCATATATTGTATTAAGTTTATGGATGTTTTAGATCTCATTGTGAGCCAGAGAGTCTATGCAACTCTGTGGGGGGTTACCACAGCTCCTCTCGGAACTGAAATGAATCACTCAGGCTGTAAACACCTCCAGAGAGGTACCACCCAGTAGGGAGGTTTGCCTAGACTGGTTCAGGCTGGGTGTTCCAGGAAGCGAAGAAAGGGCTTTTGGTATACAAAGGCTGAGTTTGGGGTGACTCAGGGGCCTCCTTTATGATTCAACAAACAAACAGACAGGACCTTCTGTCCAAGGGGGAGCCAACGCTTGCAGAAGGGTTGGAAAGACTTTGGCTTGCTACAGCCCCATAAGACTGATGAGTGATCTCGGAACAGTCATTGTTTTTTATGTATTTTCTCAGTAATGATTTTGCCTTAAGAACAGATGCTTTGCTTTGTTAAGGTTAGTTGGTAACTAGTGTACACTTCTTGTAGCCCACAGAGAAAGGTTAACCACAAGAGGAAATCAGAGTGAAGTGCCGAGGGCCTACTGCAAGCCCTCTGTCTGGAGGGAGCTAGAGAAGCAGGTCTCTGCCTGAGAGAGGTGATGTCTAGGAAGCCTGAAAACTTTAAGTGGGTGCCCTCGAGGAAGACCAGGAGTGGAGTCAAAGGAACAGTTAACCCTGCAACTGTGACATGCTGTGGCAGCGGGACAGTGGGAAACTGCTAGTAAAGGGCCAACAGCAGAGAACGCAAGTACTGTAGAAGGGGAAAGCACAGTGAAAAGTCTCATTGTCTTTTCTGGAAAGAAACAGTGAAGCTAGAATCAGGGGGAAATAAGAACATAAGAATGGCCAAACTGAGTCAGACCAATGGTTCATTTAGCCCAGTATCCTGTCCTCTGACAGTGGCCAGTGCCAGGTGTTTCAGAGGAAATGAACGGAATAGATCCATCCTACGTCATCCAGTCCCAACTTCCCCCATGGCCCCATGTCATGGAGTTGTACTCACCTCTCGCGAGCGCCCCCCTGGCCGAGTGCATGTGTTTGCACTCTCTCTCTCTTGGTGGTGTGTCTTTGGAGACTCAGCCTTCTGTCCGAGTCACACACAATCTGTCTGTGCGATGAAAGCAAAGCAAAACCCCTTCTGGGGTACAAGTCCAACAGGGATCTCTCTCAGTTCCCCCTGTAATGTCTCCCACAAGTTGTCCCTGCTCTGGGATAGAGCAGTGCTCCAAGGCTCCCTCCCTGGAGGTAATGTCTTTGCCCTTTTAGGACCTTTCTGGCCACAACTCTCTAGCAGGGCCACTGCAGTTCAGTTCCCACCTCTGGGGGTGCCTCAATGTCCAGGCCACTTACCCTAGTGACTAATGGGAGTTGGGGGGGACCCAGGCCCACACACTACTCCAGGTCAAAGCCCAGGGACCCTGTAGAGAGCAGCCATCTGCTGTGTCCCTTTAACTAGATCACACGGCTTCTCTAAATTCCCTGGGTCACTTCCCCATGCCGTCTTCACCCTTACCTCAGGGCCTTGTTCTAATGGGAGTCCCAGTAGCTAGCCCCGAGCCATCCACTCTCGTCCAGCTCTAGCAAGGACCTGTTCTCAGTCTGGCTCTGCAGATCTTCTTATACTAGCCTGCTTGGTTGCTTGGGCCTTGATTGGTTGCTTCCCACACAGCCATTCTAGGCAGCTTGGAGGACGTCTCTACTGCCCTTTTCTGGGGGGGGGGGGTGTCGGGGCCACAAGGCCTCCAGCAGGGACATCAGGGCCTAGTCCACCCCATCACACCCCCACCCTTGCTCCACCTCTTCCCCAGAGGCCTCGGTGGAAAAGGTGGAGCAGGAAGGGGTGGAGCAGGGGGAAGAGGTGGAGTGGGGAAGGACCTTGTGATGGAGCAGGGGGCAGGGCCATCATCAAGGTGCCGGTGGCCCCTCCCATTTCTAGGGAGCTTCTGGAGCTCACGTCCAGCATCCCCAAACTCTTAAAAACTTCCTTTTGGTCTGTGCTGAATTACAGCTGTGAAACATGGGCATTCAAACAATCAATAATGAAGAGACTACAATCCTTCGAATTATGGTGTTCCAGGAGAATTCTGAAAATATCAAGGCGAGACCATGTAACCAGTGGAAAAGTACTGGAGATTATTGGAATTCAGCAAATGGTAGTTAGATATTTTATGAAAAGAGAGGTTTGATTTGTAGGGCATATTTTAAGAGGGTCAGAGGGCAATGCATGTGTATGGGCACTGGAAGGGAACGTTAATGGCAGAAGAACACAAGTCAGGAAAAGATGATCTTCGATAAAAAATGCGGTACCCTGGGTTGATCAAAGGATTATTCATCCACAAAGAGATTAGCAGAGGACTCTACAGAATGGGTTACCATGGTTGCAAACCTTCAGTAATGGAGATGTCACATAAGGAGGAGTAAGCAGTGTAGCTCCACTGAGGTCAAACGGGCTATGCTCATCCCCATCAGCCAAAGAGCTTGTGCTACCTGTTTGTCTCTGGTTCATCAGTTTTGCTCATTTTTCTAGTAAACAACACTGCCAAAATATGACGAGTGCGGAGTGGTCTGCATTCCAGCGGCAAAGATCAGATGCCATGGACTGCGCAGAGTTACAGATAAAATTAAGGTTTCAGAGTAGCAGTCGTGTTAGTCTGTATTCACAAAAAGAAAAGGAGGACTTGTGGCACCTTAGAGACTAACAAATTTATTTGAGCATAAGCTTTCGTGAGCTACAGCTCACTTCATCGGACGCATTCAGTGGAAAATACCGTGGGGAGATTTATATACACAGAGAACATGAAACAATGGGTGTTACCATACACACTGTAACCAGAGTGATCACTTAAGGTGACCTATTACCAGCAGGAGAGCCGGGGGGAGCGGGAGGGAAGCACCTTTTGTAGTGATAATCAAGGTGGGCCATTTCCAGCAGTTGACAAGAACGTCTGAGGAACAGTGGGGGGTGGGGGGTGGAATAAGCTATTAATCAGCATTCAGAAATGCCCTAGTCCCTACATAATTTGTGTTTTGGACTATATGTGGAAGGGGGACTATATCTCCCCCTTCCACAAATACAAAAGTAGCAATTAAGGATGCACCTAGGTGACCAGAGAAGTGTGAGAAATCAGGACAGAGGGTGGATGCACCTCCTATTGAAAGACAATGAGAGCTGGGTGCCTGCTCTACTTGAGTGTCCCTGAAAATCTCCCCCTTCCTGCCCTGAACACCATAGACATGAGGAACACTTTTAGCTCTTTATATGTATCAAGCAACTTACATGTTTCCAGGCTGGAGCCAGGAACTTGCTCTTGACTGTGAGGCATCAATGGAAACTTTGCAATCAATATGTCATGGTCATCCATTTGTTTTGGCAGCCATTCATTTTCACATTAGAAGAGGTTATTTCAGAAGTTCATCTTCTAAGGGATTCCCAGCTTTCTGAAGTTAGCTGAGCTTCTGTTCACACACACTGACAGAGAGACAAGGAAATGTACATTTTTCCTTTGACAGCTATTAAACCTGAGCTCATCACTGAGCTAAACCATTGTATTAATTTCCATTGCAAATGAGATGAGTGTCTACACCTACTCTAGTGATAAAAGGCCAAACATTTCTACTACTTAATTAAATGAACACATGTTTGAATCATGAAGCTGGTAAGTGATTCCATCAGAATAGCATCATTACCAATTGTAACATATTGTTATGGGTAACTAGACATCTTTTGAATGTTTTTGGCAGCAACATGTAATACTGTCAAACTTTGTCATTCCTTTCACCTGGTATACAGTTGATGTTCTTGTAAAATTTGAAATGCAAATTTAGATGCAGTAACCCTTGGAAATAAAACCAGTGAGGATGCAGATTCATATGCTGGATACTTGTACATATTTTTATTTATTGTGGGCAAATACTGTTTGTGTTACAGTAATGAATGGATTGAGGAGATAGATTTAGTACCACAAAATCATATGTACAAAGCTGAGAGCCATACAGTACAGACATAGGGTCTGATTTAGTGCTGCCCTATACCTGGTGTCATTATTTACACTAGTGCAAAGCTACCATTTTGATTTGCACTTGGTTTGAACTGACAAAAATGACAACATGAGATGCAGAACAACAATGAAGTGGGCCTACATTATTTAAACTTAACTCTCCCCATTTTTACAAGCAAAACCTTAATACCCAACAGTCAAACAATTGACCATTGCTGCTACTTGAGTGTATTCATTGAAATGTGATTTGCTTACAATGTGTGCATGTTCCTTTCTAGTATTTCTTTTATTCCTGCCTGGAAAAAATCTTCTTCCCCCCTCATCTTGAAAGAGAACCATTTTTAAGCGGAATAAAGTGTCTCTGAATAGCTTTTGTGAACCACCAACATCCCACAATGAACAGGTGAATTCGGAGAGAATTGGGGGTTTCTAAAGAGCGATTCTAGAAAGAGCACCAGATTACCTAGGAATTTATGTCCAAGAGCAATTCAAAAGTACATTACAAGCAAGTTATCAAAGTGCACTAGACTTACTAGCTCATCCTTGATTATAATAGCCAACAAAAAATAATAATAGATTCTTATTGGAAATTGTTAATATACCAATTTCTTACCTTATTTCCTAGGATTCTTTGTATCAGTTATCAGTTTCTGTGACCTTAAAGTAATTACTTTGGACCAGATCCTGCCACCCTTACTTTTCCACACTCCTGTCTGATATAGCTCTGCCAGCAAAACTTTCCAGTGGCTGAATGTCAATGTCATTGAATTTCAATAAGACTCAGGAGCCTAAGGCCCAGATCCACAAACAGATCTGGGATTTGGGTGCCACTGAGATTCTCAAAGCCCCACTCAGCTGGCACCTACACATGGAGGTGCCTACATTTCCACTGTTAATGACCCGGCGGCACCTAAGTTTCTGCTACTGGGCATGCACACTGCCATCTCAGTCCTAAGTCCCAGTAGGAGTCTCCCTCTAGGCATTCCCCCACCTATCTCATCTCTGCGGCCCATCCTGGAGGCATTCTCAGAGCACACCAGGTGGTGGGCAGGCGGGGGAGGGTGAGGCAGTAGCCTCACCGAGCACACTTTAGCCCAGTGCTTAAGGTACTCACCCAGGATGTGGGTTCAACTTCTCTTTCTGCCTGATGTGGCAAAGGGATCTGAATTCAGGTTGCCACCTCTCAGCTGACTACGCCTCAGCCACTGGATCACAGTGTCTTTCTCACTTTCATTTTTGCCCAGAACGTCCCATAGTTCAGGCACAAATGTCAGGGTTTGTCTACATGTGGAATTACAACCTTGTGTTAACACATGCTAATGATCACGCTTGTCAGGTCTAGCATAAGCAGGGCACAAGCATTTGCTGCTGGTCCATATTTAACCCTAGGGGAGCTGACTTGACTAGGAAAAAATGTGGGTTTAACATTCAAAGTAGCTACAATATTTCAAAACACCATTAGCACCCAGTGTGGGCACTGTGTAACCTCTTTAAAATCCTGCTAGCTGGCTGTGTAATGACAAGGTTGGCGCCACAGTTTAAACACAGCTAGCAGCAAACGTGTCTGTCCTCTGGACTGTGAAGTGATGCTCTCAGCTCTGGCATCCCTGTCCTGCTTAACTTTCCTGCAGCCCAGCTGGATCCTCATGCAGCCAGAGGGGCATCAGGGATGGCCTGCAGCTTCTGCTCCCCATCTCTGCTGGAGGCTGCTTCAGCATCTGTTCTGCAGGTAGCAAGGTGGCCTCTTTGCATCTCATCTCTCTGTTACCCTGCTGGATCTGAGTGGGTAAGGAAGGAGCAGCTGGAGGGAAGGAGGAGACAGAAGGAAAAGATAGACAGTGAGGGTCTCAGTCCTGGCCCTAGACTCCCAATTCTAGGCCTGCAGATGCTGTCACCCAGCACCTAGCCACAGCCCCTCCGAGTACCCTGCCACTGCTGCCTGAGGCAGGGGGTGTGCCGGAGGATCAATGACTTGTCAGGCACAGAGCTGCATAAAACTAGGCAGCTGTGTGTCTTGTCTGCACTAGTTACAGTTGCATTAGTTACCAAGATTATAATTCAAGATACACAGACAATTCCCAAGGGAAGAAGGAGGCCCCAGGTATGCTCAACTCAATTTGTTCTTTTAAAGGCCACATCCTGACCCCATCAAATTGCAGTCAATTGCAAAACTCTCCTTTGACGTCAAAAGAATCTGGATTTAGTTCTTATTGCTTTTATAGTTTATTGATTTGGTTTTGCACTCTGACAGCAAATGTATCTGGATTGCAACCAGATCTTGAGAAGGAGAGAGAATCCCTCTGGATTCTTCTCCTTTTCCCATTTATTAGGGCACAGTCAGATTTAAATCAAATCAAATCACAGGGTCAAATCCATCCCTGCTGTAAGCCCCAATGGAGTTACAACAGGGGTGAACTTGCACCATGCTTTAAAATCATTAAGTGTCTATGCTACTAACCTTCAGTCAAAATTTCCAAATCTGGCAACCTAAAGTTAGACTCCTGTCAAGGTTCCTTCCGCACTCTGAACTCTAGGGACGTGCATGAAGGACCCCCTAAGCTTATTCTTACCAGCTTAAGTTAAAAACTTCCCCAAGGTACAAACTTTGCCTTGTCCTTGAACCCTATGCTGCCACCACCAAGTGTGTTAAACAAATAACAGGGAAAGAGACCACTTGGAGATGTCTTCCCCCAATATATCCCCCCAAGCCCTTACACCCCCTTTCCTGGGGAAGGCTTGGTAATAATCCTCACCAATTTGTACAGGTGAACACAGACCCAAACCCTTGGATCTTAAGAACAATGAAAAATCAATCAGGTTCTAAAAAGAAGAATTTTAATGAAAGAAAAGGTAAAAGAATCACCTCTGTAAAATCAGGATGGTAAATACCTTACAGGGTAATCAGATTCAAAACATAGAGAATCCCTCTAGGCAAAACCTTAAGTTACAAAAAGACATAAAAACAGGAATATACATTCCATTCAGCACAGCTTATTTTACCAGCCACTTAACAAAAGGAAATCTAATACATTTCTAGCTAGATTACTTACTAACTTAACAGAGTTTCTGAGACTGCATTCCTGATCTGTTCCTGGCAAAAGCATCACACAGACCAACAGACCCTTTGTTCCCGCCCCTCCACCCCAACTTTGAAAGTATCTTGTCTCCTCATTGGTCATTTTGGTCAGCGAGGTTATCCTAGCTTCTTAACCCCTTACAGGTGAAAGGGTTCTGCCTCTGGCCAGGAGAGATTTTATAGCACTGTATACAGAAAGGTGGTTACCCTTCCCTTTATTTTTATGACAACTCCCAAACTCATATTTAGCACCAAAGTAAATTTTATTTGTAGATGCCTAACTATAGATTTAGGAGCCTAATTTTAGGCACCTAGCTTTGAAATTTTTGTCTTTGGGGTACTAAAACTGAATTAAAACCAGATTAATTTACCTTTTACCATCCAAGCTGTTGGCTTACTTTCTACATTTCTTTCCATTTAGACAGCAAAAGCAACCTGGTTGGTTTCACCCGTGAGTATATGTTTCATTTTCCGGCTCTCCTGCACTAGCTCAGTGTTGCAATGGTTGCAAGGGAAGGCTTACATTGGAATTGTTCTTCTTCCACTTAATTTAAACCCATTTGCACATTAATTGAAAGATAGGGTAAGAAATGGAGCAGAGACAGGGCAGAGTGAAATAACACAGGGACACTGAAAAAAGGAGTAGACAGAAAAACCTTAATGAGAACATAAATAGTCTGTATATTGTACATAGGGTTCCTGCTTGTGGCAGTCTCACTGGGAGAGTTCTGGCCCTACGCAGAACAGCCTTTAGTTAGAAAGACAAGGAGAATGAGAGAATATCTTTTATTGGACCAACACATTTCAGACCAGACGCTGACGTGCTGTAAATTAGCATATGCCGATTTGCACCAGCTAAGGATCTGACGCTATATTTTTACACTGCATCTCCTTTGGGGGAAAAATGGGTTTACATTAAAGGATGGAAAGGTTTGCAAGTCGAGCTAGGTTTGTGAACCCTGTGACCCTCCCTGCAAAAAGAGATAGGGACCGACTTTCAGCAGTGCTGAGAATCCATGGCCCCAGTCAAACTCTGTCGGGTTGGGGGCACCCAGAAGTTCTGAGAATCAGGCCTGTGGTTGGTATAATTCACCTAAGCATGGTTCAAATCCCAACTTCCAACCAAAAATATCTCCACATGTTCTCACTGATTTGTCATGAAAAGACCATTTTTAGTTCCAGGGAGCTTCCGACAGAAATTCAGTTCACGCATTGATCATCAGAATGTGCCATATGGGTTTTCAAATGGCCACCAGGCTGCTATGATAACAACTAAGTGGTGGGATTTGGTCCAGCACAGAACACAACATTATAAAGGCTGTGAGCCCTAATGCTTTTAGGAATAAGCTGATCACTGGCTCGGCTAAGGAACAATTTCCCCTCTTCTCCGGTGTTGTTGTAGGTTGCAGGTTTTATGCTTTCTCCGAAACATCCAGCATTAGCTGGAGTGAGAGACTTACTAGACACTGTGTAGTAATACCTCTGCCCTTATATTATCCCATCTTGAACCATTAGCCTCCCTGTGGCGCTGGCTCAGAAGAGGTGGAAAGGTGCGGAGTGGTGTGCACACAGACATGTTCAAGCTACTTTCTGCTATTGTCAGGGATGATCTGACAGCTGGAAATGGGGTTGAGTGGCTGATGTCGATCCAGGGACAAGTAAATGGCCACCTTCTTCAAGGCAAGAGACACATTTCTTTATAAAGTGCTCCTCACTCACATGCTCGGAAATTACTAGGTTCAGGCTTTGTTTGTGAAAGGTGCTTGCTTTACAGCTCCGGAATCCAGAGTGCAGTATTTATCCATAGAAGAGCATGGACAGCAGCAGAACAAGCTTCATGCCCCTACACCTCGCCTCCCTCCTTGGTCAACATGCCCCACTTCTTACCTCAAGGATCAGAGAGGTGTTCAAACCTCAATGCCCGTTCAGTGCTTGAGCTCTAGTCTTAGCTAATACTGCTGAGGGGGGTGGGGCATTGTAGTGTTGGGTACTGTGATGTGGTCACTCATTTAGGTGAGACCACCAACTCGTTTCACACAGGATTTACTAAGGCGCCACTGGAGGTCAGCGACCCCCAGCCGATACTGACCTGTTCCACATTCAGCCATGTGATCTTCTAGAGTAGACACAGTATTCCATGGCCAATCGCCATAACTATCCAGGCTACCGAGCTACCCAGGCTTCACCACTGAAGTGCATCCCTAGAAGTGGATGGTGAGAATTTAAATTCTAGTGTCACGTGATGGGCCCTGCCTGCAGCAGACTATGGCACAAGTGGTGCCCCTGCCTCAGTTCCCCTTTTCTTCCAGAGACTCCAGGAACTCCATGGCAAGCTTTCAGAGCATACGTAGCCCTTAGTGGGGTGAATTTATTACAAAAGGTCCCACAACCATACCAATAGTGCCCAGCACAGTCAAAAACAAGTCCCAACAGTCCATCAACACCAAGAAAAGTTCTGGCATCTCTCCCCACAGTCCAGCTCTCAGCTATGGCTCTGATAGTTCTCACCCCAGCCCCTCTAGCTGGGGTGCTTCTCCATCTTGTCTCCTTCTCAGGTATGTTTCCACCTCTTGCCTGGAGACACAGCAGACTCACCTCTCCATCCTTCCCCCATCATCAGCCCTTTGGGGCCTCCAGCTTCTGGCTCAAAGAGCCAGCAGGCATCTCCCTCTGCATCTCCCAGCCTTCAGCTCCCTCTGGCCTAGGGAAGTTTGTACGTGGGCCCCACACAAATGCCTTCTGCTATGACCTCTCTCACCACTAAGCTCTCAGGCCAACTCCACTCTTCTTCTGCACTCTCTCCCCTTCACTGGATGCCCCCTGGTCTTCCCTCACTTGCCTTTGGGCTGTTGTCTCTCATTTATAACAGCCCCACCCGCATCATCACACTAAACTCAGATGCACCTGGTAGAACCGGAGCTCTGGGCCCCATTTAATTTAAGGGACCAGTAACCCTGTTTCAACTGAGGCATCTGAGATCACAAAGTGCTTTGAGTCTCCTGCAGTGGGAAGCAAGCTGATTTTAGGAGCTGGAGTGGCGAAGGGCCTATGAAATCACATGAGCTTTCTGGTCACCCTTTCGTGGAGGTTGGCATAGATTTATTTGAATTAAATAGGGAAAGATGACCTCTTATTACGGAACTACTCCTATATGTTTTTAATTGAGCCATTTCACCACACAGTGTGTAGCTATGTAACAAGGCATTGCAAATTGTAGCTTCCTTGTCATGGAATTCAGGCTCTGTTAAAAAACCAGTAAGGGCCCACAATTCACAAATAAAAGGCCAGTGCTTATGCCGAGAATGCAGTGGGCGCCCTACTCAGATTATTCTGTCTATACAGCACTGTTT
Source organism: Caretta caretta (assembly GCF_965140235.1). Lineage (NCBI taxonomy): Eukaryota > Metazoa > Chordata > Testudines > Cheloniidae > Caretta > Caretta caretta. The sequence continues at coordinate 26,454,259 of NC_134218.1, read as the reverse complement.
GCAATCAGGGAGAACTCCTTTCTGACACAGATATCTCTCAGCAGGTATTTCATCCACCCAATTACTCCACTGACAAAAGAGGCAGTTTGCTGGGCCAGATTCTGCTCCCACTTATCTTAGCGTAAAATCAACAGAGCGACTCCAGATTGGTAAAAGTCTGGTTTATGGTGTGTTGGTTTCCCGGAACATTTGCTCCAAGTCCCGGAAGGGACGGACAAACAGAAGGACATCAGAGAATGCCTAATTTGGGGTTTGAAGCACCTTCATGGGAGGCTGTTATAGACCCAGCTATTCTCATTAGGGTTCTTACTCACATTGCCAGCAACCTGTAAGGAATAATCAGAATTTATTTTGTTCTATTGGGGGATAAAACCCCTTATGCTGACGAATGGCTCAGAGGCCCTTCGTTTGGGTTAAATGTAAGAAGTGATCTTCAAGAAGCAGTAGCGGTCTCCAGGACAAAGGCCACACGGGAATGCTAATGCCTCGGGAGGAGGGGTGTTTACTGAATTTGCTTCGGGGATAAAGAGGTGTGGGGGACAGATATGGGACAAGGAGAGAGAGAGAGAGAGAAACAATCAGAAACAGACTGAGAAGGGTAGAAAACACACACAGCTAGGACAAAGGGGTTTGGAGGGCAGGGGTGCAAGAGGGGGTCAGGAGCGCAGGCTCCAGGTGGCGTTTACCTCAAGCAACTGCTGGAAGCAGCAGCATGGTCCTCCTCTGGCTCCTACGCGGAGGTGCAGCCAGGCGGCTCTGCATGCTGCCCCATTAGCAGGTGCTGCCCCTGCAGCTCCCATTGGCCACGGTTGCCAGCCAATGGGAGCTGTGGGGATAGTGTGCGGAGCTGGCTGCCCCTGTGCGCAGAAGGCAGAGGCGGGACATGCTGCTGCTTCCGGGAGCTGCGCGGAGAAGCTATAGGAGAAGTCACGGTTGGGCATTCGTGGAGAAGGGAGCGGGAGCTTTAGTTACATCCATATAATTCTATAGAGAAGTTTGCAAAGGGAATTCTGAAAGCAAGGAGCCAGGTGAGTTTCTTGTGATGTAACCTGTGAACTGCCCCTCCCTGGATGCCCTGCTGTGCTGTAAGTGACCGTAGAAAGGAAACCACCCTCACACCAGGATTTGGCACTAAGGGCTCAGTCCTGTCCCCAGCGTTACTGCCCACCTGCAACTATTTTAAAGGCACCAGAGCTGCCCATCTGCAGGCCAGCAAGCTGGGATTCTAAGCCATTGAAAGCCGGGGCGTTCAAAGTGAAGGCCGATGCTTGGACTGCAGCCTAGCCCTGAGAACGAGGCATGGGCTTCCCCAGGGCTGCGGGGCCCAGCACGGTGCCTGAGCTGGGGACGGAGCAGCAGCCTCGGCTCTTTTCTGTCTGAGACTGTGAACGTCGTGCTCGCGAAAGGCTGGATTGTTAGCCCCGGAGACCAAGCTTCTGTGCCTAGAATAGGGGCGACCGGGGCTGCAGCCATGCAAGCTTCCCCCAGGCCATTGTGCCTCAAGCGTCTGCTCCGACTGCCCGGCTGGGGCGGTTGCCGCTCCCCTCCCTCCTGTCATAGGCCTCACCTGCTCCCTCCCCAATGCCCACTGCCCTCCACACACCTGCCTCCTTCTCCCCTGCCCTCTGGCGCCCCTTCCACCACACTGCCTTCACCCCCTGGCTGTCCCTTCTCCCTCACACAGCACAGCCCCCTGGCTCACCCCCCAGCTGGATTCCCCTCAGTCTCTTCCCCAGGCCAGTTTGGGTTTCCCTGTAACACAAACAATACCTCCTCCCACCCCACTGTCCTGCTGGTAATAGCTTATCTAAAGTGATCATCAGGTGGGCCATTTCCAGCACAAATCCAGGTTTTCTCACCCTCCACCCCCCCACACAAATTCACTCTCCTGCTGGTGCTAGCCCATCCAAAGTGACAACTCTTTACATAATCAAGTCGGGCTATTTCCTGCACAGATCCAGGTTTTCTCACATCCCCCCCACCCCCATACACACACAAACTCACTCTCCTGCTGGTAATAGCTCATCTAAACTGACCACTCTCCAAGTTTAAATCCAAGTTAAACCAGAACATCTGGGGGGGGGGGTAGGAAAAAACAAGAGGAAACAGGCTACCTTGCATAATGACTTAGCCACTCCCAGTCTCTATTTAAGCCTAAATTAATAGTATCCAATTTGCAAATGAATTCCAATTCAGCAGTTTCTCGCTGGAGTCTCTGTGTGTATATAAAGTCTGCTGCAGTTTCCACGGTATGCATCCGATGAAGTGAGCTGTAGCTCACGAAAGCTCATGCTCAAATAAATTGGTTAGTCTCTAAGGTGCCACAAGTACTCCTTTTCTTTTTGCGAATACAGACTAACACGGCTGTTCCTCTGAAACCTGCCCCCTGACACAGTCACTTTCTGAGTTGTCCGCAGGCACGTTAGATCCGTTGCTCGCCAGCTCCCGGCTGGGGGGAAACCCGTAACACGAGGCCTCTGTAACCACTGATGCTCGGGGAGCCAGTTCAGCACATTAGCACTCATCAACACCCCGCGGTGTCCACCCCAGGGAGGAGCGCTGCTCCCTGCAGACTGCCTCCTAGCACGGATGCTGCAAGGCACCAACCACCAATCCGGCAGCGCTCTGATGTGTTACTGGGGCCTCGACTTCACTGCTCAAAACGGTGCCTTTTTTTTAAACCTCAGGGTAAGTCACACACATAGGACAGTGAAGCCAGCCACTGACGTCAGTTCGGTCTGCACGCAGAAGCGTATGGCGTACAGGCATGGCGCGTGAGCTGTACGCCCCAGGGAACGGCTCTGGCTATGGGGCAGGGCACTAGCAGTTGGGCAGGCCTCTTTGCTGGTTTGAAGCCAGCCAGTCTCAGTTTTCTGAGGTTTGTCCCTGTCCGGTACTGATAGAAAAGGGGCCATGGTCTGGGTTCATTGTGGGAGACACAGGATGCCATTTTGCAGCGCATGCTGCTCTGCCCCCAACCCCACTGGCGTGACCTGGCATGCACCATGCATGCCGAGCCACACTGGCAGGGCTGGGGCCATGCCCTTCCGGAAGTACCTGGATGTCCTGTATTCTGGGGCTGCATCACCCTCCCGTGGCAGGGGAGGAAGGGACAGCCGGAGGCAACAGGATACTATCCTGCTAAAAATAGCAGGGTAGGCATGGGAAGCCAGGCGTGGGCATGTAGAGAGCCGGGGAGGGTATATATCCTAGGGGTTCGGACATGCAGGGCACGCAACTTGCCAAAGCCGTGTCTGACCGGCTACGCTGCTGTTGATACGTAGGCCTTCTCTTCACGGCTTTGAGTCGGGCATGTCCTTGTTCTACTGCAATGGGAGTTTTATTTCAGTGGACCGTGATCTCTAAGTAACCTCCAGCAAGAGGTTGTTCAGGGAGGAATAAGCAGCCGTGTACTGCTGGAGTGGACCAGTATGCAGCAGAAACTCTTAAAAATGTAGGCTAGATTTCGGACAAAGGGAGGGGCCTGTCCCTTAAATGCTGCCACCGGGGGTAGCTGTGCATTGGCTCATTTGTAGGCTCTTTGGGGGTGAGGACTGTCTTTTTTATCATGCGTGTGCACTGCACTTAGCACAATCTTTGGTCAGGGCCTCTGGGTGCCACCACAATACAACTCCTCCTGCGGAGGCTTGTACTGCCTGGAGGTAATTGTTCCACTCTGCTCTGCGCTGGTGAGGGCTCAGCTGGAGTACTGGGTCCAATTCTGGGCCCCGCACTTTAGAAAGGTGGGGACAAATTGGAGAGTGTCCAGAGGAGAGCAACAAAAATGAGAAAAGGTTTAGAAAACCTGACCTATGGAGAAAGGCTTAAAAACCTGGGCATGTTTAGTCTTCAGATAAAAAGACTGAGAGGGCATCTAATATTAATCTTGAAATCCTTTATGGGTTGTTCTAAAAAGGACGGGGATCAATTGGTCTCCATGTCCACTGAAGGTAGGACAAGAAGTAATGGGCTTAGACTGCAGCAAAGGAGACTGAGGTTGGATATTAGGAAAAACTGTCTAACTATAAGGATAGTTAAACACTGGAACAGGCTTCCAAGGGAGGTGGTGGAATCCCCGTCATTGGAGGGTTTTAAGAACAGGCTGAACAAATATCTGTCAGGGATAATCTAGGTTTACTCAGGGCCGGTGCAAGGATATTTTGCACTCTATGCGAAACTTCCACCTTGTGCTCCCTGTCCCCTCCCCCCGGAGCATCGCTTATTATAAACTTTCAAAAATGAATACTGCATAATGTGGCATTGTTCATTAAAATTAATACACGTTCAGCTTGAAAATTTATTAATTTCATTATTTAGTTTACATATTTAATGAAAATAAATGGCCTTGGGTCTCCTGCAGGAGGCTAGAGTCCCTCCTGCCCCCCGCCCCCCCCCCGCCATGGATCTGGAAAGGGCTGTTTTGGGGATCAGAGCACAGAGCTGGGATCTGACTTCTATTCTCCACCCTGGCACCAACTCACTGGATGACTTCAGGCAAGTTACTTCCCTGTTCTGGGCTTCAGCTCCCCCCAGCACTAAGGTGTGAAATGGTTCCTTGCTCCTGGGCTGGAAAGTGTAATGCAGGCAGGAGTGGGTGTCTGAAGGCCTGTCTTCCCCACAGGTGTGAGGTGAGGACAGAGGTCCAGCCTCCGTCATGACCGTCCTGGTTGCTTTACTCTGCCCCCCGCCAATCGCTGCTGAAGCCCCTTACTCAGAGCGTCTGGCCCAGGGCAGAGGCGTCAGTGTCATTCTGGGCCTGATTTTCAGAGATGCTGAGCACTTCAGGTCTTACTCAGGCAAAACTCCCACGGATTGCAAGGAACCCAGCGAGCTAATCTCCAGCCCCGTCACAGCAAAAGCTGCTGGCCTTTGGGCTATCGCTAGGCTGCCGTGCAATCCTGTTCGCTCCTCCAGCCCTACATTAAAAACCCTTCGGGGTGGGGTGGGAACAGGAAGAAATGGTGGCAGGGGTTTAATGGAGAAATGTAAGGCACTGGTGATGATACTCTCAGTGCATCATGCCCTGGTTTGGTTGCCTTCTGTAAGGGAAGTAAGAGCCTAAGGTACTTCACTGGGAAACTGTTGCAAAGAAGTTGGCACTCAGTTCCCCAAGCCTGGCGTACAGCGTGAGCACAGGGGGAGGGAGGACACCGAACCAAGCGGTTCTCCCACACGTGACTGTTCTCAAAGCTGCATGTGTGCTCGGGGCATTTCCCCACGGCCACTTGCAGGGGCTCTAGCCTGCGGGACAGCTGGGCACACCACAGTGCTCTTGCAAAGCCCCCTCACGCCGATCCAGGCTGGACCCCAGCCACCAGTCCCCGAAGAGAAGCAGGTGCTCGTTACCTTTGGCATCTGCCCTTCGGGTCCTGCCACCTCCAGTCTCCTCCTCGCCCCCAAGAAGAGGAGAGCAGCGATCCACAGGATCCCCAAGAGAGACAAAGCCAGCTGGAGATTCGGCCATCTCATCGGTCAAAAGTCCCGCCTAGCTGGGCGCTGCGTGGGACAGGGGAGGAGGAGGTACCAGGTGTGGAGGGGGTTGGGGAGTGGGGAGGGAGAGGCTGGCTCAGAGCAGAAGCTGCAGCGCCAGACAGTGTCAGGCTCTCCGGGAGGCAGGAAGATGTCGGTGTGTGTCTGGCTGTGTCACCCTGGCTGGCAGCCCCCCAGGAGCAGGGGGAGGTGCTGCCGGCTGCACTGTTTCCCCTGCCGCTGTCAGCCACGGCGTCCCCCAGCTGGGAGCTATAGTGTAAAAACAAATTGGGGAGCACCGCTTTTTGTCACCCCCAAATCTTGGTGCCCTAGGCGGCTGCCTAGTTCGCCTAGTGGTTACACTGGCCCTGGGTTTACTTGGTCCTGCCTCAGGGCAGGAAGCTGGACTAGATGACCTCTGGAGGTCCTTTCCAGCCTGACATTTCTATGATCATCCCTATCAGCAGATCAAGGCCGGCAGGACCATACATGTGATTAGGGACTGGAACAATAGAGACTGCCATTAGAAAACCAATCAGAACCATTCTGTATCTTATCTGCACAAAAAGCTGGCAAAATGCCTAGGAGGCAGTTTACAAAAAAAAAAAAAAAAAAATGAATTAAAGCAACAAAAGAGATTAAGGGAGAGGGGGCGCCGACAGGAGAAATCAGAACAGGAGACTGGTTCACGTCAAAGTGAAGGCAATTATGAGGAATTGAGAGTCGGAATGTCAAATTCCCCCCATATGCACTCAGATCACGTCCCACTCCCTATTTCTCAGCAAAAGGGACTGTTCCAAAATGAAACGGCATTCATACATCAGAGTAAAAAAACACAGGGAGACCCTGAATGCTACGTTCCACCTCCAAAGCAACGCTTTATGGACAAATGATGATACAGGAACATCGAGCTCTCTATACTCAAAACAGACCATTTAATATTGAAGGTAGACAGGGGTACTGTTTCTTGAGGAAGTGGGTGCAGCCATGGCTCTGCCCTTGCCCCCCCCCCTGCTTCGCAGACTATACCACCAGCAGCAGCCCTAGACTATCATGGTTCTTGCATTCAGTCCTTCCTTTGCAATGCTCCTGTTAACTTCAGCAGGGTTTTGTCTGAGTAAATGCTAGAAGATTTGGCCCCAAAGCAGACTAGGGTAGGACTCTGCTTCCTGGCCATTCCAATACCTCAATGAGTTTTAATAGAGGGGTTGTCTATTGGCATTACTAAACACAGCGGTCCAAGGATCCTACGGAGCCTGTGAGAGAGCTCTCAGTGATTTCTATCACTTCCGCTTCCCCAGTGGGACAGGCCTGGTGACATGCACAGGACAGAGCCAGATTCTCCACTTCAGCTGTTGGAAATCAGGACAGCTGATAGCGTAACACATCTGTGAATAGCCAGGATTTCCTAGTTGTCTGTATCCTGTTCCCTGTGATCACTTGGTACATCAGTGTCAGCCAGGGGAGCTCTCCAGTTCTCCTGCTCCATAGAGCACAAGCGGCTTGAGCGAAAGGAGACGCTGAGCAGCAAAGAGTCAGCTGCCATTCAGCCAAACACTTCTGATTCTATCCAGTGGAGGGCGATGGTGTGCACACACGTGCATGCCAGGTCACGACAACTGGCTGACAAGAATGATGCACCAAGACTTGCTCAGGAGCAATCCCTGCATCCAGCACATATCCTATAGAGTGGGGCGCTCTTCCCCACGCCCTCAGCAATTCAATACAGAGTTCTTCAGGGCCGAACTTTCCAAACAATGAAGGGCTGGCGGACACATGTGGGGAAAATACCATTCACTGTTCTGGTTTGCAAACCAAAGGAGGACAATCCCCGAGCCAGTGCATGAAATACATCCTGAGCATTTGGACAGGGAGTGAGAGGTTCGGGGAACTCTTGGGCAATGCAGCTACTCAGCACAGCCATCAGATGCGGGGGTTCATCCCTGGCTGCTCCGTTCTCCGTGAGAGGCAGCTCCTTGCTCTCCAACTTGGTTAATTGACAATGGTAACAGGGCAGATGTGTTGTGTGCCACCCAAAGATGGGGAATGAGGTCACAAGACAAGTTTCCAGTGGGGACCCACGATTTAAAGTAACAGAACAGAAAATACCCAGGCAAGTCTGTGCTGTCATGTCAGCTTTCTTTTTGGCCTGTCATATCTGGCTGGAGCTGCAGCTTCAAACAATTTGCATTCAAACATGGCAACACAAAGAGAAGGTCTGAATTAGGTACAATGTGTGCTCTGCTTGGAGCAACACAAGCCCACCAGTGCTTTAGAATGGGGTGGAAGGGTGAAAAGGGAGGAGTTTCCTTTGTCGATCAGAAGGACAGACTCATGGAAAGCCATTTTTTGAACTCTTCAAGGCAGAGGCTGCCTCTGTGTGCTTGCACCTAGCATGACAGGGCCTTGATCTTAACTGGGGCTTCTAAACACTACAATAAAACAAATAATTAATAAGGTTATGATGGGTGTCATGTTACACATGGACTTCAAAGTTATTTTTCTTACCGTACGAGCAAATGTTCAGTCTTGGGAAAATGTACTGTGGTGTTAGTTGGGTATTTTCATGGTTCCATGTAGAGGGAGCCACATGAACAGCAGGAAAGTTTGCACTGTCCTGGGCTTTGATCAGAGTCCATAGGTCCTGGAACTAGGGGTGCTGGGGCTGCTGCCGCGCCCTCTGGTTTGAAGTGGCTTCCATCATACACAGGGTTTACAATTTGGTTCAATGGATCTCAGCACCCCCACTACGCACATTGTTCTACCACTGCTGTCAGAGTCAATTCTTGAGGCAGAGTTACTCTCTGGCAATTGGACATTGATGTTGGGCTGAGATTCCTAAAAGAAGGGATTCCCTGCCTGCTGTTTGTGACCACCTCTGTTCCAGGACTAATGTAAATAAAAAGCTGCACTTAGAATATACCGAGACTCCCCATCATTGAGTGCTGATTTCTTCCCCACTGGGATGCTTACCTGCAAGACCCTGGATAACTGATACCACTTAGCAGCGGGGCGAGAATAATCATCGTAATTTCAGCCACACCTCCTTTCACCCTTACTGTTTGGATCTTTAACTGCACCATGAACACTTGCCCTGTGCCCTTGTGAGGCAAGTGTGGTGAATGCTCTCATCTGGTTCTGTACCTGCTGTGAACACCATGCAAACACTAACTAATTCACCCTCACCGTGGCGTGTGCGGGAGGTAAGCATTGTCACCATACGAGGGGAGAGTCGAGATAGAGAAGTGGTAGGCTGCCTCAGCCAAGGTCACCCAGTGAATCTATCTTATTGGAGGATTTTATACTGCCCTCTATCACCACGCCAGATTTCTCAGTCTGGTTTTCTCTTCTCTTACACTTTTCCCAATCCCTTCCTCCTCAACCATCTTCACTGGAAGAGAAGAAAGACGTTACCCCTCATGTAAGTAGAACCGAATAATACAGAGCAGTTACTCATGTCTGCAAAGCACTTCCAACAACAGCTGGACTACTGAGACTAGTAATTCCTTTCAAATAGTTCCCCAAATTGCTGTCAGACCAGACTAATTCCAAATCACGACCAAACTGGCCTGGATCCAGATGGTGACTTAGAGGTGAAAGACTTTGCAGATACTCAGGTGCTTGTTTATCCATTTGGCATAGCCCTGATTTAAATGTTAAATACCCTGGAGCACGGGAATGAGAAACCTATGGCACAGGTGTCAGGCTGCAATGTTTGTCAGAGAATACATAACAGACAGCACTGCCCAGTGCACACGTCTTTAATCTACACTTCAGGAAATAACTGGAAGTGGAGCCTTTTGGAAAGATAATATCCTTAGACAGAAATTAAATTGCTCTGGCTCGATACAGATTCCCCTTGCATTTTTCCTGGTGGTAGGGTCAGAGTATTCTTGTGATGTGAAGCTTTTTACAAAGCAATTTAAAAAAATAAGCCATGCAGCACCTGTATTTATGTTCAGCTTCAGCAGCTATCACCTTTCCCAAATCCCTAACAGCATTGATGGAAGGAGGGACTAGTGGTTCAGGTATTGGACAGGGCCTCAGGAGGTCTGCAGTCAGGTCCTGGCCCTGCCACAGACTTTGTGGGTGATCTTGGGCAACTCACTTAGACCAAGATTTCCAAAAGCAGCTAGTGATTTTTGGTGCCCTATGAGACCTATTACAGGGGCTGATTTGCAGAAAGCATGGAGCATCCACACCCTGACAATCAGGCCTCCTTGGGTCTCAGCTAGGGTTCTTACCGTGCATTAGAAGTGCCCTCAGGGAGTTTAGCTCTGCACACTTTAAAGAGCATTATGCTAAAGCAGACAAAGGCACTTTTAGTGTGCAATGAGTGTCCACAGGAGGAGTTAGTGCAGAGCAACTAGTGCACTGCAAATTCACACCCTGCCTTGCTACTCCCATTTTAAAGTGGGGCAAATCAAAGCATACTAGGGAACTGGTTAGCGTGCATCAGCAGGGTCCACATGGATTCCTAGTCCGCAGCCAGCTGGTGCAGGGTACATTTACATCCTGGTTTGCATGAATTAAGCAATAGTGTAGATAAGTCCTTAGTCTTTCTGTGCCTCACTTGCTCATCTGTAAAATGGGGATGATAATCTCTCCTTTCTCCCACCCATTATCTGCCTTCTTACCTTGTAAACTCTTTGTGGCAGGGGATGTCTCTTACTGTGTGCGTACAGCCTTGATCTGGGGCACAGCCTCTAGGCTACTGCAGTACTAATAAATAAGAGTAACTGGAAATATTTTGGCCTGAGGACGCTATTTAGAAGAGCCCTGATAACACTAATACATTTCACAGGGAGAAGGTCACCCAACTTTGTCCCATCCCCTGACTTGCGGTGCAGCACCTCAGGAAGTCATTTTAATAATCAGGATCTCTCGGCTTGGTCTATTTGCTTCATTTAGTGTAATTCTTACTTGAGACTCTATGCGACTCTTCTTTTCCCCCCTCTTCACCTATTGGCTATGTTGTCACAGCCCTGCTGACAAAAATACATAAGAGAAAGGCATTAGATACAGTTGCTTCATGGAAACATAAGCTTCAGGCAACTCTAAGCTGTTTCTTCACTGTTCAGTGGTTGTGAGGTTGCCGCTTGTCCTGTTTTGGAATAGTATGTGTTTTATTCACTACAGCACCCTAGGGGCCTGAGCAAATCAGTAAACTAACACTGAGATTAAAAATGAAAAAAGGTCTGGAGAGTTCAGGAATAAACTGAAACAGGAGAGAACCACAGGGCTTGGGAGGCAGTGTTTTAGAGACAACATGGTATTTTTGGACTTCACCCCAGCACTCATTTTTCAGGAGCCCTTGGACTTCCGGGGGGCAGTACTGCTGAAAAACGGATGGTGCTCGTGTAGAGGAGGGGACAGCTGCTCTTTCACTCAGAGCCCAGGCTGGAACCAAAGGTGATGAGCGGCAGGTTGTTTTTGCTGGGGAGCTGTCATAGACTCCTCCCAGAGCGCCCCCTGATGGTATGACCTAGCACTGCAGCACTCCCACCTCAGTTTCCCACGCAGTGACCAGCCAACTCCTGCCATACAGGTGACCTAGCCAAGCAGCTTTAGAGAGTTCCACCCCTTCTGGGCTAGCAGCATCCCCAAAGTAACCACAAAGTCTTCACTCCAGCATCACACCAGGCCCAGCCCATCCATCCCCATGTGGCTGTGTTCTCTCCTCAGCCCCTCCTGGGAGTTACTCCCTGGCCTTTCCACAGGCCTCTGCCTGCCGTGTGCTCCTGCCTTCTGGCTCTGCACAGCCTCTGCTCTCCCCCCAGCCAGCCCTTAACTGCCAGGCTGTCCTCCTTCTAGCTCAGCGCACAAGCCTCTGACTCCCCTCGGGCCCAGTCTTTATACCCCTTCCCCCATCTGGCCTCACCAGCTTCCTCCTGGCCCAGACATCCCAGCTTCAGCTCCCCTGTTCTTCTGGTTCCTCAGACCAGCACAAGCCCATATGCTCTCCTCCCCCGCCAACAGCCATCCCAGGGCTTTGCTCCTCTAATCTCACGCCTTGCACAGGTGTAGCAGGGCAGGGCCAATGGAGCCAGGCAGACTGGCCCCAAGCCCCTTGGTCTTTAAAGGGACAGGCCACCCCATTACAGACCCACGCAACTTTAGTTCATCTGGAAGATCCAGCACAAGCAGATATTAGGGCTGCTTGTAGATGTAAGTACAACTCAGGGGCCAGATCCTCCAGGCCATTAAGGCTGCTTCATGCTGCTCTCTGAAGCCAACTTAACCAGCCACTTGAGGATTCCCCCAGTGCAAGGGAACCCTTTGGTGGAGTAGAGCTGCTGGAGCAATTTCTGTGCCACCCCTCCCTCCCAGCGACTCCTGGCTGGCATGGCACAGGTGATGTGACCACCGAGTGCTGGCGATGTAAAGGGAAGGGTCTCCAGCAATGACCCCATGACATTGGGATACCAACCCAGAAAAGCCCTGCACTCTACAGCCCACCCCCAGCATGCAGGGTTTGGGAGGCGCTTGGTATCTTCACCACTTACCCAGTGTTCTCCTGGTCCCTGCATCCTTCCTGTCTGTGCTGGAATCCTCAGCTCCGGCTGGGCATGGCCCCACATTGCCAGAACTTTGCTTCTCAGACTCCCTGAGGGTCACCCTGCTCCGGGTCCCCAATGTCCAGGTTACTATTTCATTTACCCCTTTGCACCAGACCAGCAGACGGTGTAAACCGGCCTTGATTTCAGCGGAGCTGAGGATTGGCCTGCTGGATGCTTCCTGAGCAAACCTCTTAGATTGCAGCTTTGTCTCTGTCACATACGCACTTGTCTGTAGTTGTCATGCCGCTCGCATCCCCTGCCTCAAATGCTGTGCCGGGTTCCAGCTGTAATTGGACAAGAGTGAGGGACAGGCTCAGACTGTATGCGCCACGGGGCTTGTTTGCCTCCTGTCACCATTCAGCTTTCTACCACCTTCATGCTCTGCAATCAATGCAGTCCTGCCGGGCGGTGATCAATGCACAGGAGGCTCTGTCTGCCCTCTTAGTAGGGCCAAACTGAAGCCCTGGAGATTGACTCTGTCTCTGTACAGAACAAGCAGAGCAGAGGCAAGCTGCCCTTACTCTGCTCCAGCCCTGTGCTTCAAGGGGATCTAGCTCTGTCTTGCTGCATGAACTTGGGCTGCATGGACAGTCGTAGAGTCACAACTGACTCTGGACTCCCAGTTCCATGGTCCCAGTTCAGGAAACCATCCCTAGTTAGGACGGCATTTAAGCACATGCTTAAGTCTCAAGTAAATAGTACTTAAATGCATGCTTAAAGTTAAGCACATGCATATGTGCTGTCCCAAATAGGGGTGGTGTCCAGCATGGGAGCTGAGATTAGTATAGTCTCCTAGCCCCTTTAATCCCAAATCACTTCACAAGCTATCTACACACAGGTACAGCTGCTGCTGAAATGCAGTCTCCCCTACCGTGGGAAGGGAAGAGGCAGGACCCCACAGAAACAGCGGGGAGAAGAGGGATTTTTTTCTTGGCCAGGATGACATCAGAATCTATTTAGATTCTAAAGCTGTTTGGGGCAGGGACCGTCAGGGCCCCATTCTCAGTGGGGCCTTTGTCATTACCTTAATAAATTTTGATTAACAAGCAAGCTGAAGGGGAGGAATGGCCATACAGCTTTGGGTTGTTTCTAGCTAATATTTCTTTCGCTCTGCATCCTCCTGGCGCATCCCACTTTGCTTTTTGGCTGCTGTTATTGCGCTTGCAAACAGCACAGCCTGTTTTACTTCTCTGGCCTTTCAAATAAGAAGTTTAGTCCTTAATATACTCAGTATTAAATTCAGATTTCATTTCAAAACAGATTTTCAAAAACTATCGTCGATTTTTATCCAGCCTGGGGGAGAGAGAGAGACAAGACAGACCATTTTCTAGCAATGTCTTTGACAAGATGTGAAATCTGATCTTCATTTTAAAATGAGGTGCAGAGATGCCTCTTCAGACCTGAAGAAGAGCTCTGTGTAGCTTGACCGTTTGCCTCCCTCAACAACAGAAGTTGGTCCAATAAAAGACATTACCGCCCCCACCTGGTCTTTCTATAGAAAAGTGACCATTTTCTATTGAATTTTATAGGACTTTCCCATAATTTAATTAAATCAATTTAGTTGCATCTGTACAACTCCTTGTGTGGGCACTCAAACTGCTTTCAGAGTGGCTGATACCAATTTAGCTTAATTTGATAACCCTTGATAATCCTGCCTAGGTCTTGATGGTGTGAAGGGTTGGGTTCTGGTGCCCTCTTCTGTTCCAAAGCCAGTAAAGCTAATTGCATAAGGAAAGCGAAGGCTTTGTTCACACAGATCTCACTGGAGGCTACACTGACCTCATCAGAGCTCTCTTTGGCAGGGCTCTAGTTGGGTCACTCCCTAGCAGGAAGCAGTAGCGAAGGGCCTTGCAACTCATGGGACTTTTTGACATGTGATCCGATTCGGTGAGCAGCATGAAATCCCAAACTGCAGGGCAACCCCGAGTTTTGGGACTGAGCACGTGGGAGGCACGTTCTTGGAGATACAAGGAGGTCATCCCTCTCCTTGGTGTCCAGATGACCCCATCACAGGAGCCTTAGCTAACCTCAGAGTAGGCAGACACCAGGTCTCCCATCATCAGAGGAAATTCACACTGATTATGCCAAGATCCACAGAGAATTATAATGCACCAAGGACAGAGAGCCAGAGATGTAAGGAAATGAGGCCCTGCTAGAGAGTTGGCCAGGTTCCTGGGGCATGGCCGCCTCCTGCTTTTTTCCCCAGGCAGGGGGTGCTGTACCAGGGATCATGGAGGGCATCCAGTTGTGGGGAGGTACAACATGCCAGTACTCTTGCCTGGAGTAATGAACCATCCCCCCACATGGCAGCAGCAACCCCCCTGCCCTGCCTGCCCTATGAGACCCACCTTTTACTGATGTTGCTTCTCAATCCAGCCATTAGGCCAAGGCCCAGTAGGTAGGAGGCGGGATAGCTAGGAGCACAGGATGGTGTGGTTGCAGAAGGAACCAGCGGGAGAAGTGCAGTGGGTAGCTGGTGGGGCAAGGGATGCAATTAACTCCAGGATCCTTCAGGCTGCGGCCATGTCTGGAGGTACAGCAGGCTCAGATCTTGCAGGGGAGGAAGAGGAGGGATTAGAAGCTGAGTGGGGCCCGGGCAAGTGCTGGGGACAGGAAAGGAGGGTGAAACAAAGCATTCAGTTCTTGAACGAGCTGTACAGCCAACTCAAATGAGTGTGGAGGAGACAGGCCCATGGTCTTACTCCCTTCTGCAGGCACCAGGGGCACAGACCCAGCACCCTGCTAAGGGGTGTAGCAGCAGGCAACCTCCTCTGTGCACTGGGGAGCCTGACTTTAGCTACGGGCCAGTGCAGAGTCTGGGGGAGATTGCTGTTGCCTCCCTTAGCCTGGGGTTATAGAAGGCCAGTCCAGCTGAGCAACAGCCACGGCTGCCATAACTTGTGTCCCTGCAGCGATGGCCCTGTGCAATGCTACAGAGGCACATCCCGGCCATTCCACCTGCTGTGCCTGACCCGGCCTGCCTCCCACACCTGGCAGAATTCCTCAGGGCAGCTTTGTGGGTGGTGCAAAAGGTACTAGAGAATTATCTGCATTGTAGACACAGCCCCAAGTTGGGACACAAGGCACAGCCTAGCAGGGTGTTGTGAATGTCAGCCCACAAGGTGATGTAATACCCTGGTATGTGTTATGGTGTAAGGGTTTGATTAACATGTTTAGAGTGTGCAAAGGGCTCGGGTGGAGCATCCTGCTGTGTGCATCAGAATTGTTGTTATTAATCACACTCAGCTTTTATGTGTGGAGTAACAACAGCGATTCACCCAATGACCAAAGGCTTCCTGGTGGAGATAACCCCAGAGACGCACCTGCATGTGGCCAGAATACACAGCTGCTTATCGTCCGGTCTGACTCGAGCCTCCTGCCTGCACGGCCCTGGGATAATGAAGCAGGTGGATTAGATTTCAGCTTTGGCTGTGTCTCAGCAGGTCCTTGAGGTCCTCTGGGGGGAGCCTACTGAACCTGAACTCTGAACTCGTGTGGGGAGATAAGTTCATGGAGGCTAGGTCTATCAATAGCTATTAACCAAGATGGTCAGGGAGGCAACCCCGTGCTCTGGGTGTCCCTAAGCCGCTAATTGCCAGAAGCTGGGACTGGATAACAGGGGATGGATCCCTTGATAATACCCTGTTCTGTTCATTCCCCTTTGAAACAGCTGGAATTGGCCACTGTTGGCAGACAGACTACTGGGCTAGGTGGACTATTCGTTTGACCCAGCATGGCCATTCTTGTGTTCTTATGGGAAGTTGCACGGAATTAATATGCCTGCGCACTGCTGCCCTCTACTGGATGGACTTCTGTGTGACGCTCCCACTATTGTGTGGCTGGAGGGCAATAAAGGGGTACAGGGGTTCTCAAACTTCATTGCGCCGCGACCCCCCGCTGACAACAAAAATTACTGCACAACCCCAGGACGGGGACCAAAACCTGAGCTTGCCTAAGCCCCGCTGCCCGGGTGAGGGAGCAAAAGCTGAAGCCCAAGGGTTTCAACTCCAGGCAGTGGGGCTTGGGCTTTGACCCTGGGCCCCAGCAAGTCTAAGCCAGTCCTGGGGACCCCATTAAAATGGGGTCATGATCCAGTTTCGGGTCCCAACCCACAGTTTGAGAACAGCTGCCCTGGTATGATGCATTAGTAATGGGAATTCTCCTTTAGCTCAGGTAGCCGAGGTCTGTGTTTTGGAAATGAAGGTCAGGTGAGGTCTCTTTTCCCCCTGCAATAGAGGAGGGATGTCTAGAGGAAATAGAAGCAACATCTATGTCCCAGCTACGGGGCAGACAGGCTTGGTCCCAGTTGTACATTAGGAGACAATATTCCTCTAGGCAGGAATGGAGTGTGCTCTAGTGTTTAGTGCAACCAATAGGGAGGCAAGATTCCAGAGTTTTAATCTTATCTCTGCCATTGACTCGGTCTGTGGCCTCCTCTGCATCAATTTACGCCTGTGTAAAACGGGAATACTAATATTTATGTACCTCACACATGTTGTGAAGTTTAATCTTCGAGGGCCTGGTTCTGTCACCCTTACACTGAGCACTTGCCGAGTTTGCAAAGCCCCCTATGAACTGCTCTCAGAGTAAGTGGCTACTCACATTAAGGCTCGCACTGCTTGAGAATCCAGGGCTTTGAAGTGTGCAGTAATTTTATTATTACGTAGCAGGTAACCCAGCCAATAGACTGCCTTGGGTGGAGGATGCTGTGAAATATAAGTCATTCATCAATTGTGGACCGTGGTGCCCACTAGCTCTTTTTTTCTCCTTCGAAGGAGATAGAAAATTGGGCATGAGGTTACAGCTGTATAAATGTAAAGGTACCCAAATGATCAGTGTCTGATACGGGACTTCCATCAGGACCACGCGTGCTCTACGTGAAGATCACACCCCTATATCAACAAGCCACGGCAGAGGTGGTTTTTGTCTAGGTGGGAAGGAGTATATGGATAACATCTATCTTTGTCACCAGCTTGAGACCCCCCCCCATAGATGAGATGACAGGTGGCCAATAACACGCCTGACTCTGCCTTCGCTCTTCAGCACTGCCTTAGTGATGGGTCTTGCAGGCCACAGACTGCTTCAAAAGAAAGACATTTACCTTGTAACGACAGAAAAACCTCCCTCTCCCAATTCCCTACTTTGGGTGCACTGAGCACACTCACCCAAACTGAGCATGGTCGTCACTGCCCTCTCTCTGCTGAAGCAGGCAGGTCGTTGGGGGGGAAGGGAGAAGTCACTGTAACGGTTTTCCCTCGAAGAAACTGAGGTTCTCCTGAAGCATCTGGAGTTTGTGTCAATAGAAACCAGGGGTAGAAATCGGGGGGGAACATGCAAATGCTTTGTTTTGATAAAAATTGAAAGAAAAATCTGGCCGCTTTCCTGGCAAAGAGATTCCCACCCACGTCCTGGCTTTCGCGGCACACTTATAAACTCTCACGTTTTCTCACTTCTGTCGATCGTTATTTGTGTTGGGGTAGCACCTTGGGCCCCAGGCAGGGATCAGGTCCCCACTGTGCTAGGCACTATCCAACAGATAACAAGGTGGGCCCTGATCCAAAGCAGTTACAGGGCTTGCCTGTGCGTGAGTCCGGACCAGAGGGGTGTAAATTCTAGTGCACACCAGAGTGTCACGAGCGAAGTGGCCTGCGTAACCCCTGCTGATGCACGCTGAAACGTCCTTGTCCACAATGCAGTAGTGTTTGAAATGGGACGAGATTCCTGGGTGCTAGGGAACTTTCAGTGGGTGCCACATGGGCCAATTAGTGCACAACACATGGGTGCATACTAGAATTTACACCCCCTCTGTTGCAGAGTCACGCACTGTTTAAATAAGCCTATAATCGAAGTAGATTACTTCCAATCTTCCCATAGTATGCCTGCTAAGAAACCTCTCCTCTTGGAAATTCCCAGGGTACCATTCTCCTCCCAGTGAAACTGGTGTAAAACTCCACTGATTTCAGTGGGGTTACTCCTGTTTTACACCAGTCTAAATGAGAAGGCAAATCAGGCTCCCCAGGCCTTGTCTACACTGGGGAAGTTCCTTCCCAACTTCAAACTGGTATTAAAACCAGTTTGGGAAAAATTTCCCCAGTGTAGACAAAGCCTGAGGGTCCCATTCTGCTCTGTTTGCCTGACATCCCCAGGTATCTTTAACTAGACCACACATGGCCACAGTTGCCAACTTTCATGCGGTAAATAAGCACCCCGACTTTCACAATAAACCACAAAACAAGCTAATCCCATTTCAAAACAAGGCCAAACTCAGCCAATCCCTAAGAACCCCAACACTCTATGTGACTAGATCCCCCCCAGCGTGCAGTCTGGGACTGTGGTGGGCCCGCTGTGCACCCCTGACTCTCTCCCCGGCTTGCCCCTGGCCCCTGCTTGCCCCCCTTGCCGGGAACCAATCAAAAAAAAGAAGCAACAAGCTACAAACCAAAAACTAGCCAACAAGCAACTCACAAGCCAATTAAGCCAAAAACAAGCCCAATTTTTGCATTTTTTCTGCAGGTTTGGCATGTCTGCACGTGGCACAATCATCTTGTGACCTGCTCTTTGTAAAGATCTGTTTGTTGGGTAAAGAGCTGTCTGTGCCTCTCTAGCATAGCATTATCCTTTGCAGAGACTGAGCACGGATGGGTCAATACACATTCAGCACCCCCCCTCTCTGGATGCAGGGCCACATGTTCAGTGTTTATGTTTCACTGGATTACGGTGGGTCATGCCAACAGCAAAGCCTAACTGATCGTCTACTAGTGCATTTCTCAGCTGGTGCATTTCTTGGCCTAGTGTGCCAAGCCTATGCCAAAAAATGCTTGCAGCACTCTGCTAGGAAGGAGAAGAACAAAAGGATACTGCAGCTTCTTTCTTCTGTCATTGCATTTTCATACCCCGTTGCTTTCCTGCTGGTCTCCAATGCAGCATCTGTGCATTGGTACATTGTGGTGGCAGCATTCCTTTACGTGCCCGTGTTCCAGTGGGGCCTATCAGTGGAGGGAGGTATGTTTTGCCCCATGTATATGATACTTTAGGTAGCACTGAAATGATTAGTCCAGGGTGGCCAAAACCTTCCAGGCTTATGGAGCACACATTGTTACTACTCAGCCTCCTTCTCACTAACTCCTTCCCCTCACATTCCCTCCCTTTCTTCAGGGTCAGACACTTTGTTATGGGTTGAGCCTGTTGTCTGACCCTGGTCCCATTAACTCACAGCAAGAGGAGCAGTGAGCAAAGGCAGGGAGGTAGTGTTGCTTAGTGGATAGAACACTGGACTGGGCTGCAGAAGAGCTCGGTTCTAGTCCTGGTTCAGCCACTGGTTTTCTGGGTGACTGTCACTTCCCTGTGCCTCTGTTTCTCTATCTGTAAAAAAGGGATAATGACACTGACTTCTCTTGTAAAGCGCTTTGAGATCTACTGATGAAAGAGGAGGGTATTGTTGTGTGCACTCATGCTGTGTGCTAGCTTCTTCCCTATGGCTGCACATGTGCGAAGTTCTAATGCAGTCTGAGCGGTGCACAAACCCCGGCAGCAGTGCTGGTCCAGAGATTAGGAGCGGGAATGTAGCATCCCTGATTTAGGATGGTACTTCAGCATATGTTTAATTTTAAGCAAGTACTTAATTCCTATTGACTTCATATGCAGCTGCTTAAAGTTGAGCATATATTAAAGTGCTGTCCTGAACACTGCTGACTTCCTGAATCAGAGCCCCTGACATGAGCCTAATAACAG
The DNA here is from genome assembly GCF_965140235.1 of Caretta caretta. Taxonomy (NCBI): domain Eukaryota; kingdom Metazoa; phylum Chordata; order Testudines; family Cheloniidae; genus Caretta; species Caretta caretta. Next base: position 26,434,499 of record NC_134218.1, on the reverse strand, counting down.
AAGGTGACAAATGTTACTATCCCACATTAATGCTTTATTAGATTAATCCCTAACATGCAGGCACTTCCTGGATGGCTAGCCAACCAACTGCTGAGTCAGATATCTGTAGCTACACACACACCGTACACATGGGTAAGATAATACAGCACTGTCAGAAAGAAGAGGAGGTGATGGCTCCACTGTCAGTCAAAACCGGTTCCCGGATGCATTGTGAAAGAAGTCATTTCCTGGATGATTTTTTGGTTTGTTTTACGTTCTATTGTGAGTTTCGAGACATCTGCAAAGCACTGTCATTTAGGGAAAGAAAAGGCCCAAAGGGAGGTCCTAGCACACGGTCTCGTTTCTTTGCTAAGGTACAGCCTGATCCCATGCCCATGGAAATGAATGGAAGTCTTTCCTCTGACTCAGTGGGCGTTGGATCAGAACCTTGGCAAGGCATTGTCCATTTTGCTTGTAACACTTAAGGTGTGTAGGACTAGATCTGCAGGCCTGGTCGAGCAGTGCTCAGCACAGGACCAGAGAATATGGGAAGCAAGTGACTGTACACCACCTTTACACCCCTTCAATCCTGAGGTTATGCCAAGAGGAAAACCTAACTGACCCTTTACAATGTTGCCAACTCTCATGATTTTGTCATGAGTTTCATGATAATGATTGTTTTCCTTAAAGCCCCAGCTCCTGGAGTCAAGTGGATCTGTGATGATTTCAGCCTTCATTCTTAAAGAAAATGGAAATTTCTAGCCCTCGTGGCTGTGGAGGAAGCATCCAGATATGACCCCAGTGCACCCAAAAGGCTCAAAAAGCAGAAGGCAAATAAAAAGAACCCCCAATCTATTATTTTTCCATAATCTCATGATTTGAAAGCCAATCTCATGATTTTTGGCAAGTCTGACTTGTGATTTTTGAACATTTGGGGTTGGCCGTACTGCTTTTACCAGTGCACTTCCCGGCTGAAGATGGCAGGAGTAGTGTGCCAAGCTTGTGCCTGTGTGTTCGCATTGGTTCAAGAGTAGAAGGATTTTAAGTCAGTATCGTCCCAGAAATTCTATCCCATGCATTTCCTTCAGTAGCTCCCCTGGTGTAATTGTTTTAATTCAGATGAGACCAGAGAAAGATTTTCAAAGATAACAGTACTGAAGCAAGCCCTGTCCCCGCTAGCACATTAAAAGCATGCTACAGAACCATTAGGGGCAATTGTCCAGTGGCTTTGTGTTGCTTGAGCACCACAAAATGGCCAGAAGTGGAGGGCCAAGGCTCTGGCCCTTATTTTTCCTTTGGACTCCCTTATTTTGGATGAACCCCCTCTTGTAATATCTTACCCCCACGGGCTATCCCCTTTTTCTTCCCCAATTCAGCAGAGCACGGAGTAGCTGTACATTGGAGTCAGAGACTGGAAGACCCCTTTGCGTCTCTACCGTACATTGCATGGCAAATGAGAGGTAGCACATAGCACTATCAGACCTAACAAAAGCACTTCCTGCAAACCTGATTCTAGCCTAGAGCCAGGCACCAAGAGCCCAATTCTGAGCACGTTTACACTGGTTTTACACCCATATAATTGCAATGACTTCAGTGGAGTTATTCCTGATTTGAGGCTCGATCCTGCAAGAGTGCTGAGTGCCCTGTCCCCAACCCAAAACTGACATGCTTAAGTCCAAGCACAAGCATCGTCCCCCTGAAATCAGCACTTCATTAGGACTGCGCACTTGCTAGTGTTTTGCCAGAACGCTCTGCACCTTGCAGGATGTAGCCCTTGTATGGATCTGAGGTCAGAATCAGGCCCAAACCTTTCCAAGGTGGATGGAGCAAAGATCTGGGCATCGGAGGCTCTATTTCTGACTCAGGCCATGATTTGTTGTTTGATTGTGGGCGAGTCACTCCCCGCCCTGTGCCTGTACAATGAGTGATAACAACAACATACCTAACAATCTCACAAGGGCGTGGAAGGATTCCTCAATAAACGTTGGTGAAGTACTCCAAGATCCACTGAGGAAAGGACTTTAAAATTTCGTTGCTGTTTTACTATATAACATTCCACTCAATATAGATTGGTGCTCTCTGAAGAGCAAAGGTGAGATGGAAGGAGGGAGACAATGCCAAAGGGTGAGGGCCCAGGATGGAAATCAGTGACAGGCAAACTTCTCTGGGGAAGGCAAGAGCCTATCTGACCCTTCATCCCCAGAAACACTCCCCGGGGGCGGAGGGGAGGTAGAACAGAGTCCAGATCTAAAATCACCCCAAGTTTGGCTTCACAAAACTAAAACCCAACTGGCTAAAGTTTTTGCACAATCAGTCCCCTCCCCCATCCAGGTTTTCTGTCTACTTCTAATGCTACTTAATGATTCGTAATAACTGATCACAATAGCACTAAGCAGGCCTATCATCCCCAAAGTACAACACCAACATTAACTCATTCATAGCACCCCAGGATGCTGTCAAGTTACTGCGCTCCTCATTTTATTATTGAGGTGAAGAGATTTGCCCGAGGTCATAAAGCAACTCACTGAATGGACATTTGCCCTGGCTTAATTATTTGAGTGACTCAGAATTTTTCTCCCCTTAGCCTCTGCCCGTTCCTCCTCCTTATTGGGTGTGCATGTCCTCTGTTTGTCAAATACCTGTGGGACAATAACTCAGCTACACACAGTGTGACTGTGCGACCTAGGACAGTAACAAAAGGAACCTGCTCGGCAGTTCACACAACTGGTGCCTCCTGTCACATTCTTTCCTAGGGTTCTTATAATTATAGGACATTGCAATGTTGACAGAAAGAACAAGAACAGGCATGTCTGCCATATGACACCGAGAGTGTGAGCTGATCCTCTCATCGTGTCAATGAAGTTTTGAAAAAAACAAACAACTCCCCCCCTCCCAAAATGTGTAGACAGACCCTCAGGGCTTAAGGGATCAGCAGCAGCTTCTGGCCTCAGACATTACTGTCTGCACTCAACCCAGGATGCTCGTGTGATCAGATGAGCTCTCCCGACAGAAGGAAATATTTATCTCTGTCCCATCCACGAGTAGACACATAAGCATTAGCGCTGGTTCAAAACTAGGACAAAAAATAATCTGCCAAACTAGCAGCTGTTGGTGATGGAATTCAACATAGGAAAATTTCCTGACGATAGTTGGTCAAAAACAGGGAGGGGGGAAAAAAACATGGAATTTTTTCCTCAATTTTTCCCACTGAAATGTTGATGATTTTTTAAAATGCAATTGCAGCATTTAAAACATTTTGACCTGCTGCAATAACACCACCATCACCACAGCGTTTTTGCCTTCCAAGCAGGGAGGTGAAGGAATCCTCCCTGTTTCAGGTGGACGAACTCTGGCAAAGAGAGGTGACACCACTTGCCACAGACTAGACCATAAGCTTTATAACAGGGGTTCTCAACTTCATTGCACTGATACCCGCTTCCCAGGGCTGAAGCTGAAGCCTGAGCCCCACCACTCAGAGCTGAAGCCCTTGGGCTTTGGCTTTGGTCCCAGGACCCAGCAATCCAATGCCAGCCTGGCAACCCCATTAAAACGGGGTCATGACCCACTAATACAGCATCATCCGAAACATCCCCTGTCCACAGAAATGTACGTCAAGTGGCTTCCACCTTTATCATAACATGTTTTGTTCGCATTATCTGCCTATTGAGGACAGTGTAAAAGACATGGTTGCAGATGGTATGCTCCAAACTGGACCCACTTCTTTCCTTAAATATATGTTTGTAAAGTGCATACATAAGTGTAAGTTATCTGATGAAGTTCGCCTCTCTTTCTGTTTGTGACTCACTCAAGAAGCAAGCCCGATTGCTACAGATGGATTCATCATCCACAAGCATTCACCAAATAGTTGATGCAAACAAATTCCAGCTGTTGGGTTGTCGGAGATCTGTTTGCTCCAAATGGGTCACCATTCATTGCTATTAGCTGTTTGTTATTTGCAGCATTTGATTTGTCACCTAAATCATATGGCATTGTCTCTGGCTCCTGATTGGAACATTTTAAACAGAAGAATAACAAAAAGCGCTGAATAGGAAATAACCAATAGTAATGGTTAATTAGGCTTTGCAGAATATGATTATTTTAAAAAATTGTAACACATGCATGGATGTTTATTTTTAAGCTTTTTTTCAATTTTTATTGATTTAAATTGTCACAATTGTGGGAAAGTAGGGGTGGTTTAGACAATAATTATTTAATGACAGTCCACACTGAGAATCACAACTTTAAAGTGTGATAACCATTAAACACAAATTGTCAACAGCACATGGCAAAATATTCAAAGTCAATAGTCTTAAATCTAACACTCATGAGTTCACAAGCAGCTTTTTTCTTACTTTGTCTGTCCGTACATTCTGATGATCATTGATGGAAATATTTTCTCATCAGTTTGGGTGTGTATAGTGAAATTGACATTTACCGATATAATAATCTAATGCTTCCAAGCCTATGAATAGTTCACTCCCTGGTACGAATGTCCATGTATGCTACAATTAATGAATGTTGGGGATCTGCAAACACCAGGGCCCCCCTCATACAGACCCAGAGAGTCCTTTGTGGGGTACCAGGCCCTATGATCTTCATTCCTCCTGCACAAGGGAAGCAGCAACAGGCAGGCGGTGCTTGCAAGGTGGACTATTGAATTTGGAGCACCATCTCTAAAGCAGCACACACTAGCTCCTGCCAAGGTGTACGGGGTAGGCCTGGGCTTTGCCACCTGTCCTCGTTCTCCCACTGGACTCAAATGGACACACCAGGCCCAATAGCCCTGTCTCCACAGAGCCTGCCAAGGGGGGAAGACTATTAAAATTATAGAATCGTAGAATATCAGGGTTGGAAGGGACCTCAGGAGGTCCTCTAGTCCAACCCCCTGCTCAAAGCAGGACCAATCCCCAACTAAATCATCCCAGCCAGGGCTTTGTCAAGCCTGACCTTAAAAATATCTAAGGAAGGAGATTCCACCACCTCCCTAGGTAACGCATTCCAGTGTTTCACCACCCTCCTAGTGAGAAAGTTTTCCCTAATATCCAACCTAAACCTCCCCCACTGCAACTTGAGACCATTACTCCTTGTTCTGTCATCAGCTACCACTGAGAACAGTCTAGATCCATCCTCTTTGGAACCCCCTTTTAGGTAGTTGAAAGCAGCTATCAAATCCCCCCTCATTCTTCTCTTCCGCAGACTAAACAATCCCAGTTCCCTCAGCCTCTCCTCATAAGTCATGTGTTCCAGTCCCCTAATCATTTTTGTTGCCCTCCGCTGGACGTTTTCCAATTTTTCCACATCCTTCTTGTAGTGTGGGGCCCAAAACTGGACACAGTACTCCAGATGAGGCCACACCAATGTTGAATAGAGGGGAACGATCACGTCCCTCGATATGCTGGCAATGCCCCTACTTATACATCCCAAAATGCCATTGGCCTTCTTGGCAACAAGGGCACACTGTTGACTCATATCCAGCTTCTCGTCCACTGTAACCCCTAGGTCCTTTTCTGCAGAACTGCTGCCGAGCCATTCGGTCCCTAGTCTGTAGCGGTGCATGGGGTTCTTCCGTCCTAAGTGCAGGACTCTGCACTTGTCCTTGTTGAACCTCATCAGATTTCTTTTGGCCCAATCCTCTAATTTGCCTAGGTCCCTCTGTATCCTATCCCTACCCTCCAGCATATCTACCTCTCCTCCCAGTTTAGTGTCATCTGCAAACTTGCTGAGGGTGCAATCCACACCATCCTCCAGATCATTTATGAAGATATTGAACAAAACCGGCCCAAGGACCGACCCTTGGGGCACTCCACTTGATACCGGCTGCCAACTAGACATGGAGCCATTGATCACTACCCGTTGAGCCCGACAATCTAGCCAACTTTCTAACCACCTTATAGTCCATTCATCCAGCCCATACTTCTTTAACTTGCTGGCAAGAATACTGTGGGAGACCATGTCAAAAGTTTTGCTAAAGTCAAGGAACAACACGTCCACCGCTTTCCCCTCATCCACAGAGCCAGTTATCTCGTCATAGAAGGCAATCCCCAGACCCTTGGAGCTCCCTTGTCAAAGCAGTCTACCTAAGCCAGTAACTCAGCACCTTCCAAGCCTTTCTGCCCAGACAGGGACCTGGTGACAGAGATTGAAGTACTCATCCCAGACATGGCTGCTGTAACTCACTAGATCTGGATCTGAGAGTGGAAGCAGTGCAGAGGCTCCAGAAGGCTGATTAATGCCTTCAACAGGTGCCACAACCACTCACCGTGCCCTGTGCTATGCTCTGTTGTATGAATTCGGATGGAATACATGGGCCCAAAAAGTCAACAGTGTTAATGTGACCCTGAAACTGTCCAACCTTAAACAGTGTGTTCGCGGTTTGGCACACAGAGACCTTCGCCTGGTTAGTACGATGGCAAATGCACCATTAACAATCTTTTCAACTTTGTATTAAAGATACAGAAAAAGTGGGGAAAAACAGTTAAAACATTTGAAATGTCAATGATTAGGTGAGGCTGTAATTTTAAGAGCAACCCTCGTTCCCTTTCTCTTTAGCTAGAGAGAGTCTTTATACGAACCCCCCCCTTGTTTGACAGTCTCTTAAGGCTATAGCTATACTAGGGAACTTACAGCAGCCCCGCTGCACCGCTGTAAGCTCTCCAGTGTATCCATTCTATGCTGATGGGAGAGAGCTCTTAATTAATTAGTCCACCCTCAACAAGCAGCCATAGCTTTTTATTACAAGTCCACTCTGAGACCTGGCAAACTTGTTCCAGCATTGAACTGTTTAGGCATTGCTTTTAGCTGCCTCTTTCTTGTCACAGGCTTAGAGCAGTCTTGCAAAGTTACAGTCTTGGCTGGCTAACGCAGACTCTGAGACAGAAGGCACATGGAGAAGTATAGGAAAGAGAAGAAACAAGATGGCGATGGAAAAGGACATCCTGGGGGTTAGGTGTGGGTGTGACAAAAGTCTTATATCCCTGGTGGTGTTTGGGATTCAGCCAGAGCCAGTGGAGGTGGTGTTGTCACCTGGGTCCCTCTCTTGGCTCAGTCTGGTCAGGACATCTCTTAGGATCAGGGCAATGAAGGCCCAGTGCTGTTACTGTGGATCCCAGAGTCCCAGGAGATGTTGGTGGTGGAAGCCATGATAGTGAAGCTTGCTTCTTCCCCTTCTTTCAGTCAGCCATTTTCCCCTTTTGCTTCCTCTCTGCCAATTTTCCTCTCAAAGTCTCTTATTTCCAAAAGGGAGGGATGGGCAGCACAGCCCATCCTCTCATTATTTTGTTCACCAACAGGCCTAATTTCCAACACACCCCTTTTAATTCACTGGTTTCCAGTCTCATGCTGGGCTTGGTTACCCAGTGTGTTCTCCACACAGTCCTTGAGTTGTAGCAGTAAAGCCAAATTCAGTCTGGTTTTCACTTTTTCTGAACAACCTTGTGTAACACTCCTAGCTAGACCTTTGTTACTTTTCTCCCAATCAAAAATGTGTTACCCTTTGTTATTACAAGGGACTAAACCATAGACTTCCATCCATTTTCCCCACAGATAGGCTCACAACTGAGGTAGGCCTTCTAGGTCCCAATTATTGCAGCAGGTCACTTTCCAGATTCCCATTCGTTCCACTTCCAGTGTTAGTCCTTTGACCCTGACCTCTAAAGCCATTGAGTCAAAATCTAGCCACATCAGCGACTGTCCTCTGGGCTCCCAATGGCTGCACAGCTCCAGAACCATGCAGGACAGCTGTACCAAGACAGGGGGAGGGGAAGTGGTGCTAGCAATCTAAAACCTGCCTAATCATGGGGAAATGTTGTGCAAGGCAGCTACTCCCTGCTCCCCCACAGGACCCTGGAGCATCTGCCAGGTGAGAACCTTCTGTTCTGTCTGGGAAACAGACACCTACCTTGGTGCTGACTAATCTGCCAGGGACTGAGCATCAAGAGACACTAGCGGGCAGACTGAGCCCTACGCGGTAATGACAGGCAGGTAAGGGCACCATAATGACTGGGCTGCTTTACAAAGCATCAAGGGGCAGATTTCCAAATGGTTCCTCAGTGCCTAACACTAATTGATTTCAATGGGAGTTGAGTGGCTCGTGGATTTTTCCAAGCTTCTATCTGGATCTTCAGACTCTAATTACCTTTGGAAATCTGGCCCAATGTCTCTACACGCAGTCCTCCTGCATCCCCAGCACTTTGAGACGGACCTCTGATGACTGGGTAGCAGCCACAGGGGCAGCTGGAGGAAGAGGTGACAAGCCAGGTCAGAAGAGTATGAGTGGGGTGAGATGAGGTGAGGCAAGCCATCATGTGGGCTGTAAGCCAACCATCGAGAGAAACTCAAAGTTGCTCCCATCCCAGCCCAGCTGAGAGGTGAGAGGGTCCCGATAACCATAACCACAAGGTTATATTTAGGTCAAATGTGCCTCTGATTCCAAAGCTGCCCTCACCCTGTCATAGCTAGCAGTGTCCTTCACCTCCTCCCGGGAGAGCTTATCACACAACTATAAACCAAAGTGCAACTACAAAAATAAACATTCTCCGTGGAACAGCCTCAGGGCGAGATCAGAACTTTAAAAGGCCATGGAAAGCCGATCCCCCCAAGGACAAAGCAATCAGCAGTGCTAGACACTAATCTGAAATGCCACCTTAACATTATTTAAAATAATTTAAACAGGATCATAAAGTTACCTTGTGCTTAGCGTAGATTAAGATGAATTTCCTGCACTGAAGGCTTTACAGCCCAGGAATCCATTTTCATGCACTGTGTTGTATAACATAAATCTATATGGAAAGTTTTATGTTTTATGCTGTAAAAAGGCTGGGTGAACTGGTTCAGATAAAATGAGAACCAGCCTGATCTTTCATCCTAGGTTAAGTGGCCATTGATCCCCTTTCTGAGATTCGAATGGGTTCAGGAAACATTTCAGCAGTTGGGCTTTAATTTTTCATGTGCAAGGTGGGACTAGAAGCCAAGACTGCCAAAAAGCTAGTACAAGCAGCCACATAGTCCAGCGACTCCAGCACTAGACTAGGAGCCAGGAGACCGAGCGGTTCCAGTCTTGTCTCTGCTGGTTTAGCATAATGTCTCTGGTTTACTCATCCCAGCCTCCTTCTGTTCTATTTCCCCGACCTGAAATAAACAAACAGCAAATAACAAACTGTACCTTTTTCTTTATTTGATTCCGACCTTCTCGCTTGTGAATCTCTCACTATCTAACCAGCAACCTGGGTGTAGATCCTGCTGACTGTGCCACTGTGACAATTCCCAGGGGTACACAGGATTCTGAAGCAACTGGCTGCCACCTGCCCTTCACGTGAGGAAACCTGGCGTGTGTCTGGCAGGGGTCAGCTCCCTGACTCTGCAGGCCCCTCATCCCACGTGAGTTCCGCTGCCCTCCTGCAGGCTAGGGATGGGCACACTCCAACCTGAGTCCTCTGAGCGTCCCCCTGCAGCATCCAGCCCTTTATCCACTGCACAGTCACAGAATCACTCTTTCCCAAAGGCACAGTACACCACAGATTACTAGCTACAGTTTAGACACGCCCCCCTCCCCGCTCCACTCAACAGACAGCCCTTTGACAGGTTTATAGTGAAAACAAGAATAAGTTTAATGAACGAATAGAGAATTAAATGATAGCAAGTGGGATTAATGGAAGCAAAGGATTAAATATATAATAAAATCATAATGCACATTCTAGATCTTACACTTTAATTAACACAATGCCCTCCGGTCTAATAAAGTCCTGCTTACCCAAAGTCCTCCTCTCCCAGTGGTTTTCAACCAGGAGGGCTGAGACCCTCCTTTCACAGGATCAAGCCTGTTGGCAGCGTGTCTCCCACAGATGAAGAATGTCAAGGCATCTTTCTGCACCCCTAGATACATTAGGCCAGTCCTTTGTTCTATACCTGTAAACAGGGTGCCCTCCATGGCTGTTCACCTCTTCCTGTTAATTTTTTCTCTTGAAGTCCCCACCATGTGTCCATTAGCACTGGACTCAGTATGCAAATCATCTGCCATCGTAAGACACACAATGTGCAATGGTCACCCAGGGAGAGAATGTCTCCCAGCACCTCCTGCCTGGTGGAACCTGTAACGAAGCATGCTGTCGCTGGATGACCTGCCTTTAAGTACAAGGCCTTAGGAACGGAATTACCAATATACGTATCAGCCGCACGTACATGTTGCAAAGGTTATGATGATTTGTGTGAGACAGGCTTTCAGTAGAAACCTTACACAATACTGTGGTGAACTTGAATGTAAATATGAAACCCAGAGGCTCCCTGTAACCCTTGTGCCCTCTGGCAGTTGGCATCAAGAGGTCTGAGGGAGCGTCACAGCTGGTCACTCATTCTGTGACCTTGGGCAAGTCACATAGGCCAAAATTTTCAGACGTGACCTCTCTCTGAAAATCCCTCAGTTTCTGAGTGCTCAACCTGAGCTGCTTTGGGCCTGATTTTGAGATGCAGTGAACACAACTCAACCCCAGTTAAAGTCAAGGCAAGTGGGGAGGGTTCAAAATCTCAGCAAAACAAACCGTTTCAAGGGGCCTCAAGGTGGGGACCCAAAATCAGCAGCTCCTTTGGCAAATGTGGGCCTCAGCCTGTTTCTGTTCCCCAGTATCTGTAAAATGGAGACAATAATGTTTAGCCACCTTTGTTAAAAGCTTGAGATCGAGGGATTAAAAATGCGAAGCAGCATCAAATTATGGCACTTCTGATCCAGCCGCTGCCAGAAAGTGCTAGATAACTCGTGGGAAAATGTTAATTTCAGACCACTTTTGAGAGCAGCATGCAGCCTTTCAGGTCTTTATCCTAATGCAACCTTCTGAAATTTCCCCATCATCATCCATCAACTCCACTGCTGTTACAGTTTGCATGAAAAGGGGCGGGGGGCGGGGGGACTGGGAAATCGGTAGTTTTTTTACACAGACACCTGGGAAAACATTTTTGTTTTGATCCACATGCATTCACACCTCCCATGTCAGCCCAAAGCTCCAAGTTGGAGCTGCTGGGTTTCCTCTGCTTTTGTGTCAGACCCAACAATCCGAGCTTCACTTGAAACGAGACCCAGCCTCCCCAAAAGGCTTGTGAACGGTAGTGAACCTTTTGGTGAATCTGGTGTGAGTTTGCAGGCTGCCCCAGTCCCTCGCCAATTAAGGCTGCAGTTACAGCAGAAGGCTTTTGTGATATGAATAAACCCCTGCATGGTTCACATTCATAACTTATCATTTGCCATGTCCCCAGGACCCTCTGAGGATACAAATATGCGGGAGTCTTTCATCGGACTGTTGAGCAGATCATTTTTTATATCTGTGAGTGTATAAAGAATGCGGGATGGCTGATGCCTGTCTACAAGTGACTACATGAGAGAAGATGACCGAGTTCCCCTGTGCTTTTGCTTCGAGTCTAACCGTATAGTCTATATTTAGTGCATTTTAAAGATAACCCTTTTGTTCTATTTCCAGCCCCCCCGATTTCCTGGACTTTTTGTATGTCGCTGGATTGCAGCTTCAGAGTGTACACAGACTTTTTATTTTCTAATATCCATCTGTAGCGGGGGGCGTCACCCACTCCTGCCCTGAAGGGCTTGAAATCAGCCCTGGGAGAGGGCTGAGGCTGCGAGAGGGCTGCTGCTAGGGAAAGCAAAAAGCCTTGGCTGTTTGGGGAAAGAGCCACAGCTGCGGCCACGCCTCAATCAGGGCCCAGCTGGCCTTTATAAGAGGGCACTTGGCCAGGAGGACACAGTCTCTCTCTAGATGGTGAGAGGGAGGGGCCTGACTGTTGGGAGCAGAGTGGAGCAGGGCTGGGGAAAGGCCAGAGGAGCTGGGGAGCTCTGGCCTGAGAAACCCCCAGGCTGCAGGCCTTGATGAAAGCCTAGGAAAAGGGTACTTGGGGTTGCAGAGGGCAGCCTAAGGGTAGGTAGAAGCAGCAGGTCCAGACTCTCCTTGCCGATCATGGGTGGCAATTATACTGCAGTTTGCCCCAGGGAGTGGGGGCTAGATGGTGACTGGCAGTAACCAAAGACTGAGGTGAGGTGGGGATAGAGGGTGGGGGTTCCTGGGGGGAGACCCAGATTTGTGGGGGTATTGCCAGGGGGCAGCACCCTGGTGTGAAAGGGGCATTGGGGTCTGGGAGGGACTCAGGGCCCAGTAGCAAGCAGGGCACTGGCCTGCAGAGGGTGCTCTGGAGGCTAGAAACGCTAATTCTCTGGACTACCAGCAGGAGGTGCCGCAGGGGGGAGTCCCACCCCACTACACCATCGATTTAAACATTTAAAGGTGACTTAAAAGGGGGAGGGGAAATAGGGTTTGTGCTATTTTGGGCTTCTTTATAATTTACAGAGAAGGCCAAAAAAGAAGTAAGTTGTTTTTTCCCTGCTTGATTTTTTTACAATAAAAATTCAAGTCTTGCCTACCCTGCTTTTCCTGGAAGTTTCTATGGATGACTAGTAGGATTACAGCATCATAGGTACTAAGCCAGCAAACCTTGCTCAAGTGAGAGGGGACATTATTTTTGTTAAAACTCTTTTAAATGAGTGGGGTGGAGGGGAGAATTGTGAATATATTTTATTTAACTCCAATGCCTGCCAAAGAGCTGGGAGGAAAGTTCTCTATATTAAAGATGCGACATCCCATCCCTTCGAACAGGGACGTGAAAGCTCCCACCCAGTCCTCTAGTTCTCCAAAGAGATCGCCAGCAAAAACAGAGCATACAAGGCTTGATGTTCCTGATTGTCCGAAAATAAAAAGAAAATGAATTTTTTTGTTTTGTAACAAAAACGTTCACACAGATCCCTGTGCATCATGAAGAAGGACTCAGGCTCTCAATTTTATTATTCCTTTAAGCTGGTGCTCAGAAGTGACAAAACCTCCCTTTCAGCAGTGTTTAGACGAAGCTGCTGCTAGGGTTCTGTGCTGCCCCTTCCCCCTCCCCCACCCACAGGAAATGTAAATGTAAAAGCTTTAAAAAAAATCTTGCTTCCCAGTTTGTTTTGTTCTTTTCAATGACTCTTTATTGGAAAGATTGGGACTCAGGTAGGGTTGCCAACTTTTGTAATATTTAAAAACTGGACACTCCAGCAGGAGTTCTGGAACCTCCCTCACCCCACCTCTTCTCCCCCCCACCCCATCCTGTCCCTTCCCCTCAAAGCCCCACCCCCGATTTGCTCCTCTTCACCTCTCCCCCGCTGCTTACTGCTCTTCCCCTGTTTCCCCTCTCTCTCCTTGGGTTGGGAGGGACTTATCTGCAGAGCCAGGGCTGGGAGCTGTAGCTGCCTGACTCAGGTAGGAGGTGGCCCTGGATGATTAAGGGCTGGTGTGGGTGATGACCCAGTGCCTTCCTACCTCCCCCGCCTGCAGTAACTGGACTTTGGGTGTCCAATCAGTAGATCTGTTATGTTCCCTTTTCAATCAGACTTTCCAGTTGAAAACTGGAAACCTGGCCACCCTAGACGCAGGTGTTCCATCCTCTGATGTGAAACCTGAATGGGTGGGGATTTGTGCATACCTCCAACACCAACCCCCGAAGAATAGAACCTTCGGGTGGAAACAGATTATGTCACTTCTAAGCTCCTGGTTTTCTTTCTGGTTAGCTGTTAAGGGAGTATTACTATCTTAGAACATTGAAGTGGGTTCAATGAGATTAGACAATGATAAATGGATAGAAAAAAATCAAGCTAAGTTAGAAAGCTGGGGTCTCCATCCAGCTATTCTTGTAATTTTAAATTTACTATTTTTTCTTAGTGCTGCAAAATCCAGACATCTGTAGGTCACCAATTCTCACTGGGCATTACAGCTGATCAAATCATAGAACCATAACAATAAATAAATGACTGAATATGTCAAGCACTAGACTTTTGGTTGATTCAATCGCTTTAGTATTGGCGGTTCATGAACCATTGGAGGTGGTTTGGATGATTCGAGATTATGTGGTGATGGATAAATGTACGTGTGCATTCAACACTGAATTTGTGTCTTTGACTGGGCCCTAATGGGTTGTGTTCCAGCACTGCCTCGTGTGTAGGTCATCCAAGCAGGAACCAGAATAAGTCATGTGACGTGAGTGACAATGTTCAAAGTTTGAATAGCAAATTGGAACCTTTTCTTGCGATACTTGTGGGATATGTTGTAAAATTATTGTTGTTTATTATTTAGGACGATGCCCAAAGACCCCAATCAGAATCAGTACAAGGCACTGTACAAGCAAGTAAACTGACAGTTTCTGCCTTGAAAAGCTTGCAATATAAAGCCAGAGTGTCAAGAACCTTGAGTTCTAATCACAGCTCTACAAAGACCTCCTTTTGTGACCTTGAACGAGACAGCAGATTTCTCTCTCTGTGCTTCAGTTTCCCTAAGTTCAGCATGATAGCCATCTGCTTTCCAGGGGTGTTGTGACAATGAGACAATGTCTGCACATAAAGCTTTATATACAGTAAGCAAAAGTGCCAAGTTCTGTACGGAAGCTCTGTGACTGGCAGGTAACCACCTAAACTAGTCATTTGGCATGGGATTTTCAAAAGCACCAATGATTTATGAGCAAAGTCCCATTGAGTTGTATGCCTAAATCACTTAGGCACTTTTGAAAAAAATCTCACCCTTAGTGCTGAAACCAATCTGAGCTTCCAAATGTAGGATCAGGCGCCCTGACTTAGGCGCCCAAGTCCAGAAGTAGGGCCCTAGGTGTAAATGGTTTGGATACAATTAGAATCAGCCCAAGATTCAAACTCACCTTGAACCCTTTGTGAGGTTTGCTTCATCTTTCCTAATTGCCACTTTTCTCTGTATGCCTTGATTTCAGAAGGGAGGGGCTGTGTCGGTTCTGAAATACCATGCATCAGAGCGACAAGGTGGATGCACTTCTGTTGGAGAGAGACGCCAGCTTTCAAGCTCGAAAGCTTGTCTCTTATTGGACCAGCTTCTGTTGGTGAGAAAGTTATGACCTCAGCCCCCTTGTCTCTCTAATAGCCTGGGACTGACACAGCTACAACACTACATACGTGGATCGAAGCATCTGTCCTCACAGAGTGGCTGTGAAAGCTTTTTGGGCCTGATCCTGAAAAGCACTGCTCATGCACCTGGCCCTATCCTGCTTCCATTGCCATGAAAGGCAAAACTCCTGTGACCGTAACAGGGTAAAAGCAGTTCAATTCCTGTTCCGGCACAAAACCTGGGGTAGTCCCTCACTCATGCTGGCATTCAGTTTCCCCAGGGATAAAATGGGAATAATACTTCCTTTCTCCCCAACTTTATCTTCTGCATTTAGTAATCCCTAGCTCTTATCAGCACTTTTCATCCATTTTTAATGGATGATCACCCCCATTTTACCGATGGGCAACTGAGGCAGAGAGGCTAAATGACTTGGCCAAGGCCATGCAGGAAGTCTGTCTCCCATGTCCTAGGTCACTGCCTTAGCCACTGGACCTTTCTTCCTCTCCTGAGTCCTTCCTCTGTTTAGATCATCAGCTCTGCAGGACATTGACTGGCTCTTGGGATGTGTTTGTGTCTGCTGTACTCCTGTAATACAAATCATTAGTCATCACAATAAAAGGGGCCAGCGAGAGCCTGAGCCTGCTCCCATTGATGTCTCTGGCTAGCTTCCCATTGATTTCACAGGGTGCAGCAACACAGACAGCAGCCCAGGATAAAAATGGCCCGTTTCTCAACGTCAGTATAGACGCAAGTGTACTCCATGCTTGGGCCCCTGACAGTGACAAGGTCACAACTCCCCTAGGGGTTTAATGGCAGTGACAGAGCAGAAATGGGCAGTGCTTCCAGCCCCCAGCGGCTCTCAGATCAGAGTAACTGTGCTAATAACTAAGTTCCTGTCTGCTTCCTGCTGCTATTCTGGGGAGTGCAGCTTTTCATGTCGAATGCGCCAGACTTTCACCAACACTACAGCTGGCTCGCAAGGTGGGAAATGCCCCGTGCTGCCCACCTGGGGTGGGAGGGTCTGGTTCCATGGCCCCATTTGCTTTTTAAACCTCAATTCCTCTACGCTCAGTCCATGGGAAGTAGGGGCAGCAGGCTTCCCTCGTGTACTGCCCTGCCAATGCGTGCCAGCCGCCTCGAGGCAAAAGAGGGATTCGGCCTCCATTGCTTTTTAGTCCTACGGCTCCTCTGTTGAGACCACTAGGCAGTGTGGTGGTTTTCCTGAGGAGGCATTTGAGCTTCTCCTTGGAAAACTCCAAATCAATGTCACTGCTTTACCCTTGTCTTGACATTTCCATACCAAGCAGGACTGCCACAGCAATACCAATGGCAGCCCAATGGGTCTGTGTCAATTCCATTGGGACACCAGTATAAAAACACTATGGGCTAAAGGAATCCCATGTGTAACACTGATGAAGCCAAAGGAGTTACACCAGTGATGAATTCAAACCTCTGATGCCACTTGGGCCAGTAGTAGTAAGAGGAAGGGGCGTTCCATCTCACTACTGGGGTTCCCTTATGCTTAGTCTTATCCAGGATGTGTGGGAATGAGAACGCTCTTATGCCCACTAACCACCACCCTACCCCTGCTCCTACAACCTGCCCCTACCTTTGGCTACTGGCGTTCCACTGGCTAGCAGCGTTACGGGAAAACCGACTGCTCGGCGACTGTAAGGCCACGGCTTCATGCGTACAGAACAGCCCATGTCAATCAGGAGCCGTATATTTGCAAATTACCGGCTGCCCCTGGATGTGGAATGAGAAGCCCTGGCAGCAACCACGCATTACAAGAAGCTGCATAGTCAGGTGGTTAGAACAGGTAACGGAGATTCCAGCCACCAATCTATGTGAGTTTGAGGCAAATCGCGGTGATGTGGTTTGCCCAGTTTCCCCATCTGCCACTCAGTGATCATACCCAGCTAACGGGTGTTGTCAGATTTAATTCAGTAATGTTTGACGATTGCTTGAGAATTCGGGATAGACGGGAGTCTAGAAGGGCAGAACAGGATTATACCAACACAACTAGCTCTTTCAATATCCCTTTCACCTTGACTTCTATGTAGTATCCAAAATAACTCGGGCAAACACTGAGTTCAGCAGACTTCACCCAACTCCTCCTCTTTTCCAAGGATCATTATGTTCATTTTCCAAGATACCAATATATATTCTGAGTCACTGAATCAAGCAACTGATAGAAATGATACTGGATAAGCAGGAGATACTCAATCCCTGAGCACTTCTGCTTTGACTGGGAACACATAAGGGCAGCAGGAGAAGATCTCAGACATGACCTGCATGGCAACAGCATTTCAGCCTGCTCACAATAACACTAGCTAGGCTCAGAGCAGAGGATGCGATAAAAGGAAGCTCATTGCCAGTGCCTAATAACAGGGACGACAAATTAATCACATAGGGTCGAACCCTGCCTCCCGCTCCCCAACACCACCGCCACATGGGGCCTCATGGAATTGCTCCGATTCCACTGCAGAAAGGGTGGCAGGATATGGGGACCCCATGTCAGGGGCTGTATCACCCTACATGCTGCTGAGCTCTGCTGAGGCTCCACGTGTATGGGGGCTTGGGGGCCGCGCGTCGCCAATAGCCTCATGACTATGCAGATCCATCAGCTGTTCCCTGCCTGTGAAGGAGAAGCACACAGCTGCTAGAGACAGGATAGCCTTTAGACAACTGCCTGCGGCCTGAAGTTTCCTTTCCATGGAGAAGGGTGGCCTATGGCTAGTGCTGGGCTGAGGACTTGGCCCACACTCATTGCTGGGTAATAACACACATTATTAAGCAGTAACACCCCAGTTGCTAAATGGTCATTGCCCTGCAAGGGACAGTCACTGAAGGGATCTCCTTGCCTGAGATCTTGGAAGAGAGATTCTTTTGCTGAAAAGGCCTCCTGGGAATCCCTAGGGACCATTCTCTGCCCACAGCATTCCAGAGCCGGGTTGCAGCCGGGAGTGGCTCTGGGATGATTCACAGCTAGTGGACCAGACTCCTTCCTACCACATCCAATAATTCCCTGTGGCCCAAATCTGAAGCCCTTAAACTCCGCCTGCAGTCAATGTCAGTCAAGGTGGAGACTGGTAACGGCTAAGTCAGAGCCTCAGGATCTGGCCCAATCAAACAAAGACACGAAAAGGCCAGTGTGCCCAAAGCACCAGGAGGGGACGTAGGGACTGCTGGGCACCTCGAGCACCATTCTGGGATGGCTGGTGAGGGCAGCAGCTTGTCCTAATTTGGTTACCCTGCAGTGCCATGTTTACAGGTAGAACTATTTATAAGCGCTATCCCAGGACACGTGTCTGTGACCTTCACAAGCACAGCCATCAAACTGAATAGCTGCTTGCTTAGCATTCACAGGGACTCGCACCGGCCTTTTAAGAGCCAGACCGTGCCATCAGGGCCCAATCCCGCATTGGGGGGGCTAGAGGGCAAGCTCCAGGAAGCACAATGTTCCCAGGTGGGCAGGCAGACAGCACCTTCAGCACCACCCCGTAGGGAGAGGCAGTGTGCACCCCCGCAGTGACCTTTCGGTTCCACTGGCTGATATAAGGGGGGCCGGAACCCTGCCTCCTTTGGGGTGGCTGCCACCTCCAGGGTCCTTGTGCTCTGGGTCCTTGAGGTGGTGTCTGGCCCCTGTATGGGGGCACAAGTGGGGCAGGGCTCATTAGACACCCTATGATGGGGGTAGGCACCATGTGGCCCTAAACAGACGTAGTACTGGTGAAAAGTGCAAGGGTGACACCCTTTATTTATCCTTGGGATAAGCACAGTGCAGGCAGCTGCAGTGCAAGCTTTCGTCATACTGCTCTGCTGGCATGTCTCACCCCAAGTGAGCTAGAGGAGAGCAGAATTCAGCCTACCTTACCCAGGCCAGGCTCATCCGCCCTCCTGGGACTGAGAATCTCTCTAACTGTGCTGAGACCCCAGGCTATTAAATCCTGACACCACCAGCTCAGTTTGCTCAGGACACCGAGAACACAGCAGCGGCTGGTAACTTTGCCTCACTGTGACAGAGGCCTAGATTTGAGCCCTCACGCTACCATTGAAAAACCTCCAACGCTCAGGCCCAGCCCCCCAAGCCACCCAATCTCCGCACCTACTGATTACTAAACCACCCCCCCCCCCATTTATGTATCGGAAATCGCCGGAGATTTAATCTACCTTGATTTCTCTGCATCATCTCTGATATGGAAACACAGAACCCTTTGCAATCATGTCAGAGGGTCTGTTCAGAAAGCTCATCTGCAGGGTCAGAAACTAACAGAAGCTGGCAACATATGTTTCTATAAATGCTGAAATAGAGAACTCGCAGCTGTTTGAGCAAGGCAAAAGAAGAAGGCACTATGTGGGGGAACGGGGAGGGAACCAATAGAAAGTTTGTTCAGCAAAAGCTTTCCATGGGAAAAAAAGCATGGAATGCAGAAATCAAGGGATCAGATGATGTCACTTTGCAACTGTATATCCCAAAGAACTGGTTAAGGGTTATCCCCATTTAATCAATGGGGAAACAGAGGCACAGAGAGATTTAACAGCTAGACTGGCACTTTGCAATCCACGCTGAGCTAAAGGCAGAGCATACTTGTGCTGCCCCAAGAAGGGTAGAAGTGGCACCAGTCCTTTACCTGGCACAGTTTCCATCCCCTGCTTTGCAGCTCAGCTGCACTAGCCAGAGCGCCCAGGGAGGAGGCCCACCACTTCCCCACCCACCTAGGTAGCATAGGGAAAAACAGCCTGGCAGCAGCCAATGCTCTTCTTCCTTCCCACCATGATGGTTAGCAAACACAAGGGCATTCTCTTTATTGACACTGCATAAGCATCCAGCAAGGGTCACAGTCTGGACAGCCCCAGGAAACTTGTGCAAGGTCACACAGCAAATCAGTGAGAGAGCTAGGAACAGAACCGATCTCTCCTGGGTCCCAGCCCAGTACCTTAACCTCTGGCCAGCCCACCAGACCTCTTGCACCTCCGCTCAGAGGATCTCAATTTTTTTAAAAGACAAACACAAGGGTTATCTCCCTTTTAGGACCTGCATTGACTGCACAGAAAGGGTTAAAAGTGCATTTCCTCTGGTATTTTTACTGCAGCCGAGAAATGTCACTGGCATGACTCCAAATGTTCCAAAGTTAATTTTAGCCCCACAGTGCTACATTTTTCAGCTCAGACAGGACGGGTGGTGGGGAGCAGGCGGGGGGGGGGCATGTGTATGTGTGCGGGGGGAGCGAGTAGGGAGTAGTCTGTGCACACATGCCAACAAGTACGCATGATGCACACTACATAAAATCCACTTCTACCTTCTGAGCACAAGCAGCTGCTGGATTAGGCAAGGACTTTAGTGTTCCTTTCCTGCCTTTTCTGTGGCAAAGGCTACTGAGACCTGGACATTTATAGCTACCCAGATCCTGGAGTTGCTGTCTAATTCTCTTAGGTTTCTCTCCTCAGTGGGACCGTGCAAGCAGATGTGTCTCACCAGCAGTGATGTTGGAGACTTGACCTGAAGGCGACAGTGAGCTGGAAACAGATGACTGCCTTTTCCTGTTTTGGGCTGCAGCAGCGGGCAGCTCTGCAGTACATAGGGCCAGAGTGCCCGTCGTGCCATCTGGAGCTGCTCTACCAGGAGAGAAGTACCCGCTGTTTAAAGAGAGGCCATGCACAAAGGTCTTGATTTTCCCTGGTTCTCTGCAGGCCCCCAAGGATCCCTTCTCCATATTTTAGTCTGGTTTCCTCCTTCCCAGACCTTGCTTTCTGGTTACCGCCTTCCTGGGTAATGAGGACCGGATAGGATCCCAGCAGTGCTTTAAGATTAATTGTATGGTAGAGACCCTATGCAGATGATCCCTGCTCCTATAAGAAAGCTGTCAAGAGATTTGTGTGGAAAGAGAAGGGCAGGGACACGCCAAAGTCAGAGATCAAAGCAATGACAAAGCTGGGAATACAAGGCACGTGTCCCGAGTCCCACTCCCGTGCCCTATCCACTAGACCACTCTGCCTCTCAGTACTGCCCTTGCATTAGCTCGAGGAGACACTGCAGAGCAGTGCAAGTTGCTCTTCCTTCTCCTTCACCATCCCCAAAGGTCACACATGCTGCCACCAGCATTCTTCCAGGCCTTGATAACCAGTGGCTAGAGCAGGGGGATGCTCTCACCACACTGGCGAGGGAGGAAGGAAGGTGGGGAAGTATTGCTCAGCCATGCCAGGGAGAAGAGATGGAGCTGTGCTCTCCCCATCTTCCCCTTCCTTTAACCACTGCTGACAAATTGAGGGGCAGACTAAGAATTTGAACCTGGGTCTCACACATGCCATGGCACCACCCCAGAAAAGGGATTTTTTTTACTAGATGTTATTCCCATTGGGTTGCGCCTCTCCCCGTCCAATGCACTGCCTTTAAGGAGACCATCTGCATTCACCTGAAGAGGGGAACAAACTGCACCTGTTCCCAGGGCTGCTGAAAGGGTACGTCGATGTGGGATTTCAGCTCGGTCAGATATACCGGCACTAGCTGTCATAGAGCTAGCAGGCTAAAAATAGCAGCGTAGCTGCAGCTGCTCGGGTGGCAGGCCGAGTTAGGCACCCTGAATACGTACCTAGGGTGTCAGACGGGGTCGTCTGGCGGCAGCCAGCCTATCTCACTGTCTGTGCAGCTGCCTAGCTCAAGCGTGGACAGAGGTTCCCTTAGGAAACGTGGTGCCTCTGAAAGGTGCCAGCTTGGCAGCCCTGCAGACTGATGCCCACTAGTTGTTCTCAGGACAGACTCAGCACAGGGAACACAGTGCAAGCTGCCCCCCACTACCCTGACAGTGTGCCTTACTCCTCCCACCGTGTAAGGGCCCACCGCCAGGTCACAAAGGCAGCTGGCCATATTTTGGGACAAACAAATTGCCTACTATTGTCATATCCCTCCCCAATCTCTCTGCCACAACTTGACACACCACTAACCACCAGGAGTTTGTGGGGGAGCGGGGAGAGGACTACACTAAAGCAGCTGGACGAGGCTGCTGGGTTTCAGTGAGAGCCAACCACATGGCGATGGCTTGCTGCAGATTGTTCTGTGCAATCGTACATGCGAGTCTGTTAATCAAACCAGGACTTGCTCCATCTGGGATGTAACTGGGCCTCAGAAATTGCAGATTAGTTCTCCACTTTGATACTATTCAAAACACACACACAGGCCACGGTCCAGGGAAACAGTTGGCCAGAAGGGCAGATGTTCTGAAACACAGCTGCGTGCTCAGAGCCCTGCTGCTCTTTCATGTACAGCATTTCACGGGTTAAAGCCAGTGGAAAAGGAAATGGAGTAAACATTCTGCAAGAATTTAGCTGTGCAATTGCCTGCTCAATGACAGTGCTACTAAGGCCCCCTGTGTATTGCACTGAAGAGTTATCTCAGTATTATTTGCTGAGGTCCTATGTTGTCCTCTGCATTGGAAAAGCCCATCCCTGCCCTGAGGAACCTAAGATCTAAGGGTGAAATCCTGGCCCAATTAAACTCAGTGGGAGTTTTGCCATTGACTTCCATTGTAGCCAGGATTTCATCCTATTAACAGGAAAACACAGAACACTCTGGGAGACCCTGAGTCAGAGATCTTGTTTTTCTAAGATAGATTAAGGGCACCAGTTTTTACTGACTATGGTTAAGGTTTGTCGGCTTCACAGCAGAAGGCCAACAAAATCAATTGGACCAAACAAGACTGATCAGAAAAACAACTGTCTGCACCAGGTGATAAGAACCTTCCTGAAAGCAGCTTTAGTAAATTTGGTGAGCTCCTTAGTCAGCAGCCTGCCAGTCTCCTGAAATCCTTCTATCCCTCTTAAGAGGTGTGTGAGCAGCGAGGCTTGGAAGCAGCAGTTAGGCAGGCACGCGGGGTGGGTAGGACAGAAGTCTTGCTCATCCAAGAGGATCTCTCTAGAACGCCCAGGATCCAGGGACTTCCCCACTTCTGTTTCCTCCTTGCTCTTTTCCCCAATGTTGCTGTTAAGCAACAGGAGATAAAATAACTAGGAGCTACCTGGCTGCTGAGCAAATCCCGGAAAAAGCCGCAATCTTGGGCCCTTACTGTTCTTTTTGAAAGCCAACAGCCCCAGGCTTCAGACACAAGGGAGGATCGAAAGAGTCCTTTGAGAACATGCCAGGGCTTAGGGAAGAAAGAGGAAGATAAAAGCCCAAGCCCAAGAAAGGCAATTGTTTTAGAGATCAATGTGTCAAGCATTTGTTCACTGCAGCGAGCTCAGCTTGTAAGTCCATGACCAAGCAGCCCAGTGGAAATGACTAGCACCAAGAAATCAGCAGTGTTACAGAAGAAGCATAGAGAAGCAGGGCCAATGCATTCCTCTACCATCAACACAGCCAAGAGCTAATAAAGACAGAACTCTCAAGAGTGAAAGAGCAGGAGTCCTACAAAATGGGCCAAACCTAATGTTGGTGAAAGGAGCTAATATGAATGGCTGGGGCAAGTGATAACATGGGCAGATGCTATGCAATCTTCCCTCTGCCAAAGCACCTCAGTCTTGACTGGCCACAGGTCCTTGTTATTCCAGCTCCGGACTCCTTTTCTGCTTTGCCAATATACTTCAGCACTGAACTGCAGCACCTCTCTGCTATCCTAGTCATAGGGCCCGCCCACAAACTTCTGTCAATATGCCTCAGTCCTGACCTGCATCATCCCTTGCTATTCCGGTCCTGGGCCTCCACGCTTCAATCCTAGCTGGTTGCTAAAGCAGTACTGGAAGTGTCATGCTGCCATTGTGATGTCAACAATTGACAACTAGGATGAGGGCAGTGAGCTCATCTTGCTTGTGAGCAGAGACAGGATTTGTACTCTTGTCTCTGTGGGTAGAAGTCAGTGCTGCAGCTGATCGGAAAAATTCCGACAAACATATTGGGTAAGAATTTGCCAATTTGTTAAAATCTAAATGTTTTGTGAAATGGTTCTGTTGGGATGAAGTTGCCTCATTAACCAGGAGGGAACTCAGGGCCTCCAAAGTGCACAGTTCTGGGGCATCCAGCAACTGGGGCTCTATGACAGCCCACCAGGTGGACAACCCCAGAGCTGGGGCTCCATTACCTATCCACTGAGAATTTTGAAATTTGGGGGTTTGGGTCCAAATCAGAATGAAACCAAATTTCAGAATAGTTAAATTCTCTGTGAAACCCCATTATCTTTCTCCGCCCAGCCCACATTAGTGCTCTGGGACTAGGATCCCATCAGCAAGTAGGGTTAGGCCAGGTCACTACTGAGATAGGAGACCTCCAAGCAGAAGCCAGGTACTACAAAAAGCAGCACCGGCTATTTGTTAGGTAGCGCTCTGTCATGCAAGTCAAAACTGAACCAATATCCCTTGCAAGGCGGCAGGCACTTGGAGCCACCATCCTTTCGATAAGATGCAAAATCAATATAATGAAACATCATGTGATGCTTTGGAAAGAGAAGAGGTGCTAGTTCCCATCTCCTGATCAGATTCTTATCTGGGGGATTAAACCCTGCCTCCTTGAATTCCCCTGCCGTCACATCTGGATACGGTATACTTCACCACTTCCAGTCCCAAGCCATCGTGTAATGCCCCTGTGTGCTGTAGAGCACTTGATGTGTTTTTAGCCGAGAGGTAGCTGCATTTCGGTGGCAAATGAAGCAATCCCTCCGTGTATCCATTTGTAAAATGCTTTTGCATCCTTCTGGCTGGCTGGTGCTATAGAGAATGTTAAGAGACGATTGTTATTCCCATGACTGCAGCAAAGCAATCTGCAAACCACTGAGACCGGATGAAATCGACACAGGAGCAGGTCACGCAAAAGAGCTGAACAATTTTCTCGCCTGCTGGGAGAACAGGGTCATTTCATATAGAACCGTGAAATGGAAAAAATAAGCTTGATGTTATTGGTTCCTAATTACTCTAAGGGAAATGTTGGTCCGGGGGCATCCCCCTTGCTCCGAACTGCAAGCAATGTAAAGTAAAATTAAGCATGTTGATGGGAATATGTTACCACTCTACTAACTAGCACTGACCACGTTAGATCTTTGTGTCTCTCACACTGACTGCACCCCAGCAAGCATGTCACCATTCTGGCTGCGTTCTTTGTAGAGCTGCTATTACTGTTTCTCTTTACGTCGGTGCCTAACTGGCACTCGAATTGAAAAAGAAAAATGGAAAAAAAGGGGCGGGGTTCATTTACAATCACAGCATGCCAGAGCAGGCCGCTCAGGGGTTCGCCGCTCGGTACATTTGGGAGAGTGTGCAGAATTGGACAGACCCCCCTCAGAAATTGGTCCTTTTAGCTGTAGATATATCCTACAGCTTGGTTTAACTTTTGCCCCTTGTCCCAAGGAAGCAGTGAAATACCACAGGCCCAGTTCTGATCTCAGTTAGGTCAGTTTTCCCCAGGTGGAATTCCATTGATTTCAGTGGAGTTGCTCCTGATTGACATCAATGTGACAGAGACCTGCCTCAAGCCTAACGAGCTGGCACTGAACTCCTGCTCTAAAAAAGTCACCAAAAGTGCCAGTGATCCTCTCATGAGAGCCCTGACCAGATCTGGTGGCTCAAGGAAGGCCTCCATCCGGGCCCAGAAATGCACAGGTCTAGAATCAATCAGGATCAGCTCCCGGTATGACCCGGCTTACCCCAATGAAATGCAAACACTGACCATGTGGTAAGGGAGACATTGAACTTGTGTTGACCCTGCCTCACCTTGAGCCGGGGTTAAGCCCATCCTAAGGGCAGATTGAGAGTTGAGTCTGGGGTCAACATTTGAACGAGGAGCCTCAGTCACCTTTTCTGCCACTCTCCAGCCCAGAGCAACTGTCAGCAGCTGCTAATAAACCCTTGAAAATGAGGGGTTTATAATGGGAGTGATGGGACCTCTAACTAGCATTAGAGCAAACCCTCTGCTATCTCTCGCAGGCTCAGGGAAACAGGCTCCTCTGGCACAATGCAGGTCACAATGCTTGGACTGAAGCAAGCAAGAGCTGGAGGTCAAGTATTCTCTGTCAATGGGATCTGGGCTATAGACCGAACTTCCAGAGCAGAATCAACGAATCAAGATGCTGATCAGCCTCAGGGAACACGACAGAACTTTCCCCTCACATAAAGCTTTTGCATCATAAACGACACAACTTTCACAGCAGCCACTGCCTTCCTCCAAAATAAACAGAAACCCTACCTAAGCAGAGCTTCCTATAACACGGAGAAAGGGAGATGTCTCTACCGAGTCCACTAGGGACCTTGCTATGCTGATCTAATCTCCAGGTTATCTGTGCTCCTCCCATATTAATGGGCAGCAGCAGGACAAAGACCTTCAATCGATAGGAGATCGGCATATATCCATCCATCCTTTCACCCTGGCTAAGGCACAGCAATTCTATTTGTTCTGATTTTATCCTGCTGACAACCGCCACACATACTAAATAGGGCCTGCTTATTGCCAGGCATGAACTCTCTACCACTTTTCATTCCACTCAGTTTTCAGTATACTGGAAATCTCATTTTTGCTGGGTTCCCAGGTGGCATGTGTTATTTCTAAAACCAGACAGAGCTGGGTGCAAAGGAAGGAGAGACTCTTGTCTTCAGAACAATGCACATGACACATTCTTGCTACGATGACTAGTTCAAACAATTTGTTTTTAAGTTTCAAATGAAAATAGTAATTATAATACCAGCACTTTTCTTCCACAGATCTCCTTGCACTTCCAAGAAGTGGAGAAGTATCATTATCCAGCTTTTTTCCTGCTATGGAAATTGAGGCACAGGAAGGTTAAGTGTCTTGCACAAGGTTATAAAGCAAGGCAGTGGCAAAGCTGCAGATAGAGCACAGGATGGGGTTCTGACTGCTAAGCCATGCTACCTTTGACCTATCCACTGAGCCTGGCTCCATCCCTGTACATAAGCTAAAAAGGGGAATTTAAAACGGAGGTGTCTGTGGCTATTAACAGTCTCATAATTCATCCAGATTAAAATGAAGTACTACTTTTCAACTTTATTTCACCTCCCCCTTCCCCTGCATTTTGCTTTCCGTGTTGGGTTCACACCCAAAACACAAACCAAAACTCAGCTGAAA
This sequence comes from Caretta caretta, assembly GCF_965140235.1. NCBI lineage: Eukaryota > Metazoa > Chordata > Testudines > Cheloniidae > Caretta > Caretta caretta. The sequence goes on along the minus strand of NC_134218.1, from coordinate 26,407,538 downwards.
CTGCAAAATTTCATCGGCAAAATTTTAGCTTAAATTAAGCCTCTGTTACATACATTTCCAGGAGAAACCCTGCACCAGTTTAAGGCCACTCAAAACTCAACACAGCTTTGCTGAGAAGTTTGTAAATATGGATGAACCTGGCCTGAGGTTGGGCCTTTTAATTTTAAACTGGTGACAAAGGAGCTTCCCTTAAAATGGAGGTCCTTTTCCTTTGGGGAATAAAGGTCAGTTCAAAATAAAAGTCCTAAAGTGAACAGATGGTCCAAGGCCCTAGTTCTGCAATGTCTCGGTATTGTTCTCGAACAACTGTACACCAATTTCTGCCCTGAGACACAGCCAGGCAGATCCCCCTAGGACAGGGGAGTCGTGCAGGAAGCCTTGGGCACAGTCTGGCTCTGGAACCAGATATGTCAGCCAGAGAGATTCAAAATCTCCAGCAGCAATCCTCCAAACTGATTATTCTCGGACAAGACAGGGATTAGGTACCAATGGTTCAACCCTGGCATTTATTTTACACGTCCAAACCAACAAGCCTCCCGTAAACAAAGCCCACATTCAACGACAAGAACAAAGGGAGTTGTATTATGAAGTTATCGGTTGCCTTTTTGCTTTTCAGTACACTATAAACTAGAGAAGGCAAAAGCCATAAACTTTGCTGATAAATTACTCTCATTTTCAAAACAATTGACAACAGGTGGGCAGCTGTTTAAGGATTTTTCCATTGCAGGTCATTTTCCCTGACTCGTTTATGCCACCATTATCCTGGAGGTGGTTTTTTGTGCCTCTTATGAGAGACAACTGCATATGCCGATGGGCACTAAGTTATTCAACTTTCTGCCTGGGGATGGTTCCAACTCTAAGCACGGCTGAATGCAGAACAGTTTGCTTTACTATTATTGAATATTATCCTACCCCTTTCCACTGGGCTCAGAACCTCCATTTGCCATGGAGTCCAACCAACCTGTGTTTCAAGCCTCCAGACCGGCTAGCTAGATATTCAGATAATGACCATTACAGCTATTTGTCATAAGAGGAGCAGCAAGAAGAGATAACTCCATCTTTTTGCCCTCCCCAGTCTAATCTTAAAAAGGAAGTGTGGTTTAGCAGTTAGAGTGGAGGACCTGGCATCAGGAAGCATGGGGGGGGGGTTTTCTATTCCATACTGACACTCACTTACAATGCAAGCTGAAGCAAGTCACTGTACTACTCCGTGCCTCAGTCTCCCCACCTGTAAAATGGGGAGGACACTTGTCAATCCCACAAAGTTTATCAAGTGAGTTGAGAATGTTGGAGGAAAGGTGCTGTCAAAGAAAATGCAACTCAGGACGCACCTCTGGAGCCCTTTCTTTTCCCCCTCCCCCAGCGTTAAACCTATATCCATGAGCAGGAGAGAGGGAAATGGAGGTTAAAGATTGAAGCTGAGTGTTAGACCAACAGAGAAGCCAAGTAGAGTTATAGGTAAACCAAGGACCAAATTCCAGCCTTGGCTGCTAGCAGAGATCTCTCACTAAAGTCTATGGCAGGGGTTCTCCACCTTTTTCTTTCTGAGGCCTCCCCGCCCCCAACATGCTATAAAAATCCCACGGCAATTGCCCAGGGCCCCACACCACAGGGAGCCCCATGAAGCTAAGTTGCTCCGGCTTTGGCTTTCAGCCCTGGGTGCTAGGACTTGGGCCTCTGCCTTTTGCCCTGGGCCCCAGAGAGTCTAACGCTGGCCCTGCTCTCTGGTTTATTTTGGCAGACCCCCTGAAACCTGCTTGCGGCCCCTCATGGGGCCCCAGACTCCCGGTTGAGAACTGCTGGCCTATGGGGTCTGTGCCTGTACAGAATTTGGCTGAAGGGTCTGCTGGAATTTAGGACACATTGCCGAGGGAGCACAAGGAAGGACCCACAGAGATCAGACTGAGGATGATGCAGGCCTTTTAAGAAAGGGAGGATACAAAAGCCATTGATATTTTTATAGCAGCTTTTGGCAACATTCCCAACTACACCCCAACTGGTTATCATTTATATGCACAGAGAAAAGGGATTTAGGTGCTAGGTGTAACTAGAAGGTTAAGAGGATGAAGTATAGAGATTTGGATTTCCAGGACTTCTTCTGGAGGGAATAACTCATGGTCTAAGTATCAGGTTCCAAGTAGCTAGATTCCTGGATCCCATGGCTTCAGTCCCACTAACATCAACTCAGTCCTTCATCCTTCCAATGTTGTTAAGTTGAATTGCACACAATTTAACATGTCCGGGAGACTTGGGCACGAGACTTTAAAATGCATGGTCAGTGAAGATCCCATGGCACTTTTCATAAGGGCAAAATTTACCCATGTCCTTCTGCAAAATTTCCCTGTACAATGCTCTTGATAGTTGTATAGCTGATAGTTGTGTTCCACACCAGAGCTAGCTGCATTTCAGGGGAAAAGTGATTATGTATGGATCGTAAAGCACTTTGGGATGCGAGCAGGTGCTATGTAAATATAAAACAGAAGAGCTTAGGGGCCAAAGGGTCTGTTTCTAGCCCTTACTTTTCTCTCCTCTCCCAGCCTATCAAATCACAAGAGATTGAAAGAACGATGCCTGAGTAATGAAAAGATTACAAAGGGCTATTCAGTCAGCTACTTTCTGCTCAGACAGGTTTTATCTAGACCTATGAGTTCATAACCCTTCCTTATACTGTACTGCCACTGTTTACACAGAAGTTATTGTATATGTACCTTTCCGTCCTCCAACAAGTTTTAGTGCAACAAATAAAAACCACCTGCGTTACCATGGGGAGCCAAGCACCTGGTAGAGGAGCTAAGCACAGGCAGAAGTGGTGGAATCTGTAAGATAAATACCGGTGCCACATAAAAGACAGACACCCTTCGTAAGAGAGGGAGCGATGGGGGTTCAGGACAAGGACGTCAGGAATGAAAAACAAAGAGGAGGACAAGGTGGCCACCTTTCAATGAAGGGAGGGCGAGCAGACAGTTAAGGGATGAGACCAATATAACAGACGACCTTTCATCTGCTACAATTACGTTCCCACTCCATTCCTTGTTGGCCAACTCTGGGCCTTGTTCGAGGTATTGCAGTGCCGCACAATGGGACTTCTGGAGCGTGTACGTGTCTGACAAATCCTCTTGAAAGCAACAGAGCTACAACAGGCCCAGAGTTGGAGGTTTCTAAAGGTCCATGCCTACTGTGAGACACTCTCTCCTTTATTCTGCCTTGTGGGCTCAGAGAGGACATAAAGAAAAGTGTTTTCATTGCTCAGGAAAGCTACTTCATTAGCAGCACCAAGAAGCAAAGTCTTGTGTTTCTCCCCAGAACAGGAGCAGCATGAGCAGCAGCAAAGAAGATATCCCCCAGCTGTGACAATATGTCTCTGCGATAGCCTGGCTGGACCAAACCAAGTGAGGAGTTCAGTCTCTGTGACCCGTGCAGCCATTGGCCTCTTTGCTGAGGCTGCCAATAAGATTGCTGATTAATGCCAGCTGGGAGGTGGGCAGTTGTCACACACAAACAAAAGACCATTAATTTATTTCGCACAAAGCAAGGAAAAGATCAGAGCCAGAGAGATGATATGAAGGGAAAAAACACCCATCCCCCTTCTCTACCCTATGCTTCCAACACTGGGTGGAAGATGCATCAAAACATATTATGCAAAGGATGTAAGGTTATGCAGCATCAAGATGCGTGCCCCCAAATTGCCCCAGGTATAATTAGTGGGATCATCTCCCTGGCTCAGGTTTCCTTTTGTCCAGGCGCCCAAAAGAGGCTTGTACAGAACAAGACGACATTGCCAATCCAGCTGCTTAGAATGCTTGTCTACAGAGTCAACTAATCTTGTGCTTGCCTCTCCCCATCATGCGGCTCCGGCACAGCCTCTGTGAAAGGACCTTTTGCAGAGGCCCTAACATGGAGAGAATCCAACTAGAAGGACAGCATACTATTGTGTGACTCCCCGCCCCGCTTTTCCATAACGAATCCCCAGAAATAGCTGCATCTGACTGTGCAGACTTCACAAAGGGAGCCTTGTGTTCATGATTGAAACGTGTTTTACAATCCTTATTTCTACAGGCATTTCAATGATGGATGGCAGAAAGCTGCTGTCATCTCAAATGAGTGAGTGTCGGGACAATTGACCAAAGCCTGAAACATGCAAGCTACATTTGAGTTTAGGCCCTGTCACTTCACATTAAAATATGGGCATAGGGAATGGCAAATACTCAGGAGAACATAATTGTAGCACCCAATATTATTTCTAGGAGCATTTTTAGCTCTTTGCTGTATGTAAGCTTCTTAGCACCATATCATTGCTAGAGAGGTATATCTGGTGCTTGCCAGGGAACACTACGTCTCATGGAACGAACATATGCTGGATTTCCCCTCTTTCGTTTGATGGAAAACTCAAACAGTTGAGCTGTTGACCAACGGTTGCACAAACTGTCACAGACACTAGCTAAAGCCACCACGGCCAGAAGGAGCCGTTCACTCCAGACCATGATTTGAGGTAGACGTAACCAGAACACCAGATCTGATCCAATCCCCCACACTTTGGGGACGTTCAGATTCAAGCTTTGTGTCTGGGGTTTCTCTCTCTTATGGGCCCAACTTGAACATTACACCTTGAGTCACTGTCCTCTGGGAAGATCAGAACTTCATGACTTAGGCCCATCTCTTAGGTTTCCAAATGGATCCCGGTTTTACTGAGTCTGGCCTCTTCCCACAGTAAAAGCCAAATGGAGGTTTCTCGGGGCCAAATGACTGAAGTTGCAAAATAGCCAAGACGTGTCCTAGAGGTGGAATCCATTTGTCACTGAGAAACCTCTATCTGGACATCCCGGTCTTGAGAGCAGAAACCAGCAGAGCAAGATTCCCATCCAGATGAGCAGAGTAATTATCTCGGCTGAAACATCTTTAAGGTTTTGACATCTAATTCCCTTCTACAAACATGCAAGGTGTCACAAGGTCAGGACTGAGGAGGAGCCCATTACATAAGCCATCTTTGAAATACTCACTGATTTCCCAACTACAATATGGGATAAACCCCAGGCCTAACAGAGTCTGAGGACAAGTTTCCAAACTGTCTCTATTGAACACAATGGCCTGGACCAGAGGATGGATGACCTGGACACACACATGGGGAGAACTGAGAAGATGATACCAGCACTGGAAGAAGTGGAACAGGAGGGTAAGGGCTTTACCCTCTTGGCTAAGGAATTTGGTCATTTAGCAAGGAGGCTGGAGGAAGAGAAACAGCTGAGAGATGGGAATAATAGACAATTAGCTTCCCTGATAGAGTTGATGGTACTTGTTTATTACTATTTTTATTTAATAAGCACCCCCAGACTACCAGTCAGGAACAAGGACCCATTGTTCTGGACTCCATACAAACACATCAACAGACATGGTCCCTGCCCCCAAAAGCTTACAATCCCTCACTGAAAAATACCTTATTTATTTCGGCTGGAACTTTTCAGAGCAGCGTAGCTCACTTAAGCCCTTTGAAAAGCCTCTATATCTAATTCTTTGTACTTAATACATCTCTACATTAGAGCTGGGTGTCATTGTTTTGGTGAATAGTAAATTTGCTGAAAAATGCAATTTCGGGCAGCCAAAACTATTCACAAATTCAGGTCGAATTCGGCAAAGAGTTACAGCTGAATTTTTTTTAAAAGGGGACAGTTTTTTTTCAATGAACTATTTTTTAAACAAACTGTTTCAACATTTTGTTTTGAAACTAACATTTTCAAAATGAAATGGTTACTTTGTTCAACCCCAATGAACTTGTTTTCGCTGTTTTACTTCGGTGAGAAAAATGGGGGCGGGGGGACTCAGTTTTTGTTCAAAAGGAAACTTTTTGTCCCCTGGATTTTTCGGTTTGGCCGTTGAACTAAATGACCATACTACATCTAAGGGAACAAAAGCCAGACTATGCATGAAGGGTGTCTTTTGTTTCATTAAAAAAATGTTTGATTTGCTAAGGATAAATCAATTACTCCCTCTGCAGAGCATTTATCTGTTATTTTACTTGCAATGTTATTCAACGATCACTCCAGATTTACATGGTTTTCTCAAAAGGGCAGAAGGATGAATTTGTGGTTAGAACACAGGACTATGAGTCAGAAGATCCTGGTTCTGCTACAAGTTCCCATGTGAAATGAAGCAAGTCATTTAATCTGTTCTCAGTTTCCTTCATCTTTAAAAAGAAGGACAATACCCCCTTCCTAAGTCATGGATCCACTTTAACAGTAAAAGGTGTAAATTCTCATCCTAACAACCCACCCCCAGCCTGTTTGTTTCATCCACGTAATGTATCCTGCCTGTCAAGTAGATTGTAGTCTCTCTGAGGCAGTGACGGTCTTTCTTATGACATGTCTGTACAGCACCTAACACACTGGCATCCTGACCCTTGACTAGGATTCTTAGGTGCTACCATAATACCAACAATGAAGAATCTTTTGGAAAATAGGTCTAAACACTCCTTAAACCAGGGGATCTCTGCTCTACTAAATACTTAAAAATTTGAAAAGAGATAACGTGCAGGGAAATGAAATAATGGAACTAGTTTTCTTTTAACAGGACCCCAAATGGCATGGATGATGGAACATCACAGGCTTTTTGGACACTCACATAATGGGTGACTCAAGACCCCATTACAAAGAATAGTTCAAACACGCAATAAATATGTCCCTTTGGGGAGCAAGGAGTTGAAGGTTGTTCATTTCATTTTCCTTATTTATTACTCTGATATTGTATGGAGTGTGTATATTTAGGCTCTAAGTATGTTGTGTGTGTAAATTATGTATATCAACTAACTAAAATCTCTGACCACTTCTAATTGCAAGGAACAGCAATATGGTCTACACAATTAATAGAGCAGACTCCAGACACAAACATCAGATCCAGAGTTTGAATAGCCCAAAGTTCAGAGCTGCTAAGATCCCAGGTTTCAGTTCAGGCACATCTATGGGCCTCTGTTTCCAGGCCAGATTGTGAACCCCTTCCTCACAAAATGAGCGGTTACTCTCCACAAGTAGTCCCATTGACTCCAGTGGTATTACTTGGGTGAGTAACTGCTCAACAGACTGAACAATGAGTTTATAATCTGCCCCACACAGCTAGCGGAGCCCTGAACAGCATGATGTTACGGCCAATGTCTTTAGAATCCTACAGTAGGGACTATCATGGTACTGGCTTGGGTGAAGTCAGAGTAACCTGATATGATATCTACAGGACTAGACCAGACAGGGAATATTTTATTTGACCTGACAGTACCAAGCCCTGAAACCTTATTCTTTGTGGGCTTAGTGCAAACCTAATCAAACCATTGTTTATAGGGTCCCTATTTGTACATAAGTGTATGGCTAAACTATTCAAACTTCCTTGTGCATTTTTTCTTTTCTTAATTAAAGGGAAAATAACATAGAGGGTTGAGACTGTGATGTCTACCGGTTTGTTTGGATGTCACTATTAAAACAAACCAGAGAAGCACACGTTGGCCCCAATCCTTCAGTGATCTCCTGCTCCTTTTGCCCACAAAGTCAGTGGGGGTTGTGAGCAAATGCAGAGGTCTGTCCATTTCATTGCCAGATCAGTGTCTTCGTTGGAACTCTGCAGCCCCTAGAGTAGATTCTATATGAATTCTTCCTTGCAAATTACAACATGTTTTATTACGATTAAACACTTATATCGCGGCAGCCACCAGAGGCCACTCATATCGGAGACCCATTTACAACACAGTCATCCAAAACGTTCTGCACTGAAAATATTTTTTTAAACCCTGTTAAGGAGCAAAATGTTATACACCATAGTCTGTCTGTGCAGGAAGCTTGCACGGAGGCCCTTAGTATGAACTAAGAAAACCTCTTCGGCCCTGATTCTAGAATCCGATCCACCAGCATAAATCCCTGCATGCAGTACCCAGTCCCAGCATCCTCAGATTACAGGAGAGGGGCTTCAGTCTGAATGTGACAAACCACTACGCCTGTACAGGATTTTTATTCCAACTCACCGTATGTTTCTGTTGCATTCAGGGGGATAATAGAGGAACCTTCCTAGAGTAATACATTGCAATGGCCAATAACAAAAGACTTAGTAGTCAACTGGTAAAGAGTCTGCCTCCTCTTACAAACATTAGGGCCCAATCCTCAATTTGTGTAAATCATCAGAGCTCAGTTGAAGTCAATGGAACTACAACAATTTACATCAGCTGAGGAGAGGGGTTCAAATCCCATTAAGGTTAGAGTTTTAATACTGTATTTTCTATTCACTCCCCTGCACACCAATATGCCTATAGACTAGTTTCTACCACTCTTCTAAAAGCAAAATGAAATCAGATCCCCATCATTTGACTTTATTAGAAAAAACTGAAGTGAATATTTTAGTGCAATAAAGCCAGGGTACTCTCAAAACAGCCTAATCCAGTGGTCCTCAAACTGTGGGGCATGTACCCCTAGGGGGTCTGGAGGAATGTTCGGGGAAGAGGGGTGGTGCGGCAGGGCCCAGGCCAGACCCCATGGGGAAGCGGGGAGGGAGCGCCATCCAGCCCCCAGCATCCAGCTGCAACCATGGTCCCCACCCCCGTCCTAGTGCCCAGCCATGGCCCTGCTCCTGACTGTAGTCCCGGCACGCGGCTGCGGCGCCCATCCGCGGCCCCGTGCTCAATCCCACTCCTGATTCCCCAGGTGCAGACCAGGTAAGGGGTGGCGTGCCAGCAAAAAAGTTTGGGGACCACTGGCCTAATCAAAAAAGGCTGCCATGTGACCTAGTGTGTTAAGGTGGAGAGTGGGGTGCAGGACTTCTAGGTTCTAATCCCTATTCAGCCACTGTCAAATTGTGTAATCCTGGGCAAACTACATTAACTCCCTTCATTTGGGGGCTCCACTACAGACACCCTGGGCATAATTTTCAGTGCTGCTGGGCACCTACAGTTCCAATTAGTCACCAGATCATCATGCCCTAAGCACTTCAAGGGGAGCACCCAAAAGGAGCGACACTTGGACTTTAGAACATTCTGATGTTAGCTTTCTGTGCCTCAGTTTACCTTGCAGTAAAATAGGGATAATAGCTATCTCATGTGGCTGCAGCAATGCTTAACTGGTGTTTTTACACCGCTTAAAGATCCTTCAATTAAAAGGTGGCAGGTGTCCAAAGTATTATTTAAATTGTTAAAGTTAAATAAGACTCAATTAGGGTTAATTTGGCCTTGTCTTCCACTCAAGGAATTCTGGCTTGCAAAAGAAGAGATGCCCATTTAGCCCTAATGCTACCATATTTGACTCAGCCATTTAAATGGCTTTGCTAAGAGGGTTGTTTTTACAGACGTCCCATCCCTGTATTGCTTCCTGCTGTCCTCCAGCGCGGGAAGCGTTCAGGATCAGGTGAAATAACATAGAGGTTCGGCCTTTGATCAAACAGTGCTCTGGGCAAATCAGAATCTGGGGCCACCAAACATGTCGAGTTCTTGTTGTTACTGTGGTTGGGGCACCAAAGCCGGGACGAGTTGCCCAGGCTGCAGTTGTGGGGGCAGAGCGGGGGGTTCGTGAAAGCACTTTGCACGTTCCCTCTGAAGCTCTCAAAACTCTTCCCATTAGCTCGTCTCGTCTGACCTCCTGTATAGCGCAGGCCAGAGAATCTCGCCATTTACCCCTGTGTTCAGCCCAGTGACTTGTATTTGACTAAGGCAGACCTCACAGAACGGTGCACTATCGTTATCGCGGTTTTAATCCTGGGGAAACCGAAGCAGAGCAGGGAAGCGAGTTATCCACCATGAGTCTGGAGGCTGTTTCGCCCCAAGAAACCTCATGTTTTTGTGCCTTGCAGTCCACACCCCGCACGCACACCACTTTCTTCGGCTTCTGGCCATGCAAGCTGGGACTCGCCTGAAGTGCCCAGAGGGATAATGGGAGATTCACAAGGGAGACGTAGACACCAAAGTCCAACATCTAGGCACCTGTGGAGTTCATAACACCCTTGCTCAGATGCTGCCAGACGCTGCAGGCACCCACCTTTCCATTGATGGAGTCCTCAAGGCTACTCATTTTGGCAGCTGGTCACATGTACAGCCTCGTAAGCCCTGACATCCCTAACTCATGCTTAAGCCCTGGAGGAATTCACAAACCAGGTGTTTCCCTGCCTGTCTTGAGCTCGGGGCCTGATCCAGTGGGCACACACTGAGCACATCTAAACCCACACCAGAGACACCCATGGAGGAGGAGGAGGAGGACGACGAAGCAGCAGCACATCCCCCTAATAACCTTTAGCCCAGTGGTTCGAGCACTCATACAGGACATGGGAAACCCAGGTTCAAATCCCCACTCCGCCTGAGGTAGATTAGGGATTTGAATGTGCGTCTGCTACCTCTCCTGAGTGCACTCTGACCACAGGGCTATGGGGTACTCTGAGGTATATCGCTCTGTTGAAGATGTTCCACGATGTATAAATAACTAAATATTCATTGGAGCAGGGAAAGTGCTGGGTCTCCCATGTGCAAGATGAGCGCCCTAACCCCAGGGCTATAGAGTCATTCTCACTCCAGCTCAGGGCATACTGAAGTATTTCTACACAGTGGAACAGAGATCACAGCTAGAGATAGCTGCTGCCCTGTCTGTCTGGCACCTAACACCCAGCTCAAAGGGAGTTAGGTACCTAAGCCCCTTTAAGGGCAGGGCTTAGGCATTATTGCCCCTCAGTCTCCCTTATGATTCCCACCCTCCCCGAATGCACAGCTGGTTTCCTCTGGGAGCTGCATTCCCTGCCTGTCATGGACACAGAGCGGGGGCCAGCAGGACAGGGTTTATCTCCTCAGCAGTTTCTCTCTCTCTCTCTCTCCCCCATTATTTCCCAACCCATGTGATTTCCTTTCCCCACTCACCCCCACCACTTGCTTCTTCTCCCCTGACTCTCCTTGTGTTAAACAGTGGCTGATTAAAGTGCAAGCGACCAAGATCATTGATAGATTTAGGCTGCCTGCTCCCTTTCTACTATGGTTTGCCTTAGGCTCCTTGCTTGGGAGCTGTGGAAATCCTACTAGGCTTCCAAAAGCTCACGTCTTTTCCTCCAGGCCCACTAATGGACAGTGAGTTGTTTGCCTCTCAGGTCTTGCTGCTAAAGAGACAAGAAGAAATCTGGCTGTGGATCATAGACCCTCTCCTTTATCTCCCTTAAATAATAATATTTCATCATCAGTATAGCACGTAGGAGCCGCAGTCACGGACCAGGACCCTAGATGCTGTACAAACACAGGAGGGAGGAAAAGGCCCTACCTAAAGCACCTCCCCTAGTGCAACGGCAAAGCACTTCACAAACACTAGTGAATTTAGAATCACTGCAAGTATCATAATACCCATTTTACAGATGGTCCAGCAGCCACTCTGGGCAACCTTGCTTTGGGGTCCATACAAGGGTGGGGTGTCTTTGGTGTGGATTCTGTATCTCAAAGCCCATACTTTTAAGAGTCCACCTGAGGACACGATCACTCTTGAGCATTTTGACATACTGAACCTTTCCCACACCATCCACCCTAACGAGGGAGAGTTTTTATGATTTGGGGCATACAAAAATCTGGCAGAAGCGTTCCCGTACGTGAAATGCAGGGTCAGTTAACATGGTCAGTCTCAATAGCAATACGTATTTGAATGACAGGGACAGAAAACAAGAGAGACTGGGAGTACAGCACAGGCCTCAATTTTCATTTGATACACTGACCCCTCTTTTTAAGGTGAAAAATGTTCAAATGATAAATGTATATCTTCAACAACAACCATGAATTGTAACCAAATATAATGATTCCAAAATGCAGTAAATGATTACTAGTTTCTCTCTCATGCAAACTAGTGTTGAGTGTCCGGATAGAAGTAATGTGGGTGAGTACTTGTCACCCCCATTTTCATCTGCCAATGCTAAAGCTGATTTTGTGAGCTCATTGCAACACACCATGCCTCCTTCCCATGCCCAGAACACAGTACATGGCAGTTTGGTACGGCTAGATCCACATCTAGAAGGTGCATCACGCACAAAAGAGCACTTGCTTAATTTCAAAATATTTGGAGGAACAAGCCGGACGTTGTCAGGTACAGTTTTTGGAAACAGACACCGCGTACCCATCCGCACTGCAATGGGTCAGGTGGTGGTGCATCTAGATCCAAAGCACTTTTCCACACGCATGCCTGAAGATGAGCTCGTTTTCTAGAAATGCTTCAGTTGGTGGTAAAGTGCTAAGCTCTGGTGTTGATGAGGTACGCTTGCTGAATTTTGCTGCCCGTGATTTCTACCATGCTTCTGACATGGTGGCACAATTTAATTGTCCGTAGCCTGCAGGCATGAATTCAGTTGCCTGTCCAATGGCATCAGGCACTGATGTCAGCAGAGAGAGGGAGTATCCAGTTCACACAATCTGCAACACAGTGACTTTGCTGAAGCCAACATAGGTAGCTACCATCTCACAGCCTGAGTGTGCAGTCCTGGTACAGTGTTCTGGTGGTGCTCTGCAGCAGCATGGGATGTCTATTACTGCTCGCTCTTGGACTAGGGGTTCTATCGTCACTAAAGATGTTAGGCCCTGTTCAAGGTAATGGTGCAAGAGTAATATATACGTCAGTGTCATCTGATAATACATCTACCATTTGCTGTACAAGGATGTTGTCAGCTTCCTCATGCAAGATGGCCACATCTTCCCTGTTGATCACCACATCTTCCTGGTTTGTTTCAGCGGGGTGTTGTGTCTGCCTGTGATGACTAGCTTGTGGTTTAGTGTGTCATTGCTGCAACTTCTTGTCTTGATTGAGTTCTGTACCAAACGTGCCAATCAACAGTTTCTTATTTTCAGTAACTGTCAAGATGACTTTCTGTGGGGGGAACTGTGTATTTTGCACTCAACTCAGGCACTCTGCTTGCTTCTGTAGCTCCGCAGCTCTGTAGATTTCGTGACACCCTTTGTGCTGAAGTCTTTGTACTTGTCAAAAACAAGATATGCAACATCTTCTACTAACTCGTGTACAGTGTCGACTCTGAAATCAGTCACAAAGTCCTTGAAACAATTTGCTGGCCAGTGTACTACCCAAAGAACTGTGGAACTGGCAATGACTATGCAAGGGACTTCTTCTGAAGTTTGTCTAGTTGACACCTCTCTCTTCAGCTGCTTCTTTAGGTTAGACTTAGCCTTGGCAGTCCTCATGTCACCAGTCCCTGCACACTGACATTAGTACAGGAGCCAACTCATGGTGTTGAAATATTCTTGATATCAATCTGTCATGAACTTGCTTATAGGCCTAACATTCTTTAATATATAAGGTTAGTGTCAAATACCTTTGTTGGCTCAACAAATTGGGGGGAGGGATAGCTCAGTGGTTTGCGCATTGGCCTGCTAAAGCCATGGTTGTGAGTTCAATCCTTGAGGGGACCATTTAGGGATCTGGGGCAAAACTTGGGGATTGGTCCCCCTTTGAGCAGGGGGTTGGACTAGATGACCTCCTGAGGTCCCTTCCAACCCTGATATTCTATGATTCAACCTACACATGCTTTTTTTGTCACTGCCAGTGTCTCTAGTAGCCTTGGCATTGTGTCATAGAACCCTGTAGGCCAGCTAAGTTCAAATTCTTGCATTTGGTGAATTCAAACTGTAAGCGTGTCATCTACATAGAGTGGCACCACCCGTCAACCACAGACAATGTTTACTATTGCCTCTGGGTGCTTAGTGGGGTCTCAAGGATCAATGCACAACTCTAGCCTCTTAGTAATGGCCTCTCTATCAACTGCATCTGCAGCAATCCTTGACTTCATTTCCTCTTTGAGGATCTCCTGTATTTGTGCCTCATTGGTGTCATTTATGTTTCCAGTGTCTTCCACCAGCCTGCTGCCTGAGTGGAGGCTAGGAGCACGGTTCTTGATAGTCTCTGGCTTCACGAAGGTGGTTTCAATGTACATGTCACTCCATATATAATATTCCATATTCCTCAAAGTGGTTCATGATACGGTACGTGCTCATCCTTCAGAGAATCATGGAAATGAAGGGCTGGAAGGGACCTCAAGACGTCATCAAGTCCAGCCCCCTGCACTGAGGCAGGACCAAGTAAACCTGGACAATCTCTGTCAGGTGCTTGTCTATCCTTTTTCTTAAAAAGCCTCCTGTAATGGGGATTCCACAACCTCCCTTGGAAGCCTATTCCAGAGTTCAGTTAGAAAGTTTTTCCCTAATATCTAACCTACATCTCCCTTGCTGCAGATTACGCCCATTAGTTCTTGTCCTACCTTCAGTGGACCTGGAGAACAATTGATCCCCGTCCTCTTTATAACAGTCCTTAATGTATTTGAAGACTTAACAGGTCCTGCCTCAGTCTTCTTTTCTCAAAACTAAACATGCCCAGTTTTTTTTAATCTTTCCTCAGAGATCAGGTTTAATAAAACTCTTACCATTTTTGTAGCTCTCCTCTGGTCTCTCTCCAATCTGTCCATATCTTTCTCAAAATGTGGCACCCAGAACTGAACCCAGTACTCCAGCTGAGGTCTCACCAGTACAGAATAGAGCAGGACAATTATCTCCTGTATCACACCCCAGAATGATATTAGCCTTTTTTGTGGTTGCATCACATTGTTGACTTGTGTCCAGTCTGTGATCATAAACTATTCTAAGACAATCACAAGATTTGAAGACAAAAATGCATCTCCCTACATTACAATTCTGTAAAAAAAATTATATAAATAGGATTCAACCGACCCACATTATTCAAATCAAATTATTTTAGTAGATAAAACACATATACCAAGTGAAGAGCAAACAGGCCTGCAAATTGCAACTAGGTAGTGATAGCTAGCATGGAAATTAATGAAAAGCATAAAACAAAACAAAAACAAAAGGGGAATGAAGAAAACAGCTGACCATGGGTTTGGTTATAATCAGTTAAAGTCTATAATTTTCCAATATTTCCAAATTAATTTGCAGAAGTGAATATGTAAGAATTTGTTAAGTAAGCACGTTCTGAGAGCACAAGACAAATATACCTTGTGTCTCAGTTGCGGAGGAGAGGGAAGGTATTAGCAGCTAGGTGTATGGCTAGAAGAGGGACTAATACAGACACATGTGCCTCCTGGCTAATTATGTTCCATAACAAAATACTAGTGCGAAGTTTCCATGAAAAAGCAACTGAAATTCAATTAAAGTGGTTTCACTCTCACCTACCTTGGGACTGGGGGGTGGTAATAAGTGCTCATATTTCAAACCGCTCAACAGTCACAAGATGGCAGGAGGCAGTTGCTTCTAAATTCAGCACCCACAACCACACACACACACACTCTATGGGCACTACAGCAAGGTACTGCCCAAACCCTGCATTGGGCTACTGGGCTGAAATGGGAAAGCAGAGGCCACCCAGCGTGCCCAAGGTCAGACAGAGAAGAAGAAGGGAGTCCCGTGTGGGTGGGACGGGCAGAAGGCGGGGGCTGGGCTGCCCTTTATCCTGCTTGCAAGGGGGCGAAGGAGCAGATTCCTGGGAAGCCCACTGAAGACCTGGCATTTGGGGTCAGGGGAGGCTGCTGCTCTCTCCCGAAGACAGAGTGGGGAGGAGGCGCATGCTCAGTTCCGCACCCCCAGCCCGGAGCTTGCCTAGTGCCACACTGCAGCCGGCAATCGGAAGCCCCCCACAGCCGCACCCCAGACTCCACGCGGGTCCCGGCTCTTACGAGGAGCAGCTCCGACTCCTCCCCCATCCCCTCGGAGGGGCGCGTCCTTGAAGCCCAGCCCCAACTCAGCTCTGCCTCCCATTGGCTGCTTGTCCGCCGGGTTACGCCCTCGACGGGCTGGCCCCTTTGTGACGCCACAATCAGCTGTTTGGACGTTCTAATTTCTGATCTGGTCTGAGATCAGCAGCAATAACAGAAAATAATAATAATCACCCTGAAGCCAGTGGAGGGAGGGTCCGGCCCCAACTGCAGCCGCCGCCAACAGCTTGCAATGGTGCATATCTTCTGAGAAGAACAGGCACACCACCACCACCACCTCCTGCATCTTTTTTTTAAATTTCCATTTATAATATTGTTGTTGATTTTAATTAAAACTACCTCACAGACTGCCTGAAGCTGGTGCTTTACGATATTTTAAAAATCTTGTGGGTTTCTTGCGGTGTTGTTTACAAAATAATTGCTGACATTAAAGGCAAGGTAAGTGCCATCCTCTGTTCTGAAATGTGGCCGGCTAAATTCAAACTTGAGAGCCATCTCTTTGTACTGCGGGCAGTATATATATATATATATATATATAAAATGTTGTTTACGTTTTTAAGATCTCTCTCTCTCTCTGAATTGAATGGGTTGGGTGTTTGTTAAAATCTCGGTGTGAGGGTGTATTAAGATTTAAGAGCCATCTATTTTCTCGCTGGTGTGTGATTTAAGGTCCCTTTGTATTTAGCTGGCTGTGTGCAGGCAGGAGCATCTCTTTGTGTTTTAGTACGTTGTGTGCATTACATTTGAGGTGGCTGTTGGGTGGAAGGGAGAAAAGAGCTCATTACCTTGTTGGGTTTCAGAGTAGCAGCTGTGTTAGTCTGTATCCGCAAAAAGAAAAGGAGGACTTGTGGCACCTTAGAGACTAATAAATTTATTTGAGCATAAGCTTTCCTGAGCTACAGCAAACGGAGACTATTAAGCTATGAAGAGGGGTTGGTCTTTTGTTGTTTCTATACATCAGCCGTGGCCTGTAGTGACTAGGGTGAAAGAACAGGGTCATTTTGGATCTGGAGAGAGGCTCTTACTTACTTCAACCACACAAGAGTCTCTCTCTCTCTCTCTCTCCTTGGCTTCCCAATAATGGGGCGGGGGGGGGGGTGATCATAATGTCGAGGCAGGTTTGTGAGAGCAAATGGCCCCAGCTAAACCTCAATCCTCCTAACTACATAAGATGGTGATTTTGCTTGGATTTGGTACTAAACAAAAGACATACGAGGTCGCCAAAAACAATGCACTGGGACTCGGGATCCGGCCGGTGTATTCCTCTCTTTCCAGCTCATATGCAGGAGGAGCCGTTTGTCTCGACTCCCTTTTGCCACAAGCAGTGGGGTTTAAATCAGTACTGCACACGAAGAGAAGGGGAGGGGAGCAGAGAGCCCGTTTAGGGCATAGCAGGCGAGTGGGAAGTGTACACCCCAATCAACTGCAGGTGAGAGGGGTGACGTGCTGCGGCTGCTGCTTTGGCTCAAGCTGTTTCTCCGATCCAGAGACAGCGGCTTATGCTGAGACGATCCAAATCGGGCCTGTCTCTGTTCGGCTAATACACTTCTCTCCCGCAGGCGTTTACAGTGGATGGGCAAAGCGAAGTTGGTGTCTGGCTTGTTTCCTGATCGATTTCCCATTTCTTCCCTCCCCCCTGCAACCACTGCAGGGTTAGCATTGCTCGCTTGCATGCACAAGAGAGCGCGAATTGCACCAGATCCGCTCGGGTTTTGGCAACCAAGCCTGCCTAGGGAAGGACAGAGGCTGTCCAGAGCCGTGGTATGGGCACCACGGGGCTGGGTGTTTGTCCAACCCTTCTTTGGAAACTGGCAGTGGTGCCAAGGAGGGTGGCTCCTGGCTCGCCTCCTCCTCGAGAACATAAACAGGAACAAAGCCCCGGCTCCTGGAAGGGGGCAGATTTTTCCACCCCCCTTCCCCCACTCCCCCGCGTCTGCAGAAAAAAACAACTGGTGGCCAGTTGCACCGCTCCAGTCAATACCCCCTTGTCTCTATTTGTTGTTTGTTTCTCCACCAACGGATTAAGATTAAAGGCGGATCTCTATTCCCATTGGCTGGAAGCCTGTGGTGACGTGCGCGTGATTTGCATATGACATTGGAACCCAGCCCTCCTCCACAACACATACTGAAGTTGTCCTCTTTTGACCTGTGCTGAGGGATGTAATGTCCTCAGTGCTGGTTTGCAGAACATTCCTTTGACAGCTTTGTAGGCAAAAGACAGTGGGTAATATTTTTATCTTTGCCTTACCGAGCAAGGCAAGGTCAGGCTGCTCAACTGAATAAGGCTGAGCAAGGGGGGAGAGGGGGGGAGATATTAATGCTCACCTTTGATCTAGGAAGTTATCCTTAGCGCTAGCTACACTGCTAGCCAGAACTCAGAGGTTGCTTCACTGAGCTATATTAATGGCTATATATAATTTGGTATCCTCACATGCAGATTAGCAAACCTAACCTATTTTTTTTCATACCATTAAGATGACAAAATGTTCAGCTATGCCATAGTACTGGAGTGAAATGAAACGCTACGGCTGGATAAAAATGTTCCACATTAAATATCCTTTAATACCTAATCAGTAATGCAGATCCTAGATTGCTCCATTAACTAGAAAAAATAAATAGGAAAGTTATTTTAGTGGTATGGCGGCTCCATAAATATAGCTAATAGGGGAGGGGAGAGAGAAAATACTTTAAAACATTATTTGCAGCTGCTTGAGTAGGTCTGAAACTCAAAAACTTTTTGAGATCAAACAACTTTCAAATGGATCCCATGCAAAACTGGTGTAATCCCTTTCTTATAAGTTATTTGGGCTGGAAATGCTGCCATCATGAAATGCTAGTTATAGATTTATTTAAGCTAAATCCTGTACATCCCATATTATTGAAGTTTTGACTAGTTAGATTTTTAGACCCCGATTCAGCAAAGCACTTAAGCGCATGCATGAGGAGGGATAGCTCAGTGGTTTGAGCATTGGCCTGCTAAACCCAGGGTTGTGAGTTCAATCCTTGAGGGGGCCACTTAGAGATCTGGGGCAAAAATTGGAGATTGGTCCTGCTTTGAGCAGGGGGTTGGACTAGATGACCTCCTGAGGTCCCTTCCAACCCTGATATTCTATGATTCTATGAAGTCTTATTAACTTCAGTGGGATTTAGGCATAGGCTTAAATGCTCTGCTGAAGGCCCTGGTGTCTTTCATGTTAGGCCTGAGCAGATTGACCGATGCAAATACCAGCACTGGCCCATTGAAGTGTATGCTACAAACCTCTCTGCACTATGGAAGTTTACAGGAACAGCCAGAAATCTCACTGTTCAGCTGAACTTGTTTAGATGCACATTAGCCCTACGGCAGGCAAATTCTGGCTGCTGGACTTGTTCTTACCACTTGCTTTTCAGGTGGTTAGAAGTCATTAGATCATCGTCTACTCTAGGGGCCAGATTTTCATAAGGGCTTAGCAGTCAGCAGCTTCCTTTAAGTCACCTACATTATTAACTGGCCAGAGCAATAGAAGCTGCGAGATGCTGAGCCCTTGAAAATCTGGCTCTAGTTGTGGGTTCTTAGCAATGGGGAAAGGGAGTTTAGCTTCGGTTCAGCAGTGCTAGAACTAGTAGAAGCCCTGGGGTCAGAAGTGTGGGGGGGAATCATTTTGTAAATTTCCCTATTGTAGACAGAATCTAAGGGCTAGATACATCCCCCACCCACTCAGAGCCCAAACCAAGGGCTAGATGCCATTTAAGCGTAGGGAGATTAAAGCACTGTCCCCGCTACAAGAAATACCCACTGCTGACCAGGGATGTCAATAATGGGCACAGCTGAACAGGTATTGACCATGGTTTTCTGCAAGCGTAGACAAGGACATGCTCTGTATCAGAAGCCGTGATTAAAATTTCTGTGGGGCTTTGTGTTCTGCCCAGGGGCGAGTTTCACCCTAGTCCTTCCCTTCCTTAAAAAGCTCTCCTTTTCCACAATACCTACAAACAAAAAACTTGACAATGATTAGGCCACTGGTGCACTGGGACCACAGCCT
This sequence comes from Caretta caretta, assembly GCF_965140235.1. Classification (NCBI taxonomy): domain Eukaryota; kingdom Metazoa; phylum Chordata; order Testudines; family Cheloniidae; genus Caretta; species Caretta caretta. The sequence goes on along the minus strand of NC_134218.1, from coordinate 26,387,820 downwards.
ATCAAACTAACCAATATTGTCACCGTGTTTCCTTGTGTTCCCCCATCAGCTGGTGTCCATCTGTTGGATCATATTTCGATTGTAAACTCTTTGGGGCAGGGACTGTCTTTTTGTTCTGTTTGTACAGCACTTCACACAGTGGGGACCTGGTTCATGACCAGGGCACCTAGGTGTTCCAGTAATAGAATAATCTAGTTTATAATTCTGCCACATTTAGTCTCAGATGTATTAAAAAAACAAACAAAAACTCAGCAACTTTGCCCTTCAGTAAGTTCCCCCCCACCCTTCTTCCCAATAGCAGCAGAGAGACCTGCTTAAAAAACAAATTCCAATTGTCTCAGTAAACATTCCATGGTTTACATCAAAATCACTGAATATCTGAATGAATGTATGAGATGCCAGCAGTTTTTCTTTAAGGAATAATTTTGCACTAACATCTAGTGCTTGCCGCCAAGAGTAAAGACATCTGAGTTATAATAAATGATTTCTTTGGCCCTGATCCTACAATAAGCTCAGCCCAGACAGATCAACCATGCACCCACAGAGCCCTACTTGGGTGCTGTGCAGATACAGGGCTCCAAGCCCATGGTACTCATTGCAGGATTGAGACCTTTGTATCTTGAAAGTAAAATGTTCCAGATTAGCATTCAGGCTTATGCTTTTACATAAAAATGAGCTATTGGCTTGTTCATCCCTTGATATACATATACACAGGTACTCCTATTAATATTGTTACATATCTGCATCAAAAGGAGACCAAGGTGGCTTCCAAAAATCCACACGCTAAACCATGGTGCTTTTAGAAAAGGAGTACTTGTGGCACCTTAGAGACTAACAATTTATTTGAGCATAAGCTTTCGTGAGCTACAGCTCACTTCATCGGATGCATTCAGTGGAAAATACAGTGGGGAGATTTATATACATAGAGAACATGAACCAATGGGTGTTACCATACACACTGTAAGAAGAGTGATCACTTAAGGTGAGCTATTACCAGCAGGAGAGCGGGGGTGGGGGGAGGGGAACCTTTTATAGTGATAATCAAGGTGGGCCATTTCCAGCAGTTGACAAGAACGTCTGAGGAACAGTGGGGGGTGGGAATAAACATGGGGAAATAGTTTTACTTTGTGTAATGACCCATCCACTCCCAGTCTCTATTCAAGCCTAAGTTAATCGTATCCAGTTTGCAAATTAATTCAAATTCAGCAGTCTCTCATTGGAGTCTGTTTTTGAAGTTTTTTTGTTGAAGAATTGCAACTTTTAGGTCTATAATCGAGTGACCAAAGAGATTGAGGTGTTCTCCGACTGGTTTTTGAATGTTATAATTCTTGACGTCTAATTTGTGTCCATTTATTCTTTTACATAGAGACTGTCCAGTTTGACCAATGTACATGGCAGAGGGGCATTGCTGGCACATGATGGTATATATCACATTGGTAGATGTGCAGGTGAACAAGCCTCTGATAGTGTGGCTGATGTGATTAGGCCCTACAATGGTGTCCCCTGAATAGATATATGGACATAGTTGGCAACAGGCTTTGTTGCAAGGATAGGTTCCTGGGTTAGTGGTTCTGTTATATGGTGTGTGGTTGCTGGTATTTGCTTCAGGTTGGGGGGCTGTCTGTAAGCAAGGACTGGCCTGTCTCCCAAGATCTGTGAGAGTGATGAATTGTCCTTCAGGATAGGTTGTAGATCCTTGATGATGCGTTGGAGAGGTTTTAGTTGGGGGCTGAAGGTGATGGCTAGTGGCATTCTGTTATTTTCTTTGTTGGGCCTGTCCTGTAGTAGGTGACTTCTGGGTACTCTTCTGGCTCTATCAATCTGTTTCTTCACTTCAGCAGGTGGGTATTGTAGTTGTAAGAACGCTTGATAGAGATCTTGTAGGTGTTTGTCTCTGTCTGAGGGGTTGGAGCAAATGTGGTTGTATCGTAGAGCTTGGCTGTAGACAATGGATTGTGTGGTGTGGTCTGGATGAAAGCTGGAGGCATGTAGGTAAATACAGCGGTCAGTAGGTTTCCGGTATAGGGTGGTGGTTATGTGACCATCGCTTATTAGCACTGTAGTGTCCAGGAAGTGGATCTCTTGTGTGGACTGGACCAGGCTGAGGTTGATGGTGGGATGGAAATTGTTGAAATCATGGTGGAATTCCTCAAGGGCTTCTTTTCCATGGGTCCAGATGATGAAGATGTCATCAATGTAGCGCAAGTAGAGCAGGGGCATTAGGGGATGAGAGCTGAGGAAGCGTTGTTCTAAGTCAGCCATAAAAATGTTGGCATACTGTGGGGCCATGCGGGTACCCATAGCAGTGCCGCTGATTTGAAGGTATAAATTGTCCCCAAATGTGAAATAGTTATGGGTGAGGACAAAGTCACAAAGTTCAGCCACCGGGTTTGCTGTGACATTATTGGGGATACTGTTCCTGACAGCTTGTAGTCCATCTTTGTGTGGAATGTTGGTGTAGAGGGCTTCTACATCCATAGTGGCCAGGATGGTGTTATCAGGAAGATCACCGATGGATTGTAGTTTCCTCAGGAAGTCAGTGGTGTCTCGAAGATAGCTGGGAGTGCTGGTAGCGTAGGGCCTGAGGAGGGAGTCTACATAGCCAGACAATCCTGCTGTCAGGGTGCCAATGCCTGAGATGATGGGGCGTCCAGGATTTCCAGGTTTATGGATCTTGGGTAGCAGATAGAATACCCCTGCTTGGGGTTCCAGGGGTGTGTCTGTGTGAATTTGTTCTTGTGCTTTTTCAGGAAGTTTCTTGAGCAAATGGTGTCGTTTCTTTTGGTAACCCTCAGCGGAATCAGAGGGTAATGGCTTGTAAAAAGTGTTGGAGAGCTGCCGAGCAGCCTCTTGTTCATATTCCAACCTATTCATGATGACGACAGCACCTCCTTTGTCAGCCTTTTTGATTATGATGTCAGAGTTGTTTCTGAGGCCGTGGATGGCATTGTGTTCTGCACGGCTGAGAATATGGGGCAAGTGATGCTGTTTTTCCACAATTTCAGCCCGTGCACGTCAGCGGAAGCACTCTATGTAGAAGTCCAGTCTGTTGTTTTGACCTTCAGGAGGAGTCCACCCAGAATCCTTCTTTTTGTAGTCTTGGTAGGAAGGTCTCTGTGGGTTAGTATGTTGTTCAGAGGTGTGTTGGAAATATTCCTTGAGTCAGAGACGTCGAAAATAGGATTCTAGGTCACCACAGAACTGTATCATGTTCGTGGGGGTGGAGGGGCAGAAGGAGAGGCCCTGAGATAGGACAGATTCTTCTGCTGGGCGAAGAGTATAGTTGGATAGATTAACAATATTGCTGGGTGGGTTAAGGGAGCCACTGTTGTGGCCCCTTGTGGCATGTAGTAGTTTAGAGAGCTTAGTGTCCTTTTTCTTTTGTAGAGAAGCAAAGTGTGTGTTGTAAATGGCTTGTCTAGTTTTTGTAAAGTCCAGCCATGAGGAAGTTTGTGTGGAAGGTTGTTTTTTTCTGAGAGTATCCAGTTTTGAGAGCTCATTCTTAAACTTTCCCTGTTTGCTGTAGAGGATGTTGATCATGTGGTTCCTCAGTTTCTTTGAGAGCTTGTGGCACAAGCTGTCAGCATAGTCTGTGTGGTATGTAGATTGTAATGGATTTTTTACCTTCAGTCCTTTTGGTATGATGTCCATCTGTTTGCATTTGGAAAGGAAGAGGATGTCTGTCTGTATCTGTACGAGTTTTTTCATGAAGTTGATAGATTTCCACTCCATACGGCTAAATTCAGTGTCTTGCATAATGACAGGTTTCAGAGTAGCAGCCGTGTTAGTCTGTATTCGCAAAAAGAAAAGGAGTACTTGTGGCACCTTAGAGACTAACCAATTTATTTGAGCATAAGCTTTCGTGAGCTACAGCTCACTTCATCGGATGCATACTGTGGAAAATACAGTGGGGAGATTAATATACACAGAGAACATGAAACAATGGGTGTTACCATACACACTGTAAGGAGAGCGATCACTTAAGGTGAGCTATTACCGGCAGGAGAGCGGGGGGTGGGGTGGGGGGGACCTTTTGTAGTGATAATCAAGTTGGGCCATTTCCAACAGTTGACAAGAACGTCTGAGGAACAGTCGGGGGTGGGGGTGGGGGGAATAAACATGGGGAAATAATTTTACTTTGTGTAATGACACATCCACTCCCAGTCTCTATCCCAGCCTGTTGAAGAAACCCCAGACTTCTGGGTAATAACTTGAAGTCCACTGTTGACTTTTCTCTGCATACAGCATGTAATGAATTAAATTTATCCTCCGTGAAGTGCCACTGACTCCAGTGGATTTATATCAGGGACAAATTTGACCCATTGGGTGTTGCTTTCAGCAAAGCTGTTTTCACTGTGGGAGTTGCGGTGTATTTGTGTGCCCAGGGTTTGTACTTCCCTCAACTTCTCACCCACAAGGGTGAGAATACCCCTGTGCCCACTTCAGTGACAGAACAAAACCTATCAACTTCAGCGAGGTGTTGGGACAGGATTCTTAAAGGGATGCTGCCAAGCATGACATTTCTGGGGAGGGTGAAAAACCCCCCACACCTTTCTTTCCCTCCACCACAAGTTATTTAGAGTGGTTATTTTGTCACTTGAAATAGCTATAAAACTCATGTATGATGTTTGTTTGCGTTCTGCATTTCACTCAGCTTGGGGAAAAACTCAATAGTTTCATTTTTCTGGTTCTCCTGCACAATGCCAGAGTGTCTTGGTCCACAGTATGTGAGCGATCAAAGCAAAAGTGGTCTTCTCCACTGAATGTAAAACTTACTGATAAAAAACATTTTTCTTCATATTAGATTTCCCAACTTCAGAGCATCTCTTCAGCATTTAATAACTGATAAGGCCCCGAGCCTGAATTCAATCTTCACAGACTGACCCTTGAGCCCAAGTGACATGCCACTGGAGTCGATGGCTCTACATAGATCCTAATCCTGAAATTGGCTAACTTTGGGCATCAATTAACATGGATAAAGTTCCCTTTGGGAAATGCATTAGTGGATTTAGTTCACTGTTAGTTGGCAGCCACTTATGGACACTGAGGTTGAGCTGCAGAGATTTTTTAAATAATGATGGACTAAATGCACTAACCCAGCCTTGCAAAGCTGCTCTGAAAACTTACGAGCCCAGGAACAAGGTCTTCTCCCCCACCCTTTGCTGTGAAGACTGATGCTAATGAAGATATTGATATGTCACTCACCCGTCCAAAAAACTTATTACTGTCTGGGTGACCACAATGCTGGAAGGCGGCATAGAGCTCCTCACCCTATCTTGTTTGCTAGAGCAATAAACGTAAAGTATGTATTGCATCCCCCTTCAGCGGCTATTAGCCTTACTGCTGTTGCCATATAATGGAGTTTTTCCTTTAGCTAGTGGTGTTTAGAGGTGTGTGCCATGGCATCAAAGGTCCCATGCTCAAGTGCTGCTGCTGACCTACGGGTGAGGGCGATTACTCAAGCACATAAAACACAGGTGTGGTCTTGAACAGCTATGGGGTTAATATAGTTCCCAAAACCATCTGCTTAAGAATCCTGTTCTAGTTAAATGTCACAATCCCAAGATGTTCTTTCATGGCATAGCATTTTGATCTCCAAGAATAGGACGATTATAGGCACCAAAGGGAAGAATTATTTGTGTGTCTTTTTTTGTAGACATAGCTGAAAACAGCATTTCCCAAGAGCATCATAGGCATGCACTCGATTGGTGCCTCCAATGCATTATACTGACGACTGTACGGGGTATTCTTAGCTCAGCTTCGGAAGAATGTAGTGTTTGTCGTCAGTCCCTGTCCTGCTGTGTAGTATTTATGGAAAGTTTCTGGGATCCTGGTGCCATTTTCTGAATAGTATTACAGCCTGCGATTTGAAATCTGCTGCCCCTGTTAGCTATGAAGAAACAGACTCCCACTCCTAGCTTCAGCAGCATTCCTATGCATCATAGGTCTTTGTTGCCATTCCTTTCTCCTATTCTTAGCTTCTAGGGCTATTTGCAGAGACAGTGATTCACAAAACAAAGCTAATTATGTATGCAGATCTATGGGAAAAAATAAAGCCTATAAACAAGCTCTTATCTGAATCTGTTTAAGTGCTTAAAAATATGGAATGGTTAGAGTTTTCAGAAGAGTGATGACAAACGTAACCCTTAAGAAGCAAGTTTAACCTTCAGGGGGTGTCATTTGAAGACTGCTTATTTTCCGCGATGGGTCCGGCCACTGGGAATTGCTGTGGCAGGGAAGAGGTAGCCTCTTGGTGCTGGAAACCGAGGACGGGCCAGGATTCAGAATTCTGACTGGTCCTCTTCCTTCTGTTGGGGCCACTCCAGTTGGCCCACCTTCCTTTGCTGCCAGTTCCTGAGTCAGTCTTAAGGGTAAGGGCCAACCAAGGGAAAAGGCAGTACTGACTGGAGAACAACCTATACAAAACTGTGGAAAATTCTGCATGGGATTAGCAGAGTGGCACGTGGAGAGAAGAAAAACCCAGAGGAATTTATAATCCTTTGAGGGCAGATAAGGGTTAAGGTAGGTCAGGTCGTATCTTGTGCCTTGAGACCACAATAACAGTCTCCCGCCTCCGGAGCCCCAGCCAAAACCAAGTGTCAGCCAAAATGTTGTACCACAGTGATTGTACTTGCTCGTATACAGGGGAGAATGGGGTGTTTCTTCTGCATACAGTGAGTTGCCGCTCTGAGGCTTGAGGTCGATGTCTCACAGATGGCACCTTGTATCACACAGAACTTGGTGGCACCAGCCCCATCTGTGTTTGGTTTTTTCCCCCCTCTCTCTCCAGCCCAAACACAACAAAGATTTTGTCCATTCACCCTTAACTGTCAGACTGTGAGCAGATGTCCCCTACCCAGGGTCATCCACAGATAGTCTGAACTGTCACTCCATGGCTAGCTTCCTTTGCAGCTGGGAAGGGGGAGTAGATTTATGTACTCCAGTCCCTACTTCACACTATGACACTTTGCTCCTAGACTCGAGGAAGCGATGCACAGGCAGGGCCAAGGCCGGACTGCTCACCTAGCCAAGTGATGGGATGCTGTCCCAAGCCTACAGGAGTCTGCAAACCTGTGCGGTTTCTTGGAGGAGTTTTCCCTGGGTGCCCTACACAGTGCTCCACAAAGCAGCTGTGGAGTTCTGTTAAGAGGGAAGAGTTTGTGGGGAGTTTATCACTGTCTTTTACACTGTGCTAAACACTAGAACTGGTTGGAAAGAATTAGGGGAGGAGTCTTTCCCCTGTGGAAAAAGTTTGACTTTTTTTCCCAATCAAAAGTCAAAAATTGGAACTGTCCATTTAGGAATGCCATCATAGTGCCTCTTGGAAGTTGTAGTTCATTCTCCCATTCTCCTCTGTATGCTGGCCTCAGTGATATGACTGCATCTCCCACAATATGCCAAAAAGTGTGTCCCCTTTTAGGGAAGTTTCCACACACCCACCTTTAATTTCAGTTAGATGGATGTAGGTTTTGCAGTTGCCAAATGCTGTTAAACCATGTTGTACCCCAGAATTAGCTGCATTTCACCGGTGGGTGAACTGATTCCTGCATATCTATTTGGAGACAAGAGACTGTCGTTACTCTGAACACTGGAGTGGACAAAGCATCTAAGGCCATCTACATTACAAGAACGGACTCTGGGGACCTAGTTACAACAGATGCAACTTAGTGTAGACAGGACCCAGCAGCGTCTCCACAACTGCGATAAAAACCCAGACAGCAGAAGAGCTGAAAACCAGCTCCCTTTGACAGAAGAGAGTATTTTTTTCAGCCATACTGGCAACCGAGCCCCACTCTGGCAGCTCCTCTGGCACGGCTATACCATCCCCAGCCCTGCTATGCAGCTGCATCTTCTGAGTCCTGTCCGGGGTCTGTACAGCAGCCCCGCCGGAGGACAGGGCTCGGGGGGAGGGGAAGGGGTACAGCTGTGCCAGAGGAGCTGCCGGCATGGGGTTCTGCTCCTTTCGCCGCTGCGGTTCCCAGGATCGCCCTGAACCGCAGGCCTCTCCTGGGAACCGCGGGCCGAAGGAGCAGAACGTGGGACTGCTGGGTGGCCGCACGCCAGTAGCTCCTCTGGTGGGGCTGCTGTACAGATCCCGGACAGGACTCAGGAGACACAGCTGTGTGGAAGCCCCACCCGGCAGCCCTATGTTCTGCTGCTCCTTGTCTTTCCGGTACGCCGTACCGGCTGTAAATAACTTATTGGTACAGCAAACTGCACTACCCTACTTGCACCACTGGTGGGCTGTACTGGCAAAAGTGCAAGAATCACACATGACACAAACATGCCCGGAAGCGTCCTTCACTAAGCATGACCCTTGTGCATTCTTTACAGTCAACCTTGAATGACCAAGCTTGGCATCAGCTATGCCTGATGTTGCAATAGGAGTTAAAAAAAAACAAACAAAAAAACCCCGCTGTTTTGGCCAAGGACACCCAAGCAACCCTATCTCTTATGACAGGTCTTTCAGGCTCTTATCTCTCTGTGCAGGAGAGATAAGGACCTCAGTTTGAGGTTTCACTTAAGAGATCATCAACTAGATGGAATTCAGTTTCTCTGCCTTGGAAGGTTGCCTCTGAAAGCCCAAACCTGAGATTCCAGGGCATTTCAAACCTGATCCCTAGGCAACTGAGCCACCCAAGTCATTCTGCATTATCTTGTAGGGCATCCCCTGGATTACACTATGTAAGATTGGCAGGCCACTCAGGAGGTCTTCACATAAAGCGGAACCTGTTGCTGAAAGTGCCTTTTGTTAACTACTTCCCCCTTCCATTCATTGTGGAGGTTCATAGATGGGGGTAGGGAGCAGGAAATGAAAGGAACCTGCTCACCAATAAAGTAGTAACTAGTCTGCTCACGGTGGGCATGTCTTCACTGCAGAAGTAACCCTGATGGCTGGCACCTGGTTAACTGAGCTTAGGTGTGAGCAGCCATACTGCCAGGTTCTACCCAGGTTACCAGTACTGCACTCCCCCCATGTGTCATTAGGACTCCTGGGGACAGGGCTGATGAAAGGGGGACAACTTTACTAGGGCCCCAAACTAAACAGCCCCCCCCCCCGAACATCTCAGGTCTGTGTAAATAAAGTGGGGAAAGTGGGCCCCAGATTTCTCTCGATGGGCTTGTCTGGGGGCATATCCCCTTTGCACTACAATAAGCTTAGCAGCTGAATTCCTGGTGAATTGTCAGATAACTAGTCTGTTTGCCTGGGCCCAGGTGGAATTGTGGAAGGCTCTGGAGGACAATCATAACTTAAGTGATTTAATTTGTGTCCTCAATGCTAGGTGATCCAGTTACCAGCCTAAGTGAAAGCAGCACCTAGGTTTTAGTTTACAGCTCCAGCTGGGCCAAAAGCACCACCAAACCTGGGCGAGAGGATGGCGTGTGGGGAAGGAGGAGGGCTCAGCAGCAACTCCCAGGTTTACTTTGCAGTGAAGACAAACCTTGTGTGTGTAGAAGTGGCCGTACTAGTGCTCCATCTTCTCTCCTTGTGTTTATTTTGCTTTAGGCTCAGGTAATTGTAACAAACCATATGGGTTTAATTCCTTCAGGCAAGGAGCTGAGACCTACTCACCAGGGGGGATTCCCTGACTCTATGGGGGAAAGGAGCAAGTTGGAGGACTTAAGTGTTAAACTCTAGCTTGGAAAAGTGCAGCACTCAGAATCCCCTCCACCAGGTGCATCACCAGGGTTTTTAAGGCCCCTTTACAGACAAACTGAGGAAACAATTTGCTGCTCTTTCTTTAGCATCCAGTGGTTCAGAATAAAACACATGGTGAGGGAGCGAGGCGGGGCACAGTCACTTTAAGACACAAGTAGCATGTTACTGCTATCCCATCTTCCCCAAAGGGGGAACCAGTCGACAGCAATTTCTGAGGGTGTTGCTTAGTTGGTGTCAGTATGGGCAGGTTCCATAAGAATAAGCCAAAGGCCACCCCACTTTCCCTTTTGCCTTGAGCCAGGCCTGGTGACTATCCTCACACAACCACTTATTGCACACTAGCAAGACCCCCCGTCAAGCCAGTCTACAGTTAATACCATGGGGGCCAATTCATCAGCTGGTTTAAGTCAGGAGAGCTCCATTGAAGTCAGTGGCACTATACTGATTTACAACAGCTGGAGATTTGGCCCAGAGTCTGCATTCCCATTAGTAAGAACCCCTTGTGCCCTTACTGAAATCGGTCTTCCACTGGACACGCTGACTGGTTTGTTGTTCCAGGATTGCTCAGAAACATGATTGCCTACACAGGTTTGTTATTGTAGGGTTGCTCATGGCAAGCACTGGGCTACTGATAATTATTAAACACTTAAGACATCGTTCCATGGCCTTTAACAACGGATAAGAAAAAGCAATTTTGGGGCCTACTAGACCTAATTGTAGCTGCCTAGCTGGCAAAGGTAATAGCTTCAGGAATATAGAGCCTTAGATAGTGGCTAAAGCAGTGGTCCGGGAACCAAGAATTTTAGTGTCCGACTCTGCCAAACTCACTGTGTAACTTTGGACATCCAACTTAACCTATCTGTGCCTTGTTCCCCCCCCTACCCCACAAACTGAGAAATAGAGATACCACTTCCCTGCTTGGAGGAAGGTTGAGCATCAGTTAAAGTCTATATTCTAGAGTGTTGGGGTTTTTTTTGTGGGGTTGTTTTTTTTTGGGGGGGGGGAGGGGGGAATGAGATTTCCATTATATACTCAGATGGCCTAATTTATAACTCAGCCCTAAAATTCACACAGGCAAGAAACTTGCTATCTTGGGGGGCAAATCTCTGAGCAAAATGCAGACTTTAGAGCAACAAAAGAGAAGGTCTGTGCTTTCAAACACTCTTCTGTTCTAGGATCTCAGAAAACTCCTAGGTTCTTTAAACCAGAATGCTTTGGGCTATTCGTCTGGTGTTTCCAGAGAGGCCATGTAGAGCTGTGTTGCATCTTACAAAAACCTGGACAAGATTGCCCCTTCACCATGGTATCCAAGTGCATTTTGTTTTTATTCCAGTGATGGACTGATTTTAGACGCATTTCACATGGCTGTAAATTATAAGACAAAAGACTGCCTCCTACTTTGGGCCCCGATTCAGCAATGTACTTAAGCACCTGCTAAGCTTTACGAATATGCTCAAGCCCATCCCTATTTAGCAAAATGCTTCAGCCCATGTTTAAGTTCTGCTGAAGCCAATGAACATGCTTCTGTGCTTTGCAGAAGTAGGGCCCTTGTAAATTAACTCGTAGAGGACCACCAGACTCTTCCTCTTCACAGACTCGACCTAGCTCTCCATCCCCGTCTTCCTCTTGCAGGACCAGTCAGTGTGCAGTAGATTGCAGAATGGGCTAGACGTTAAGTTTGCATGTTGTTCTGCAGCAAACATCAGTTAAAAAAAATAACCTATGGCTGCAATTCAATATGGGACAACTGCCAAGGGAAGTCCACGTGTAGGCCTAAAAGATTGTCAGTGACCTTATAACTTAGGCCATTTTCACAAGCAGTGCAATTTAAGGACACAGCAACCCCCGTGGCCCTGGTTATCAACCAAATTCAACCCCGGTGTAACACCTCTGAAAGTAATGGAGTTACACCAGGGATCAGTTTGGACTTAGAAGTATACTCGTGTACAAACACCATGTTGTTTAACAGTTAAGGCGGCTCAAGATAAACAGCCAGCAACATAAGCAGAAAAGAACCTAAGCAACCAACAGTTACCTTCTGTTGTATAGTCAACAAAACACCGAACCTGTGACAATTGATAGAAGGCATATGACCAGGTCCTCATCCTGCTTAAACCAACTGAGGATCTGGCCCATAACCCTTAACCAAGCCTTTCAACATATTTGTTTTAGATCTTCTCTCCTGATCAGTTTTGTTAATTAGAAGGAAAAATCTTAAGATTTAGAGGGCAATTTAATTGGAGTGATAGAGAGAGAGAGAATTCTCTCTCATTCTCTCACACACATCTATCCATCACTAGGGTTGCCAATCCTCCAGGATTGTCCTGGAGTCTCCAGGAATGAAAGATTATCATGTGATGAAGCCTCCAGGAATACATCCAACCTAAACTGGCAACCCTACGTTCACATCGGGCCACAGATTGGGCTGTGTTAGTTCTAAACTTTCTGTACAACTTGCTCACATGACAGAGGACATGCAAAAAGACATGATAAAGTTTCAGTGCTATATTGCTAGAAGGCGGGGCACAGTTCCATGGTAAAATTCAACTGACTTCTGCTCTTCGCAACATGTGCCTTTAGCAAACGTAGACATATTCATGAGCCTTCAGATGACTTGCTGATGGAATCTAGTACCTGCCATGCTGTAAAGAGGAGCCACCCGCATTAAGCCATTGTAACAAAACCATGGCAACTCAGGAATGATCACTTAGATCTTCCAATGCTGCTGTTGATGGGACCTTAGATCCTCCTGCTGCAAAAGCAAGCTGCACTATGCTTGGTCTACCCTGCACACTTTTGTCAGTATAACTACGTCCACTCCCTCACCCCACAAGGGACACAACTATACTGACCAAACTCCCTATGTAGGCAGTGGTACGTCACCAGGTGGGCACTGCCCATTGACATAGCTATCGCTTCTCAGGGAGGTGGAACACCTACACCCATGGGAGAAGCATTAGATAGAGTAGTCATCAAGCTCTACTGCAACGTGTATGTGTAAACAAGCCCTAAAGCAGGGTTGGATTAAAGCAATCTGGCATCCTAGGTACACCCCTTGCCACACCCCTGTTTGGGCTCCTACTCGCAAGCCATCTGATGGGTTGGTGGGATGGGGTGGGCAGGTTGCCACATCATCTCCTTTGGGGGCCTGCTGGGTCTCCCTGGACCACCCAGGCATCAGGGAGTTCGGGTCTGTCAGGAAGGAGGGGGAATTTGTGCCCCAGCCACCCAGAGGCCTGTGTGGTGTGTGAGGGCTCCGGCAAATACCAACCTAGTACAGCCAGGATGGAGTGGTGGCAACAAGGGACCCCTGGAAAAACCCCAATACCACTCACCTCATTCTCTGCTGGGGCAGCGTTGTTAGGGCTCCTTAGAGCAGCACCTCTGAAATCAACACCGTGGAGACACATAGGGTAGGACACACCTCAGAGCTTTTTTCCAGGCTTCCAGCGCAGTCAAGCAGGCAGCTCTACATCAGTTACGCTCAGGTTGTGTTTTCAGGCTTGTCTTCGCCTCCATGAGAACTAGTCGTTTTCTCCTTTCACCTGAAAGCCGGGAGTCAGACATTGCCTGACTCCATGGCACTCTGCACAGCCTTGTGCCTCAACCCAGCTCTGCATGAAGGAGCTGGACAGGGGATAGCATGCAGATCACCGTTCTCAGACTAACTACAGACATCTCTTGCTGGTGGGCAAGATGCTTCCAGGCTGTGTCCTTGGTCCACTCAGCCTCCCTCCCACTCTGGCAGGGCCTCCTTCACTTTGCTGGCTGCTGTAGCCACTGCATGTGGAGGAGGAGTTGAGGAGCCACTGCTCCTTTCCCTGGGTGTGTGGATGCGGAGCCATGCTGAGGAGCAGCCAGGAGCCACTGAGGAAAGAGCCAAAGGAGAAAGGGAACCAGAGTGAGGAGAGGTGGCTGGATGGGAAAGACTGAGGGGCTAAATAGGAAAGGAGAAGAGAATGAGACATTTTTAGGGGAGGTCCTGAAGAAAGATGCACTTCCCTCTTTCCCTGCACTGAGCTAGACGGAGGGAAAGAGAGAGGAGTGAAAGAAAACCAAACACTAGCTAGGAAGGACGCCCCATGGTAGGAGCAGAAGGAAGGAGTGGGGTGAAGGCTGGGAAAGCAGGTATAATGCAGGATATAGAGTAAACTCAGTTTAAAACAAATTATTCAATAGACACTCAGCAATGTGATATTAGACCCAGGGCATGTGGAGCTATCTGCCTCTGGAGTGTAGCAGATTGGACCAATGCCACACATCACAAAAACAAGAGTCCAGGGAGCAGCTTACAAGCTTTATTTCGTCCTGCCTCCTACACCCTGCAACTTACTAAAATACTGTGGCTGGACTGCTTGGACCTGCCTGTGTCCCATGGACTCACCAGGGGGCTGGCAGCTGCCCCTCTGATCTCCTGACTGGAAGCAGGAGTGCTACAGGCCTGTCCCAAGAAGGGGAGAGCCCTCTTAAGTCAAGCCTCTTTTGGGGCCTGACCCTTTGCCCATTGATGTTAATGGTGCAAGATCATACCCAGGCGGCAGCAGGGGTCTGCCACACGCCCCTAGAAGTCAGGGGAAGACTCCCATTGATTTCAGAGGCTTTGGATCAGGCTCTAAGTCTGTGTGCGCTCCAAAGCAAGGAACCAGCAACCCAAAGTAGGTGGCTCCTCTGAAGGTGGATAAATGCCGGTAGCGTTGAAGCCTGGTTAAAGGAACAACTGCCTGAACTGACAGTGCTAGCAACTGACTCAGCGTTAAGCTCTTAGACTTTCTGGGGCCAGTGTGAGGGCACTGGGGTGTAATCAGAGGCAATGTTCTAGACACCCTGCCCCCCATGCCAATGTTCACACTGCAGAACCACTATGGGGACACCTATAAGAACAGACAAAGGGTGCTGGATTTTTCCACCACTCTTTGGTTGGAAGGAGCCAGTCTCATGAACAAGCTGGATTCATAGGAGTCCAGCATCAGTCTAGTCCACTCAGAAGCGTGGAGGCTCACAAGCCAAAATGCAATAGGTTGGTCTTATTTCCACCCTGAGCAGCTTGGCATGTTCCCTTTCAAGGGCTGGTTATGTGCCAGCTCTGAAGTCCACAGGAGCCCACCATGAACAGCCTCTGTCGTCTGCATCAGGTCAGAATGGGTCAGTTCCTTACCTCTCATGGAAATGGCTTCCCCTTCTCCCCCAGCCAGGCCAAGCACTGTGGGAGAGCCACGTTCAGTTGCATCCCACTCTGCTCAGGAAGTTGGTAGCCAAGGCCTCTCTTTAATGTGAACCACAGATCCTATTCCAACCCTCCCTATGCCCTTCAGAGGAGTTCTGTGCTCCGGACAGGTGCCAACTGCGTTACCCAAGTTGCTACTTCCAGCCCAGTCCACACCATGGCACGAACACAGCTCCTCCCTCCATCGCCTTTTCCAGGGTCACTAAGTAATGGTGTCAGGAGGGAGTTGCTGACTGGACTACGGGCTTAAAATCCTTCACGGCCCTTAATAAGGGCCCAGCTGGGCTCATTGTAAGCAATTTCAAAGGCTGGGATAGAGCAGGTTTTAAAGAGACTCAGGCACTCAGAGACTCAGAGAAGAGTCATTTCACTCACCAACATCCTTTCCTCCCAGCCCCCGTCATTGCTGATCTGAGCTGTCAACAACTGTCACTTCTGATCCAGAACAGTGCTCTGCAGTTATCTAGTGACCTCCAGCTTCAGACATGGGGAGTGGAGGGGGAATTCATCCCAGAGCAGAGGGCCCATACAAGCAACAAGTCACTGCTTACCCCCCGCCCCATGCTGAGGCCTGTTCTGGTGCAGGTTTCACTCTTGAGAGGGCGGTCACTTCTTCCCCCTCGCCCCTGCTTTACAGATGGGGATATGTGTGTGTGGGGCAGGGGGGTTATGCCAATATTTTCAGAAGTGGCCATTGATTTGGGGCATCTGAGTTCCTGAGTGCTCAGCTTGTGCCCCCTGGGAGGTGGTTTGCAGAGCTGTGGAGCACCCACAGCTCTTCAAGTCAGTGGGAGCTAAAGATGCTGAGAACCTCTGCACATCAAGCCCAAACTGTGTCTTAACACCCAACACCTGAGCTGCTCCCCCAGAATCTCCCCCCCCTTTGGAGGACTCAGCAATAAGTGACTTGCCCAAGGTTGCACAGAACCCAGCTCTCCTGACTCATGGACCAATGCGTTCACTGCTGAACCAGCCTTTGCTCTTCCTGCAGCCTCTGCTCAGCTCACCTACCAATGCCATGTGCCTCTGTATGTGGTCATCATGATTGCCTCCCTCACAGTGCTGCACTCTCTGGGCTTTCATTATGCCCCATCATGTCCATATAAAGCACCAGCAGACACTTGACTGACGGGTTTAAGAGGCAGGAGATGGCTCATTGTAAACAAGGAAGTGTTTCTTTTTGGGCTGAATCTTGCCATTGTTCCATGGAAACCCTACGAAGGCAGCAAGAGTTTGTGGGATCAGCCACTAGTGATGGGAAAAGCCAGGAAGACACCAAGTCAGGGACATCTGGGTCAAGTATTAATCTATTTCTGAACGGTTGCCAGAGCGAGATGGTGGTTCTTCCATTGGCCTGGGAATGAGAGCTGGGTTCTCCAATGCTAAGTCCCTGTACGAAGCTGGGTTGGCACTTTCTGTCTCAGCCTCACAATACCCTTATATAGGATTGGTAGATTCACGCTTCTGAAGGACCGTACTGTCTGCATTTGCAGAGTAAACTCATAGAGTGCTAATCCTGGGGCTGATCCTGCAGCATGAGCTCATGGGAGTAATCCCGTACATGTCAGTGGGCCTATTCTGGATAGAGCTCCATCCAAGGAATGTTATATGGATTCTCCTCTTCTCAGTACATGGAGGGACTCCACAATTTAAATGAGACACTCTAATGGTTTGTAACATGCAGAGGGCTGCTACAGGAACTCGAACAGGGACAGCTTGAGTGCATGTGTATTGAGATCAGGAACTAACGTAGACCAAACATGTAGAATCAGGCATGTGATGGTTGGAGATACCAGCAGCTTTGTAGATGAGAGAAGATGGCCCTCTTCTCATAGGGAGAATGACATTGTTACCGGAGTGATGCGAACCTCCTTCTTCCCTAGCTCTACAACCCCGTTTCTCAAATTCTGTAAGACTTGAAGCACAACTTTTTTCTAATTGAAAGCTGAGTTCCACCCATCTCTTGTGTCCTCTCCACTCACCTGCATAGCCATTCCCAACAAGGTGTTTACGTGCCATATTGATTAGCTTTGATGCTGCCAGTTACACAGTGTTCTCCAGCCTTTCATAAACAACGGAGCAAGTCATTAAAGTGCTCCATTGTGCTAGTTAAATAGACTGTGCTTAAGCCGTGCCCCTATCTGGAGACCAGGCCTGAAGGGCATTTGTAGCCAGTGAATGGAAAGCTTCCTGAATGCTTTTTTAAAATAGTTGAATGCAAAAAAGTTCAGCTTTACTGCAGCACCAGGGATCAAGTGCTCCATGGTCAGCAGTTCAGGTGGTTCATATGACCACGTCATGCCTCTGCAGTATTTTCTGTTCCTCTGTGTTAAGTGTGAGCTGTAAGGTGTCTATCAGGTTATTAAATAGGATGAGGTTTAAAGCCCTAGATTTGCAGAAGGCTGAATGTCAACATTTGTGTTGACACAAACCAGGAAAGTGTCAGGTGGCTTTACATCCAGAATGAGTTTATAGACCAAATGCCCACAAACAGGGATGCCAGACCTTAGCCTTCCCAAGGAATGTAGCCCAGAGCCTATGGCAGGGGTCAGGGCAGATTTAAGGGCCAGTCTATACTCCAAAGTGGAACCATGTCAAACAGAGAAACCATATTGTAACTGGCTCCCCCAAAGCAATTACATCTGCACTGGAGATTGGTACTACTAGGGCACAGCAGGCCTTTGCAGCAGATAAGAGGAAGCGGAGTGCAGTGGGCTAAATCCTGGCCCATAGCTCTATCCCGTCCGGACACACAGAGAAGATGGAAAGTGGCTCTAACCGGGCAGCTGGACCTTCATAAGAATAGCCATACTGGGTCAGACCAAAGATCCATCTCGCCCAGTATCCTGTCTTCCAACAGTGGTCAATGCCAAGTGCCTCAAAGGAAATGAGCGGAACAGGTAATCACCAAGTGATCCACGTCCTGTCACTCATTCCCAGCTTCTGGCAAACAAAGGCTAGGGACACCATCCCTGCCCATCCTGGCTATCCATTGATGGACCTATCCTCCATGAACTTATCTAGTTCTTTTTTGAACCCTGTTATAGTCTTGGCCTTCACAACATCCTCTGGCAAGGAGTTCCACAGGTTGACTCTGCATTGTGTGAAAAAATACTTCCTTTTGTTTGTTATAAAATGATGAGGAGCAGGTTTAAATGTATAGTTGGGATTATATTTTTCAATATGCATTACTTTGTCAGGTAGTCTGCTGTACACTATGTTACTTGATTTACTGTACCTGGGAGAGGTGTGCATACATGGGTCTATACCTGGGACTCAGCCTAAGGTCCTGTGGCCACAGCATTTGCCCGAGAGCTGTGCTTCAGTCTCTCAGCTTTGTTATGTTTCTAGCCCTCATAGTTGAGAAGAAAGCCTTGAAAGTGTGAACTGAGTGTAACTGGTGCAATATTATCTTTCCGAGCCTGCAAGATTCACCACAATGACCTAGAAGTCCGTGTACAAAAATCCACATTCGATTTTTTTTTTTTAAAAGAGAGATGAGGCTACTCTAAAACAAGTTGAATTTACTAACACAAGAGGTCCTGCCTTCTTCATTTCCATGCTTAGTACATTAAGCCTCTGTTTGTAAATATTTAGATGAAGTGCTGCAGAATTTCCAGCCTACTGCACCAGAGCACCTCAGAATCCTGGAATCTTGTTACATCTAGATCTAGCTCATCTCAGACTACCCCGGTACTTACTGCATGCTCGGTGGTTTCATGTGGGCCAACAACCCACCTCTAAGAAAGCACTGCACCCTGCAATAGCTCAGTCCAGGTTGGTACCATAACCCCCCCCCCCATAAATGTACAAATATATCAAACCATGGCCACAGATTCTCCATTGTTGGTGAGCCTTAAATATAGAACCTTAGCACCACACACTCCAGCCCCTACCACATGAGCTAGAAAGCCAGCTTGTAGGAGAGTCACGGTTCACTGAACCTCATTACGGACCTGATCCAGAGCCCATGAAGGTCAATGGAAGTCTCTCAGTGGTCTTTGAATCAGGTTGCTTAAGAGGAGAGGCAATGCAGTGGTAGTGGAGGTTGCTCAGGTGAAGGGACAGCTCACCTGGGGTTTGACTGTGCAGG
This sequence comes from Caretta caretta, assembly GCF_965140235.1. Lineage (NCBI taxonomy): Eukaryota > Metazoa > Chordata > Testudines > Cheloniidae > Caretta > Caretta caretta. The sequence continues at coordinate 26,368,842 of NC_134218.1, read as the reverse complement.
AGAGGTGGTAAGCGTGGAACGAGAAAAGCACTGAGCTGCTGCCCAGTTGCTCTTGCAGCCCCAACTCTGGCTGCACATGCTCAGGAAGAGGCTCTGAAGAGCTGCTTTGCAGGCAGGGCAGGCTGTAAGTAACATGTTCTGGGGCCAGACACTAGCAAGGGACAGGGACACCATCAGGCCAGCGTGTTACACAAAGCTGTTGTGGGATGGCTGGTTACACAAGCCATTTACCACTTCTGTCCCCCAGATCTTTGTGTTAGCAGCTTTCAGGTCACTCTGCCTCAGAAGGGATAAGGGCCAGTGCCTCACCTTCACCTGCTTAGAGTACCCACTTCCCTTCAGGTCCACCATCTCCCTCGGCAGAATGGGTGGGTTGGTGCACTGGGATCTCTGGTTATTTCATAAGCTCCCCTTCGCAGGGATGCGGGGGTGGGGGTGGGGCGCAAGGAACAAGAGAGTTCACACAAGGCATAGAAACAAGTTCTGTCACTTGCTGTCATAGCCTCAGTGGTCTGTCTGGCCCTCTTCACACCCAAATGTCTATCACCTGAGGGGCACTGGTTTAGTCCTTGGCCTCTCAATGCGAGGACTCCCCATGCCTCAGGGCTGGGCTGCCATTCTGCTCAAGAGTCCTTCTCACCCTCTCCCCTGCCTCAACAGTCCCTCAGCCCTGGATGAGAAGCTCCAACAAGTCACTCTGCAGGCAGGGGTCCCTCACAGCCTTTTCCCTAGGCCTGTAGTCCGTCCACCACCCTTGGCCAGCGTTGTCTACTCACCCCTCCAGGAGGCACAACTGAAGGTGCAGGGGAGTCTGCTCCCTCCCTCTACACCAGGCTCCAGCTCTGAGGCCCTAAATAAGGGAACAGCCATCTACTCCAAAGTCTTCCATCCCCACAACTGTCCCCTCAGGTCTGCTTCCCACACTGCGCAGGTGGGGCCTCTTTGGCGTTTACTTCAGGCCTTCTTCCCACCACACTTCCCTAAGTCTGCCCCAGACCCTTCCTGGCTAAGCCCCCGTCACGTTCTGCCCTCAGGTCTCTCTCCACAGAAATGGGGGGGGGGGGGGAGGTTAGACCAGGCAGCATTTTTAATAGCAAGAACGGCATCCAGCCCGATCATCAGACCCAGCCACGTGACCCCACTCCTATGCGGGATTCAGGGAACCCCAAACACAAGGGCCCCAATTCCCTTTGAGGGGCAGCTCACCCTATGACAGCCACCTTCTCAAGCTAGAGTCCTCACTTGCACAAACATATGCATGCAAAGCAGGGAAATACATGCAGAACTGTGTCTTGTGGATGCAACTTCAATTTCCCAAAATCTAGCCCCGACGTGGTTTTAAATTAACTTTTAATCCCTGTTTTTGTCTCATTTGAATGTTTTTTTCCTATTAATACGTCACACCTCCCTTCTGTAGGTCTTCAAGATCTTTATTGACAATAATAAAGTTCACCTCACCCCCCCTCCAAGTTAGAGAATTAGTTTCCCCATCAGTAAAATTGGGATGATAACAAGGCATAATATGGTGAAATGCCCTGCCCAGGGCTAGAGGCAGGAACTGAACAATGATTGCCTGGCTCTGAACACTATGCTGTAATCACTAGACAATGCTTCCTCCCAGATCTAGAAAGAGACAGACAAACTCAAGTATTCAGCATTGGAGTGTAACTCTGTTTATTTGACCTTCTCTCCCCTTTAACGTAATGGAGTTGTCAGAGGTTGTTCTGAAGGAGCCAATTCTATGCTGTGCCCCCAGGAGATGCAGCCACGGGGAAGAGGCGAGGGAAAGGTGGCATTAAGTCATCTTTACACCCTCTGAACTCTGTGGTGTTCAAAGGATTCAAATGACCCCTGATATAAATGAGAGCAGCCCCAGCTGTTTAAGTTATCGCAGTCCTTGAGCTGCCTATAGACTGTAGTGCACCCCAGAGTCCCTGGAGCATTACAGGCCTGGCCGAGTCTCATTCCTAAGCTGTTCTCTCACCTTCTTTTGTCTTTCCGTTCAGTTTGTCTCCTCCTAAAACCATCACATGCAAAAAAAACCAAACCACCAGGATAGTCCCACAAGTTCCATCAGGACATTGACAAACCACCACTCATTTCTCTCTGCTTGGGCATTAGACCCTTTCCCCTAGCCCCTTTGTCTTGTTTATTTAAATGATAAGCTGCTTGGGGCAGGGACGGGACTACTTTGTTTGTCCTAGTACAATGGGGCATTGATCATGGCTGGTCTCAAGGCACTACCATAATAGACAATATCCCAGGGTTTGGCACAGGGGCATATTGGGGCGGCTTATGGCAGGCCAGTTCTTGCCCAGCCACCTGGGACACATTAACTGGCCCTTTGCTCTGCCAGAGGAGCCAGACCTTGTCTCAGTTGTTCATAGCGTAGCCGAGACTCTGCTCTATTCTGCTACGTAGTTTATTGATTTGGGAAGAATATGTATGACAAGGTTTGTATTACACACCAAGGTCGTTGTAGAACTTGACTATAACATCACTGTAGCGAACTAGCTCATGGGCTTTTTGTCGGGTTATTTTCTTCTTACTACTATACAGAATTCTAATTACATGCACAAAACCGCATTACAAGAGTGGTATTAAAGTAGCATAGCCAAGATTGCAGTAGCTAGGAAATGCCAGGCATTGCCTATGCATTTCCTGTCACCTCCTCATAGCCTGGGAAGGTGCTGCAACTCCCCTGCCTTAGTTTCCCTTCACTCAGAGCTCCTCAAATACTCCACACAGGCCAGAGGTATCAAAACAAAATGTGTCTCCCTTCTGGGGTCCTCCCCCAGTCAAGGGATCCCACAGCCCTCCACCAGAGGCTGTCCTCTGCTCCAGGCCAGCTTCTTCCAGCTGGCCCCTCTATCTTCCTCTACTCCAGCTCCCCCTGGCCCTACACAAGCAGCAGAGACTCACAAAATAAGCTCAAAAGGAAGAGTCCTCACCCTGCGTCTAGCTAGCAGAGCCTCTCCGTCCCAAGGGTCTGTCTTCCTGCTCACCAGCAGCAACTCCTCAACTTCACCCACAGAAACCTTCTTCTTCTCTATAGCCATCTGGTAGCCCAGGCCTCTTCCTTATCCACCAGAGACCTGATCCAGTGTGGTGGCCCACAGGTCACATGACTTGGTTAATTTTCCCAACCTGGGGAGGAGAGTTGGCCCCCAGTCTCCTTGCCCAGCTAGTCCCAGTTCCTTTCTTCCTTCCTGGTTCCTTGTCCAATCGCTCTCTTTCCCTCCTCTGGCCTCCAATCTCCCCCCGCCACGTTCTCCACCTCCACAGGCTCCTGGTCCCAGTCTCACCCTGCAATCTCAGTGTGCCTCCTCCCGGCCACTCCCATTTCTCCCCCTGTGCCCCAGCTCATCAGCAGATCCGTCTCAACCCCTCCTTCCTCCACCCCACAGGTTCTCAGTCCTAGTCTCCGTGCCAGGCAGTCTGACTCTTTCCTCTGGATCCTTATCCGGTCTCCGTCTCCACCCCACCCCAAGCTCTCTCTTTGATCTCCCCAGCTCCCAGGCCTAGTCTCCTTGCCCAGCCAGACCCAGCCTTCTTGTCTGATTCCCACTCCCAGTTTCCCTCCCACCCCAGGCCCCAGTTTCTCACTCAGCCCTGCCAACCTGTATTTAGTCTCCCCCTTCCCCCAGCTCCTTGGCCCACCTCCCCCCCGACATTGAATGAGGCAGCTTCCTCTTCCACACTGTTCCTTTCTGTCCAAGGTATGAATGCAAATGCAATGGAGATGGGCCAGCACACACATGCTTTTGGTTCTGCAAAACCCCATTGGTTCATTTTCTTTCCAAACCCAGGGTGTCTTGGATGTGGGTCCAATTTATATCAGCCTGAAAAATCTGGGCAAGAGGGTGGTCAGATTAGTGGCTATGCCATGTTTTCTGCACTCCAGCAGGGAAAGGGCTGCTTTGAGGGCATGGAGCAATGAAGCACTTTTCCTGCAATCTTTCATTACTCATTGTTCCCAGGGTAGATAAATATTAAATTAAAACCCACCCCATCCAACCACAGGGACCTCATCCCTTAGCACAGCCATTGGTAGAGGTAGTTAGCTCTTGGGCAGCAGCCTATCCAGTGGAGAGAGCAATGGACTAGGAATTGGGAAGTCTGTTCTCACTTCTGTCACTTAGCAGCTCTATGCCTCAGTTTCCCCAGCTGTAAAATGGGGATAATGATACACAGCTTTGCAAAGTGTTTTGAGGTCTAAATATTTATTAGAGCTGGACAGAACTGGTGGACTGACTCAAAACATTTCAGTGAAAAATGGGGAGAACATGGCTATTTGTAGTTGCTATTTATTATTTCCTTGTGTGAAGCTACTTCTCTGTCTGCAAAAGAGACATTCAGCCAGTTTAACAATCCTGCCGGCTGAGATTTACAGGCCAGGAGTTGCCTGTCAGTAGATGCCTGCTCCAGGTGTATATATTTAGTGTCTCGTCTGTTTCCTCTTGATAAGAGGTGAATTCTGTTGACCAAACCCCAAGACCTAATTCTAATCAGCTTCCCAATAGGATCATGCCGTTATGTCCTTTCAAATCCCTTTCCAGTTTTTCATCTGCTGCCACAGATTCTGCTGTGTAAATCTGGAGTAACTCCATTGAAATCAACAGGCTCCAGATTTATGCCAGGGGGATGGAGATCAGAACGTGGCTCAGGGTCTAATTTCCACCACTGTAATTAAGATTTATTGGACCCCCCTCCCTCCAACACCTCCAACTCTCACCCAAGTAGGAGCACACAGTTGGAAGACACGAGGATGTGCATGACTCAAGAGGTGACTATCCCCCCCAGTAGCTGTGAACCAAACCTTAATCCTTGTTTGGTTAACTCACCGTGGGGGAAAGGGATAGAGGGTGGCCTGGTCATTTTCACTGCCTTTTGGCTTCCTGCTGCTGCACAGAGGAAGCAGCACTGACATAATACAGGAAAGTCTGTTCTCATGCGTTTTCCAGCCCAGCTCTGCAGTTAGGACTGCATCATGTGCTCCGTGTGACCATCTGAACTCTTGAGTGTTTGTCCAGTCCAGCCCCTTTGCCCATTCCTAGCTTTTCATAATGATAATATTTGCCACGATATCATACTTTTCACCCCTAGATCTCACAACACTTTTCACAGATGGGCAAGTGTCAACAGCCCCATTTTACAGAGGGAACTGAGGCACAGCAAGGGAAAGTGACTTGCCCGAGGTCACACAGCAGATCAGTGGCGAGTATTAGAACCCAGGTCTCCTGACTTACAGTCTGCTCATCGCTTATTCCTTATATAGTGCCAGAGAGCTAGACTGCACTTTGCAAACTCTGTGCGAGCATCAGTACTAGGCTGGTTTGTTTGCTTTCGAGGAAAATAGGTCAAAATGAATAAAAGCAAAAGGGAGTGAGGGGAAGGTTATTGCTTGAGGCACGGGGAGGGGAAGGGGAACGCTGAGTGAACTCGGCATTGCAGGAGGTGTCTGGGTGGTAAAAGGGTGATGCTATCAGAGAACAAGGGGCTGCAGCGACTTGTCCTTGAGATCCACATCAGGGTTTCTTCTCCCTCCTCCCTGCAGCCCATCTGAATCCCTCGTGATGCAGGAAGCTTTGGGTTTCCACAGGGCATGAATGAATTTCTCCTTTCTTTGCAGGCCTTTGCACTGAAGCCAAGTGAAGAACCTCATGATTGCACTATACATAACTAGACTCAGCTAAGCTTTCGCTAGGAAGGAAGGGGTTCCTGCCCTTCGGAAGGACTCGCCCACCCAGACAGGACTCTTAAGCGTCACTCTCCCACCCGGCACCACCAGCAACGTCCATCTCCATCTCTGAGGCAGGCACTGGACACTGGGTTTTCCCTCTCTCTTCCCATCAAAGCTCACCTTGGAAACCATTCCCCAGCCATGTTCCAACGCCTCACCAGCCTCTTCTTCAGTGACAGCAGCACACCCGAGGGCCTGGAGGAACCCAAACCCTTTGTCTCTGAGGAGGAAGAAGAGGATGGATGGCTCATTATTGACCTTCCAGGTGAGAAAAGCAGAGGGCGGGAGAGGGGGGGGCACCACTTAAGAGGCCTCTTGTTTCACCATAGGCCTAATAATGAGTGAACAACTTCAGATAATATCCATCCCTTCCCACCCCTGCCTCTGAAGCTTTGACCCAAGCCCCAGCTGAACCTCCAAGGTTCTGAAGGGTCTGGTTAACTGCCCCCCATGCCCCATTATTATCTTTCATCCTTACTCTTCCTCTGGCCAAGGCAGGTCCCACTTCCAGGTCAGTGAGAGGAAGGGTGGTTCAGTGGTTAGAGTGCTAGTGTAGGATTTGGGAGGTCTGGGTTCAAGCCCCTGCACCCCAACAGACTTCCTGCGTGACCTTGAGCAAGTCACTTAGTCTCTCTGTGCCTCAGGCTGCCAGGGGTGTTGCGGGGCTAGCTAAATATTATGAGATGCTGTGGTGATGGAGGCCACGCATGTACAGGAGAGAGCTGATGGGCACTGGAGGGGTAGCTTGCCCTGCTGCTATCTGGGCTACATATGGAAAAGCAAAGCACCTCATGGCGAAAGTACTTTAGGTTGGTACCGCGGTCGTTCCCAGCCCTACAGCTCACAGTAGTGACGCTGCAGCCCTTGGGGCTGTAGTAACCCTGTGGACTTTGAGGATTACACAGCTGTGAGTGCTGGACCTTGCGACGTGTCTCTTTTGCAGTGCCTGGAGGGGGTGTTTGAAGGAGACAAGAAGAATGAGGGGAATTTCACCCAACACATGTGCTCTGAGTATGCGGAGAGAATGTGGGTTTCTCTCCCTATCTGCCCTGCCCCACTATCCCTCTGCTGGTTATAAATCATCTGGAGGCTAGTGCTGCAGGAGTTACCTCCAAGGGGTGTGAGGAGAGGAGACCTTCAGGATCTGGAGAGCAGCTGGGAGCCTGGGATCAACCCCACTAAAGCTGACAGTGCCACACACCACCTGCTCCTGGTTTGTTTGCTTGGAGAGTTCCTAGCACGGCACCGAATTGCAAAGCAAGAGGCTGGAGTTACGCTTCTAACTTCACTGCCAAGCCAAACACGGTGAATCTGGAATCAGTCATTCGATCGCTCTCCTAAACTGACCCAATCAAGAGCAACAATCTGGGTTGGACACTCTGCAGCTGGGTCATTCAGGATTGCGCAAGAGAAAGCTGCAAGCTCCCAGTGGCATTACTATCACAGAGAGCGAGAGCATGCAGGCAAAGTGCCAAGGGATCTCTCACCCGCGCTGGGGATGCCCAGAAAGCATTTTCAGGTTAGCATCTTGCCTGAAGGATGAACATCCAAAGGATTCTGAAACCCATCCAGAAATCGAGGCCCCCGCTAATTCACATACAAATCAATTGGGCAAAGGTTCTGAGGTATTAACTTTACCTGTACGATGAGCCCTCTGTTGGGTGTAATCTGATTTAAAAGGTTACCGAAGATCTCTTTATGTTCGTTTAATCAAAGAGTATTTTACCCTGGTGACCTAACACAAACTCATTTGGCACTTACTTGTTTGTGGACTGTTCTCCCAGAGTTGGGAACAGACATGAAGGATACGGAGAATGCCCATCCTCTCCCATGACCCTTTTAAAAACCAGTGTCTTATTGAAAGCTAATGTTTCCCAGGCCTTTCATTTCTTATTGCTTTGTTCATTTAATAAGAAACAAATTTTAAGATTGGAAAATACTGTTGTTTTTGCCAATATGTTTGGTTTTTTACCCTATTTTCATTTTCCAAGCCATTGGGAGCGAAGCATGATTTAAGAACAGATAGAAAGTTTGGCTGCACCCCACAGTTAGAATTTATATATTTTATCCAAGCCTCTTAATTAAATTGTTGTGCCCAGAGCAAACTGTGAACACAAATGAGTAGTGTGTAAATACTTATCTGCCAAATTTGGGGGTACAAATGGGTGTCTAAGAGCTGCCAGCTGCCCAGGTAGTTTGTTGTGGGCAAAACGTTGTGATCAAAGTTCGTGGGCCAAGTTGCTCCTGGGGCAACAAATGATTCTATCTCTGACCAGAGACTCTATCAACTCAAAGTCACAGATCTGAGTCTTCTTAATTTCGTGACATATTGCTCTATAGTATCATCAGTTTTTGCATGCATGTAAAAAAATGGTCTCTCTCAAAGGTTTTATTCCTTTTTGGCATGCAATGTTCCTCAGATTTAGTCAGTATTTTATTTAACTCCATGCTTTCACCATCTTCAAACATTCATTTGTGGCATTAAAGCCAATGTGTTAAGAGAGAGACTGCTCTGTGAAGGAGATTTAACTTTAGAAAAATTCTCCAGATATGCAGGGCAGCAGAAGCTGTGAAAGCACAAGCTAAAGAGCTGGATTCACCAGAAGAGGTGATCCATGTATTAAGTACAAAAGAATATAGCTAGAATAGGTCAAATCAGAAAGTGGAACTACTTGTTATGAAAACCACTGCTAGGGGGAAGACTGGGTACAAACTGTCATGTGGAAGGTGTGGATCACAGCATGGCCCCAAATAGTGTGTTGCCTTTGGGAAATGCTGTCATAAATGTGGGGCAAATAATCATTTTGCAAAATGCTGCAGATGCCAAATGCAGAAAGCATTCGGCTGAAGACAACATGATTGAGGAATTTTTCATAAACATACTGAAATCAAGCAAGCCTGATGAAAGGGACTGGATACTGCCTATGACAGTGAATGGAACGATTATTCCACTGAAACTGAACACAGGAGCTCAGGTTAACATTCCGTCTGAACAAGATCATGAGAGACTGAAGATAAGGCCAAAACTGGAACCAACAAAAATAAAAGTAGCTGGTTATTCTGGAACAAATATACCAGTGAAGGGGAGGTGCATTGCTAGCATCAACCATAAAAACACCACGTACTGGCTCCCATTCATTGTTGTGCCAAAGGAGGTGACACCAGTTTTAGGCCTGGCTGAAGTTGAAAAACTCAGTCTGACAAAACAGGTGCTCTCACTACATGATCGTACCGTACCTGGCTAGGAGGCACTCTTTTGGAAATACCATGATCTGTTCCAAGAGCTGGGCTGCTTGCAGGGTGAACATACAATTCGGATAAACAAGGAAGTCCCTCCAGTTGTCCATCCATGTAGAAAAGTGCCATTTGCACTCTGTGATAAACTCAAGATTGAGCTTGCAAGGATGGAAGCAACGCAAGTAAGACAAAAAATTGAGGAGCCAACAGAATGGGTGAGCTCGCTGGACATTGTGGAGAAAAGGAATGGCCACCTACGCATATGCTTAGAACCTAGAGCCCTCAAAAAGGCTATAATAAGAGAACATTTCAAACTACCAACCAGAGAAGAGATTATGGCTCAATTTGCAAATGCACAATATTTCAGCAGAGGGGGCTGGAATAATTTGTATAGTGGGGGTGCTGAGAGCCATTGAAACAAACTGTAAACCCTGTATATGATGGAAACCACTTCAAGCCTGGGCGTGCAACAGCACTCCCAGCACCCCTAGTTCCAGCACCTATGTTTCAGTAAATTGGATGCATCCTCAGGATTTTGGCAGCTAAAATTAACTGAAGAACACTCAAAATTATGCACATTTAATACCCCATTTGGAAGATATACATTCTTACGCTTACCCTTTAGCAAAGCTTCAGCCCCAGAAGTGTACCACAAAACCATACGTATGATCTATGAATGTATTAATGGTGTTGACACCTCAATGGATGATATCATCATCTGGGGCTCAGCGTAAAAGGACTTTGGGAAGTACTGGATGCAACTGCAGCTGCAAACCTCAAACTAAACAGGGAGAAATGTGTTTTAGGGGTTACAGAACTGACTTTTGTTGGGGATGTTATTTCCAATGAAGGTATAAAACTTGATAAGAGGAAGATTTCAGCCATTGAAATGATGCCACATCCCCAGTTGAAGAAAGATGTCCAGCAGTTCTTGGGAATGGTGAATTATCATGGAAAGTTCATACCTAACCTATCTACAAAAGCAGCAGCTTTGAGAAAACTCCTAGAGAATAAAAATGAATGGTGTTGGGGTGCAGAACAGGAGGAATCATGGGAAGGTTTAAAACAACAACTGATACAAAAACCAGTGTTGAAATTCTATGCACCAGAAAGCCCTATTAAAATCTCAGCAGATGCTTCACAGTCTGGGTTAGGTGCCATGATTTTACAGAAGTATGAGGATTGTTGGCAACCAGTGGCATATGCATCCCAATCACAGACTGAGGCAGAAACCAGATATGCACAGATTGAGAAGGAGCTTTTAGAAATATTGTTTGCCTGTGAGAGATTCAATCAGTATATTTATGGACAGACAGTGGAAGTTGAAATGGACCATAAGCCCTTGATAGAGTTATTTAGTGAACCGCTAAATGATTGTACCTTAAGGATTCAAAGAATGATGGTAAAGCTGCAAAAGTATGATTTGATTGTGACCTACATGCCCAGTAAATTCACGTTCACTGCAGATGCACTTTCCAGAGCAGTGCCTCCCACGAAACCAGAGAAGACTTTAGAGACAGAGATACAAATCTATGTAGATCTGATTATAAAGTCAGTTCCCGCAGCTAACAGGAAACTGCGCCAAATAAGAGGGGAAACAGAGAAAGATGAATCACTGGGGCTAATAAAAGAAGTGATCGTTAAAGAGTGGCCTGAAAAAGTAAGGCATTGCTGTCCAAGTATGAGGGACTATTGAAATGGCAGACATGAACATCCTCTGATAGATGGCGTGATTTTCAAGGGCAGTAAGGTCGTAATTCCAATGAACCGCCAAAAAGAAATGCTACAGAAGATCCACGAGGGTCATTTATGAATTGTTAAGTGCAAACAACGAGCACAAGAAGTGCTGTATTGGCCGTGGATCAATCACGGCATTACTAATTTGGTAGGAAACTGCTTTTCCTGCTTGAAATACAAGCCATGTCAACCAGCAGAGCCTCCGAGACCTCATCCAGTTCCACAAAGGCCTTATGAGAAGGTTTGCGCTGATTTATTTACCTGGCAATTAAAGGATTATTTAATAATCCCAGATTATTATTCTCTGTATCTAGAAATTCACTCACTGCACCGTACTAATAGTAAGTCAGTGATAGTCAGCATGAAGGGAATCTTCTCCAGACATGGATTCCAGATGAAATCTTTAGTGATAATAGGCTGCAATTTTCCAGGGCAGATTTTAGACAATTTTGTCATAAATTGGAATTTTCATCACAAAACATCAAGTCCAAACAATCCCCCATCAGACGGACTTGTGGAAAGGTCTATATGGACAGTAAAGAACCTTATGAAAAAGATTTTTAACAGTGGGGGTGATTTGTATAAAGCTGTACTGGTTTACTGAAGTACACCTCTGGAGAATGGCTTTTCTCCAGTTCAGCGGTTAACGGGAAGAAGGATCAGACCTAATTTACCAATCACTGATAACTTGCTGAAATCTCATAACAATGAAACCATATGGAAGGTGAAAGAAAATCATAAATGGAAGCAGATATTTTATTTTGACAAAAGGGTCTGTGACCTCCCCTCTCCTAACCCAGGTGATAGAGTGTGCCTGAGGAATCACACCTCTATTGGGGCCAAAGAGGTAACATTAAAGAACAGCTGCATCCAAGGTCTTAGGTGTTCCAGACAGACCAGGAGGACACATTTTGACAGTAATCGAAGGGATCTAAGACTAATCCCAGAAAGTTCCAAAACATTGACAGTCAATGTGGACTTTGGCATTTCCCAACTGACTGATCATTTATCATCAATGGGAGAAGGAGAAACAGGCTGGAAGCAAGAGAACAACTCAGCCTCTAATGAAAGGCTGATACTGAGAAGATCAGAGAAGGAGATTAAACATCCTGAAAGACTCAGAGACTTGCCAACCTGTCAGGAGAAGGGGTATTTGAGGAAAGTCAGTGGTAAAGACTCACTCCACAGTGATGTGCTGGTAATCTCTTCTCTCTAGATAGTTGACATATTGGTTTATGGAAATGTACTAGATGGGCTGCGAATTTAATGCATGTGTTATTAGATAGTCGTTAACTGTTTATATATATGGATAGAAGAGCTAATTGGGCTTTTTTAAGAGGGAAGATGTAGAGATATGTTTGTGGAAGATTATAATTTAGAGACACTCCCTTATAAGGGACAGTATTATGAATAGAGGAATTTAGAGGTGTGCCCTGGAAGCTGGGGTTGAGAACCCAGTGCAGCTGTGCACAGCAGTTCACCACAGAAGTTCTCCAGTTTATTTGATTCCTTTTTCATTCACTGGTTTGTTGTTTAATGAACCCCAAGCTCATTACATGCATCAGCTGATCTCTGTCGGGATGGTGCACAATGGAGGCTCTCAGAAATCATGCTTCCCCTCCCCCGGAAGCTCTGGCACTGCCCACAGGTTACTGGGCTAGATGGACCATTGGTCCAACCCAATATGGCACTTCTTGTGCGCTTATGAAGGCAGTTTTGTTCGCCTAGAAGTGAAACTATTCCCAACACCGCTTCAGGCCGCACGATGGCTGGCAGTCCTTTGCAGCAGTGATTGGGAATAGTTTCACTTCTAAGGCCATTTTGTTCCCCTAGAAGTGAAAGTGAAACTATTCTCAACACAGCTTCAGGCCACGCTGCCGTGTCTAGGTGATAACACTGAGTCGCACTTAGAGATTGCTATTTAAGGTTTACCATTTTCAGCCCTGACCTTGCCCACAGCAGTTGTCAGCAGCAGGTCCAGGGAGACGGGGCTTCTCCATCTTAATTAAAATGGTTTGTGCCTTTTCATTTTGGCGGTAGATCAGCTCACTCAGCCATTTGCAATGACTGCTTAGGACCGTTTGCACAACTTAAGCAGAGAACTTGAGAAACAACCCTCTGTGCACTGCCTTTCTATTCCTGCCGCTGCCTCGGCAGCCTCTTTATTACCAGAGTTACTCTTCCTTTTCAGATATTTTTAGATATCCTGGAAAGAGACTAAGAATAAAGCTACCAACTGGCACAAAGAGCAAGTCCTGGTTGTCTTATCATCAGGGCACCCTTTGCTTGATGGAAGGAGACTGAAGAGAACTAGTTTCTCTAACCGTGAGCTAGACCCCTGGGATCAGGTGTTGCCCCTCCCTCAGAAGTATTGGGCTGGCCTCGCTCTTATGAAAGTGCCCAGGTGGTGGTGATGGGTCTAAAAGCCACAGCACGGATGAGACTTTAACCTTCCCTCCCAGTTTTTTAGCAAGCACTGACATTTGACACCAGAAACAAGCTGGAACAGGGCGACCAGATTTTTCCAAGTGAGAAACTGGGCTACATGTCTTGGGAAGGAGGAGACAGTGTAGTGCATGGCTCGGAGAGCGTTCCTGGGGAATCAAGAGGGTGTACATGGGACTGCGGTGGGCAAGGACTGACTGGGAGGCTGGTCTGGCCTGCAAATGCCCGATGATTCCTTGGTTCTGTGGGATGTCTGATGACTCATTGGGTGGAGGAGGTGAGGTCTGCAGCATGTGGGGAGGTCTCTGAGGCAACCAGGCTCAGCCACCCTGCTGTGAGTGTCTCTGGCTCAGCCAGAAGCTCCTGCAGGTAGCCTAAGCCTGTGATGGTTTACAGGGATGGGGAGAGGAATGGGGAACATCAGATTTTGTCAAACTGACAGAAACTCCAGGACAGGCCCTGAATGCCCACTTGTCAGGTGCATGCACACATCCTAAACAATCCCCTTAACAACCAGCAGTTGATGTCGTGCAGGCCACAGCCTTCCTGCTAGAACCCCACCAATGGGCCCCTGAATATAAATCCATGGTACACCCATATCTTCAATACTTCATTCAGATGTGGTCACCCCATCTCAAAAACGATATATTGGAATTGGAAAAGGTTCAGAAAGGGGCAACAAAAATTATTACGGGTATGGAACAGCTGCCATATGAGGAGAGATTAATAAGACTGGGACTTTTCAGCTTGGAAAAGAGACAACTAAGGGAGGATATGATTGAAGTGTATGAAATCATGACTGGTGTAGAGAAAGTTCTTATGCATCAAAGGCTGATGAGCTTTTCCTCTGCATTCTGCCTGCCTGTCAGGTATCAATTTATTCCAGCCCTCTTTTGGAGCCTGGAGTTATTCAAAACACTTGAAGGCTAAGCTGGCCAGGTCCACCCTATGAGCTAAAACTGTAAGGACAAAGGCCCAATAAGCCACCTACATAGGGTTAAACGTTACTCACGTCTTTGTCCCTTGCTCACTGCCTTGTTTCTGTGTGCCGAGTCACTTAGCTAGATCATTTCAAATGGGTCCCTCCTTTCCTTCTCCAGCCCCAACCTGGGCTTCGCTTTGTGAGACCCTCACACAACTGATGAACCACTTGGACCCTGAGGGTCCAGGCCCAGCTTTCAGAGGGGGTTGGGTGTAGCAGCCAGTAGCGAATTGGGGCAGTAGCGAAATTGGGGCAGTAGCGAATTGAGCATCTTCAAGCTTCAGTGGGGGTAGGATGGGGAAGAAGAGTCTATTGGGATAGGTGGAGAGAGGGGAAAGCTATGTGGCTGGGTATGCTGCCTCCTAAGCACTCCTTGTGGCCCAGAGTGGCTCTGCCGCATCCTGCCTAAGTTTGCTCTTCTGTTCAGGACCCCTTAAGAACACCACACAATCCAAATGGTTTAAGACAAAATTCCTCTGCTCAGCTTCTACTTTGCTGAGCCCAAATAAACTCTTTTCCACGCAGACGCCAGCTGCGCCCAGTTCCCCCTACTGGAGGGTCTGTTGTCTGTAGTTCTCCACCATCACTCCCCATTGAGGCATGTCACAGGCCTTCTCCCTCAAGCTGTGCAGATTCACATAGGTTCCTGATCCTGGAGAGGAGCCTTCTTCACCCCAACATCAGAGGCTGCCTCTTCCTGCTCTCTGAGCTGCTGGAGGCCACACCCCACATCTTCCCTCTTCTCCAGCTTCTGACTGTCTCCCCCTGGCTGTCCACCACGCCTCTGTTTGTCTAACCCTCCCATCCTGGTTTAATCACGTGACCGTCTCTCACATGACTGAATTCATTCTCTCCACCTGGGGCAGCAAATCAGTGGTGTCACAGGTGGGCTGAGCCCTTTCTCCCTTTAAAGGGCCAGCCCCCCTGTCCCAGGCTGGGAAAGGGGGCAGGAAGAGTCTGTGCAAAAAGCAGAGTCCTACATATCTGGCAGGATCACGCACATGGTGCTGGTTGCCCAGCCTGAATGCCTGAGTACCACAAGCGCAAAACCAGAGGCCAGTCTGACCTATGTGCGCAGTGGAAACTGCAGCTCACCTGGGAATTTTCGATTCCTCTTCCACTTCATGTCACAGTTACACTTATTGCCTGTCTGGAAGGAAGCCTCCATGGGAACCCAAGTGCTTGGGGGATCAGAGGGTTGTTTAGCCAGGATCCTCCCCTCTCCTCTCAGTTACACAACTGGTTTGAGCAGTAGAGGTTCCAAGAAGAAAAGAAAAACAAGCAACCCGAACCACTCCAAACTTGTCTTTACGTCTCTAAATAATCTCCAGTCAGGCCTCTCGGCAGCTATTAATAGCCCAACATCCAGGGACCGAGAGAATGACTCCCTGCTGCATGGAAGTCTAATTCTGGACCAGCGTAAGCCCTTTGGAAATATGTCCCCTGAAATGAAGTCTCCCATTGGGAAGTCTCTCCCAGCCCAAACGGCATCGCCCCTTTCGCCCTGGCTGATGAACAATTGACCCAGCATTTTTGAAATGATTATTTTCCCAGAATTTAAAAAAAAGACGATGGCTGTTGAGGATCTCCAGTCCTTTTACAACCGCCTGTAAGGAAAGAGTTATTCCACCCTTTGTACAGAAGGAAAAACTGAGGCATGGAGGGTATAAGTCATTTGCCAAAGGTTGCACAGGAAGTTAGTGGCAAAACAGAGGGTAGCAGCCAGGATTTTGATTGTGACTTGACTTTGCTTTAACCACTACTTCACACTGCCTCCCATTGTTATTATGGTCATCCATAAAATTCATGCTGGCCTTAAAGAAATTAATACAGAACACCTATATAGCACTTTTCATCCGTCGATCTCCAAGCAGTCTACAAAGGAGGCTAAGGGTTTCTAACCATGCCTTACAGCTGGGGTAAGTGAGGCAGAGAGATCAATGGTCTTTCCCAAGGTCACCTAGTGATTCAGTGACAAGGGCAAGCAATAAATCCGGGTCTCAGCTCTCCCAGCCCCCACTGGACCACAGTGGCTCACTGTAGGCAGATGCATCATTGATGGGACTAATTGAAGCCATCAGTGTCAAACTAGGGATGGAAAGTCTGCCCAGCACCTTGTGCTTTCATATTTCTTTCTTCCCTTTGTCCTGCTGCAGACATGCATTCCGCTCAGATTTCACTCACCCCGCCAACCCGCAGAGGGGTTGAACACTAGACTGCACAAGTAGATCTTTGCTCAGGGCTCCCCCTTCCCTAGACCAGCCCCCCAGTAATCTCTTGATGCCTGAAGCACACTGAGGAGCTCAGCAGAGGTCGGGGCAGTCCTGACTGAACCTAGCCATAATAACATCTTCCTTCGCTATAACACAGCCAATATGAGAGCGAGAGCGCCCTGGAATCACACTCTTCCACCGGAGCTGCAACAAACTGATGACGAGAAACAGGGAGAGGAACTAACAGATTAGAGACAGTCTGAGCAGCTTCATAAATTATGACACGGCTGCCATTTAGGCTTAGGAAGGCCCCATCAACATCACAGCTATGATGGGGTCCGGGGACCTGGTTAGAACACAGTGCTAAGTTACAGTGTTGGCCACATCACCTTAGACTGTCCAGGTTTAGAATCCAGTTCCAATATGCCGTTAAACTCCATCTCCACCACCAGCTCAGGGAGCACGCGCCTTGGAAGGGAGTCTCCTGTCTCGAGTCTGGCGCTGCCATAACCATGTAGCCTAGCACTTGGGAATGCTCCGCTTGGATACAGGAAGGCGGAAGAAGCCCTGCAGGCACAGTTATGGGATAAGGTTCCTCCTGACTCCTGCCAGTCCGCGACTGGGTTAGGTGGGGTGGACAGAGCACGTCTATCCGAGAGCAAAGCACAAGCGAGACCAGTCCCCCATGCTTTTCCCTATCAGTGCTCTCATCATTCTTAGCGGTCCCTCGGGCACACGGATGCTTGGCCAAATCGAGGTGGCCGTGCTCTGCTGTGGTGGTGTTTTTATTTTGCATGGTGGTTTATACTTCAGTAAAGGTTTTATCGTTTGAAAAGAAAGAAATCAATAATGCAGTTGGGGTGTCATTTTTACTAATAATGCCCCCTTTTTCTCCCTCCCTTCCCCCCCACCCCCACTGTATATTGTATGTGTGTGTCTCTCTCTGCTTCTTTATTCTTCCCCCTGCCTGCCCTGCCCCCACTCTGCATGGCTTCAAACTACCGTGGTTTTTTTGGCTGCTCCCACCTTGTGGATGGTGGTTCTTGTCTCTCATTAGATAGTTACACTTCAGCCCCAAGCAAAGAGCAGCGGGTAGGTGAGAGGGATTCCGTTTGCACTTTCAAGTCCCGTCCTGGGTCCCCCACACCTACCACTTCGTCGCCCCCCTCACTCAGTGACTGTGTCAGCAGGCCTGTGCCCTCCCAGCCCGACCCCTGCTTGATGGACGAGAGTTGGTTTGTCACCCCTCCCCCCTGTTTTACTGCAGAAGGCCCTGGCCCCGTCAGGTTGGAGAGCAGCCCCATGGAGGACCTCTTGATTGAACACCCCAGCATGTCCGTCTACGTCACCAGCAACAGCATTGTGGTGGAAAGGGAGAGCCCTGACGAACCGATCAGTGAAGGGTGAGTCCAGCCTGGGTCGCTGTGGATAGTAATAATAGTACATGGTGTGTCTGTAGCTCATGGCAAAGGCAGATAGGTGTCATCATCTCTGCTTTCCAGCTGCAGAGGCAGAGGAATGGAGGCATTAAGAGACTAGCCCAAGGTCACACTGCAAATCAGTGGCAGAGCTGGGATTAGAGCTGCAGTTTTGGGGGACAGGCCTTGCCCAGTGGCTAGGGCGCTCTAGGTATCCAGGCAATGCCATCTGGCTAAAACACTACAGAGAGACTTTCATATTAAGGGTGGGAGGATCGTCCATGGTCTCTACAACCTTGTCTCCAGGGGAATGTTCTTTCCTTACAACATTAATTTTTGGCACCCACAAAAGGATTTTTGTTTGTTTTGCTTTTTTCATTTGGGATCCTATCCCACTTTCATTCATTGGCTTCGAAAGTGACCAAACTCTACAATGGAAAGAGTTAACATGGTCTAAGATTCATGCGGGTGCCTCCCTATTTCGGATTAACTACACCAGTCCTGGCAGTTCTCCCACTGCTGTCCCACATTGCATAGCTTCATGCCTGGACTGGCTAGTCTGTTTCCCTGCCTGCCCTCTGTTGCTCTGGGGGCACCTGGACTGGCTGTCCTCTCCCTGTTTAACTGGCAGCCAGGCATGCCCCTCTGCAATTCCAGCTTGTGGAGAGTTTACACTCAGAGTCACATACCAAACCATGCCTTGTGGTTCCACACGGACCTGTCAGGAGGGCCTGGACTTCTCGCTTTCTGGGGAGAGGAGCATGTCCAGGACCTTCTGAACAGCAGTTAATTGAATGCCAAGATCAACAAGCTGGCAGAGAAAATGCAGGAGATGGGGCACCCCTGGGTCATGGCCAGGGCAATGGGAAAGCAAAGGAGCTCTGCTATCATGGACCTACCCAGACCACCCCATTTTCATATTGGTGAACGTTCCACAGTAATCACCTTGACCTTGCTGTTGTTGAACTTGGAGGACTGATGTGGGGGCAAGGAACAGGCACGTGGGTCCCATCCATGGCTCCTATACAATTTGGGAACCCTCCATTCACAGCCCTAATAGTTGATCTACCCCCACCAGCCTGACCAGCAATCGAGAGTGGCAAGCTTCCAGATGTTGCTTACCCGGCACTTCTCCGTGCCGAGAGGAGCTCTCCTGTTCCACCACCGCAGCTCCGGAGCGAACTCCACAGAGATCTCCAGGAAAGGAGCCTTCCCACAGCCTGAAGTACTGCCTCCACCAGTTCTCCATTACTCTCCTGTCCCACCAGTCAGTGCTGTAACGTTGTTAGCAGGCCCCTGGCCAAGCTGTCAGGATTGTCCTCCCCCCTTCCTGGGGAGTTAATGGTAGAAGCCAGCATGAAGCATCCTGATATGTCCCCCATGTCCCGTTATGTTGTGGTCATGGGCAGTTTAACTTACATCTTTACTGTGGGGCTTCTTGTTCTCCCTGTCCCATCCCTGTGGAGCTCAAGAACAAAGAGCTTGCCATCTGGTTATGGACTTCCCTCCTTATCGTCTTGATGATGGATGGATGCGTTGATGTCCCCGGATGATGCTACAGTGACAGAGTGGCTATATCACTTACCTAACATCTAATTCATTGTGCAGTCAGAAGCCATAAACCAGAAGAAGTCAGGACTAGTTTGCCAAGCCCAGAAGCAGAGCTCAGTCCGGTGAAGTCACTCCAGGAAAGAGTCATACTGAAATAACTGTTCAGTTTCATCCTCCTCCTCTAGCCATATTGACACAGCATCACTGTGTATGAATGATTCCCCTTTATCCTCAAGTGCCCCTTGGTACCCTAGCACCTTGCTTACCATCACTTCCCCTCTCAGCTCGAAGGACTCTATGACAGGCTGTCTTGCCTCAGTCATAACCCCCCCCCTCCCCCTTGGGGCAGGTTTATTACAAACAGTGAAAATAATCCATAGCAAAAGTCCCCAAACATAGTCCATTTATCACCCCAGTGCACCTAGTCCATTGACACAACACGTACTGCGCTCCAGCATCTTCCACAGCACCTGGGCTCTTCATAGGTCCTCTCCTGTCCTTCTGTCAGGACACACGTCCAGCTGGAGTGCAACTCTGCTCTTCCCAGTGCCAATCCCCCCTGTCCCTCGCTGGCTTCTCAGCTGGGAGTTCGTCCTCACTGGGGGAACATTCATTATCCCCCCGTTTCATTAATCTCTCATCTCAGGCAAGCCAGCAGGGAGATGCTTCCACTGTTCCCCTGGACTCCAGTTCTCCAGGAAGGAGAGGTCAGCTGATAAGCCCCTCCGGCTGCTCCCCTGCTCTCTTCAGAGATCTCCTCCCTCATCCTTATTAGCCCCAGGTGCTGCTCCGCCCTCTGAACTGGCCGAAGGTGGAGCACCTGTTCTGGCCCAGGGGGACAGGACCTGCTTCATTTAAAGGGGCCAGCACTCCTGTGACACTGCAGCTCTCCTAACCCACCCAAAGCTACCGGGCTGTGTGGCTGCCCGTACGTGTGTGGAGCAGTCTGTTCATATTAATGACAGTCAGGGTCACAGCACTCAGCCGTGTTTCCTCCACGCTGCCGGGCAGCGCTTTGTAAATAGTCCTTGTTCTCAAGCAATGGACCAATTATGGGATACTAGGGAGCTTGTTCATTTGAGCCCAAATCCCAGAATTCCAGTGGGTTCCAATAGACACCCCACAATGCACTGCAAGAAAAAGCCCAGAATGCCAGGCCCCTAGCCGCAGAACATTGCACAGTTATTTCCAGAAAGTACAAAGCTTTGTGAATGCAGTGATTGAGAAGGGAAGTAGCTTAAGATGGCATAAACAACGCAGTGTGGGCACACTCTTTCAGTCATACCACCTGTATCATTACAGCAGAAAACCAGACACCGAGAAAACGATCCTGTGGCAATAAGGCTTTGGAGTAGACATGGCTCCACTCACTTTTCGCTGGTGTCTCGGAATTTACCACGTTTGCTCTTTAGGAAGGATATTTGTTGGCTTTTCCTCCTCATCTCATCCACGTCTCCTCCACCCTGGTCCTGCAGTGCAGTTCTAGTTCTGAGTGCAAAATTATCCACTCTGGAATGCTGTTCTTCCTGCAAATTGAGCTCTCCTGGGCATCAAACCTTTCCCCCCCACCCACTTCTAGGCAGAAAAATAACCCCAGAGAGGGGACTGAAGCCCACTCCTTTTCCAGGAAAGGGGACCCTCCTGGGAGACAGCAGCAATCCTTACTTCCAGTCCCACACATTCTCCCATCAGCAGCCTCAGAGTTCACAACCAATGCCCGGAAGTGCAGCCACATGGCAAGTTACAAGCCACACAGGCTGCTCAGTGTTTCGGGACATGTTACCAGAGTATTGCAACAGCACATACACACCAAAGGCAAACTGGGCTAAGGCCCAGCCGTGAGCTCAATGGCTTTTGGCATTAACACTCCATGGGAGTGTGGGCCATATACATCGTTATTGTTTATACAGCACCACAGAGGGGCATTGCCCAGTTCAAGAGCAAATTCCCCAGGGCAAGTCTCAGAGGACGACGCTGAGCATCATCGGCTGGGATTTCATTTGCCCTTTGCAAACTCCACTTTCATCGGGCCAAATTCTGATCCGGCTGGAGTCAGTGGAAGTTTGAAGGCAGAGGGTGAAATATAAAGCAAAATGGCTACAAATAATAGTTAAAAGTAGGGAGGAAATGAGGAAAGCTCAATTTGCCCTTGATTTCTCTCATTGTTGGAGGAGCACTTCTGCTGACCCAGCAGCTGGCTTGGAACCTCTCTTCTCCCCCTGAGTCATCTGTGCTAAAGGAACCTGGATTAACCACGCCAGTCATTTGATCTGGGCAAGTCCTGTTCCTTTTAACAACTCTGCTTATTGCAGACTGGCCTATGGACCAGTTCACTCATAATTCCATTGGCCTTGTAAAGGGCTTTTAACAGCATTGCTTACAGGAGACAGCAGGCCAAATTCAGAGGTGATGAGTAGGGGAAGGGTCTCAATTAAATGCCGATTACTAAATCAAAGGGAGCGTAAGATGGAATAATTTGCATGCTGAGCGGTTAGAAGAAACCACCTTAGAATTGCCTCTAAATTTGTCCCTGTCTGTGTGTTTGTCTATAAGACACGAGTGCAAAGCCAGCTAAGTGGCTATTAAGGGGATGTCAGCCTGGTTAATACGAGCATTTTAAAGAATTAACCGCCATACTGATCTTGGAAAAATAGCTTTATTTCCATGATGCTATCACCATAGTACCACATGCCACCTCCAACAGAACGATTGTTGGTTGTGCTGAGCAGGACGTGGGGCTCATCTCTTCTTTTGTTGTGTGAGCATTTTCACATTTGACTCAGAAGGGAGCTGTCAGGAGTCTCGTGTGACTCCAGTTGGCAGTTGACCCCTTCGTGCCCAGGGGAAATGCAAAGCGGTGTTTCTCCTATCTGAGGTCATCCTGAGCTTGACCATTAATGAGCGTGTCTCTCTCTCTAGGGACGTGCCTGAACCCCGGCTGGAGCGCCGCACCCCACACCACCCCACCTCCCTCACGGCAAAAGCTGCCATCTTGGAGAAAGTCAGCCAGGTCCGTCGGATCCAGCGGGCAAAGCAGCTGGCGGAGAAGCACAAGCTCAGTCAGAAGGTCATGCAGCGGCAGAACCGTGCCAGAGAGCGCCACCCCCGGTGGGCCAAACACCAGGGCAGCTTTGTCTACCAACCATGCCAGCGCCATTCCAACTACTAAACTACTGCCGGAAGTCTGCACCGTGGGGCATTACCCTTTTAACTCTCAAGCTTCACCTCCCCTCTCGCGATGCTTTCCCCAGCGGAGGTGTCTTCATCCTTTCTCTGGAATAAACCTATCCTCATGAGAGACGCGTTTCAATTTCTTCTGAACTGGTGATACTCCACCACGGATCCTTGCTGGGCTCTCCTTTGGTTTCACTCCCCTTTTTACACTAGTGTGTACATTTACTTACCTATTATTTTCTTCCTTCTCCACTTCAATACCTTGCCCTCCTTTCCTCCCCACCACTGCAGCTTTCGCTTTGGTGCTGAGCAGGAGAGATAGGCGGCACGTCACCCTCACGTAACCTAACGACGCGGGGGGACAGCTTTTAAATGCCAAGAAATGGTTTAAAAGAATCAGTGCTAAAGTGTCTGGAAAAACTTGTGTCCAACCAGTTACCCTCAGAAAAACTATTCCTAATGAGAGGTATTTCCCCAGCTCCCTGCCTCTCTCCTCAATACTTGAGTAGGTTCTTCCAGCTACTCTTGCAATGCTTACCAGTATTTGAATTCGAATTTGGTGTTCCCAATGAATGCTCTACTTTTCACTAAGCTTAACACCAATGTTACGCTGAATTTATGGGAAGGTGAAGATGCCCCGTCATTTCCTTTGTCCCTTACCGTTGTATTGGGAGCCTGTGACATCAGTGCCTTTCTTTATGACATCACACTCTTCTCCACGGAACAGATTGTGATGTCACAAATGGAGATACCAGGTTCAAGTGCAAACTGGAATGAAATAACAAAATTGGCCCAAATTCCAGGAAAATGTAACAATTTATGTGGAATAAGGACCATTCCCCTCTCCCACTTTAAAAACTGGACTGTATATCAGATCCTGTCTTTGAATTAACCTGGGAGCTGGGATTGTGGTGTCACTGATGATCCTTACTTGCATGCTGTTATTATCTAGCTGTCTGTTCAGAGGTGCCATGCTGGAGTAAAAGGAACCCTGCGTGAGCATCTCCTAGCAAACCTTTAAGACCTGATTTTCAGAAGTGTTGAGGATCCACAACTCCAGCTGAAATCCGTGGCAGCTGCAGCTACTCAGTGCTTCTGGAAATCAAGCCTGTGCAGTATTACTGTAGCCCTTAATTCCCCACAGCCTTTTAAAAAGAGTGCAAAGTCCATTTTATTATTCCGGTGCTTTCAGGTTACAGTCAGGTGTCTTACAATGTGTTTGGCCCACCCACCCCAAACAGCTTTGCTTAATGGACAAGTGTCACAGCTCTAAGCAGATTATTGCGTGTGGAACACAAGGTAGAGATCAGGTGGTCTTTAGAAAGGCTGAACAAATCTGCCTCGTGAAATGGTCAGGAACATTCACTAGCTTAAGCAAAAAACAACAAGAACCAACCCCCCCACAATGACTTACTTTCATTTTACAATGATGAAGCCCTTAAAAAGCTCTCATCCACTGAAATAAAGAAGTCTCATCCCAGGCAACAGGCTGGGCAGAAATCTGTGGGGGAGGATTATCTGATTGATTGTAAACACCATATTAGATCTTCAGAGCCAATGGTTGAGCAATGAACGAGGCGGCCTACCCACTAGACTGGGTGGTCGTTTCCTCGGTCTGTCCAAATCACTGGATTTCTGGCAAAAGGCTCTCCCTGGGCTTTTCTGGTTTTGATGCCCCGGGGAAGCCAATGATCTGTGTGTGTCCAAACAGGTCTTGGTGTTTTTTACTTTCAGTCAAAATCTGGACCCTTGGAAAACAAACCCACAAAGCAGCATTGTGTAAATCCCACCACCTCCAGGGAGCTGTTGAGGAGCCACTCCCAGCGGACGGGTCCAGCCTCAGTGCCAGGGAAGGGCTAGGGGAGAGCAGTCCCACCATCCAACTCTGAGACATCCACAGAACAGCTGCAGGGCCACCACAGCACTATCAGGCCAAGTTAGTGCATGGAAATAATGGCCTCTGAGTAAACCCCAGCTCCCTTTGTGTCCTCCCTAAGGGGCCCTCTTTGGGCTGACGCATCTTTCTGACAGAAGAGAACTGGGCATAACTCCCTCCCTGCAGCTCTCGGATTGGCCAGAAGGCTTCACTCAAAAGAGACACAAGGCAGCAGTGAATCCCAAGGGCTCCTAGCATTGTCATCTCAGTGCTTCCAGCCCACCATTCGGATGATGATACTTCTTCAGCATGATCCTCAAGCTAATGCTAGGACATAACCCATCACTCAAACCCCCAGGCGTGGCAATTCTCCTTCACGCTAGTTTAACGGCCTGTGATTTGCTGCCCCGTCCAGGGCTCGAGAGGACAGTACAGAAAGGGGCTTGTGCATTAGTCACAGAGGTGGTAAAGTATGTCGAAGCTGGTAGCGAAAGGATGTGAAACAAGAGAGGAAGCGAGAGAGATTGGGGAGAAAAGAAAGGCAGGAGAGAGAGGGGGAGACAAGAAACGAGGATGGAAACTGGAGCCGTTGAGAAGGTGCAAGCCCAAGGCTGAGAACTGCATAGCACAGAACTTGTGTCTACTTGGATGGAAAAAGATACAAGTCTCCCAAGAAGAGGTATATATGGCAGCGCCCCTATTCCACAGTTACAGGCAGGGCTAACGCTCACTAGACTGATAGTCCCTACAGGACTATAGGGAGTTTCTGATGGGAAATAAAGTTCCAGGCGTTCAGCCCAGTTGAGGAATTTCATCTCCATAGTCAGAATGGGCTAATAGAGTAACCCCCGGTTAACTGCACTAAAGATTGTGCCCTGTGACATGAATAGCCATATTCATCCCTGGTGGTTTTAATACTGCTACACCACAGCTGGGTTTGGATCAACATGTTTATCCTTAAAAGGCCACTGTCAAGATTAAAAAAAATCGTACATTAATAATACGAGATTAGTAAAACCACAAAGCTGTCTGAAAATCACATTCCTCCATTAATGCTCTTTCTTTACTGCTTGCACTTCACTCCCCGGGGGAATGAAACTAGACTATCCACTTCCCATTCACAGGCAGGCTCGCGTTCCAGTGCTCAGCATTTGCACAATGCTGTTGAGTTTGAGTTTCCACCATGCAAGGCCATGTTGAGCTCCAAAAATAAACCACTTTCACTGGAATTTCTTCTATGAACCGTGATTCAAACCTTTACCTTCATAGTAGGTTTTGTGAAATTGCGTTTTTAAAAATAATTGTAAGCAGTGGGCCTCCACCATGTGAGAGCCGCTTTTAAAATGTCTAATAACTGAGCTCTTGAGACTTTTGAGAGGCAATAAACTTACAATTACCAGCCTCCAGGAATGGAGGCTAACAGACCTGGTTAGCCCAGAGCGTGGCTAATATCACTGTGCCTGCAGGATCTAGCTAAAATGCCGGTGCCATGGGAGCTTCTAAAAATACGGAGACAAATGGGATTACTTTAAACATATTTTATATTTGTTGTTCTTCAGCGTAATCAACCCCTGTTTGAAGCAGCCCTACTGTCTCTATCACTCTCCCAGTTTGGCTTTTGTTAAGTTCTGCACACGACTATTGTTAGTGTCTCCAAACTCAATGCCCTGCGGCCCTCATGACACAACTGAACAGAAAGTTCTCACACAGCATGGAAATAAATTCTAACCCGCCTAGAGAAATAAGAGCAGTGCCTGGCAAAGATTAAAAACCAGTAACATCATCCTGTACTAATGGAAAGGATGCTTGAGGCAGCTATTTCTGATTGAATCATTGGTGACTATAGTAACGAGAGATAGCTCCCAACCAATATGCTGGACCCGAACACCTCCCCACCCCCAACACACACAAACCTTGTTGACGTTCCAGCTGGCTCAGAGCTCTGTAGCTTGGGCCCCTATCTAATAGGGACCTGATTTTTAGAACCTGATCCCTGCTTTCATTGAAGTCAACGGCAAAATTCCCACAGAGCTAGCTAGGATCAGCTGTTTATTCCTCTTTGCTTTTGCACCCTTGTCAGCAACTGGAGAGGCAGCTGAGCTCATGTGCACAATCTCTTGGCAAGACGGTTTAACAGCAGTTAAGAGAAAGAGAGAGAAGCCAGTGTTATTTCCCATGGTCTGGATGATCCCCACCCGTGTCGGTTGTTTGATTCCAGCTCCACATTGTCTCCACGTGTTGGAGCAGGGAGTAGCGTGATAGAACTTCATCTGCTCACTGCTGAAGGTCCTACCAGGTTAAAGATGGCAACACATCTATTATTTCATTTGCAGCCAACTCCTTACTGGAGACTGGCAACGTCTTGACTTAATGGGACGTTTACAGCTGTTCACATCCTTGGTTTCCTATTAAATGCCTTTTTCTCAAGTGAGCCCTGACGCAAGTTGGGACTGGTGCATTTTACATGAATGCCGACTCAAGTTCCTGCAGAGGCGAGGAGAAGCTATTGCCTAAGCACGTCAATGTCCATAGTAGAGTTAAGAATTTTTTAAGCAGCAGTGTAGGAACAGGGTTAAATTTTGGATGCTCATCAAGTCTCCTCCCCCCTGCATCCCCTGTTCAGTTCTCCTTTCCATAGGCTGTTTGGTCAATGTGTTTTGCAGCATTAGGCTGTTCCATGCAGTTAAGGTGGCTTTAGAGGGAGATTTCCTTGCTGGAGCAGCCACCAATAAAGAGCGGTATGAGGTCAGTAATTTTCTGCCTCCCGGCCAGCTACCACCTGTTACTGTTACACAGTTCTACACCTCCACTTACGACATGCCTCAGGCACTCTGCAAATGACAGTGATGTCACAAATTTAACATAATGATGTCACCCGGGCCCAGAGCCCCCATAACACTTGTGATATTTGGAGCTGACCATTGTGTCTTGCAGACCAAACAGGTGCCGAATGGCTGCAAGAGAGAGAGCAAAGCTTCTTAGAAACACAAATTGCTTTGGGGAATGCTACTCACCTTGTACACCTTACAATGCCCGGGTCTGCTAAGCTGCTCGCAAACATTTCTCCCAGTAAGAGAAGTCCCTCTTTAAAAGCCTCCCACCCTTGCTAATTGTCCAAGACAGTGAAGCAGAAACTACCCAATTAGGACTTGATCCAGCAGCAATTGAAGTCAATGGCAAAGCTCTAGTCACCCTCAGACTAGACCTTTAAGTGCTGTTAAAACAGAGGCACTGAGTCCAATAGCCCGACAATTGCCTGTTTCAGTGGTGGTTCATTTTTAATGTTTAAAGTTGTTACTTAAGTTCTATTCTTTTTAGACGGAGAATGCAAGGAACTTTGCTTGGATGTCATCGTTCTGCACAACTGCATCATATTATCCCTAGTCAGCAGGGGAAACCAAGCAAAACTACCATCCCACTTTATATTAAAAGAGTTTAGAAAGGGTTAATCAATGATTATTAATGTTTTACTGAGTGGTCAAACCATTGTTAGACAGGTCACTAGGTTACTATTACCATGGCTTACAAGCATCTAACACAGACTGTCCTCTCTGTAATGTGTTTATAGTATCTATGAATCATGTATTAACCCTTTATAAGTTGATTATAAATGCACCTGCTATAAAGTGTGACCAAATATCTAATGCTGTGGCAGAGGTGTGTTCACACTGTGCTTGGAGGTGCCCTGCAATTTGCCTGTCTTATAAAAGAGCGATCACTAGGAGTATTGGTCTGCTACCAAATTTCCTGTCCTAGTTCTTTAACGATCGAGCAGAGCCCCTCATGCTGAGGTTGGATGGCTCTCCTTTTATCTTAAAGCAAACAAAAGGTGCTTAAAACACAGAACCTTTGTGTGCATGTGTGTACATATTTTAAAAACCCAGAGTGGATGTACGGTGTTGGTTTTGGTTTTGCGTTCAGTATTTCCAGTTGGCGGTTAGTTGTGTGATTCTCCCAGCTGAAAGGTTAAACAAACCAACCAACCTCTGGCTGGGAGAGTGTTGTTCTGATCTACTTTAATGGCTATGCTGAGTTTTCAGTTTCTTTTTTATTTGTGTAGGGGAAATTCCAGCATGGACTCAGGGACAAACACGTGCATTGGGATCTTTAAAAGTCCATATTTCAGAACCATTTGATTCTGATGCATTCTTTTATTTCCCGGGAGGCTGTGGATAGTAATCTGCATGTCCTAAAGGAATCTGTGAAACCTGCTGGGATGTCTTTTTATTTTCTTAGCATGAATTGCTAGTACAGGCTTCCTTTTGGAGGAGGAAAAGGATTCGATTGGCACCAGTGTAACAGATTTAAAGTTACAAGTGTCCACATACTAGCTATGGGGCCACACAGTGACCCACCCAACTCACTCATGTGGGTCCCAGGAATCACGTGGAAGTTATTAAAATGCAATTTATTCCTCCTCTAGGCCAGTGTTATTGGAAATATCTAGCTAGCTATTTTTAAGCAATATATTTTGAGAGGGCATCAAAGCCCCCAAGGGTTTGGGGGCAATGCCAAGAGCTCAGAGGCAGAGGTAACAACGGATCTGTGCTCTATACAAATCACAAACTCTGAGCTAGATCTTGCTCCCAGCGGAGTCAATGGGAGCAGGATAGGGTCAGGCGGGTGCAAAATGGTTTGGAAAAAGTGCGTTGAGAGTAGGGAGGGAGCACTGCGACGGTTGTTCGCTCTCTTAGGAATAATGTCATTTCTGATTTTTTTTTTTTATATTTAAATAAAAGACACTGGATGGAAAATAAAGTGCTGGGGGCACGTCTGTTTAGAAAGTAAGGTTGGTTTGGCTCTTGCTTTCTCAGCGGGCTAGTGCCGAGGACACAGCTGGCATGGGCAGTGCAATGGAGTAGATCCTCTAATAGGTCTTGCCCATCTTTAGAGCCCAGGAGCCAGATCCCTGTGAGGTACTATCTCCCCCACATGACCCAGGAGAGCTCTCTCAGCCTGTCAGGCTCTATGCAAGGGGCAGGGTAGACGGGGGGAGGGGGGAGGAGCCAGGGGGATGACTGTCATTCCCCCTCCAACTGGGTGGAATGTACATGGAAAGGGCAAGATGGCCACAGGCCAGATTCTCTCTTCTGCAGAGCTCCTCTCCAGGGGAGCCAGGGCCAGAGCCAGTGTGGAAATACAGCCTCTGCCTGGCTGACCCTGGCTGCCCAGAGATTCTCCCACAATTAGCCTGGTGTAGAATCAGAACCCACATCCTCTGCCATGCAGCAGTAAATCCTGCCCTTCTTAATAGCAGGGGGTGTGGGAATCTCAACCTCTTCCCCCGCGCACCACTGGCCCTACTTTTTTGAAGTCAACAAGAGGTTAGCCGTTGGCTTCAGTTGGGCCCCAGGCAGCCCTTCAGCATCCATCAGAAAGCTGGCGAAATGCGCCCTCCCCCCCTTTTTGTTTTAAAACATGAATGTAGGGCCAAGTCTGAAGCCACATATTCTAGCATTCTGCATATAACATACCTCCGAGGCAGCCCTAGCAAAGTGATCCTGGTTCAGGGGCTGAATTCAAAAGCAGGTCACAGCAGCCATTTCAACCACTTGGTCCTTGGTCACAAACGCACAAGCAGTCCGTGATGCTAGAGTCTGCCTCCTACATTTTGCCCGTGTTCCATTTGCATTTAAAGGGTGGTGAGGAGCTGCTGGGCGACAAGCTGGGTGCCATGGAAAGCACATCCGCCAGCAGAGCTGTCCTGGAAATCCAGTACTTCAACACCAGCACCTACAAGTACCACTTCTGTGAGGCATCCACGCTGCTGGGAAAGCCCAGCCTTGAGGAAAGTCAATTCGTTCTAGCATGGCCCCTTTCTTTTACTATCGCAAGTATAAGTTTAGGTATGTAGCTCATCCCAAAGTTCCTCTCTTTAGGACCCTGTTATTTCTCTTTGTATATTTTAAAGTAGTGTATAGCTGTATGTGGAGCAGTTTTCTTTTCTCCCCCCCAACCCCATGTGGGGAGGAAATCCATTAATGTTTCGTGAAGACCATGCAAATTCCCCTCAGATGTAAAAAGGCCATGTTTGCAAGGACGCCTGGCTAGGATAATTCCCAGCCCAAATCCCTTGCATGGACTGGAGCTGAAATTGGTGGTTTCCAGTTATGGAAGAAGTGGGTTTTTTTAACAAAAGAGAAGGGCAGATATTTTTGTTATTTAATAAATAGACAAATATGACTGCAGTAAAAAGTGAAAGTTTGGCAATGGTCACTAAACTGTAGCTAACAAAGCGGTCACTTCCCTTGATAGTGGTTCTCCACCGTTTCCATAGTGTAACGCTATATTACAACAGAAACAATCTTTGGGACACCTCACCCATCTAGCTAATGACACACACGGCTTGTTGGAGAGCCCCAGGTTAAGCACACATGATTTAAAATAAGATGGGAGACCAGCATATGTCTGGATGATGCATCTACTCCCCCAAGCTCTGAACTTCTTTAGGAATGCGGCCATTCTTTCATGGCATGGATACCTAACAGTACAGAGAATAGTATGATGCCATTGCCTGCACTGAGGGCTCACCACATGCTGTAGTCAGCTGGGTACTTTCTTTTTAAACAGATTGAATTGGAAAAGAGGAGGAGAAGTTAAACTGCTTGAGGTCAAGCGTGTGGAATTTCTTCTGTAGCCCTAGGGCACCTTTGGAGCCTCTTCTGTAGACTCTCTGGGCCGTATCCTCCTTGTCCACCACTTTAACCCCACTGACCTCTCTCTGGCCACTTTGACTCCCATGTAGGATCAAAGTCAGGCCAACCATAGTCTTTCCTCCTTTAGTTTCAGGTGCTTCCTCTAGGCCATTCTAGAAGAACCTTTGACTATTATGCAGTTTGGTGACAAAAGTGGCTCATAGGCAGGGCTTGCTTTCACATCAGGATTGACCCGTTCTGGAAGGGAAGTTAAAGTAATTCCCCAGTGTGGTCAAAGCTGTTTCCAAAGCTTGAGGGAAGGGGCAGGCAAGGGCAAACTGGTTATGTTCACCGCTGTCCATTTCTCCTGCAGTGCAGCTGTTCCTGTGAGCTATCAGAGATACAGCCATTCTGTGAACACCTCCTTGGCCCAGCTCTCATTCCACTGAACTGTCTGGGAGTTTTGCCAATGGGAGGGGGAAAGAGGGAGATCAGAAGAAAGTCTATTTTTAAATAAAAATAGGGGGGGGGGAAGAAGAGGAGGAAGTTCTCTGGCATAGTTAGTAAATCACTTTTGTTTTGACGTGTGAGAGTTTTGTGAACCCTCATAACCAGAGGAGATGCTGCCTCCCCGTCTGCTCACCCCCCAAAAGGCAGCCTGGCACCTGCAGCCTGGCAACAGCGGGCAGCTCTCGGAGTGCAGAAGTGAAAGGGTGATAGCACTCTTGACAATCAGAAACACAGGGTCAGATTTTTAAAGGGCCTCGCTGTAGCCTCTGGCTTTATGCCTTGATGCAGGTGCAAAAAGGCTCTTTCTAAAAACGTTAGCTCATGAAACTTAATTTAAAAAATAAATCTCTCATTTTCCCCAAAAAGACGGTTATACAAAAAAGGAACGGCTCCATCTAGTATCCAAGCTGATGCTGACTTATTCCTTCTTTGCTCAATAAACACCTGCAGCTTCAAGTTCTTTCCACCTCCCTACCCCCTTTGTTTACAAGGAGGTAGAAGATGTGGGTTAGTACCTGATGAAACATTCAGCCCTTACCAGTCTAAACCCACTTGGGCTGCACCAACTTCCCTAATAATAGGTCTGCCTGATTAGGCTCGGAGATCTGTCAGGCTCATTGTTCTAGCTCAGCACCTGCTGCTT
Organism: Caretta caretta; assembly: GCF_965140235.1. Lineage (NCBI taxonomy): Eukaryota > Metazoa > Chordata > Testudines > Cheloniidae > Caretta > Caretta caretta. Next base: position 26,336,678 of record NC_134218.1, on the reverse strand, counting down.
CTCCACACTAGCTGCCTGCACCTAGGGGGTTCTTCTGTCAGAGGGAGTCTACGCTAGCCCTCGTTAACAGCCTGCTCAGCCTTCCCCCAGGGAGACTCAGATTCTAGATGAAAGCCTGGCTCCAGTGAAGTCAATAGCAAAGCTTCCTTTGACTTAAGTGGAGCCAGGGTTTTACCCTTTATCTCCAGGATGTGGGAGATCCTATTCCTTGTGGGTAGAGCAGTAGCATGTAACTTATACAGGGTTCACCTGTATGAGAAACCCCAAACAACTTTGCTGTTCCAACTCCTTCGTGCCTAAGAGCGAGCGGGGGAGCAAAGCTGCCCATAAATACAAACTATTTTAAAACACCCAATTCTCACTGCAAACAACCTGTATCTAATTCACTTTTGTGCTTTCAAAATCCGGCTTCTACCGCTCCTGAGACAAGGGTACAGCTCACACTGTAACAGCAACATAGTAATATTCTTTTCTATTGTATCATAACTGTATCTGTAATGTAGCATTTGAGTGTTGCAATATCTTGTGTGTGTATATATATATATCTACAAATCTATAGATATATATATATATATCTATCTCAACTCCCACAACTAGGTATTATACTCATAATACTCTCCTATATGCATTATACCTCTTCATAGTGTATTGACTGTGTATGTGCCTTTCACCCTTTTGCATGGTTTGGTAACCAATTAGGGAACCATAGTTAAAAGTCCTATGCAAAAAGCGACTGGGAATTTAAATTAAAAAAAAATAAAAAGAAATAAATCTGCAGCTGTATGTTATTTTGAAAAAAATAGATCTGGGATTTTCAAAGGAGCCAACAGAGTTAGGCCCCCAAATACCCTTTATTTTGGTACCTAAATCCCCTATACACCTTTGGGAACTCTTGCTTAAAATTGGATTTCCCACCAGCTTGAGGGTGAAGAGAGAGTATAAAGATGACATGACTACCACCAGCGCTTTGCCAAAACACACTGTGTATTAAAAATCCATTTTTTCTCCCTTCCAAAGGCTTATCTAAAGAGAAGGTACTATTTGGTTTGAAAGGGTTGCCTTAGACCTTCTTAAAATGAGTTTGAGAACATTTTCTGGTTTTGCCACCTCCTTTCCCCTCCCTCCACACCACCCCCAACACTCTGACAAGCAGCACATTTTGAGTGTGTGCGCATTTGACCTGCTTAGAGCACAACCCAGATGACCAAGCAGATTAAACTCCTAGTAGGGTTTTTCCCCCAGCTCTGTTCAGCTGAGAGGGTGATTTAAACCTTAGAATCTATTGTATGCCTTACAATAGCAGGAGAACTTTTAAAACAGGGGTTTTGAGAAGACCAAAAAAAAAAAAAAGCCCCATTTTCTACATCACTTATACTGTAGGAACGGAAACCTAGTTCAAACCAGGAAGCTAACAAAATACTTCCTTATTGTGTGTTACATGTTAAAGCAATGCAAGCAAGGCTCGTAGAAAGAGGGAGTCTACTTTATGTAGAATACTGTTTAAACATTTGCAACATGTTGACAGAGTGAAGGACACGACTTCCTGGGATATGTTATGTGGTGTGTGTGTGTATGTAACATGGTTTTGGTTGTTAGATTGTAATGCTGTCCTGAAAAAAAAAATCTAATATAAAGGAAAACCACAAGAAATTAAAAAAAAAATTTCTATATATTTAAAGCATACTTTGTGTGCGTGTTTTAAATCATAAAGGGAACCAGGTGCAGTAAAACTGGTTACATCCACCATTCAAAATCCGGTAGGATATTTCACTGACTGTAGCAAGTATTTGTTCCCTGAGGATGGTTAAGCACTGCCCTAATGAGGGAAGCACCAGCGTTTTACATGTCTGTACAGGTCAGAACACAGGATTTCAATTTCACAAGCCTGCAAGAAGTTTAAATAAAAAGTAGTAAAGTGTCATGCTGCTAATCACAGTTCTTGTCCATGTAGACAGTGGGAATCTGTTGGAAGATGTTAAAATAAAAACCTTCAGCTCAAAGTGATGCATTCTTGATACAACACATCTCAGTCTGGGTACAATGGCAGGAGACCTTAAACTGAGTTAATAGCCTTCGTACTAATGGCCTTTTCTGAGGCTTGATGGAGAATACTGTCATTAAACAAAAGAATAGTAAGCTGCAGAATTTTGCTGCCATCCAAAGTGGAGGGTAGGTTTTTTTTCTAAGCTATCTCCGCACAATCATATGTTTATCTTTATCACAGCATCCCACTCACATGATGGGTTTCATTTTAACATGTTTACAGGAGGCATCTGGGCTTAGTGAACTCCGGAGAATGGCACACTGGCCTCTCTGGAAGGGAGACAGCACCCTCAGCAGTAGAGCAGGAATCAGAAACAAAGCTGGTTAGGCTGAATATGGACAGGAGAAGGCAAAGAAAATGGGATAGAGACAAAAGGATGCAAAGCAGACAAACCTCAGTGACAGGGTGGAAAAGAATGAACTTGACACTAGCTAGTAGACTGACTATAGCAGTAAAATTATATAGGTCTAGTAATATTGGTAAATTTCCCTGCATAAATGAGCCCTAAGGGTTGGTAGGAAACTCAGACTAGATTTGTTTTTTCCTCTCCCACAAGCCAGGTGGCAACCCTACACTGATCATCTCCACAAGGCTGCCTCTTTGATCAAACAATTTCCACCCTATGTAAATCCCAAACTAGTGCTACCAGCAGAGGTTCATCAGCTCCCCTTGCCTACAGAGCACACGGAGGGATAAATAATGCAAAAGGTTAGTGCATTTGCACCATCCACCACAGCCCAGAAGGGTGCAGAGAAGAAAGAGGGTGTCTACTTCACCTAGAATACTGTTTAAACATTTGCAACATGTTGACAGCTAACTGCCCTAGAGTCAGAACAGAACGTGGCAGTCCAAAGACACATTCTGCAACATTTTATATGTGGAAATCCTAACCACAGGTGCCGGTTGAGTTACACACTGTCAGAGTCTAGGATCTCCAACCAGTGGTGAGAGGTGCTTCAGGAATAAGGAGATACGTTTTATATTAGATATCCAGAACAAAAATGGGGACTAAGTCACAGCCATTCTCACAGGAAAAGCAAATTTAGGGGGATTGAATGACTTAGCGGACTGGTTATGAGATACAGCACTTCTCACCTCAAGGTCAAAAGTGTCCAAAATAGTTCACATCTGAGGGTGATTTAGGGGCCTCTAAGTCTTGTGGTTTTGCTACAGCTTCCATTCATAAAAAAATTCACCATAACTGACTGCCTTGCTGGCAACCTCAGCAGCAAGGCCAAGAATGGCATGGTAAGAAACCAGATTACCCCTTCCTCATAGGTCTGGTCCCTCAAGTTTTAGGCCCATTGGTAGGGTTGTGTGGTGAAGACTGCACTGCCATTACACAACTTGCATCTGTTCTGTGGAAAAAGGGGAGCTTAGTTTCCACAAATATCACCCCAAGAGTTTTCACCAGCATAACAAATAAAATGTAAGGCAAGACTTAAAGAACCTATAAATAAACCCAAGGTTCCCATTTACACTAAGGTTTTCGGGAAACTGACACGTATGACATGTGGAGCTCTTCCTGGGTCTGATCCTGGTCTCATTGAAGTCACTGGGAGTTTTGCCATCAACTTCAATAAGAACAAAATCAGGTGCAGTGTGATCTCATAAGCAGGAAAACACAGAAATAATAAAACAGCTTAGTTTTACATCTTACCTCGTTGAAGATGGTAGGATTTCAAGGAAGCAGAAGTGTGGAGGTTGGAAGTGAAAAGGTAGAATAATTGCCCCTTTTCAGGGTTTTGGCAAAATCTCTGTGAGCCATATTGCCTGCCACTGGCTCTTCAATATCCCTGCATCAGGAGTGGGTAGATGTTTTTGGGGAGAAACTGATTTTATACAGTAATCCAAGGTATCAAAAGAGCATGACTGAATGTGACTCTCTGGGGGAAGTTAGCAGTTTCAGAACACAGGTAACATATACTTCCCTTTGGCCCTAGCCCAGGAGAGAATTTTTCCCTCTGAAGTTTTATATGCAAAAAGTTCAGCTTTCTGGGGCAGCCCCTGACCAATCAACATTTGGCATTTTTGGCACAAGACAGCTTATTTGCCACTTTATGTTCCACAGACCATTTTTTACAAGGTGCAATATTTGTCAGAATCACTTGTGTGCAAGGTAACAGGAAACCTAGGAAGACTTGTGTCTGAGGCCATGCCTACACTTACCTAGATCGGCACTGCTGCGATCGATGCAGCGGTGTCAATTTAGCAGGTCTACTGTAGACCCACTATATCGATCGCAGAGTGCTCTCCAGACAACTCCAGTAGGTACTCCAGCTCCCTGAGAAGAGTAAGCGACGTCGGCGGGCCAGCATCTCTCAGCGACACAGTGCGGTAAGTCAACCTAAGCTACGTCGACTTCAGTTACGTTATTCACGTAACTAGAGTAGCGTAACTTAGGTTGACTTACCGCGGTAGTATAGACAAGGCCTCAATTTCTTACCATGAAAGATTCCCAGCACACTAAGGCTGACCTACTTTCTCATGTAGTACATGTGAACAAGTCACCACTGAGCGCAGAATACTTATCCAGATAAAACTTCCAGGTACCAGATTTCAGAAAGTCTCCAAACCGCATTCTTCTGTGCAGTATCTTCCTCTTGGTGAACACTCGGACATGGAGAAAGCTATCTTTTGGGACTCTTTGGTCCATATTAAATGCATGCATCCTGAAGGCTGGGGTAGTAGGCTTTGAATATTTTCGTGCTTTGCAACAACAGCTGCACTAGTTAATTCATTTGTGGTTAAACAAATTCCTCTTTAAAGCTCCAAATAAGGAGCTTGTAGGCCTAGAGCTTCAAGTAATCCACTCAATCTTCCTGTACAGTACTATGCTGCTGCTAATAATAATACAACCCAAATTATAGGGCAACAACATTTATTTAGAGCATTAGGGATTCCACATTATACAAACCCTTCAATTTATTTGTATTTCACTGGTCCGTTTCTACAACAAATACATCAGATCTACTTTATAATAAAAATATTTACATTTCCAAACAAGACAGGGTTTGCCTGTAACCCTCTTACTGCTATTCACATACAGTACTTAAAACAACAGCACAATACATCGTTTTAATACCTAAAAATGGCAACCCTGTAATCTAATTTTTTTTTTAATGAAAAGTGCAAACTTAGAAATAAGTTTACAACTGCCTTTCCCTCCCTCCTCCCTTGCATTTCTTACAACACATTATCCTAATGCGCTAACTCTGGACTTCACCTTCCCATACCAGAGGGTTTAACAATAACCCAATTTTATATCCATTTATTTGTTTTTAGAAAAAAAACTTGTACTTACTGGGAACAGTATAATATTCAGATGACTCTACTGTACATAATTTTATTCTTTTTTCAAAAAAAAGAAAAAAATCACAACTCAAAATTGCTACTGGTAAATTCACACTCATTTGCAAGTCTTGTGTTTCCATGCAGTACTTTACTTGGATTTTCTTCTTTTTGACTGCATTGCACTGGCATTCGTTTCTGTAATTAAAAGGAAAAACCTGTGGATGCTAAGCTAGTAAGCCTGTCAAGAGAGGCACACACATTGCTTTTTTTTTTTGTTTACATGTTAAGAAAAAACACTGTGGGGGAGGGAAATTCAGACTGTGAGCACCAGAGAGGAGGGATTGTTTCTCATCTTGAGTTTGTACAGCACCTAACCCGATGGGTCCCTGATCCTGACTGAGGCTGTTAGGGAGATAGGACAATCCCAAATAAATAATGATAATAAACTCTAAGTAGCTTCTCTTACAAGGATGTGTGCAAACAGCTTCCCCGCTCACAGGGGTGTTTGAAGGCTTAACATTTGCAAAGCTTTAAGATCCTTGGCTGAAAGATGCTGAGTAAGTATTATTACCGTATTAGCTCTAGTTATGATTCTGCCATCTTGCAAAGCACTGCCACAAGAAGAAACCCATAAAACATTACACATGGCTTCAAGAACTTGAACTACACAGTTACAGGTGCAGTGCTTAGACACTACAGAGATGGGTGCAATAGGAAAAAAGTGAATGGTTTTTGGAATGTGCCTTTTAAATGCAGAATCTGTTGGTCCCACTACAGAGAGGGCTTGAGTCCTGATGTAACACAACTGTGTATTAAACTCTTGCTTTTGCTTAATGTATGGCTTCTGTAGGGAGAATCCACTATGTCTCACTAATAACTTGCATAGCAAGTTACAAAATACTGTAGCACTTCAGCAGAGGAAACAGAAGTACTTACAGAAGCTAGAGAGAAAGCAGAGGTCATTTCAAGTGCACTTAAAGTGCACTCGCAATTTCCATTTTAAAGTGGTAAGAAAAATATTGAGCAAGGACGGAGGGAACCTACATCCTTACAATTTTAACTAAGTACAACATAGTAAAAGTTTGTGATGATTCTTTGGCTCTTTACAATGTCTTCTGAAGACTATCCTTCTGTAACAATCTGCATTTTAAAACTACTGGGGAAAAACAGTGTTGCAAGGCAACAAAGCAAAAAACCAAATACTGTGTGCAATTCGGTCTCTCATGTTTAAGAAAGATGAATTTGAACTGGAATAGATGCAGAGAAGGGCTACCAGGATGATCACAGAAATGGAGAACCTTCCTGACAAGAGGAGACTTGGCCTGTTTAGCCTAACAAAACAAAGGCTTAGTGGAGATATGTTTGCTCCCCATAAATACATCAGAGGAATAAATGCCAGGGAGAGAGAGGAGTTATTTAAGTTAAGGGCCAATGTTGGCACAAGAACAAATGGATATAAACTGTCCATGAACAAGTTTAGGCTTGGAATTAGACAAAGGTTTCTAATCATCAGAGGGGTGAAGTTCTAAAACACCCTTCCAAGGGGAGCAGTGGGGGCAAAAAACCTAATTTGTTTCAAGACCGAGTTCAATACATTTATGGAGGGGATGGTACAATGAGATTGCCTACAACGGCATATGGCCCATTCGTGACTGTTATTAGCACATATCTCCAATGGCTAGAAATGGGACTCTAGATGGGGAGGGCTCTGAGTCCCCAACAGAACCTCACCCATTCAACCCCAACCCCAGATATAGCAGTCAGTTGTACCCTGAGCATTTCAGCAAGATCCAACAGCCAGAGAATTGTTTCCCAGATATCTATGTGTAGGAGCCAGAGGGGGGACATGCCGCTGCTTCTGGGAGCCGCACAGAGCAGCCCCTTACCCGGCTCCCTGGCTGGAGCGCTAAAGCGGGGCAAGCCTCAGACCCAGCGGGAGCTCGAGGGCCAGATTAAAATGGTTGGTGGGCCGGATGCGGCCCATGGGCTGTAGTTTGCCCACCCCTGCTGTAGAGCCACTTCTTCCAAAATACCTACAAGAACTAGCAAAGTATTTCTCTTCCAACAATCTCTTTTACTCCATCTTACTGTGCACTAGATTCTGTTTAAAGAACTTGCATCACCTCTCCTATCCCTCACTGCACAGTGTCTGAAGTCAGTCTGTATGTTTCTTAGTGCACAGATTGTGTTTTCATTTGTAATGAAAGGCATCTAACACGTTCCCGAGTGCATTTAAAATAATAAATACACTTAAAAAAAAGTTCTCAATCACTATTAAAAGGTAGAACAGACAGGAGTATGCACAAATGACAAACTTCTTCCGGTTCCATCAGTTAGGTGAACGTATGTATGCTAGTCAAGGGTGTGAAAAAGCCATACCCTGACTGACATAGCTATGCTGACCTAACTCCCAGTGTAGATGCTGCTATGTCAAAGGAAGAATGTTTATGTCAACATATGGCCTGGTCCACACCTAAAACAGGTCAACCTAGCTATCTCACTCAGGGCTGCGAAAATGCCCTGTGCAATGTAATTAGGTCAACCTGACCCCCACTATAAAACAGCTTGGCTGACAGAAGAATTCTTCATCGATCTGCATATGATCTCTCAAAGGGGTGGATTTATTACAGAAATGGAAAAACCCTTTCTGTTGCTGTAGTAAACGCAGAGCTACCCATAGCTACTGTCATTTGGGGATGTCGTGTTCTTAAACCAACAGGAAACAACGAAAAGCAGTACAGCAGTTACTCAAAGTATTCACCTATGGCTGTGATAGCTCCTGTACCTGCTTGTGCCCAGCTCTGCTCCTGCCTTTGACCCAGCCTTGCCTCACTCCAGGTAACCCAGCTCTGACCCTCAGCTCTGGCATCTGGTCTCTGACTTCTGCTCTGACCTGCAATTCCAACCACTAGGACTGACCACCCACGTCTCACTCACTGACATCACGATCCAGGCATTCTACTAGTGAACATGTATGTGCCACACACATGCTGCATACTTTGTTCTAGACCACAGGCCTTAGAGAAATAAGACACTCCAGCAACTGCTGATGCCATGGGTTAATATCTGTAACTTTAGGATTTCACGTATTCTTGGACAGAACAGCTGAGGATCTGTGTACTAGCACACGTCACTCTTAGATGGTCATCGAGGCAGAATTCTAAGAATGTCTGAGCAGCATAACAAGACCATTTGGATTTCCAAAAGCAGATCACACACACGAAGTGAGACAAATGCTTACATCTTCTTTCAGACTGTAGGAAAAATGTCACTGTCTTGCTTGAGTAGAGTTCTTTCAATGTCTGCCCATTACTGCCAATAGTACTATATTTTAAGAATGCTATGTGAATGAGTACTGCAGAAAAACTTAACAGTGGAAAATGTGCATACAAACAGATGTACTGCAGGTACTGAACTATGTAAACTTCGAAACTCCAGCCTGTGTCTAACTCATCAGTACTAACTCTAGGGTTAGGAGCATACACTGCACACAATATTTACTGGCTGTAAAGTATAGACATGGTACACTTATTCAAACAACATTATTCTTTTGGAAACTACTTCACTTCCTACCCACTCCACAGTAAAGATGTCTGTGCATTTTACCTTTTGCGGTGCTAGAGGCAGATGATGGCCTGGAGGACCTCTTGCGCTGTCCATTCTCCACTGTTTCCTGTGAGGCAGCAGATTCCTCTGTTCTTGAATTTCTTCTACTCGGAGTTTTAGACTTTTCACAACTCTCTTTTGCCTCATTACTAATAAAGTGAGACAAAATAGTTCTGGTGAAGAGCAAGAATCATTTTTTAATGCAGTTCATTAGACAAGCATATTGGTACCAGTTCCGGACCCTTAGCACCGAAGATATGAAATGCTATGGATACGGGTAGAGAATATTTGCAACATTCAAAAGACCGAGAAATTAGGTATCTTTTAAATGGTCAGCAGATATCACCATTCCTGAACTCTAGGAAAAGCCTTAAGTTACATAAGAAACTGCTATAATAAGGAAATACAGAACTGAAGTCACAGATGAACACAAGGGAGAATTGTGAACTTTTAAGAAGGGACTGTTGTCAACTATTCTGTACAACTAAGAGTTGCTTCACTAATCTTTCTAAATGATTTATTCCCAGACCAAAACAGGCTTTAGTAAGGTGGGTTTAATGCTTTAAAAGAATTAACAACGAAGTGCAGTTCTGCCATGAAAAGTTATTCTACAATGGTACGGTGGGGCGCCACATTTATTTTCCCTCACACCAGATTAGCAGTGCCGTGATTACATTTAAAACTGTTTACTCATTTCTACCAGCCTTGCAAACTCATCTTGTGCTCTGGGAATTAAGCGAAGTTATTTTCTTCTCATACACAGACACTAGTAAATTTCACAGTTGTATGCAGTGGTTTTGCAGCCATGTCGGCCACAGGATATTAGAGAGACAAGGTGGGTGAGGTAATACCTTTCATTGGACCAATTTCTGTTGGTGAGAGACACCTGCTTTTGAGCTACACAGAGCTCTTCCTCAGGTCTGGGAAAGGTACTCAGATTGTCACAGCTAAATACAAGGTTGAACAGATAGTTCAGCACGTATTCTAAGGGACCATTCAAGATGTAGTGCCCCGTCAACACCCCCTGTAATCATCGGATAAAAAGGGGAGTCAGTGGGTTACAGATTGTTGTCATAAGCCATAAAAATCCAGTGTCTTTATTAAGACCATGACCAGACCCTAGCAGAACAGATGCAAAACCTGCAGACATCTCTCCACTGCTACAATGATCAACATCCCGCACAACACACCTTTCAAGGTCCGTGGATCCTACACATGCTATGGTGTACCTCCTCCAGTGCACTAAATGCCCCAACAACAAGTATGTGGGTGAAACCAGACAATCTCTGTGCTCTTGAATGAACTCACAGAGAAAAATTATAAAAGACATAACACCCTTCCCCTTCCCCGTATCACCTATGGGTGAACACTTTTCATGAAGCGATCACTCTATGTCTGACCTATTAGTCCTCATCCTCAAAGGAAACCTGCACAACACTTTCAAAAGGTGAGCCTGATGCAAGACACTAAAAATCCTGATTTTAATAAAGATGCTGGATTTATAGCTTATTACAACAATCTGTAACCCACTAACCCCCCTTTTTGTCCTAAGACTACAGGGATGTTAACAGGCCACTTCACCTTTAGAATATGGGCTAACTACTCATGCTAAACTATCTATTCAACCTTGTATTTAGCTATGGCACTCTAAGTTATCTTTCCCAGACTTGAGGAAGATGTGTAGCTTGAAAGCTTGTCCGTCTCACCAACAGAATTTGGTCCGATAAAAGATATTACCTCACCCACCTTGTCTCACCAGTAAATTTCAACAGGCCAAATGAAGCCCTCAGTGACATCTATGCAACCCTATTGTCTTCTGTGGGTTCACAAGGTAACTAAGTGAAACCAATTAAACAACTCTGTTGATTAACATACAAGGAACAGAATTCACTTCATGCCCTCTTCATGTGACGTCTCTGCAGGACTAACAAGAATAAAAATGTATTTTAGTCAGCAGTCCTGAGTCTGAAAAAACACACAGAGGAGATCTGTAGAGTACAAAGGTTCTATTTTTACATAGTCACTTCTAAGAGGAAATCCTCATTTTAAGAGAGAAAACTTATACAAGTTCGTAATTTTAACAGCTGATGTCTGAAAGCCAAGGAATTCAACAGTCAAGTTACAAAGACAAAAAGGCACAGAACATTGGCAAGCATGGAAGGGCAGAGAGAACATAATCAGGTAGGCAAATAAGTATCCCCATTTTACATATGGGAATACAGTGACACAGAAAAGCTAAATGACTTGCCTAAAATATAAAACAAGTGTCAACACTAGGCTTCAACCCTGTTCACCAGATCTCATATCTAACCCACTAGATCAGTGTTTCTCAACGTGTGGGCTGCAACCCCCAGTGGGGTCACCGGAAGGATTTAGGAGGAAGCAAGTAGGGCCAGCACTAAGGAGTAGGTTTCAGAGTAGCAGTCGTGTTAGTCTGTATTAGCAAAAAGAAAAGGAGTACTTGTGGCACCTTAGAGACTAACCAATTTATTTGAGCATAAGCTTTCGTGAGCTACAGCTCAGTTCATTGGATGCATTCAGTGGAAAATACAGTGGGGAGATTTATATATATAGAGACCATGAAACAATGGGTGTTATCATACACACTGTAACCAGAGTGATCACTTAAGGTGAGCTATTACCAGCAGGAGAGCGGGGGCCGAGGGGGAACCTTTTGTAGTGATAATCAAGGTGGGCCATTTCCAGCAGTTGACAAGAATGTCTGAGGAACAGTGGGGGGGGCGGGCGGGGGGATAAACATGGGGAAATAGTTTTACTTTGTGTAATGACCCATCCACTCCCAGTCTCTATTCAAGCTTAAGTTAATTGTATCCAGTTTGCAAATTAATTCCAATTCAGCAGTCTTTCGTTGGAGTCTGTTTTTGAAGTTTTTTTGTTGAAGAATTGCAACTTTTAGGTCTATAATCGAGTGACCAAAGAGATTGAAGTGTTCTCCAACTGGCTTTTGAATGTTATAACTCTTGACATCTGATTTGTGTCCATTTATTCTTTTACATAGAGACTGTCCAGTTTGACCAATATACATGGCAGAGGGGCATTGCTGGCACATGATGGCATATATCACATTGGTAGATGTGTAGGTGAACGAGCCTCTGATAGTGTGGCTGATGTGATTAGGCCCTACGATGGTGTCCCCTGAATAGATATGTGGACACAGCTGGCAATGGGCTTTGTTGCAAGGATAGGTTCCTGGGTTAGTGGCTCTGTTGTGTGGTGTGTGGTTGCTGGTGAGTATTTGCTTCAGGTTGGGGGGCTGTGTGTAAGCAAGGACTGGCCTGTCTCCCAAGATCTGTGAGAGCGATGGGTCGTCCTTCAGGATAGGTTGTAGATCCTTGATGATGCATTGGAGAGGTTTTAGTTGGGGGCTGAAGGTGATGGCTAGTGGCTGTGTTATTTTCTTTGTTGGGCCTGTCCTGTAGTAGGTGACTTCTGGGTACTCTTCTGGCTCTGTCAATCTGTTTCTTCAATTCAGCAGGTGGGTATTGTAGTTGTAAGAATACTTGATAGAGATCTTGTAGGTGTTTGTCTCTGTCTGAGGGGTTGGAGCAAATGTGGTTGTATCGTGGAGCTTGGCTGTAGACAATGCATCGTGTGGTGTGGTCTGGATGAAAGCTGGAGGCATGTAGGTAGGAATAGCGGTCAGTAGGTTTCCGGTATAGGGTGGTGTTTATGTGACCATCGCTTATTAACACCATAGTGTCCAGGAAGTGGATCTCTTGTGTGGACTGATCCAGGCTGAGGTTGATGGTGGGATGGAAATTGTTGAAATCATGGTGGAATTCCTCAAGGGCTTCTTTTCCATGGGTCCAGATGATGAAGATGTCATCAATGTAGCGCGAGTAGGGGCATTAGGGGACGAGAGCTGTAATCACTCGATTACAGATCTAAAAGTGGCAATACGTCAACAAAAAAACTTCAAAAACAGACTCCAACGAGAGACTGCTGAATTGGAATTAATTTCCAAACTGGATACAATTAACTTAGGCTTGAATAGAGACTGGGAGTGGATGGGTCATTACAAACAAAGTAAAACTATTTCCCCATGTTTATCCCCCCCCACACTCCACTGTTCCTCAGACGTTCTTGTCAACTGCTGGAAATGGCCCACCTTAATTAGCACTACAAAAGGTCCTCTCCCCTGCCCCCCACCGCTCTCCTGTTGGTAATAGATCACTCTGGTTACAGTGTGTATGGTAACACCCATTGTTTCATGTTCTCTATGTATATAGATGTCCCCACTGTATTTTCCACTGACTGCATCCAATGAAGTGAGCTGTAGCTCACGAAAGCTTATGCTCAAATAAATTTGTTAGTCTCTAAGGTGCCACAAGTCCTCCTTTTCTTTTCACTAAGGAGTAGGAAGCAGGGAAATTGCCTGGGGCCCTACACTACAGGGCCAATTTACATGTTTCAGTCCCATGGGGGGCTGAAGCCCTGTGCCTCCAGCTGCGGGGGGCTGAAGCCCGAAGCCCTGAGCTTAAAGGTAGGCCATCACAATTTTTTCTAGGGGAGTCATGGTTTTTTTTTGTTTGTTTTTGTTTTTTAAGTCCAAAGTGGGTTCCCAGCACAAAAAGATTGAGAAACATTGCACTCTAGACTAATCCATTAGACTAGCGTTCCACATGTAGGTCCCTTAGCTTCTGTTTTGCCATCTGTAATTAGTAAAATAAAGATAAGGCTAATTATCTACTTCAGAGGAGTGTTGTGAGGCCTACCCAAATAACATTTGTAAATGTTTGTAAGTACGATGTCTAGTCACTGGCAGAAGTGGAAATGGAACTCCAGAGGTCTGACTCCCCATGCCTGTGATTAGTGCACATCTGTAGTGACATCTGAAGGTGCCACTACAGCCCCTGCCCTTGTTGCTTTCCCAGGGATAAGGAAATCCAAAACAGCCAGAGAAAACCCTTCCTGAACTGAGTATGACCTTTAGTACTCTGTATGAGGCAGGGCTCTCCTAATGTGTGCGATACCTATGCACAGTTCTGAAAGTCCACATTCAGCTTGGGAGGATTCCTTAATGCCATAAAAACCTGACTTGCAGAACTTCAGTGGGGTTCATAAAGTGACACGCTGCCAAAAAAGGCATTACCTGTTTCCGAGTCACTGATAACTCAGAAGAAAGTTCTCTTGAATGCTTTTAGATCAATGTCCTAAAACAGTGGTTCCCAAACTTGTTCCGCCGCTTGTGCGGGGAAAGCCCCTGGCGGGCCGACCGGTTTGTTTACCTGCCGTGTCTGCAGGTTCGGCCGATCGTGGCTCCCAGTGTCTGTGGTTCGCTGCTCCAGGCCAATGGGAGCTGCTGGAAGCACCAGGGAAGAGTATGAAAATATTGCTCGGGCATGTAGGAATGAAATCTGGAGGGCCAAATCGCACCTGGAGTTGCAGCTAGCAAGAGATGTCAAGAGTAACAAGATGGGTTTCCTCAAGTATGTTGGCAACAAGAAGAAAGCCAAGGAAAGTGTCGGCCCCTTACTGAATGAGGGAGGCAACCTAGTGACAGAGGATGTGGAAAAAGCTAATGTGCTCAGTGCTTTTTTTGCCTCTGTCTTCACTAACAAGGACAGCTCGCAGACTGCTGCGCTGGGCATCACAACATGGGGAGTAGATGGCCAGCCCTCTGTGGAGAAAGAGGTGGTTAGGGACTATTTAGAAAAGCTGGACGTGCACAAGTCCATGGGGCCGGACGAGTTGCATCCGAGAGTGCTAAAGGAATTGGTGGCTGTGATTGCAGAGCCATTGGCCATTATCTTTGAAAACTCGTGGCGAACGGGGGAATCCCAGATGACTGGAAAAAGGCTAATGTAGTGCCAATCTTTAAAAAAGGGAAGGAGGAGGATCCGGGGAACTACAGGCCAGTCAGCCTCACCTCAGTCCCCGGAAAAATCATGGAGCAGGTCCTCAAGGAATCAATCCTGAAGCACTTACATGAGAGGAAAGTGATCAGGAACAGTCAGCATGGATTCACCAAGGGAAGGTCATGCCTGACTAATCTAATCGCCTTCTATAATGAGATTACTGGTTCTGTGGATGAAGGGAAAGCAGTGGATGTATTGTTTCTTGACTTTATCAAAGCTTTTGACATGGTCTCCCACAGTATTCTTGTCAGCAAGTTAAAGTAGTATGGGCTGGATGAATGCACTATAAGGTGGGTAGAAAGTTGGCTAGATTGTCGGGCTCAACAGGTAGTGGTCAATGGCTCCATGTCTAGTTAGCAGCCGGTGTCAAGTGGAGTACCCCAGGGGTCGGTCCTGGGGCCGGTTTTGTTCAATATCTTCATAAATGATCTGGAGGATGGTGTGGATTGCACTCTCAGCAAATTTGCGGATGATACTAAACTGGGAGGAGTGGTAGATACGCTGGAGGGCAGGGATAGGATACAGAGGGACCTAGACAAATTGGAGGATTGGGCCAAAAGAAATCTGATGAGGTTCAATAAGGATAAGTGCAGGGTCCTACACTTAGGACAGAAGAACCCAATGCACAGCTACAGACTAGGGACCGAATGGCTCGGCAGCAGTTCTGCGGAAAAGGACCTAGGGGTGACAGTGGACGAGAAGCTGGATATGAGTCAGCAGTGTGCCCTTGTTGCCAAGAAGGGCAATGGCATTTTGGGATGTATAAGTAGGGGCATAGCGAGCAGATCGAGGGACGTGATCGTCCCCCTCTTTTCGACATTGGTGAGGCCTCATCTGGAGTACTGTGTCCAGTTTTGGGCCCCACACTACAAGGATGTGGATAAATTGGAGAGAGTCCAGCGAAGGGCAACAAAAATGATTAGGGGTCTGGAACACATGACTTATGAGGAGAGGCCGAGGGCACTGGGATTGTTTAGTCTGCAGAAGAGAAGAATGAGAGGGGATTTGATAGCTGCTTTCAACTACCTGAGAGGTGGTTCCAGAGAGGATGGTTCTAGACTATTCTCAGTGGTAGAAGAGGACAGGACAAGGAGTAATGGTCTCAAGTTGCAGTGGGGGAGGTTTAGGTTGGATATTAGGAAAAACTTTTTCACTAGGAGGGTGGTGAAACACTGGAATGCGTTACCTAGGGAGGTGGTAGAATCTCCTTCCTTAGAAGTTTTTAAGGTCAGGCTTGACAAAGCCCTGGCTGGGATGATTTAATTGGGGATTGGTCCTGCTTTGAGCTGGGGGTTGGACTAGATGACCTCCTGAGGTCCCTTCCAACCCTGATAGTCTATGATTCTATGAATATAAATCAGAATTTAGGAACCGTAGACAAATCATAGGGGATACAAGGAGAACTTTATGGCCAGCAGAGTGAAGGACAATAAGAATTGTGGGTTTTTTTAAAGTATATTAGGAACAAAAAGAAACCTAACAATGGTATTGGACCATTACTGGATGAAAATGGTAGAATTATCAATAATAATAATGCAGAAGTGGAAATGTCCAATAAAAATTCTGTTCTGTATTTGGACAGATGATGTAGTCATATCATATAACACTCTCTCCATTCCATTAGTATCTCAGGAGGATGTTCAACAGCTGCTACTAAAGTCAGACATTTTAAAATTGGCTGGTCCAGATAACTTGCATCCAAGAGTTTTACAAGAGCTCGCAGAGGAGTTCACTAGACCAGTGGTTCCCAAACTTGTTCCACCACTTGTGCAGGGAAAGCCCCTGGCAGGCTGGGCCGGTTTGTTTACCTGCTGCGTCCACAGGTTCGGCTGATCGCGGCTCCAGGCCAATGGGAGCTGCTGGAAGCAGCGGCCAGCATGTCCCTCGGCCCGCACTGCTTCCTGCAGCTCCCATTGGCCTGGAGCAGCGAACTGCGGCCACTGGGAGCCGCGATTTGTTTACCTGCCGCGTCTGCAGGTTCGGCCAATCGGCTCGGCCCGCCAGGGGCTTTCCCTGCACAAGCAGCAGTTCTCAAACTGGAGGTCGTGACCCCTCAGGAGGTCATGAGGTTATTACATGGGGGGTTGCGAGCTGTCAGCCTCCACCCGCAGACCCCGCTTCACCTCCAGCATTTATAATAGTGTTAATTATTTAAAAATGTGTTTTTAATTTATAAGGGGGGTCACAGTCAAAGGCTTGCTGTTGAAAGGGGTCACCAAACAAAAGTTTGAGAGCCACTGGATTATAAGCTGGCTAACTGATAGGGCTCAACATGCAGTTGTAAACAGGGAATCATCATCTAACAAGTGTGTTTCTACTGGGGTCCCACAGGGATCGGTTCTTGGACCTACCCTATTAACATTTTTATAGATGACTTGGAAGAAAACAAAATCATCCCTGATAAAGTTTGCAGATGACAAGACTGTGGGAATAGAAAATAATAAAGAGGACAGGTCACTGAGTGATCTGGACTGCTTGGCAAGCTGGGCACAAGCAAAAAATATGTGTTTTAATAGGGCTATATGTAAACATATACATCTAGGAACAAAGAACATGGCCATACTTACAGGATAGAGGACTCTACCCTGAGAAGCACTGACTCTGAAAAAGATGTGGGGGCTGTAGTGGATAATCAGCTGACCATGAGCTCCCAATGCGATGCTATGGCCCAAAGGGTAATGAAATCTTTGGATGCATAAATGGTGAATCTTGAGTAGGAGTAGAGAGGTTATTTTATCTCTCTATTTAGCAATGGTGTAACTGCTGCTGGAATACTGTGTCTGGTGTCCACAATTCAAGAAGGATGTTGATAAATTGGAGAAGATTCAGAGAAGAGCCAGGAGAATGATTAAAGGCTTGGAAAACATGGCTTATAGTTAGGGACCTAGCAAATTCACAGCCATGAAAAATGCATCACAGACTGTGAAATCTGGTTTCCCCCTGTGAAATCTGGTCTTTTGTGTACTTTTACCCTATACTATACAGATTTCACGGGGGGAGACCAGCACTTCTCAAATTGGGGGTCCTGACACAAAAGGGAGTTGCAGGGGGGGGGGGTCGCAAGGTTATTTTAGGGGGTCGCAGTATTGCCACCCTTACTTCTGCGCTGCCTTCAGAGCTGGGCGGCCAGAGAGTGGTGGCTGTTGGCTGGGCGCCCAGCTCTGAAGGCAGCGCCCTGCCAGCAGCAGTGTGGAAGTAAGGGTGGCAATACAATACCATGCCACCCTTATTACTATGCTGCTGACTTCAGACCTGGGTGGCTGCTGTCTGACGGTCCAGCTCTGAAAGCAGCAGCACAGAAGTAAGGGTGGCAATATTATACCATGGCATCCTTACTTCTGCACTGCTGCGAGCAGCAGCTCTGACTTCAGAGCTGGGATCCCAGCCCAGAAGCCACCGCTCTCCAGCTGCCCAGCTCTGAAGGCAGCGCCGCCGCCAGCAGCAGCACAAAAGTAAGGGTAGCAGTACCGCAACCCTCTTCTACAATAATCTTGAGACCACCCACAACTCCTTTTTGAGTCAGGACCCCTACAATTACAACACCATGAAATTTCAGATTTCAAGAGCTGAAATCATGACATTTATGATTTTTAAAATCCTATGACCAGGAAATCGACCAAAATGGACCGTGAATTTGGTAGGGCCCTACTTATAGTGATAGGCCCAAGGAGATCAATTTATTTAGTTTAACAAAGAAAAGGTTAAGGGGTGACCTGCTTACAGTCTGTAAGTACCTACTTGGTGAACAAATATTGGATAATAAGCTCTTAAATCTAGCAGAGGAAGTTCTGACATGATCCAATGGCTGGAAGTTGAAGGTGGAAAAATTCACACCAGAAATAAGGTGTAAATTTTTAATAGTGAGGATAATGAGCCATTGAAACAATGTACTAAGGGTGGTGGTGCATTCTCCATCGCTGGCAATTTTTAAATCGAGATTGGATGGTTTTTCTAAAAGATATGCTGTAGGAATTATTTTGGGGAAATAATCTGACCTGTATTATACAGGAGGCTAGACTAGATAATCACTATGGTCCCTTCTGGCTTTGGAATCTATGAAGACGACAAACAAGCATATTTGGAGTTCCGAGACACTTTGGAGTCACATAATGTGCCAAAAAGAGTTAGGAAAATGTTCAAGTGTGGTAACCTCATTTTGTGAGCCCTCATATCTCCCATATGTCTAGTTTGTTAGCCTCATTTTTTCAGAAAAATTCTGCACTAGAAGACTCTCTCACCCACGAAATTTCCATTTAGCTTTGCTGAAGCTAAAGGGAGATTATAACGGTAGGCAATCTCCAAACTTAACTATGCAATTACGGTGAGAGCCCAGTGCATGCAACAAGATCGTTTATTTTAAATAATTAACTCAGCAACAGCCCCTGGAACTCTCCATTTTTTTTCTGCTGCCTTTGAGGGGGGCTACCTAAGGAGGATTCTGGGAGGTGGCTCCGACGGCCGAAGGCAGCTCCGGTTCCCCCCTCCTGGCCAGGAGAAGCCCCAGAGCCCGCAGAGGTTTATAGCGTTAGCCCCCATTTAGAGGTTGGTTCTCCCCGCTATCCCAATGAGCCCAATGTGGGCAAGGTTTACCATTTGTCCTGGCTAACAGCTATTCTGTTGTAGTTAGAAAAGCATGAAAGATATGATCACTAGTCTCAGCATAACTATCTTCTCTCTGTCAAAAGTCTAGCAATATTTTTATCATTAAATACTCCAAGAGTCAATTTAAGGTCCCCACTATTAAAAGGTGTGGCCCAAAACATCAATAGACCAGAACTATCATGAAAATCATACTTCATCCTGATGTTTAACCACCTGAGTTACATGGACAGGTGCTGGCTAATGTATTCAGTATGTTTTACAAGACTCTGCCAATATCAGTTTTCGGCAGAATAAACGCTAGCAATCATACCCAAAGTTCTGTTCAGGCTGACATACAGAAGGGGTTCCCTGACCTGCATCTGAAGGAGGTCTCATGGTGACCTCCATGAGATGCTTCCTGAGGCAGAGAGCCCGACCCTTCTTCCGTATGGTTGAGGAAGTACTGATAGATACTGCACCTGGCCCTCTCCCAAGCAGAAGAGCCAGTATTGATGTTCGTCACTGACAGAGAAGGAATGCGGGCAGGAGGCACAGATTTTAAAGCCTGGGGCATAGTACAGTACCCATGTTTGGGTACTGGGGCAGGGAGAGCAGAGGCAAAAAAGAGGCCCCCAAACTAGCTATTCTACTCTAAAATGACTAGAAACTACCTAAAAACAATAAAAACAGTACACACTATAAAAAACTAACTATATACAAGTTACTGGGTACAGGGGCGCGTACCTATAATCCCAGATATTTGGGAGGCTGGTGGATTGCTTGAGCTCAGGTGTTCTGGGCTGTGATGCGCTATGCCAATCGGGTGTCCAGTACCACTGACAGCCCGGCCAGTGGGTGACTGAGGGAATGGCTAGAACAACACGATGTGTTGTGATTAGCGCTCTCTCTCTGTGAGGGCTGACGGACCGATTGGACAAGGTGACAAGGCAATATACAAGTTTGTTTGAGGAAGTGCATCACAAGCAAACAGACACCAATCATTCTGACCTGGACCATGCAGTGATGAGAGGGAACTGGAGACGCAATCAGTCCACCCCACCCTTTATCACCTTAGAGGAAACCATGAGTCGAGTCAGGGTACCTGTGCAGACCAACGGACACTACTACTTTTAAATTCTTTGGCTCTGGACGCATGGTGCACATGCATAAACCCTCAGTGAAATATAATAGGGACCATCACTCGAAGAAGAACTGATTAATAATGCTAAGGTATATAAACTACTTTCAAAATTGCCTCTGCAGATCCCCACTTTTGGGAAGTACACACCTACAATGATGCTGGTCTGGAATTTTTTGGAAAGCAGTGACCATGGGAACCCTACAAGGATCCTCCCATAGAGTAGAACCTAAATGTATATAAGGGAATGCTGTCCAGAGGTGTTGGGGCACATTTGGGAGTCTTAATGCAACAGTATCCCACTTAAATAACACCTGGGCAAACCAGTCTGTTCAGTAGAGAAAACAGATGTGTGGCCAAGGAGAATAAAGAGGCTGTGGCAATAAAGAATTTCTTGAAAGTAGTGTGATTAAGGCAAAGTCAAAGAGAAACAGACATCCTCCAAAGATAGCCACATTCATCCTGAATCTATAGCGACTATCTACTTACCTTTGGCAAGCAACTATTGCAGCATTTGTTTCAAGTTCTGCAAGAGAAAAAGATATATTTCTAACCCTCTGCCAAAATATATACACATTAAAAATCAGATATCTGGAAGGTATGTGACTGCTACCTGTAATATACCCTTTGGGGGAAAACTATGAAACACACTGTAGGATTCTCTCACAACATTTCATGGTAATGTTAAAACACAGCAGAAATACACACAGGCACAGCTATAGTTTAAGAAACCTAGACTAGTTTTAAATATTCTCAGTGTAACATCCAGTATAACTTTTTTCTCATTAGAATAACTTGATCCCACCCTTTGCCTCAAAACACACACAACCCTTCAGGCACCATTACTTATCTCACATCACTTACCCTAAACTAGGTTGGTAAAATAATTTCCCCACTTTACAAGACAATCGTTGCTCTCAAACTAAACAACCCTATAGCTAGAAAATGCCATACTGGATCAGACCAGCAGTCCAGCTAGCCCAGTATCACATCTCTGACGATGGCCATCACCAACTACATCAGAGAGAGGTACAAAAAACCATGGAGAAGGCAACTGTAGAATAGCCTACCGACGGGGAAAGGTTTTTCTTAACCTTCATTTGAGTTAGTCTTTGCCTTATGCCATGAGGCATGAAGGCTTATATCCCTTCTAAAGGGGTTTCTTTTTTAAATCTTGAAAGTATAAGTCAGGATAGTCTTCATATAAATGTACAATCCTTTTTTGAGTCTTGCTAAGCTCCTGGCCTCAAAGATAGCTTGTAGCTATCAGTTCCACAGTCT
Organism: Caretta caretta; assembly: GCF_965140235.1. NCBI lineage: Eukaryota > Metazoa > Chordata > Testudines > Cheloniidae > Caretta > Caretta caretta. Next base: position 26,314,855 of record NC_134218.1, on the reverse strand, counting down.
TATTGTGTATTGTATGAAAAAGTATTTCCTTTTTTCAATTTTAAACTTGACATCTTTCAATTTTATTGAATGTCCTCCTTGTTCTTATATTATGAGAAAGGATGACTAGAAGCTGCTGGTCTACCTTCTTCATACCATTCATCATTTTTTATAACTTTTGCATGTGCTCCTCTTGTATGTCTCCTCTCTATGGTAACCAGTCCCATTTAATGAGATTTTTTCCAGGTCTCTAATCTTCTTGTTGCCAGTTTCTGAATCTCCTCTCCTTTAGCTAAGTCTTTACTGAGACAGGGTGCCCAGATCTGAACACAGTATTCCAGAGCAGGACATGCCATTGATCGATATAATAGTGTTCTAATTTAATATAGTTTCAGTATTATTTTCCACTCCATCCTTAAATATCCTAAAATTTTGTTCACCTTTCTTAGCCACTGCTGCACAAAGCACTGACAAGCTTTTCCTTTAAGAATGCTTTAACAATGGCTGTTAACTTCTGAATTAAATGTAATTTTTCTACAGTGTGTATCAAACCTGACAGTTAGAAAAAGATTTTTTTAAAAACTCACCAAGAAATAAGGGGAGTTGGCTTATCAAACCATTGGATTTATATTCTTGTCTGACCCGCAACAACAGAAAAGCAAAACAGACTGAATATACTAATCTAGAGCAACAGACTGAATTTTGAAATTACTAGAAATTTTCCTTCCATGCAGAATTCTATGGGCAAGGATAATATTCCATAGTAAAAAATCAGAATAGCAGTTTCTTCATGTGAACTCCCTGTGACACCCACATCCCCCTGGCCTGATGAGCAGAACATAACCCCAAAGGCATGCCTGCCTGTAATTGTTTTCTTTCATTAAAATTGATGTTTTTGAACAAGTCAGTGCAGTCTTTTCTTCAGGTCCCATTTCCAATCACACTAAGGCCTCAATCCTGCAAACACACGTGCTGAACTGTACACATATTAATGGTCCCATCAATGAGAGTGGAGCGACTCACGTGAGTGTGTTTTTAGGATTAAGGTTTGTTTGGGTTTTTAAACAGAATTTAATATGTTTATTATCTTAGATAATAGCAAATAGCTCTTCCCAAAGGCAGCAAGAAAAATCGATCAGTGCAAACACTGCTATGGGCTCACTAAAAAAAGAGTAGAAAAGAAGTTAGATTTTAGGGCCGGAATTTCCAAAAGGATCAGGTACCCAGCAGCACATATTTAGGTCTCTAAGGATGCGGACAGATTTTCAAGAGCACTCAGTTTCCCATTTAGGCACCTAAATGGATTTCAAGGGTCTTCAGCACCCAGGAGCTCCCATTTAACACCTCTGAAAATAATCTAGGTATCTAAATGGGAGAACTGAGCTCTTTGGAAAATCCAGCTCTTAAAGTTGATGGCTGAGACTTTCAAAGCTGTCCTGGGAGATTTAAATATACCACCATTAAAATAAATGGAAAATGTGTCTAAATCCCCCATCACTACTTTGAAAATTTCAACCTACATTTCAAAAAACAATAGTCTGTTCACATAAACTAAAATTAAGGCATGCAGGACAAAATGCTTAAACAGCAGGAGCCACCCCAAGCTATCATGCTGATCATTCCCATAAATTTATGAAATAACTGTTTCAATGATTAACAGTATCAAAATTGTTTCAATAAGGAAGTGCTTACAATCAACAGAAGGCAACTGCTTCCCAGAAATGCAAAATAATGCAAAGTTGTATATATAACACATAGATATATGCTGATTTCCACAGTAAAAATTACCTGTTCTTTGAATAGCACTTTCTGGTGTTGCAACTGGAGTTTCCTTCTGGGTTAAATGTTGTGAAGACGCTAAGATAAAAGGGAGGGAAAAGTCAGCACTGGTTCACTTTTCTTTCGAAAGCAATTACAGAACTTTTTGCCTTGCACGATCAGCCCAGCCCACACAGCAATATGGTAACCTAAGACACTGCATCTAAGACTTTTCTTTTTTGGGGTCGGGGGGAACGGGTGGTGGTACAAAAACATAGGAGAAAAAAAATCTCTGCTTGTTTTTTGCATTCAAAATTTTGGATTTCTCCAATCCATATAGAGTTTGTTAGGTTGGAGAATTGGTGAAGTTAGACATCACAAGAGATAAAGGACTGAAAAAGTGAAGGGATTTTCATTTAGATTTTTTAAAATTCTGGTCTCTCTGCAGTTTTAACAATGATATGACTCTAATACCTAATGAACATTTGGGAGAAAGGATGTCTGTTAATGTTCAACACTCTTACTCTTTCAATTAAATTGCAAAAGTTCAAAATACATTGCAGAGATTCTCAAGAAGGCCTCCAGAAAAACCAACGAAGATCTGACTTAATATTCTTTATGCTACTAAGTTAAAAATAAGCAGGGGAAAACAGCCTTGTTAGAAAAAAGCATGCTAAATAATTCAAAAAGAAAATAAACCCAAAAGTGTTTAGGTCCGATTTAAACAATTGACTATATAACTTTAACGCCATAAAATTATACATACATTTTGAGAGAAAACTGAAAACTCAGTTCTTCCTTTAACTACATGGCAAGTCTAATTGAAATTCTGTGTTCTTCCTTCAGTGGCTGATCCCACCGCCAAAATCTAAAGCGGCACAGAATACGTAGCTATCTACCTCTGCTTTTCAAGTCGGTGAACTCAAGTTGCAGGATAAAGACAATCTTGAACTCAGCTTCTTCACATATAAAAAGGCTTTTGCTTTCACCTTTAAAATACCATCATCTCTGGTGTGGAACTGGTGCAGCAATCATCAGCCCTTTTAGTATTTCAAAGTTAAATGTTGCCACACCACATTATGGGTTTGCAATTACTGCCTATGTTACATAACCAGGTGGGCTGAAAAAGGTTACATGGCCTTCAGAATGTTAAAAAAAAAAAAAAAAAAAAAGGGTGGGGGGGTTCCTGTTACTTTTCAGTGAGATGTGGAGTTTTCAAGTGTGGAACTGCAGCTTTCTGGAAACATTAGAACTATCTATTTTGTACTCTTGATATAAAACCTACATAATTCCAGGGGTTATATTCCCACGAACTAACAAGGTCACTCTACCATATTATATTTTATGCTTCCAATGAAAGCTCCTCTCTCTGTAACTAGATTACCCATCTGCTCCCATTCCTCTTCTCGGTATTTATTCCACATACTGAAGAAAAGGAGTAGCAGCAAAGTCACTTGGAAAGTAACACAACATTGTTTGCTACTAATGTTTTAGAGGAAGATTGTCATGGCTAATTTTTGTTACCAGCTTTTTTTCCCCATTGTGGAATAATGTTAAGACATACTTCTAATTATCTGATAAAGCTATCAATAATACTTCAGGTGAAATTGTGGCCCCATTCACATCTATGGAAAAATTCCCATTCAATGGTGTCACGATTTCAATCCTGGTGTCCAAATATCATGATATAAAGCACTAATGGGAAACGCTTCCGAGAATTTACTTCAGAAGCTATTTTATTTCTATTCCATTTTCAGGGGGACTATGAAAAGGACAGCAAAAATTAGCTGGATCATCTTAAAACCTGTTCAGTTGCTTGAATAGTAACCGTGACCAAAAAACCCCAGGTTAGACATCTTTTCGTACTCAAATGAAATTTACTCATAATTACATCTCGCTGTTTGTCTCTCTGAAACGTGGATATTTAAACTCACTCCTTTTAAGTGAAAAAAGAGATTATTAAAAAAGGTGCTGCACATGTATGGGAATTAACCGGTTCCGGAAAGGGTTACCGTGTTTAGAATGGGGACCCCCCTGTGCTCATGCTCACAGTTAAGTCTTCTTACCCACATTTACTTCTTTGGGACAAAAATTGTACTTCATATCGTACTTTGAAAGAAAAATCACTCTAAACGTAATACAAAAACATAATTGCGTTCTCTGGCAAGAATATTTCCAATCCATGCAGAGTTTTCCTGGTTGGAGAATTGGTAAAATTAGAAGTCACAAGAGATTAAACAACAGAAATCGTATGTACACCTTTTATCATCTTTACAGGTGTTCAAATACAACTTTTCTCCCTACTTTTGATCTTTAAGTGAAATTACTCATGTATTATAGCATCAGAGCATACCTCAATTGAAATCTCATGTTAAGTATTTTGCTTCACAAGAGGATTAAGGGGAAGAAATGGTTTTGAGCAAGTAAACTTGTATTTTGAACACAAATATCTTTCAGAACTACTGCAGGTAGCAAGAAAAACTATGAATTTCACGAAATAAAATTATTTTAAAATTGGGGACTATTTTCAAAAGCTCAGCAAGTAGAAAAAATTAATGCAGCCTCTTAATACACTCAAAGACTCACATAAAACTGAACTGAAATCACAATTTTTATGAAGACACTTTTTGTTTCTGTTCCAAGAGGTGACAGAGAGCAATTCTCTTAGGTAAGAACTGAGTTAAATGTAGGAATGAGAAAGCTTATTTCCATTAAAAAAAAGTGTATTTTCAGTGTAATGTTACAAGCACAGTTATACCATTCAGATGCTATAAAAACAATGCTCCAGGAGCAGCAACTGGGTTATATTACCCTCTGTTGAACTGTCTGGATTTTATGTTAATTGCAAATGCATATTCCTAAAGCTCCACGTATCAGCTGAATTTCTGATTCATAATTGTAAGAGGTCGTGGGAGAATAACAGTGCACACAGAGTACGTACCTATATTCTGTGGCAATTCCTGATGTGCTCCTCCTTTTTCCTCCACTAAGCCAATCCCAATTTGCTCATCTGGTAAACCACCACGGTTACTATTAGTGCTTGGAGCGGTGGGTGCAAGCTCTGAGATTACAGGAGTGGTTACTACCGACAGTACATTTGTGGGAGGAGTGTTGCTTGATAAGCTTGGAGATACAGAAGCAGATACAGTAGCAGCCGTGCTAACACTCAAATTCCCAGGCCCAGAAGTGCTCTGTCTTAGAAGACTGAGTGCTGGAGGTGTTACAGTTCTATTGTCTAGTTCTACAGGTATTTGCTCTGTTCCCAGACTATTAGGGACTGATATTTCTAGCCCCTGGCCTTCAACTTCTCCATCCAAAGAATGTTGTTCCTCCCCTTTTTCAAGGGAGCCTGTAACTTTTTTACATGCTTTGGTCAGCAAAAATTGACCAATCTTGTCCACTTTTCCCTTTCCCTTACCGGATGAAACTGGACTTCGCCTGTTTCCAGAAGATCCCGGACTACTTGTTAGAAGAGATGAAACCACAGCTCCAGACTGTGTCACCATTACAGAGCACTGATCAGCTGATACACTAGCTTGAGAACTGGACTCATCTGGGTTAAAATCTTTGACTTGTTGAACATGAGGATGCGGAAGAACATTTGAAGATGCCATAGACGGGGGAGAAGGAAGCTGAATAGGAGCTGCCAGTGGATTAAGAACCAGTGACCTGCTTGTTGGTATACTAGGGACAGGACTATTAGGAGGAGCAGGCCCTGATGAAAACTTTATGTTCTGTGGTATGTGCAGAGGACCAACAACTGCAACTGACTGAGGCATTAAATTAGAGTTAGAGGTCAATGGTGCAGTTGGAATTGTACTTGGCTGAGATCCTTTCATAACCTGAATGATTGAAGATGAGTTTATAAAAACTGGTGTAATGAACTGAGGCCGGGAATTAGACTGAACTGCTGATTGTCCCTCAGAAACCATAACTTTGTTACCTACATTGGGCATTGTGACGACAGTAGAGACTAATGTAGGCTGCAAATGAGATGGCAATGGTGTTGATGTGTTAGCAGAAGATGTAATGGGGTTTGAAGTTACAAAAACTGTTATCTGATTGGGTGGTAAAGAAGTCGAAATAGAGGAGGAGCTAACAGGTCTTTGTATTACTGGAGGGACATTCTGTGTAACATTTAAATTCATCTCTCCTAGTTCTTGGTGCACTTGAGTTGAACAAGCTTCATTATTCTGAGGCAAGCTTAAGGAACTAGAAAGTTCTTTACTTGAAGAGGAATCCTGTAGTGGAGGAACAACAGCTATCTTCTTTAGCTCTTCGCCAGAGGTTACCATTGATGATAATTCAAGACTGGTGAGCCCAGGGGGTTTAATGGTTACATTGGGAGCTCCAGAATTATCAAGAAGTTGACTTAAGGAAGTTGGTGCCTCTCTCATAGACTTATTTTCCTCTAAGCCGGGAAGCCTGTTGGTATCTAAAGATGGCCCATCTTTTTTTGATTGTTCTTCAGGGACCAACATTTTGATTTCTTGGCTGGGAATGCCTTTTAGTTCAATATTAGGCTGGTCTTTGTTACCCTGGACAGCCTGTGTACTCTGGCATTCATTATCTTGAGAAACATTAAGGGTCTCTTTGCTGTCCTCAGGAATGCCAGTCATAACAGATACAGAAATTGCAGGATTCTGAGTATTCAGCATGTTGTTATTTGGAAAACTTGTTGTCGCAGGCGTTGGCAAAGAAGTTGGACCAACTACCATGTTTCTTTGTAATTCCATGTTTTGCAAAAGTGATGGGTTCTGTGGAGTCGGCAATGCTAATTTAGCTGCTTTTGAATTTTGTCTGCCAGGACTTGGCGTGGTTTTCCTACTAGATCCAGGACTGGACCTTCTGCTATTGCTTGGACTTGCTCGCTTTGTTCCTCCAGTGTTGGCTTGCTTTCCTGAATTGACAACAACAGTATCCAACTTGTGTGACTGTGGAGCAGCAAAACCAGACTGACTGTTAATTGTGAGATTTGATGGGGCTTGTCCAATGGCCTTCAAGGTAGTTGGATTAAGACCCTGCTGATCAAATCCTCTGTTAAGATTAGGCCTTGGAGGCAAAGGAATATTAATTTGGGGAGGAAAGAGTCCCGCAATAGAAGCATTAAGTCTCTCTGGAGATAAGCTTATTTCTGAAGGTTCTGTGCTAGGTGGACGATTATTAGGAGTCTGAGGATAGTATGGTCTTGGGCTTGCTCTGTTTGGGGTTTTAGGCCTTGAAGTTTGAGATGGGGTGGCAACATTTGGGAAATGGTGTGTATGAGAGCCAGGTAAAGAATTAGATTGTTGTTGAGGACTTGCACCTTGGGACGCTGAAAGTGGAGAAGGTCCAGGTTTTGGCCCCGTCATCATTAACTGAGTTTGTGAAACTACTAAATGAGAGGTCATATTATTTTGAGCCCCTGATGCTGGCAGCCCATCAGCTCCATTTCCTTCTGCGAGAGAGGGTACTGATGAAACTTCTCCCAGGGGTGAACTGGAAGGATTCTGTACATTATCTTGGTAAACCATCTTTCTTGCACTATTCCCCAGAGGAGGATTGCCTGGCAAAGAAATTCTCTGCTTATCAGGAGATGGAGGTACTGATCCAGGACCTTGTAAACTAACCATTACTGACATGTTACCACTCTGCTGCATTGGCATTCTTTGAGTCTCTGGATTTAAAGGGCCCCTAGGTGGATGAACACCATGTGGCACAGGAAGCCTGACTGATTTAGGATCCTGTTGCATCATAAGCATCATCATCATTTGTTGCTGTTGCTGCTGAGTTGGTGGCTGTGCCTGGGGTGGGGGCGGCTGCTGCTGCTGCTGCTGCTGTGCATGTTGCATAAGTTGAGGTGGCATTTGCTGAAGAGGCCTTTGTTCAGCTGGCTGAGACGGATAACCTAAAAACAGACCCCAAAAGACCTATAAGTTATTCATTCTTAGACACTTCAGAAAAAACAGTATTTGTGTGACCAGCTCCAACAGATAAATAATGTTCCTTTTGTATCACTGTAACATGACAGTGTTCTCTTTAATTAATAGCTACAAGTTTATACTCACACCTGGGTTACAAACCACCCCGGACAAGAGCCATTTTACTGAGGGAAAAGATTTAACAAAAACAAACAAAAAACCCACATGGCATTTATCAGTGCCTTGACGGGGCTCCAGGACCTTGAATTGCAGGAGGCATGTAATTTTACTACCGCAATCAGTGGCTACCACTCTGGGTCTACTTCACCTGAAGAGAAAAGTCTCTGCAGTGGCTTTTATACCAATGTTTTCACAGGCGAGGGTGGAGGTGAACATTGCCTGTATTTACACGTCTTTGAAATGGTGAAAAAAATTAACAGAAACTGCGGGACTCTGAAGATCACACTCGTGACTGCAATTCGATACCTTCAGGGGTACATTGCAAAATCCCACACCATATCACATAGCCAAACAGCAAAAATGGTGTGGTGGTCCTAATGGCCAGTATGGTTTAACATCTGAAACATCCTCTATCTGCGGTCTGTATCCTGTATAAGCTGGGAGGATAAACCCAATTAGGTCTTTTACTTGTACTTCTAATTTCTCCATGGCATTATTTAAGAAATACATAACATATCAATTTGATGTACTATAGGCCCTAATGTTAACAATTAGATCGCTTCTAAAAAAAAAGACAATGAGCAAGTCTGTCTCCATCAATAATATCTTTCAAAAATAAGCAACAAAATAAACAAAAACTTCTACTTTAGGTAAAGAAATCAGTCTTTAAAGACAAATGTTATCTCTGACTCTATGCCCTCTAAGACCAAGAAGACAAAGACTTAAAAATACAAGCACAAAGAAAAAAAAACAGGTAAAATAATAAAAATAAGTCCCAAATGGATTTCCAAATCAAATACAAATCTCTAAGTTTCACTGAAAGAAACATGAAAGCAAAATGAATATTGGCCAAATAATTATAGTAAATTTCACAGGTTAAAATGTTATCCCTGTATAATCCTATTTAATTCAATAGGATACTCCAGGTATAATGCAGACCAGAATTTGGCCTTAAGTGTTCAAATACAGATTAAAGCTTTAAATAAAACAAAACATTTAGACAACAAGCACCAATTATTTGCTAATGCCTGATGTCAGTTAAGAAACAATATATATCCCCATATAAAATATTCCCATAGTCAAAAAATACCGTATCTCATATTTGTTTACTACATTATATGATCGTGTTAAGAAACTTATCACCTGGTGGTCTGTTTGTGAAATCTGAAAGTTTGGGGCCAGTGTTCTCTAAATTCATTCCTTGCTCTCCAGGCAACGGTGGCTGATCAGTCTCCTCCAGGCCAGCTGGACGTGTTTCTGAAGAACTTAAACAGAAATAATAAATAGTAATTAAATGAACATTCACCAGTTCCAGAGCCAGTGCCCAATTTTGTTCCAAATTTGCTTGAATTATTTAGGATTGAATAATAAAAAATCCTTAGCATTTATGTAGTATTTTTCATTCATAGATCTCGAAGTGCTTTACTTAAGTGGGTAAACATTCCCATTTCACAGCTAGGTAGACACAAACACAGGTTAAATGACATGCCCAAGATCACACACAGAAAAAGGAGTAGAGGAAAACAGAACCCATGTCCCCAGATTGCTTGAATAGTTCTCTAATAACACAGTGACAGCTATAGTGTAACTGCATATGGTTGGTAGAAGAGTTTAATTTTTGTAAAGGTCCTGTACCATGATTTCCCATATTATACTCATAACAGACTAGTTCCATATCTCACAGTCCTCTATCGAGATTCCAGAAAAAATTTGTTGAGATACTAGACTTCAAAGGCTGTTTATTCAGAATGTAGAGATCTGTAGATGGTGAATACAGAGGCTCTGCAACTTGGTCACCAGGAACTCAATTATACATGGTTAAACTCTGCAGAAACAGTACCAAAATAGTCAGTTTGGCCATTGTATCTAATCCTTTCACAGACACTGAAAACAGCCTTTTCCTAATATAGAAAACAGCCAATTCTATGGACATCAAACATACCCAGAGGGTGTCCACTGCCAATATAACCTATCTGTGAGAAAGCTAGGGCAGAGATGGAGACTGAAGGACCTCAACTGCTTGACAGCTATGCATATACATTTAAGATGAGGAGAACCTTAACTATATGAAAGCTCCAAGTTAAAATTAAAGTGAGATCACTTCAGCAAAAGAGGGGAGCTGTTACAGTAGTGAAGAGGTTCCCCGCCCTTCCCCTACTCCCCCAATAATCTGAGCTGGAAGTGAATGTCAGTGGAATCCATTCTCTTCCTCAGCAACTTACCTTAGAGCCAGGGAGAGAAGTAGGGAGGTTGCAAGGTAGGGGCTGCAATGCTAGCAATTAGAGCTAGTACAATGGTCTATAATGTGATTCACCATTTGTTAAATTGGTTATTTTGCTATTCATAATTTTGACAAGTATAAAACACTCATATAAATGTTTATACTTACGGAGCTAACCAGAAATGTCAAGTTTTTGAATTATAATAGGTAAAAAAAGCAACATGGCATCTCTATGCAAGAAAGAGCCTTAAACCCAACCAAATAACCCTGTTTGTAAGTCAGTTCCTAAAGATCATCGTCAGACAACTGCTGATCTACAAAGTATGTTGTGGAGAGCTTTACAAACACACAGCTAAGATTTTTGTTTGCTGTGTATAGCAATGACTAATAACTTATTTGAACCTTAAATAGTGTGTATGGCTGAAGTTCACTATGCACACTAAGGCCATGTGTGCATTATGGGAACTATAGTGGCACAGCTACGACACCAAAGCTATGCTGACATAACCCTGTAGTGTAGACAAAGCCTACAGTGACAGAAGGGTTTTTCCATCACTGTAGAAACCCCACCACCTAGTAGCTAGGTTGACAGAATCCTTATTCTGTCAATCTATCTGCATCTACTCCAGCAGCTGGGTCAGCAAAGTTACAGTGCTTAGGGGAGTGGATTTGGCACATCCCAGTGCGCTGTAGCTATGTTGACCTACATTTTAAGTGTAGATTAGGTCAAAGAAACAAATGATTAATTACATACAGAAGTACTGACATGTGGATGGTAGAGAGGCAGAATGAAATATTGATTATTTGAATTTCACCCACACTCATTTGGATTTAAAAAAACCATTAACAGATTATGACAAATCCAAAAATCTGAACCTAATGTTTCAGAATATGCAAACCCTTCACTACAGAGCTTCAGCTCTGAAACAAAACATTTAATTTCAAAAATCCTATTCTGAGAAACAAAAGGCAGGGAGTACCCCTCCATAAAGGGAAAGAATATAATAAATAATAATAAAATCCAGCTGTTATCCAGTGCTTTTCATCAGTAGAGCTCAAAGCACTTTATGAAAGAGATAAAAATATCATTACCCCTCTTGTATAGATGGTAAAACAGACACAGTGAGGTGAAGTGACTTGACCATGATCACTCAGCAGGCCAATGGCAGAGCTGGGAATAGATCCCTGATCTCCCAAGCGCAGTCCTCTACCCACTAGACCACACTGCCCCACTCTCACTTTGGCTCACTAGGCACTACTGAAATATACATACAGCAATTAAAAAAAGATTGAATTAAGACATGCAAAAGTAAGATCAGAGGAAAGGCACAGACAGCAACAGCCCTAGGCATCCGGCATACACATGGCTCTAAAGTGACCCACCCTTTTGTACGAGGGCTCACATTTGCAGCATTTGGTTCTGGTAAAAATCTTTGGTTTTCCATGCATTCTGGGAAACCACGACCTCCCCACACCAACCACCTTGAGTGTAACCAGGAACGTTCCCTTCCACTTCCAGTTAAAAGCACTCTGACCCTTTATCAGATGACAAAATCCTCCAAAATCCTCCTTCTGTCCAGCAGTGCTTATGACTCCATCACCTCATAGCTGCTAAATCCTTCTTACCAATATGTACTATATTATTGCAGGTGTCATCTCCACATAACTTGCTTCATACAGAGTTCTGCAAATCCTAAAGCCTTAGGTGCAGATTTATACAGTGCATTATTGTTTACATCCTGTTGGTGCCTTTGATGTGCGCTGTCCCTACACAGGGGAACATTCACTGAGCTGTAAGGAAAATGTCTAATTAAACTTAGATTTAGTAATACTAAGCCTATTTAAAAAGTTTGCACTAATGAGCAAAATTTCTCATAGCTGAGCTATGTAGTCATCCTATGAAGTAGCCCTTTTTTTCTCCCGCTACTCCTCAACATCCTTCTACACTGACCTCTTAAGGCTGCAGGTCAAATATTTCTCTTAGAATAAATCTTCATTCAAGTGTTCTGCTCACTCATGAACTGACCCTCAAAACTGCATATTGGACAAACTATTTTTAAAGACACAGTTAGGCATTTTCATACTCTAATATGGTTTCAGTTCACATACCAATAACTATTATAACTTTTGGCCACTGAATTAATACAAGTGTAATTTCCAAAAGAAAAAAGAGACATGGAAACCTTTTTAAGGACCATCTTTTAGTTCTGTGTCTGTATAGCATCTGGCACCACAGGTCCCTGGTACATGATGAAGTTCCTTAGGTGCAATGATCATTTTATACATATAAAAATAAAAAAGTGCAGATCACACTAGTACTGTTTTTAGTCAAAGTTCACTGCTCTACATTCTTCCCTATGACTTGCATGGAAACTGCTCTGTAGCTTTTAAGGAGAAACTCTCTGCAAAGAAATCCTTCTGGTGTCTGATGCATGAGGAGTTAATACAAGCCAAGTAAATTAAGAGTAAAAAAATTTAGGCAATCACTGGAAGGACTGATTTCAAGACAAACCAAGTATAAAGCTTCTCTAAGCAGCTCCAAGTAGCTAGATGGAGAGGAAGGGCAGAAAGAGAGAACAAACCTGTTTTAGCTATGAGAGTAAAACTATGCTGAAGGACAGCAAGGCAAAAGTTTGGAATAAAATGGAGTACAGCCATACTCTTACAATACTACTGACTGCTCAATACTAAGCCAAACAAAATTTAGAATCAAAATGCTATGCTGTATAAAGGTTATAGAATTGTACTTTGTAACAGCCAGGCAATGATATCAAAGCACTACAAGAAAATTCAGTACAGTAGTAAAACAAATCTAAAGATAGTAATAATCATTGCCACAGCTTAATACAAACAAGGTGCACGTAGAATTTTTTATCCCTATTTAGAAGGCTATCAAGAGAACAAATAGCTTTATGTGGCATTGTAATTCCAGAGGACAGCTTTACAAATCCATATATTGATGTCTTCTAGGCTCATAATGAAGCCCAGTGACCATCAAGGTGGCAACCAATGAAAACAAAATATTAACATTGGCTTTCTTTAAAGTAATGTTAATTGTTAACAACTTTACTTTTCAGAAAACATGCCACTTTTTTGTTCTGTTCTGCATTATTATTTTGTTGTTGCTGAGGGAAACAAGAAGGGCAACTAAAGCTTCTGTTATTTTAAATTGCCGTACAGTGCTACTGGGTGCTGTTAAACAGCTGCTGTGTTTTATCCAAGTGGTGGCTGAAGTGATATCAACAAATTCCTCTCCTATAGCAAGTAATAATTAACTACTGTTTGTAAAACACTTGTAAATCTTCGGACGCCAGGTGCTGGATAAAAGCGAAACATTCTGATAAAAGGGAAAACAATTATTTGCAACAAATAAATCGGATCCTTTTCAAGAAAGTCATTGTATTAACTGAAAGTGTGATTCTTTCTATGGAATGTAGAAAGATTCAGACATTTCATAAGATTGTTAGAACGCTCTTTGATACCGGGATATGATACCATATTCGGTGCATTTAATTCCACTATAAGCCGCTTTTGTTGTAACACTTCAGTTGCTTTCGTTCTCAAGGATTAGTTCTGAAGAATGCAACAGGAGTTTGAGACACTGTACAAACATACATACACAAAATACATTAAAAAGATACATTGCAAGGTCAAACACTCAGCAATTAAGATATGCCAAAATTAAGGTTGCCTGCGCAGCCTTGATTTGTCCCCCTTGTGCATATGTATTATGATGCAGCCTTAAATTACATGAACATATAGTATTCTTTCCACAGGACCCCTGCCTCATTCATTGCACATGATGAACCTGTTCTGGGGATAAATTAGGGTTGTGTAGTGAAAGAGAGTGTTGTCTGTAGGACCCCTGCTTCATTTGTTAATGAAATTGGAAAGCATGCAGTGAACGAAGCAGGGAATTACAGGAAAAGAAAGGATGGGCTCATGGGTAAGGAAGTTAAATGCTGCCTTGGAGAAACTGATTTGATCCCTGCCTCTACCATAGAACTCCTACATGGTGCTGGGCAAGCCACTTGAACCAATAACTTTTCACAGGTGATCACTGATCAAGTATTCCTAATTTTCTGGTGCCTGATTTGAGACCCTGGAGTCTGATTTGCAGAAGTGCTGAGCACTCAAGGCTGCAACTGAAGTCAATGGGAACTGTGCTTGGCACCTGAAAAATCCATATCCTTAGTGTCTCAATTTGGGCACCCAAAATTAGTGGGTACTTCTGACCTTAATCAAGCTGTGCCTCAGCTCCCTATCTGTAAAAAGGCGATAAAAATCACATCTCAAAGGGGTGTTGTAAAAATAAATTCATTAATGTGTGTGAAGCACTCAGATACTGTAGTGATGATAACTATAGATCATCCCATGAGGAAATTAATAATTCTGTCTTCAGAGCAGGATTTGGATAGTGTGGAGTAAGGCAGATCCGGGGCCACATATTGAACAATGAGGAGAAAACAAAATATCCAACAGCTTCTCATTAAGTGAGCACCATGCATTCTGTGCAAGACAGGGCTCTTGTGGGGGAAAAAATGTGTGTGATATCATGTAATTAAAAACTGTACCATAATGCATATGCAGAAGAGGGACAAATTAAAGTTTTCACAGGCAACCTTAATTCTGGCATGTGCTAACTTCTGAGTGCTTGTCTTTGCAACCTTGATAATATTCTTTTAATGTAGCTTGTGTGTGTATGTAATTTCCAAGGTTTTTAAAAAGTAAACAGAAAAATCAGAAATTCTATCATGTGGCTTCATACTGAAACCAACATGGGTCACAAGCAAGGTTGAAACCCTCAGATCCATCACGGATCTTTTCACTTGAACTAACAGAATTAACTGATAGCAGTAGTAGACTATCATCCTGTATGTGGACCAGTACTAAAGGAGGATGGGATACTTTGCCAGTGGGTTGCTGACAGCAGAGGAATGGTCAGATTCAGGATCTTGTGGGCACAGACTCTTCTGACCATTCCTCCCAAGCATGACCCTTTGTGCCCTCTCTCTTCCAACCTGTCCCTGTCCCAGTCTTGTCTCTTCCCCACCCCTGACTCTTCATTCCAATCCCATTCCCCTCTCCTACCCATTCCTAGTCTCCACCCCTCAGACTTGTCATCTTCCAAGTCCCAGGCTTCTACCCCAGCCCCTCCCCCAATTTCCCTCTTCCCTGTCAGCCTCCACTCCCAGTTCCCTCTCTTCCCCGCCATAGGCCCAGCTCTTGCCCCTCTGCATTTGAATCAGATAGCTTCCTCCTCAATACTGCCTGGGCCCAACAGTGGGGATATTAAGAGTAGAGAAGAAACAGTCTCTCTGCTCTCACTTCGGGTGTCCAGACCTGGCACAGCCTGCAGCATCTCAGAGCTGCAATTGCAGGGAAAGCCCTATTTTGTCCCAAGCTGAAGCATGTCCAGTGAGCACAGAATCTTTGGAGAATTTAGCTGCTAAAATTTAAGAAGTTTCAACTGAGCATGTGCAACTTTGATTTTTTCAAGGCTTATAACTTGTCCAAATTCAGACAGATATCCATGAGAACAGCAAATGGCATATCCCTGACACAAATACCACCCGTGCCAATGTCAATCCTGGCCTCAAAGAATGGGAGCACCAGACCTTTCCAAAGAAAAGGTTGCCAGAACTGTTTTTTAACGTGTAAGCAAAACTATGTATTTTTCTTTAGCCTTTTTCTTTGAAATGGCTGAACCATTTTGGCTAAAGTTTTCCAAAACATTTTACACTTAGACATAGCATGGAAAGTTTGCCAAACTAACCATTTAGTTTCAAAGTTATATGTGATTGAAAACAGGATCTTATAATGGAATAAGTTGAGCAATCTTAATAACAGCCAGCCTAATTTTAAGAAGATTTGCTCATTACAATATTTTATAGCTACAAATAAGGGGTTTATTGATGAATGAAGCTGAGGTTCTATCATCCCTGATCCACTCTAGGGGGAAAAGGCACCAGGTTGAACAGCTTTAAGATAATGACGGCTCACGATCATTATTTTAGGTGTGGCATTGGAACCCTCAACAGATGTATGCACACTAATTAGCAGCACTTCTGAAAGTGCCCCTCAACCCTTCTCACTGTGGCTGTCATGCTGTATAAGCACGAATGCTCCCTCCAAAGTCCTGCAGAGCTGCTGCTTCTGTTGCTGTTATAGAACAACTTGTACACCTTCAATTCCCCTCAGTCAGGGGCACTGACACAGCAGTCTCCCATAGGCCCTTCAGCTGGAAGATGCCAACATTACGGTAACAGTTGTGAGCGATGCACAAAACTGAGATGATGGCCAATTTATTTTTGTAGTTTAATTCCCTACCCACGCTCACCCTGAATGAGGCAGAGCTGTATCATTTAATCTTCCTTCAAAAATACTTTTGCTGCAACATGCAAACGTCTAGGATGGGGAGACACACACACACACACACACGTCGTCTTGCTGAAAACAAGAGAATGTTAAAAACTTACTTAGTTTGTTCTACTTGCTGATTATTTTTCTTCTTCCTTGGAGGCTTTTTCTTTTTGGGTTTATTGGCATTCTGATTGTTCTGTTTGTTGTTCACACCAAAATGTCCAGCAGATATATCACTTTGTAGCAAGTTTACCAACAGCGGACTTGTTAGAGTGACATCTTTATTGACTGGAAAACCAGGATTTTGTCCACAGGAAATCTGATTCCCATTTGGTGGTCCACTAAAAGAGGCATTAAAAGGTAGCCCATGTCCAGTAAAATGACTCCCCGAATTATTATTGTTTCCTTGCATTGCCTGCAAGTGGGAAGGCACCATATTTGGTTGCTGTATGGGAACTTCAGGTAACATCTGTGTCAAGCTTACATCACTGTTTGTTGTAGTAACAGAATCCCCATGTTGCTGAGACACGTGGGGGCCAGGTACTGTGGGTCTTAAAACCTGTCCTTGAATTCCCATAACCTGAGAAGGATTGCCATTTACAGGGCCTTGCTGTGCCATGGTGAACTGCACCATGTTTCCTTGCATATTTGGGGTTGGTCCTCGCATTATTTGAGCTGGCCCCGTCATAACATTAGATTGGTTTTGAGTATTAAATGGTTGTTTATTGCCTTGCATCTGATTGGTCATCATCTGTTCCATCATTGAGTTTTGCTGTAGCAAGACCTGGCCTTGAGGTCCCATCATTTGATTATGTGTCGTCATCATCTGTTGGCCCTGCTGGGGAATCATTTGCTTGGGTGGAGTCATCCTTTGTGGTGAAGGACCAAGATTTTGGTTTTGGGGTGTTACCAGCATTTGGCCTTGTGGCATAAGCTGGGCTCGAGAAAGTATCATCTGGTTTTGAGGATTTAGAGATCCTTGAGCCTGAATGTTCACCATTTGTGCTTGGGAGGGTACAATTTGCTGATGCATTCCCATAAGCTGAGACTGTGGTCCTTGCTGAGGCTGTCCCTGCATGTTGCCCAGATTAACTTGTGGAACTCCACTAGCACCAGCCTGCTGGTTGTTTATATTTCCATGAAGTCCCATTAAACCGGTCTGCATCAGATTTGGTGGGCCATGTGGTACCTGCATCTGATTTTGAGGAGGGCCTCCTTGACCGCCTTACAAAAATATGAAAAATTAAAAGTTAAACATTAAAACTTGCACTGGCATTAGACACACAAATAACTTAGTTAAAAGAGAAACACACCAATTTAGTTACTTTATCATTTATTTTACCAGTGATTTAAAATATTTGTCAACACATTCACAAATTTCTGCCACAACATTTGACACTATGGCAGATAGTCATATGGAAGTGAAAAGGGCCAGGACTTAATCCAATCCAGTAAAAGTGTGTTAGTTCCTACATAAACAAGCTTCAAATCTTGAAGCTATTCCATAATATGTTTCATAATAAAGACAGCAACATATGAGGAATACTGACAAGATGACATGATCAGAGCTTGCAGAACTGAGAAGAAAAGTCAGCCTAGAGGACTATATTTGGCTCGTGATTGAAGCATTAAAAAGGAAATTGCCTGTAATCAAAAGAGACAAAAATGTGACTGTCTCTAAACAGGGGTAGCTTTAAAAGTTTATTGGAAGATGAAAAGTTTTAATAGAGAATACGCGGGACTATATTTCTTCTATGACAAAGATAACACATATTGTTTTAAACTATACCCAAGATTCTTCTTGTGGGGAGGACATCCCTTCTGGATCTTCCCTTTACTGTTTCTATACTCAGAGACCCAGTGTTGAGGAACAATCTTCTTTTCAGACAAAGAAGGCTGGATGCAGTTACCTCTGGAGCTCACAAGCAACACCACTCTGAGCAATGGCAGATGGGGTTGTTTGAGAAATGAGGAACTTCCTGTGCTTGCTGTCACCCTGGAAGCTAAGCATACTGCCTCTGCAGTATTCCCAGCCCCAGCTAGCAGAAATTATATAAAATTGGCAAGAGTAGAACATTTTTGCTGTACAAAACTGCCTACATTACAGGAGTAAAAGTTAATTACAGAATAAAGACAAGTAAACAAATTTTGAGGCGTACAGAAGAAAAATATACTTGACACACCTGGATGTTGCACATTTTGACTTGTTTGTAGCTGAGGGGCTCCACTGCTCACAGGTGTACCGGGTACTGTTGAAGGCACCTGACTTTGCATGAAGTTTTGATTAGTTTGCCCTCCAGGGAAGCCAGGTGGGAGGCGCTTGGGCATTCCTTAATACAAAACATTTATTTATTAGTTTCTGTAATTTGGTTACACGAGCGCAGACTGACAGAGTAGCTCTTCCCATCAAGTTAGCAAGGACAGGTATCAACAATCAGGAACCAATGAAAATCAAAATATTCTAGCAGCTCAGTTCTTGCCCATCTTCAGTTTAGGAATTTCCAAAAAGGCAATGTAATTTAAGATTAAACAGGAAACTATAGCAACTTTGAGTTACTGGAAAAAAAGATGTTTGTGCTGGTGTACTTATAACCTTGAGCACAGTTTATAACAGCTGTCTGCTTTAACAAACCTGGGTAAGAAGCTACTGTGTCTTGAATCAAGTTGTGATTACCTACATTGTATTTCCTACTTACACCATTATTCATTCACAAAGGGCAGATTTTCTAAAAACTGAAAACAAAGTATGATGCTTTTTTTTTTTCCTCTTATCTCATTTTTTATTGAATCTTTTCCTTCCTAATCACGCCAGGTATACAGTCAACATACACACTGAGTGTGTGGCAATTTCTTGTGTTCTTTAGCATTGATTATGAACTCCTGGGGGCAGAAACTTTATCTGTTTACAAGGCCCCATGCACACACCTTTTGTTACTATTTGTGTGTGTTTGGAGGTAGGGGTAGTTTTGGGGTGTTTTTTTTTAACGCAACTTCTAGCCCAGGGGTGGGCAAACTTTTTGGCCTATGGGCCACATCAGGTTTCCAAAATTGTATAGAGGGCCAGTTAGGGGAGGCTGTGCCTCCCCAAACAACCAGGCGTGGCCCAGCCCTCACCCCCTATCCGACCCCGCCCCCGCTTCTCACCCCCTGGTGGTCCCCAGGACTCCTGCCCCATCCACAAACCCCCGTGCCCTGTCCCCTGACCGTCCTGGGACCCCCCACCCCTGACTGCCCCCTGCCACCCCATCCAACCCCTCCTCTCATTCCTGACTGCCCGCAGGGACCCCTGCCCTCGTTCAACCCCCCTGCTCCTGGCCCTCTGACCGCCCCAATCCCTATCCACGCCCCCACCCCCTGACCACCACTTCCAACTCCCCCGCCCTCTATCCAACCGGTGGCTGGCGGTGCTGCAGCCGCACCGCCCAGAGCACCAGGACAGGCAGCTGCGCTGCCCGGCTGGAGCCTGCCACGCCACCGCGCGGCACAGAGCACCGGGTCAGGCCGCGGGCTCTGCAGCTGTGCTGCTGCCCAGAGCATTGTGCCGGTGGCGTAGTGGCTGAGGCTGTGGCTGCGGGGAAGGGGGAACAGCAGGTGAGGGGCTGGGGGCTAGCCTCCCGAGCCAGGAGCCGGGCAGGAGGGTCCCGCGGGCCAAATGTGGCCTGCAGGCCATAGTTTGCCCACCTCTATTCTAGCCTCAGAAGAAGATGGAATTTAGCAGTCACTGCTTTCCATTTATCCCTATATATCAAAATAAGCACAATCTAATAAAAAGACACAGGGATAGATTTAACTCAGATGTTGACAATTGCTTGGTCTTCCATCTCTATATTAAACATATTATTTTAACAATTTTTTCCTCACATTGATCAGGCTACATTTGTCTTCCTTCATACAACAAAACATATACACAAAATAAAGACATCTACTTTATTTACAGGTTATTATTTTTCAGGTTGGTAACTCTGCTTGGTTACACCTAACCTTTAAACTGTGAGAATGAGTGAGTTCTACTAATTGTAGTCATGATCTAAACCCAGTGTAAGGAGTAGTGCAGCATTGTGCTGCCCCTGGAGTAACCCAGGAGGGCAACTATAATTCAGCAAGTCACAATCTTCTTCCTGTTTTTCCTGCTACTCCAAGAGGGAGTAACTGTGCAGAATCTATACCTGGCATAGCACACATTCGCTGGTATGCCAGCACAGCTATGCCAGTTGGTATATTGGGGTAATAGAACCAAGGCTCTACCTAGTCCCTGCCCCATTTTCACCCACCTTAGCGAGGGGTGGTGTAAACGACTCTGCAGGGCCCACTTCCTCCTCTTGCACATCCTGTATTGTGGGTAGCTCGCACACAGGGGCATAAGGAGGAGCCTTGCACCTACTTAAGCCTCTCTACCATTGAGCTAGCAAGCCACAATTTGACACTCTGGCCCCACTGAGTTCCTTGCAAATTAATAACATTCTAGCACATTTAAATAAATCACTGGGACATATATAACTTATAAGTCAATCATTAATATTTCATGACATCAAGATTACTGGTCAAGTCTGAGACCTAGCTGCAAATCTTGAACAGACACTCTTTGAAATAAACTATGGAAGGACTGTCAACTCCTAGTAGTTTAGCAGGAGTTAAAGTTCAACCACTCAGAACTCAAAACACAGAAAAGTAAAATCTTAAATAATTTTGCTATATATTAAATCTAACCTACAGTTTTTACTATGCTAAATTAAGTAAGCATTGAATAAAATATATGCATATATTTGAATTATTTATAAAGCAACATAGATGTATATGGTGCTATGTAAACAATGACAGATCCCTACCCCCACCCCCACGTGCTTACAATTTAATTCAGACATAATGCAACAAGGGATAACTATGAACAAAGGAAAGAGATAAGAAGCAAGATCCTCAGCAGGTGTAAGTCAGCGTGGCTCCACTGAAATCAATAGAACTATATCAATTTAAACCAGGTGAGAATACAGTAACCCATGTCCTCACCGTGGACAATAAGAAGATCTGGAAATAAGTTCAAATTATATTAATATCTTGCTAGTTGGTTGTGTCTTTATGTGAGATGTTTAAATAGTTATTAGAAAGAGTAGGATTTTGTGTTTTTATTAAGTTAACATATTAAGAATTAAGGGGAAATATCTGACAAGATTATAGGAGTAGAGGTCAAGGTTAAGACTACCTATCTGGAAGTAGTGAATCCTGATGAGGAATGAGGAGACGACAGTGGCTATTCTAGGTAAAAGGGGATCTGGCATCAGAAAGGGTAAAGAATTGCCTGTGGGTGTTGGAGATGAGGGAAGTTGCAAGACACAGGCCCATGAACAAGAGCACGAAGAATTTGAATCTGACACAGAAGGAAATCAGACACAAAGTGCAAAGACTAAACAGATGAGAGATTTGGTTGGAGCAAGAGGCATGGAACAGCCTATTGGATAGACTTGAGGTGTACGATATGAGAACCTGGGAAGCCACAGTGGATGGTGCATTAGGCAAGGAAAGAGATTACTAGAGTATTGACAAAAGTTTTAGCAGTAGGGATGGAGTTAGATGGATGTTTTTGGAAATAAAAAAAACGCAGCAGGATTTAGCAACAACTTGAATGTTGAGGAGAACAGATATGATGAACTGAATGCTGCCATTCAGGGAAATGCTGAAGGAATGTTCAGAGAAAGTATGAGATCCAGTCTAGCACAAAACTACAAACGCCTAAAAAGTAGAAAAAGTCTAGGAGGAGGCTCTTGAAGGCAACAGACAGGTGGAAGACAACAAGAAAAGGGATGTGGGATCTGGCCAAAAACAGGTCCTTAGTGCCTGTAGTTAAAGTAGTGTCTGGAGTGATGCAGTAGAAGCAGAGGACCAAGAAGAGAGCTAAAGAGGAGAAAACTGAGGAAGCATGAGTAGACAAAAGAGAAGGAAGAAGATAGTGAGGGAGGTGACGTCAAAGGAGGTGTGAATTTTAGAAAAGAATACAGTAGCATACCTTGAAGGCAGAGAGAAAAGAGTGCAAATGTTAGGAAGGGGATGACATGGAGCAAAACAAGTGAGGAGAGAGTCATGGGGATACATCAGCAGTTTGAAAGGGGAAAGCTGAGACAAGTTATGTACTTATTCAATGGAAAGGGTTTTTAAACTACCTTTTTTAAAGTAACAGTCTGGATATAAGTTCTAGCTGTCTTTTTATAATGTAACTTTTATTTTTGATGACAGAAAGGTCTGATTTTCTTACCTCCTAAGCCAGGATGTAAACCTTGTGGACCTTGGTTTTGCTGCTGCATCACCATGAAGTTGGGGGGTACATTCCCCTGTTGCACCATAGGATTACGACCAGGAGAACTGACAGGCTGTTGAAATCCCTGGGGAAGTGCATTATTCTGAGGAGGCCTTGGTCCCATCTGCTGCTGTGTTTGGTTAACTGTTGGAGAAGATGCAGGAGATCCCTGCTGGAAGGAGGAGGGAGAAGAAGCAGGAGATTTGCTGGTCAGGTGGGGTTGCTGTAGTGGTGTAGGAACCCGTGAGGGCCCTCCCTGGAGATTTTTCATCTGCGGAGCAGTAAATTGACCAGGGTTGTTCATTTGAGAAAAGTTTGGATGAGCCTGAGAGGCTTGCTGGCTTCCAAAAGGGTATGGTGGTGGAGGGTGGGAGGGAGTCTGGACTGTTGCTAAAGATGGCCTTGCTTGGAGTTGTTGCTGCATTTGTCCAGGCAATGGGGCCTTTTTCCATCCCTGGTTTACTGTCAAAGTACCCATTGTTCCTTGGCTTGGTGGAGGTTGAAGTGCTCCTGAAGGCAGCTGGTTCCAACCAGGAGGAACTGGAACCTGAGCTGGGGTAGTAAATGAAGGTCGAATACCCTGTTGTGGCTGCTGATGTTGCTGGGGGGGACGTGGCTGCAGCTGTGGCTGTTGCTGCAGTTGTTGAAAGTTAGCTGGGTTCATTTGTCTGTTTACAGGAACTGATTGCATTGAATGGATCTGAGGTGCTAAAGAGCCAGATGGATGATTTTGCTGCTGGATAGTTAGTCCAGACAAGAGTGGATCCATTGAATCTATTAAAATAGCAAACAAATGTGACAATAAATAATACACTGCAGCCAAAGATAGAAAACAAGAAAGAGTAAGTTACTTGCTTGCGTTTGTTTTCTCCTCTGAACTTGAAATCCAATAAAAATTCACATTCCAGCATTCCAATTTTCCGATGTAGACAATAATTAGTACACTAAAAGAAGCCAGAATTTCTGGCAACCTTAAGAATCTAATCATAAGCATTGTGAAAGGTATAAATACAGTACTGTGGTCTCCAAGAACCTATTCTTATATAAGCCTTATATATATTTACTGGGACCAAAAAACCTCCCAACTCTGAAGTGAAGATGGAATAACAAGAAATTATGAAGGTAGTGTAATTAGATAACATTTCCAGAGAAGTAGTTAATATTTTCTGTAAAGAAAAATGATAATGTTTTGCTTTTGCTTTGTGCCTTACATCAAAAGGATTTTAGAAGCACTTTACAAAACTGGACAAGAATACTGACTATTTTAAAAAGGGGCAAGTCACTTAACCTTTCTGTGCCTCAATAGTCCTAAACTCACACAACTTGCAGTGGCAAAACTAGGCAGAGAAAATCAGGCCTTCAACTTCCAGTCGACTTGTATTGAAAAATTGTACTTCCCAAAGAGGCGTATTTGCTTCTCATTGTTGCCTCAACCTACACATCCTTTTCCTAGCCCTACCTACCATAGTATTCATGATCATTAATTTTATTATAGATTCATATATAATTATATCGAAATGTAAGCTCCCCAAAGTGATAAGGTCCCCATGCTGAGAAGTGCCACACCCACCAATGGCAGTGTATAAAATAAGAATTCTAATGCAAAAGGCCAAGGAAAGGAGACTCTAGTAGGAGCTGCACCTCTGGGGGGTTGGGGGTGGGGGGGAAGAAGGGAAATCAGGCCACTTATTTAGGTGCCTAAATATCTTATTTAGATAGTAGCAAAGCTGAAAATATATTAGATGTTTCCAAACATAACATCCCTATCCTAAAGAGTCTAAAAAGACAAAGGTAGACAGATCCACATCACAAAAATGCCATCACCTTAGCTGGTAGTCTCAGTAATGAGACTAACAGTATGTCTATGCAAAAAAAAAAAAAAAAAAACACAAACACCCAAAAAAGAAAACACCATGGCATCAAGTCTCAGAACCTGAAGTCTACAGACTTGGGTTTGTGGGGCTCAGGCTATAGTGCTAAAAATAGCCGTGTGGATGTTCTGAGGCGGGTGGGTCTCATAGCCCCATCAGGAACATCAACATGGCGATTTTCAGAGCTGCAGTGCAAGCCCAAGTTTGTAGACCTGGGCGACACACCCTGGCATCCCAATATTCACCACAATCATTTAATTAGGATATGTTTTATACAAAGTGTGCCTTGTGAGGTATCATGCTAGAAGTCTTGATTTGTTAGACATTAATATCTCGTTGGATTGTATGTGCTATTGTCATATGTGAAGTTATGAAGTTTGGCTATGAACGTGTTACTGAAACATGTTGTAAGACTGAAAACACCCACAAGCAGCCTTTTGGGTACAACAGTAAAAAAGACCAAACAATCCTAAAAGCTTATTGAGGAAATGCAAACAAGCACAAGGATTACCCCAGGAACTGTGTACAATAGAAACCTCTCAGAAACAGCACTACAGAATGGGAACTGTTTGACCCAGGTCACAGCAAAAGAGCTTTCCAGCAAGTGGAAAGAAGATATAAAAGGGGGACAATGACATCATGATAAGACCTCACTCTCCCTACAAAAACACACTTGGAAACACCTGAGAGGCAAGGATTGAACTGTTGCAAGTGATGATCCCAGGCTAGAGGAATTTTTAGCTTGTGTATGAAAACCTGGGAAAGCCAAGCTGCAAAGCCAAGGCAGCTTGTGCCTTAAGAATCTGCCAGCCTGTTTAGGGTGAGAATTTGCTAATTCATATCCTACCTGTCTACTGTGTTAAGCTCAATTTGCGGTTTTGTTTATTTACTAAGGTAATCTGCCTTGATCACTTATAATCACTTAAAATCTATCTTTTGTAGTTAATAAACTTGTTTTTGTTTTGTCTAAAACCCAGTGTGTGGGGAAATTATACCTTGGGGCAGAAAGCTGTTGCATATCTCTCTCCACATTGAGGGAGGGGGGCGAATTTTAGGAGCTTACGCTGTACAGTTTCCTGTGCAGTGCAAGACGGTACAACTTGGGGTTTACATTCAAGAGGGGCATGTCCTAACAACTGGGAGGTGCCTTAGCTGAGCCTTCCCAGGCAGAGCTGATCTCAGCATTTGTGTGAGAAGCTGCAGGGGGTGTGTCCCTATCTGTGTGTATGCTGGTGAAAGAGGAGAGCGTGGCAACTTATCACAGCACCACAGTGTGAAAGGAAGCCCAGGCTGGTGGATCAGGCGGGCTCAGTGGTACCCCGGTTCCAAGTGGCACCCTGTTATACTGGGCTCTGGGATGCGCTGCCGCTGGTGTGTTTTTGCAGTGTATATATACCCTAAGAATTGACAGCACACAAAAACTATATTATTCTCTGACCCTGAGTGGTGATCCCTCCAGGCAGAGAGGAGGAACAACAGTGTGGGGAAGCTTTCCTTTCCAGACGCAACTAAAAATATTTTAACAGTACTACAGCAAGAAACAATTCTGAAAATGGTCATCAAGATTTCTGTTACTAAAGGTTTTTCTAATGTTTAAAACCTGTAGAAGAAACCTTTCCAGGTAATGACAATACTTTCTTCCAGTGAAGAAATCATTCAAGGAGGGGTGTCTGTTAGAAAAGTAGGGGGACAGCCCTGGACCAAATTTTGGTGATATCCTTCAGAGTGTATTCATGTCTCTGTATGCTGAAGGAAAAAGAAGTCAGAAGTACTTTGCGGTAAAAAACTGTCAATAACAATAGTTGTATGTAGTGTTATTGTAATCTCTTTTACTCAACCAACTTCTGTTGGTGAGAGGGACTAGGTTTTGAGCTTACCGAGAGCTGAAGAAGAGCTCTGTAAGCTGTGTAACTTTGAAAGCTTGTCTCTCTCACCAACAGAAGTTGGTCCAATAAAAGATATCGCCTCCCCCTCCTTGTCTCTGTAACAGCGATAGTGACAGACAAATGCTGTTGCTGTACATGTTCTTTTTTACCTGACTGTGAAGCAGGTCGAGGTGTCCTGGGCTGCAGCTCTGCATTAGCTCCACTTGCCATCATAGAAGAGGAAACATTTCCACTCTGGGACATCATAACAGTTGCAGGGTTGTTCATTCTTATTAACCCTAGAAAATTAAAAATCATTATTTGTTAGATCTTAGATGCAGTTGGTCATATTACTGTACCTACAATGGATAACACTGGTTTCAAAACAAAAACAGTTAGAATAGCATTATCAATTTTTCATTAAACAAAACATTTCTTTAAACGTAAAGAATTCTTCCCCAAGAAAAGACTCAAATTGAACTTACTTAATGAAAACTCCACTCATTTTAGTCAGCTTATCAGTCTGAAAGTTTGCGAAGTACAAAAATTCTCACTAGTAATAAAAGGAGGTATTTATACAAAGAATATTTCGAAATACTATTGGAATTTCTGAACCTACCACTGGTGGCATCTACTGTGCTAAAAAAAAAAAAAAAAGTGATATCTGACTCAATGGCAATATGAAAGCTTCACATGAGAAACTGAAAAATGTGCTTAGCTACCAGAGCAGAGGTGGGCAAACTACGGCCCGCGGGACCCTCCTACCCAGCCCCTGAGCTCCTGGCCCAAGAGGCTAGCCCCCGGCCCCTCCCCAGCAGCCTCAGCTAACTGCACCGCCGGCGCAATGCTCTGGGCGGCAGGGCTGCAAAGCCGTGGCTGCCTGTCCTGGTGCTCTGGGTGGTGCGTCTGTAGAGCCGCCAGCCACCGGTGCTCCAGGCAGCGCGGTAAGCGGGCAGAAGGCAGGGAGCACGGATGATTGGATAGAGGGCAGGGGAGTTCAGGGAGGGTGGTCAGGTGGTGGGGGTGTGGATAGGGGTCAGTGCGGTCAGAGGGCGGGGAACAGAGGGGTTGAATGGGGACAGGGGTCAGAGGGCAGTCAGGAAGGAGAAGGGGGGGTTGGATGGGGTGGCGGGGGGCAGTCAGGGGCAGGGGTCCGGGGACAGTCAGGGCACAGGGAGAAGGGGTGGTTGGATGGAACAGGGGTCCCAGGGGGACAGTCAGAATGAGAGGAGGGGTTGGATGGGGCGGCGGGGAGCAGTCAGGGGCAGGGGTTCCGGGGGTGGTCAGGGGACGGGGGGCGGGGGGCGGGGAGATTGGATGGGGCGGGGTCGGATAGGGGGTGGTGGCCAGCCCACACCTGGCTGTTTGGGGAGGCTCAGCCTCCCCTAACCAGCCCTCCATACAATTTCGGAAACCCAATGCGGCCCCCAGGCCAAAAAGTTTGCCCGCCCCTGTACCAGAGTGAGGAGCAGGATATAAAAATAGATCAGATGAACTAATATTTCTCTAGGATGGAAACTTAACTGGCATAAACTTTTGATTAATTTTTAAAGTGCTTTATGACTGTTAAGCTAATATTTTACTGGGATGGCAATTTAGTCTCTTACATGTGACTTCCATATTGACATTGATTTGCTTATCACTTTTTCCAGCAAGATGGTCACCTCCCTTAGTGTGTTCAGAAATACCAAAAGGCCATTCAAAGCATGTTTTCATGTGTCTAGATCTGTAAATAAAACAAAACATCTACAATGTAAATAAAACATTTAAGTTTAACTTATTGCTTTGGTACTGAATCAACAGGAAAAAAAAATCTGTAGCAGCCTAAATCTTACAGTGACTGAACTATTAACCAACAAAGCTATATATATTCCTCCTTTTATTTCTGGGGAGAAGCATTTCTTACCCTGAAAACTTCAGATTCTAGGGTAAACAGACAACTTTATTCCAAATGTATTCATTAGCTTCTCTCTTCAAAGAAAAATTAGCTTTAATTAAAGTAAAAATTTGAACTCAGAAGACCTTTGAAAAATGTGCAGCTGACGTTTTTGGTAATATTGAACCAAGTAATAATGTATAATGCACTTTACACATTCAAAAAGCTGTACAAACATTATCAAAATACACCTTGCAAAGTATTCATATGTATTTTCTTTATGTTACAGATGAGAGGCAAAAGAGGTAAAGTGACTTGCTCAAAGCCACACTCCAAATCAGTGGCAGAACCAAAATTAGAACTCAGGACCTGAGGATTACAAATTCTCATGTCATTCCTCCAGACTACGTAGATTCCTCATTGACAGAAATATTATTTTAAAATCAGAATATGTTAATTCAAAGTGATTTCTTTCCTGAAGTCTTCAACCTCTCTGCAGAATGGATTTGTAGTGGGAATGGTAGATTCTTCCCTTTTCTTGTGTTAGGAAAAAATGGCCACAAGCATCATTGGCAGCCCTATCCTCCAAATAATAAAAAAGTCATAAAGTTCAAGGAAAAAAAGGGAATGGAGAACCAGTCTCACTTCCATGAGCCTGTGGCAAATATACTCTAGTTACAATAATGTACCTTTGATTTTTTTTTCTGTGCTACACAGAAGGTAAAAACAAAACAAAACACTTATCTAAGTGAACTTTTGGGAAAGTATTCTGAATCCCACACATACAAATCTAGCTCCTAATCCCATAAAGCTTTAACCATGTGCATAACTTTACACAAATGTAATCCCATTGACTTGAACAGGACTACTCACTTGTAAGAAGTTACACATATACTCTGGGCTCTAGAAAAGCATTAAGGAGATGGAGAGAAAAGGACCATATGAAGAGATATTTGGAGAAAAAACTTTATGGTTTCACTCAGGCTGAGATTTTTCAAAAATGTCTACGGGAATTAGGCACCCAAATCTCTAACTTTCCATGCAAAGTACACTGAGACCTAGGAAATGAAGCTCAAAGATTTTCATAGTGGAAGTAATAGTCTA
This sequence comes from Caretta caretta, assembly GCF_965140235.1. Classification (NCBI taxonomy): domain Eukaryota; kingdom Metazoa; phylum Chordata; order Testudines; family Cheloniidae; genus Caretta; species Caretta caretta. Next base: position 26,285,452 of record NC_134218.1, on the reverse strand, counting down.
TTTTACATTTTTTGTTAATTACAGTGATTTAACTACTCTTAAATTAACCAGATTTCCACCCACAATTTGCAATATGTAAATTTCTTTTCCATTCATTCCAGTGGATAGCTACATTTCTCTTGTCCAAATCTACTGTACATTAGAATGTCAATGAAAGCTCCCTATTTGTTAATTTTTTAAAAAGTTGTATTAAATCCTATTTTAATTGTTTTAAAATTATTTACTTTGCTTTGTAATTAAATACAACCAATAGAATACTTTATTACAGAATGATTTTCCTTTAACTTATTCAGTAGTGTAACTTCCTGCAATTTATGAGTTATACTGGCATGATAGGATAATGGATGGCATATATGCAGTTTTTGTTTAAGCATACAACTTGGATGAGAAATAGTTCTCCATTACAACAGTGTTAATGTACAGGAAAACAGCCATACTAAAGCAGCAGTAAAACTGAATGAATAATGCAAAAATGTATTGTGGGAATCTGTGCTAATTTTCATATGAGTTCACGTTTCTGTGATCATGCACCTTTTGTATTCACTATCTGGACATTCAACTGAAATTTACTAGCATGGCTACTTGTGGGAAGTAACAACATACAAGTATTCACACACTGGATATTTTACATGGGATGGGACACTGACAGCAGGGAAACTAGTATGCATATTGCTTATTGGAGTTACAACTCTACTAGCAACTGTTGCTACAATCATGATAAGCTTAGTAATAAATGTAATAATGTGTAACACTAAATTTAACTTACCTTGGCCACTCTGAATGGGAAATCCTGTCTCCATTCGTATTGAATTGCCTGCTCCCATGGGCCCATTAATCCTGACATCTTGACTTCTATTTTGACCTAAAGCCAAGTTGATGGCACCTTCACCTGGAAGTAATACACAATCTATGAAGTTAAATTATATACATGGGGTGGGAGGACAAGGGAGAGGAAGGAACCAACCTACAAAGCAGCATTTAAAGATGGTGTCAAATTTTGAGCTACTTTGCACTTTGGAATATAGGGTGATTATGTAACACACACTACTCTTGCCCACTCCTCAAGTATGCAGTCAATATATTGAAAATTGAATTGTGGTCTTTAATAAGCGAAGAATGGAGCATCCTGAGGCAAAAAGACTGACAAGCTACATGCCCTGGGTTTGAACCTTGCATACTGTGCCCTGGGCTTGTTCTTGTAGGATCAGCCCGGAGTGCAACTCTAATTATGAAAGCCACTGATTTTAAGAGGAAAGCTTCATCTTAGACAACAGCATGAAAATATGCAATTTTTTTTAAAAAAGATAAGGGCTAATCTACATTAGAAGCACTACAGTGGCACCGATGCAGCTGCGCCGCTGTACCACATCTGGGGAAGATGCTCTATGATGTCAGGAGAGAGCTCTCCCGTCAACATGATAAAACCACCTCTACAAGACGCAGTAGCTATATCAGCGGGAGAAGCTCTCCTGTCGACACAGCACTATCCACACCAGAGCTTAGGTTGGTGTAACTTACGTCGCTTATTCACACCCATGAGCAACATAAATTATACTGACATAAGCGGTTGTGTGTACAATCCCTCAGTAACATGTTGGTAATGACATTCAGAAACACCTTCTACAGAATTTCAAACTCAAGTAACTATTACATGTAAACTTACCCCTGAAGGAACAAACAAAGTAAGTGTTGTTTCAATACAGCTACAGAAAAACGGACTGCTTCAGAAAACAAAGGAAGACACTTCTCGAAACTAAAGTTTCAGAAGGTCTGTGAAGCCCATTCTCAAGCACAAAAATGGCTTATCAATACTGCAGTTTTAGCACAGCCACAATTTTAGCGCCTCTTAACAAGAGATGTGACGTACCTTCAATCTGAACAGAGAGAATTCCCAAGTCACGGAGCTGCTGGTTGTTGCTCTGAGCCAGAATTCGCAGCCGCTCTGCAGCTTCACGGGGTATATTAAATGTAACACGTACACTGTTCCAGGGTTCTACCTTCTGCAATTTTAACTTGTTGGATTCTTAGTTAAAAGAAAAATAAAATGGAGTATTAAGTCATTTTTTAAACAAACAATGTAATAGTGTACCAGAACAAAGATGAAAACCGAGCTACCTATTTGGCTTTCAAGATTGTCAATGGTTATTCCAATATGTGGAGATGGGGAAGTTTTCCATACAGCTGTGTAATCATGCCAAACCATACCAGTTATTTTCCCAAAAAGTCAACTTCATAAAGAACCACAGAGATGAAAACCAGCACACCATGGCCAACATAGTAACTCAGAGAGGCTATCAGAAAATTAAAACTTTTTTTGTGTAGACAGGTTTGAAACGGTGTAACTATTCAAAATAAATGGCTATACAGAGAAGCGGAGTTCCAGACTGAGTCAGTTTTTCATTCCTGTAATAGTCTTCACTATATATGTGGCTCTGAAACTTACCAGTAGCATCTATGAAGAATACACATCCTTAACTTCAACTAACTTGCTTAACCTCCTTTGGTATACTCAACTCATATTTAGACAGCATATACAACAAACATATGTAAAACCTACAAGTTTTTCAGAAAGCTAGCTACATTGAATCTATTCAGTCCCCTCTACGTAGATCATCAATTATTGGAAAAGTAATAGGTAGGAACCAGAATAGATAGGTGAAAGGCAAATCATCCTGGATACAGTTATTTAAGTTATACTTATCCAAAGCATGTCACTATGCAATACATTAAAATCATCTAAAAATTTTATTCCTAATATAGATGTACAGAGCTATAATTTTTAACTTGTTCAAGAAAGTCTCTTTACAATTTGGACCTATGGTTGCTGTTTCCCAATCACTTGATATTTCCCCTAGTGACAAAAGACTTACTAAATTTGTTAATTATTTATTCCTTAATATCATATCACTTGTGAATGTAATAATCCATCACTACCAAGTGCTTAGTGTCTCAGCCAAATGATTACTGTAACAGCAGAAAGACATCTCTATTGTACTGTTTATCCTCTTTCGTATCTGCAGACATTGCCTCAAGGGTAAATTATTTAATCCTCCCTTTCACATTGATGTAAAGAACTAATTCTTCTGCCATTTCCTTTTCTTTTATCAATAGCTCTTTATTGTTCTATCCTATCAAAAACCTTGTTGGATCTCATTTTATACTTCTAAAAAACATTTAAAAGATCTCATTACTGGTTTTAATATACCTAGTTATTAGTGATTCATTTTCCCTTCTTGCTTTTCAAATACTATTTATCTCAGGTTCTTATACATGTCTCACAAAGATGCAGTTTATATCCCCTATACTTTCGGAGCTCTATTTTGTTCTAAAAATCAGCTTAAACAATTTGCCACTCGTTCACATTAATTTTAAAAGCTTTAGTTTCACATAGAACCATGCATTTTTAAAACCAATTCCTTCACTTCTTCTAAAGCACCTATTGCCATAGTTTATAATATATGCTATAACAGAGTGGGATTTGCTCAAATTAAATACAGATCCACCCTAGTGCTTAAAGGCAATGAAAAGACTCCCAATGTTGGATCATATTAAAGAAGTTCTGTATTAAAATCACAAATGTGTTTGATTCCCCATAGTTTAAATTCCAGGGTATTACTAATTAAGAGGTCTCCTGGTTTTTGGTACTGTTTCTCTCCCTCTATGTGTGAAACTTGCAAGCTGCTAATTGTGTTAGTACATTCTAAGACGGAGTCTGTTCTCAAAGCAAGTCTCTGTAACAACAACTACTCACACAGAGAGAGACTCAAAGCAATACTCTGTAACAACAGAAACAGCACCCAGAGACTCCCCACCCTTTTGTTGTATTCATCTCGCTTTGTTAACAATTGTGATTAAAATAGAGATAGAGGATGTATGTGGATGGATGCTTGGTGTGGATAATAACTGAATGACCAGGGAGGTGCCAGCCTAAGAATCCAGTGTCCATCGGCTGAAGAAGGCGTCAAGTGGAAATAACCAGGGGCCCCCGGAGGGCAGATGGAATCCGCCCAACAGCCTCAAGAATGGGAGAACCAAAGAACAGGATAACATCTGGCAGCACAGAGCAGTCAGGAATGAGCCATCTGCTGATTGATTGAGCAACAGCATGATGAAGCAATTCCCATAGATTGGCACAGGAAGAAATTCCTATAAAAATGCACTCTAGAAAGTGAGAACTTTGGGGTCTGATTCTGCAAACCAACTTCCAGGAGCATCAGATGAGCATCTGGCAAGGCCCTGCTCCCTCCTCATGTCCAGGCCACTTGGCCAGTGGCTTGGCATGAGCAACTCTAAGGCTGGTAACTATGATAACAACCTTGCAGAACGTGTGTGTGTGTGAATAAATATGAAATTGAATGGAATGTTATAGCTAACTGCTTACTAGAATTCTTTCTGTATTCACAATAAATGTGGCATTTTGCCTTTTCCCCTTTAATAAGATTCTACTGGTTTTTATTTTATTGGTAGAACACCAATTCCCACTGAAACTGATGGATCAGTTCCTGACTAAGGTACAGGAGGAGGAGATTAACACGAGGTGAAAAGGATTTTTTGGGGGAGCACTCTAGAATTGGTAGATCAATTACATTATAATTACTAATGACCCTACACTGCGGAAAGAGGTCCAGGATAACGCAGAAAATATTTAAAACTCTGACCGATAGCGTAAATGGTCCAATATTCAAACACACAAAATTGACTAGATGGAATAGAGGGGTCGAATCTTAATTCAAGCATGTGGAGCGAGAAAAAGAACCTTCCACAGAATCTGAGACAGATTTCTGAGAGTCTACCCCCCAGAGAATCCAAAGGGGTGTAGCACAAAAATATTCCATAGGGGAAATGCATTAAGGAGAAAGAGCCTCTTACAATAAAGCATGTCTTCATGGGGAAATTATACTGGTGTAAAAAAAGGTGTCATTTTAAACTGCTATAGTTATATGGGTGTAGCCTCCTTATTCAGTTTATCTTATGTTGCTTGGGAAGAGGTTTAAGCTAAACCAAAAAATCCACTTATATTGGAATAAGAACATCCACACAGGGGTTCATACCATTAAAAAACTTAAATTTCGTTTATAGCTTAATTTAATTATATGTGGTACAACTGGTAAAACTTTGTTTAGACAAACCCAAAAAAGAGTAAAATTCCTTACACAGATCTTTATTCTAGAGAACTAAAGTTCTCTAATAGCTGGAAAGAACCTTAAAAAGTCATAGTAAGCCTGGTATCTACAAAAAGTATGCAATAAAAACTATTTTAAAAGACTATAAGAAATGACTGACAAAAATAGTGAAGATCCTGGGGAAAACCAGCATATATTATGGACCTCTTTGCTGGTATTGATAGCCACATTAAAGGGAAGCTGTAGGAAGTTTTCAGCTGCATACTCAATTCCAGGGTATCTCAGAAAATCTATGGGTGCAGACAGGACATGGGCCAAAATACTATAAAACAAATATGTATGTAACTTTTGGTGAAAAGAGAGTTAAAAAGTTGACAGTAGGATATGGGAATTCAATAAGTGGGAGGAAAAATGCTGAACTAATAATACAATCATAATGATTTTAAGCAGCTAAAGAATTTCAGAACACGTTTTCGCTCTATGCTGTCCAGAGGAAAAGTACTGTAAACTTTTACAAAAAAAAAATAATCCCAATAATTTATTACAGTCTAGAGCAGTGGTTCCCAAACTAGGGGGGGGCCGCTTGTTCAAGGAAAGCCCCTGGCGGGCCGGGCCGGTTGTTTACCTGCCACGTCCACAGGTTCGGGCTATCGCGGCTCCCACTGGCCACGATTTGCCGTTCTCAGCCAATGGGGGCTGTGGGGAAGCGGCATGGGCCAAGTAATGTGCTGGCCGCCCTTCTGGCAGCCCCCATTGGCCTGGAGCGGCGAACAGCGGCCAGTGGGAGCTGCGATCAGCTGAACCTGCAGATGTGGCAAGTAAACAAACCAGCCCGGCCCGCCTGGGGCTTTCCCTGAACAAGCGGCACCCGTAGTTTGGGAACCACTGGTCTAGAGTACCTTAATTTAGAATATGATGTGCATGTGTGAGAGAGAGAAAAGGAAACAGAAGTTGAAAAGTGACAAGAAAATGGATTACCCATGTGTAAAAGACCAGGTACATTCTTCAATATGATATCCAGTTTCTGTTTAAAGTCTCTGTCATCTATATTTCCTTTAAAAGCGACAAAGATGGTGGAACCTTCACAAGTACCATCCTGTTTCAGGTCATCTTCTTCCAGTCTGGAGTCAAAATCCACCTCTAAGTCTTCCATAGTTGAGGAGAGCAAGGAAGTGTAGGTTTCTTTTAAGTTAGGTAGATCATCCAAAACCATGGCTATTTTCCAGCAATGCAAGCCAGTCAGACGTTAAGGAGATGCTTTGAAGGAAATAATAATAATAATGCATTGTAAAATAGGTACAACTGGGCAACTAAACCAAAACCATGATACATAATCTGAGCACTAGAAATTATTTTCTAGGGGAACAAGGACAGTAAAGTGCTATTGTGTTACATTTCTTACATGTGATCCCAGTGCAGATTATTCTAAGATACTGTGGTACAACAGTAACTGTCTGTTGGTCCAATAAAAGATATTCTTTCACCCTCCTGGTCTCTTCAAAAGAAAGCAGAACTGGAAGAGGGGGAGAAGGGCAGCAACCCTGAAGCTGCTCAGAAGACCACCAATGGCCTCCACTACAGCTGGAGAGATCATTGCTACTCCACCGTAGTGTCTTCACCACTACCACAACTCCACACACACCATTTGGAGCAACAGATGGTAGGATACAGGTAGCAGCAGTAGAACTAAGGCAGCATGCTTCCAATTTTTTTCCCTTCTCTCTCTAGCCACAAATATTTAAAGCGTTAAAGAGGAGACATGAATCAGGCAGGAAGAGTTATGGTAGACAGATAGAATGGTCCTTGCACTCTGATGTAACTTTTCTTAATTTTATGCAGCTATATATGTAGCACTAACAGTATGCTTTATAATTTTATATTGATATTGGCCCTCAAAAACTTCTATTATAGCTAATACCTGTAGTAAGATTTTCCTAAAGCATTACTAGAGGGGGACCAGCCAGTTTGATAAAGAAAACCAATACGGATTCAAATTTAGAGGCAACCATTGCAAGAGAGTTAGGTGTGAGTGCCAAGGTGTCCTTGTCAACAGATATTTTGAGCAGTTCAGGGCACCTTGGAGAAGACTAATTATAAAAATGAAAACAATAGATGCCAAATCAGAGAAGGCTACAGAACTCTTTGAAACCCTGGCTGCTAAAGTTACAAAGAATACAGACAGAATAAAGGAGCCAACTTTTCCACTGCCACCATGGAAAGCACACAGAGGCTGCCAACAAGAAAATAAACAACTCACCAGGCGACCCAATATCAGGGGCTGCAAGACAAACAAGCTGATCTTGAAAATCGTAGCCATCGTAATATCAGGATTGTTGGTCTGCCAGAGAAAACTCAAGGGAGTTGGTTCACAGAATTCTTCAGAACTTGACTATCAGAAGTACTCAAGTTGACCTGTAAAGGTAACCAGTTAAAAATCAATTACACTCTCATCCCAGTACCAGAAAAGGGAGAGCACCTGGTACTGATCCCAAAGCACTACTTTGCAGACAAAATGCTTGTGGTTAGACACTGCCAGGAAATTGTAAAATTTAAAAACATTCCTTAAATAGTTAGTTAGTTCTCCAATATTTTTATATGGAGATAGAATGAAATGGCAAGTTTTTAACCAAGCCAAAGGCAATTCCACGGTTTGAAAATGCAATAGGTACTCCTTTACCCAGGAGGACTTTATTATAATGCATACTCACAAGAGAACTGAATTAAGAATGCACAGGCAACTATAGGCCTACCATTTCTTAACTTTGCAACCTTAATGTTATTTCAATATAGTTGTGTGTGTGATACAATATGCACACATATGTAGGTCTTGTTTATATTCCTCCTGGAAGACACTAGAGACAATCAAATGCCAAGGACCAGTAGCATGACAACGCACATATTAAAAGGAGTGAGGAAACAAAACCTGGAACAATTAAGAGAAGAGATTTTTAGTTACTGTTTAAAACTGTGGTTTTTGTTTTATTGTGTATTTTTGTTTTGTTTACACTTATTAAACTGACTAAATGCCTGAATAAACTTCTGGGGGAAAAGATCTCTAGAATTCAATACACCTGCCTTAAATTAAGACTTGAGAAAGCCCCACTATCCTTCTCTGCACCTTCAGCAGGAAAGTAATAAGAACATAAAAACTGCCATATTGGGTCAGATCAAAGGTCCATCCAGCCCAGTATCCTGTCTGCCGACAGTGGCCAATGCCAGGTGCCCCAGAGGGAGTGAACCTAACAGGTAATGATCAAGTGATCTTTCTCCTGCCATCCATCTCCACCCTCTGACAAACAGAGGCTAGGGACACCATTCCCTACCCATCCTGGCTAATAGCCATTAATGGACTTAACCTCCATGAATTTATCTAGTTCTCTTTTAAACCCTGTTATAGTCCTAGCCTTCACAACCTCCTCACATAAGGAGTTCCACAGGTTGACTCTGCTGTGTGAAGAACTTTTATTTGTTTTAAAACTGCTGCCCATTAATTTCATTTGGTGGCCCTTTGTTCTTATATAATGGGAACAAGTAAATAACTTTTCCTTATTCACTTTCTCCACACCACTCATGATTTTATATACCTCTATCATATCCCCCCTTAGTCTCCTCTTTTCCAAGATGAAAAGTCTGAGCCTCTTTAATCTCTCCTCATATAGACCCGTTCCAAACCCCTAATCATTTTAGTTGCCCTTCTCTGAACCTTTTCTTATGCCAGTATATCTTTTTTGAGATGAGGAGAGCACATCTGTAAGCAATATTCAAGATGTGTGCGTACCATGGATTTATATAAGGGCAATAAGATATTCTCCACCTTATTCTCTATCCCTTTTTTAATGATTCCTAAAATCCTGTTTGCTTTTTTGACTGCCGCTGCACACTGCGTGGACGTATTCAGAGAACGATCCACGATGACTCCAAGATCTGCTTCCTGATTAGTTGTTGCCAAATTAGTCCCTCATATTGTATGTGTAGTTCGGGTTATTTTTTCCAATGTGCATTACTTTACATTTATTCACACTAAAATTCATTTGCCATTTTGTTGCCCAATCACTTAGTTTTGTGAGATCTTTTTGAAGTTCTTCACAATCTGCTTTGGTCTTAGCTATCTTGAGCAGTTTAGTATCATCTGCAAACTTTGCCACCTCACTGTTTACCCCTTTCTCCAGATCATTTATGGATAAGTTGAATAGGACTGGTCCTAGAACTGACCCTTGGGGAACACCACTAGTTACCCCCAGTGATGAGCTGCCAAAATCTTAACAACTGGTTCCAAATAAAAAGTTCTGATTTAAGGGATGTGCCCCAGTATGTATTTTTTGTACCAATAGGGTTACCATACTTCCATATTTTCCCAGGAGGAATTTTTAAAATTTAAAAATTTAAGCGATTTAAGAACCAAAAAGCCTGACCTGTCCGGGAAAATACGGATGTATGTTAACCCTGCCTAAAGTACTTTTTTTAAAAAGATGGGCCTGAACTAGAAATGAGCTCCGTTTCACATGTGTGGGTCCCCGCCACTCCCTGGGGGTGTGCTAGGGTGACCAGATGTCCCGATTTTATAGGGACAATCCTGATTTTGGGGTCTTTTTCTTATATAGGCTCCTATTACCCCCCACCCTCTGACCTGATTTTTCACTGATAAACATCTTGCGACGACGGCTACAGCAGGGCCATGCGAATGCCTCTTCTCACTTTTAGGTGACATTGTGAACAAGAAGCAAGCAATAACTTCATCTCCTGCTGTCTGGTCACCCTAGGGTGTGCACATGTGTGGGTCCCAGCTGCTCCCTGCCCCCCTCATTGAAGCAGGTGTGCAGGGTTACTGTCCTGGGAACTGCAGGGCACCAGTGGACGTGGGGCCAGCTGCAGACAGGGGTGTGGGGCAGGGCTGGCTGTGGGCAGGAAAGGGGGTGCAGAGTTAGCTGGAGGCAGGGGGTACATGGCTGGCTGCGGGCAGGGCAGGGGGTGCGGAGCTGGCTGGAGACAGGAGGGTGTGGGGCTGGCTGCGGGCAGGGGCGGCTGGAGACAGGGGCAGGCTGTGGGCAGGGGCGGCTGGAGACGGGCTGGCTGCAGGCAGGGGGTGCCTGGAGACAGGGCAGGGGGTGCGGGGGTGGCTGGAGGCAGGGGCTGGCTGCCAGCAGAGTGGTGGGTACTCACAGGGAGAGCAGCAGGGGACAGCCCAGGCCCAGCAGAGCAGCCGGGGACCCACCAGGCAGCAGCAGGAGCCCCAGGGCCAGGGGAGCAGCAGCAGCAACAGGGCTCGTGCCCAGGGCCAGGCGGCAGCCCACATGCCAGCACCCCTGGCAGCCGGAGGAGGAATTACATCACTTCCCAGCCAGAGCCCATCAAAGCCTCAGCGGCCCCTGCAGGGAAGCAGGTTAACAACCAGTTCCAAAACTGCTTCAAAATTTAACCACTGGTTCGCGCGAACCGGCTCCAGCTCACCACTGGTTACCCCTCTCCATTCTGAAAATTTACCATTTATTATTGGTCAGACACAATATTGCATGTATTTCTAAAGCTTTTTTTTTTCCCTCCCCAAAACAACTTTCAGGCCTTCTTAGTACTCATGAAGAATTAAATAAATAAAATAAAGGCAAAACCCAATATTCCTTCTTTGCAAATCTCTTTCAATAGGCAAACAGGAAGAGGCGTTGGAGGTAATTACAATGATGCAGCAAGCAAAGTGTGGTGGAGTTCAATCAATGTTCCACAATATACAGAACTCATTCCATTCTAAATAGCTGTTTAATCCTGTGATTTCTCTTTCAGTCTCTCCCATTATATCTGAAGCAGCAATTCTTCACAGACTGTGGGTCAAACAAACCCATGGCCCTTTTAAATTGTGATATTAGAATCTTCAGAAGAATGCTGCAGCTCAAATTGCAATACATCATCCTGATCTTAACATACCCAGATTTGACAGGATTTGTGAAAATTAGGGATGACAAGCGATTAAAAAAATTAATCACAATTAACTGTGTGATTAAAAAGATTAAATGCACTGTTAAACATTAATAGAATGTCATTTATTTAAATATTTTTGGATGTTTTCTACATTTTCAATTATGTTGATTTAAATTACAACACAGAATACAAAGTATACAGCGCTCACTTTATATTTATTTCTGATTACAAATATTTGCACTGTAAAAAACAAAAATAGTATTTTTCAATTCACCTAAGTACCGTAGTGCAATCTATTTATCATGAAAGTTGAACTTACAAATGTAGAATTATGTACAAAAAATTACTATATTCAAAAATAAAACAATGCAAAACTTTAGAGCCTACAAGTCACTCAGTCCTATTTCTTGTTCAGCCAATCGCTCAGACAAACAAGTTTGTTTACATTTGCAGGAGATGATGTTATTGCCTATTTCTTGTTCACAATGTCACCTAAAAGTGAGAAGAGGCATTCGCATGGCCCTGCTGTAGCCGTCGTCGCAAGATATTTACATGCCAGATGCGCTAAAGATTCATATGTTCCTTCATGTTTCAACCACCATCCCAGAGGACATGCGTCCATGCGGATGACAAGTTCTGCTCGATAACAATCCAAAGCAGTGCGGACCGATGCATGTTCATTTTCATCATCTGAGTCAGATGCCACAAGCAGAAGGTTGATTTTCCTTTTTGGTGGTTTGGGTTTTGTAGTTTCCGCATTGGAGTGTTGCTCTTTTAAGACTTCTGAAAACAGGCTGCGCACCTCCTCCCTCAAATTTTGGAAGGCACTTCATATTCTTAAACCTTGGGTCGAGTGCTGTACTATCTTTAGAAATCTCACATTGGTGCCTTCTTTGCGTTTTGTCAAATCTGCAGCGAAAGTGTTCTTAAAGCGAACAACATCTAGTGAGTCATCATCCGAGACTACTATAACAAAATCGATGGCAGAATGCAGGTAAAACACAGCCAGAGACCTACAATTCTCCCCCAAGGAGTTCAGTCACAAAAGTAATTAACACATTTGAGTGTCATCAGCATGGAAGCATATCCTCTGGAATGGTGGCTGAAGCATGAAGGGACATATGAACGTTTAGCATATCTGGCACGTAAATACCTTGCAATGCTGGCTACAAAAGTCCCATATGAATGCCTTTTCTCACTTTCTGGTGACACTGTAAATAAGAAGTGGGCAGCATTATCTCCCATAAATGTAAACAAACTTGTCTGTCTGAGCCATTGGCTGAACAAGGAGTAGGACTGAGTGGACTTGTAGGCTCCGAAGTTTTGCATTGTTTTGGTTTTGACCATAGTTATGTAACACAAAAATTGACATTTGTAAGTTCAAGTTTCATGATAAAGAGGTTGCACTACAGTACTTGTATGAGGTGAATTGAAATATACCGTTTCTTTTGTTTATCATTTTACAGTGCAAATATTTATAATAAAAAATAATAGAGTGAGCAGTGTACACTTTGTATTCTGTGTTGTAACTGAAATCAATATATTTGAAAATGTAGAAATACATCCAAAATATCTAATAAATTTCATTTGGTATACTATCCTTTAACAGTGTGATTAAAACTACAATTAATCGCAATTAATTTTTTTTAGTTAATCGCAGGAGTTAACTGCAATTAATCGAAAGCCCTAGTTAAAATTAGAAGCACGGCAGACAACACTTCACAGGTGCTAATATAATATAGTTTCCTAAATCTGAAATGATCACAGGCACTGTTTCACTTAACAAGGAAAAATCATGCTGAATGGGCGTTTTGAGCTTTTCTTTACATTTGGGTTATGATCTAAGACTACATCTACACTGTACCATAGTGCGGACTATGGGGTGTGATTTGCAGAGGGCACCAACGGGTTGTGCACTAACTGCCACATGTGGACACTGCTCACACAAACTAAAAGGTTTGCATTAACTACCTGGTTTGCATTAACACAGTCCTGTTAGAAAGAGAAAGAAAATGACTGTTCCACTGAGGATACATGTGTAAACAGTTACTGGACCAGAGGCTGCAGTCCAGTGATTAGGGCACCCACATGGGAGATAGGAGACGCAGGGTCCACTCCTTGTTCTCCAATCACTCTTTCATTATTTATCCACAGTGGAACAGCTCCAACAGGAGAGATTGAGGGAGCCCCTCATCAGAATATCTCACAGCTCAGTGGTTAGAGCACTCTCCTGAGGGATAGGAGACCCCTGTTCAATTTTCTCCCCCAGCAGGGAGGAGAGACTTGATCCTGGGTCTCAGATATCCCAGGTGGGTGCTCTAGCCACTGGCCTAAAAAGTTAGAAAGTGGGTACCACAACCTCCTCCTCTTCTGGAGGTTTTCTGTGGATTGAGGCAGGCGCCTAACTCACTCCTGCTAAGAAACTACTTAGGCCCCTAAGCTGCCTGATTCTAGGAGAGGGGTTCCCACTTGTGGATTGCTAAAGAGAGATAAGCATGGAAGCCGGACAGCAGAGAGTTGCCTATCTCTGAGAGAGGGAGGGGGGTTAGCACACACCCCACTGTCAGTACCTCCCACTGGCTAGCTTAGGCAGCTCACCACCCTGTATACTGACCTTTTTGGATTGCATTCTAAAATGTCTCTCTCTCCTCTTTCACTGAATAGGGTGCCTAACTCAGAGTTTGTGGATTGCACTGTTATTCCTGTGATACTCTAGACACCTAAAGGTTGTAAAAGTTGCCTGCTGTGATACTCAGTGTTGTAATGCCCAAGTTCCTTCCTGAGCCCCACCCTCACTACCTAATCAAGTCTACAGAACACAACACCACCACCACACTTAGACAACTGACTGTCCATGACCACATTGTATGGCTTTATTCCAGGCATCTAAGAGCATCACAGTTATAACACACCTAATCTATTAAAACTTTCGCCATATTGCATCACTTTTGGCACAAATCCTGTAAAAACTTAAAAGAAGTAAACTGCAGTCTGCTCTGTATTAATACTGCATGCACAAAAAGCAGAGGCAAAGAGGAACCAATGTTATAATGCATAAAAATTTCTGAAAAGAAAAACTCAAGTATATACTAGATTTCACTTTAGGAAAAAATGTGAACGAGTGTTTCGTTTCAGAAATGTATACAAACTGTCACTTACTGAGCTCTAACCTTTGCTCCCCATGGCAATAGGGACTGGGAACATCATGCAAGCAGCACAGTCCCTCTCACTGAAAGGAGGGTGTACAGGTACATACTTCATGTTGATCACTTGTAACCCCATGTGGCAGACTGAAAAACCAGCTCCAGAGAGAACAGATTCCTGACCTCCACTTCAAAAATGAAAGAAAAGGAGTACTTGTGGCACCTTAGAGACTAACCAATTTATTTGAGCATGAGCTTTCGTGAGCTACAGCACTGTGACCAAGGACCATCGAGTTGAAAAAAGGTTTTTTGTTTTTTTTTAAGAATGGAAAACAGAAGACCTCAAAAAGCCACACATACGCTTTTACTTACCAAGATGATCCCCCCAGAGACTTCCTTAATTTATGCCATTTATGCAGCTCTTTGTTAACCCCAGACTACTAAGTATTTTTAAACAATAGTATCCTCCAGCAGTGCTCAAGCGAAAACCCTGAAAGAAAACACAAAACAAAAGAAGTAGTCTATATGATACAAATCTATCCCAAAATAGCCAGTGTTTTTAGTGAAAAAACTTTTTTAAAATAATAAAACACTGAAATATTTTACTGCAAAAACCAAAACTGCTTACCACTTGTATTTATAATACAAAATATTCTGTAGATGGTAGGAACATAATTATTGTGCTGATATTAGAATATAAATGGTATAATTCATAAAAATTGAAACTCAGTAATTGTGACAATTTCAGGATATTCTCTAGGAAAATTCTGTGCCTGCCTCTACTGTTCCTCTGGAGTTGCTCACTAGGAAGGATGACCCCAAAAACAGAAACTGAGGAAGAGGTAAGAAGAGACTGAAAGCTCAGAAAGGTGGAGAGCTTCAAGTTTATATGACATCTACTAGCCAGACACCAATACAAAACAGGATCCAGGGCTACCACCAAAGCAGAAAGCCAACATGGTCTCCTTCCCAGCAGCTGGCAGCAGGGAGATAGGAACCTCACTAGAACACTGCCCTTGGAATTAGTTAGTGGAGCTCTGGTCTCCCTCCCTATCTTTCACATGTATCTTTGAGCTCTCCCTCTGGGTAGATGTTTAGTAAATTTTTCAAGCCCTGCATACTTAGAAACACGAGTCAAAAAACACTGCAGAAGAAGTTACCATCTTGGCCTGGGAGGTGAGGTATTAGGGCTGTTGATTAATTGCAGTTAACTCAAGTGATTAACTAAAAAAAATTAATCATAATTAATCGCAGTTTCAATCACACTGTTAAACAATAGAATAACAATTTATATTTATTAAATATTTTGGAATTTTTAACATATATTTTCAATTATATTGATTTCAGTTACAACACAGAATGCAAAGTGTACACTGCTCACTATATTATTTTTATTACAAATATTTACACTGTAAAATAACAAAAGAAACGGTATTTTTCAATTCACCTCATACAAGTACTGAAGTGCAACCTCTTTATCATGAAACTTGAACTTACATATGTCAATTTTTTTGTGTTACATAACTACAGTCAAAAACAAAACAACGCAAAACTTCAGAGCCTACAAGTCCACTCAGTCCTACTCCTTGTTCAGCCAATTGCTCAGACAAACAAGTTTGTTTACATTTATGGGAAATAATGCTGCCCGTTCTTATTTACAGTGTCACCAGAAAGTGAGAATAGGCATTCATATGGGACTTTTGTAGCCAGCATTGCAAGGTATTTACGTGCCAGATATGCTAAACGTTCATATGTCCCTTCATGCTTCAGCCACCATTCCAGAGGATATGCTTCCATGCTGATGACGCTAGTTAAAAAAATAATGCGTTAATTACATTTGTGACTGAACTCCTTGGGGGAGAATTGTAGGTCTCTGGCTGTGTTTTACCCGCATTCTGCCATCGATTTTGTTATAGTAGTCTCGGATGATGACTCACTAGATGTTGTTCGCTTTAAGAACACTTTCGCTGCAGATTTGACAAAACGCAAAGAAGGCACCAATGTGAGATTTCTAAAGATAGTACAGCACTCGACCCAAGGTTTAAGAATATGAAGTGCCTTCCAAAATTTGAGGGAGGAGGTGCGCAGACTGTTTTCAGAAGTCTTAAAAGAGCAACACTCCAATGCGGAAACTACAAAACCCAAACCACCAAAAAGGAAAATCAACCTTCTGCTTGTGGCATCTGACTCAGATGATGAAAATGAACATGCATCGGTCTGCACTGCTTTGGATTGTTATCGAGCAGAACTTGTCATCCGCATGGACGCATGTTCTCTGGGATGGTGGTTGAAACATGAAGGAACATATGAATCTTTAGCGCATCTGGCATGTAAATATCTTGCGACGACGGCTACAGCAGGGCCATGCGAATGCCTCTTCTCACTTTTAGGTGACATTGTGAACAAGAAGTAGGCAATAACATCATCTCCTGCAAATGTAAACAAACTTGTTTGTCTGAGCGATTGGCTGAACAAGAAATAGGACTGAGTGACTTGTAGGCTCTAAAGTTTTGCATTGTTTTATTTTTGAATATAGTAATTTTTTGTACATAATTCTACATTTGTAAGTTCAACTTTCATGATAAATAGATTGCACTACAGTACTTAGGTGAATTGAAAAATACTATTTTTGTTTTTTACAGTGCAAATATTTGTAATCAGAAATAAATATAAAGTGAGCGCTGTATACTTTGTATTCTGTGTTGTAATTTAAATCAACATAATTGAAAATGTAGAAAACATCCAAAAATATTTAAATAAATGACATTCTATTATTGTTTAACAGTGCAATTAATCCTGCAATTAACCACAATTAATTTTTTTTATTGTGAAATTAATCACAATCAATGTTTTTAATTGTTTGACAGCCCTAGATGTAATGTTAAACACAAATTGAGACTTGAAGTGGCAAAAATCTACAGGGTCTCCACCTAAGATGACACAGTGCCAGGATTAAGTAACAGTTTAGGTAGAAGGTCACGTGCATAAAGACTGGTCTCTCTCTCCAAATAATGTAGTAAGAGGGATGGCCAGAGACATTGTGAGACAGTGAAATAATCTTAAAGATCTTAGGTAGAATTATGATACATTTGAGAGAAGTGCAGTTGATGTTTAATACTTTATTTTAAACACACATCAATATTAGATGTAACTGATCACTTGCCAGGAATTTGCTATGTGAACTGCAGAGGCTGAGGTGAATTGTTATGAAGTTCCCGCAGTGGATGTTTTACACTTCCCCTTTATGCCTAGCATTAATGGTATAAGCCACCATGGCTAAACTTAACTTAAAATATTAGGAAAAGATAAGTTCTTGGCGACCATCCAGAAGTTAATGGCTACAATTAAGATTATCATAATGTTTAAATTAGAGTTTGTAGCAATAAATATTAAACAGGTTCGAGAACTGTTGACTGTTTATATTATTCAGCCAACAGCTCTTCCCATAATCCTGGTTTCAGAGTAACAGCCGTGTTAGTCTGTATTCGCAAAAAGAAAAGGAGTACTTGTGGCACCTTAGAGACTAACCAATTTATTTGAGCATAAGCTTTTGTGAGCTACAGCTCACAACTCACGAAAGCTTATGCTCAAATAAATTGGTTAGTCTCTAAGGCGCCACAAGTACTCCTTTTCTTTTTCCCATAATCCTGAAACAATAAAATTTTGCAAAAAAAAAAAAATAATAATAATAATCTTTCTTCCATATTTCCACAATGTGTGAAGATGCAATTTGTTAGGATGTAGGTGATCTTGGGTGTGAGGCATATTGATATGCTTTAGTGGAACTGTATTATGTTTTAAAATTCCATAATCTTCTTTGAAATTCACTGAAAAGAGTGATTCTAGATGATGTCCCTTGACATAGTTCCATCACCTGAGACATTGTAACTTTTATTGTACATAAAGCCAACTGATCAACTCTCCAGGCGTGACCAAAGAATAAGGAAGAGAGGACGTAACTTTGGAAACAAATTCCAATTGCAACTAGTCACTTACCTAAAAAGACTAATATTTTCACAGGTTAGGTCCAAATAAAGGGAGATTTCCCGCCTACCCTACCCTGCCCAACCCTGCCCATTTATCACAAATTAATTTAAAGCGTCACCATTGTTCTTGGAACTGGCATCCTGTAAAACTGAATACCCGAATTGTGAATTACAATTAGCCAAATTGTTAGCGTCATGTGAAAGAGAACATTTCCATTTGGAAACCATACAAATACAATTTTCTGTTCCATAAGAAAGTCAGGGTTTTATAGTAATGCAGCATTTCATTAAGATACACAGGCACACTCAAACAGTCATTAAACATACACAGTGAAATAATCAGTTAATTAAAATTACATGTATTTTTCTGAAAATAAACAGTGCTTTAGTTTGATTTTCCAAGTGCAGCTAAGGAACTAATTTTTAATTATGGAGAGATAGCTTGTCACAACATTGACTATGGACTTTCTACTGAAAGGTCACTTTACCCACAACTAAACAGATTTGGCTCAAGGTTCTCATAATTACTTCTGCCAGAAAAGTCTTGGTAGCATTTATAAAATTTGGGTGTAATCAGACCAGGAATTCATGTTTTGAAATAAAAAGGTTTTAACTGCAAGCTTTTTTGCCAACTATTAAGGACAGCTTGGCTGAAGAACTCCAAATCTGATTTATTCTGCTGTCCCCGCTGTGAAAGTATTCTATGAACAAGTCTGCAAAAGTCCAGAAATTCTAAAATAGTCCATGTTTTAATGTACAAAAATACAGCACTAAGATACTACGAACAATTTGAACATCAAAGCTTCTGCATGAGACTGACAAATCCAATTGCCAGCAGCAACTAAGAGAATTTTCCCTGACAAGTAAGAAGGCATGTCAATTTTTGCACAATGTTAGCGTTCATTTTTAAATACATGTATTTTTAATCTTCAAAGTTAAGGTCTTTTTGTACCTGAGCCCACATACTGATGTGTTCCTGATTCTGCAAACAACACTAGTGTCTTCTACTGCTTCAGCTTTGTCAGACAGAGGAAGAGTGAAATTAGCAAGACTGTTTTAAGAAAGCTGTGATCAGCAGTGAAGCTGAGAAGAATCATGTCAATTTCATTTTGCTACTGTCTAGGAAACCTATGACCCATAGGAGAGGCAAACACTGAAGCTGTTCACATGAGAGGACCAAAAGAAACAGAGAGAGAGAAAGAGGGAGTAAGAGATTTTCCTACACTGCAGCCAAGAGACTAGGCAAGGAGCATCATAGCAGAAAGCTCCAAATGCACAACTGTCAAGAAGCTCCAGAGTGGAGGGAAAAGAGTTAGAATTCTCTCTCTCTCTCTTCCCAACAACCAGAAGCAAGTTTGAGAGGACTGAAAAGGGAGAGGGGGTGAAGTGCAAGGAGACTTAAATTTTTTCAGATGCCTATTAGTGCGATACAAAAGGTACAGTCCCACAGAGGGCCCAGTACAATGTTGGATTTATTTTTCAAAATTATTTTATTTACACTTATCTAAAATTGCATATCCAAGGCTTGCAGTTACACAGCACTTAGTAGCCAGAGTGAAAAATATCTGTACCCCTCCCACACATGCACACAAATTGAACAAAATCAAAATAGAGCACTCTCAATCCAAAATAAGCACATTATACTGACAGGTGTTAGTTTTAACTTTTTAAACGCTAAACAAGTTGTCACCTGGTTATATAAGAGACTGCCCTCCTTCCTGTGTCATACTGCATCAATAACAGTAAACTGAGGCACTTAATCTGGAGCTCCCTCATGATAAAAAAGGAGACAGCTATTACCAGGGCATTATCCAGGCATTCCCCTCCATTCTCAAACTTCCTCCAAGTCCATTCAGATGCATTAACCTTCCAGTTACACTGCAATGTTCCACTATTTTTCTTTCTTTCTTTATTTTTGTTGTAGTAGTAGTAGTAGTAGTAGTAAATGTATTTACTGCTAGTGCAACCAGGAAGTTAGCAATTTAGCTATGATGGAATGAGCATGTTTTTGTTATTTTGGATTAAGGTAGGATACTGTCCATTTTAATTGTACGGGTTTCCAGAGCAAAGGAGGGGGGGCCTGCAAAAAACCCAACACTAATAATAGCATCCGCACTGAAAGGATAAAAAAAAATATTGAACTCTGGTGGACCAGTGGGTTGGAAGGAATTCAAGAGTCAAGGATCTCACCTTAAAAACCCTGCCACCAGCCCTCCTGTTAAATCAGAATCTTGTCTGATCTCTCAACTCCAGCAGTATCACACAAGGAGAGAGACTGATTTTAAAAGATAGAATCCAAAATAGTTAGAGCTTCATGAATTTAACACGCCACCTTGGATTAGACCTAAAAAAGCAATTATAAACTAGCATGCACCAAGGAGCACTGCCCAAAACACACCTTCTGCAAGAAGCACTGCTACTCTAGACAATCACAGAGCTGAAAAGGGGTGGCAAGGTTACTACTTGGAAGGAGAAGTCAGTGCCCTCCGAAGCAGAGATGAAAAATGTATATGCTTGGCCACTTCTACTATCTAGACAGCAGCTGGAGGTGGGAGGCATGGTTTCTCAGCAGGGTGCTGCCCCCCTGGACCTCAATGATGCACATTCATTGACATCTTTTGTATTGGCCTCAGGCTTACCAGATCTAGTATGTTTCAAGCCAGTCTTCCCCCAATGTTCCCAAAAGTTATTAAACGACCTTATGCCTGCACACAGTATAATGGGGTATGAGACTCATTTTCAGCGTTGAGTATTACACTGTCCAATGTTCTACATATTAGCATGTATACAAATTCACCACGGGAACAACCTATATAACTACAAATTAGCTTCTAAATAATGTAGTCTCTCTTGCGTAGGACAGAAACAAAAGCATCTTACCTACTGTACTTCAAATACACACCAACAACCTGTGCAACCCCTCTTTCCCAAATACAACCAAGTGATATCAGAATCTTCCAGTCATATTAACCCTTTGGCATCCTCAACAGTGCGGTTCCCTGCCGCTGCACACATCACAAACCCAGTACACCTACACAACTCAACTATGATTCAAACCATTACCTAAAATGCAGTGGATCTAGTACAAGACGTCTAATATTATAGACTTTTTAGATATTATAGATTAACTGACAAAACATACTGGTTTTAATGTTTAAACATTCATACTCAAGGTATACAGGGTTTAGTGGTGTCAACTCGGTGTCTTACTCAGACTTTTACTTACCTTGCATGGACAGTGTCCAGGGCAGCATTGAGGTTGTTTGTTGAAATGTAACTGTGCAGTTCCACATTTTTAAGTGTTAGGCCATTGAACGTTTAATCTTAGTTTAGAAATGCCTGGCTTTCCAACGTGTTTTGATTTTTGTTTTTAAGGGAGTAAATAACTATACCCCTCAGATTTGCCACTGTTATTAATGTAAGATTACCACATAAGCAGCAAGGCCACCACAGACAGTTCCTCTCCTGTAAGTTCTACCCAGGGGCAAGTTTGTCAGAGCATTACTGCCCCCAGAAGTAGCAACTGCAGGTCTCTCTCTAGGGTAAGTTTTAAGCCTGCTGAGGGACACTTTTATAAGTCCCAAGAGAATAGGAGGACTGTGAGCAGAAGCCAGAGTACGGTGCAGAAACCATGAAATATGACCTTAGTAGCAAAAGTTAGGATCACAGAACTACCACGCAAAAATGTCATGGTAAAGCCAGGACATTCTACGTTAATGTTAAAAGGAAGCAATACAGTTCAATGGATAGGATAGTAACATAAGGAGTCATGAGATTCATGTTCTAATTCCCAGCTCTGCTGTGAACTTGCTGTGTAACTGTAGGCAATGAGCCCAAAATGATCAAAAGCAACCAAGAATTTTGGGTGCCTGACTTGAACATCAACTATGTTCCTGAGGTGTTGACACACAACACTCCACATGAAGTCTATGGGAGCTCAAAGTACTCACCACCTCTGGAAAACAAAACCAAAAAAATAGACCATACGTGTCTAAAAGCTGAGCACGCAGAAGTTGCTGTTTCCATAATTAGAGGCCACTTTTGATCATTTCACTCTTTGTGGCCCAATTTCCCCATCTGTGAAGGATGAAGAATGATGCTTAGGTCCTGGATACCTTAATATCACCTTTGTAAAGCTACAATGAAAAATGCTCATGAGGGTTTAATATCATTATGATAACAACTTCACCATTATAGAAAAGACTGTATCTGAGATATTTTCCCTTTAAACTTTAAGTTATGCTACGTATTTGCATCTTAATTAAGATGTGCAATATGCAACTTTAAAATCCAGACAAGGCTCACAGGACTAAAATTGAACTTGTCATAACCAGAATAGGGAGCACAACTGCCCAAGCAGGACACCCTTATGAAATCAGAGAAACCCAGAACCCACCATTTTCTATGACCAGGTCACTTAATGCAGTTAACGTTCTAAAAATAATGCAGACCTTACAACAAGAGGACAGAAAGTTGCTCTATTAATTTATTTTTAAAAGGGGTGAAGGAGGATTAAAATAAATGCATGAAATATTGCCTGCATTTGTTCAGAAACTAGAAATAGGAAGGATAATGGATCAAGAAAGAAAAGTTACAGGATCCACCAATCCCCATATGCAACAGTATCACAAGTAAAGGCACAAGTAAAGGCAGGATATTGGATCTGAGGGTTGAACAACCTGTACCAGCCCAGCAATGCTATGTTCTTTGAAGTTTAAGTGATGACACGAACATGAATGGTCTAGCCAGTTCAACATTCAACACCCTCCTACTAAACTGTGCTGGATCCAGTTTAAGGTGTCCATAACTGCAAACTGCAGATGTAAGAAAGCCAGTAGACAGACTGACAAGACATGGTACCGATTCACAAACAAAGCATACCAAGTTTGCTGCAAAGCTGTGTTAACCCCCTAGGGAGAATGCTAGGAAACTGACACAAGTCCTCATCTCCCAGGTGCCTCTGGCTCAGACCTGGTCAAGCTGCTGACTGTGAATAACTGAGCCAGCTTTGTTCAGGGATCCAGGAGCACCACGACAGCGCAGGTGTGGACACTGCTGGGGCACCGAGCAGGGGGGCAGCCCCATCTCAGACCTGCAGTTTCTATACACGCTGGGACTTTTACAGGACCCTAAGGGAGTTCGGCACCCAAGCCACACTGAAATTCAACAGGAGAAGGGCGCCCCACGCCCTTAGGGTCCTTTACAAATCCCCGCCTTTAGTCCACCTAAGGGGCACCCCGCAAGGAATGAAACCCAAGCGAGAGCCCAGCCCCGCTACCCGCAGGAGCCGGGCCCGGGCAGCAAGAGCGGGGCCAGCCCCCACGCGCGGGGCCAGGCCTCGGCCCCCTCCCCCAGCCCCACGCTCCCCCCTTCCCCGGCCCGGGGCACCCCCGAGCCAGCCCGCTCTCCGGGCGCAGCCCCGCTCCGTGCCCGGCCTCTGCCCTCCTCGGGCCGGGCCCACTCCCGCTGACACTCCCGGCCCCGCCTCCGCCCCCCGGCCCTGTCAGGCCTACTCCCCGCGATCCCGCGGCCCGGCCCCGCCCTCACCTGGGGGAGCCTCCGCCGTGTCCGCGGCGGGCAGCGGACGGAGGACCCGGCCTTGGGCCCGTCGCACCGCGGGAGGGGGTCGACCCGCTAGCTGCCAAGCGCCCAGGACACCCACAGCAGCCCGGCCGCAGCTCCGCCTCCACCAGGCCACGTGACCGAGCGGGAGCGCGCCGGGAGACTGGCCAGCGCGCGCGTCGCGGCCGCGAGGAGCGCGCCTGTCGCCGGCCCTGGCTCTGCGCGCGCCGGGGCCGGAGAGTCGGGGAGCGTCTGACCCCCCCCCGCCCACTCACCCCAAAACACACAGCCTGACCCCCTCCCCCGCTGAGAACCTGACCGCCCCGCCCAGTCACCCCAAAACACACAGCCTGAACCCCACCCCCTCTGAGAACCTGACCGCCCCGCCCAGTCACCCCAAAACACACAGCCTGACCCCCTCCCCCGCTGAGAACCTGACCGCCCCGCCCAGACACCCCCAAAACACACAGCCTGACCGCCCCGCCCAGTCACCCCAAAACACACAGCCTGAACCCCACCCCCTCTGAGAACCTGACCGCCCCGCCCAGTCACCCCAAAACACACAGCCTGACCCCCTCCCCCGCTGAGAACCTGACCGCCCCGCCCAGACACCCCCAAAACACACAGCCAGACCCCCTCCCCCGCTGAGAACCTGACCGCCCCGCCCAGTCACCCCCAAAACACACAGCCTGACCCCCTCCCCCGCTGAGAACCTGACTGCCCCGCCCAGACACCCCCAAAACACACAGCCTGACCCCCTCCCCCGCTGAGAACCTGACCGCCCCGCCCAGTCACCCCAAAACACACAGCCTGACCCCCTCCCCCGCTGAGAACCTGACTGCCCCGCCCAGACACCCCCAAAACACACAGCCTGACCCCCTCCCCCGCTGAGAACCTGACTGCCCCGCCCAGACACCCCCAAAACACACAGCCTGACCCCCTCCCCCGCTGAGAACCTGACAGCCCCACCCAGACGCCCCCAAAACACACACCCTGACCCCCTTCCCTGCTGAGAACCTGACCGCCCCGCCCAGTCACCCCCAAAACAGACAGCCTGACCCCCTCCCCCGCTGAGAACCTGACCGCCCCGCCCAGACACCCCCAAAACACACAGCCTGACCCCCTCCCCCGCTGAGAACCTGACCGCCCCGCCACCCCCAAAACACACAGCCTGACCCCTTCCCCTGCTGAGAACCTGACTGCCCCGCCCAGACACCCCCAAAACACACAGCCTGACCCCACCCCCACTGAGAGCCTGACCGCCCCGCCCAGACACCCCCAAGGCACAGTCTGACCCACCCCATGAGCCCGACCGCCCTGCCCAGAGACCCCCAAAACACATAGCCTAAACCCCACCCACTGAGAACCTGACAGCCCCACCCAGACGCCCCCAAAACACACACCCTGACCCCCCCCCCACTGAGAACCTGACTGCCCCGCCCAGACACCCCCAGGGCACAGCCTGACCCGCCCCGTGAGCCTGACTGGCCCACCCAGACACCCGCAAAACACACAGCCTAACCCCCCCTACTGAGAACCTGACCACCCCGCCCAGACACACCCAAAACACACAGCCTGACCCCTCCCCCACTGAAAACCTGACTGCCCCGCCCAGACACCCCCAAAACACACAGCCTGAGCCCCACCCACTGAGAACCTGACTGCCCCGCCCAGACACCTCCAGGGCACAGCCTGACCTCACCCCGTGAGCCTGACCGCCCTGCCCAGACCCCCAAAACACACTGCCTGACCCCCCCACACTGAGAACTTGACTGCCCCGCCTAGACACCCCCAAAACACACAGCCTGACCCACCTGCCACTGAGAACCTGACCGCCCCGCCCAGACACCCAGGGCACAGCCTGACCCCACTCACAGACAATCTGATTGCCCTGCCAGACACCCTCAGGGCACAACCTGCCCCCGCCCGAGAGCCTGACCACCCCGCCCAGACACCCCCAGGGCACAGCCTGACCCCCACTGAAAGCCTAACCCCCCCAATGTCCCAGGGCAGTGTCTGACCCCCCTGAGTGTGCCCCCGACACCCGCAGGGCACAGCCTGACCCCCCCACTGAGAACCTGACTCACCAGATTCCACCTGGAGCATAGTCTGACCCCCCTCAAGTGGGCCCCTGAGACCCCCAGGGCACAGTCTGACCCCTCCACTCGGAGAAACTCCTGACACCCCCAGGGCACTGCCTGGCGTTCCCCCCACCCCCAGCATCAAAGACATCCCTTGGGTTGGGGACCTCCCCTCCAGCTGCTTGGGAGGACCCCTCAGTCCACACAGTGGAGAGGAGCAGGAAGGAAGATCATTCCTCTTCTCCATGGAGATAGCACCACTCCACAGCCACCTCTATTCACCCAAAACTCCCTCCCTCCCCCCCCATACACCACCCACTTAGCCTGAAATTATGAGAGATTCCCGCCCCATCCCTGCTGAGAGATCTGCACCCCACCATACATCCCTTCACCCCACTGAGCCAGGCTTTGCAATGAAACCCACATTAAAAGCCCTTCCCACACCAATGAGTGAGACTTGAGGAGAACACCCATCCTGCTCGGCACTTAGAGTGACCAGATGTCCCAATTTTTTACCAGCAGTCCCGATATTTGGGACTTTTTTTTATATGGGCTCCTATTACCCCCCATCCTGATTTTTCACACTTGCTATCTGGTCACCCTATAGGCACCCCTGATAACTACACACCCCTATGGCAGAATTGTACCTTTAACAACAGTATATCTACGTGAGAGGAAAATCTCCCTCCCACTCAGTGGAACAACAAAAGTTTTAAATACTGCCCTAAAATGTATCTCACTTGAGGAGCAGCCCCCCACAACTCCAAGGCACTGAGACTTGCCTCATACCTTATGACTTAGGATGCTGTTGGTTTTGTAACCAATTCTGCAAATAAACAGAAGACATTTCCTGGACCATGCTGTAAAGGAAAATGGAAACCTTTACAGAAAACTAGTAGGTAGTAATATGTGAATACCGATAGTGCTTCCCTCTGAGGATCTCAAAGCACTTAATAAACATTATTAGATCATGCCTCACAACATCTCTCGGGGGTAAGTATTGTTAGCTCTGTTTTACAGATGGGTAAACTGAGACACTTAGGCCATGTCTATATTACCGCTTTTGTCACTATAACCTATGTCGCCCAGGGGTGTGAAAAAAAACACACCCCTGAGCAACATAAGTTACACTGACAGAAGCGCCGGTGTGGACAGAGCTAAGTCAGAGGGAGAGCTTCTCCTGTGACATAGCTACTGCCGCTGCTGAAGGTGAATTTATGATGTCCATGAGAGAGCTCTCTCCTGCCTGCATAGAGTGTCTACACATGCGATCTTACAGTGGTGCAGCTGCATTGGTACAGCTGTGCCGTTGTAAACTCGCTAGTGTAGACATGGTCTTAGACTTGTCAAAGGTCACAATGGGGATTTTTAAAATGTGTGTCTATGGAGCTAATTAGTAGGTCCTCAGTACTGCAAACTGTTCCATATGGGCAGATCTCTGCACTTGTATGGAGAGCCAGTGACTTCAGTGAGTCTTTGCAAAGGATAAAGGTCTACCACCGCAGAATAGTTTGAAAGATCAGCAGCTACAGGATTTTGTGCCTAATGCCACAAACCTGTATTCATATGAGTAGTGCTAAGGTGAGACAGGACGTCTGTGACATTGGGAACAGAAGTCAGATCTTCTGCATGAACTCTCAGGCAACCAAGACTCAAATAGGGATTTAGGCCCAGATCCGCAGGGGTATTTAAGCTCCTAACTTCTGTTGAAATCAATGGAAGTTAGGAACCTAGCTACCATTGTGGATCTGGGCCTTATAGCTCAAGTCAACACCCTTTCTGGAGGTGCGTTCTTGGTGCTTTTCATTGGAGAACATTTGTTCATCTAGTCCCTTGGGCCCTGATCATCAAAGGATCTAGGCCTTTGGGAGTTAGGCACCTAAATACCTTTGAGGATCTGGGCTTTAGTACCTGTTTTTTTCCTCTGGGTCATACTGGCAGCCTTTGTCTGCCTACAGCCTGCTGAAAAATGAAGGAAAACTCGCTATGAGGGGATTCCTTCTGACATCTCAACAGAAGAGAGGGAGGGAGCCTCATTCAGAATCTGAGAAGAAGAGGAGTTTTAGGCACATTTAATTTTATGCCAGTGAGTTCCTGTTTGCCTGGAATATTGTTCATAAGAATAGCAGCTTCCTATGCTCTGGTTTATTCAATTTCCTATCTATTAAGGCAATTTACACATCAAACGTTTGCAATCCTGAGAAGCCAGAAATACTTAAATTTAGACTGGACCTCTTTAGGGTCTGTCATAAATATAAAGGGAAAGGTAAACCCCTTTAAAATCCCTCCTGGCCAGAGGAAAAATCCTCTCACCTGTAAAGGGTTAAGAAGCTAAAGGTAACCTTGCTGGCACCTGACCAAAATGACCAATGAGGAGACAAGATACTTTCAAAAGCTGGGAGGAGGGAGAGAAACAAAGGGTCTGTGTCTGTCAGTATGCTGCTTTTGCCTGGGATAGAACAGGAATGGAGTCTTAGAACTTTTAGTAAGTAATCTAGCTAGGTATGTGTTAGATTATGATTTCTTTAAATGGCTGGGAAAAGAACTGTGCTTTTGTAACTTAAGGTTTTGCCTGGAGGAGTTCTCTATGTTTTGAATCTAATTACCCTGTAAGGTATCTACCATCCTGATTTTACAGAGGTGATTCCTTTACTTCTATTTCTATTAAAAGTCTTCTTGTAAGAAAACTGAATGCTTTTTCATTGTTCTCAGATCCAAGGGTTTGGGTCTGTGGTCACCTATGCAAATTGGTGAGGATTTTTACCAAACCTTTCCCAGGAAGTGGGGTGCAAGGGTTGGGAGGATTTGGGGGGGGGAAAGACGTGTCCAAACTACGTTTCCCAGTAAACCCAGTTAGAGTTTGGTGGTGGCAGTGGATATTCCAAGGACAAAGGATAAAATTAATTTGTACCTTGGGGAAGTTTTAACCTAAGCTGGTAAAAGTAAGTTTAGGAGGTTTTTCATGCAGGTCCCCACATCTGTACCCTAGAGTTCAGAGTGGGGGAGGAAAGTGACAGGGTCTGAAAATCCTCCTTTTACCACTCCTGTTTTCATACCTTCTTCTGTGCTGCCCCCAATGTGGGAAGCCCCTCTTCATGTTCTAATCTCCACCAAACCCACAAAACCAGTCCACACTGAAAGAAATTAAGTATTAGATTATAATCTTTTTTTTAAAAAAAAAACAACAATCAAAAAACCACTACCTTCTCTAGGTTTCCTTCTGCACCCTGTATTCTCGTGTCTAGGTTGCAAACTCCTTGAGGCAGATACTGTTGTAATTTGTGTGTCTAGGTTAGCACCCAACACATTATCAATGCATAAATAACAATAACTAGCCAGATGCATTATTTTTCAATGGAAGAGTTTAACTGATGGTATGATACCATATGTGATGATTTGTCATCACTCTACCCTTTGAGCTAATCATGTAAGTGCTCTAACTTCATGATCTGGCCCTGGGAGACTTGTCTATGTAGACAAGCTGGCTTCATAGAATCATAAATATCAGGGTTAGAAGGGACCTCAGGAGGTCATCTAGTCCAACCCCCTGCTCAAAGCAGGACCAATCCCCAATTAAATCATCCCAGCCAGGGCTTTGTCAAGCCTGACCTTAAAAACTTCTAAGGAAGGAGATTCTACCACCTCCCTAGGTAATGCATTCCAGTGTTTAACCACCCTCCTAGTGAAAAAGTTTTTCCTAATATCCAACCTAAACCTCCCCCACTGCAACTTGAGACCATTACTCCTTGTCCTGTCCTCTTCTACCACTGAGAATAGTCTAGAACCATCCTGTCTGGAACCACCTCTCAGGTAGTTGAAAGCAGCTATCAAATCCCCTCTCATTCTTCTCTTCTGCAGACTAAACAATCCCAGTTCCCTCAGCCTCTCCTCATAAGTCATGTGTTCCAGACCCCTAATCATTTTTGTTGCCCTTCGCTGGACTCTCTCCAATTCATCCACATCCTTCTTGTAGTGCGGGGCCCAAAACTGGACACAGTACTCTAGATGAGGCCTCACCAATGTCGAATAGAGGGGGACGATCACGTCCCTCGATCTGCTCGCTATGCCCCTATTTATACATCCCAAAATGCCATTGGCCTTCTTGGCAACAAGGGCACACTGCTGACTCATATCCAGCTTCTCGTCCACTATCACCCCTAGGTCCTTTTCCGCAGAACTGCTGCCTAGCCATTCGGTCCCTAGTCTGGGTGCATTGGGTTCTTCCGTCCTAAGTGCAGGACCCTGCACTTATCCTTATTGAACCTCATCAGATTTCTTTTGGCCCAATCCTCCAATTTGTCTAGGTCCCTCTGTATCCTATCCCTGCCCTCCAGCGTATCAACCACTCCTCCCAGTTTAGTATCATCCGCAAATTTGCTGAGAGTGCAATCCACACCATCCTCCAGATCATTTATGAAGATATTGAACAAAACCGGCCCCAGGACCGACCCCTGGGGCACTCCACTTGACACCGGCTGCCAACTAGACATGGAGCCATTGATCACTACCCGTTGAGCCCGACAATCTAGCCAACTTTCTACCCACCTTATAGTGCATTCTTCCAGCCCATACTTCCTTAACTTGCTGACAAGAATACTGTGGGAGACCGTGTCAAAAGCTTTGCTAAAGTCAAGAAACAATACTGGTTCTGTGGATGAAGGGAAAGCAGTGGATGTAATCTCATTATAGAAGGTGACTAGATTAGTCAGGCATGACCTTCCCTTGGTGAATCCATGCTGACTGTTCCTGATCACTTTCGTCTCATGTAAATGCTTCAGGATTGATTCTTTGAGGACCTGCTCCATGATTTTTCCGGGGACTGAGGTGAGGCTGACTGGCCTGTAGTTCCCCGGATCCTCCTTCTTCCCTTTTTTAAAGATTGGCACTACATTAGCCTTTTTCCAGTCATCTGGGACTTCCCCCGTTCGCCACGAGTTTTCAAAGATAATGGCCAATGGCTCTGCAATCACAGCCACCAATTCCTTTAGCACTCTCGGATGCAACTCGTCCGGCCCCATGGATTTGTGCATGTCCAGCTTTTCTAAATAGTCCCTAACCACCTCTTTCTCCACAGAGGGCTTGCCATCTACTCCCCATGTTGTGATGCCCAGCACAGCAGTCTGCGAGCTGTCCTTGTTAGTGAAGACAGAGGCAAAAAAAGAATTGAGCACATTAGCTTTTTCCACATCCTCTGTCACTAGGTTGCCTCCCTCATTCAGTAAGGGGCCCACACTTTCCTTGGCTTTCTTCTTGTTGCCAACATACTTGAGGAAACCCATCTTGTTACTCTTGACATCTCTTGCTAGCTGCAGCTCCAGGTGCGATTTGGCCCTCCTGATTTCATTCCTACATGCCTGAGCAATATTTTTATACTCTTCCTTGGTCATATGTCCAACCTTCCACTTCTTGTGAGCTTCTTTTTTATGTTTAAGATCCGCTAGGATTTCACCGTTAAGCCAAGCTGGTCGCCTGCCATATTTACTATTCTTTCGACTCATCGGGATGGCTTGTCCCTGTAATCTCAACAGGGATTCCTTGAAATACAGCCAGCTCTCCTGGACTCCTTTCCCCTTCATGTTAGTCCCCCAGGGGATCCTACCCATCTGTTCCCTGAGGGAGTCGAAGTCTGCTTTCCTGAAGTCCAGGGTCCGTATCCTGCTGCTTACCTTTCTTCCCTGTGTCAGGATCCTGAATTCAACCAACTCATGGTCACTGCCTCCCAGATTCCCGTCCACTTTTGCTTCCCCTACTAATTCTTCCCTATTTGTGAGCAGCAGGTCAAGAAAAGCTCCCCCCCCCCCCCCAGTTGGCACGTGGAATCAGAGTCCAACTGTGAGGTTTTCAGTGCCCTTAGCATCTTAAAGAATTGGAACCTTTGTAGAGAGTAGGTGATGACGCTTTTCCGTATATTGTCTAATTGGGGCTCTGTAAAATACCTTTTCCTGTGGGCTGTATATCCCTGTAAAGAATGCCGGAGCTGCCACGAACACTATACGATTAAAATTAAGCAGCCTTTTTTTTGACAAAGAACCAGTTCTCTGTCAGAGAATCCAGAGATCAGCTTCTCCATGCAGGTGAAGGGAAACATTCCCTAAGGCTGGAGTGGGGGGAGGTGGTATCAGGGTGAAGTGGGTTGGTCTGAATGGGAGACTCCCAATGCAGGACTATGTAGAAAGCATCTGTAGCTGGCAGTCCAACTGTGGTGTCTTGTTGACAGTCTGAGTTTCACCTTAATTTGTCAGACCAATATTTGCAGCCAGCAAATCAAATGTGATTCATCAGTTGCAGACACACTTGAGTGGGAGTCAGGGCCATTGCAGGAGGCTCAGAGTCAGAGGGATTTTAAGTGGGGGAATAATAAGGAGTAATAGATGGAGGAGAGGGGAAATTATTTGGGGGGAGGGAGAAAGGAGACTTTCTGTCAGTGAACTAAAGGAGGGTTGCAGGCTGAGGCAGCTGTGAAAGGAGCAGTACTGGTTGTTTCTCTCCCAACAGTACATCTTTATGCTCAGACAGGCCAGCTCTACAGTGACTTGTGCATTGTGGGACAGATTCCCAGAGTGCATTGCAACTGAACTGATTTAGGAAAGCACTAGTGTGTTCATGGGGCTGCAATGCATGGCTTCTCAAAAGGTTCAGCATGGCTAGTGTGGACAAACAGAATCATTTGTCCTTTAACCAGTTGTATCTGAGCAGGTAAAATACAAACCGCTCAGTTCTCTACTATAGGTCTATCCAATGGTGTCACTTCAGTGCTGCTCCTCCGCTTTCCCCCAGTAGCTGAATTTCACTCCTGAGGCTGTTCTAATTTGAGCCAAAGGGACCCAAAATATGAAGTACAAAGGTGGCCGAAGGCTCCTCCATTCTGTTCCTGTGCTGAGCACTGCTCGAGCCTATGGCTTTAGTAGGGTTACTCCTGATTTACCCAGGTGGGAGTGAGATCAGAATCAGGCCCAGTGTTTTTAAGAACAGCCACAGGGATGTGTAGCCTAGGAGGGAAATTTGAGCATAGTCCTAAGAGAGGCTCTTTCTCACCTGTTTGTAAGAAAAGAGTAAATATTTCTTTTTTTTTTTTTAAATGTTAAGAGCAGTATCCCCTTTAACACGTCGACATATACCATTTGTTTTTCCATTTGAAACAAATGTACCACAACACTGGAAAGACATTCGTGATATGAGAAATAGAAGTGCACATTTATTAACCTTGCAAACTAAATCTTATTTAGTTTAGTTGAAAAAGTAGAGCCTCAAAATGTGGACCCAAATTGGGGATGTCTGGATCTGGGGCTCCTGTGCTGGCTTCTTCTATAAAATACACTGAGATCTAGGTTCTTTGGGGCAGGGATTGTTTCTCACTAGATCGGGGTTGGCAACCTTTCAGAAGGGGTGTGCCGAGTCTTCATTTATTCACTCTAATTTAAGATTTCGCGTGCCAGTAATAATAATCCATGCGATCCATGCTGAGCTGCACCCCCTCTTGGCCCTGACTGCACCCCTCACTGCCCCAGGCTGGGGCCAGAAGGCCACAGCTGGGGGCAGCTGCAGAGCCCAGGGCCAGTGGCCTGGACCCCAGGTCAGCAGCAGAGCCCCCCAGACCAGTGGCCAGGACCCAGGACCGGCAGTGGGCTGAGAGAGACCAGTGGCCAGAACCCCAGCTGGCAGGGGGCCGGCAGCTGGTACCCCAGGCCAGCAGTGGAGCCCCTGGGACCGGTGGCTGTGACCCGGGGCCAGCAGCGAGCTGAGCGGGGCTGGTGGATGGAACCCCGGCTGGCAGGGGCCTGGCGGTCGGTATCCCAGGCCGGCAGCGGAGCCCCCGGGACCAGTGGCCAGGCCCTGGGCAGTGTGCCACTGAAAATCGACATGTGTGCCATAGGTGGCCGACCCCTGCACTAAATGTACACAGAGTCCCTAGTGCAATGGGGCCCCGATCTCAATTTTGGGCCTCTAGGTGCTACAGTGATATAAATAATACAATGCAATCTATCAATAGAACACTGTAAAGGATGAAACAAGTACATTGTGAGTGCATAATACAAAAAGAAAACTGCATTTATTTAAGCCTTTTTTCATTGTATGTGAAAAAATACACAGATACATGTGATTTCAATACAATCAAAGTCACGGCTATGATTACAATGCATTTTCATAGGTCAGTATTTTCAAAAAAAAAAAAAAAAAAAGATCCTGTACAGTAAATGTGACATCGTTACACTTGTATTCATGACCATGTATGGATTTTCCAAAATGAAATACTATGTTACAATTTTGTTCTAAGAACTTAATCTCTCCATGCCCCCAGTGGAACCGCAAAGAGCAATTCCTAGTCTAGAATATGTATGTGGCCTCTTGGACAAATGTGGGGAGAGGGAGTGGGAGGCAGATATGTTTTGATGAGATTTTAATTGCTTTCTTACCAATCTGCACATATTTCTGTCTAGGTAGGAAAAAGGAAGCTGAGCATGTAGCTATCGAAGTGATGGGCACAGTATTGGTTAGCTATACTAGAAGGACCAGCTCTGTGAAGTGTTCTTGCAGCTGCTGATCTGAGACCCCTCTTGTGGAGGATTTGCACAAAGCTGAGGGACTGTCCTCAGTTGGATGAACTTCCTCATTATCTTGAAGGGCTTCAGCCTGCAAGAAGCTACTGCCCTTGGGGGACTTTCTCCCTACTAAGTATCCTTGTGGAAATCATTCCCTTCTGCACAAGGGCTGAACAGTGGAGGGCTCTTTGTTGGCAAATAGCCTCATTATTGGAGGTGCCACCATTGAACCTCCTCATCTGCTCTATACACAGAGGCTTTTTTTTTTTTTTTTTTAAGGCTCATTACAATCTGTTACTCCTTCTGAAAGCTGCCCTGGCCCTCCCAATGTGCTCTTTTATCTGGCCTATAACAATGAGAAGCCCTTTGCTGATGTATAGAACTTTCTCAAAACCATTGCAAAGTAAACATTCACCCACTATAACAGCACTTTCCACTAAGTCAGATTTTTAATAGGTAAATAAACCCAACCTTCTTATTGCTGATTTGTGCTATAATTTTGTCCTCTATGAAAAGGTTATGAGTTTTATCTAGTTATGCTTAAGAGGCCTGATTCGTCTTTCCCTCAAACTAATGTAAACCCAGAGTAAATCTACTGAAGTCCCTGGAGTTGCACTGGTGTGAAACTGATGTAAGTGAGGGGAAAATCGGGCCCCAAATCCTTCTTCAGTTTCTGGGGTAGGCCTTGGAGTCTACAACATTTTTGAGCAGAACTGTTCTAGAGAAAAAAGAAAAGGAGTACTTGTGGCACCTTAGAGACTAACCAATTTATTTGAGTATAAGCTTTCGTGAGCTACAGCTCACTTCAATCGGATGCATAAAAGTGGAAAATGCAGTGAGGATATTTTTATACACACAGACCATGAAAAAATGGGTGTTTTAATAAGCTATTACCAGCAGGAGAGTGGGGCGGGGGGGGGGGGGGGAGAAAACCTTTTGTCGTGATAAAACACCCATTTTTTCATGGTCTGTGTGTATAAAAATATCCTCACTGCATTTTCCACTTTTATGCATCCGATTGAAGTGAGCTGTAGCTCACGAAAGCTTATACTCAAATAAATTGGTTAGTCTCTAAGGTGCCACAAGTACTCCTTTTCTTTTTGAGAATACAGACTAACACAGCTGTTACCTGAAACCTGTTCTAGAGAAAACCACCAGCAATTCAGAGAGAATCCCCACTGCAAATCCGATAGCTAACGGCTGTGCCACTTAATACAGGAAAAGGGCTTCGTAATTTTCCAGTCTTAGTCAAGGAACCAAGAGCTCACTAAGAAAGGTATTAGCACAGCTATTTTGAAAACCAATTGACGGTGCTCTGACTTCCCTTATACCATTTTACATCAACATAAACTCTACTGATTTCAGTGAAGTTGCTCCCGATTTACACAGGTGTGAAATCAGAATTAGACCCATTCACTGTTTGTAGACTTGAGTGGCGGAATGAGGAAGGCAAAATTCATAGAGGTATAGATTCCAAGGCCAGAAGGGACCATTGTGATAATCTAGTTTGACCTCCTGTGTAACACAGGCCAGAGAACTTCCCCAAAATAATTCATAGAGCAGATCGTTTAGAAAAACATGCAATCTTGATTTTAAAATTGTCAGTGATTGACAAATGGCTGTACTCAGTGCTTAAGCTGTGCCTGAGCTGAGCTCTGGCATCTCTAGACTTGGCAGTTCATAGTCCCAGCACCTCTGGGCTTGCTGAACCTGTTATGAATATAAAAAAAATTTACCGGAGCCCCAGCACCTCTTTCATTACAAATTAAGCACTGGCTGTACTGGTAGAACAGATTCTCCAGAACAGAAGAGGGAATGTAAGGTAAAACAAAATAATTGTTACACATACACAGGTTGCTTAATGTCATTCTTACCCATTGTATATATCCTTACCTTTAGAGCTTTATACATAGCAGTCTGTGTTTCACACAATTGGGAGTGCAAATGCACTACTGTATTTAAAACCACTGAAATGTTGCTCTGAAGCTGCATTCGTTAACTACATTGAGCTTCTGTGGGAAATTATTAATTAATTGACTCCATGCTCACGGCCAGATTCTGATCTCCGTTATTCCTGATGTACAATAGAGTATTACTCTAATTTTACAACATTGTAAAGGGGTGGTAAAGAGTTTGACCCTCATTGCTTTTTCTGTCACTTCCAAGATCATGATACAAATGGTAAAGGCATTTTTTACCAAAATGTAACGTCAATTGTCATCATAACACTTCGGGCCATGTCTTACTATTGTTCTCTGCGGAGAGCTCCCCAGTGATATCAAGGCTGAATTCTGCATAAAGACAACAGGTCAAATTCTGCTCTCATGTTGTAGCAAATTGAGAGTAACTCCACTGAAGTCAATGGAATTACTGCATATTAACATATATATTCCTAAAAGCAGAATTTGTCTCTAAGGTTAGAATATGGCCCTTTAATTTCACAATGTTTGTCTCATTTCTACATGAGGAAATAGTACGCATTTTCTAGTACAATTAATTAAACTGAAATTAACTAGAATGAAATTCAGTGGATCTTGCCATACTAGATTGACTACCAAGATTAGAGATGCTGGTCCTAGCAGAAATTTTCTGACCAAGCTTCAATGACCAGTGACTCTTTGTCAAATATATGCTATCCTGACACCACTTTTTAACCAGAGTGAATAGAAAACTATTCATAAGACCTTTGTTTCTGTTAGATGTGGCCTTTGGGTATAATACCATCTCCCTGTTTCTTTTCATTTTCTCACCTTTGCAGTATAGGCCCTGATCCAGCAGAGCACTTAGGAAAATGCTTTAATTTTACTGCATTTGAATAATCCTACTGAAACTCCACATTGGGACACTTAAGTGCTCTGTTGGATCAGAACCAGTGTCTTTACTTGTAAAAGGACCTTCAGGGCTCAGCGTCAGAACTATACTGGTGAAAAGAAGAATTCAATTGGCACATAGGACTTTTATCTTTCCAACTGAGCTGTTAAGTAATGTGCACTCTTTTGGAGCACTATAAAGAACAATTCCTGGAACATTTGTTTTGCAATCATGTTCAGTAAACCTCCATATATGGGGGATAGATCATTGCTGTCACTGTCCTAGAAAAATCCCAGATTTCAGCCCATGAGGATCAAGGCACAAAAATGCCTCCCTCCCTTCCCTAGTAAGCCTTACGAAGTCTGCTCCAAACCATGCGTAGTGTTATGAAAGCGGCATGCTGCTTTCACTACAGCACTTCTCCTTTCTCCTGCAGAACTTCTTGGCTGATGACTGACCCACACTGAGTCATAGGAATTAGACTAGATAAGGGGGTTAGACTAGATGACCCTTGCAGTCCCTTCTAACCCTATGATTCTATGATTTGTGATGGAAAATATTTTTGCTTATTCATGTCTGCTTAATAGCCACCTTGTTCTACCTTAGAGGTGTCTGCATTTCAGTAGTGCATGAAAGGGATCTCTCTGGTATGTCTTTCCTACCACAACAGGGTGTTGTGTGACTTTATTAGTTCATGTTTGTAAAATTTTGAGATATTCGGCTAACAGAAACTACATAAGTGCAAAGAATTATTAGTTTGATAATCTGTTAGTTCATTGATCCCCTGAAGAAGATACTGCATACTCCCGTCATTAAACCGCATTTGAGCCATAAAAAGGTATAATACAGGGATGGCCAAACTTACTGATCCTCTGAGCCACATACGACAATCTTCAGAAGTTTGAGAGACAGGGTGCGCCTGCCAGGACCCAGGGCTTCATCCCTGCGAGAGGCGCCTGCCAGGGCTCAGGGCTTCAGCCCTGCTCCTGCTGAATCCCTGAGCCCTGGCAGGTGTGCTCTGCAGGGCTGAAGCCCCCTCCCCACTGGGCAGAAACCCATACCTCACCACCCCGCTGCAAGGCAGAGGTCCCAAGCTCCCCTCCCCCAGTCTGGTAGGTGGAGAATGGGCAGGCTCCTCAAACCGCAGTATAACAGTCAAAGAGCCGCATGTGGCTCGCGAGCCACAGTGTGGCCACCCCTGATATAATATGAACAAAACAGTATTCACAAGATTCCAGCTCATTGGTCTGTCTGAGGTGACAAGATCTGGAATCCTTTTCATAAAAGCATCATATGAAATACCAAGACAACCATAAGCAGACATACATATATAGTATGTACAGTGGCCATAGATATATTAACATCATGAAGGAAACCAGTACACGATAGGCTGTGAAAACAATGACAAAAATCATTTTAAAAAAGCTTAAAGTGCTGGGTGACTGTCTAGAACTGACTGGTGGAAAGAAAAGGAGGTGCTCAAAAGGTGACCAGAATCAATCTGTGCAATGATCATGATCACGCTGTTTATTTCCTCATTTTTATTGACAGGTCAAATGCTGAATGCTTCCTTCAACCTGTCTTGGATGTTGGGGACTCTAAAAAATATTACGTAAGTAGTTTTTGCTTTGTTTCCTGTCTTATCTCTATAACTTACGTTATAACTTAAGCACTGGTTTGAAGTGTTGGCATGAATTTGGGGCTCAATCAAGCAAGGGACTCACGTTTTCAGAGCAGGGTTAGCTGAGACAGTGTTAAAAAAGCCCTGACTCTACATGAACTCTTTTTACATTACAACTTGCACTGTGACCACCCCCAGTGGACCTCTTTTGGGGGCACTAGTGGTAAATTCTGGGTGCCACTTTTGCCAGTGTAGATGTAGTCTGACTCCAAGTCCAGATCCCCAGTGAGTCTATGCAGTAAATTAATTCAAAACATTGAGGGTGAAGGAGACATAAGGGTATTAAAGATGTGTAGTGATGCATGAATGGGAATTGATATAGGAATATCCATGCTAGTAAAAATCAGCTGACCCACAGGGAATATTAAAGAAATCCCTGAAGTTCCATGTATGACTGCCTAGAGCCAGTACATCAATCTATATTATATATTGATTTATGTGAGATAAGGGTGTCAAGCCAGGGAAAGGAGGGAGTTGAAAATTACAGCCTCAGCAGTAATTGTTTGGCACAAAATATTTTGTTCTCTTTGTCATCTTCTTTGCTAATGTTTCTGTTGGTTAAATTAAAATGTTTAATTTGAAAATGACTGAAATCACTAATGGGTCATTGTCAAAGTAAAAGTGTATTCCCTGCATTCCTTTAATAACAACTGAGATTATTACAACTCAAATTATTTTTTTACAAAATCAAAGGGCTGTGTTGTGGCTTTCCCAGCCACTGTTGCATTGTTTGAGGTGGGGAATGCAGAAGGTCTATTCAACAATGCAGAAACCCACAGCAAACACTGCTCGTTCCTCCCTGGGCCATTTCAGAACATGCACATAATTTTTGTTGTTGTTGTTTAAAGCTTTAGCCAATGAACGCACCAAATGGAGGTTGCTATAATATTGTTGCTCCTGCAGCATCCATGCTTCTTGGGTCTTTCACACCAATGATGAAGTTGTTGGTTCTCCTGGCTCCATGAACCAGGGAAAGCACATCGACTTTATCTACTTGATGACCCCTGGCTTCAAGAAATTTAATATCTTCTTCAGGAAATTCACCTGTTAAGATTTTAGACAAAGTTATTCTAATTGAAGCCATTATTGCATGAGTTCCAAGTTCTTACCTTAAATGTCTAATCCATTGTGCCAATGAACCTGCCCATCAGTGTCCTACTCTTAGGGATCTGGAAGGCAGAGAGGCATCACAAGAGTACAAATTCAATGGCCTAGTAAGAAGCAGTGTCTCAAGAGAGCACACCCAATCCTCAGCAGCAAAGACAGTGTCTAATGGGGCATTGTCAAGGTAGGCAGTGTTGAGTGAGGGTGGGGGTGGGAATGGGAGATATGTGAGGATCACTGAGGGATGTGGAGGATGCTCCTTCTCAACAAAAGGGGAAAATAAACTGCTGCCATTGCAAAAATTGACAATAAGATAAATGTGGGGCAAGAAAATGAAAATCCAGCAGACAGAACTTCACTGTAGGCTTCACTGTAGGCCTTTGGGATTAATTCGGGATAAAATATTAGGGCTATCAGAATTAAACAGGAGTATGGGGAAAGCTATAGTCCACCTTAAAAGTAGGTTTAGAAGCAGCACCATTCAGATTCTTCACATAACCAATAGAAACTAGCACCCCTCTTCCTAAGCTCAAGAGGAGAAGTCTTTCATGCCCCTTATAAACTGTGTGGCAAAAAGTACTAATGGGTGAACTTCAGAAGGTTCAGAGATTTGGGTCAAAAGTTGAGATGCTTCTCTGAATCTCTCGAGCCTGTAAAGCCAAAGTGGAAATCTCTTTGCCTGGAACAAGAAAGTGCTCCCTACTTGGCATGCTTCAGGTTTTGAGTGCCCCGCTTAAGATAACTGGGGCCTGATTTTCCAAGCAGCCAAGTACCTGCAACTTCAGTTGAAGGCAATTGGAGCTCCAGGTGCTCAGCTATTTCTGAAAATCAAGGCCCCATTCAGGAGTCTCAAATTGGGCCCCCCAAATCACTTCTTGTTTTTGATAATTTAAGACATATTTTTTTACACCAAGATTATTTAAGAGCTGAGACACACCTGAATTTCACCTATAATTTATTATTTGTATTCCAGTAGTGCTGAAGGGCCCCAGCCAGAGTTGGAGGCCGCAATGTACACACACAGAACAGAAGACAGTGCCTGCCCCAAGAACTCTCAGTTACAAAGGCAAGACAGACACACAACAAAAAATGCAAGCTGCCAAGAAGTACAAGCCTTATAAACTACAGTGCAATTTCTTCCCTGGCTCCCTTCATATAACCCTGCCTTTCTCTACCTACCTCCCCTGCTTTGTTATTTGTTGTGCTTTCACAATTTTAATATAAATACTGCAGTGTGATTGCAAATTGGCTCAGGATACAACATCACAAACTAAGCAGATAAGTAAAAATCTTATGGTAACTATACCTATATAAAGTGTAGGTAAGAGTATGGTTTAGAGTATAATCTACCTGAAGCACTCAAAAATCATAACTCAGGCCGCAAAAAAACATGAAGTTTTTTTTAAATAGTAAATTTTGGATATTTTTTATTGTCTTCTGGTTTCTGAGCTTTTAAATTACATTCCAGTCCCATTTTCAGGCTTTTCTCTGCAACTATGAGGGCTAGAAACTTTGGGGAGGGGGGTGGTGTTGTTTTTTAATGAAAGCAGAGATCTTCACATAATTACAGGATTCTAGGACATGGAGCTTCAAGAAAAATACCGAATAATGTGAAACTCATAATAAACTTGGGAAAGTTGGCAACATTGCAAGGACCTCTAGACTGGTAGAGTTCTAGGCACATAACAACCAGAAAGATATTATCATGGGTTTCTTCTTCCTGCCAGCTAGGTTGTAGGTGAGCAGAGATATGGGCACGGGGAATGGAAAGTAAAAGAAAAAGTATTTGGGGGGGTAACGCTGCCTGTAGCTAGCTCTAGGAGAGGCAGGCACCACTGTGTATGAAGACTGGCTACATTAAAGGACTGCCAGTTTGAAGACATGTTCTTGGTCTTGCCTCATTCATTTGGATACACATAGTGCCACGACCTCAGTACACTGGAGGTGTCTTCAGAGAAGAGCAAAACAATTATTAAGAGACAGGTGAATGGTTTATGAGGAAAGACTGGAAGACACTGAACACATACAGGTTGGCCAAATGATGATGGAGGGGAAAATGAGTATTTGAAGGGTGTGACCACCAAGAAAGGAGAGGAATTGGTGAGAATAAAGGGCTGTAGCTAGAAAGAGTGGGATGACATTAAGCAAAGGAGAAATGTGCTAATGGTGAGATCTACCAGACTATGGAAAACTCTTCAACAGAGGGATGGGGGTAACCCCATCACTTTGGGACATTTGGACTGGATAAAGCACTGGAGATTAGCCAGAAAGGACCAATCCGAAATTGGTTGGGAAAATAATATGTTAGCCCAATATATCTTTGCCATCTCCAATGTCTATGATACTTCATTATTGTTTTGTTTCAATTCAGTGTGGTCACTATTATCTCATTGCTGAGCATAATGTACAAGTACTGCTTATCCTATACACAAGGTGCTCAAAAATGCCTGCTCGTAACAACTGTCTCTTTGGATATACACTTCACGGTTTGCATGTGATGAAGACTTAAAATGGCTAAGTATGGCGATGCATAGACACAGGAACAGAAAGCAAGACTTCTGCGTAAAACTGTCAGCTCTGTGGGATGTTTCTGCGTGGAGGCCTCCGGGCTGTACTGAAACTGGACATACGGATAACACGAGAGCACAGCTCTTCTATGGCACGTGCCATCTCTTTTCTGCACACCAGGATTCGTCCTAACCACTCCACACCAAGCTGGGAACACACAGTCCCTTTTATAATTCAAAACATTAAATTAGAACTTGTCTATTTCTTTAGCTTTTACCTACAGAAACAAAATCCACCAACTGGTGACTTGTCCTGTGATCTCCAAATCCTTTGCTTTCTTTGATGCACATGAGACAATGTTCTAAAATGCTGGATCCCATGTCCAACAAGAATGACAAGAAGGATTTGGGAATCATGGAATAAGTAATGCCAGTCAATTTCACCCATATTGGTGAAAGTTGAAGGAGTAAAAGAAATTGACTAAATTGCTAGAAATTTAAATTTGACTTTGTGTCCCTTAAATTTGTCCCTCCTACCCACCAATCCTTATTCCTAAACACGCTGTAATTTGAAATGGACTTCCTCTCCCCACCAGCCGCATTGTACATTTAAACAGATGCAGTCTCCTTGAGGCAGACTGCAGAGCAAGCACAGATGTACAAGAAAATTCCCGTTCTTTTTTGCCATGATAGAAATGTTGTCTACCAAGATCGGTGCTGATCTCCATACTCACTGTCAACTTGCAGGATGTTGGATTGAAGCTGTGGGTGCAGCCGACCCAGTGACAGACTCTCACTCAGGTTCTTGTTAAGTGTTAAAACATTTACTAAAACCTACAGAAGAAAAAGACTCCAAATTTAACAACTTGATTCAAACACTAAGGAATAAGCATCCAAAGCAGCTTCCTAATTTGCAACCCCAACATTTTCAAATGTACCAATGTACACAGGCAAACAGACTTTTTTTGCACAATTACCCACTTTGCATGAACAAAATGCATGTTTTTATA
Organism: Caretta caretta; assembly: GCF_965140235.1. Classification (NCBI taxonomy): domain Eukaryota; kingdom Metazoa; phylum Chordata; order Testudines; family Cheloniidae; genus Caretta; species Caretta caretta. The sequence continues at coordinate 26,241,994 of NC_134218.1, read as the reverse complement.
TATGTAAATAGGTGCACCTGAAGATACTGCAGGCAAATTTTTGGAGGCCCTTTTTAAAAAAAATTAGTCCCTAAGGGATATATTTCTAGAATTGCATGAGGTTTTGCAAATAGTTCCCATTAAATAAGCAGGAGTCATGAGGCTGAAACTCCAGGAAAATCTCTGAAAAGGTCTTTTTATGACCAAAAAGTGAACCCTTCTGATAGAACATTAGGAGGCAAGTGGGTGGCTTTAATCTTCCTCTGACTAATGCCTTCGATGAGGTAAAGTCACTCAGAGTAAAGTTGAGTTCTGCCTTTTGCCTTTTAATAATCCAGTGCTGTTATATATACAGTCATGCCATCGGCAAGTGCTCCGTCTCATTACAAGTGATAAATTAGGAAGGGCTATTTGCAGAACTCACAGTAGAAAGGATTTCTTGAAGGAATGTGCTAAACTGAACTTCTGTTGGGGATAAGAACCAAAATTCCATTCCCATCCTCCTGCAGTTCTCACAACACAACAGCTCTATTTTCTACAATTCTTTACGAATATGATCTTTAAATAGGTCATAGAAGGTCATAAAACCTTTATGGAGGTTGCTAAGATTCTGTCTTCCCATATTTCTGAGAGCCGTCATCAGAGAAGGCACACAACTTTGTTCCAGGGCTTGCCTACACAGCTAGTTAGCGCGCAGCAAGCCAGGTTGTGGATGTACACCACACTAGCCTGTCGTGAACTAGCCTTATGGACCTTGGTACCGTGCACGAAAAGCTCCATAGTGCTGTACATTCACACCCTAACTAGCCATGTAGACAAGCCCTTAGTGAAAAGAATGGACAAACCACAGCAAATGTAGCTTTAGTTTACCAATTAACCAGGACTGCATGGCTCAGAGGACTGATCTGACCACTTCTAGATCACCAGTTTGGATCCAGACTGACTAGTAGCAACAGAAAGTTGTTGCTCATTGACAACAGTTAACATTTTTCTTGGTAGCCTCAGCAGAAAGTACAAAGATTGAATGGGGGAAACAGAGCTCTCTTTTCTACCCTGGTGACTCTCCCTCTAGAACCGATGCGAGGTGCTTTGGGACAGCAGGTGGGGGAAGAGGAAGCTTAACCTACGCTCACACAGTGTGGCTTGACCATATATGAGCCAACAGCTTCCACTGGACTATTAGACATGCTCCTTTAGCTCAACTAGTAGAGCTCATGCTTTTAGACCCACAGGTCCTACATTCATGCCCTGAAGATAACTCAACCGGGAGTATCGTTTCAAGTGAAACTCATCTGCCACATCACACCACCGCCTGTGTTTTACCAGAGGACTTCAGTCTCCATGGGCTGTTACCTTGAAGCAGAGCTAAATGCACATTAGGACAATATTCTAACCTCTTCAAAACCAGGAATCGTGTATTTCATGTTTGTTCTGGTAACCAACATGTTGGAGTAGGAAACCCTCAGGGCAGAGCATGCAGCTGTGGGACACTGAACTGGAGCTGCTCTGGCCCCAGCCTGGCTGGCATGGCTGGGACTGCTCCGGCTGGGGCTTGGATCAGTTGGCAGGCTGGAGCCGGCCCAGGGCTCCTCTGGAGGTGGGGGTTGGGAGGGCGGCTCGGGGTTCTGTCTGGCTATGGCTGGGGGAAGGGAGAGGCGTGGGGGCTCAGGGCTCTGGCCGTGGGGGCTCATGCGGAAGGGGTAGGGTTGTGGGGCTAGCCTCCCCGAAGGGGTGGTCCACCCGCTGCCCATGGGGCAGAGAATGCAAATGCCAACATGAAGAAACACTGGAAGATAGCTTGGGCCGTCCCCATTGCAGGTGGTTCAGAATATGCTCAGATGCAGTACTCAAAACTGACCTGCGTAATGCTGCTCAAGGCTTTGTCGCCATTGTTAGCTCCCAGACAAAGATAAGTCCCACACATCCCTTCTGATGGTCGAACAATAGTGGGCAGTAAAAAGGAAAGGGGTCTTTTTCCAGGCTGAATGAGATTCCTCTGTTGGTGAATAAAATAAAATACCCCCCAAAACTAGTAAACAGATCAGAACAAAGATTTTCCATAGCCCAAATTGCTTGTTAACTTGTTTCTCTTTTCATTTCTGAGTCAGTAACCCTAATACTATTGGCTTGATTATGATGCCATTCTCACTGCTATAAGAACATAAGAATTGCCATACTGGGCCAGACCAAAGGTCCATCTAGCCTAGTACCCTGGCTTCTGAGAGCAGCCAATGCCAGGTGCCCCAGAGCGAATGAACAGAACAGGTAATCATCAAGTGATCTAGTTTACTAGTTTACATTTATCTAGTACCTTTCATTCCAAGGCACTCAAAGCCCTTTACAAACTATATACAGAAGTCATTTTACCCACTGCTAAAATACAGCCACCTCTGGGGTGGAAAGTGGCAACTGTTTAACAGTGCATAGCAAAACCACCCAACAGTTTAGCACAGGAAGTGACCAGCAGTGGTCAATGCTGTTCTCTGTCTGAGACCTTAGGATGTGGTTTCCATTGTTTATCACTTTTTCAAGCTGGAGAGCAATAATTTTCAAATATAATCCTTAATTCCAATCAATATAATGTGCGATCAGCCTGGGGGAAGTGTGCTTTCTACATGGCAGTCATGCTAGACTCTATATGGTTTCCTTGCAATACTATGATATTTCATGTAGCAAGATCACACATACAGGTAACCTCCTCCTGTAGTCTATATTCTATTTCTCTGCTGGATAGCATGGAAAGTGAAGAGAAAGCTAGAGAGCTCAGCCTGTATAAATAGCCTCTTTTTTTTTGTGTGGAAGTTATTTGAGAATAAAAATAGTCAAAATCAAAAGAGTTCAAATTCATGGAATTCATTACCAGGCCAGGAGAGGAGTAGTTCAATGTACTATTCAGCCAGGAAAAGTCCAACATCTGACTGTTTAGAAGGATTCCAGAAGGTGTTATTATTCCACTTCCAAATGGACGATTGAGGGAACTGAAAAGGAAGACAAAGAAACCCTCTGAAAAACCTTCCAATAATTCATATAACACTCCCAAGACTCGGTACTGTCAGAGCACTACCCCAGATTCCCCCTTCAAACTTGGTGGGGAATCTTCCATAGGTTTTTTTTAGTGATGGTGAAAGGTGCCAGCCTGATAACCCCAAACAATGAAGGTCTCTGTGTGTCTATAGAACAGGTACAGCATGGGTAGCAGCAGTGCAAGATTCTTCCACACAGCCCTGTCAACAGACCTGGAGCTGTCACCTCTAAGTGAGAAGCTATTTCAGGCTTCATGCTCCCGTCATCTTGGGACGCTCTGCTAAGGATGGCAGGTAGAGGTGGAAATCTGTGATATGAACACCTCTCCATTAGGAACTAGACTAAGACCACCAAGTTATTTCAGATAGGCCATTGAACAGCCATAGATGGCAATGACTTGCAATCACCAAGGATCTAGGCTGAACCAGTGAGCATTAGGTGATGGGGATAGGTCTGTCATGACCAATCTCTAGAGTCATTCCTCTCATCACTACACTGAATGAACTTTCTTTTCTCTGCTCTCCCATCTCTAAACCCACCCGGGCTGAAAAACTAAATCCTTTACCTTACAACTGCAACAATGTAGTCATCGGGTCCCATAACAAGGACCTGGCTAGCAGGGGGGCCACTCTCCATGGAGAAGTGTGGAATATTGATACCAGAAGGGAAGGACTGGGAGTCATTAATCAGCTGACGCAGGAAACCTGCCTTTGATTTACTGCAATGACAAGAGAGGATATGGGGGTGAAAAAGCAGTGAGCTTAGAAAGCAGAGCATCTTCTCTTTAGGGCCCATCTAATATATAAATCCATTGGGCAGTACTCATCACAGGCCCCTTGGATGTGTCTGGAAGGAATGGAGGTTATTCAATTTCACTGTGAAAAGCGGGCTCCTCTGGCGTATCAAATGGAAGGAAATGAGACGTCTCAGCCACCACATCGGGGAGGCAACTCTGTGGTCGTTGCTCCGGACCATTCGTTCGCCGTACGGTAGGCTGAAGCACCCGCCCTGTTTCCCAGAGTTCAGTGAGGTTCAGTGGACGCGTGGCGGGCGAGAATGATGGAGCTTCATTATGACTTTACCATGGGGTCCTGGTCCATGATTAGGGTTCCTGGGTGCTACCACAATATAAATAATAGTCATGTGAGGCTGTCAAAAGGAAGGAAGGTGACGACTCCCGCGGGTCTTTGTCGGGACACCCTAAGAATGGATACACAAAAGCAGCTGACACATAGTTGTGTTGTAAAAAAAAGGTGCTGTGCTACCCTACCAGGATTTTTGTAATCAAATGTATCCGGCAACCCCTGCCAGCCGGGAACACCCCACCTTCTTAGCAGGCGTTGATTCTGCTACAGGTTAATTTATTTTCTACTAATTCAGTGAGGCACACATTACTGTGCTCATGACCCCACCTGGCTATAAATGAGGTGGGAAGGCCTCTGAAGAAAGAGAATCTAGGGCAGAGGTGGGCAAACTTTTTGGCCTGAGGGCCACATTGGGGTGCGAAATTGTATGGAGGGCCGGGTAGGGAAGGCTGTGCATCCCCAAACGGCCTGGCCCCCCGTCTCCTATCCGCCCCCTCCCACTTCCCACACCCCTCAGAACACCCCACCCATCCAACCCCTCCCCACTCCTTGTCCCCTCACCGCCCCCTCCCAGGACCCCTGCCCCTAACCGCCCCCCAGGACTCCACCCCCTGTATAACCCCCCCCACTCCCCGTCCCCTGACTGCCCCCCCCAAACCTCTGCCCTATCCAACCGCCCTCTATTCCCCATCCCCTGACCGCCCCATCCTGGGACCCCCTGCCCCTAAGCGCCCCCCCAGGACCCCACCCTCTATTCAACCGCCCTCTGCTCCCTGACTGGCCCCCAGGACTCCCTGCCCCTTATCCAACCCCCCGGCCCCGGCCCCCTTACCATGCCGCTCAGAGCAGCATGTCTGGGAGCCATGCCAGAGTCAGACATGCTACCGCTCGGCCCTGCATGAGCGCGCAGCCCCGCCGCCCAGAGCACTGCCCACACGGCGGCGTGGCTGCGGGGGGGGGGACAGCAGGGGAGGGGCCGGGGGCTAGCCTCCCAGGCCAGAAGCTCAGGGGCCAGGCAGGACAGTCCCGCGGGCCGATGTGGCCCACGGGCCATAGTTTGCCCACCTCTGATCTAGGGTGTGTGCTGAGCAGCCTTGAGGGAGGAACGCTAGGAGCAGTCAGGTCTGGGAAGAAGGTTTGAGCTAATTTTATGTGGTATTATTGTTCATTTCTTTGTTAATAAAGCCAAACCCCAGGAAGGGCTTTGTATAGCATACAGGCTTTCTTTTACAGCAGAATGGGAAAGGCTTTGATTGATAGGGGCCAGTCGAAAGCATTGCATCCTGGTTACAGTTATCTTTGCAGTGGGATTGGGCCCTTAGGCCATATTTTAATGAGTTTGTAAGTAGGTTATAGCATAGTTTGTTCCTGATCAAATTATGTCCACACACAACATGGTTTAGGCACAGCTCCTAATGGTGTCACTGTGCTTTGACCTATTCATGGAAGAGCTGTAGCATGTCTCTCCAACAGGAATCAGACCTTAGCATGATTCGTCTGATGTGTAAATAAGACCTTACTTCACTGTGTTCTTGTTATACAGAAAGGCCTTGTCTACACAAGCAAAATTACCCATTGTTGACCATAGGGGTCAGCAATGGCTGCCGCTGAACCAGCACTGAACACGGTGCAGCTGCAAGTGTAGTCATAGATGAACTGCATCCAGCACCATTGCATTGATCATGGCTAAAACCTGCTTTGAGATAGGAGAGAGAATGTTTCAATCCCAGATTTAGCAGACAGCATTAGGGAGACAGGAAGTGCCATTCTGGGCGTTGAGGGAGGGAGGGAGGGAGGGATCACAGACAGTGTCCTTTGCGTACAACTTCTGATTGGCACTGAATGGGCTCAGATAGGAGCTAGGTGCCTCCGCCTGAGCCTCAGAGAAGGGATTTTAGAGAATTAAAAATGGATCATAAACATCAGGGTTTAGCCTGTTACAGAAAGAATCTAAATTAGGAAACCACATTGCAACGCCCAAATTTGTTTTTGCTCCAGTGAATACGGGCTGTGAAATAAGTGGATACATTGATCACCCCTGAATACAGCACAGCCTTTCATCAGTGGAACATAAAAAGACACACAGAACAAGGACCAGATTGAATTGTACAACAGGATTATTACAATGATTCATATTCATTTATTCACCAAAGCATTCCTCAGACTCAGACGTACCTGACCATGTCTTCTACACTATGGTAGACGGATGCGTCACAGACTGGGTCTCCCAAGCTGTTAGCTAGGTCCAGTGCTATTTTTAATGTCTAAATTGAACACAAAGAAAGAAACAAAGAGAAACATTTAGGTGGCCCTGGAAGTCTCACCTTCCACTGTCCAGATGGAGAGTGGCACTTACTCTTCTGGCATGTCGGATCCAGCTTCCATTTTGCCCCAACTCCCTACAGTAACCACCATCTTGAGCAGCAAGCTTCCACGGGTATTATAAAGTGTTGTTGCCTCAAAGGCAGATCTAGCTGACGAAGACTGCCTTTCCACAGGCCAGGTGTATGAAGCCAAGATTTCTTGCTACCCCTCAATGCGCAGAAGTAAAGCGTACAGACAAGACAACCAAGGGACACGAGCTTTACATTGCAGGCAGCATTACATGAAAGTGGGGTATACCCAACAACATTTGTACAGTTGATGGCCAAGGTGAAATGTACGTACGCACTATCTGGTCATCTGACTCGTGCTAGCACACTCCCGTGTAAGAAACACAACCATTAGATCTGTTACCTTCCCTCTATCTTCCAGCTGGTAATCACCACTTCGTAGCGCACTCATCACAACACCAAATATCATGCCGGATTCCCGTGAGACTCCTGCTGCAGGAGCAGCACGTGCTCTTAATGCACAGTTCCACCAGCATCCCATTGCCACAAAACAGGAATTCTTTTCTTTTTTTGCTACCACTATTTCTAATTATATGTCACCCACGTGGCTTGAATGGAAAATTTTAACCCCAGAACATTTAAAGGGCCAGCATTTTAAAAGGACAATGGAGACATGCATGGGCGGTGCGTGACTCCTGCATTTGGGGAGCCTGGGCATGAGCACCGGAAGCTCCCTAGAAGTGTGTGGGGGGGGGGCCCACTGATGCCTGGACCATGACCCCCCCCCACTCTGCCCTGAGGCCCTCCCCCAGCTTGGCCTCCTCCTCCGAGGCTCTGCCCACGCTCCACCCCCATGCCACCCCAGGCCCCACTCCCACTCAGCCCTCTCCCCCAAAGTCCCCCTGCCCGTGCCTCTCCACCCCCTCCCCCAAGTGCCCCCCACCCACCGCTCGCACCTCTCTGCCCCACCCCCAAGGTCCCCCCGACTACTGTTCTTTGGTGGGCAGGGGGCGGAGAGGTGCAAGTGCTGGGTGGGGGACAGTCCTTTGGGGAAGAGGAGCAATGCAGGCAGTGCCATAGAGGAAGAGGACGACTTGAAGCGGGGCCTCGGGGCAAAGCGCGGGCAGGGTTTTATGGCCCAGGTGCCTCTTATACCCACCGCCCCAGAGACAGGACATCTTCACGAACACAGAAGCTGGCCAGGTAGGCCAAGCTTTCACACATGGGCAAAGAAGATGTGCCACCAAGAGCCAACTTATCCACCCACGTTTTAAAATGCAGTTTAGATTGATAAGCTGGTTTCAATTAACTACAGAAAGGAGGGAGAAGTGTTAGCCCACAGCTAGTGTACATGCACATTTTGTTCCCTTTGTGACGAAGGGGGAATGTTCTTAATGTTTTCTCTGAATACTGTGGGGGTGCCTCAGTTTCCCATATGGAGTTCTTAAGTATCTAAGTGGTGGGATAAGGGTGTGTGACTGTTGCAGGGCCCTAGAGGGCAGGTGTGTGCAGGGGTCTGCAGAGAGAATGGCCGATGCCCTGTCTTCCTGGCAACTGATGGCCTGGGCCCCTCCTCTGCAAAGGTGCCAACTGAAGGTTGGAGACAAAGAGATCAGGTGACCTCCTGGCCCGGGAAAGGGACAAAGGTGAGGAGGGGCTGGAGAGAGCTTCAGTTTGGGCTGGCTGGGGACGTGGAGTGAAGTGCAGACGTGGTTGTCTGGCTCACTGCCCCCCAAAATGGACCCGGCTGAGAGGTCCTGTTCTCTGTACCTACAAGCTCTGTTTTAGACCATGTTCCTGTCATCTAATAAACCTCTGTTTTACTGGCTGGCTGAGAGTCACATCTGACTGAGAAGTTGGGGTGCAGGACCCTCTGGCTTCCCCAGGACCCGGCCTGGGCGGACTCACTGTGGGAAGCGCACGGAGGGGAAGAAGATGCTAAATGCTCCGAGGTCAGACCCAGGAAGGTGGAAGCCGTGTGAGCTTTTTGCCCTGAAGACAGTCTGTCCACAAAGAGGAGACTTCACCAGGGTCCTGACTGGCTTCGTAGGGAGCAGTTCCAGAGCATTGCCCAGGGACTCCGTGACACCCTTCCACAACTGTTGTGATTTGACTCAGGTTGATTGACAGCTTCTTAGGATCATGACAGCTTTATGATCCATTGCCAAAGGCAGAGTTACAAGAACAAACGTGCTTTTCAGTCAAATGGGCAGGGGACTAAGACAATTTATTGGGAGATTTCAGTTTCAAGTTGGTGTTGCTTTCATTCTAGGTTCAAGTCACTGCTTAATCCTTTAGATTTATAGCCAAAATGTCTATTATGTTTTGTCATGTGTGGTGCCTAAACAATTCCTCTTTATGAGTCATAATTTATCTTCTGATGTACAATACAAAAAATTCACAGTTGGAAAACTGCTGCTTTCCACTAGTCAAGACACTATGGGAGGGATTTTCCTTTGTGCGAGCTAGCAGCCAAGGGCAAGGGTTGTAAAAGCCCCTTAGGCGCCCAGAAAAGAATTCCCCCAGCTCCCCCAGAACAGGCAGGACACAGGACAGCTAAGGCCCAGCCGGCAAGCCTTACTTAAAGGAACTTTTCCTTCTGCTGCACCTGGCCTGCACCTTCTGTGCTGCATTTCCAGTGGGTGCAGCACAGAACCTCAGCCAACAGCTTAGCAACTCTGCAATTTGCTTTAAAGCCCCAATACCAACAGGTGTGTTGTAGACATCTGTGCTCACAGATCAGGTAGTTAGGTGTCTGTGTGGCTGCATACGAAACTGCAATTATTTGCAGGGGCAAACTGCAGTCATAAAAAGGGAGACCAACAATATTGGCAACCCCAAGCACTCAAAAAACATGACTCAAGCCCCCAAAATCAGGAGATTGGCTTAAAAACCATGACATTTTAAAAATAATAAACATTGGTTCTTTTTATTTGTGCTCTGGGTTTGGTGGTCTTGGGGTGCACTCGGGTCACATTTTCAGGCTTTTCTCCACAAGTATGAGGGCTAGAATTTATTTTTAAAAAATGACAGCTGAGGTTCTCAAATGATCACATGACTTCAGAACCTGGGCTCGAAGGAAAAATAAACCCACACCAAATATTGCTAGACTCACAATAAAATTGCCAGAGTTGGTACCACTGGAACAAATTAAGGCCCCTTTAAAAATCAGGCCCCCAAAAGTCTTTGCATTGCCACCAATATTAGAACAGCTGTGTTTTAAAGGTAAACTGCAAAGCCTTAAAAAAGGTTTTTGAAAATCACCCACTGTTGTGTTCACTGAGTTACTTCTCTGACTATAGCTGCACTTTGAATATTGTCTATTTACATCAGCTTATTTTACTCCAAATACCTGTTACGTCTCTGGTTACTGCTTCCTCCTCAGTTCAAGGCACTGAGTCTGGATGCAAATCTCACTTACACCCTGCCTTAAAAGCCAAATGCTTCAGACCTTGCTCAAGACTTATACAGGTCTTAAATAGTAAGGAGGGCCCTTTGCAAGGTGGTGAATTCCATCCTGTACGGGTATCTGTCTACACCAGTGGTTCTCCAACTTTTGTACTGGTGACCCCTTTCACATAGCAAGCCTCTGAGTGCGACCCCCCCCTTATAAATTAATAACACTTTTTAATATATTTAACACTATTATAAATGCTAGAGGCAAAGCAGGGTTTGGGATGGAGGATGACAGCTTGTGACCCCCCATGTAATAACCTGGTGACCCCCTCAGGGGTCCCGACCCCCACTTTGAGAACCCCTGGTCTACACAGTGCTCACTAAAACTCCCGAAGTCCTATCCAGCAGGCACTGGGCTCACTGTAAACCTGGGAAGGATTGAACGGCATAGGCTTTCCTCTTGACTTCCAAATCCCAGTCACAAACATGAAGCACACAGGCTATAATACCGCCATCTGCTAAGAGTCCTCTGTTAAAGTCAATAACTAAGTGGCTCGTCACACTGATCTAACAATGAGGAAATAGACAGGACTGTCCTCAGCTGTGGCAATGACTGCATACAGGAAATAAATGGCAATATAGCTGCTCCTTTGCAAGGAGTTTTGTTCAAGCAAAAGGGGCTCAGATAATCAAGAGACTCAGTAGCTGCATGTGTCTGGTACAACGTCAAAGCCCAGATTTAAATCTTAGCAGGCTGTTTTCCCATAAACGCCAGCAGGAGTTACCTATGTAAATTCTCTGCACAATCTTTAGGCAAATAAAGCCCTTTTACATCAACACAGAAAACTTAGCCAAGTGGTTAGCTCAGTCTTACCTCTGCTATCCAATGGAGGGTATTTTCCCTGGTTACCTGGCTTGTGATATTAAAGCCCTCCAGGATATTTAGAGCTGTGATCAGTGCAGGACCCGCATGTGGAGGTGGAGGGCTGAGAACAAGGTGACCTGTCAAGGTGAGAGGAGAGGAATACAGTTACTCACATTAGAAGCTACTTTGTCAAGGTTTTATAGGACTGTTCTATCTTTAACACTTTACTGTGAGCTGTCATCCAAGGAAAGGAAAACAATAATTTCAAATGTAGGAAGGTAATTATAGGAGATTTGAAAAAGATTTCTTAAAAGACAGGTGTCCCAGGGTAGCTGGTCCCTGTGAGTAGACCAGGCCCAGCTCCCCTGTGTCAGAGCAGGTGAGCCCAACTGAGACAGGGGACAGAGCTACACCTGGGCTCTAAAGGCCAGTCAGAGGGTAGGAAGAGGAGAAGCAACTGGGGCAGATTGTGCCCGGGGGAGAGGAATCACAGAGGAGTGGCGCTAACTCTGGTGGTGGGTTCCTGGGGAGGTAGCCTTGGGGCTGGTATTCCAGAAAGGAAACTGAGCTAGCAGAATGAGAGGCAGGGGGCTACAGAGTGATCACTTGGCCACCAGGGAGTACTTGGGTGGCAGCCACCCTATTCCAATAGGATAATGACACATTTTTCTCCTTTTTGATGGATAAAGATGACCTGGAAGGATTTTTTCCTGCTTGTTTCTTATATCAGAAATTCAAATCTTGTCTATGTTATGGGGTGAGGTTGTGAAAGACACTCTGGGTGACTCCTGAACCTGTAGGTTTATGCCCTCACAGACCCAAGGAAGTAAAAGACAACTGAGTGTGAGGGAAGGGATTTGTATTCAGTTTGTTTAAAACTCTTTGAGTCAGGTTGCCAGTTGCTGCAAACCAATGTAACCCCATGGACTCCAATGAAGATACACTGATCTATACTAGCTGAGAATCTGGCCCTTTACCTTTTGTTTGTTTTTGTTAAGAAACCTGTGTCTCAAATGCCCGAATGAGCAGAAAAAGAAGAAAGGGTCATTTGTTAAAGATTCAATACCCTTCCTCTGCAATTAAAGGATGAGGAAGTTAAGGGATGTGTGGCCCCTCCAAGAAAGACCGCCAGCAAAACAGAAAGACCAGATTTCACAGTTCTGTTATTTTTACAATAAATGAAAAACAGGAAAAAATATTATTCTTCAGGCCTTCTCTATCCACCATAAAGAGGCTCAAAAGGGCATAACCCTGTGTTTTTCCCCTTTGTAGACCACTTTTAAGGGCCATTTGCAAGCTATACAAAATTCATGGGCTATGACATGGCCTGGCTTAAATCAGGATACGATATGGCATCAACACGTGGTCAAGTTGCGGCTCTGTGTGATGACGTTACATCAAAATGTCATCACTTGCTTTCACAAGTCCCAAAGCTATTTGAGGGCTTGCTAATATTTCACAAGCAAAGATCAGAGTATACGGGCTTGTTCTGTCCAGGAAAACATGAACCTGTGTCAAATGCTGGAAGCATCCTTAACTTACCGAGATGCATCACAGTCACTAGTTTGCAGCAGGAAGGTGACTGGGACAGTCTTAATGCCCTAGGTGGATCTGTACCCTGCGGACACAAGCCTGTACTTTGACGGGGGTTACAGCTCAGTGGGCTTTGCTGCCTCACACTCATTTCTCCCCTAGTTTGGGGGGCAGTTCAGATTTATAGTTGCTAATTGATGCTACCACTTGCCATAGGATGTAGCAGCCTGTGCATCGGAGAGGCAGGGCTGTCAGGACACTTTACCTTGATACACCGTGTGGACTGGATTCTCCACTAGGGCGTTGTAGTTACTGAAGTCTTCTTCTAACAGAACTCCCCCATAGTTGTGGACCTGAACAAAAGGGCAAGGCAAAGCAAACCAAAGCAGCCGAGTCAATGAGTTATTGCAGTCAGCCTGCCACCCCAGCAAACAACATTGTCTTCCAACTTTGGTTAAACACCAGTTCACCTCTTATTATGATTTTTGGCTGTGGTGTTCAGAGCCTAAGGGAGTTAGGAGCCCATTGAATTTCAATGGGATCTGAGTGCCTAACTGCCTTAGGTTTCCTTTGAAAATCCCATCCTTTATGACTAAAAACCTCTGTGGTCCCTCCCCCTATGCCCCAGTGTCAACACATTGAGAAGTTCTGTAGCCCAGCCCCTATAGCATGCCCATGTGATGGACACTATGAAACAGCTCTGCATCTCTCTCTCTATGGCATGACGGGATGACAGGCACTGCTACAGCTCTGCAGACTTCCATGGGGTGACCCAAGGGATGAATCTGCCCCATTGCCTTTAGTATTCCTTCTCACGTTTTCTGGAGCATGCACTTTTCTTACTCATTCTTCAAAAGAGACCTTTCCCCCAGGTTCCTTGCAGCATAAGAGAGTTCTCTCTCCTTTCATCCTTGGTTCTTTTCCTGTTTATTTCCCAGTCTCCTCTTCTCTATAGCAATGCCAGTGAAAGAGGAACATCTGGCTCCTTTTGTTTTTAACTCCTCCTACCGATTGCTTGTTGCATATATCACTTGGCCAAAGCTATTCCATGGAGTAATGAGGCCTGCATCTCAGCCCTGGAGCCGGTTAGATACCTCTGCAGTAACATTATTATAATGAGGATACTTGGCTCTTCTCTAGTGCTTTTCATCTGCGGATCTCAAAGTGCTTGACAAATATTAATGAATTATGCCTCAGAACTACTGCAGAGACAGGCATGACCTGAAATGTTCAGCTCTGGTTCTGCTTGGAAGTGTCTGGATGTGGGGTTTTGGTTCTGGGAAGAAAATACAATTTTTTTAAACAGTGAAGGTGATCGGAACAGATTGTCAAGGTGAGGAAGGCTGGTCCAGTGGTTAGGGCACTAGGACTTGGGAAACCCGGATTCAATTCCCTGCTCTGCCACAGACTTCCTGTGTGACCTGGGCCAAGTCACTTAGCTTCTCTGAGCTTCAATCCCACATCTGTAAAATGGAGATAATAGCACTGCCCTACCTCCTTGGCGTGGTGTGAAGCTAAATAGATTAAATATTGCGAGGTGCACGGATTATACTGCCATGGAGGCCATGTCAATGTGATACTCTGCGCCCCATAGTCACCATGGTGGTATAATTATTATGTTTGTACAAAATATGCCTTGTGAGATATCATTTTAAAAGTTTCAATCTGTTGAACATTAACATCCTGTTAAATTGTAAGTGCTCTCATTGCATAGGAAGTTATGAAGTTTGGCTCTGTATGTGCCACTGAAACATGTTGTGAGGTTGGGAACACCCATGAGCAGCCTTTCAGTTACAACAATAAAAAGGCCAAACAATGTGAATGGCCCATTGAGGAGAATACAAACACTTACAAGGATTACCCCCGGAACTGTGTACAATGGAAACCTCTCAGAGATAGCACGGAGCCAAATGGAGACTGTTTGACTCATATCTCAGCAAAAGATCTTTCCAGCAAGCTGGAGAAAGATATAAAAGGGTGAAGTGACATCATCACTTGGCCTTACTCGCCCTGCAACCCAACACCTGAAAACACCTGAGGAACAAAGACTGAACTGGGGGAATAAGAGTCCCAGGCGGGACAGAAGAATTCCTGTCTGTGTATGCAAAAGCTATAATCTGCTTATATAGCTAACAGGGTGAGACACTGCTTGATTCAAATCCTATCTACTTTATAAAGCTTGGATTACGTTTTTGTTTATTTCTTAGGTAATCTGCTTTGATCTGTACATTCACTACTTATAATAACTTAAAATCTATCTTTCTGTAGTTAATAAATCTGTTTTATATTTTATCTACAA